>NW_027202482.1:1092500-3492500 GCF_024711535.1 Dipodomys merriami | reverse complement strand
TAACCCTAACCCTAACACTAACCCTAAACCTAACCCTAACCCTCACAGTCACCAAAAAACTTCTCCCTAAACCTAACCCTCACCCATAGCCTAATGGTCAACCTCAACCTCACCGTAACCCTCACCCTAAAGCTTACCCTCACCCTAAACCTCAACCTGACCCTAACCCTCACCAAAACCCTAACCCTAACACTCAACCTAACCCTAACCCTCACCATCAACCTCACCCTCACCCTCAGCCTAACACTAAACCTAAGCCTAATCCAAATCCTACCCTCACCCTCACCCTCAACCTAACTCTAAACCTAACATTAAACAAAACTCCCACCCTAAACCTAAGCCTATCCCTAACCCTCACCCTAACACTTACCCTAATCCTAAACCTAACCCTCACCCTCACCCACACCCTAACTCTTACCCTCACCCTAACCTTAACCCAAAACCTCAGCCTAACCCTCATCCTAACCCTAACCCTAACCCTCACCCCAAGCTTAACCCTAACCCTAACCCTCACCCAAACAATAACCCTCACCCTCACCCTCAACCCCAGCATCACCCTCACCCTAACCCTCACCCTCACACTCAACCTAACCCTAATCATAACCCTAACCCTCATCCTAAATCTAACCTTCACCCTCACCCTCACCCTCACGATCACTCTCAACCTAACCCTCACCCTCACCCTCACCCTAATCCTAACCCTCAACCGAAACCTAATTCTGACACTCTCCCTCATCCACACCTTAAGCCTTAAGCCTTCACGTAAGCCTAATCCTAAATATAACCCTCACACTCACCCTCACCCTACACCTAAACCTCATCCTAAGCCTAACCTTAACTCTAAACGTCACCCTCACTGTAACCCTCACCATCACCCTAACACTCACCCTAACCCTTACCCTCAACCTAACCCTAACCCTAACCCTCACACTCACAATAACCCTAAACCTCACCCTAACCCTAATCCTAACCCACACACTAACCCTCACCATAACCCTAACCCTAACACTCACCCTAAAACTAACCCTAACCCTCACAGTCACCCTAAACCTCACCGTCACCCTAAACCTCACCCTACACCTAACCCTCACCCACAGCCTAATGCTCAACCTCACCCTCACCCTAACCCTCACCCTAAACCTCACCCTCACCCTAAAACTCAACCTAACCTTAACCCACACCAAAAGCCTAACCTAACACTCAACCTAACCCTAACCCTCACCCTGACCCTCAGCCTAATTCTAACCCTAAGCCTAATCCAAATCCTAACCCTCACCCTGACCCTCAACCTAACTCTAAACCTAACATTAAACAAAACCCTCACCTTAACACTAAGCCTATCCCTAACCCTCACTCTAATGCTAACCCTAATCCTAAACCTAACCCTCACCCTCGCCCTCACCTTAACCCTTACACTCACCCTAACCCTAACCCAAAACCTCAGCCTAACCCTCATACTAACCCTAACCCTAACCCTAATCCTCACCCTAACCTTAACCCTAACCCTATCCCTAAGCCTCACCCAAACACTAACCCTAACCCTCAGCCTCAATCTCACCATCACCCTCAACCTAACCCTCACCTTTACACTCACTCTAACCCTAACCATAACCCTAAACCTCACCCTAAATCTAACTCTCACCTTCACCCTCACCCTCACCATCACCCTCAACCTAACCCTCCCCCTCCCCCTCACCCTAATCCTAATCCTAACCCTAACCATCACCCAAAACCTAACTCTGACCCTCACCCTCACCCTCACCCTAAGCCTAACCCTACACCTAAGCCTAATCTGAAATCTAACATTCACCATCACCCTCACCCTAAACCTAAACCTCACCCTAAGCCTAACCATAACCCTAATACTCACCCTCACCCTAACCCTAACCATCACCCAAACACTCACCCTAACCCTGACCCTCAACCTAACCCTAACACTAACCCTCACACTAAATCTAAACCTTACCCTAACCCTACTCCTAACCCTCACACTAACCCTCACCATAAACTTAACCCTAATGCTCACCCTAAACCTAACACTAACCCTCATATTCACCCTAAACCTCACCGTCACCCTAAACCTCACCCCCACCCTAACCCTCAACCACAACCTAAAACTCAACCTAACCCTAACCCTCACCAAAACCCTAACTCTAACACTCAACCTAACCCTCAACATCACCCTCAACCTAATACTCACCCTAACAATATCCAGAACCCTTACCTAACCGAAATCCTGACCCTCACCCTAAAACTCAACCTCACCCTCACCCTAACCCTAAACCTAACCCTAAACCTCAACCTCACCCTCACCCTCAACATCAGCCTAACACTAACCCTAACACTAATACTAAACCTACCCCTCACCCCCACCCTCAACCTAAACCTAACCCTAACCTTAACGCTAACCCTCACCCTCACCCTCAACCTAACCCTAACCCTAACAATAACCCTTACCCTAACCGTAATCCTAACCCTAACCCTAACTCTATCCCTAACCCGAAACCTAAAACTCACCCTAAAACTAATCCTAACCCTAAACCTCATCCTAACCCTAACCCTCACCTTAACCCTAAACCTAACCCTCACCCTAAACCTAATCCTCACCCTAAAGCTCACACTAATGCTGACGCTAACCCTAACCCTTACCCTCAACCTAACATTCACCCTAACCCTTCTCCTCACACTGACCCTAACCCTAAACCTAACCCTAACCCTAACCCTCACCGTAACCCTCCCTGTAACACAAACCCTCAAACTAAACCTCACCATTACTCTAATCCTCACCAGAACCCTAACCCTAACCCTTACCTAACCGAAACCATCACCCTTAACCTAACATTAACACTCAACCTCACCCTAAACGTAACACTAACCCTGACCATCACCCTAACCCTCCCCCTCACACTCACCCTAAACCTAACCCTCACCCTCACCCTCACTCTCACCCTAACCCTAAACCTAACCCTCAAATTCAGCCTCACCCTAACACTCACCCTCACTATAAACACACTCTAACCCTAACCCTCATACTAAACCTACAGTTAAACCTAACCCTCTAACTCACCCTCACCCTCACCCTCAACCTAACCCTCAACCTCACCCGAAATATCACCCTAACCCTAACCTTCAACCTAAGCCTAACCCTAACCTTCACCCTTAACCTAACACTCAACCTGAGCCTCATCCTCACAATAATCCTCACCATAACCCTAACCCTAACCATTACCTAACCAAAACCCTCACCATCACCCTCACCTTAACCCTCACCCTCATCGGAGCCCGATCCATAACCTTAACCCTCACCCTCACCGTAACCCTAACCCTAACCCTGACGCTCACCCTAACCCTCACCCTCACCTTCACCCGCACCCGAACCCTAACCCTCACCCTCACACTCACTCTCACCCTAACGCTAACCCTAACCATAAACCTAATTCTCAACCTAACCCTCACCTTAACACTCACCCTCACCGTAAACACACCCTAACCCTAACCCTTACCATATTCCTAACCCTAAACCTCACCCTAAACCTAACCCTCACCCTAATCCTAATGCTAAAACTAACCATCCTCAACCTAACCCTCACCCTACCCCTTATCCTCACACTAACACTAACCCTAAACCTAACCGTAACCCTAATCATCACACTAACCCTAATCCTCACCCTATCCATAATCTGAATCCTGACGCTCACACTAAACCTCACCCTCAACCTAACATTAATGGAAACCCTAACTCTCAACCTCACCCTAACCCTCACCCTAACACTTACACTCACCCTCACCCTAACCCTAACTCTAACCCTCACCATAACCTTAAACCTTACCCTAACCTTCACACTAACCCTCACCCTTACCCTAACGCTAACCCTAAACCTCAACTTCACCCTAAACCTCACCCTAATACTTACCCTCAGCATAACCCTAACCCTAACTCTAATCCTCACCCTAAAGCTAACCCTAACCCTAACCCTCAACCTAACACTCACCCTCACCCTAATCCTCATCCTAACCATAACCCTAACCTTTACCTAAATGAAACCCTCACCCTCACCCTAACCCTCACCCTCACCTTAGCCCTCACCCTAACCTTAACCCTCACCATAACCCTAACCCTAACCGTCACCCTAAAACTCAAACTAACCCTAACCCTAACCCTCACCTAAATGTAACCCTCACCCTTACCCAAACCCTAAGCCTGACCTTCACCCTAACCCTCACCCTGAACCTCACCCTCACCCGAACCCTAACCCCCACCTCACCCTCACTCTCATCCTAAACCTAACCCTAACCCTAACCCTAACCCTCATCCTAACCCTCACCCTAACATTCACTCTCACCATAAACATCACACTAAACTAATCCTCAACCTAACCCTAAACCTAGCCATCACACTAACACTAATCCTCACACTATCCCTAATTCTAACCCTAAACCTTTCCCTCACCAAAACCCTAACCCTAATCCTCGCCCTCAACCTAACACTCACCCACACCCTAAAATTTACCCTCACCCAAAACCTTACCCTCACCCTAACATTCACCCTAACCCTAACCCTAATCCTAAACCTAACCCTCACCATCACCCTCACCAAAACCCTAACCCTAACCCTAACCCTAACCCTCACACTCACCTTAACCCTCACTTTCACCTTAAACATCACGCTAAACCTAACTCTCACCTTAAGCCTCACCCTAACTCTAACCCTCAATTTAACCCTCCCCATCAACCTATTACTCAGTCTAACCTAACCATAACACATACCTAACCGAAACCCTCACCTCACCCTCACCCTCACCCTAACACAAACCCTAACCCTAACCCCCAACCTAAATCTAACCCTAATCCTCACCCTCACCCTAAACCTAACCCTAATCCTAACCCTCACCCTAATCCTAACCCTAATGCTAAACCTAACCCTCACCCTCACCCTAAACCACACCCTAAACCTTACCCTCAACCTAACCCTAAGCCTAACACTAACCATCACATTAAACCTAAATCTCAGCCTCACCCTCACCATCTCCCTCAGCCTAACCCTAAAACTAAACGTAATCCAAACAGTAATGCTCAACCTCACCCTCACACTAAGCGAAACCATAACCCTAACCCTAACCCTCATCCTTACCCACACCCTCACCCGAACCCTAACCGTAACACTCACCCTAAACCAAATCCTAACCCTCACACTAACCCTAATCCTTACCCTAACCCTACCCTAACCATAACCTTAACCCTAAACCTCACCCTAAGCCTAACCCTAACCCTCACCCTCATACTCACCTTATACCTAACCCTCACCCTAAACCTCACACTAACCATAAACCTTACCCTAACACTAACGCTAAAACTTACCCTCACACTAAAACTACCCGTAACAATACCACTCACCCTAACCCTAACCCTAACCCAAACGCTTACCCTAACCTTCACCCTAACCCTCACTCTAACCTTTATCCTCACACTAACCCTAACCCTAACCCCAACCCTAACCCCCACACTAACTCTAACCCTCACCCTAACACTAACCCTACCCCTCACCCAAAGCCTAAACCTCATACTAACCCTAACCCAAACCCTCACCTGAAACCTAACCGTAACCCTCACACTCACCCTAACCCTCACACACACACTAACCCTCACCCTCATATGAACCCTAACCCTCACCCTAACCCTAACCCTCACACTAACCCTCACCCTCAACTTAATCCTCACCCTAACAATAACCATAACCTTTACCAAACCAAAACCCTCACCATCACCCTAACTCCCACACTAACACTCAAACCTCACCCTAGACCTCACCCTAACCCTAACCCTAACCCTAACCCTCACCCTCACCCTAAACTTTTACCTCACACTAATCCTAACCCTAAACCTCACATTAAACCTAACCTTCAAACTGAACCTAAACCTACCCCTCAACCTAACACTTACCCTAACCCTAACTCTAACCCTAACCCTCACCTTAACCCTAACCCTAACCCTCACCCTAACCCTAACCCTCACTGTCACCCTAACCCTCACCCTAATAGTAACCCTAACACAAACCCTAAACCTCACCCTCACCCGAAACCTCACCCTCACCCTAACACTCAGCCTCACCCTAAACCTCACCCTAACCCTAACCCTCACTCTAACCCTAACCCTAAACCTCACCCTAACCCTAACCCTCAACCTATCCCTCACCCTCACCCTAATCCTCACCCTAACCCTACGCCTAACCCTTACCAAAACGAAACCCTCAACCTCACCCTCACTCTCACCCTTACCCTCACCCTAGCCCTAACCCTAACTCTCAACCTAACCCTATCCCTAACCCTAACCCAAAACCACACGCTAACACGCACCCTAACCCTAATGCTAACCCGAAACCTTACCCTCCCCCTAACCCTCACCCTAACCCTTACCCTCAAACTAACCCTAACCCTATACTTAACCCTAATACTCACAGTAACCCTAACACTCACCCTAACCCTAACCCTACCCCTCAACCTAACACTCACCCTAACCCTAAACCTCACCCTAAACCCAACCCTAATCCTCACAGTGACCCTAAACCTCACTGTAACCCTAACCCTCACCCTAAAATTTACCCTCACCCACAACTTATCGCTAAACATCACCCTCACCCTAACCCTCACCCTAAGCATCTCCATCACCCTAAACCTCACCTTA
This sequence comes from Dipodomys merriami, assembly GCF_024711535.1. Lineage (NCBI taxonomy): Eukaryota > Metazoa > Chordata > Mammalia > Rodentia > Heteromyidae > Dipodomys > Dipodomys merriami. Next base: position 3,485,819 of record NW_027202482.1, on the reverse strand, counting down.
ACCCTAACCGTCAGGAAAAACCCTAACCCGAACCTTCACTCAAACTCTAAACCTCACACTAAACCTCACACACAACCTAATCCTAACCAAAACAATAAACCTAACCATTAACTAACCGAAAGCCTCACCCTCACCCTAACACTCACCCTAACCCTCATCCCAACCTAGCCCTCACCATAACCCTAACCCTAACCCTAAACCTAAACCTCACCATCACCTTCCACTCCACCTCAGCCTAACCCTAACCCTAATCCTAAACCTACCCTTCACCCCCACCATCATGCTAATCCTAAACCTAACCCTAATCCTAAACCTACCTTTCACTCCCACCATCACCCTAACCCTAACCCTAAACCTAATGCAACCCTCACCCTCACCCTCACCCAAAACTCAAACCCAACCCTAATCCTAATCCAAAACCTAACCTTCACCCTAACACTAACCCTAAGCCTAAAACTCACCATAAAACTAATCCTAAACCTATCCCTCACCCTAACCCTAACCCTCACCCTCACCCTATACCTCACCCTAACCCTCAACCCAACCCTACCCCTAACCGTAACTCTCAACCTAAACCAGCACTAAATCTCACCCTCAACCTAACCCTCACCCTCAACCTAACCCTCATCCTAACCCTCACACTAACCCTAACGCTAAGCTTAACCCTCACCCTCAACCTAACCATCACCCTAACCCTTATCCTCACTCTGTCCCTAACCCTAACCCTAATCCTAACTCTCACACTAACCCTAACTTTCACCCTAACCCTAACCTTACCCCTAATCCTGAACCTCACCCTAACCCTAACCCTAACCCTCACCCTCACCCTCACCCTAACCCTCACCCTCAACCTAGTCCTCACCCTAACCCTAACAGTCACCCTAACCCTAACTCTAACCCTCACGCTCATCCTAACCCTAACCCTCAGCATAAATCTAACACTCATCCTAACCCTAATCCTCATCATAATCCTCACCATAACCCTAAACCTAACCCTTACCTAACAGAAACCCTCACCGTTACCCTCAACCTCAACCTAACACACACCCTCACCCTAACCCTCACCTTCACCCTCACCCTCAGCCTAAATCTAACCCTAAGCCTAATCCAAACCCTAACCCTCACCCTCACCCTCAACATAACTGTAAACCTAACATTAAACAAAACCCTCACCCGAACTCTAAACCTATTCCTAACCCTGAGTCTCACCCTAACCCTTACCCTCACCCTAACCCTAACCCAAAACCTTAGCCTAACTGTCATACTAACCCTAACCCTAACCCTAACACTCACCCTAACCTTAACCCAAACCCTAACCCTAACCCTCACCCAAACACTAACCATCACCCTCACCCTAAACCTCACCATCACCCTCACCCCAACCCTCACCCTCACCCTCACCTTAACCCTAAACATAACCCTAACCCTCACCCTAAACCTAACCCTCACCCTCACCCTCACCCTCACCATCACCGTAAACCTAACCCTCACCCTCACCTCACCCTAATCCTAACCCTAAAACTAACCCTCTCCTGAAACCTAACTCTGACCCTCAAGCTCAGCCACACCCTAAGCATAACCCTACACCTAATACTAATCCTGAACCTGACCTTCACCCTCACCCTCATCCTAAAACCAAACCTCACCCTAAGCCTAAACATAACCTTAACCCTCACCTTCACCCTAATCCTCACCATTACCCTAACACTCATCCTAACCCTTACCCTCATCCTAACCCTAATCCTAACCCTAACTCTCACACTAAGCCTAAACCTCACCCTAACCTTAATCCTAACCCTCACACTAACCCTCACCATAACCCTAACTCTAACACTCAACCTAAAACTAACCCTAACCCTCACAGTCACCCTAAAACTCACCGTCACCCTAAACCTCAGCCTAAACCTAACCCTAACCTACAGCCTATCGCTGAAACTCACCCTCACCCTTACCCTCACCCTAAACCTCACCCTCACCCTGAACCTCAACCTAACCCTAACGCTCACCAAAACCCTAACCCTAACACTCAACCTAACCCTAACCCTCACCCTCAACCTAATTCTCACCCTAACAATCTCCCTAACCCTTACCTAAACGAAACTCTCACCCTCACCCTAAACCTCAACCTTACCTTCAACCTCACCCTAACCCTAACCCTAAACCGAACCCTAAACCTCACCCACACCCTCACACTAACTATAACCCTAAACCTATCCCTAACACTCACCCTCAACCTCATCCAAACCCTAACCCAAACCCTAACCCTAATCCTCATGCTCACACTTACCCTAACCCTAAACCTAACCCTAACCCTCACCCTAGCCCTAAACCTCACCCTAAACCTAACTCTCACCCTCACACTAATCCTAATCATAACCCTAACCCCAAACGTACCCTTCAGGCTCACACTAACCCTCACGCTAACGCTTACTCTCACCCTAACCCGTACCCTAACCCTAAACCTCACTCTAACCCTTACCCTCACCCTAACCCTAACCCTACCCCTAACACTAAACCTCAACCTAACCCTCACCCTAACCCTAAACCTAATCCTAACCCTCACCATAAAGCTCACCTTAAAAATCGCCCTAACCATAACCCTCAACCTCAACCTAACCCTCACCCTAAACCTTAACCTCATCCTAACCCTAACCCTAACCCTAATCCTAACCCTCACACTAAGCCTACCCCTCACCCTAACCCTCACCCTAACCCTCAGCCACATTCTCTTCCTAACCCTAACTCTAACCCTCAACCTAACCCTAACCCTAACCCTAATCCCCACCATAACACTAAACCTAACCCTCACCCTCATCTTCACCCTCACCCTAACTGTAACCCTAAACCTAATCCTAACCCTAATCCTAACCCTCATCCTCACCCTAACTCTAAACCTAAGCCTAACCCTGATCCTCACCCTAACCCCAAACCTATACCTAACCCTCAACTTAACCCTCATTCTCACCATAACTCTAACCCTAACCTTAAACCTAACCCTAAACCTAACCTTCAAACTCACACTAACCCTAACCCTCACCCTCTCCCTAACGCCAACCCTATCCCTCACCCTCACAATAAACCTCACCCTAAACCTTACCCTCAACATAACCCTAACCCTAACGCTAATCCTCACACTAACCTTAACACTAACCCTCACCATAACACTCACCGTAACCCCAACCCTCACCCAAACCCTAACTCTCACTGTCACCTTAACCCTCACCCTAACCCTAACCTTCACCCACACCCTAAAACTCACTCTCACCCGAACATGGAAGCTCACCCTAACCCTACCCTAAACCTCACCCTAAACCTAAACCTCAAGCTAAGGCTACCTCTAATCCTCACCCTCACTAACCCTACCCCTCAAATTAAAAATCACCCTAACACTCACCATAACCCTAACGCTAACCCTAATCCTCACACTCACCCTTAACCTCACCCTAAACTATATCCTCACACTATCCCTAACCCTAACCCTCACATTATACCTAAACCTCACCCTAACCCTAACCCTAAACCTCACCCTAACCCTCACCCTAACCCTAACCCTATCTCTCACCTTCACCCTAACCTTAACCCTATCCCTAAACCTAAACCTCACCCTAAACCTAAACCTCACCCTAACCCTCACCCTAACCCTAAGAATAACCCTAAGCCTCACCCTCACCAAACCATCTCTGGAACTCTAACCCTAAAATTCATCCTAAAACTAAACCTAACCCTATCCCTCACACTAACCTTAACCCTCACCCTAACCCTAACCCTAAACATAATCCTAATTCTAACCCTCACCCTCACACTAACACTCACCCTCACTGTAAACATCACCCTAACCATAACCCTCAACCTCAACCTAGCCCTAATACTCACCCTAACCCTAAGGCTAACCCTAACACTCAGCCTCACCCTAAACCTCACCCTTACCCTAATCTTCACACTAACCCTAAACCTAACCCTAAAACTCACACTAAACTTAACCCTCACCCTAACCCTAACCCTACCCCTCAACCTAACCCTAACCCTAACCCTAACCCTCACCCTAACCCAAACCTTCAACCTCAACCTAATCCTGTCCCTAAGTCTAACCCTAACACATACCTAGCTGCAACCCTCACCCTCACCCTGAACCTCAACCTAAACCTCACCCTCAACCTAGCCCTCACCCTAACCCTAACCCTCACCCTAATCCTAAACCTAACACGCACCCTCACAATCACCCTCACCCTCACCCTAACCCTAACCCTAACCCTCACCCTAACCATACCCTAAACCTAATGCTACACCTAAACCTCACCCTCAGACTAACCAACACCCTAACCCTAACCCTCACCCTAACCCTAACCCTAACCTTCACCCTCACCTTCACCCTCACCATCACAATAACACTCAACCGAAACTGAACGCTCACGCACACCCTAACCCTCACCAAAACCCAAACCCTTATCCTCACCCGAAACCTCACACTCACCCTAACCCTAACCCTCAACCTAAACATAACCCTAAACCTCACCCTCACCCTAACCCTAACGCTAACCTTAACCCTAACCCTAACACTAAAACTAACCCTCACCCTCACCCTAATCCTCAACCTAACCCAAACCCTAAACCTTACCTAAATGAAACCCTCACCTCCTCCCTCACCCTCACCTTCAACCTAACCCTCACCATTACCCTAGCCCTAACCCTAACCCTAAACCTCACACTCACCCTCACTCTAACACTTCCCCTAATCCTTACACTCACCCTAACCCTAACCCTAACCCTAATGTTACACCTAACCCTCACCCTCACCTTAACCATCATCCTAACCCTCAACCTCACCCTAAAACTTACCCTGACCCTAAAACTCACACTAAGCCTAACCCTCACCCTAACACTAAACCTAACCCTCAACCTAACCCACACACTAACCCTAACCCTCACCCTAACCCTCACTCTCACATTAACACTCAACGTCACCCTAACACGCAACCGAACCTGAATGCTCACCCACACCCTAACTCTCACCCTCACCCTCACCTTTATCCTCACCGGAAACCTCACCCTCACCCTAACCCTAACTCTCACCCTCAACCTCACCATTACCCTAACCCTAACCCTAACCCTCACCCTAACCCTAACCCTAATGCTAACCCTAATCCTCACCACCCTCACCCTAACCCTAATGCTAACCCTAATCCTCACCCTCACCCTAACCATCACCCTAACACTTACCCTCTCCCTAAACCTTACCCTAACCCTAACACTCACACTAAACCTAAACCTCACCCTCACCTTCACCCTCACCCTAATACTAATCCTATCCCTAATTCTAAATCTAACCCTCACCGTCACCCTAACACTAACCCTAACCCTAACCCTAACCCTAACCCTCACCCTAACCCTAACCACAACGCTCACCCTAACCTTCACCCCAACCGTAACGCTAACCATAACCCTTACCATCAAACTGACCATTACCCTAACCCTTATCATCACACTAAACCTAACCCTATCTCTAACACTTATCCTCACACTAACCCTAACACTCACACTAACCGTATCCCTCACCCTATCCCTCACCCTTACCCTATCCCTCACCATAACCCTCACCCTCACCGTAACACTAATGCTAACCCCAACTCTAACCCTCACCCTAACCCACACCATAACCCTTACCTTCATCCTAACCCTAAGCCTAACATTCAACCTAAACCTCACCCTAATGCTTACCCTCAGCCTAACCCGCAGCCTAACCCTCACCCAAACACTAACCCTCACACTTACACTCAACCTAAACCTAACGCTAACCCTAACCCTCACCCTAACCCTAACCTCACCCTCACCCTAACCCTAAACCTAACCCTAACCATCACCCCAACCCTAATGCAAACCCTAAACCTCCCCATCATACTAACCCTCACCCTAACACTTATCATCACACTAACACTACCCCTATCCCTAACCCTAACCCTCACACGAAACCTAATGCTCACCCTAACCCTAACTCTACCGCTCAGCCTAACCCTCATTCTAACACTCACCCTAAACCTAAACCTAAACCTCAGCCTCACCCGAAACCTAAACCTCACCCTAAACCTCACCCTCACCATAAACATCAACCTAACCCTAAAACTCACCCTAACTCTAACCTAAAACTCACCCTAACACTAACCCTAAACATAACCCTCACCCTCACTCTCACCCTCACCCTAAACCTCACCCTCACCCTCACCCTCACTCTTACACTCACCCTAACCATAAACATCACCCTAAACCTAACCCTCACTCTAACCCTACTCCTAACCCTCACCATAACACTAACCCTAAATGTAACACTCACCCTCATTCTCACCCTCACCCTAAAACTCACCCTCACCATCACCCTCACCCTTACACTCACCCACACCCTAAACATCACCCTAACCCTAACCCTCACTCTAACCCTAAACCTTACCCTCACCCTAAGCCTAACCCTCAGCCTAACCCTCAACCTATCCTGAACGATAACCTAACCCTCACCATCAACCTAAACCTCACCCTAACCCTTATCCTCACACTAACCCTAACACTCACACTAACCCTATCCCTCACCCTATCCCTAACCCTAACCCTATCCCTCACCCTCACCCTCACCCTCACCCTAACACTAATGCTAACCCTAACCCTAACCCTCACACTAACCCACACCTTAACACTTACCTTCATCCTAACCCAAAGCCGAACCCTCAACCTAAACCTCACCCTGACCCTTACCCTCAGCCTAACCCGCAGCCTAACCCTCACCCTAACCCAAACCCTCACACTTACACTCACCCTAAACCTAACGCTAACCCTAACCCTCACCCTAACCCTAACCTCACCCTCACCATCTGCCTCAGCCTCAGCCTAAGCTTAACCCTAAACCTAATCCTAATCTTAACCCTAACCCTCACTCTCAGCCTCAAGCTAACTCTAACCCAAAACCTAACCCTAACCCACACCTTCACCCTCACCCTAATCCTAACGCTATCCCTAAACCTCACCCTAAACCTGACTCTAACCCTCACCCTAACCGTAAGCCTCACCCTAAATCTAACCCTCACCCTAAATATCACCCTAACTCTAACGCTATCCCTAAACCTCAACTTCACCCTAAACCTCATCCTAACCATTACCCTCACCATAACCCAAACCCTAAACCTAATCCACACCCTAACCCTAAATCTCACCCATCCCCTAACACTCACCCTCACCCTCACCCTCACCCTAACTCTAACCCTAAACCTAATCCTAAACCTTACCCTCACGCTCACCCTCAACCTAACCCTAACCCTAAACATAACCCTAACACTCACCCTCACCGTAACCCTCACCCTCACCCTAAACATCACCCTAATTCTAACCCTCACCCTAACCCTAACCTTAAACCTCACCCTAACCCTAACCATAACCCTCACCATAACCCTAACCCTCACCCTAACCCTCACCCTATAACCCTAACGCTAACCCTAACCCTCACCCTCACCCTAAACCTCACCCTAACACTTATCCTCACACTAAGCCTAACCCTAACCTTAACTCTCAAACTAAGCCTCACCCTAAGCATAACACTAACCCTAACCCTCACTGTAACCCTCACCCTAAACTTATCCCTCACCCTCACCCTAATCCTCACCGTCACCCTAACACTCATCTGAACCCGAACCCTCTCACACACCCTAACCCTCACCCTCTCCCGAACCCTCACCCTCACCTGAAACCTCACCTTCACCCTAACCCTGACCCTCACCATAAACATCACCCTAACCCTAACCCTTACACTAACACTAACCCTCACCCGAAGCCTAACCCTCAAACTCAGCCTCACCCTCAACCTAATCCTCATCCTAACCCTAACCCTAACCCTTACCAAATTGAATCCCTCACCCTCAACTTCACCATCACACTCAGCCTAACTCTCACCCTCACCATAGCCCTGACCCTAAACATAAACCTCACCCTAACCCCAACCCTAACCCTCACCCTCAAACTATCCCTAAACCTCACCCCCACCCTAAGCCTCACACTAACCCTTAACCTCACCCTAACCCTTACCTTAACCCTTATCCTCACACTAATGCTAACTCTAAACCTAACCCTCACCCTAATCCTAACCCTCACCCTCACACTCACCATCACCCTAAGCCTAACACTAACACTAATCCTAAATCTAACCCTCAACATCACCCTAACCCTAACCCTCACCCTCACCCTCACCCTAACCCTAAACCTAACTCTCACCCTAACACTCACCCTAACCCTAACGCTAACCCTAACCCTCACCATCACCCTACCCCTCACACTAACACTTATCATCACACTAACCCTACCCCTATCCCTCACCCTAACCGTCACACTAAACCTAATGCTCGCACTAACCCTAACGCTACCACTCAGCCTAACCGTCACCCTAACACTCACCCTAACCCTCACCTTAAACCTAACCCTAAACCTCACCCTCACCCAAAACCTAAACCTCACCCTAAACCTCACCCTCATCATAAACATCAACCTAACCCTCTCACCCTAACTCTAACCCCAAACCTCGCCCTAACCCTAAACCTAACCATAACCATAAACCTCAGCCTCATTCTCACCCACACCCTAAACCTCACCTCACCTTCACCCTCACTCTTGCACTCACCCTCACCCTAAACATCACCCTAACCTAACCATCACTCTAACCCTACAACTAACCCTCACCATAACCCTCACCCTCACTCTCACCCTCACCCTAAAACTCAACCTAACCATCACCCTCACCCTTAGACTCACCAACATCCTAAACATCACCCTAACCCTAACCCTCACTCTAAACCTAAACCTAACCCTCACCCTAACCCCAACCCTCAGACTAATCCTCAACCTATCCCGAACGATAACCTAACCCTCACCAACAACCTAACCCTCACCCTAACCCTTATCCTCACACTAACCCTAACACTCACACTAAACCTATCCCTCACCCTATCCCTAAACCTTACCCTATCCCTCACCATAACCCTCACCCTCACCCTAACACTAATGCTAACCCTCACCGTAACCCACACCTTAACACTTACCTTCATCCTAAACCTAAGCCTAACCCTCAAACTAAACCTCACCCTAACCCTTACCCTCAGCCTAACCCGCAAGCTAACCCTCACCCTAACGCAAACCTCACACTTACACTCAACCTAAACCTAACGCGAACCCTAACCCTCACCCTAACCCTAACCTCAGCCTAACCCTCACCTTAACCCTAAACCTAACCCTCACCCTAACCCACACCCTAACCCTAATGCTAACCCTAAACCTCACCATCACACTAACTCTCACCTGATCACTTATCATCATATTAAACCTACCCCTATCCCTAAACCTAAATCTCACACTAAACCTAATGCTCACCCTAACCCTAAAACTACCCCTCAGCTTAAACCTCATTCTAACACTCACCCTAACCCTCACCCTAAACCTAAACCTAAACCTCAGCCTCACCCGAAACCTAAACCTCACCCTAAACCTCACCCTCACCATAAACCTCAACCTAACCCTAACACTAACCCTAACTCTAACCCTAAACCTCACCCTAACCCTAACCCTAACCGTAACCCTCACCCTCACTCTCACCCTCACCCTAAACCTCACCCACACCATAAACCTCACCCAAACCCTAACGCGAACCCTAACCCTCACCCTCACCCTAAACCTCACCCTAACACTTATCGTCACACTAACCCTAACCGTAACCCTAACCCTAACTCTAACCCTCAAACTAAGCCTCACCCTAAACCTAACACTAATCCTAACCCTCACTGTAACCTTAACCCTAATCTTAACCCTCACCCTCGCCCTAACCCTCACCGTCACCATAACACTCACCTGAACCCGAACCCTCACCCACACCCTAACCCTCAAGCTCTCCCGAACCCTCACCCTCACCCGAAACCTCACCTTCACCCTAACCGTGATCCTCACCCTAAACATCACCCTAACCCTAACCCTTACCCTAACCCTAACCCTCACTCAAACACTAACCCTCAAACTAAACCTCTCCCTGAACTTAATCCTCATCCTAACCCTAACCCTAACCTTTACCTTATTGAAACCCTCATCCTTAACCTCACCATCACCCTCAGCCTAAGTCTCACCCTCACCCTAGCCCTGACCCTAAACCTAAACCTAACCCTCACCCTAACCCTAACCCTAACCCTCAATCTCACCCTAACCCTAACCCTCACCCTCACCCTAAGCCTCTCCGTAAACCTTACCCTCTCCATAACCCTAAACCTAACACTAATCCTCACACTAAGCCTCACCCTAACACTAACCCTAAAAGTAACCCTAACCCTCACCTTCACCCTAACCCTCACCGTCACCCTATCCCTCACCCTAAACCTAACCCTCACCTACACCCTAACCCTCACAGTAACCCTCACCCTCACCCTCACCCTCAACCTAAACATCACCCTAACCCTAACCCTCATTCTCACCGTAAGCCCAATCCTCACCCTAACCATAAACCTCACCTTAAACCTGACCTTCACCCTAATCCTCACCCTAGCCCTAACCCCAAGCATTTCCTAACCGAAACCCTCAACCTCACCCTAACCCTCACGCAAAACCTCACCCTCACACTAGCCCTCACCCTAAAACTAACCCTAACACTAAACCTCACACTCAACCTCACCGCCAAACTCTGCCGAACTCTAACCCTAAACATAATCCTAGCCCTAACCCTAACCCTCACCCTCACCCTAACCCTAACGCTAACCCTAACCCTCAACTTCACCCTAACATTCACCCTAACCCTTATCCCCACACTAACCCTAAACCTAACCCTAACCCTCACATTAACCCTAACTCTCACCCTAACCCTAACATTACCCTTCACACTACCCCTCAGCCTAACCCTAACCCTAACCCTCACCCTAACCCTAACCCTAACCCTCAGCTTTACCCTACCCTCACCCTAACCCTAACCCTCACCTACATCCTCACACTCACCATCACCCTCACCCTCACCCTAACACCCACCCTCACCCTAAATATCACCCCAAACCTAACTCTCACCCTAATCCTAACCCTCACCCTAACCCTCACCCTCAACCTCACCCTAAGCCTAACCCTACACCTAAGCCTAATCCTAAACCTAAACCTCACCCTCAACCTCAACCTAAACCTAATCCTAACTGTAACCCTCACAGTCACCCTAAGCCTAACCCGAATCCTAACCCTCACACTAACCCTCACCCTAAATCTAAAGCTATCCTTAAACCTCACCCTCACTCAAAACCTCATCCTAACCCTTACCCTCACCATAACACTAACCCTAAACCTAACACTAATCCTCACCATAATCTTAACCCTAATCCTCACCATAATCCTAACCCTTACCCTCACCCTAACCCTCATGGTCTCCTTAACCCTCACCCTAACCATGACCATCATGCCCACCCTAAAACTCTCCCTCACCCGAACCCTCACCCGAACCCGAACCCTACCCTAAATCTCACCCTAACTCTAACCCTCACCCTAAAACTAACTCTAACCCTCATTCTCATACTAAAACTAAACCTCACCTTAACCCTCACCCTAACCTTCACCCTAAACCTAACGCTAAACCTAACCCTCACTCTCACTCTAAACCTCACCCTAACCCTTTTCCTCACACTAACCCTAACCCTAACCTTACCCTAACATTAACACTAACACTCACCCTAATCCTAAACCTACCCCTCACCCTACCCCTCAACCTAACCCTAAACCTAACCCTCAACCAAACCGTAACCTAACCCTCACCTTGACCCTAACCCTCGCCATCACCCTCAACCTCACCCTCAACCTAACCATCACTCTAACCGTTACCCTCACCCTAAAACTCACTCTAACCCTAACAGTAACACTAACACTAAACCCCACTCTAACCCTCACCCTAACTCTCAACCTAAACCTAACTCTCACTCTAACCCTCAACCTAACACTAATCCTCACCCTCACCCTCACCCTAACCCTCACCCTAAACCTTACCCTCACAAGAACCCTAACCATAACCCCAAACTTCAGCCAAAGCCTATTCCTAAACCTAACCCAAAGACTCAAATAACCCTAACCCTAACCCAAAGACTCAAATAACCCTAACCCTAACCCTAAACCTAACCCTCACCCTAAAACTAACCCTCACCCTAACCCTCATCCTAACCCTAACCCTAACCCTAATCTTAACCCTAACCCTCACCATCAACCTAACTCTAACCCTAACACTAACCCTGACCCTCACCCTAAACGCAACCCTCACCCTAACCCTAAACCTCATCCTCACCCTAACCCTAAAACTCACCTTAAACCTCACCCTTACTCTAATGCAAACCCTAACCCTCACACTCACCCTAAACCTCAACCTATCCCTTACCCTCTACATAACCCTAAACCTAACCCTAATCCTCACACTAAGCCTCACCCTAACACTCACCCTAAACGTAACTCTAAGACTCACCTTCAACCTAAACCTCACGGCCACCTTAAGCCTCACCCTAAACCTAACCCTCACACTAACCCTAACACTCACCCTAACCCTAACCCATAACCTCACCCTCAACCTCAACATAAGCCTAAACTTAACCCTCACCCTAACCCTAACACTAAACCTAAGCATAACCCTAATCCTCCCCCTCACCATAATCCTCACCCAAAACCTTAACCTCCCCCGAACCCTAACCTTAGCCATCAGCTTAACCCTCACCCTAATCGTCACCCTAACCTTAAACCTAACCCTAACCCTATCCCTCACCCTCACCTTAACCCTCACCCTCAGCCTCAACCTAAACCTCAGCCTAACCCTAAACCTAACCCTTATTCAAAACCTAACCCTCACCCTCACCCTAATTCTAATCCAAACCCCAACCAAAACTCTCACCCTAACCCTAAACCTGACGCTATGCCTAATCCTCACCCTAACCCTAACCTTAATCCTAAACGTAACCCTCACCCTCACCCTAACCCTTACCCTCACCGTAACCCAATGCCTAACCCTCAGCCTAAACCTCATCCTAACCCTAAACCTAACCCTAACCCTCACCCTAACCTTAACCCTAACCCTAACCCTCACCCTCACCCTCAACCTCACCATAACCCTCACCCTAAACCTCAACCTCACCCCCACCCTAACACTAACCATAACCCTAACCCTCACCCTCACCCTCACCCTTACCCTATGCCTTGCCTTCATGCTAACCCAAACCTAACCTGAAACCTAACCCTCACCCTAATTCTAACCATATCCGCAAACCTCACCCTCACCCTAAATTTCATCGTAACCCTTACTGTCACCATAACCCTAAACCTAACCCTAAACCTAATCCTCACCAAAACCCTAACCATCATCCTCACCCTATACCTCACCGTCACCTTAACCCTCACTCTAACCCTAACTGCCAACCACACCCTAAAACTCACCTTAACTTTAACCCTTACCCTCACCCTAACCCTACCGTAAACCTCATCCTAACCCTAACCCTCAACCTAAACCTAACTCTAACTCTCACCCTCATACTAACCGTTGCCCTCACCTTAACCCTCACCCTAAACCTCACCCTAACCATAACGCTCACCCTAACCCTCAGTCTCACCCTAGCCCTCACCCTATCCCTAACCCTAACCCTCTCCCTAACCCTCACCCACACCCTCACCCTAACACTCATTCTCACCCTAAACATCACCCTAAACCTATCCCTCACCCTAACCCTAACCTTAATCCTCACATAACCCTAACCCTCACCTTAAACCTCACCCTCACCTTAATCTTCACCCTAAACCTAAACCAAAGCCTCTCCTAACCGAAACCCTCACCCTCACCCTAACCCTCAACCTAACCATCACCCTCACTGTAGCCCTCACTGTAAAACTAACCCTAACCCTAACCCTCACCCTCAACCACACCCCCATCTTCAGCCTAACCCTAACCCTAAACCTAATCCTAAACCTAACCCTAAATCTCACCCTCACCCTGACCCTAACCATAACCCTATAACTAACCCTAATGCTAACACTTGCCCTCACCCCCACCCTAACCCTAATCTTAACCCTAAACCTCACCCTAAACCTAATGCTAACCATAAACCTAAACCTCACCCTAACGCTCACACTAAACCTTACCTTCACCCTCAACCTCACCCTATCACTAAACGTAACCCTCACCCTAAGCCTAACCCTAACACTACCCCTCAGGCGAACCCTCACCCTAAACTTAACCCTAACCCTAATCCTCACCCTATAGCTAAACCTAACCCTAACCCTCACCCTAACCCTTCCCCTCACCGTAACCCTAATGCTAACATTAATCCCCAACCTCACCCTGAACCTCGCCCTAAACCTAACCCCCACCATAACTCTATCCCTCAACTTCACCCTAACCTTAACCCTAACCCTAACCCTAATCCTAACACTAACACTAACCCTCACCCTAAACCTAAACGAACATTTCACCCTAAATCTAACTTTCACCTAACCCTAACCCTAACCCACACCCTAACCCCAACACTAACCCTCAACCTAATCCTCACCCTAAATCTAAGCCTAACATTAACCCTCACATTACACTTACCCTTACCCTTACCCTTCCCCGAACCCTAAACCTAACCGTCAGCCTCACCCTCATCCTAACCCTAACCCTAAACCTAACCCCCACCCTAACCTAACCCTAACCCTAAACCTCAAACTCACCCTAACATTCAACCTCACCTAAACCTCACTCTAAACCTAAACTTCACCCACACCCTAACCTGACCCTTAACCTAAACATCAACTTAACCCTAACCCTCACCCTAACATTAACGATAATCCTCACCTCACCCTAACCGTAACATTAACCCTAAACCTAAACCTAACCCTCAACTTAACCCTCTCCCTAACACTCAGGCTAACCCTAACGCTCACTCTCACCCTAACCCTCACCCTAACTCTTACCCTCACCCTAAACCTAACTGTAACCCTAACCCTCACACAAAACCTAACCCTCACCATAAGAATAACGCTAAATCTACACCTCACCCTAACACTCACCCTAACCCTAACCCTCACCCTAATCGTAAACTTAACCCTAGACCTCAGCCTCACCCTATCTCTCACCCTAACCCTAAACCTAAAACTAACCATAAACGTAACCCTAAACCTAATTCTCATTCTCACCCTCACCCTCACCATCACCCTCACCCTAACCCACAACCTCACCCTCATCCTAACCCTAAACATAACCCTAACCCTCAACCTAAACATCTGACCCTTACCCTCACCCTAACCCTAACCCTCACCTTAACCCTAATCCTAAGCCTCACCCTCACACTCACACTAACCCTAACACTAACACTCACCCTAACCCTAAACCTAACCCTAACCCTACACCTCAACATAACCCACTACCTCACCCTAACAATAACGGTAACCGTAACCCTCACCCTAACCCTAACACTAAACCTAATGCTATCCATAACCGTCACCCTCACCCTAACCCTCACTCTAACCCTTACTCTCACCCTAACCCTAACCCTAACCCTAGACCTAAACCTCACCCTAACCCTAACTCTAAGCCTAAACCTAACCCTATCTCTCACCCTAAACCTTACCCTCACATTCTCTCTAACCCTCACCCTAACCATAACCATAACCCTAACCCTCACCCTAAACCTCATCCTAACCCTAACCCTAAACTTACCCCTCTACCTAACCCTAACCCTAACCCTAACCATAACCATTAACATAAAACTGAACCTCACACTCACCCTAACCCTAAATGTCACACTAACCCTAACACTATCACTAATGCTATCCTTAACCAACAACCTAACCCTGAATCTCACTCTAATCCTTACCCTCACCCTAACCCTAACCATAACTCTAAAACTAAACCTTAACCTAACACTCACCTTAACACTAAAGCTAAACCTAACCGTCACCCTAATGCTCACCCGAAACCTCACCCTAACCCTAACACTGACCATCACCCTAAAACTCAACCTAAAATTTTTCCTCACCCTAATCCTAAACCTAACCCTAAGCCTAACCCTCACACTAACCATATTCCTCACCCTAACCCTAACCCTAACCCTCAGCCAAACCCTCTTCCTAACCCTAACCCTAACCCACAAACTAACCCTAACCCTAAACCTAAACCTAATTCTCACCCTAAACCTAAACCTCACCCTCAAACTCACTCTCACCCCCAGCTAATTCTAACCCTAACCCTAATCCTAACCCTAACCCTCACACTCACCCTCACCCTAACTCTAACCCTAACCCTAACCCTGACCCTCAACCTAATCCCAACCCTATCCCTAACCCTCAAACTAACACTAACCCTCACCCAAAACCTTACCCCAACCCTCACCCTAAGCCTAACCCTAACCCTAATACTATCCCTAACCCTCACCCTCACCCTAACCCTCACTCTAACCCTTACACTCACCCTAACCCTCACCCTAACACTAACACTAAATCTCACCCTAACCCTCACCCTAATCCTAAACCTAAACCTAACACTCTCCTTAACGCCCACCCTAACACTCAACCTAACCCTAACCCTCACCCTCACCCTAACCCTCACCCTAAACCTTACCCTAACACTAACCCTAACCCTAACTCTAACCCTCACCCTCAACCTAACCCTAACCTGAACCCTAACCCTCACCCTTACTCTCACCCTAACCCTAACGTTGTCCCTAAACCTCACGGTCACCCTAAACCTCATTCTAACCCTTACTCTCACCATAACCCTAACCCTAACCTTAAACCTAATCCTGCCACAACCCTCCCCCTCCCCCTCAACCTAATCCTCACCATCACCTTAACCCTCACCCTAACCTTAACCATCACCCACACCCTAAAACTCACCCTCACCTGAACACTCACCCTCACCATAACCTTACCCTAAACCTCACCCTAAACCTAACCATCACCCTAAACCTAACTCTAACCCTCATCCTCACACTAACCCTAACCCTCACCTTAACCCTCACCCTAACCCTCACCCTAAACCTTACCCTAACACTAACCCTAACCCTAACTCTAACCCTCACCCTCAACCTAACCCTACCCTGAACCCTAACCCTCACCCTTACTCTCACCCTAACCCTAACGCTGTCCCTAAACCTCACGGTCACCCTAAACCTCATTCTATCCCTTACTCTCACCATAACCCTAACCCTAACCTTAACCCTAATCCTGCCACAACCCTCCCCCTCCCCTTCACCCTAACCCTCACCATCACTTTAACCCTCACCCTAACCTTAACCATCACCCACACCCTAAAACTCACCCTCACCTGAACATTCACCCTCACCATAACCTTACCCTAAACCTCACCCTAAACCTAACCATCACCCTAAACCTAACTCTAACCCTCATCCTCATACTAACACTAACCCTCACCTTAACCCTCACCCTAACCCTCACCCTAACCCTAACCCTAACCCTAACCCTCAATCTCACCCTAACACTCACCCTAACCCTTATCCTCACACTAACCCTAAACCTAACCCTAACCCTCACATTAACCCTAACTCTCACCCTAACCCTAACATTACCCTTCACACTACCCCTCAGCCTAACCCTAACCCTAACCCTAACCCTAACCCTCAGCTTTACCCTACCCTCACCCTAACCCTAACCCTCACCTACATCCTCACACTCACCATCACCCTCACCCTCACCCTAACACCCACCCTCACCCTAAACATCACCCCAACCCTAACTCTCACCCTAATCCTAACCCTCACCCTAACCCTCACCCTCAACCTCACCCTAAGCCTAACCCTACACCTAAGCCTAATCCTAAACCTAAACCTCACCCTCAACCTCACCCTAAACCTAATCCTCACCCTAACCCCCACCCTAAATCTTACCCTCAGCCTAACCCTACCCCTAATCCTAACTGTAACCCTCACAGTCACCCTAAGCCTAACCCGAATCCTAACCCTCACACTAACCCTCACCCTAAATCTAAAGCTATCCTTAAACCTCACCCTCACTCAAAACCTCATCCTAACCCTTACCCTCACCATAACACTAACCCTAAACCTAACACTAATCCTCACCATAATCTTAACCCTAATCCTCACCATAATCCTAACCCTTACCCTCACCCTAACCCTCATGGTCTCCTTAACCCTCACCCTAACCATGACCATCATGCCCACCCTAAAACTCTCCCTCACCCAAACCCTCACCCGAACCCGAACCCTACCCTAAACCTCACCCTAACTCTAACCCTCACCCTAAAACTAACTCTAACCCTCATTCTCATACTAAAACTAAACCTCACCTTAACCCTCACCCTAACCCTCACCCTAAACCTAACGCTAAACCTAACCCTCACTCTCACTCTAAACCTCACCCTAACCCTTTTCCTCACACTAACCCTAACCCTAACCTTACCCTAACATTAACACTAACACTCACCCTAATCCTAAACCTACCCCTCACCCTACCCCTCAACCTAACCCTAAACCTAACCCTCAACCAAACCGTAAACTAACCCTCACCTTGACCCTAACCCTCGCCATCACCCTCACCCTCACCCTCAACCTAACCATCACTCTAACCGTTACCCTCACCCTAAAACTCACTCTAACCCTAAAAGTAACACTAACACTAAACCCCACTCTAACCCTCACCCTAACTCTCAACCTAAACCTAACTCTCACTCTAACCCTCAACCTAACACTAATCCTCACCCTCACCCTCACCCTAACCCTCACCCTAAACCTTACCCTCACAAGAACCCTAACCATAACCCCAACCTTCAGCCAAAGCCTATTCCTAAACCTAACCCAAAGACTCAAATAACCCTAACCCTAACCCTAAACCTATCCCTCACCCTAAAACTAACCCTCACCCTAACCCACAGCCTATCCCTAACCCTAACCCTAATCTTAAACCAAACCCTCACCATCACCCTAACTCTAACTCTAACACTAACCCTCACCCTCACCCTAACCGCAACCCTCACCCTAACCCTAAACCTCACCCTCACCCTAACCCTCACACTCACCCTAAACCTCACCCTAACCCTTACCCTCTACATAACCCTAAACCTAACCCTAATCCTCACACTAAGCCTCACCCTAACACTCACCCTAAACGTAACTCTAAGACTCACCTTCAACCTAAACCTCACGGCCACCTTAAGCCTCACCCTAAACCTAACCCTCACCTACACCCTAACCCTCACCCTAACCCTCACCCTCACCCTCACCCAAAATCTAAACATCACCCTAACCCTAAACCTCACCTTAATCCTAACCCTAATCCTCACCCTAACCATAACCCTCACCTTAGACCTCACCATCACCCTAATCCTCACACTACACCTAGCCCTAAGCCTTTCCTAACTGAAACCCTCACCCTCACCCTAACCTTTACGCTAACACTCACGCTCACCCTAGCACTCACCCTAAAACTAACCCTAACCATAAACCTCACAGTCAACTTCACCCCCACCCTCAGCCTAACCCTAACCCTAACCCAAATCCTAGCCCTAAACCTAACCCTCACCCTCACCCTCACCCTACCCCTACCCCTAACCCTAATGCTAACACTAGCTCTCAACCTCATCCTAACCCTAACCATAACCCTCAGCCTCACACTCAACTAAAGCCTCAGCCGAACCCTAACCCTTACACTAAACCAAACCCTAAACCTCACCCTCACCCTCACCCTAATTCTAAACCTAAATCTAACCAAAACCCTCACCCTAACCCTATCCCTATCCCTACCCACACCCTAACCTTAAGCCTAATCCTAATCCTAAACCTCAACATCCCCCTAACACTTATCCTCACCTTACCCTCACACTCACTCTAACCCTTACCCTCCCCCAAACCTTAACCCTAACCCTCAGCCTAACCCTCATCCTAACCCTAACCCTAACCCTAAACCTCACCCTAACCTTAACCCTAACCCTAACCCTAATCCTCACACTAACCCTAACCCTCAACTTAAACCTAACAGTACACGTCACCATAACCCTAACTTTAACCTAACCCTAACACTAACTCTCACCCTAACCCTAAACCTCAAACTCACCCTCAACCTCACCGTCACCCTAACATTCACTCTCACCCTAACCCTCACGGTAACTCTTACCCTCACCCTAACCCTAACCTTAACCGTAACACTCACACTAAACCTAATCCTCACGCTAACACTCACCCTAACCATAACCCTCACCCTAATCCAAAACTTTAACCTAGACCTCAGCCTCACCCTAGCCCTCACCCTAACCCTAAACCTAAAACTTACCATAACCCTAACCCTAAACCTAACACTCACCCTCACCCTCACCCTCACCATCACCCTCACCCTAACCCTCACCCTCACACTCACCCTCAACCTAACCCTAACCATAACCCTAACCCTCACCCTAAACCTAACTCTAACCCTCACCCTCACCCTAAACCTAAGACTAACCTTAAACCTAAGCCTAGTCCTAAACCTAACCCTTACCCTCACCCTCAAACTAAACCTAAACCTCACCCTAACACTAACCCTAAACCTCGCCCTCAACCTAACCCTTACCCTCACTGTCAATCTAACCCTCACCATAAACCTAACACTCACCCTAACCCTAACCCTAACCCGAAGCCTCACCCTAACCCAACCCTAACCCTCACCCTAACCCGAAACCTAACCCTAACCCTACACCTCAACATAAACTTCACCCTCACCCTAACCCTAACAGTAAGCATAACAATAACCCTAACCCTAACCCTAAACCTAATGATATCCCTAACCATCACCCTAACCCTAACCCTCACTCTAACCCTTACCCTGACCCTAACCCTAACCCTAACCCTAAACCTAAACCTCACCCTATCCCTAACTCTAACCCTATCCCTCACCATAACCCTTACCCTCACCCTCATCCTAACCCTAACCCTAACCCTCACCCTAAACCTAACCCTAAACCTAATGCTATCCTTAACCCTCACCCTCACCCTAAATCTCACTCTAACCCTTACCCTCACCATAAGCCTAACCCTATCCCTAAAAATAAACCTGAACCTAACCCTCACCTTAACCCTAAACCTAACCCTAACCATCACCAAAGCTCACCAAAACCCTCACCCTAACCCTAACACTCACTGTCACACTAACCCTCAACCTAAAACTTTACCTCACCCTAATGCTAACTCTAACCCTAAGCCTAATCCTCACACTAACCCTATCCCTTACCCTAGCACTAACCCTAACCCTCAACCTAACCCTAACCCTAAACTTAATTCTCACCCTAACCCTTAACCTCACCCTCACCCTCACCGTCACCCTCAGCCTAATCCTAAGCCTAAACCTAATCGTAACCCTAAACCTCACACTCACCCTTACCCTAAGTCTAACCCTAACCCTAACCCTGACCCTCACCCTAATCACAACCCTATCCCTAACCCTCAACCTAACACTAACCTTCACCCTATCCCTTACCCTAACCCTCACCCTAACCCTAATACTAACCCTAATGCTATCCCTAACTCTTACCCTCACCCTAACCCTCACTCTAACTCTTACCCTCACCCTAACCTTCACCCTAAACCTAAACCTAAACCTAACCCTCACGCTAACTCTCACCCTATCCCTCAAACTAACCCTCAACCTAACACTAACCCTCAATCTCACCCTAATCCTCACACTAACCCTTATACTTACATTAACACTAACCCGAACCCTAACCCGCACATTAACGCTAACCCAAACCCTAAACCTAAACCTACCCTTCACCCTACCCCTCACCCTAACCCTAACACTAACCCTCACCCTAACCCTAACCCTAACCCTGACATTCACCCTAACCCTCACCCTCACCCTCAGACTACCCCTAACCCTAATCCTAAACCTGACCCTCAACCTAAGCCTAATCCTCACCCTCACCAACACCCGCACCCTCAGCCTAACCCTAACCCTAACCCTAACCCTAATCCTAAACCTAACCCTCATACTCCCCTTCACCCTAACTCTAACCCTAACCCTAAGGCACACTTTCACCCTAACACCAACCCTATCACGAAATCTCAACCTAAACCTAACCCTCACCCTAAACCTAACCCTAAACCTCACCCTAACCCTAACCCTAACCCTAATGCTAAACCTAAACCCCACCCTTACCCTAACCCTCACTCTAACCCTTACAATCACCCAAACCCTCATCGTAACCCTAACCCTAACACTAACACTAAACCACCCTAACCCTCACCCTAACCCTAAACCTAAACCTAAAACTCTCCTTATTGCCCACCCTAACCCTCAACCTAACCCTCACCTGTACCCTCACACTAACCTTCACAATAAACCTTACCCTAACCCTAACCCTAACTCTAACCCTCACCCTCAACCTAACCCTAACCTGAAACCTAACCCTAACCCTAACTCTCACCCTAACTCTAACGCTGTCCCTAAACCTCACCCTCACCCTAAACTTCATTCTAACCCTTACTCTCACCATAAGCCTAACCCTAACCCCAACCCTAATCCTACCGTAACCCTAACCCTCACCCTCACTCTAACCCTCACCGTCACCTTAACTACCACCCTAACCCTGTCACCCACAACCTAAAACTCACCCTCACCCGAACCCTCACCCTCACCATAACCTTACCCTAAACCTCACCCTAAACCTAAACCTCACCCTAAACCTAACTCTAATATTCACCTTCATACTAATCCAAACCCTCAACTTAAACCTCACCCTAACGCTCACCCTAAACCTAACGCTAAAACTAACCCTCACCTAACCCTTATCCTCACACTAAACCTAAACCTAACACTGACATTAACCCTAACCCTCACCCTAACTCTAATCCTACCCCTCACCCTAGCCCTAACACTAACCCTAAACCTAACCCTCACCCTAACCATAACCCTAACTCTCACCTTCACCCTAACCCTCACCGTCACCCTACCCTCACCCTAACCCTAACCCTCACCTACACCCTTACTCTCACCATCACCCTCACCCTCACCCTAACACTCACCCTCACCCAAAACATCACCCTAACCCTAACCCTCACCCTCACCCTAACCCTAATCCTCACTCTAACCCTGAACCTCTCCTTAAACCTCATCCTCACCGAAATACTCACCCTAACCCTAACCCTAAGCCTTTCCTAACCAAAACCCTCATCCTCACCCTAACCATAACCCTATCACTTACCTAACCCTAACCCTAACTCTAATGCTATCATTAAACTTCACCCAAATCCTAACCCACACTGATAACTTTACCCTAAGAGTCACCCTCACCCTACCCCTACCCCTCAGCCTAACCCTCACCGGAACCGTAACCCTAACCCTAATACAAACCCTAACCCTCACCCTCACCCTCACCCTAAAACTAAACATAAACCTAACCCTAACCCTCACCCTAACCCTAACCCTATCCATAACCCTCACCCTAACCCTTACCCCAATCCTAAACCTAATCTTCACCCTCACCCTCACCATAACCCCAACACTCACCCAAAACCTAAACCTAAACCTAGCCCTCACCCTAACACTTACCCTGACCCTCTTCCTAACCCTAATCCTCAATCTCACCCTAAACTGCACCCTAAGTCATACCCTCACACTAACTCTAATGTAACACCTACTCTAACTCTCACCTTAACCCAAAACCTATCCCTAACCCTCATCCTAACCCTAACCCTCACACTAACAATAACCCTAACTCTCACCCTCACCCTCACCCTAACCCTAAACCTCACCCTGACCCTCACCCAAAACCTAACGCTAACCCTAACCCTCAACCTCACACTAAACCTCACCCTAACATTTACCCTCAATATATTCCTAACCCTAACCCTAACCGTAATCCTCACACTAATCCTAACGCTAACCCTCACCCTAACGATCACCCTAACCATAATCCTCACCCTCACCCTAACACTTACTGTCACCTTAACTCTCACCCTAACCCTAACGATCACCCACACCCTAACCCTCAACTTCACCTGAACCATCACCTGAACCCTCAAACTAACCCTAACCCTAACCCTAACACTCAACCAACCCTAACCCTCACCATAATCCTAACTCTAACTCTCACCCTCACCCTAACCCTAACCCTAACCCTCACCATAACCCTCACACTAATCTTAACGCTAACCCAAACCCTCACTCTCACCCTGAACCTCACCCTAACCCTTAACCTCACACTAACCCTGCTCCTCACCCTATCCCTCAACTTAACCCTAACCCTAACCCTCACCTTAACCCTAACCCTAATCCTCACCCTCACCATAACCCTCACCCTAACGCTCACCGTCACCCTAACCCTCACCCTAACCCTAACCCTCACACTAACCCAAACCCTCACACTCACAGGATCTTTCACCCTAAGCCTAACCCTAACCCTAACCCTCACCCTAAGCCTCACCTTAAACCTCACCCTCACAGTAATCCTCACCCTATCCCTAACCCTAACCCTTTCTTAACCAAAACCCTCACCCTCACCCTAACCCTCACCCTACCCCTCACACTGACCCTCACCCTCACTCTAAACCTAAACCTTAGCCTAACCCTCATTTGAACCCTCAACCACACTCTCAGCTTAACCCTAACGCTAACCCTAATCCTAACCCAAACCCTCACCCTCAACATAACCCTAACCCTAACACTCACCCTAACCCTAACCCTAACCCTAATGCTAACCCTAAACCTCACCCTCACCCTAACCCTAACCATAACACTAACCCTCAACCTAACCCTAAGCCTAACCCTAATGCTAACCCTAACCCACACCCTCACACTAAACCTCACCCTAACACTTAACTTCAACCTCACCCTCACCCTCATCCTAACAGTAACCCTAACCCTAACCCTCACCCTAACTCTCACACTAACCCTAAACCTAACCCTACACCTCAGCCTAACCCTCACCCTAAACGTAACCCTAAACATAATCCTCATCCTATCCCTAACCCTAACCCTAAACCTCACCCTAACCTTCACACTCACCCTAACAATAATGCTAACCCTAACCCACAACCTTACCCTAACCCTCGCCCTATCCCATACCCTGACCATAACCCTATACCTCAACCTCACACTAACCCTCATGCTAAACCTTAAGCTGACCCTAAACCTCTCCCTAACTTTCACCCTAACCCTCACGCTAACCCTAAGCCTCACTCTCACCCTAACCCTCACCCTAACCCTTATACTCACACTAACCCTAATACTAACCCTAACCCTAACCCTCACACTAAGCCTAACCCTCACCCTAACCCTCACCCTACCACTCACCCTAACCCTCATCTTAAGGCAAACTCTAAAGCTCACCCTAACCAAACGCTATCCCTATCCCCATCCATCACCCTAAACCTCACCCTAATCCGAACCCTATCCTTAATCCTGAAGCTAATGCTACCCCTAACCCGAACCCTCACCCTTACCCTAACACTTACAGACACCCTAACTCTCACTCTTA
Organism: Dipodomys merriami; assembly: GCF_024711535.1. NCBI lineage: Eukaryota > Metazoa > Chordata > Mammalia > Rodentia > Heteromyidae > Dipodomys > Dipodomys merriami. The sequence goes on along the minus strand of NW_027202482.1, from coordinate 3,460,366 downwards.
CCATCATCCTCGCACGAAACCTCACCCTCAACCTAAACCTCACACTCACCCTAATCCTAACAATAATCCAAACCCTCACACTAACCCTAACCCTCACCATCCCCCTCCGCCTCACCCTAAGCCTAACCCTAGCACTAACCCTAATCCTATACCTGAACCTCACACTCACCCTCACCCTAAACCTAACAATAATCCTAACCCTCACCCTCACATTTGCCCTTACCCTAAGCCTAAACTTAACCATAACCATAACCCTCACCCTCACCCTAACCCTAACTCTAACCTAACCATCACCCTAACCCGCACAATAACACTCACGATAATCCTAACCCACACTCTCAACCTAACTTTCACTCTAATACTTACCGTCACCCTAATCCTAACCCTAAAGCTCACACTAAACCTAACCCTCACCGCAACTCTAACCCTAAACCTAACCCTAATCCTAAACCTAACCCTCACACTCACCCTCACCCTAACCCTAACCCGAACCCTCACCTTGACCCTAACCCTCACCCTCAACCTAAACATCACACTAAGCCTAACCCTCACCTTGAACCTAACCCTAACCCTAACCTAAACCTACCCTCATCCTAACCCTAACCATAACCCTCACCTTCACCCGAGCTCTCATCCTAACCTTAATCCTAATAATAAAATAAACCTAAACCTAAAGCTCACGCTAACCCTAACGCTAACACTCACCCTCATCCTAACCCTAACCTTAACACTAACCCTCACGGCAACCTCACCCTAAGCCTTATCCTAAGCGTCACCCTCACCCTAACCCTCACCCTAACCCTTACCCTCATCCTAACCGTAACCCTAACCTTCACCCTCACCCTAACCCTAACCCTAACAATAACCCTAACCCTCATAGTAAACCTAACCCTCACCCAAACCCTAAACCTCACCCTCACCCTAACCCTGACCCTAACTGTAACCCTCACCTTCACCGTCACCCTCAACCAAACCTTCACTATCATCCTCACCCTAACCCTCACCCTCACCGTAAACATGACCCTAAACCTAACCATCACCCTAACCCTAACCCTAACCCTAACCCTCACCCTAAACTTATCCTAACCCTAACAATAATTCTAACCCTCACCCTCAACCTTAACCTCACCCTAACCCTTATGCTCACACTAACCCTAACCCTAATCCTAACCCTAACCCTCACACTAACCCTAACCCTCCCGCTAGCCCTAACAATACCCCTCACCCTAACCTTCACCCTAACCCTAACACTCACCCTAAACCCAACCCTAACCCTCACCCTTACACTAACCCTCACCATCACCCTAACACTCAACCAAACCCTAACCTTAACCCACACCCTAACCTTAACACTCACACTAACCCTGAACCTCAACCTAATTCTCACCCTAAAAATAACGCTAACCCTTATCTAAAATAAACCCTCACCCTCACCTTCACCCTATCCCTCACCCTCACCTTAAACCTAAGCCTCAACCTAACCCTCTCCCTATCCCTAACGCTAACCCTAACCCTCACCCTCACCCTAACCTTCAACCTAACCCTATCCCAACACCTCAAAATAACTCTCACTGTAACCTTAACCCTAACCCTAACTCTCACTCTCACCCTAACCCTGACCCTAACTGTAACCCTCACCCTCACCGTCACCCTCAACCTAACCTTCACCCTCATCCTCACCCTAACCCTCACATTCACCGTAAACATCACCCTAAACCTACCCATCACCCTAACCCTAACCCTAACCCTAACCCTCACCCTAAACATACCCTAACCCTAACGATAATTCTAACCCTCATCCTCAACCTTAACCTCACCCTAACCCTTATCCTCACACTAACCCTAACCCTAATCCTAACCCTAACTCTCACACTAACCCTAACCCTTCCGCTAGCCCTAATAATACCCCTCACCCTAACCCTCACCCTCACCCTAACACTCACCCTAAACCCAACCCTAACCCTCACCCTTACACTAACCCTCACCGTTACCCTAACACTCAACCAAATCCTAACCTTAACCCACACCCTAACCCTAACACTCACACTAACCCTAAACCTCAACCTAATCCTCACCCTAAAAATAACGCTAACCCTTATCTAAAATAAACCCTCACCCTCACCTTCACCCTATCCCTCACACTCTCCTTAAACCTAAGCCTCAACCTAACCCTCTTCCTATCCCTAACGCTAACCCTAACCCTCACACTCACCCTAACCCTCAACCTAACCCTATCCCTACACCTCACAATAACTCTCACCATAACCTTAACCCTAACCCTAAACCTCACCCTAACCCTAAACCTTAACGTAACCCTCAAGCACACCATAAACCTCACCTCACCTGAACCCTCACCCTAACCCTCAATCTAACCCTAACCCTCACCCAGACCCTCACCCTAAACCTAACCCTAATCCTAACCCTCACCCTAACCCTTACCCTAAACCTAACCCTCACCCTAAACCTAACACTCACCCTAACCCTAACACTCACACTAACACTAACCCTAACCCTCACCCTCACCCTAACCCTCACCCTAAACTTAACCCTAACCCTAATCTTAACACTAACCTTCACCCTTACCCTAAACCTAACCCTAAACCTAACACTCACCCTAACCCTCCTCCTAACCCTAACACTAACCCTAACCCTCATCTTCATCCTAAACCTCACCCTAACCCTTACCCTCACCATAACCCTAACCCTAAAACTTAACCTAATCCTTACCCTAACCCTAGCCCTCGCCTACACCCTAACCCTCACCGTCACACGAACCCTCATCTTCACCCTAACACTCACACTAACCATAAACATAAAGCTAATCCTAAACCTAACACTCAACCTCACCCTCACACTAACCCAACCCTAAACCTAACCATCACCCTCAACCTCACCCTAACACTCATCCTTACCATAAAAATAACGCTAAAACTAACTGCAACCCTAAACCTAACCCTAACCCTCACCCTCACCCTAAACCTCAGCCTAACCCTTATCCTCACAGTAACCCTAATGCTCACCCTATAAATAACCCTAACCCTAACGCTCACCCTAACCCTCACCCTCACCCGAACTCCAATGCTAACCCTAACTCTCACCCTCACCCTAACCCTCACCCTATCCCTTACACTCACCCTACCCGTCACCCTCACACTAACCCTCACCATTACCCTTACCCTCACACTAAACCAATCCCTAACCCTAACCCTAACCTTAACCATAACCCTAACCTGCAAAATAACCTAATCCTAACCCTAATGCTCACCCTAAACTTCACCCTCATGCTCACCCTAATCCTTACTCTAACCCTAATCTTAACACTAAACCTCACCCTCACCCTAACCCTAACCCTAACAATAACCCTTACCCTAACACTCACCCTAACCCTCATCCTAACCCGAACGCTAACCCTAACCCTCATCTTCACCCTAAACTTCACCCTAAACCTTCCCCTCACCATAACCGTAACCCTAACCCTTACCATAATCCTCACCCTAACCCTAACCCTCGCCTAAACCCAACCCTTTCCATCATCTGAAACCCCATCCTCACCCTAACACTCACACTAAACATAACCATAACGCTAATCCTAAACCTAACCTTCACCCTCACCCTCACACTAACCCTAACCCTAAACCTAACACTCACCTTCACCCTCACCCTAACACTCACCCTTACTATAAACATCACCGTAACCCTAACCCCCAAACTAAACCTAACCCTAACCCTCACCCTAAACATAACTCTCACCCTAACACTCATCCTATCCCTAACGCTTACCCTAAACCTCACTCTCACCCTAAAACCTCACCCTAACCCTTAGCCTCACACTAACCCTAAAGCTCACCCTATCCCTCAGCCTAACCCTAACGGTCACCCTAACCCTCACCCTCACCCTAACTCTAATGATAACCCTAACTCTCACCCTCACCTTAACCCTCACCCTAACACGTACACTCACCCTAATGCTAACCCTCACACTCAACCTCAACCTCACCCTAAACCTTACCCTCACCCTAACCCCCAAACTAAACCTAATCCTAACCCTGACATTCTACCTAAACCTCACCCTCACCCTAACCCTAACACTAACCCTCAGCTTAAACCTAACCCTCACCCTCACCCTAACCCTCACCCTTACCCTTACCCTCACACGAACCCTATCCCTAACACTAACCCTAAACCTATCTCTCACCAGAACACTCACCCTCACCCTAACCCTCACACTCACACTAAACATCACTGTAACCCTAACACTCACCCTAACCCTAACCCTCACCCTAACCCTAACACTGATTGTAACCCTAACCCTCACACTAACCCTAACCCTAACCCTCACCCTCACACTCACCCTAACCCTCACCCTCACGATCACCCTAATCCTAACCCTAACCCTAACCTTAACCCACACCCTCAACCTAATCCTCACCAAATCCCTAACCCTAACCCTTACCTAACCGAAAACCTCACCCTCAACCTCACCCTCACCCTAACCCTCAACCTCACTCTAGCCCTCACCTTAACACTAACCCTCACCCTAACCCTCACCCTCACCCTAACCCTAACCTTAAACCTAACCCTAACACTCATCCTAACCCTAACCCTAAACCTAATGCTAACCCTAAATCTCACACCCTAACCCTCACCATAAACGTTACCATCATGCTAACCCTAACCTTAACCCTAACACTCACAATAAACCTAACCTTCACCCTAACGCTAACGCTAACCCTCAGCCTAACCCTCAGCCTAAACCTAACCTTAACCTTAATCCTAAACCTATCCTTAACCTTAACCCAAACACTCACCCTAACCCTCACCCTAACCCTCAACCTAACCCTCACCTTCACCCTAACCCTGACTCTAACCTAACCGAAACCCGCACCCTCACCCACACCCTAACCCTCACCTTCACCCTAGCCCTCACCCTAACCCTAACCCTAACCCTCACCCTCAAACTCCACTTGCCCCCTAAACCTAACTCTAATCCGAACCCTATACCACAACCCCACCCTCACCCTAAACCTAACGCTAGCACTAAGGCTAACCCTCACACTCACCCTCACCCTAACCCTAATCCTAACAATAACCCTAACCGTAAACCTAAAATTCACCCTAACCCTAATCTTAACCCTAACCCTCAAGCTAACCCTCACCATCACACTAACCCTCACACTAACCCTAACCCTACACCTAACCCTAACCCTAACACTCACACTTACTTTCACCCTCACCCTCAGCCTAACACTAACCCTAACCTTAATCCTAACCCTAACCCTCACCCTCACCCTAACCCTAACGGTAACCCTCACCCTCAACCTGACCCTCACCCAAACCCTCAATGAAACCCTCACAATCACCCTCCCCCTCACACTAACCCTCAACCTCACACTAAACATCAACCTACCCCTAACGATCACCCTAAACCTTACACTCACCCTTACCGAAAACTTAACCCTAACCCTCACCCTAACGCTAACCCTAACCCTGACCCTCACCCTATCCCTCAACCTAACCCTTAGCCTCACACTAACCCAAACCCTAGCCTAACCCTCACCCTAACCCTATCCCGACACCTCACCCTAAATCTTCCCCTAAACCTAACCCTAACCCTAACCCTCACCCTAACCTTAACCCTAAACCTAAACGTCACCCTCACCCTAAACCTCAACGTCACCCTAACCCTCACCCTAAACCTAACCCGCAAGCACACCCTAACCCTCACATTTACCCGAACCCTAACCCTTACTCGAACACTCACCCTCAACCTAACCCTAACCCTCACAATAAACATAACCCTAACCCTATCTCTCACGGTAACACTAACACTAACACTCACCCTAACTCTAACCCTCAACCTAATCCTTAACCTAACCCTAACCCTCATCCTAAACCTAACCCTCACCCTAACACTTACCCTCACACTAAAACTAAACCTAACACTCACCCTCAATCTCACCCTAAACCTAACCCTCACACTCAGCCTCATCCTAACCCTCACACTCACCCTAAAACTCACCCTAACCCTAACCCTACCCCTCTCCCTAACCCTAACCCTAACCCTCAACCTAACCCTAACCCTACCCCTAACCCTCTCCCTCACACTAAACCTAAACCTAATGCTAACCCTCCCCCTAACCCTAACCCTCACCCACACCGTAACCCGCACCCTCAACCGAACCCTCAAACTCACCCGTACCCTCATCCTCACCCTAACCCTCAATCTTACCCTAAACATCACCCAAACCCTATCCCTCACCTAACCCTCACCCTAACCCTTACCCTCACCCTATCCCTAATCGTAACCCTAACCAAAACCCTCACACTAACCCTAACCCTCACTCTAACTCTAATCCTAACTCTAACCCTAACCAAAACCCTCACCGTCACCCTCACCCTCAGCCTAACCCTAACCCTAACACTATAACTAACTCTAACTCTCACCCTCACCCTCACACTAAACCTAATGCTAACCCACACCCTCACCACTACCCTCACCCTAACCCTCACTCTCGCCCTCATACTAACCATCAACCTCACCCTAAACATCACCCTAACCCTAACCCTCACCCTAAGCTTAACCCTAGCCCTCACCAGAACGCTAATCCTCATCCTAACCCTCACTCTAAAGCTTATACTCACACTAACCCTATACCTAAGCCTAACACTCATACTAACGATAACCCTAAACCAAACCCTATAATGACACCTCACCCTAATTCTCACCCTAACTCTAACCCTAACCCTCACCCTCACCCTAATCCTATCTCTAAACTTAACCCATACCCTCAACCTAACCCGCACCGTCACCCTAACCTGCACCATAAACCTAACCCTCAACCACACCCAAACCCTCACTCTCACCCGAACCTAACCCTCATAAGAACACTCACCCTCACCCTAACCCTCAACCTCACAAGAAATATCACCCTAACCCTATCACCCTAACCCTTATCCTAACCCTAAACCTAATCCTAACCTTCAAACTAACACAAACCCTAACGCTTTCCCTAAACCTAACCATCAAACTAACACTAACCCTCACCTTAACCCTTACCCTAACCCTAATCCTAACCCTCACAGTCACCATCACCCTAACCATAACACTCATCCTAACCCTAAGGGTCAACCTAATGCTAAACCTAAACCTCACCCTCAACTTAACCCTCACCGTAAACCTTACCCTCAACCTAAACCTAACCCTAACCCTCACACTAAACCTAAAACTCAACCTAAATCTAACCCTAACCCTCAAACTAAACCTAACCCTCACCCTAACCCTAACATTACCCCTCAGACTAACCCTAACCCTAAACCTAACCCTAACCCTAATCCTCACTATATCCCTAACCTTAACCCTAACTCTCACCCAAAACCTCAACCTCACCCTAACCTTCATGCTAACACTAACCCTCACCCTAACCCTTACCCTCACCCTAACCCTAAACCTCACCCTCACCCTAACACTCACCCTAACCTTTACCTACAACCTAACCCTCACCCTAAGCCTAACGCTAAACCTAAACCTCACCCTAACCCTAAACATAACTCTAACCCTAACCCTCACACTTACCCTCATCCTAACCCTAAACCTCAAACTAACTTTTACCCTCAACCTAACCCCAACCCTAACCCTAAACCTAACACTCACACTAACCCTAACTATAATCCTCAGCGTAACCCTTATCCTAAACCTAAACCTAACCCTAACCTTCAAACTAACACAAACCCTAACCCTAATGCTAACCCTCACACTAACCGTAACCCTAACCCTCAGCCTAACCCTCATCCTAACCCTAACCCTAACCCTAAACCTAACCTGCACCCTAACGCTAACCCTAACCCTCAACCTAATGCTAACCCTACTCCTAACCCTCACCCTCCCACTAAAACTAACTCTAATACTAACCCTCACCCTAAAGCTAATCCTCACCCAGACCCTAGCCCTCTCCCTCACACTCACTGTCACCGTTACCCTAACCCTGACCCTCAACCTCACCCTCACCCTAACCCTCACACTAGCCCAAAGCCTCACACTAACCCAAACAATCACCCTCGCCCTCACACTCAGCCTAACCCTTAACCAAACCCTAATCCTAAACCTAACCCTCACCCTCACCGTCGCCCTAACCCTAAAAATAACCCTCAGCATCACCCTCACCCTCACCCTAATCCTAAACCTAGCCCTAACCCTACCCCTCACCCTAAACATCACCCTAACGCTAACCCTCTCCCACACCCTGAACCACACCCTAATCTGAACCCTAGCCCTCACTCTAGCCCTCAACCTCACCCTAAACATCAGCCTCACCCTCACCCTAACCTTAATCCTAACCCTCAACCTAACCCTAAACCTCACCATCAGCTTAACCTACACCCTAAACCTAAACCTCACCCAAAATATAACCCTCTACCTCACCCAAACCCTAACCCTCACCTGAACTCTCACCCTCACCCTAACCCTCAGGCTCACACTAAACATCACCCTAACCCTAATCCTAACCCTCACTCTAAACCTAACCCTAACACTAACACTAACCCTAACCCAAACCCTTACCTAACCGAAAACCTCACCCTCACCCTCACACTCAACCTAACCCTCACCCTCACCGTAGCCCTCACCCTAAACCTAAAACTCACCCTAACCCTAACCCTAACCCTCACCCTAACCCTAAACCTAACCCTCACCCTCAACCTCACCCTAGCTCTAACCCTAACCGTAAACCTAACCCTCAACCTAACCCTCACCCTCACGCTAACCCTAACCCTAACACAAACTCTCACCTTCATCCTAACGCTAACCCTAACCCTCAAACTCACCTCACCCTCAACTTCATCCTAAACCTTACCCTAACCATAAACCCAACCATAACCCTCACCCTCACCCTAACCCAAAACCTAACCCCAACATTCACCGTCACTCTCACTATCACACTCAGTCTCACCCTAAACCTCACACTCAACCTCACCCTCACCCTAACCCTCACTGTCACGGTAAACATCACCCTAAATCTAACCTTCAACAGAAACCTAACCCTTACACTAATCCTAACCCTAAACCTAACCCTAACCCTAACCCTAACCCTCACCCTCACTCTAACCCTAACATTAAACTTAACCCTCACTCTAACCTTAACACTTACCCTAACCTTAACCCTAACCCTCACACTAACCCGCAACCTAAACTTATCCTCACACTAACCCTAAACCTAACGCTCAACCTCAACCTAACCCTAACCCTAACCTTAAACCTAACCCTCACCCTAACTCTAACCCTTACACTAACCCTAACCATAACCCTCAAACTAACTCTCACCCTAACCGTAACCCTAATGCTAAGCCTCACCTTCACCCTCACCTTCAACCTAAACCTAACCCTGAACCAAACCCTCAACCTAACCCTAAACCTTACCATTATCCTAACCCTACCCCTCACCCTAACCCTCACCCTCAACCTAACCCTAACCCTAACCCTAATCCTCATCCTCACTCTTAACATAACCCTCAACCTCACCATCACCCTCACACTCACCCTAACCCTCACCCTAAACCTCACCCTCACCCTAATATTCAACTTCACCCTAAACATAACCCTAAACCTAACCCTCGACCTAACCCTAACCTTTACCCTAACCCTAACCCTAACCCTCACCCTAAACTTTAACTTCAGACTAACCCTTACTCTAAACCTAACCCTAACCCTCACACTAACCCTAACCCTCTCCCTAACCCTAACCCTACACCTTACCCTAACCCTCACCCTAACCCTAAACCTCACCCTAACCCTAACACTAAACCTAAACCTAACCCTCATCCTCACCCTCACCATCAGCCTAACCCACATCCTAAACCTAACCATAACCCAAAACATAACCCTCTACCTCACCCGAAACCTCACCCTCACCTGAACCCTCACCCTCACGCTAACCCTCATTGTCACTCTAACCCTCACCCTAAACTAAACCCTAACTCACATTCTAACCCTCAACCTCACCGGAACCCTCACCCTCACCTGAACCCTCACCCTCACCCTAACCCTCAGCCTCACCCTAACCCTAAACCTCAACCTAAACCTCACCTTAACCCTAATCCTCACCGTAACCATAAACCTAACCCTTAACTAAGGGAAACACTCACCCTCTCCCTCACACTCACCCTAACCCTCACCATCACCATAGCCCCCACACTCAACCTAAAGCTCACACTAACCCTCACCTCACCCTAAACCTAACCCTAACCCTAACCCTCACGCTAACTCTTACCCTTACCCTAACCCTAAACCTAAATCTCAACCTAACCCTAACCCTTAATCTAACCCTCAAACTCACCCTAATCCTAACCTTAACCATAACTCTCACCCTAACCCTAACCCTTAACCTAACCATAATCCTAAGCCTCACCCTAACCCTCACCTTAACCCTAACCCTAACACTAAAACTCACCCTAAACCTAATTCAAACTGTAACCCTCACCCTCACCCTAACCCTCACCCTAACCCTTATCCTCACACTAACCCTCACCCTAAACCTAACCTTCACCCTCACCATCAATCTAACCCTAACCCTAACCCTAATCCTCACACTAACTCTAACACTTACCCTAACCCTAACCCTAACACTCACCCTAACCCTCACCCTAACCCTAAAACTAATCCTAAACATCACCCTCACCCTCACCCTTAACCTTACCCTAACCCTAACCCTCACTCTTAACCTAACCCTAACCCTATCCCTCACACTAGTCGTCACCCTAACCCTAACTCTTATCCTAAACCTAACCGTAACCCTCACCCTAACCCTAACTCTAACACTCACCCTAAAGCTAACCCTTACCCTAACCTTAACACTAACCCGAACCCTAACCCTCAACCTCACCCTCACCCTAAACTTAACCATAACTCTCACACTCACCCTGACCCTAAGCCGAACCCTATCCCACACCCTCACTGTCACCCTCACCCTAAACCTCACCGTCAAACTCACCTTCACCATAACCCTCAAACTAACCCTAACCCCCACCCTCACCCTAACCCTAAACCTAACCCTAATCCTCACCCTAACCCTCACCCTCACCCTGAACCGAACCCTCACCACCACTCTCACCCTCACTCTCAAACTCACCCTCACCCTAACCCTCAACCTCACCGTAAACAGTAACCTAACCCTAACTCTCACCCTCACCCTAACCCTAACCCTAACCCTCACCCTAATCCTAACGATAAACCTTATCCTCACGTTCACCATAAAACTCACCCTAAGCTTTTATCCTCATACTAACCCTAACTCTAACCCTAACGCTAACCGTCACACTATCCCTAACACTCTCCCTAACCCTAATCCTACCCCTCAACCTCACTGTCACCCTAAACCTAACCCTAACCCTTACCCTCACCCTAACACTCACCCTAACCCTAACCCTAAACCTAAACCTAACCCTCACCCTAACCCAAACCCTAACCCTCACCCTCACCCCCACTCTAACCCTAACACTAAACTTAATCCTCACTCTAAACTTAACACTTACCCTAACCCTAACACTAACCCTCACACTAACCCGCACCCTAACCCTTATCCTCACACTAACCCTAACCCTAACGCTCAACCTCAACCTCACCCTAACCCTAACTTTAAACCTTACCCTCACCCAAACCCTAACCCTTACACTAACTCTAACCATAACCCTCACACTAACTCTCACTCATAACCGTAACCCTAACCCTAACCCACAACTTCCCCCTCACCATCAACCTAAACCTTACCCTGAACGAAACCCTCACGCTAACCCTAAACCTTACCCTAAACCTAACCCTACGCCTCACCATAAACTTCACCCTCACCCTAACCCTAACCCTAACCCTAACTTTCACCCTCAACCTCATCATCACCCTCAGCCTTATCATAACCCTAACCCAAATCGTAACCCTTAACCTCACACTCACCCTCACAATCACCCTAAACCTCACCCTCACCATAGCCCTCACCCGGAACCTAAAGCTCACCCTAAACCTAGCCCTAAACCTCACTCTTACCCTAACCCTAACCCTAACCCTTACCCTAACCCTAACAATAACCCTAACCCTAACCCTAATCCTAATTCTAACCCTCATCGTAAGCCTCACCTCTACCTAAAACTCACCCTAACCCAAATCCTAACCCTAACCCTCACCCTCACTGTCACCGTCACCCAAACCCTGACCCTCAACCTCACCCTCACCCTAACCCTCACACTAACCCTAGCCCTCACCCTAACCTTACATTAACCCTCACCCTCACCCTCATACTCAGCCTAACACTTAACCAAACCCTTATCCTAACCCTAACCCTCACACTCACCCTAACCCTAATCCTAAAAATAACCCTCATCATCACCCTCACTCTCACTCTCACCCTAACCCTCACCCTCAACCTTACACACCCTCACACTCACCATCACCCTAAACTTCACCCTAACTCTAACACTCACCCTAACACTAAACCTAACCCTAACCCTCACCCTCACCCTAACCCTAACCCTAAACCTCACTCTAAACCTAATCCTACACCTAACCATCAACTTAACCCTAACACTAACCCTCACCCTAAAACTCTTACCCTAACTCTAACCCTAACCCTAACCCTCATCCTAACCCTAACTCTAACCCTCACCCTAAACCTAACGCTTACCTTAACCCTAAACATAACCCTTACCCTTACCCTAACCCTAAACCTAACCCTAAACCTCAACCTCACCCTCCCCCTAAAAGTAACCCTAACTCTCACACTCACCCTAACACTAATCCTAACCCTAACCCACACCCTCACTGTCACACTCACCCTAACCCTCACCGTCAACCTCACCTTCACCCTAACCCTCAAACTAACCCTAACCCTCACCCTAAACCTAAGCCTAACCCTCACCCAACCCTATCCCTAACCCTCACCCTCACCCTCACCCTAACCCTAAACTTAACCCTAATCCTCACCCTAACCCTCACCTCACCCTAAACCTAATCCTCACACTCACCCTCACCCTCACCCTCACCCTAACCCTCACCCTCAACTGCACCCTCACCTTAACCCTCACCCTCACCGTAAACATCACCCTAAACCTAACCCTCAACCTAAACCTAACCCTAACCCTAACCCTCACCCTAACCCTAACGAAAACCTTACCCTCACGATCACACTATAACTCACCATAAGTTTTATCCTCATACTAAACCTAACGCTAACGCTAACGCTAACCGTCACACTAACCCTAACCCTCTCCCTAAACCTAAACCTACCCATCAATCTAACCCTCAACGTAAACCTAAACCTAACTCTCACCCTAACCCTACCCCTAACCCTCACCCTCACCCTAACCCTCACTGTAACCCTAACACTCACCATAAAGCTAACCCTAAACCACACCCTAACACTCACCCTCAACCTCACCTGAACAGTCATCCGAACTGTAAACCTCAGACTCACCCTAAACATTATCCTAACCCTAACCCTCAATCTAACCCTACCCTAACCATCACCCTAACCCTAACACTCAAACTAACCCTCACCCTCAACCTAATCCTCACCCTAAACATAACCCTAACCCTTACCTAACTGAAACCCTCACCCTCACCCTCACACTCACCCTAACACTCACCATCACCGTAGCCCTCACCCTAAACCTAAAGGTCACACTAACCCTCACCCTCACCTTCACCCTAACCCTAAACCTAAACCTAACCCTCACTCTAAATCTCACCGTAACCCTAACCATAACCATAACCCTCACCTTAACTCTAACCCTTACCCTAACCCTAACCCTAATCCTAAATCTCACACTATCCCTAACCCTAACCCAAACCTTCAACCTCAACCTAACCCTCACCTTAACCCTAACCCTAAAACATCCTCACCCTAAACCTAACACTAACCCTAACCCTCAACCACACCCTAACCCTCACCCTAAGCCTTATCCTCACACTAACCCTCACCCTAACCCTAACCCTCACCCTAATCATTACCCTAACCCTAACCCTAAACCTCACCCGCACCATCAACCTAACCCTAACCCTAACCCAAAACATCACCCTAACCCTAACACTTACCCTAACCCTAACCCTAACGCTCACACTAACCCTCACCCTCACCCTAACCCGAACCCTAACCATAACCATAACCATAACCCTCACCCTAACTCTAAACCTTAACCTAACCCTAACCCTAACCCTAAATCTCAACCTATCCCTAACCCTAACCCAAACCCTCAACCTCACCCTAACCCTCACCTTAACCCTAACCCTAACACTAATCCTCACCCTAAACCTAACACTAACCCTAACACTCAACCGCACCCTAACCCTCACCCTAACCCTTATCCTCACACTAACCCTAACCCTAACCCTAACCCTAATCTTCACCCTCAATCACCGTCACACTCAGCCTAACCTTACCCCTAACCCTAATCCTAAACCTAACCCTCAACCTCACCCTAACCCTAACCCTAAACCTAAACCTATCCTTCACCCTCAGTCTCACGGTCATCCTCAACCTTACCATAACCCTAGCCCAAATCGTAACCCTTACCCTCACCCTCACCCTCACACTCACCCTAAACCTCACTCTCACCATCTTCCTCAACCTAAACCTAAACCTTACCCAAAACCTAACCCTAAACCTCACTCTTAACCTAACCCTAACCCTAACCCTAACCCTAACAATAAACCTAACCCTAAAACTAATCCTAACCCTCACCCTAACCCTAACCCTAACCTTAAACCTAAAACTCACTGTAACTCTAATCCTAACACGAACCCTCACCCTCATTGTCATCGTCACCATCACCCTAACCCTGATCCTCAACCTCACCCTCACCCTAACCCTCACACTAAACCTAACCCTCACCCTAACTCTAACCCTAACCCTCACACTCCGGCTAACCCTAACAATAATGCTCACCATCACCCTCACCCTAACCCTCACCGTAACCCTAACCATTACCCTACCCCACACCCTAAACTTCAACCTAACCCTAACCCACTCCCACAACCTAAACCTCACGCTAACCTGAACCCTAACCCTCACCCTAGCCCTCACCCTCACCCTAAACATCACCCTCACACTCACCCTAATCCTAACCATAACCCTAACGCTAAACCTAACTGTAACCCATACCCTCACCCTCACTGTCATCTTAACCCTCACCCTAAAACTAACCCTAACTCACAACCTAACCCGAACCAGAAACCGAAACCGAACCCTCACCTAACCCTCAGACTCACAGTAAACATCACCCTAACTCTTACCCTCACTCTAAACCTAACACTAACCCTAACACTAACCATAACCCAAACCATAACTTACCAAAAACCTAACCCTCACCCTCACACTCACCTTAACCCTCACCCTCACCATAGCCCTTACCCTAAACCTATACCTCAACATAACCCTAACCCTAACCCTAACCCTAACCCTCACTCTAAACCTCACCCTAACAGTAACCCTAACCGTAATCCTAATCCTAACCCTAACCCTCACCCACACCCTCACCCTCATCCTATCCCTTACACTAACCGTAACCCTAACCCTAACCCTCAATTTCACTGTAACCCTAATGCGAACCCGAACATTCACCATCACCGTCACCTTCACCCTCACCCTCACCCTAACCCGCACCGTCACCCTAAACATCACCCTAACCCTAACGCTCAACCTAACCCTAACCCTTACACTAACCCTAACCCTAACCCTCACCCTAACCCTAACCCTAACCCTAATGCTAACCCTAACACTCAGCCTCACCCTAAAGCTCCCCCTAACCCTTATCCTCACTCTAAACCTAACCGTCACCCTCACCCTCACCCTAACCCTAACCCTAATCTTAACCCTCACTCTAACCTTAACACTTACTCTAACCCTAAACCTAACTCTCACACTAACCCTCACCCTAACCCTTATCCTCACACTAATCCTAAGCCTCACACTTACTCTAACCCTAAACCTCACCCTCACCCTAACCCTAACCTAAAAGCTAATCCTCACCGTAATCATATCCCTTACACTAACTCTAACCCTAACCCTTACACTAACCATCACCTTAAACCTAAACCTAACCCTAATCCTCACCTTCAACCCCACCCTCACCCTAACCGTAACTTGAACCTTAACCTCAACCTAACCCTAAACCTTACCCTAACCAAAACCCTAACCCGAAACTTAACCCTCACCCTCACCCTAACCCTAACCCCAACATTCACTGTCACCCTCACCCTCACCCTAACCCTCACATTCGCCCTAAACATCACCCTAAACCTAACCCTCAACCTAACCCTAACACTTACACTAACCCTAACCCTAAACCTAACCCTCATACTAACCCTAACCCTCAACCTAAACCTCACACTAACCCTAACCCTAATCCTTACCTAACTGAAAACCTCACCCTCACACTCACACTCACCATAACCCACACCCTCACCATGGCCCTCACCCTAAACCTAAACCTCAACCTAACCCTAACCCTAACCCTCATCCTCACCCTAACTCTAGCCCTAACACTAACCCTAACCCTCACCCTAACCCTAAACCTTACCCTAAACCTAAACCTAACCCTCACTGTCACCCTAACCCTCAACATAAACCTAACCCTAAACCACACCCTAACCCTCACACTCACCCGAACCGTCACCCTCACCCTAACCCTCAGCCTCACACTAAACATCATCCTAAACCTAACCCTCAACCTAACCCTAACCCTAAAACTAACCCTCACCCTCAACCTAAACCTCACCCAAACCCTAACCCTAATACTTACCTAACTGAAAACCTCACCCTCACTCTCACACTCACCCTAACCCACACACTCACCGTAGCCCTCATCCTAAACATAAACCTCACCCTAACCCTAACACTAAACCTCAATCTCACCCTCACACTAACCCTATCCCTAAACCTCACCCTAACCCTCACCCTAACCATAACCGTAAACCTAACCCTCAGGTTAATCCTCACCCTAAACCTAAAGGTAACCCTAACTCTCACCCTCACACTAAACCTCAACCTAACCCTTACCCTCAACTTGACCCTAATCCTAATCCTAACCCTCACACTAATCCTAACCCTCACACTAACACTAACCCTACCTCTCGCCCTAACCCTCACACTCAAACTAAATCTAACCCTAACCCTAACCCTAACCCTCACCCTAACTCTAACCCTAACCCTCACTCGAACCCTCACCCTCAAACTAACACTCACATTCAACTTAATCCTCACCCTAACATTAACCCTAAATCTTTCTTAACCGAAACCCTCACTTTCACCCTCATTCTCACCCTAACCCTCACACTCACCCTAGCCCTCACCTTAACCCTAACCCTATCCCCAACCTTAATCTTCACCCTCACCCTCACCATCACACTGAGCCTAACTCTAACCCTAATCCTAGTCCTAAACCTAACCCTCAACCTCACCCTCACCCTCAACCTAACCCTAACCCTAACCTTCACGCTCAACCTAACCGTCACCCTCAGCCTTACCATAACCCTAAACAAATCGGAACACTTACACTTACCCTCACCCTCACACTCACACTCACCTTAAACCTCACCCTCACTATATCTCTCAACCTGAACCTAAACCTCACCCTAACCCTAAACCTAAACCTCACTCTTACCCTAACCCTAACCCTAACTCTAACCCTAAAACTCACCCTAAACCTAATCCTAACCCTAACCCTCACACTCACTGTCACCGTCACCCTAACCCTGACCCTCAACCTCACCCTCACCCTAACCCTCACACTAACCCTAGCCCTCACCCTACCCCAAACCTAACCCTCAACCTCACCCTCACACTCAGCCTAACACTTAACCAAACACTAATCCTAACCCTAACCCTCACACTAAACCTAACCCTAATCCTAACAATAACACTCACCATCACGCTCACCCACACACTCACCCTAAACCTCACCCTCAACCTCACCCTTACCCTAACCCTCACATTCACCCTAAACTTCACCCTAACCCTAACCCTCACCCTAACCCTCATTCTAACCCTAACCCTAACCTCACCCTAACCCTAACCCTCACCCTCACCCTCAGCCTCAAACTCAGCCTAACCCTAAACCTAACCCTAACCCTCACCCCCTCACTCACACTAACACTAACCATAACACTAATGTTAATCCGCACCCTCACCCTCAACCTTACCCTAACCCTCACCCTAACAATAACTGTAACCATAACCCTAAACCTAATCATACGGCTAACCCTAACACTAACCCTAATCCTAACCCTATAACTCACCCTAAACCTAAACCTAACCCTAACCCTCAACCTAACACTAACCCTCACCCTAACCCTACCCCTAACCCTCACCCTTAACCTAACCCTCCCCCTAACCCTAAAGCTAAACCTAACCCTCACCATCAACCTAACCCTAACCCTAAACCTTATTCTCACACTAACCCTAAACCTAACCCTAACCCTAAACCTCACACTAACGCTAACCCTCAACCTAACACTAACCCTAGCCCTCACACTAACCCTGACCCTAACCCTAACCCTAATCCTAACCCTCACCCTAACACTAACCCTAATCCTAACCCTATAACTCACCCTAAACCTAAACCTAACCCTAACCCTCAACCTAACACTAACCCTCACCCTAACCCTACCCCTAACCCTCACCCTTAACCTAACCCTCCCCCTAACCCTAAAGCTAAACCTAACCCTCACCATTAACCTAACCCTAACCCTAAACCTTATTCTCACACTAACCCTAAACCTAACCCTAACCCTAAACCTCACACTAACGCTAACCCTCAACCTAACACTAACCCTAGCCCTCACACTAACCCTGACCCTAACCCTAACCCTAATCCTAACCCTCACCCTAACCCTAACCCTAAAACTAACCCTCTCCGTCACCTGAACCCTCACCCGAAACCTCACCTTAAACATCACCGTAACATTAACCCTCACCCTAAACCTAACCCTCACCCTAAGCCTAACACTCAACCTAACCCTCAACCTCAACCCAATCCTCAATGTAACCCAAACCATAACACTTTCGTACCCGAAATGCTCACCCTCATCCTCACCCTAACCGTCACCCTCACCCTAGCCCTCACCCTAAAGTTAACCCTCACCCTAATTCTAACACTAACACTCACCTTCACCCTCACCATAAACCTAATCCTAAACCTAATCCTTACCATAACCTTCACACTAACCTTAACCCAAACCCTTACCCTAACCCTCACATTAACCCTAAACCTCACCCTAACCCTCACCCTAACCCTAACCCTAAAACTCACCCTAACCATCACCATAACCCTCAACCTCACCCTCACCCTAATTCTAACCCAAACCCTAACCCTCACCCTAACCCTAACTCTAACTATAACCCTAACTCTAATACTAATTCTAAACCTCACCCTCACCCTAAATCTAACCCTAACACTAAACCTCAACCTAACCCTCACACTAACCATAATCCTCACCCTATCCCTAACCCTAACCCTAACACTCACCCTATCCCTCACCCTCAACCTAACCCTAATGCTAACACTAACCCTCATCCTCAACCTAACCCTAACCCTAACCCTAAACCTCACCTTAACCCTCACCCTCACCCTAACCCTAACCCTAACCCTTACATTAACCCTAACCCTAACCCTATCCTACACCCTCACCCTAACTCTCAACCTAACCATTACCCTAACCCTAACACTAACCCTAACCCTCACACTCACACTCACCCTAAACCTCACCCTCACCGTACCTCTCACCCTAAACCTAAACCTCACCCTAACCCTAACCCTAAACCTCACTCTCACCCTAACCCTAACCCTAACCCTAACCCTAACCCTAATCCTAACCCTAACACTCAACCTCACTGTCACCGTCACCCTAACCCTGACCCTCAACCTCACCCTCACCCTAACCCTCACACTAAACCTAACCCGCTCCCTAACCCTAAGAATAACCCTCACCCTCAGCCTCACACTCAGCCTAAAACTTAACCAAACCCTAATCCTAACCCTAACCCTCATACTCACCCTAACCCTAACCCTAACAACAACCCTTACAATCACCCTCACAGTCACCCTAACCCTCACCCTCAACCTCACCCTCACCCTAACCCTCTCCGTCACCCTAAACTTCACCCTTACCCCAACCCTCCCCCTAAACCTAAACCTAACCCTAACCCTAACCCTCACCCTAAACCTCACCTTAACCCTCAACCTAAACCTAACAATAGCCCTCATCCTAAGCCTAAGCCTCGCCCTAACCCTCATTCTAACCCTAACCCTAACCGTCACCCTAAACCTAAACCTCACCCTCACCGTCACTCTCAACCTCAGCCTAACCCTAAACCTAACCCTCACCTTAAACCTAATCCTCATCCCCTGACTCACACTAACACTAACCATAACCCTAATGTTAACCCTCACCCTCACCCTCAACCTAACCCTAACCCTCACCCTAACAATAACTGTAACCCTAACCCTAAACCTAATCATAATTCTAACCCTCACACTAAACCTAAACCTAACACTATAACTCACCCTAACCCTAAATCTAACCCTAACCCTCACCCTAAACATAACCCTCACCCTAACCCTAAAGCTAACCCTAACCCTCACCCTCACCCTAACCCTAAACCAAAACCTTATTCTCACACTAACCCTAAACCTAACCCTAACCCTAAACCTCACACTAATCCTAACCCTCACCCTAACACTAACCCTAGCCCTCACACTAACCCTGACCCTAAACCTCACCCTAACATTAACCCTCACCCTAACCCTAACCCTAACCCTCACCCAAACCCTAACCCTCACCCTCAACCCAATCAACACTGTAACCCAAACCTTAACACTTTCCTAGCCGAAATGCTCACCCTCACCCTCACCGTCACCCTAAACCTCAAACTCACACTAGCCCTCACCCTAAACTTAACCCTCACCTTAACCCTAACACTAACCTTCACTTTCACTGTCATCCTAAACCTAACCCTAAACCTAACCCTAAACCTAATCCTTACCATAACACTCACCCTAACCCTAACCCAAACCCTTACCCTAACCCTCACCCTAACCCTCAATCTCACCCTAACCATCACCCTAGCTATAATCCTCACCCTAACCCTAAACCTCACCCTAACCCTCACCTTAACCCTAACCCTAAAGCTCACACTAACGCTCACTCTCACCCTCACCCTCACCCTTATCCTCACCCTAGCCCTAACCGTCACCCTAACCATAAACCTCATCCTAATCCTCACACTAACCCTAACCCTAAAGCTCACCTTAACCCTCACAATAACCCTCACCCTGACCCTCACCCTAATTCTAACCCAAACCCTAACCCTCACCCTCACCCTCACTCTAACTCTAACCCTAACTCTAATCCTAATTCTAACCCTTACCCTCACCCTAAATCTAACCCTAACCATAACCCTCACCCTAACATTCACACTAACCCTAATCCTCACCCTATCCCTAACCCTAACCCTAACCCTCACCCTAACCCTAACCATAACCTTAAACCTTACCCTAAACCTAACCCTCACCCTCACCCTCAACCTAATCCTAACCCTAACCCTAACCCTCACCCTAAACTTAACTATGACCCTCACCCTCACACTCACTCTAAGCCTTACCAAACACCTAAGCCTAATCCTAAACCTAACCCTCACATTCACCCTCACTCTAAACCTAAACCTGTCCCTAATCTTAACCATAATCCTAACCCTAACACTAAACTTAACCCTCACCGTCACCGTCACCCTCACCATCACCTTAACACTCACCCTCAACCTCACCCTCCCCCTAAAACTCACCCTCACCCTAAGCAGTACTCTCACCCTAAACCTCACCCTAACCGTAACTATAACCTTCATCTCAACCCTAACACTCACCCTAACCCTAACCATAACACTTACCCTCACCCTCACCCTAACCCTAACCCTAAACTTTAACCTCACAATAAACCTAACCCTAACCCTAACCCTCACCCTCACCCTAACCCTCACTCTCACCCTCAACCTCAGCCTAACCCTCACCTTCAACCTAACCCTAACCCTCATCCTCACTTTAACACTCACTGTCACCCTAAGCCTCACCTTAAGCCTAACCCTAACCCACAAACTAACCGTCACACTCACCCCAAACCTCCCCCGAAACCGAACCCTCAATCTAACCCCAACCCTCAGCCTCCACATAAACATCACAGTAACCCCAGTCCTCACTTTAACCCTAAACCTAACCCTCACCCTATCCCTCAACCTATACCTCACCCTCAACGTAATCCTCACCCTAAGCCTAACCATAACCCTTACCTAACCGAAACACTCACTCTCACCTTCACTCTCACCCTAACCCTCACCCTAACTCTAACCCTAACCCCACCCTCACCCTCACCCTCACAGTAACCCTAACCCTAACCCTTACCCTCACCCTAACACTCACCCTAAACCTAACCCTAACCCTAATCCTCACCCTAAACTTAACGCTAACCCTAAACCTTACCATCACCCTAACCCTCACCCTAACCCTTACCCTCAACCTAACCCTAACCCTAACCCTAACCCTCAGTGTCAGCCTATCCTTCACGGTCAACCTAACCCTCATCCTTACTCTAAACCTCACCCACAAGCTATTGCTCAACATCACCCGAACCTTAACACTCACCCTAACACTCACCTGTACTCTAAACCTTACTCTAACCCTAAGCCTCACCACAAAATTAACGCTAACCCTCACCCTAACACTAACCCTCACACAAACCCTCACCCTCAACCTAATCCTCACCCTAACACTTACCTAACAGAAAACATACCCTCACCCTCACCCTCACCCAAAACTTCACACTCACCCTAGCACTCACACTAACCCTAACGCTAACCCTACCCCTACACCCCACCAACAATCTCTCCCTCCCCCTCAGCCTAACCCTAACCCTGACCCTAACCCTAACGCTAAACCAAACTCTCACCCTAACCCTCACCCTAACCCCCACCCTCACCCTAAACCTCACCCTAACCCTTAAACTCAACAAAACCCTGACCCTAACCCTAACCGTAATTTGCACCCTAACGATAACCCTCACCCAAACCCTAACACTCAAGGTCACCCGAATCCTCAACCGAACCATTACACTCACCCTAAACCTAATCCTAAATCCTAAAACTAATCCTAATCCTAAAACTATCCCTCACCCTAACCTTAATCCAAACCCTAACCCTAACCATCTCCCTCACCCTAACATTCACCCTCACCCTAAATATCACCCTAAACCTAACCCTCACCCTAACCCTGACCCTAACCCAAACCTTACTTACCCCTCACCCTAACCCTCACCCTAACACTAACCCTAACCCTAACCCTCACCCTAAAGCTCATAGTCACAATAACACTCAGTCGAAACCTTACCCTCACACACACCCTAACCCACACCCTCACGCAAACCCTCACTCTCACCCTAAATATCACCCTAACCCTAACCCTCACCTTAACGCCTACAATAACACTCACCGTAACCCTCACCCTCACCCTAACCCTAACCCTAACCCTCACCCTAAACCTAACCCTAAACATAAACCTCAACCTAACCCTAACCCTAAAACTCACCCTAACCATAATCCTTACCCTAACCCTAACCCTAACCCTCACCCTAAAGCTAACCCTAACCCTATCCCTCACCCTCAACATCACCCTAACCCTAACACTAACCATAACAATAATCCTAACCATAACCCTCACCCTCACAGTCACCCTCAACCTAACCCTAACCCTCAAACTCACCTTCACCCTAACCCTCAAAGAAACCCTCACCCTCACCCTAACCCTAACCCAAACCCTCACCCTAACCCTCAACTTCAGCCTAACACTAAACCTAATCCTAATACTAACCCTAACGCTCACATTTACCCTGAATCTAACCCTCACCGTCACCCTCACCGGCACCCTCACCCTCAACCTCACCCTCACCCTAACCCTCACCCTAACACAAACCTTAACCCTAACCCTAATCCTGACCTTCACCCTAAACCTCACCCTAACCTTTATCCTCATACTAACCCTAACACTTACCCAAACCCTAACCCTCACACTAGCCGTATACCTAACCCTAAAACTCACCCTAACACAAATCCTAACCCTAATCCTCACCCTAGCCCTAACCCTCACACTAACCCTAACCCTAACAATCACCCTAACCCTAAAACTCACCCTAACCATCACGCTAACACTAACGCTAATCCTAACCCTCACCCTCAACCTAACCCTCAACCTAACGCTTATCCTCACACCAACCCTAACCCTAACCCTAACCCTAACACTCACACTAACCCTAACCCTCACCCTAACTCAAACCCTACAGCTCACACTAACCCTCACTCTTAGCCTAACCCTAATCCTAAACTTCACCCTAACTCTAAGCCTAACCCTCACCCTCACCCAAACCCTCACCCTCACCCTAACCCTAACCCTCACCCTCAAACTAACTCTAACCCTCACCCTCATACTCACCCTAACCCTCAACTTATCACTCACCCTAAACCTCACCCTTAAACCTTATCCTCACACTAACACTAACCTTAAGCCCAACCCTCACATCAACCCTTACACTAACCCTAACCCTCACCTTGACCCTAAGACTCCCCGTCACCCTAACTCTCACCCTAAACCTAACCCTCACCTACACCCTAATCCTCACAATTGCCCTCACCCTAACTCTCACCCTCACCCTAAACATCACCCTAATCCTAACCCTCACCCTAATCCTAACCCTAATCCTCACCCTAACCCTAACCCTCACCTTAAACCTCACCCTCACCCTAATCTTCACCCTAATCATAACCCTAAGCCTTTCCTAACTGAAACCCTCACCCTCACCCTAACCGTCACCCTAACCCGCACCCTCACCCTAGAACTCACCCTAAAACTAACCCTTAACCTCACCCTCATGCTCATCCTCACCCCACCCTCAGCCTAACCCTAACCCTAACCCTAAACTCAACCTCACCCTCACCCTCACCCTTACCCTCACCCTAACCCTAACCCTAATGCTTAAACTAGCCCTCACCCTCACACTAACCGTAACCATCAGCCTAACCCTAACCCTAACCCTAACCTCAACCTCACCCTCACTCTCACCCTCACCCTCACCCTAACGCTAACCCTAACCCTAATGCTTAAACTAGCCCACCCTCACACTAACAGTAACCCTCAGCCTAACCCTTACCCTAACCCTAACCCTACCCCTAACACTTACCCTCACCCTAAACCTAACCCACTCTCTCACACTAGCCCTCACCGCCACCATAAAACTCACCCTAACCCTTACCCTCACCCTAACCGTTAACCTAACCCTAACCCTAACCCTAACACTAACACTAACCCTCACCCTTACACTCCCCCTGACCCTAAGCCTAACCCTAACCATCATCCTCACCCTAACACTCACCCTTACCCTTACCCTCACATGAACCCTAACCCTAACACTCAGCCTAACCCTCATATTAAACTTAACCCTAACCCTAACCCTCATCTTAACCTTAACCCTAACCCTAAACCTAACCCTCACCCTAACCCTAACACTCACCCTCACCCTCAACCTCACCCTCAGCCTAATCCTAACACTAACTCCAATCCAAACCCTAACCCTCACCCTCACCCTCACACCAACTCTAAACCTAACCCTAAACAAAAACATCACCCTAACTCTAAACCTATCAATAACCTTCACCCTAACCCTAACCCTAATCCTAAACCTAAACCTCACCCTCACCCTAACCCTTACCCTAACCCTAACCCTAAGCCTAACTCTCAGCCTAACCCTCATCCTAACCCTAACCCTAACCCTAACCCGAACCCTCACACTAAGCTTAACCCTAACCCTAACCCTAACCCTCACCCAAACCCTAACCTTCACCCTCACCATCAACCTCACCATCACCCTCACCCTACCCCTCACCCTCACCCTCTCCCTAACCCTAACCATAGCTCTAAACCTTACCCTAATCCTAACCCTCACCCTCACCCTCAACCTAAACCTAACCATAACCCTAACCCTCACCCTAAACTTAACTCTGACCCTCACCCTCACCCTAAGCCTTACAAAACATTTAATCCTAATCCTAAACCTAACCCTCACCTTCACCCTCACCCTAAACCTAAAGCTGTCCCTAACCTTAACCATAACCCTAACCCTCACCCTCACCCTCACCCTCACCGTCACCCTAAATCTAAGCCGATACCTAATCCTCACCCACACCCTAAACATAACGCTAACCATCACCCTCACCCTCATCCTCAGCCTAAACCTAAACCTATCCCTAATCCTAACCCTAACCCTCACCCTCACCCTAACCCTAAACCTAAACCTAATCCTCACCGTAACCATCACCCTCACAGTCACTGAAACACTCACCCTCAACCTCAACATCACCCTAACCCTCACCCTCACCCTAACCCTCACCCTCACCCTAAGCAGTACTCGTACCCTAACCCTCACCCTAACCCTAATCATAACCCTCATCCTAACCCAAACCCTCACACTAACCCTCAACCTAACCCTAACCATAACATTTACCCTCACCCTCACCCTAACCCCCACCCTAACCTTTAACCTCACACTAACCCTAACTTTAACGCCAACCCTAACCCTCACACTAACCCTAACCCTCACCCTAACACTAATCCTACCCCTCCCCCTAACCCCAAGCCTAAACATAACCCTAACCCTAACCCTCACCCTAACCCTAACCCTCACCTTAAACCTCACCCTCACCCTAATCCTCATCCTAATCCTAACCGTAAGCCTTTCCTAAATGAAAACCTCACCTTCACCCTAACTGTCACACTAACCCTCACCCTTACCCTAGCGCTAACCCTAAAACTAACCTTAACCCTCACCCTCACGCTCATCCTCACCCCCACCCTCAGCCTAACCCTAACCCTAACCCTAACCATCACCCTCACCCTAACCCTAACCCTCACGCTCACCCTAACTCTAATCCTCACCCTCAACCTAACCCTAACCCTCACCATCACCCTAACCCTCACTTTCACCCTAACCCTCAACCTAACCCTAAATCTAACCCACAAACTAACTGTCACCCTCACCCAAAACCTCACCCTCTCCCGAACCCTCAATCTCACCGCAACCCTCAGCCTCTCCCTAAATCTCAACCTAACCCTAACCCTCACTCTAACCCTAACCCTAACCCTCTCCCTAACCCTAACCCTCAACCTAAACCTCACCCTCACCCTAAACCTCACCCTAACCCTAACCATAACCCTTACCTAACCGAAACCCTCACCCTCTCCCTAACTCTCTCCCTAACCCTCACCCTCACCCAATTGATAACCCTCCCCCTCCCCCTCCCCGTCACAGTAACCCTAACCCTAACCCCAACCCTCACCCTAACCCTCACCCTAATCCTAACCCTAACCCTAACTCTCACCCTAACACTAACGCTAACCCTAACCCTTACCCTCATCCTAACCCTCACCCTAACCCTTACCCTCAACCTAACCCTAAACCTAACCCTAACTCTCACAGTCACCCTAACCCTCACCGTCACCCTGACTCTCATTCTTACCCTTAACTTCACCCACACCTGATCGCTCAACATCACCTGAACCCTAACACTCATCCTAACCCTCACCCATACTCTAAACCTCACTCTAACCCTAAGCCTCACCAAAACCGTAACTATAACCCTCACCCTAACACTAACCCTCACACAAACCCTCACCCTCAACCTAATCCTCACTCTAACAATAACCCTAACCCTTACCTATCCGAAACTCTTACCCTCACCCTCACCCTCACCCAAAACTTAACCCTAACCCTAGCCCTCACACTAAACCTAACCCTAACCCTAACCCTAAACCTCACCCACACTCTCCCCCTCCCACTCAGCCTAACCCAACCCTGACCCTAACCCTAACGCTAACCCTCACCCTCACCACAACCCTAACCCTAACCCTAACCCTGACAATAACCCTAACCCTAAACTTAAACCTAATCCTATTCCTAACCCTCACCCTTACCCTAAACCTAACGCTAAAACTCACCCTAACACCAATCTTAACCCTAACCCTCACCCTAAACCTAACCCTCACCCTAACCCTAACCTTAACACTCACCTTAACCCTAAACCTCACCCTAAACCTAACGCTAACCCTAAGCCTCACCCTCAACCCTCACCCTAACCCTTATCCTCACACTAACCCTAACCCTAACCCTAAACCTCACACTAACCGTAACCCTCACCCGAATCCTAACCCTACCCCTCACACTAACCCTGATCCTAACTCTAACCCTAATGCTAACCCTCACTATAAACCTAACCCTCCCCCGAACCCTCACCCTAACCCTCACCCTCACCCTAAACATCACCCTAAACCTAACCCTCACCCTAACCCTAACCCTAAACCTCACCCTAACCCTAACCCTCAACCTAACCCTCACCTTTACCCACCCTAATCCTCACCTTAAACCTAACCCTAACTCTTACCTAACCGTAATCCTCACCCTCACCCTCACCCTCACCTAACCCTCACCCTCACCCTAGCCTGCCACGCCTACTCCAGTGGAGTCTGCTTAACATGGGAAACCAGCTTTCAGACCTGAGAATGGGGCTTCAGAGACCCATCTCTGAGTATTCGGATTTCACCGAAGTCTACCTCGGAGAATAGGGCTTCTAAGATGCCTACTCCTGGAAAGGCTGGCCAACCCCTGGGAAAGATGTGTTTCTGCCTTTCTTTTCCTCACTGTATAAGAGTGACTATTAATCTTTTACTGTTTCTACTGCTCTATTGTACTTACTCATTGTCAACGTTCCCTTAGTCAAAGCTCTTTCTTAAGAGTGTTGGCGACTCCAATATATGATGAGTGTCTTAAAAATATGACTAACTCACCAGAGTTAAGTGCTACCCTGGAAGCCCTCTTATGGACGCTAGTAGACAAGTCATAAGCAAATATAAAAGTATTGGGGGTTTCAGCAAGTCACTTCAGCAGAAGGAATTGTCTGTAAGAGATTTACAAGAAGCTGTAGGTGCGGCTAGAACAGAAAGAATGTATGGCAATTGCTGAGATAACTACTTGGGAGAAAGAACTTCCTGTTATTCTCTTTCATTTACTAAGAGACTTGCTAGATCTAGGCCTCCATGACCTTACTATTAAAGAAGGAACAGGAAAAATCTTATGGGACAATTAAGGTCTCTATAGATGGTGACAAACGTCGAAACCCATTATATTTCTTAGAGATAAGCCGGAAACAAGTGCCTTTCAGGAGACCAGCTGGTGACCACCCAAGAATGAAGCCCTGGAGCAAGATTGTGTAAACTTTTGCCCTTTCAGGTGACCAGCTGGTGACCATCCAAGAATGAAGCCCTGTAACAAGATTGTGTAAACTTTTGCCTTTTCCTTAGGGAGATTTTTTCTATAAAAGGTTGTTATCCTCTGCATTAAATCGCACTCAGCATCCACTCCTCTTGTGTGTGAGTTGTCTGTTTGCCATCTCCCCCCTATTCCAGGTTCCTCCCCTAAGTTTCCTCCGTCACCTGACAGAACCAGTCCACGGCACTAGCCCTCATTCTAACCTTAACCCTCACCCTAACCCTAACACTAACTCTCACCCTCACCCTAAACCTAAGCTTAACCCTAAACCTCATCCTATCCCTCAACCTAAAACTAACCCTAACCCTAACGCTCAGCCTAACACTTAACCGAACCTTTAACCATACACTAACCCTAAGTCTAAACCTAACGCTAACCCTCACACTAACACTAACCCTCACCCTAACCATAACCCTACCCCTCACCCTAACCCTCACCCTAACCCTAAACCTAACCCTAACACTAACCCTCACCCTAACACTAACCCTAACCCTCAACCTCACCCTAACACTCAGGGTCACCCTAACCCTCACCCTAACCCTAACCCTCACCCACATTCTAACCCTCACACTAAACCTAACGATAACCATAACCCTCACCCTCACCCTCAACCTAAACCTAACCCTCACCCTAACCCTATCCCTTACCCTAAACCTCACCCTAACCCTAACCCTAACACTCACCTTAAACGTAACCCTAACCCTAAACCTCAACCTAACCCTAAACCTAACCCGAACCCTAAGGAAAATCCTTACCCTAACTGTAACGCTAACCCTCACCCTAACGATAACCCAAACCCTAACCCTCACCCTCACCCTCACCATAACACTAACCCTAACCATAACCCTAATCCTAACCCTAACCCTAACCCTAACCCTCACCCTCACTCTAATCCTCACCCTCAAACTCACCTTCACACTATCCCTCAAACTAACCCTAACCCTCACCCTCACCCTAACCCTAACCATCTCCCTGACCCTCAACTTCACCTAACCCTAAACCTAACCCTAATCCTAAACCTAACCCTCAAATTAACCCTAATCCTAACCCTCACCGTCATCCTCACCCTCACCCTCACCCTCAAACTCACCCTTGCCCTAAACCTCACCCTCACCCTAAACATTACCCTAAACCTAACCCTCACCCTAAACCTAACCTTAAGCCTAACCCTAACACTAACCCTCACCCTAACCTTTATCCTCATACTAACCCTAACTCTAACCCTAACCCTAACACTCACTCTCACCCTCACAATAACCCTAACAGTACGCTAAATATCACCATCACACTCACCTTAACCCTAAACCTAACAATAAACTTAACCCTAACACAAACCCTAATACTAAAAATAACACTCACCCTAAACCTAACCCTAAAAATCACCCTAACCCTAACCCTCACCGTAAACCTCACCCTAGCCCTAATGCTAAATGTAACCCTCAACCTCACCTTAAACCTCACCCCAACCCTTATCCTCACACTAACACTAACCCTATACATAAACCTAACCCTAACCCTCACCCTCACCCTAAACCTCACCGTCACCCTAAAACATACCAGAACCCTAACTCGCATCCACACCCTAACCCTCATCCACACTGAACCCGAACCCTCACCCGAATCCTCACCCTCACCCTAAACCTCACCCTCAAAGTAAACATCACCCTAAACCGAACCCTCACCTAACCACAACCATAACACTCACCCTAACCCTAACCCTCAACCTAACCCTCACGCTCACACTAAGACTAACCCTAACTCTAACCCTAATCCTAAATCAAACCCTCACACTCAACCTCAACCTAACCCTAAACCTAAACCTCACCTTCACGCTAACTCTAAAACTTACCCTAACCCTTACCCTAAACCTAACCCTCACCCTAACCCTCACCCTAACCTTTAACCTCACACTAACCCTAACACTAACCCTAACCCTAACCCTCACACTAACCCTAACTTTCACCCTAACTTTCACCTTAACCCTAAGCCTACCCCTCAACCTAACCCTCACCATAACTCTAACCGCCACTCTAACACTCACCCTAACCCAAACCCTTAACCTCATCTTTACCCTAACCCTCACGGTTACCGTAACCCCACCCTAACCCTAACCCTAACCCACACCCTAACCCTCACCCTCACACGAACCCTCACCATCGAACCCTCACACTCACCCTAAACTTCAGCCTCACCCTAATCATCACCATAACCCTAACCCTCACACTAACCCTAACCCTAAACCTAAACCTAACTCTAAACCTCAACCTAACCCTCATCCTGACACTAATCCTCACCCTAACCCTAATCCTCACCCTAACCCTAAACCTCACCCTAACCCTAACCCTAACTCTAACCTTCACCCTAACCCTAACCCTCACCCTAAAAATCGCCCTAACCCTGACGCTAACCCTAACCCTCACTTCACCCTAACCCTAACCCTAACCCTCACCCTAACTCTAAACCTAACCCTAACCCTAACCCTAACACTCAATCTAAACGTCACCCTATCCCTAAAACTAACCCTAGCCTTCACCCACACCCTAAACCTCATCCTAACACTTATGTTCACACTAAACCTAACCATAACCCTAAACATAACCCTAACACTAACCTTAACCCTCTCCCTACCCCCAAACCTACCCCTCATCCTAAACCTCACCTTCACCATAACTCAGAAGCAAACCCTCACCCGAAACCTAACCCTAACCCACACACTCACCCTAACACTAACCGTCACCCTAAACCTCACCTGAAACCTAACCCTTACCCACACCCTAACCCTCACTCTCAACCGAATCCTAACCCTCGCCCTAACCCTTACCCTCACCCTAAACATCACCCTAACCATACCCCTCACCCTAAATCTAACCCTAACCCTAACACTCACACTAACCCTCACCCTCAACTTAAACCTCACCCTAACAATAACCCTAACCCTAACACTCACACTAACCCTCACCCTCAACTTAAACCTCACCCTAACAATAACCCTAACCCTTACCTAACCCTTACCCTAACCCTCACCCTCACTCTCACCGTAACCCTCACCCTCAACCTAGCCCTCACCCTAACCCTAACTCTAAACCTTACCCTTACCCTCACCCTCACACTCGCCCTCAGCCTAACCCTAACCCTAAACTAATCCTAACATTCACCCTCACCCTCACCCTAATCTAAACCCTAATCCTAACCCTAACCCTCACCCTCACCCTAACACTCACCCAAACCTTTAACTGCACACTAACCATAACTCTAACCCTAACCCTAACCCTCACAGTAAACCTAAACCTCAATGTAACCCTAAACCTCACCCTAACCCTCACCC
This sequence comes from Dipodomys merriami, assembly GCF_024711535.1. NCBI lineage: Eukaryota > Metazoa > Chordata > Mammalia > Rodentia > Heteromyidae > Dipodomys > Dipodomys merriami. The sequence continues at coordinate 3,427,655 of NW_027202482.1, read as the reverse complement.
TCACCGTAAAATTAACCCTATCCCTCACCGTCACCCTAACCCTCACCCTAACCCTAACCCTAACCCATACCCTAACTCTCACCCGAAGCCGAACCCTCATTCTCAACCGAACCCTCAGCCTCACCCTCAACTTAAACCTCAACCTAACCTTTATCCTCATACTAACCCTAAATCTAAAACAAAACCTAACCCTCAAACTAACCCTAACCCTTTCCCTAACCCTAATCCTGCCCCTCACCCTAACCCTAACCCAGCAATAACACTAAACCTATCCCTCACCCTAACCCTAACCCTACCTGTCAGCCTAACCCTCACCCTAAACCTAAACCTACCCCTAATCCTCAGACTATCCCTAACCCTAACCCTCACCCTCTCCCTAACCCTCAGCATAAGCATTACCCTCACCCTCACCCAAACCCTAAACCTAACATGAAACCTCACCATAAACCTAACCCTATCCCTCACCTTCACCCTAAACCTAACCCTACCCCTCAACCTAACCCTCACCCTAACCATAACCCTAAACCTCAAGCTAACTCTCATCCTAACCCTAAACGTAACCCTAACACTCACTCTAACCCTAACCCTAAACGTCACCCTAACCCTCACCCTAAACATAATACTAACCCTCACCCTCACCCTAACCCTCACTGTCAACCTAATCCTCATCCTAACCGTAACCCTCACACACACCCTAACCATAGCCTTACCCTAACATTTTCCCTCACAATAAACTTCACCCTAGCCCTCAACCTCACCCTCACCCTAAACATAAACCTAACCCTAACCCTCACCATAACCCTAATCCTAATTCTAACCCTCACCGTAATCCTACCCCTCACCCTAACCATTACCCTCACCCTCACCCAAACCCTAAACCTAAATCTAACCCTCAACCTAAACCTAACCCTAACCTTCACCCTCACCCTAACCCTTACCCTAACCCTAAACATAAACCTCACCCTAACCCTAACACTAAACCTAACCCTAAACCACAAACTATCTCTCACCCTAACCCTAAGCCTGTCCCTAATCCTAACTCTCACACTAACCCTAACCCTCACCCTCACCCTAACCCAATCCCTCACCCTAACCCTAAACCTAACCCTAACCCTCACCCTGACCGAAACCCTCAACCTCACCCTCACCCTAACCCTAACCCTACCCCTCAGCCTAACCCTAACCATAACCCTAAACCTCACCCTACGCCTCAACATAAAACTAACCCTCAGGCTCACCCTAACCCTAACCCTGATCTACCCTTCACCCTAAACCTCAACCTAACCCTAACCCTAACCGTAACCCTCACCCTCACCCTAACCCTCACACTAACCCTAACCCTAACATTAACCCAAACCCTCACCGTAACCCTAACCCTAACCGTTACCCTCACCCTAACCATCCCCCTAACCTTAACGCTAACCCTTACCCTAACCCTCACCCTCACCCTCTCACTCACCATAAGTCTAAGCCTAACCCTAACACTAATCCTAAATCTCACCCTCACCCTCACCCTCACCCTTATCCTAACCCTAAACCTCACCCTCACCCTCACCCTTACCCTTAGCCTAATTCTAACCCTAACATTACTCCTAATCCAAATCATAACCCTCACCCTCACCCTAACCGTAACCCTCACCCTAACCCTAAAACTAACCGTCACCGCCACCGACAACCTAAAACTAAACCTAACCCTAACTCTCACACTAACCCTCAACGTAATACTCACCTTAACCCTTACCCTCACCCTAACCCTATCCCTAACACTAACCCTAACCCTCACCCTAACCCTAACCCTAACCCTCACACAACGCCTCACCCTAATCCTAACACTCACACTAACCCTAAACCTCACCCTAACCCTAATCCTTACCCTCACCCTAACCCTAAAATTAACCCTAACTTTAATCCTCACACTAACACTAACCCTCAACTTTACCCTAACCCTACCCCTCAGCCAAACCCTCAACGTAAGCCTAACCCTCATCCTAACCCTAACCCTAACTCTTACCCGAACCCTCAACTTCATCCTAACCCTCACCATAACACTTACCCTCAACCTCACCCTAAACCGAACCCTAACCCTAACACTCAAAATAACCCTAACCCTCACCCTAAACCTAACCCTTACCCTCACCCTAACCCTAACCCTTAACCTCACCCTAACCCTAAATTTAACCCTGACCCTAAAACTCACACTAACCCTAATCCTCATCCTATCACTAACCCTAACCCTCACCATAACCCTAACCCTAAACCTCCCCCAATCCCTCACCTTAACCCTAACTCTAACCCTCACCCTCATCCTAACCCTAACCCTCACCCTAACCCTCAGCCTAAACCTCACCCTCACCCTAAACCTAAACCTAACCCTCACCCTCAAACTAACCCTCACCCTAACCCTCACCCTAAACCTAACCCTCAGCCAACCCCTCACTCTAACCCAAACCCTAACCCTCAAAGTAACCCTCACCCTTAACCTAACCCTAACCCTAACCGTCACCTTAATCCTCAACCTCACCCTCACCCTAAACCTGAACCTCCACCTCATTCTAACTCTGACCCTAACCAGTACACTCACCCTCTCCCTAACCCTAAACCTAACCCTAACCCTCACTCTCACTCTAAAACTCACCCTAACCCTCACCCTCACTCTAAACCTAACCGTAACACTCAACCTCACCCTAACCCTCACCCTATTTACCTCAAGCTCACCCTAAACCTAAGCCTAACCCTACCGCTAACCCCCACCCTCACCCAAAAACTTATCCTAACCCTAAACCTAACAATCACCCTAACCCTCACCCTAACCCTAACCCTCACACTAAACTTAACCCAACACCACACCCTAACCCTCACCCTAACCCTAACGCTAACCCTAAACCTCACAGTCAACCTAACACTCACCCTAACCCATAACCTCACCCTAACCCTAACCCTAAACCTAACCCTCACCCTAACCTTCTCCCTAAACTTAACCCTAACTCTCAACCTAACCCTAACCGTAACCCTAACACTCACCCTCAGCCTAACACTCACCGTCACCCTAACACTCACCCTAACCCTAACCCTCACCCACAAGCTAACCCTAACCCTTACCAGAACCCTCACCCTCATGCAAAATCTCATCCTCACCTTATACATCAACCTAACACTAACCCTCACCCTAACACTAGGCCTAACACTCACCTTAACCCTAAACCTCACACTAACCCTCACCCTCACCCTAATCCTCACCCTAAAACTTACCCTAATCCTAAACCTCACCCTAACTTTAAACCTAACCCTCACCCTAAGCCTCACCCTCATGCTAACCCTAACCCTCACCCAAACCCTCACCATAACTCTAAACCTAAGCCTAAGCCTAACGCTCACCCTCATCCTAATACTCATCTTAATCTTAACCTCACCCTAACACTCACCCTAACACTAAACCTAACCCTAACACTAACCCTAACCCTCACGCTAACACTAACACACACCCTAACCCTACGCCTAAACCTAAACCTCTCCCTCACCCTTACCCTCAACCTGTTTCCCTAACCCTAACGCTAACCCTAACACTCACCCTCACACTAAACCTCACCCTAAACCTTACCCTCACCCTAACCATAAACTTAACCCTAATGCTAACACTCACACTAACGCTAAACCTCACACTAACCCTAACCCTATTTCTCCCCTAACACTCACCCTAACTCTCCCCCTCACGCTATCCCTCACCTTCACCATAACCATAACCCTAAACCTAACCCTATCTCTCACCCAAGCCCACAAGCGAACCCTAACCCTCACCCCCTCCCTCACCCTAATCCTTAACCTCACCCTAACCTTAACCTAACCCTAATCCTAAACCTAACTCTCACCCTTACCCTCACCCTAACCCTAACCCTCACCCTCAACCTCACCCTCACCCTAACCCTAACCCAAAACCTCACCCTAACCCTAACCCTCGCCCTAGCCATAACCCTAAACCTAAACCTCACCATAACACAAACCCTCGCCCTAGCTCTAAACCTAAACCTCAACCTCACCCTAACCCTAACCCTAAACCTCACCCTAACCCTCATTCTCAACCTAAACCTAACACTAAAAATAACCCTAACCCAAACCCTCACACTAAACCTAACCCTCACGCTAACCCTAACCCTAATCCACATTCTCAACCTAAACCTAACACTAAAAATAACCCTAACCCAAACCCTCACACTAAACCTAACCCTCACGCTAACCCTAACCCTAATCCACATTCTCAACCTAAACCTAACACTAAAAATAACCCTAACCCAAACCCTCACACTAAACCTAACCCTCACGCTAACCCTAACCCTAATCTACACCCTACCACACAGCCTCACACTAACCCTAAACCGCACTCTAACCCTCACCCTAACCCTCAACCTCACCCTAACCTTCACCCTAACCCTAAACCTAAACCTCACCCTCACCCTAACCCTAATGTTCACGCTCACCCTAACGCTCATATTAATCATTACCCTCAAAATTACCCTAAAGCTCACCCTCACCCTAACACTCATCCTAAACCTTAACCTCAGCATAACCCTCACCCTAACCCTAACCCTATCCCTAACCCTCACCCTAACCCTAACCCTAACCCTAAACGTAAACCTCACCCTCACCCTTAACCTCAACCTAACAGTTACCCAAACCCTAACGCTAACCCTAACCCTCACCCTCACCCTAAACCTTATCCTCACCCTAACCATAACCTTAACGCTAATCCTAACACTCACACTAACCCTAACACTCACCCTAACCCTAACCCTATCTCTCCCCTAATACTCACACTAACACTCACCCTCAACCTTTCCCTCACCTTCACCATAACCATAATCCTAAACCTAACCCTCACCCTCACCCTAGCCCTCAACCTAACCCTAACCCTCAACCTCACCCTCACCCTTACCCTAACCCTTAACCTCACCCTAATCCTAACCCTAACACTAACCCTAATCCTAAACCTTACCCTCACCCTCACCCTCACCCTAACCGTAACCCTGAACCTCACACTAACCCTAACCCTCCCCCTAGCCCTATCCCTAAACCTCAACCTCACCCTAACCCTAATCCTAACACTCACTCTAACCCTCACCCAAACCCTAATCCTCACCCTAACACTCACCCTCACCCTCACCTTAACCCTAACTAAAACACCTAACTTTCCTAACTAAAACACTCACCCTCAACCTCACCCTCACCCTCAACCTCACCCTAACCTAACCCTAACTCTATCCCTCACAGTCAAGCTCAACCTAAACCTAACACTAAAAATAACCCTAACCCTAATCCTCACACTAAACCTAACCCTCATCCTAACCCGAACCCTAACTGACACCCTAATCCACAACTTCACACTAACCCTAAACCTCACTCTAACCCTAAACCTAACCCTGACCCTATACCTCACTCTCACCCTAGCCCTCACCCTAACGCTAATCCTAACCCTAATGCTCACCCTAACTGTAACACTCACCCTCAACCTAACCTTCACCCTCATCATAACCTTCACCCTAACCCTAACCCTAAATCTCACGCTCACATCTACTCTCACCCTAACCCTTACACTCACCCTCACCCTAACCATCTCACTAACCCTAACCTAAACCCTAAGCCTAACATTAACCCTCACCCTCAGCCTAATATTAACCCTAAATCTAACCCTAACCCTAACCCTCAGACTAAACATAACCCTCACCCTTACCCTAACCCTCACCCTCACTCTAAACCTAATCCTAAACCTAACCCTAAAACTCACTCTAAACCTAACCCTCACCTTTAACCTAACCCTCACCCTCACACTAACCCTAACCCTAAACCTCACCCTAACCCTAACCCTAAACCTCACCCTAACCCTAATCCTTACCCTCACCGTGACCCTCAGCCTAACCCTTACGCCAAACCTAATCCTAACCTTCACCCTATCCCTCACTCTAACTTCACACTAACCCTAAACCTCACTCTAACCCTAAACCTAACCCTGACCCTATACCTCACTCTCACCCTAGCCCTCACCCTAACGCTAATCCTAACCCTAATGCTCACCCTAACTGTATCACTCACCCTCAACCTAACCTTCACCCTCATCATAACCTTCACCCTAACCCTAACCCTAAATCTCACGCTCACACCTACTCTCACCCTAACCCTTACACTCACCCTCACCCTAACCATCTCACTAACCCTAACCTAAACCCTAAGCCTAACATTAACCCTCACCCTCAGCCTAACATTAACCCTAAATCTAACCCTAACCCTAACCCTCAGACTAAACATAACCCTCACCCTTTCCCTAACCCTCACCCTCACTCTAAACCTAATCCTAAACCTAACCCTAAAACTCACTCTAAACCTAACCCTCACCCTCAACCTAACCCTCACCCTCACACTAACCCTAACCCTAAACCTCACCCTAACCCTAACCCTAACCCTAATGTTAACCCTAATCCTTACCCTCACCATGACCCTCAGCCTAACCCTTACGCTAAACCTAATCCTAACCTTCACCCTATCCCTCACTCTAAACCTAACCCTCACTCTAAACCTAACCCTACCCCTCAGCCTAAACCTCATACTAACCCTAATCCTAATCCTCGACCTATCCCTAACCCTTACCCTAACTCTCACCCTCAAACTAGCCCTCACCCTAACCCTAAACCTCACCCTCACCTTAACCCTCATCCTCACCGTCACACTCATACTCACCCTAACCCTAACCTTAACACTCACCTTAACAGTAACACTTACACTAATACTAACCCTCACCCTAACCCTAACCCTCACCCTCACCCTCAGCCTATCCCTAACCCTAATCCTAACCCTAATGCTCACCCTCACCCTCACCCAAACCCTAACCCTAACCCTCACCCTCACACTCACCATCACCCTCACCATAACCCTCACCCTAAACCACACCCTAACACTCACGATAACTCTAGCCCTCACTCTTAACCCAACCTTCACCCTAACCCTTACCCTCACCTAAACATAACCCTCACAAACACCCTCAACCTAACCTTAACCCTAAACCTCACCGTATCCCTAAACCTAACACTCACCCTTACCCTCTCCATCACCCTAACCTAATCCTAACCCAAACTCTCACCCTAACCCTCACCCAAACCCTAATGTTCACCCTAACACTCACCCTCAACCTAATCCTCACCCTAACCCTAACCCTAACCCTCACCCTAACCCTAATGCTAACCCTAAACCTCACCCTCACCCTAACCCTAACCCTAACCCTTACACTCAGCCTAATCCTAATCCAAACCCTAACACTAAGCCTCACTCTAAACCTAACCCTAACCCTAACCCTAACCCTAATACTTGCCCTATCCCTAACCCTTATCCTAACCCTCACCCTCAACCTAGCCCTCAACCTTATCCGAACCCTCACCCTCACCGTAACCCTCAGCCTAAACCTAACCCTAACCCCTTCACCCAAACACTTACACTAACCGTAACCATCATTCTAAACCTATCCCTCAACCTCACCCTCACCCTCACCCTAGCCCTAACCCTATCCCTCACCCTCACACTCACCCTCACCCTCACCCTGACCCTCACCGTAAACCTTACCCTAACACTCACGCTATCTCTAGCCCTCACTCTTAACCCTAACCCTAACCATAACCCTTACCCTCACCTAAACCTAACCCTCACACTCACCCTAATCCTCACCCTAAACCTAATCTTAAACCTAACCCTCACCTCACCCTCATTCTCACCCTAACACTCACCCTCACCCTCACGCTAACGCTAACCTTAACCCTCACCCTCACACTCACCCTCACCCTCACCCTAACCCTCACCGTAAACCTCACCCTAACACTAAAGGTAATTCTAGCCCTCACACATAACCCTAACCCTCACCCTAACCCTTACCCTCACCTAACCCTAAACATGGCCCTAACCCTAAAGCTAACCCTAGCCCTCAGCCTAACCCTCACCCTAACCATAACCCTAATCCTTGCCCTATTCCTAACCCTTATCCTAACCCTCACCCTCAACCTACCCCTCACCGTAAACCTCACCCTCACCCTCACCTTAACCCTCAGCCTCACACTCACCCTAAACCAACCCTAACCCTTACCTTCACCCAAACTTTTACACTAACCGTAACCCTCAGGCTAAACCTAACCCTCACCCTCACCCTAACCCTAACCCTAACCTTAACGCGTCTCCTCACACTCACCCTCACCCTCACCCTAACCCTCACCGTAAACCTCACCCTAACACTCATGCTATCTCTAGCCCTCACTCTTAACCCTAACCCTCACCATAACCCTTACCCCCACCTACTTTTAACCCTCACACTCACCCTAACACTCACCCTAACACTAACCCTAACCCTAATCCTAAACTTAAACCTCACCTCAACCTCACCCTCACCCTAACCCTCCCCCTCCCCCTCCCCCTCACCCTCACACTCACCCTCAGCCTCACCCTAACCCTCACCTTAAACCTCACTCTAACACTAAAGCTAATTCAAGCCCTCACTCTTAACCCTTACCCTCCCCCTGACCCTTACCCTCACCTAACCCTAACCCTCACCCTAACCCTAAAACTCAACCTCACCCTAATCCTAACCCTAAACCTCACCCTCACCCTCACCCTAACCCTAACTTAATCCTAACCAGAACTCTCACCCTAACGTTCACCCAAAACTTAATCCTCACACTAACACTCACCCTCACCCTAATCCTAACTCTAAACTTAACCCTAACACTTTTCTAACTAAAACACTCACCCTCAACCTCACCGTAACCTAACCCTAAATCTAAAACTCACACTCACCCTCAACCTAAACCTAACCCTAAAAATAACCCTAACCCTAACCCTCACACTAAAACCGAACCCTCACCCTAACACTCACCCTAACACACACCCTTACACACAACCTCATATTAACCCTAACCTTCACTCTAACCCTAACCCTAAACCTTACCCTAACCCTCACCCTCACCCTAGCCTCACTCTAACCCTAATCCTAACCCTAATGCTCACCCTAACCCTAACACTCACCCTCAGCCTAACCCTCACCCTAACCCTCACCCGAAACCTAACCCTAAACCTCTCGTTCACACTAACTCTCATCCGAACCATTAAACTCACGCTCACCCTAACCATGTCACTAACCTTAAACTACACCCTAACCCTAACCTTAACCCTCAACCTAACCCTCACCCTCAGCCTAACACTAACCCTAAGCCTAATCCTAACATTCACCATTACCCTAGACCTCACCCTAACCCTAATACTAACCCTAACCCTCACCCTCACCCTCACACTCACGTAACCCTCCCCTTAACCTTACCCTCACCATAACTCTAACCCTAACCCTAACACTCACACTAACCCTAACCCTCAAACTTAACCTAACCCTCACCCTCATCCTAACCCTTACCCTAACCCTCACCCAAACCCTAACCATAACCCTAAACCTAATGCTAACCCTAAACCTCACCCTAAACCTTACTCTCACCCTAACCCTAATCCTAACCCTAACCCTATCCCTCACTCTATACCTAACACTCACCCTAACCCTAAACCTATCCCTCAGCGTAAAACTCACCCTAACCCTCATATTAACTGTAACCTTCAGGCTAACCCTAACCCTCACAGTAACCTTTACGCTCAACCTCACCCTCACCCTAACCCTAATGCTCACCCTAAACATCACCCTACCCCTCACACTAAGCCTCATCCTAACCCTCACCCTAACTCTTACACTCAATCTAACCCAAACCCTCACCCTCACCCTAATACTCACCCTAACACTTAAACTCACCCTTACCCTCACCCAAACCCTCAACCTAACCCTAACTCTCACCTTAACCCTCAACCTAAGCTTTACTCTAACCCTAAACCTAACTCTCACCCTCACCCTCACACTCATCCTAACTCTCACCGTCATCCTAAACCTCACCCTAACCCTAACAATAACCCTCACCCTCAACCAAACAGTCTCCCTAACCCTAACATATACCCTCAACCTAACCGTAGCCCTCACCCTAACCCTAACCCTAACCTTAAACCTCACCCTCACCCTAACCCTAAACTCACCCTCAACATAACCCTCACCCTACTCCTTACCCTCAAACTAACCCTAACCCTCACCCTCACCCTAACACTTTCTGTAACCCTTAACCTAACCCTAACGCTCACCCTAACACTAACCCTGACCATAACGCTTACCCTAACCCTCACCCTAACCCTAACCCTAAACGTAACCCTCATGCTAACGCTAACCCTAAACCTAACCCTCATCCTGACCATCACTTTCACCCTAACCCTAACCCTAAACCTCAAAATAACCCTAACCAACACCTCACCCTAACACTCACTGTCACCCTAACCCTCACTCAAACCCTAACCTCACCCACACCATAACCCTCACCCCCACGTGAAACCTGACCCTAACCCTAACCTGCAACCTCACGCTAAACATCAGCAAAACCCTAACCCAAACCCTAACCCTTACCTAATGGAAACACCCCCCTCCCCTCCCCCTAACTCTAACCCTAACCCTAAGCCTAACCCTCACCCTCACCCTCACCCTAAACCTAACCCTAATGCTAATCCTCACCCTGACCCTAAGCCTCACCCTAACACTAACCCTCACATTCACCCTCACCCAAATCATAAACCTAATCCTAACCTTAACACTAACCCTCACCCTAAGCCTATCCCTCACCCTAAACCTTTCCCTCACCCTAACGGTAACCCTAACCCTTAACCTAACTCTCACGCTAAGGCTATCCCTCACTCTCACACTAACCTTCACCCTAACACTTACCCTCACCTGAATCCTAACCCTAACCCAAACCCTAAACCTCACACTAAACCGAAAACTTACCTTCACCCTAAACCTCAACCAAACCCTAAACCTAAACCTAACCATCATCCTCACTCTAAACCTTAACCTAATCCTTAACCTCACCCTCACCCTAACCCTCACACTAAACCTAACCCTCACCCTAACAATAACCCTAACCCTCACACTCACCCTCACCCTCACCCTCAGCCTAACTCTCAAACTAACCCTAATCCTTAACCTAACCCTCACCCTAACCCTAACCCTAAACCTCACGCTAACCCTAACCCTCACCTTCACTCTCAGCCTAACCCTGATCCAAACACTAATCCTAACCCTAATCCTCACCCTCACCCTCACACTAAACCTAACCCAAACCCCCACCCTAACCCTCACCCTCACTGTCATGCTAACCCTAAAACTAACCCTAACCCACACCATAACTCTAACCCTCACCCTAACCCTAACCCTAAGCTTAACCCTCACCTTAACACTCACCCTCACCCTAATCCTCACCTTAACCCTAACCCTCACCCTCAGCCTCACTCTAACCCTAACCCTACTCCTAACCCTAACCCTCACGCGAACCCTAACCCTCACACTAACCATTATATTCACCCTAACCTTAAACTTAACCCTAATGCTAACCCTCACCCTCACCCTCACCCTCACCCTAAGGCTCACCCTAACCCTTAACCTCACCCTAATATTAACCCTACCACTCAGACTAACCTTAACTCCAAACCAAACACTCACCCAGACACTCACCCTAACCCTAAACCTAACCTAACCCTCACCCTAACCCAAACGCTGACCCTAAACCTAACCCTAACCCTCACACTCCCCTAACCCTAACCCTAAACCTAACACTCACCCTCACATCACACTCACCCTAATCCTAACACTAACTCTTACCATTACCCTAATCCTAACCCTAACCCTAAAACTTACCCTCAACAGAAACGTCACCCTAATCCTTACCCGCACCCTAACCCTCACCCTAACCGTTAACCTCACAATAACCCTAACCCTAACCCTCAATCTAACCCTCAACCTAATTCTAACCCTAACACTCAACCTCACCTTAACCCTCACCCTCACCCTCAGCCTAACCCTAACCCAAACCCTAATCCTAACACTAAGCCTCACGCTCACCCTCACCCTAACCTAAACCAAACCCTAACCCTCACCCTCACCCTCACCGTAACCGTAAACCTATCCCTAACCCTCACCATAACCCTCACCGTAAACCTTACCCTCACCCTAACACTAATCTTAACCCTCACACTAACCCAAACCCTCACCCTAAATGTAACCCTATCCCTATCCCTTACCCTCACCCTCACCCTAAACTAACACTCCCCTTACCACTAACCATAGCTGTAATCCTCACCGTCACCCTAACCCTCACCCTAAACCTTACCCTCACCCTAACACTAAACCTAACCCTCATCGTCAACCTAACGATAACCCTCACACTAACAATAACCTTACCACAAACCCTAACCCTCATTCTTACCCTAAACCTAAACCTCACCCTAACCCTAAACGTCACCCTAAACCTAACCTTCACCCTCATCCTCAGCCTAACCCAATCCCTAAACCTAAACCTAAAGCTAACCCTCACCCTCAGCCTCACCCTCAACCTAAACCTAACCCTAACACTAAACCTAAACTTCACCTTAAATCTCACCCTCACACTAAGCCTAAACCTAACCACACAAATAACCCTAACCCTAACCCTAACCGTAAGTCTAACCGTCACACTAAACCTAGCCCTCACACTAAACCTAACCCTACCCCTCACCCTAAACCTCCCGATCACCCTAACCCTAACTCTCACCCTAACCCTAACCCTAACCCTCAACCTCACCTTAGCCCTCACCCTATCCCTAATATTAACCCTAATCTTCACCCTAAACTTAACCTTCACCCTCACCCTAACCTTCACCCACACCCTCACACTCACCCAAACCCTAACAATAACCCTAACACTCACCATCACCCTAACCCTCACACTAACCCTAACCTTCAGCCTAACCCTAACCCTAACCCTCACCGTCCCCTCACCGTCACCCTAAGCCTAACCCTAACCCTAACCCTACACCTCACACTAACCCTTACCCTCAACTAATCCTAAACCTCACACTCACCCTAACCCTCACCTTAACCCTAATGCTAACCCTAACCCTAACGCTCAAACTACCCCTCACCCTAACAATAACCCTCAACCTAATCCTAACCCTAATCCTAAACCTAAACATTACATAACCAAAACCCTCACCCTCACCCTCACCCTCAACCTAGCCCTCACCTTAACCTTAATCCAAACACTAACCGTCCCCCTCACCATAACCATAACCCTAACCCTCACCCTCACCTTAACTCTCACCCTAACCATTACCCTCACTCTCACCCTAACACACACACAAAACCTAACCCTCACCCTAAGCCTAACTCTAACCCTCACCATCACCATCACCCTCAGCCTAACCCTAACCCTAACGCTAACCCTCACCCTCACCCTATACCTCACCCTAACAATAATCCTCACCCTAACCCTAACCATCACCCTCACCCTCACCCTCACCCTAAACCTCACCTTCACCCTCAAACTAACCCTAGTGCTCACCCTAACCCTATCACTAATCTTAAACATCACACACACACTAACACTAATGCTTACCCTAACCCTACACCTAACAATAACCCTTACCCTCACACTAACCCAAACCCTCACCCTCACCTTAACACTCACCCTAACCCTCACCATAACCCTAAACCTCACCCTAAACCTAACCCTCACCCTCACCCTAACCCTAACCCTAAATCTAAAACTAACCCTAAACCTAACCCTAACCCTCACCCTAACATCACCCTAACCCTAACCCTAACCCTCACCCTAACCCTTAACCTCAAACTAACCCTAACCCTAATCCTAACTCTAACACTAAAACTAATCCTCACCCTAACCCTAACACTTTCCCTCAGCCTAACCCTCATACTAACCCTAAACTTAACCCTAAACCTCAACCTTACCCTAACCCTAACCCTAACCCTCACCCTAAATTTAACCCTCACCCTAACAATTAACCTCACCCTCAGCCTAACCCTAACAATAATCCTTACCCTAACCCTCACCTTAACCCTCACCCTAACTCTAACCCTAACCCTAATCCTAACCCTCAATCTCAACTTCACCCTAAACCTAACCCTATCCCTAAACTTCACCCTAACCCAAAACCTAACCCTCACCATAATCCTCACCCTTCCCATAACCCTAAATCTCACCCTCACCCTAACCTTCACCCAAACCCTAAACCTAACCCTAACCCTCACCCTAATCCTAACTCTAACACTAAACCTAAACCTAACCCTCACCCTAACCATAACCCTCACGCTAATGCTAACCCTAACGCTCACCCTCACCCTAAACCTCACTCTAACCCTTACTCTCACCCTAACCTTCACCCTAAACCTAATACTCACCCACAACTTAACCCCCAACCTCACACTCACCCTGACCCTCAACCTCACCCTAAACATCACACAATACCTAACCCTCACCCTCACCCACAAACTCACTCTCAGCCTAACCCTAACCCTAAAGCTAAACCTAATCGTATACCTACCCCTCACCCTCACCCTCACTCTCAACCTAACTCTAACCCTAAAAATAACCCTAACCCTCACCCTAACCCTAACCCTCATCCTAACCCTATTCCTAACCCTGAACTTCACCCTCACCCTCACCCTCAGCCTAACCTTAATCCTAACCCTAATCTTAAACATAACCCTCACCCTCACCCTCACTCTAACCCTAAACCTAACCAAAAACATATCTCTCACCCTCACCATCACCCTCATCCTAACCCTAACCCTAACAATAACCCTAAACCTAACAATAACCGTTACCCTAACCCTAACACTCTCCCTAATCTTAACCCTAACCCTATGCCTAACCCTACCCTCACACTAACCGTAACCCTCACCTTAACCCTAAACCTATTCCTAAGCCTAAACCTCATCCTAACACTAACCCTAACCCTCGCTCTCACCCTAACCCTAACCATAACCCTAACCCTCACCATAACCTTAACCCTCACCCCAACACAAACCCTAAACCTAATCCTCATGCTAACCCTCAACCTCAACCTTAGCCTAACCCTAACACTAACGCTAACACTCACCTTTGCTCTCACCCTAAACCTAACCCTAACCCTCACCCAAACCATAACCCTCATCCTCAACCTTACCCACACCCCCAGCCTAACCCGAACCCTAATTCTAACTCTAAACCTCAACCTCAACCTCACCCTAACTCTAACCCTAACCCTAATCCTAACACTCAACCTCACACTCACCCTAAACCTAAACCTATTCCTCAACCTCACCCAAAACCTAACCCTATCCCTAAACTTCACCCTCACCCTAAACCTCACCCTACCCCTAACCCTAAATCTCACCCTCATCCTATACTTCACCCTAACCCTAAACCTAACCCTAAGCCTCACCCTCACACTAAGCCTAATCCTAACCCTAAACCTCACCCTCACCCTAACATTCACCCTAACCCTTAATCTCACCCTAACCCTACCCCTCACATTAACCATCAACCTAACCCTCACCCTAACCCTAACCATTACCTTAACACTTAACCTCACCCTATCCCTGACCCTAACCCTAACCCTCACCCTAAAGCTAAACCTCACCCTACCCCTCAGCCTACCCCTCACCCTAATCCTAACCCTAACCCTCAACCTCACCCTTACTTTCACCCTCAGCATAAGACTAACGCTAACCCTAATCCTAACCTTAACCCACACTCTTACCGTCACCCTAACAATAAGCCTAACCCTAGTCCTAACCCTCAACCTCACCCTCACCCTAAAGCAACACTACCCTAAACCTCACGCTAACCCTAACCCTCACCCTAACCCTAAACCTAACCTTCACCCTCATCCAAACCCTAACACTAACCCTAACACTCACCCTAAGCCTCCTCCTAACACTAACACTAACACTAACCCTGACCCTAAACCTCACCCCAACCCTTACCCTCAACTTAAACCTAACCCTAAACCTAACCCTCACCATAACATTCACCCTAACACTATTCCTAAACCTAACCCTCACCCTAACGTTAACACTAACCCTAAACCTAACCTTCACCGTCACCCTAACCCTTACCTGAACCCTAAATATCACCCACGCCCTAATCCTAACCCTCACCCTAAACATCACCCTAAACTAACCCTGAACCTAACCCTAACCCTTACCCTCAACCTTACACTAAACCTAACCCTCACCCTCTCCCGCTCCCTCACCCTCACCCAGAGCCTAACCCTAACCCTAATCTTAAACCTAACAGTCACCCTCATTGTCACCCTCAGCCTAAAGCTCACTGTAACCCTAACCCTAGCTCTAACCCTCACCATCACCCTAACCCTAACCCTCACACTAACCCTAACCCTTACGGTAACACTAACGGTAACCCTCACCCTCAGCCTAAAACTCACCCTCACCCTCACCCTAACCCCAACCTTAACCCTCACCCTAACCCTAACCCTAAACCCAAACCTAACCCTAAGTCTCAACCTCAGCATAACCCTAACACAAACCCTAACACTCACCCTAAACCTCTCCCTAACCCTAAAGCTAATCCTTACCCTAATCCTAAACCTAACCCTAACCCTCACCCTCACCCTCATCCTAAGCTTAACCCTAAACCAAAACCTAATCCTAACCCTCAACCTCACCCTCACAATCAGCCTAAACCTAACCATAACCCTAATCCTAACCCTAGCCCTCACCCTGAACCTCACACTAAATCTAACTCTAACCCTAACCTTAACCCTCACCCTAAGCCTAACTCTAACACTAACCCTAAACCTAACCCTCACTCTAACCCTAACCCTCACGCTAATGCTAACCCTAAACCTAACCCTAACCCTAACCCTCACCCTAATCCTAACTCTAACACTAACCCTAACCCTAACCCTCACTCTAACCCTAACCCTCACGCTAATGCTAACCCTAAACCTAACCCACACCCTAAACCTCACCCTAACCCTTACTCTCACCCTAACCTTCAACCTAACCCTAATCCTCACCCACAACCTAAACCTCATCCTCACACTCACCCTGACCCTCAACCTCACCCTAAACATCACACAAAACCTAGCCCTCACCCTCACCCTCAACCTCACTCTCAGCCTAACCCTAATCCTAAAACCCCCCACCCCCTCACCCTCACCCTAACTCTAACCCTAAAAATAACCCTAACCCTAACCCTAACCCTAACCTTCACCCTAACCCTAACCCTAACCCTCACCTCCACCCTCAACCTCACCCTCAGCCTAACCCTAATCCTAACCATGACCCTCACACTCACCCTCACACTAACCCTAAAACTAACCATAATCTTAACTCTCACACTCACCACCACCCTCATCCTAACCCTACACCTAACAATAAACCTAACCCTAACCCTAACCGTTACCCTAACCTCACATTATCCCTAACCCTCACTTTAACCCTAAATCAGCTCCTCAGCCTAAAGATCATCCTAACCCTGACCCTAACCCTCACCCTCACCCTCACCCTAACCCTATCCATAGCCCTCACACTAACCCTAATACTAACCCTAACCCTCACCCTCAACTTAACCCTAACCTTAACCCTCACCCTAACTGGCACCCTAACCCTAACGCTAATCCTAAATCTAATCCTAAACTAAAACCTAACCGTCACCCTAACTCACCCTAACCTTACCCCTAAACCTCAAACAACACCTTACCCTCACCCTAACCCTTACCCTCAAACTAACCCTAACCTTAACCTTCACACTAACACTAACACTCACCCTAACCCTAACCCTAAACCTCAATCTAACCCTTACAATAACGCTCACCCTAACCCTAACCCTAACCCTCAGTCAAAATAACACTCATCCTAACCCTAAACCTAACTGTCACCCTAACTCTAGCCCCCACACTAACCCTAAAACTAACCCTAACTCTGACCCACACCCTAACCCTAATCCTAATCCTAACCCTCACCCTCACCCAAAACATCACCCTAAACCTAACCCTCACCCTAAACCTCAACCTAACCCTCACAGTAACCCTAACCCTCACCCTAACCCTTACCATCAACCTAACCCTACCCTTATCCCTAACTCTCTCACTAACACTAATCCTCACCCTAACCCTAACCCTACTCCTCAGCCCAACCCTCATACTAACCCAAACCCTCACCCTAAACCTCACCCTAACCCTAACCCTCACCCTAACCATAACCCTCACCCTCACCCTTACCCACACCCTCAGCCAAACCCGAACCCGAAACCTCACCCTCACCATAACCTTCACCCTACACATAACCCTAAACCTCACCCTCACCCTAAACCTCAATCTAACCCTTAATCTCATCTAACCCTAAATTGCACCCACACCCTAACCCTCACCCTCAGCTCAAACCTCTCACTCACCCTAACACTTACTCTCACCCTATCCCTGACCCTAACCCTAACCCTCACCCTAATGCTATCCGTCACCCTACACCTCAGCCTAACCCTCATCCTAATCCTAACCCTAACCCTAACCCTCACCCTAACACAAACCCTAACACTTACCTTCACCTAACCCTCTCTCACCCTCAACCTCAACCTTACACTAACCCTCAGCCTAACCCTAACCTTAATCCTAACCCTAACCCACACCCTCACCCTCACCCTAACTCTAACCCTAACACTAATCCTAACACTCAACCTCACCCTCACCCTAAACTAACACTATCCCTAAACCTCACCCTAACCAAAACTCTAATACTAACCCTAACCCTAACCATCACCCTCACACTAACCCTAACACTAATACTAACATTCACCTTAACCCTCAACCTAACCCTAAGACTAACACTAATCCTCACCCTAAAACTCACCCTAACCGTTATCGTCAACCTAAATCTAACCCTAAACCTAACCCTCACACTAACACTCACCCTAACCCTAAGCATCACACTAATGCGAACCCTATCCCTCACCCTCACCCTAACCCTCACACTACCCTTTTCTCTCACCCTAACCCTCACCCTAACCCTAATCCTCAGCCAAAACCTAACCCTCACCCTCACCCGAACCCTCACACTCACCCTAACACTCACACTCACCCTGACCCTCAACCTCATTCTAAACTTCACACTAAACCTAACCCTCACCCTCACCCTCATCCTCAGCTTAACCCAAACCCAAAACATAAACCTACCCCTAAACCTAACCCTCAACCTCAGCCTCACCGTCACTCTAACTATAACCCTAACAATAACCCTAACCCTAACCCTCTCCCTAACCCTAAAGCTACCCCTAATCCTAACACTAACCCTCACACTAAACCTCACCCTAAACCTAAACCCTAAACCTCACCCTAAACCCTCACTCTAACGCTAATCCTAACCCTAACCCACACCCTTACCCTAAACCTCACCGTCACCCTAACCCTAACACATACCCACACCCTAACACTCAACCTAACCGTAAACCTACCCCTCAGCCCAAACCTCATCTTTGTCCTAACCCCAACCCTCTCCACAACCCTAACCCTAACCCTCACTCTTAACCTTAACGTCAGACTAATACTAACTCTAACCCTAATCCTAACCCTAACTTTCACCCTCACTTTAACTCTAAACCTAACCCTAATCCTAACCCTCACCCATACCCTCTCCCTAACCCTAACAAATGCCTAAACCTCACCCTAACCTTAACCCTCACCCTAAACCTAAGCCGCAGCCTCACCCTAACCTTAACACTAACACTAACCTTAACCCTCATCCTAACCCTAATGCTAAACCTAACCCTCACCTTAAACCTCACCCTAATGCTTACCCTCACCCTACCCTAACCCTAACCCTAATCCTAACACTAACCCTAACCCTAAGCCTAACCCTAAACCTAAACCTAACCCTCACCCTAAACCTCACCCTACCCTTACCCTAACCCTAAACCTTAACCTAACACTAATCCTAACCCTAACCCTAACCCTCACCCGAACCCTCTCCCTCACGCTAACACTCATCCTCACCCTAAACACAAACCTAACATTAACGCTCATGTTAATCCTAACACTATCCCTAACCCTAACTCTCACCCTAATCCTAACCCTAACACTTAACCTGACCCTCACTCTAACCCTATCCCTAAACCTAACCCTCATCCTAGCTTTAAGCCTCACCTAAACCTAACCCTAATCCTCACCCTCACCATCACCCTATCCCTAACCCTAAATATAACCCTCACCCTTACCCTAATCTTAACCCTCACCTTAACGCTAAAGCTCACTGTCCTCCTAACCCTCACCCTAAATCAAACCCTCACCAACACCATAACGCTCACCGTCACCCGCAACCTCACTCTAAACCAAAAACTCACCCTCACCCTAAACATCACCCTAAACCTAACCCTCACCCTCACCCTCACCATAACCCTAACCCTAACCCTAACCCTCACCTAACCCTAACCCTAACCCTCACCTTCACACTAAACCTAAACCTTAACCTGATCCTAACCCCCACCCTCACCCTAACCCTAACCATAACCCTCACAATTAACCTAACCTTAACTGTGAACCTAACCCTCAACCTAACCATAATCCTCACTTCACCCTCACCCTAAACCTAACCCTAACAATTACACTAATCCTAAACCTAACCCTCACCCTCACAGTCACCCTAAATCTAACACTAACCCTAGCCCTCACCCTAAACCTAACCCTAACCCTATCCCTCACCCTAACCCCAAAGCTAACACTAAGCCTAACCCTGAACCTCACCTTCACCCTCACCCTAAGCCTAACCAGAACCCTAACACTAATCCTAAACCTAACCCTCACCCTCATCTTCAACCTAACCCTAATACTAAAACTAACACTCACCCTCAGCCTCAACCTCACCCTCAGCATAACCCTAACCCTAACCCTAATCCTAACCCTAACACTCACCCTCTCGCTCACCCTAAACCTAACCCTAACCCCAACCCTAACACTCACCCTAACCCTCATCCTAAACCGAATGTTAAACCTAAAATTCACCCTAACCCTAACCCTCACCCTAACCTTTTCCATCACCCTAACATTAACCCTAACCCTAACCGTAAAAATCACACTAAAAATATCCCTCACCCTAACCCTAACCCTATCCGTCAGCCCAACCCTCCCCCTAACCCTAACTCTGACCCTAACCCTCACCCTCATGCTAAACCTCACCCTCAACCTTTACTTTATCCTAAACCTAACCCTAAACCTAAACCTCACATTAACCCTAACCTTAACTTTTACCCTAACCCTAAACCTAACCCTAACTTTAACCCTCACCCTAACCCTAACCCTAACCCTAAACCTCACCGTAACACTTACCCTAACCCTAACCTTCACCCTCACCCTAACACTCACTGTCACCCAACCCTCACCCTAAACTTAACCCTCACCCACACCCTAACCCTCACCCTCACCTTAACCCTCACCATCACCCTAAACCTAACCCTCATCCTAACCCTAACCCTAACCCTCACCCTAACCCTAAACCTCACTCTCACCCTCACTCACACCTTAAACCTAATTTTATACCTATCACTAATCCTAAACCTAACCCGCACCCTCACACTAAACTTAACACGAACACTAACCCTCACCTACACCCTCACCCTAAACCTAAACCTAATGCTAATCTTCACCCTAACCCTAACCCTAAACCTGACCCTAACCCTCACCCTCACCCTAACGCTCACCATAAAACTAACCCTAACCCTAAACCTCACCCTAACCTAACCCTCACCCACACCCTAACCCTCAACCTCACCTGAACCCTCACCATTACCATAACACTAACCCTCACCCTAATACTAACCTTAACCCTTACCCTAACCCTAAACCTCACTCTCAACCTCACTCTCACCCTAAGCCTAACACTAACACTAACACTAAACCTAAGCCTAACCCTCACCCTCACACTAAGCCTAATCCTAACACTAACCCTCATCCTCAACGTCACACTAAACCTAAACCTAACCCTAACACTCACCCTAACCCTAACCCTAACCCTCACCCTAATCCTCACTCTAACGCTATCCCCAACAGTCACCCTCACCTTAACCCTCACCGTCACCCTAAACCTCACCCTAACCCTAAATTTAACCCTCACCCTAACCCTCACCCTCACTCTGAACATCACCCTAAACCTAACCCTCACCCTCACCCTCACCATAAGACTAAAACTAACCCTAAAACGAATCCTAAACCTAAACCTCACCCTCACTCTAAACCTAACCCTAACCCTAAACCTAAACCTCACTCTCACCCTCAACCTAACACAAACCATAACGCTAACTCAATCCCTCACACTAAACCTAACCCCAACCCAATCCATAATCCTAAAACTCAGCCACACAGTCTCCCTTAGCCTAACCCTATCCTTCACCCTCACCCCCACCCTCAACCTCAACCTAAGCCTAACCCTAACCCTAACCCTAACACTAACACTAACACAAATCCTAAACCTAACCACCACCATCACCCTAACCCTAACCCTAAAACTAACCCTAACCCTCAACCTAACCTTAACCCTAACCCTCACCCTAACCCTAACCCAACCCCTCACCTTAACCATCAGGCTATCCCTAACCCTAAACCTAACTCTAACCCTCACCCTAACCCTAACAGTAACCCTAACCGTCACCCTCACCCTAACCCTTACCATCACCCTAACCTTCAGCCTAATCCTCACCCTCACCCACACCCTAACCCAAACCCTGACCAGAACCCTCACCCTAATCCTCACCGTAACCCTAACCCTTACCTAAATGAAACCCTCACCCTCACCCTAATCCTAACGCTAACCCTACCCTTCAGTCTAACCCTAACCCTAACCCTAGACCTCACACTTGCCCTCACCCTTACCCTAACCCTCACCCTCAACCTAACCCTCAGCCTAAGCCTTACCCTAACCCTAACCCTCACCCTAACCCTAAACCTAACCCTCATCCTAAAGCTCACCCTAACCCTCACTCTAACCCTAGCAATCACCCTCACTATAACCCTCATCCTAACCCAAACCCTAACCCTCACAATCATCCTAACGATCACCCTAACACTTACCCTCAACTTCACCCTAACCCTAACTCTAAACCTAACCCTCACACTAACCCTAACACTCACCCGAACCCTACCTCTACCCCTTACCCTAACCCTCATCCTAAACCTCACCCTAACCCTAACCCTAACCCTAAACCTCACACTAACCCTAACTCTCACCCTATCCCTAAACCTACCCCTCACCCTAACCCTCATCCTAAACCTTACCCTAACCATAACACTCCCCCTAACCCTAACCCTAACCCTCACCCTAAACCTAACCCTCATCCTCACCCTCATCCCCAGCCTAAACCTAACCCTATCCCTAAGCCTAAGCCTAACCCTCACCCTCACCCTAACTCTAACACTAACCCAACTCTAACCCTCACCCACATCCTAACCCTAACCCTCACTCTGTCACCCTAACTGTAGGCCTCAACTAACCCTAAACCTAACCGTCAACCTCACCCTCAACTTCACCCAAAGCCTAAACCTAACCCTAACACTAATCCTAAAGCTAACCCTCACCTTCACCCTAACCCTAATCCTAACCCTAACCCTCACACTCACCCTCACCCTCACCCTCAGCCTAACCCTAAACTTAACCCTAATCCTAAACCTAACCCTCACCCTCAGCTCACCCTAACCCTAACCCTAACCCTAAACCTCAGAATCACCCTCAGCCTAACCCTAACACTAATACTAACACTAACCCTAACCCTCACCCTCACCCTCAGCCTTACCCTCACCCTGACACTCACACTCACCCTAAACCTAACACTAACCCTTAGCCTTACCCTAGGCCTAACCCTCACCCCAACTTTCACCGTCACCCTCAACCTCACACTTACCCTAACCCTAACCCTAACCCTAACCCTCAACCTAACCCTCATCCTAACACTAATGCTATCGCTAGTCCTCACCCTAACCCTAACCCTCACCGTAACTCTTACCCTCACCCTAATATTTACCCTAACCATAACCCTAACCCTCATACTAAATCTATCCTTCACCCTAACCCTAACCATACACCTCAGCCTAACTCTCACCCTAACTCTCATCCTAATTATATCCATCACCCTTAACCTAACCCTCACCCTAACCCTCACCCTAACCCTCACCATAACCCTAACCTTAACAATCACCCTCACCCTAAACCTCAACCTAACCTTAAACCGAACTCTAACACTCACCGTAACCCTCACCGTAACTCTAAAACTAACCCTAACCCTCACCCTCACCCTAACACTCAGCATAAAGATTACCCTCACCCTCACCCACACCTTAACCCTAACCATCACAAAACCTAACCCTAACCCTCACACTCACCCTAACCCTTACCCTAACCCTAATCCTAACACTCATCCTAACCCTCACACTAAACCTAATGCTAACACTAACCCTAACCTTAACCCTCACCCTCACCCTAACATTTACCCTCAACCTAACTTTAACCCTAACCCTCAACCTTTCCCTCATCCTAACCCTAACCCTCACCCTCACCCTAACCCTCACCCTAAACCTTACCCTCACACTAACCCTCACCCTAAACCTAAACCTAACCCTCTCCCTAACGCTCACCATAAACCTAACCCTGTCCCTGGCCCTCCCACTCACCCTAACCCTCATCCTAACCCTCACCATAAACTTCACACTAATCCTTACCCTCACCATAGACGTAACCTTAACCCTAAACCTAACCCTCACAATAACCCTAAGCCTCACCCTAACCCTAACTCTACCCCTCACCCTTAGTCTCATCTTAAACCTAACTCTAGCCCTAACACTCACCCTAATCCTAATCCTAACCCTAAACATAACCCTAAACCTAATCCTCATCCTCACCCTCACCCCCAGCCTAAAACTAACCGCAAACCTAATCCAAAACGTAACCCTCACCCTCACCCTAACTATAACCGTAACCTAACCCTAACACTCACCCTCACCCTCACCTAACCCTAACCTTAACCCTAACCTTCACCCTAAAACTAACCTCACCCTAACGCTAACCCTAACCCTCAACCTCAACCTAACCCTAATCCTAACTCTTACCCTAACCCTCACTTTAACCTTAATGCTAACCCTAACCCTCACCCTCACCCTCACCCTTATCTTTATCCTAACCCTAACGTTAAACCTAAACCTCACAGTAACCCTAACCTTAACCCTAAAACTAACCCTAAACCTAACACTCACCCTAACCCTCACCCTTTACCTAACCCTAACTCTAAACTTCACAGTAACCCTTACCCTAAACCTAACCCTCACCCTCACGCTAACCCTCACTGTCACCCTAACCCTCACCCTAAACCTAAGCCTCACACACACCCTAAACCTCACCCTTACCTGAGCCCTCACCATCACCCTAAACCTGACCCTCATCCTAAACCTAACCGTACCCTTCAACCTAATAATAATCCTCACACTCACCCTCTTTCTAAACCTAAGCCTAACCATAACCCTAACACTAATCCTAAACCTAACCATCACCCTCACACTAACCCTGAACCAACCACTAACCCTCACCCTCACACTCACCCTAACCCTTACCCTCAACCTAACTTTAACCCTAACCTTCACCCTTCCCCTCATCCTAACCCTAACCCTCACACTCACCCGAAACCTGACCCTCACACTAACCCACAACCTAACTCTAACCCTAAGCCTCACCCTAACCCTATCCCTAAATCTCTCGCTCAGCTTATCCCTCACCGTCACCCTCACCCTGACCAAACCCTAACCCTAACCCTCACCCACACCTTCAAACTCTCTCTCATCCTCACACTAACCCTCAACCTCACTCTAAACTTCACCTTAAACATAACCCTCACCAAAACCCTAACCCTCAACCTAAACCTAACCCTCACCCTCAACCTCACCATAAGCCTAAAACTAACCCTAAAACTAATCCTAAACCTAAACCTCACCCTCACTGTAAACCTAACCCTAACCCTAAACTTAAAGCTCACCCTCACCCTCAGCCTAACCTTGACTCTAACCCTAACCCTATCCCTAACCATAAACCTAACTCTCACCCAACCCATAACCCTAACTCTCAGCCTCACCGTCTCCCTTATCCTAATCCTATTCTTAACCCTCACCCTCACCCTCAACCTCAACCTAAGCCTAACCCTAACCCTAAGCCTAACACTATCACCCTCGCTCTCACCCTAACCCTAACCATATCCCTAACCCTCACGCTAACCTTAACCCTCAACCCAACGCTAATCCTAACCCTAACCCTCACCCTCACCCTCACACTAACCCTATCCATAACCCTCACCCTAACCCTAATACTAACCCTAACCATCACCCTCAACTTAACCCTAACCTTAACCCTCATCCTAACTGGCACCCTAACCCTAACGCTAATCGTAAAACTAATCCTAAACTAAAACCTAACCCTCACCCTAACCCTCACCCTAACCTTACCCCTAACCCTCACACAAAACCTTACCCTCACCCTAACCCTTACACTCAACTTAACCCTAACCCTAACCCTAACCTTCACACTAACACTAACACTCACACTAACCCTAACCCTAAAAGTCACCCTAACCCTCAACCTAACGCTCACCCTAACCCTAACCCTAACCCTCACCCTCAAATACCACTCATCCTAACCCTAAACCTAACTCTCACCCTAACCCTAGCCCCAACCCTAACCCTAAATCTAAACCTAACCCTCACCCTCTCCCTAACCCTAATCCTAACGCTAACCCTCACACTCACCCTAAACCTCACCCTAAACGTTATCCTCACCCTAAACCTAACCCTCACCATAAAACTCAACCTAACCCTCACAATAACCCTAACCCTCAGCCTACCCCTAACCCTAAATCTCACCCTCATCCTATACTTCACCCTAACCCTAAACCTAACCCTAACCCTCACCCTCACACTAAGCCTAATCCTAACCCTAAACCTCACCCTCACCATAACCCTCACAATACCCCTAACCCTAAATCTCACCCTCATCCTATACTTCGCCCGAACCGTAAACCCAACCCTAACCCTCACCCTCACTCTAAGACTAATCCTAACCCTAAACCTCACCCTAATCCTAACACCAACCCTAACTCTAACTCTCACCCTAACCCTAACCCTCATGCTAATGCTAACACTAACCCTCACCCTCACCCTAACCCACACACTACCTTTTACTCTCACCCTAACAATCACCCTAACCCTAATCATCACCCACAACCTAACCCTCAAACTCACCCGAACCCTCACAGTCGCCCTAATCCTCAGATTTACCCTGACCCTCAACCTCATTCTAAACTTCACACTAAACCTAACACTCACCCTTACCCTCACCCTCAGCTTAACCCTAACCCATAACCTAAACCTAAACCTAAACCTACCCCTCAACCTCACCCTCACCCTCACCCTAACTATAACCATAACAATAACCCTAACCCTAAACCTAACCCTCACCCTCACCCTAACTCTACCACTAATCCTAAACCTTACCCTAACGCTAATCCTAACCCTAACCCTAACCCTCTCCGTCACACTAAACCTAAGCCGCAGCCTCACCCTAACCCTAACACTAACACTAATCCTAACCCTAAACCTAACCGTTACCCTAACCCTCACCCTAATGCTTACCCTCACCCTAAGCCTAACCCTAACCCTAATCCTAACACTAACCCTAATCCTAACCCTAACTCTAAACCTGAACCTAACCCTCACCCTAAGCCTCAACCTACCCTTACCCTAACACTAAACCTTTCCCTAACGCTAATCCTAACCCTAACCCTAACCCTCTCCGTCACCCTAACTCTCAGCCTAACCCTAACCCTCACCCACACCCCAACCCTCACCCTCAACCAAACCCTCACCCTCACCCTAACACTCATCCTCACCCTAAACACAAACCTAACAATAAAGCTCACGCTAACCCAAACACTATCCCTCACCTTAACTCTCACCCTAATCCTAACCCTAACCTTTAACCTGACCCTCACCCTAACCCTATCCCTAACCCTAACCCTCACCCTAGCTTTAAGCCTCACCTAAACCTAACCCTAACCCTCAACCTCACCGTCACCCTATCACTAACCCTAAACTTAACCCTCACCCAAACCCTAATCTTAACCCTCACCTTCACCCTAAACCTCACTGTCACCCTAACCCTCACCCTAACCCAAACCCTCACAAACACCCTAACGCTCACCCTCAACCGAACCCTCACTCTAACCCTAAACCTCACCCTCACACTAAACAACACCCTAAACCTAACCCTCACCCTCACCCTAACCATAACCCTAACCCTAACCCTCACCTAAACCTAATCCGAATCCTCACTCTCACAATAACCGTAAACCTATCCCTGAACTTAACACTCACCCTCACCCTAACCCTAACCATAACCCTCACACTTACCCTAACCCTCGCTGTGAACCAAACCCTCACCCTAAACCTAACCCTCACTTCACCCTCACCCTAAGACTAACCCTAACAATAACACTAAACCTAAACCTAACCCTGACCCTCACCGTCACCCTAAATCTAATCCTAACCCTCAAACTCACCCTAACCCTAACTCTAATCCTATCCCTCACCTTAACCCTAAAGTTCACACTAAGCCTAACCCTCAACCTCACCTTCACCCTCACCCTAAGCCTAACCAGAAACCTAACACTAATCCTAAACCTAACCCTCACCCTCATCCTCAACCTAACCCTAACACTAAAACTAACACTCACCCTCAGCCTCAACCTCACCCTCAGCATAACCCTAACCCTAACCCTAATCCTAACCCTAACCCTCACCTTCCCGCTCACCCTAAACCTAACCCTAACCCCAACCATAACCCTCACCCTAACCCTCATCCTAAACCGAATGCTAAACCTAAAATTCACCCTAACCCTAACCCTCACCCTAACCTTTTCCGTCACCCTAACATTAACCTTAACTCTAACCCTAACAATCACACTAAACCTATCCCTCACCCTAACCCTAACCCTATCCGTCAGCCTAACCCTCACCCTAACCCTAACGCTAACCCTAACCCTCATCCTAAACCTAAACCTCACCTTCACCCTTTCATTTATCCTAACCCTAACCCTAAACCGAAACCTCACATTAACGCTAACCTTAACTTTAACCCTAAACCTAAAACTAACCCTAACCCTAACCCTCACCCTAAACCTAACCCTCACCCTAAATCTCACCGTAACACTTACCCTAACCCTATCCCTCACCCTCACCCTAACACTCACTGTCACCCAACCCTCACCCTAAACTTAACCCTCACCCACACCCTAACCCTCACCCTCACCTGAACCCTCACCATCACCTTAAACCTAACCCTCATCCTAACCCTAACCCTTACCCTCACCCTAACCTTAAACCTCACTCTCACCCTCACTCTCACATTAAACCTAACTTTATACCTATCACTAATCGTAAACCTAACCCGCACCCTCACACTAACCCTAACACAAACACTAACCCTCACACTCACCCTCACCCTAAACCTAACCCTAACGCTAACCGTCACCCTAACCCTAACCCTCACCCTCACCCTAACGCTCACCGTAAAACTAACCCTAAACCTAAACCTCACCCTAACCTAACCCTTACCCACACCCTAAACCTCACACTCACCAGAAACCTCACAATCACCCTAATACTAACCCTCACCCTAACCCTAACCTTAACCCTCACCCTAACCCTAAACCTCACTCTCAACCTCACTCTCACCCTAAGCCTAACAATAACCCTAACACTAAACCTAAACCTAACCCTCACCCTCACACTAACGCTAATCCTAACACTAACCCTCATCCTCGCCCTCACACTAAACCTAACCCTAACCCTAACCCTCACCCTAACCCTAATCCTAACTGTCACCCTAACACTAACCCTCACTTACCCCTAAACCTAACCCTAACCCTCATCATAACACTAACCCTAACACTAACAATAACCCTGAACCTAACCCTCACCCTAAACCTAACCCTAACCCTAACCCTCACACTTACACTAAACCTGTCACCCTCACCCTCACCCTCACCCTAACCCTCACCCTAAACCTAACCCTCACCCTAACCCTAACCGGAAACTTCAACCTTACCTTCACCCTCACCCTAAGCCTAACCTAACCCTAACACTATCCCTAAAGCTATCCCTCACCCTCACCTCACCCTAACTCTAAACTTAACCCAACCCTAACCCTCAACCTCACCCTAACCCTAACCCTAACCCTAAACCTCACCCTAACCCTTACCCCCACACTAACTCTAACCCTAACACTTAACCGCACCCTATCCATAACCCTAAACCGAACCCTCACCCTAACCATCATCCTAACCCTAATGCCAACCCTAACCCTCACGCTAACCCTAACCCTCACCCTAACTCTTACCCTCACCCTAACATTAACCGTAACCCTAACCCTCACAATAAACCTATCCCTCATCCTAACCCTAACCCTAGCCCTCAGCCTAACCCTCACCCTAACCCTAACCCTAACCCTAATCTTCACACTATCCCTAACCCTAAACCTCACCCTCAGGTTAGACCTCACCCTAACTGTAACCTTAACCCTCACCATAACCCTAACACTCACACTAACCCTAACTCTCACCCTCAACATAAACCTCACCCTAAGCCTCACCCTAACCCTAACACTAACCATAACACTCACCCTCACCCTAACACTAACCCTAACCATAACCCAAACCCTAAGCCTCACCCTAACCCTATCCCTCACCCAAACCCTAACCTAACCCTAACCTTCACCCTCACCCTATCCATCATCCTAACCATTACCCTAACCCTCACTCAAACATTAACCCTAACTCTAACCCTCACCCTAAACCTAACCCTAACCCTCAACCTCACCCTAAACCTTACCCTAACCCTAAACATAAACCTCACCCTAACCCTCACCCTAACCCTAACGCTAACACTAACCCTAACCCTTACCCTAACTCTAAGCCTAAACCTTACACTCACCCTAACCCTAACCCTACCACTCACCCTAACCCTAACCCTAACCCTCAAACTAACCCTCACAATCACCTGAGCCCTCACCCTAATCCTCACCATAATCCTAAAACTAACCCTTACCTAAATGAAAACATCACCCTAACCCTCACCCTAACCATAACCCTAACGCTAACCGTCACCCTAACCCTAACCCTCACCCTCACCCTAACGCTCACCGTAAAACTAACCCTAAACCTAAACCTCACCCTAACCTAACCCTCACCCACACCCTAACCCTGACACTCACCAGAACCCTCACCATCACCCTAATACTAACCCTCACCCTAACCCTAAACCTCACTCTCAACCTCACTCTCACCCTAAGCCTAACAATAACCCTAACACTAAACCTAAACCTAACCCTCACCCTCACACTAACGCTAATCCTAACACTAACCCTCATCCTCGCCCTCACACTAAACCTAACCCTAACCCTAACCCTCACCCTAACCCTAATCCTAACAGTCACCCTAACACTAACCCTCACTTACCCCTAAACCTAACCCTAACCCTCATCATCACACTAACCCTAACACTAACCATAACCCTGAACCTAACCCTCACCCTAAACCTAACCCTAACCCTAACCCTCACACTTACACTAAACCTAACTGTCACCCTAACCCTCACCCTCACCCTAACCCTCACCCTAACCCTAACCCTCACCCTAACCCTAACCGGAAACCTAAACCTTACCCTCACCCTCACCCTAAGCCTAACCACTTGAGGAGGACCAGGCAGCAGGCTAAAAACATTCCGATTCCCACCCACTCTTTGAAAAAGTACACCGCAGAGGCAATCCAGTCTTCCATCCTACAATCTGTGGAAAATAAGGTGGTGAGAAAAAGGGAGTCTACATGCAGGGGCATAGGAACTGGCCAGGCCCTGGTGACAGCCCACAACCATTGGTTTAGCTATCACAGGGGTTGCTATTAGCACTGTTGCTAACAGCAGGAACATCAGCTGCATCAGGAGACGAGTGGATGGCATCTTCAAAGGTGGTTCTGCTGCAGTCTCCACCGGCCTGGTCAGTCTCGTTGGCACCCAGTGAGGTACTTCTTGACTCTGTGGAAAAACACAAACAGCTCCCCTGGATCTCGTTATTACCGGATCCGGTCCATACCAATTTTTATTAATAACATCCTTCCACATAACCATGTCTTTAGTATCCATGGGGTCTCTTGTCATATGCCGATCTGCGGCAGACTGATCGTTGTCATTTAGAATTAAAAAATTAAGGGTAAAGAGCGCAAGAGAAAGTCTTTCCCTGGGGGACGCTGACTCAGCAATTCCCCCTTTTTGTTTTTGAAGCATTCCTTTTATGCTTCTATTAGCTCTTTCCACTATACCTTGTCCTTGAGGATTGTAGGGCAATCCAGTGGTGTGGGCAACCTGCATTTGTGCGCAAAAGGCACGAAAACCATGGGAAGTATAAGCAGGGCCATTATCCGTTTTAAGTCTAAGGGGCTTTCCCCAAGCTGCCCAAGCTTCTAAGCAGTGTATTTTGACATGAGACACCTTTTCTCCTGCCAGAGGTGTGGCATGAATGACACCAGAAAAGGTGTCCATAGACACATGTAAATATCTTAACTTACCAAATTCTGTCAGATGAGTAACATCCATTTGCCATAGGGCGTTTGGTCTCAACCCCCTGGGGTTTACCCCCACATGGGGAGGATGAAGAAAGGTAACATAAAATTTACAGGCTTTAACAATATCTCTTGCTACATGCCTGGACAAATTATATCTTTTCCTAAGGGTATTAGCAGGTACATGATACAATCTATGAAAGTCTTTTGCCAATTCTACAGGATCAGCAGCAACCAGGGCCACAGCCCGAGTTGCCTGGTCCACCAAATCATTACACCTTGCCATCGGGCCCGGCAACATAGAGTGGGCGCGAATATGTCCAATATAAAAAGAGTGTATTCTGTTTAAGGTAAGGGACTGAATCTGTAACAAAACATTAGAAATTGTACTGGCCTGCTTAATTGAAGCAGCAACTTCAAGAGAAGCAACGGCATTTACAACATATAATGAATCAGAAAATAAATTAAAAGGTTGATCAAATCTTTTAAAAACTTCAAGCACAATTAAACATTCAACAGCCTGTGGGGCATTCGGCCGAAAATTAAAGACTACCGCCTGTTTGTGTCCTTGAAAAAAAAAGGCACCTTGTCCAGATTTTGATCCATCCGTAAAGATGGTCAGAGCATCAACCAAGGGCTCCTTTGACAACAGGAAAATACACTAAATTTTTGTTAACTATGGCAAGCAGAGGATGCTTAGGATAATGGTTATCAATTACATTTGGAAATGAGCAAACAAGAATTGCCCACATATCCACTGTGGCTGCTAAAATTTCAACTTGCTCACGGGTGTATGGAATAATTAATTTATCTGGAATTTTTGCAAAGTGCATTAAACAATACTTTATACCCAAAATTGCCTTTTTTTTTTCTCAGACCAAAATTGCCTGTTTAGCCACTAATTCAGGAAAATATTGAACAGTTTTTGCTCCCACAGAATCATAGCATTAATAGTTAGCCTTCGAAGCAAGGCAGTGGTATAACTGGCCGTCACCCCATAAGTCCTGACTGCCTCAACTGAACCTTTTAACTGGGAGTAGGAAACCGGCTCAAGAATTCTCTCATTAGTAATGGGATTTTCAAAAACTGGAAAGGCGGCCGCCAGCCGCGACCAGGTGCTTCCTTTTATAAAGTGACTCCGCCCCGCCGGCGGGCACGGCGGGGGGGGGGCCAACGGGTGAGGGCCAGCTCCGTTTCCTCTTCCTGGCTGCTGTGGTACTCCCACCCCTAGGGGGCGCCACCCCCCATATCTGTCTGCCTCATACTCAGCCGCACCCTCTTCTAAGTCTTCACTATCAGCTGGATCGAGCTGCTCTCCCTCCTCCTTTAACATTTCTTCCTCTGAGTCACTCACAAGATCACTGCATTCTTGGTCCTGCCCTTCCACATGTAGGGCTGAGAACCGGTTTGCTTTTAAAGAAGGGCATAGGGGTCTCCTTGAGACCCCCTCTTCCCTAAGACCCTTCTCCTTTTGTGAGGGCTGCAGTCCCTCCTACTTTAATTCTTTAGGATCCTTTTGTCTTTTTCCCTTTTTCTTTTAGGACTATTTTCCTCCCATTTACTGGATGCTGACTCTGATAGACTATCCTGATGCCGTGTTAGTACTTTGCATCCTTCATGGATTAAATCAAACCCTCCCTCCTCGAGGCAAGTGCGCACCATCAAAAAGACAAGCCACAAAGGAAGAAGCAATGCAAGCAACCAATAAATATCTAAATCTACAGTGAACAGCATACCGGGGGATACTTACCGACGTCCCCTCTCCGCGTGTTGAGTTCTGGCTCCTGCTCGGCCTCTTGCGCGAGTCCCGGGTTTCGGCACCACTTGCGGCGAATGCCTTCTCGACCAGCGAGGAAGAACGACCACCACACCAGGAGTCTTCTCAGATCATGCTTTATTGGAGAGCCTTTTTATTTATGGGAGAGCTTGAGCGCGAGAGAGCGTGCACCCAAAACATGGCCGCTTATATAGGGAATAGGGACACGGGTCGGTCTATCATTGGTCAACTGCCTTTCACCTTCACCAGGTGCCACGGGATTGGCTGGGGACTCTACGTGGCTCACGCACGCGCAAAGCCCAGGACCCACCGTCCCGCCAAGCACCGCCTGAAATGGAGTGGTTACCTCAAAGCAGCAAGGGATTGGGCGCCATCTTGTAATGGCGTTTACCCTGGCTCCCTACACTAACCTAACCCTAAAACTATCCCTAAAGCTATCCCTCACCCTCACCTCACCCTAACTCTAAACTTAACCCAACCCTAACCCTCAACCTCACCCTAACCCTAACCCTAACCCTAAACCTCACCCTAACCCTTACCCCCACACTAACTCTAACCCTAACACTTAACCGCACCCTATCCATAACCCTAAACCGAACCCTCACCCTAACCGTCATCCTAACCCTAATGCCAACCCTAACCCTCACGCTAACCCTAACCCTCACCCTAACTCTTACCCTCACCCTAACATTAACCGTAACCCTAACCCTCACAATAAACCTATCCCTCATCCTAACCCTAACCCTAGCCCTGAGCCTAACCCTCACCCTAACCCTAACCCTAACCCTAATCTTCACACCATCCCTAAACCTAAACCTCACCCTCAGCTTAGACCTCACCCTAACTGTAACCTTAACCCTCACCATAACCCTAATGCTCACCCTAACACTAACACTCACCCTCAACATAAACCTCACCCTAAGCCTCACCCTAACCCTAACACTAACCATAACACTCACCCAAACCCTAACACTAAGGCTAACATAAAACCTAACCCTAAACCTCACCCTAACCCTAACCCTCACCCTAACCTTAACCTAATCCTAACCTTCACCCTCACCCTATCCATCATCCTAACCATTACCCTAACCCTCACTCAAACATTAACCCTAACTCTAACCCTCACCCTAAACCTAACCCTAACCCTCAACCTCACCCTAAACCTTACCCTAAACCTAAACATAAACCTAACCCTAACCCTCACCCTAACCCTAAAGCTAACCCTAACCCTAACCCTAACCCTAACCCTCAAACTAACCCTCACAATCACCTGAGCCCTCACCCTAATACTCACCATAACCCTAAAACTAACCCTTACGTAAATGAAACCATCACCCTCACCCTCACCCTAACCCTAACCCTACCCCTCAGCCTAACCCTAAACCTAACCCTCAACCTCACCCTAACACTAACGCTAAGCCCAACCCTCACCCTAACCCTTACCCTCAACATAACCCTAACCCTAACCCTAACCCTAAACCTCACACTTACCCTAAACCTACCCCTCACCGTAAACCTAACCCTAACCATAACACTCCCCCTAACCCTAACCCTAACCCTCACCCTAAACCTAACCCTCATCCTCACCCTCACCCCCAGCCTAAACCTAACCCTATCCCTAAGCCTAAGCCTAACCCTCACCCTCACCATAACTCTAACCCTAACCCAACACTAATCCTCACCCACATCCTAACCCTAACCCTCACTCTTACTCTCACCCTAACCGTAGGCCTCAACTAACCCTAACCCTAACACTCAACCTCAACCTAAACCTAACCCTTACCCTAAACTTAACCCTCTCCCTAAACCTAACCCTAATCCTCACACTTACCCTAACCCTCACAGTCAACCTAACCCTCACGCAAAACCTTATCCTCACCCACAACCTAACCCTCACCCGAACCCTCACCCTCACCCTCACCCTAAACCTTACCCTCACCCTAAATATCACCATAACCCTAACCCTCACCCTCACCCTAACCCTAACCCTCACCATAACCCTAAACCTCACTTACCCCTAACCCTAACGCTAACCCTAACCCTCATCACCACACTAACCCTAACACTAACCCTAACACCGAAACTAACCCTCACCCTCACCCTAACCATAACCCTAATCCTAATCATAACCTTCAGTCTAACCATAACCCTAACACTAATCCTAACCCCAAGGCCCACCTCACACTCACCGTAATATTAACCCTCACCCTCACACTAACCCTAACCCTAACCCTCACCCCAACCCTAACCCTCACTTAACCCTAAACTTAACCCTAACCCGCACCCTCACACTAACCCTAAACCTAACCCTGATCCTAACCCTCATCCTCACCCTAATCCTAACCCTAACGCTCACACTTAACCTAACCCTCACTGTCAACCTAACCCTCACCTTAACCCTAATCCTCACCCTCACCCTCACCCTAAGCCTAAGCCTAATCCTATCACTACCCATAAACCTAAACCTCACCCTCACCCTAACCATAACCCTAACCATAACACTCACTCTAACCCTAACGCTAATGCTATCCCTCACCCTAACCCTAAACCTAACCCTCAACTTCACCCTCACCTTCACCCTAAGCCTAACCCTAACCCTAACACTAATCCTAAAGCTAACCCTCACCTTCACCTTAACCCAAATCCTAACCCTAACCCTCACCCTCACCCTCACCCACACCCTCAGCCTAACCCTAACTTTAACCTTAATCCTAACCCTAACCATCACCCTCAGCTCACCCTAAACCTAACCCTAACCCTAAACCTCACAGTCAACTTCAGCCTAACCCTAACACTAACCCTAACCCTAACTCTCACCCTCACCCTGAGCCTTACCCTCACCCTGACCCTCACCCTCACCCTAAAACTAACCCTTAGCCTCACCCTAGTTCTAACCCTCACCCCAACTTTCACCCTAACCCTCAACCTCACCCTCACCCTAAACCTAACCCTCAACCTAACCCTCAACCTAACACTAATGCTATCGCTAATCATCACCCCAACACTAACCCTCAACCTAACTCTTACCCTCACCCTAATATTAACCCTAACCCTAACCCTAACCCTTATAATAAATCTATCCTTCACCCTAACCCTAACCCTAGACCTCAGCCTAAACCTCACCCTAACCCTAAGCCTAAACCTAACCCTCACCCTATTCCTAACCCTAACCCTAACACTCACCCTCACCTTACACCTCACCCTAACCCTAAACTTAACCCTCACCCTAATCCTATCCATCACCCTAACCCTAACACTCACCCTCACCCTAACCCTCATCCTAACCCTCAACATAACCCTAACCCTAACCCTAACTCTCACCCTCTCCCTAAACCTCAACATAACCTTCAACTGAACTCTAACTCTCACCCTAAACCATACCCTAACCCTAAACCTAACCTTAACCCCCACCCTCACCCGAACACTCAGCATAAAGATTACCCTCACCCTCACCCAAACCCTAACACTATCCCTCACAAAACCTAACCCTAAATTTCACCCTCACCCTAACCCTTAACCTCACCCTAATCTTAACCCTCATCCTAACCCTCACCCTAAACCTAACGCTAACCCTAACCTTAACCCTCACCCTCACCCTCACCCTAACATTTACCCTCAACCTAACTTTAACCCTAACCCTCACCCTTCCCCGCATCCTAACACTAACCCTCACCCTCACCCTAACCCTCACCCTAACCCTAACCCTCACCCTAACCCTTACCCTCACCCTATCCCTGAACCTAACCCTAACCCTCACCCTAAAGCTAATACCATCCCCGCAGCCTAACCCTCATCCTAATCCTAACCCTAATCCTCACCCTAACACTAAACCTAAGCCTAACCCTTACCCTAACCCTAACTCTCACCTTCAACCTCACCCTTACCCTCACCCTCAGCATAACCCTAACCCTAACACTAATCCTAACCCTAATCCACACTCTCACCCTCACCCTAACAATAACCCTAACCCTAGTCCTAACCCTCAACCTCACCCTCACCCTAAAGCAACCGTATCCCTAAACCTCACACTAACCCTAACCCTCACCCTCTTTCTCACCATAAGCCTAACCCTAACCCTAATCCTAATTCTAATCCTAATCCTCACCCTCACCCTCACCCCCAACCTCAGCCTAAATCTAACCTTAACCCTAATCATGAAACTAACCCTCACCGTCACCCTCACCCTAAACATAACCCTAAACTTAATCCTCAACCTCACCCTCATCCTAAACCTAACCCTAAATCTAAAACTCACCCTAACCCTAACCCTAACTGAAAGCATAACCCTAACTTTCACCCTAACCCTATCCTTAACCCTCACACTCACCCTAACCCTAACACTGACCCTAAAACTCACACTAACCCTCACGCTAACACTCAGGCTAACCCTAAGCCTCATTGTCTCCCTAACCCTCACCCTAACCCTTAACCTCACCCTAATCCTAACATTAACCCTAACTATAAGCCTAACTCTAATCCTAACCCTCACATGAAGCCTAACCCTACTGGTCAACTTAACCCTCACCCTAACCCTCACGCTAACCCTAAACGTCACCCTCACCCTAGCCCTCACCGTATCCCTAATCCTCAAACTAACCCTAACCCTCACACTCAACCTAACCCTCACCCTAACAGTAACCCTAACTCTAACCCTCACCCTAACCCGAACCCTATCCCTACCCTCACACTAACCCTCACACCAACCCTAACCCTAACCCTAAACCTCACGCTAACCCTAACCCTCATCCGAACACTTATCCTGGTCCTCAACCTAACCCTCACACTAACCCTAACCTTCACCATAACCCCAACCCTAACACTCAACCTACCCCTAAACCTAAACCTAACCCTCAACCTAACCCTAACCCTAACTCTCCACTCATCCGAACCCTAACCCTAACCCTAACCCTCACCCTACTCCTCACCCTCAACCAAACCCAATCTAAACCTAACCCTAACCCTCTCGCTAACCCTAATTCTCATCCTAACCCTAACCCTACCCCTCTCCCTAATCCTCATCCTAACCCTAACCCTAACCAAAAACCTCAACCTCACCCTCACACTCACCCTAATCCTCACCCTAGCCATCATCCTAAACCTAACCCTATCCCTCAACTTCACACTCAACCTCACCCTCAGCCCAACCCCAAACCTAAACATAATCCTAACCCTAACCCTCACCCTCATTCTAAACCTAAACCTAACCATAGCCGTTACTCTCACCCTCACCCTAACCCTAACTCTAACAATTACCCTACCCTAACCCTAAACGTTACCCGAACCATAACCCTCACCCTAATCTTAACCCTAACAATATCCCTAACCCTAACCCTCATCCTAACCCTAATCCTAAACCTAACCTCAACCTATTCCTATCCCAAACCCTAATACTAAATCTCACCCTAACCCTCACACTCATTCTCACCCTAACCCTACCCATATCCCTAACCCTCACCCTAACCCTAACCCTCACCCCAACGCTAACCCTAACCCTCACCTTCACCCTAACGTTAACCGTAACACTCTCCCTAACCCTCACCCTAACACTAAAGCTTACCCTAACCCTCACCCTCACCCTAAAACTCACCTTAAACCTTACCCTCAACATAACTCCAACCCTAACTCTTTCCCTAATTCTCACACTAACCCTAAACCTAACCCTAAACCTCACCCTAACCCTAACCATAATCCTACCCCTCACATTAACGCTTACCCTCTTCCCTAACACTCACCCTCACCCTAACCCTAACCGTCACACTAACTCTCACCCTAACCATAACCCTCACCCACACACTAACCCTCACTCGAATCCTCATAATCAGCCTAACCCTCACCCTCATCCTAAACATCACACTAACCCTAAACCTCAACCTAAAACTAAACCTAACCCTCACCCTCACCCTCAACCTCACCCTAACCCTAAACCTAACCATAATCCTCACACTCACCCTAAACCTCACAGTCACCCTAACCATCACCATAAACCTAACCCTCACCCACACACTCACCCTCACCCTCACCCTAACCCTAACCCTCACCCTAACCTAAACATAACCATAACCCTAATCCTAGCCATAACCCTCACCCTAACCCTAACACTCACACTAACTAACACCCTAAACCTAACGGTAACATTAAATCTAATCCTAAGCCAAACCCTAACTTTCACCTTAACCCTCACCCTAACCCTTTTGCTCACCCAAACCCTAATCTTAACCCTAACCCTCACACAAAACCTTACCCTCAACCTAATCCTTACCCTCACTCTAACCCTAACCCTAACCCTAACCTTCACACTATGCCTAATCCTCACCCTAACGCTAACCCTAAACCTCACCCTAACCCTCACCCTAACCCTAAACCTCACACTAATCCTCACCCTATCCCTAATCCTAACCCTATCCCTCACACTCAACCTAACCCTCACCGTCAAACTAACCCTCACGCTAACCCTAACCCTAAACCTCACCCTCAAAATAACCCTCATCCTAACCCTAAACCTGTCACCCTAACCCTATCCCCCACCTTAAACCTAAAACTAACCCTCAACCTCACCCTCACACTCACCCTAACCCTCACCCTAACCCTAATAATAACCCTAACCCTAAACCTCACCCTAAACCTCACCCTAACCCTTGCCCTCACCCTAACCCTAAACCTCACCCTTAACATCAACCTAACCCTAAACCTAATCCTTACTTTCACCCTAAAACTAACCCTTATGCACACACTAACCCTCACCATCAGCCTAACCCTCATACTAACCCTAACCCTAAACCTCACCCTTACCCTAACCCTAACCCTATCCTTAACCCTCGCCCTAACCCTCACCCTCACACTTAACCTCACCCTCAGCTTAAACCTAATCCTAATCCTAACCCTAAACATCACCCTCACAGTCACCCTAACTCTACACCCTAACTCTAATCCTAACCCTCAACCTCAACTCCACCCTAACCCTAACCCTATACCTAAAACTCACCCTAACCCTAACCCTAAATCTCAACCTAACCCTAAACCTAATCCTCACCCTCTCCCTCAGCCTCACCCTAAGCCTGAGCCTAACCCTAACCCTAATCCTAAACCTAACCCTCCGCCTCACAATCACCCTCAGCCTAAAAATTCACCCTAACCCTAACCCTAGTTCTAACCTTCAACCTCAACCTAACCCTAATCCTAACCCTAACCCTAACCCTAACCCTCAACCTAACCCCCATCCTAACACTAATGGTATCGCTAATCCACACCCTAACCCTAACCCTCAAACTAACTCTTACCCTCACCCTAATATTAACCCTAACCCTTACCCTAACCCTCACACTAACCCTCACCTTCACCCAAAAACTAATCCTAACCCTAAAACCCTCACCCTATCCCTTACACTAACCCTCATACTAACCCTCACACTAACCCTAACACTAACGCTAACCCTAAACCTCACCCTCACCCTAACCCTTATCCTCACCCTAACCCTAACCCTATCCCTAACCTTAACTCTCACACTAACCTAAACCTCAACCTAACCCTAACCCAACCCCTCACCCCAACCCTCATTCTATCCCTAACACTAACCCTAACCCTCAACCTAACCCTAAACGAAACCCTAACCGTCCCCCTCACCCTAACAGTTACTGTCACCCTAACCATCACCCTAACCCTAACCCTCACCCACACCCTAACGCTCAACCTCACCCTAACACTCACCCTCAACCTAATCCTCAGCCTAAACCTTACCCTCACCCTAACCCTCACCCTAACCCTAAAGCTAACCCTCACCCTAATGCTCACCCTAACCCACAGCCTAACCCTAACCCTCACCCTCACCCTAACTCTCATCCTATACCTAACCCTAACTCTCACCCTCTTTCTAACGCTCACGCCAACACTTAACCTCACCTTCACCCTAACCCTAACCCTAAACCTAACCCAAACACTAACCCTAACCCTCACCCTAAGCCTAACTCTACCCCTTACCTAAACCTCATCCTAACCCTATCCCTAATCCTAACACTCTAACCCTACCTCTAATCCTAAACTTCACCCTAAACATAACCATCTTCCTCACCCTCACCCCCAGCCTAAACTTAACCCTAAACTTAATCCTAACCCTTACACTCACCCTAACCCTTACTCTAACCCTAACCCAACCCTAACCCTCAATCTCACCCTCACCCTAACCCCAACCCTCACACTAACTCTAAACCTAACACTCAAGATCTCCCTAACCCTAATCCTAACCCTCAAAGTCACCCTCACACTAACCCTAATGGTAACCCTAACCCTCAACCTCAGCCTAAACCTCACCCTAAACCTCACCCTCACCCTTACCTTTACCCTAACCCTAACTTAAACCTAAACCTCACATTAACCCTAACCCTTACCCTTACCCTAACCCAATCAATCACCCTAACCCTAACCCTAACACTCACCAAAACCCTCACCCTCACCTGAAACCTCACCCTAATCCTCACAGTATCCCCAACCCTAATCTTTACCTAACCAAAACGCTCACCCTCACCCTCACCCTAAACCTAAACTTACCCCTCAGTCTAACCCTAACCCTAACCCTAACCCTCACCATACACCTTACCCTAAACCTAACTCTCACCCTCACACTCACCCTCACTCTAACCCTAACCCAACCCTAACCCTCACCCACACCCTAACCCTAACTCTCACTCTAACCCTCACGCTAAACCTAACCCTCACCCTCACCCTCACCCTAACTCTAACCCTAACCCAACCCTAATCCACACATACACCCTAACCCTAACTCTAACCCGGACCCTCACCCTAAACCTAACGCTCACGCTCACCCTAAATCTCACCCTAACCCTAACCGTAACCCTAACCATAACAATTACCCTAACCCTAACCCTAACCCTCACCATTAACCTAAACATCACCCTCACCCTCTCACTCACAATAAGCCTAAGCCTAACACTAACACTAATCCTAAATCTAACCCTCACCCTCACACTTACCCTAATCCTAACCCTAACACTAACCCTCACCCTCACCCCCACCCTCACCCTAAGCCTAACCCTAACACTCTCCCTAACAGTAAGCCTCAACTAACCCTAACCCTAATCCTCAGCCTCACACTAAATCTAACCCTAACACTAACCTTAACCCTCTCACTAACCCTAACCCTAACCCTCACGCTTACCCTAACCCTCACCCTAAACCTAAACCTCACCCACACACTAACCCTCAACCTCACCCTCACCCTCACCCTCACCCTAAACCTCACCATCACCCTAAACATCACCCTAACCCTATCCCTCACCCTAACACTAACCCTAACACTCATGCAAACCCTAACCATCACTTACCCCTAACCCTAAACATAACACTCACCCTCACACTACCACTACCCCTAACCCTAACCCTGACGCTAACCCTCACCCTCACCCTAACCCTAACCCTAACCCTCACACTTACACTAACCCTCAACCTAAACCTAACCCTATCCCTCAATCTCATCCTCACCCTCACCCTAAGCCTAACCTTAACCCTACACTAACCTTAAAGTTAACCATCACCCTCACCCTCACCTTAACACTAAACCTAATCCAACCTTAACCCCTCACTCTCACTCTCACCCTAACCCTCATCCTAACCCTAAGCCTCACCCTAACAATAACCCTCACATTAACTCTAACCCTAACAATCAACCTCACCCTAACACTAACCCTAACCCTCATCCGAAGCCTCACACTAACCCTAACGCTAACCCTAATCCTCACCCTCACCCTAAATCTCACCCTCACCATTACTTTTACCCTAACTCTAATCCTAAACCTAAACCTCACACTAACCCTATCCCTAAACCTAACCATAACCCTAACACTCACCCTAAACCTCACCCTAAACCAAACGCTAAACCTAAACCTCACCATAACCCTAACCTTAACCCTAATCCTCACCCTCACCCTAACACTAACCGTCACCCTAAAAATCACCCTAAACCTAACCCTCACCAACACCCTAACCCTCACACTCATCCGAACCCTCAACATCACTCTAATCCTAAACCTAACTCTAAACCTTACCCTCAACCTAAACCTAAACATAACCCTCACCCTCACCCTAACCCTAACCCTACCCTTCAGCCAAAACCTCATCCTTACCCTAACCCTAACACTCTCCCCAACCCTAACCCTAAACCTCACCCTTAACCTCACCCTCAGACTAACCCTAACCCTAACTATAACCCTAAACCTAATCCTTACCCTAACTCTCATCCTCACCCTAACTCTAACCCTAACCCTAATCCTAAACCTCATCCTCAGCCTCTACCTAAACCTAACCCTCACCCTACACCTAAGCCTAAGCCTCACCCTAACCCTAACACCAACACTAACCTTAACCCTCATCCTAACCCTAACCCTAACCCTAATCCTAACATTAACCCTAACCCTAAACCTAAACCTAATCCTCACACTAACCCTAAACCCACCCTAACCCTAACCCCAA
This sequence comes from Dipodomys merriami, assembly GCF_024711535.1. Taxonomy (NCBI): domain Eukaryota; kingdom Metazoa; phylum Chordata; class Mammalia; order Rodentia; family Heteromyidae; genus Dipodomys; species Dipodomys merriami. The sequence goes on along the minus strand of NW_027202482.1, from coordinate 3,382,844 downwards.
CCTCACCCTAACCATAAACCTCAACCTAACGCTAACCCTAACCCCAACCCTAATACTCACCTTAACCCTCACCCTAAACCTAAACCTAACCATAAAATTCACTGTAACCCTAACACTAAATCTAACCCTCTCCCTCACCCGAACCCTCACCATCACCTTAAACCTCACCCTAACCCTAAATCTAACAATAACTCTAATCCTAACCCTCACCCTCACCCTCACCCTAACCCTCACCCTCACCAAACCCTAAACCTAACCCTATCCATCACCCTAAACCTAACGCTCACCGTAACCCAAACCGTCAACCTCACATTCATCCTCACCCTAAGCCTATCCAGAAACCTAACACTAATCCTAAACCTAACCGTCACCATCATCCTCACCCTAACCCTAACCCTTAAGCTAAATCTATCTCTAAATCTCACCCTAACCCTCAGTCTAACCATAACCCTAACACTAATCCTAACCACATCCCTCACCCTCACACTCACCCTGACACTCATCCTCACCATACCCCTTACCATCACCCTAACCCTAACCCTAACCCTATCACTCAGCCTAACACTCACCTAACCCTAACCCTAAACCTAATCCTAACCCTATCACTAAACCTAACCCTAATCCTCACCCTCAACCTAGACCTCAACCTAACACTAACCCTATCCCTAACCCTCACCCTAACCGTATCCCTCACCCTAACCCTAACCCTCACCCTCACCCTAACCCTCACCTTAACCCTCACCGTAACCCTAACCCTAACCCTCACCCTCAGGCTAACCCTAACCTTAAACCTAACTCTAACTCTCAACCTAACACTCACCTGAACCCTAAACCTAACCCTAACCCTCATCCTCACCCTGACCCTCAGCATAAAGATTACCCTCATCCTCACCCAAACCCTAAACCTAACCCTCACCCTAAACCTAACTCTAAGCCTCACCCTCACCATAACCCTTACCCTACCCCTAATCCAAATCCTCATCCTAACCCTCACTCTAAACCTAACGCTAAACTTAACCCTAAACCTCAACGTCACCCTCACCATAACCCTTACCCATAACCTAACCCTAACCCTAACCATAACGGTAACCCTAACCGTCACCTCACCCTAACACTTACTGTCTCCCTAACCCTATCCCTAACACTCACACACACCTTAACCCTCACCATCACCCTAACCCTCAACCGAGCCCTAACCCTAACCCTCACCCACACCTTCACCCTCACCCTCACTCTCACCCTAACCCTCGTTCTCACTCTAAACACCACCCTGAACCTAACCTTCACCAAAACCCTAACCCTCACCCTAATCCTAACCCTGACCCTCACCCGCACCATAAGCATAAAACTAACCCTAAAACTAATCCTAAAACTTTACCTCACCCTCACTCTAAACCTAACCCTAACCCTAACCCTAAACCTCACCCTCACCCTCAGCCTCACCGTCTACCTTAAACTAACACTATCCTTAAAACTCACCCTCACACTCAACCTCAACCTAAGCTTAAGCCTAACCCTCTTCCTAAGGTTAACCCTAACCCTCACACTCACCCTAACCCTAACCCTAAACCTAACCCTAACAATCACACTAAACCTATCCCTCACCCTAACCCTAAACCTACCCGTCAGCGTAAGCCTCATCCTAACCCTAAACCTACCCGTAATTCTCACACTATCCCTAAACCTAACCCTCACACTCACCCTAACCCTCAGCATAACCATTACATTCAACCTCACCCAAACCCTAACCCTAAACCTAAACCTCACCCTAAACCTAACCCTAACCCTCAACCTCACCCTAACTCTTACCCTAACGCTAAACGAAACTCTCATCCTAACACTCACCCTAATCCTAACACTAACCCTAACCCTAACCCTCACACTCACCCTCACCCTAACGCTTACCCTCACCATAAGCCTAACAGTATACCTGCCCTTAACTCTCACACTAACCCTAACCCTCACCCTAAACCTAAACCAACCCCTCACACTAAACCTCACCCTATCTGTAAACCTAACCCTTACCTTCACCCTAACTCTAACCATAGCCCTAACTGTCATCTTCACCCTAACCCTTATCGTCACCCTAACCTTCACCCCAACCCTAACCCTAACCCACACCCTGAACCTCACCCTCACCCTAAAACTCACCCTCACCCTGACTCTAACCCTTACCTAACTGAAACCCTCACCCTCACCCTAAACCTAACCCTACCCCTCAGCCGAACCCTAACCCTAACCCTCACCCTTCCCCTCATCCTAACCCTAAACCTCACCCTCAACCTAACCCTCACACTAACCCTCACCGTAAACCTAAACCTAACCCTCACACTCAGCCTAACCCTCACCCTAACATAAAACCTAACTCTAACTCTCACCCTAACACTAAACCAAACCCTAAACCTCACCCTCACCCTCACCCTAACCCTAAACCTAACCCTCACACTAAACCTAACCCTAACCCTAACCTTAAATCTACCCCTCACCCTAACCCTCATCGTAACCCTAACCCTAACCCTAACACTCACCCTAAACCTAACCCTCACCCTCACCCTAACTCCCAGCCTAAACATAACCCCAACCTTAATCCTAACCCTGACCCTCACCCTCACCCTAACTCTAACCCTAACCCAACCCTAACACTCAACCTCACCCTCACCATAATCCTAAAACTAAACCTAACCCTCATGCTAACCATAACCCTCAACCTAACCCTAACCCTAACCCTCAACTTACCCTAACCCTAATCCTAACCCCTCACCCTAACCCTAACGCTAACCCTAACCCTCACCCTCACCCAAAAACTCACCCTCACCCTAACCTTTATCCTAACCCTAACGCTAAACCTAAACCTCACACTAACGCTAACGTTAACCCTAAAACTAACCCTAATCCTAACCCTCAACCTAACCCTCACTCTACACCTAACCCTAACCCTAAACCTCACCGTAAATCTTCCCCTAACCCTAACTCTCACCCTCACCCTAATCCTCATCATCACCCTTACCCTCACCCTATACGTAACCCTCACCAAACCCTAACCCTCACCCTCATCTGAGCTCTCACCATCACCCTAAACCTAACACTCATCTTAACCCTAAACCTCACCCTCACCCTCTCTAAACCTAAGCCTAACCCTAAATCTAACATTAATCCTAAACCTAACCCGCAGCTTCACACTAACCCTAACCATAACACTAACCCTCACCCTCACCCTAAACCTAACCTTAAACCTAACCCTCACCCTAACCCTAACCCTAACCCTAACCCTAACCCTAAACCTCCCCCTAACCCTATCCCTAACAATCACGCTCAAATTAACCCTCACCGTCACCCTAAACCTCACTCGAATCCTAAACCTAACCCACACCCACACACTCCTCCTCCCCCTCCCAACTCCCCCTAAACCTCACCCTCGCTCTAAACATCACCCTAAACCTAACCCTCACCAAAACCCTAACCCTCACCCTAACCCTAACCTTCATCCTCACCATAAACCTAAAACTAACCCTAAAACGAATTCTAAACCTAAACCTCACCCTCATTCTAAACCTAAACCTATTCCTAAAACTAAACCTCACCCCTCACCCTTAGCCTAATCCTAACTCTAACCCTGAACCTATCCCTCACCCTATATCTAACCCTCACCCAAAACATAAACCTAACCCTCAGCCTCATCGTCTCCCTTAACTTATCACTATCCTTCACCCTCATCCTCATGCTCAACCTCAACCTAAGCTTAACCATAACCCTCTTCCTAACCTTAACCCTAACCCTCAACCTCACCCTAAACCTAAACCTATCCCTAACTCTCACCCAAACACTAACATTAAACCTAAACCTAACCCTAAATATCACACTAAACCTATCCCTGACCCTAACACTAACCCTGCCCATCATACTAATCCTCACCCTAACCCTAAACCTAAATTTAACCCTCACCCTAATGCTCACCCTAACCCTCAACCTAACCCGAACCCTAACCTTAGCAGTAACCCTAACCCTAACTCTCACCTTCACCCTAACCCTCACCATCACCCTAACCTTCACCCCAAACCTAATCCTCAACTACACCCTCACCCTCACCCTCACCCAGACCCTAACCCTCACCCTAACCCTAGCCTTAATCCTCACATAACCCTAACCCTCACCTTAAACCTCCCCCTCACCCTAATCCTCAACATAATCCTAACCCTAAGCCTTTGCTAACCTAAACGCTCACCCTCACCCTAGCCCTCACCCTAAAACTTACCCTAACCCTAACCCTCACCCTCAACCTCGCCCCCAACTTCAGCCTAACCCTAAATCTAAACCTTATCCTAACCCTAACCCTAACCCTCATCCTCACCCTTACCCTAACCCTAACCCTAACCCTAACTCTAATGCTAACACTAGCCCTCACCCTCACCCTAACGCTAATCCTAAACCTAACCCTCACCCTAAACCTAAACCTCACCCTAATCCTAACCTTAACCCAAGCCCTCAGCCTCACCCTAGCCCTCACCCTAACTCTAAACCTAACACTAACCATAAAACTAAACGTAAACATAACTCTCACTCTCACCCTCAACCTCACCATCACCCTCACCATCACCCTCAGGCTCACCCTCACCCTCACGCTAACCCTAACCATAAACCTAAACCTCACCCTAAAACTAACTCTGACCCTCACCCTCACCCTCACCCTAAGACTAACCCTAAACCTAAGCTTAATCCTAAACCTAACCCTCACACTCACCCTCACCCTAAACCTAAAACTCATCCTAAACTTAACCCTAAACCTAGCCCTCACCCTTACCATTACCCTCACCTTCACTCTAAGCCTCACCCTAACACTCACCCTCACCATAGCCCTCACCCTAAAACTCACCCTAACCCTAAACCTCAGCTGCAAACTCACCCCCAACTTCAGCCTAAACCTAACCCTAAACCAAATCTTAAACATAACCCTAACCCACACCCTCACCCTAACCCTAACCTAATTCTAATGCTAACACTAGCCCTCAACCTCACAATAACCCTAATCCTAACCCTAACCCTCACCCTAACCCTAATACTAACCCTAAACCTCAAACTCACCCTAACCCTCACCCTAACCCTTACCCTCAACCTCAACCTCAACCTAACATTAATTCTAAACCTAACCCTAAACCTCACCCTAACACTCACTCTAACCCTAACCCTAAACCTACCCCTCAGCCTAAACCTCACCCTAAACCTAACCCTAACCCTAATACTCACCCTATAACTAACCCTAACCCTCACCCTCACCTTAACGCTCAACCTCACTGTAACCCTAATGCTAACATTATCCCTCAACCTCACCCTAACCCTTAACCTCACCCTAACCCTAACCCTAAACCTAACCCTCACCCTCACCCAAGCCCTAACCCTAACCCTAACTCTCACCCTAACCTTATTCTAACCCAAGCTCTCACCCTCACCATAACCCTAACCCTAACCCTAACCCTCACCCTAAACCTAAACCTAACCCTAATGCTATCACTAACCCTCACCCTCACCCTAACCCTCATTCTAACCCTTACCTTCACCAAAACACTCACCCTAACCCTAATACTAACACTAATATTAAACCTCACCATAACTCTGGCCCTAAATCTAACACTAAACCTAATCCTCACCCTAACGCTCACCCTAAACCTCAACCTAACCCTAACCCTCACCCTCAGCCTAACCCTCACCCTAAACCTTACCCTCACCTTAACAATAACCCTAAACCTAACTCTAACCCTCACGTTCACCTTAAACCTCACCCTAACCCTAACCTTAATCCTCACATAACCCTAACCCTCACTTTAAACCTCACCCTCAAACTAATCTTCAACCTAACCCTATCCCTAAGCCTTTCCTAACCGAAACCCTCATCCTCACCCTAACACTCACCCTCACCCTAGCCCTCACCCTAAAACTAACCCTAACCCTAACCCTCACCCTCACCCCCAAATTCAGCCTAACCCTAAACTTAAACCTAATCCTAACCCTAACCCTAACCCTCACCCTCAGCCTAACCCTAACCCTAACCCTAACTCTAATGCTAACACTAGCCCTCACCCTCACCCTAACCCTAAACCTAACCCTACCCCTCAGCCTAACCGTAACCCTAAACCTAACACTAACCCTAATCCTCACCCTCACCATCACCATCACCTTCACCATAAACCTCACCCTCACCCTCACATTAAGTCTAACCATAACCCTAACCCTCACCCTAAAACTAACTCTGACCCTCACCCTCTCGCTCAACCTAAGCCTAACCCTAAACCTAACCCTAATACTAAACCTAACCCTCAACCTCACCCTCACCCTAAACCTAAAACTCACCCTAACCCTAACCATAACCCTAGCCCTCACTCTAAACCTTACCCTCACCTTCACTCTAACCCTCACCCTAACCCTAACCCTCACCCTAACACTAAACCTAATCCTCACCCTCACCCTCACCCTAACCCTAACCCTAACCCTAAACACTCACCCTAACCCTAATCCTAACCCTAATGCTATTTCTAACCCTCACCCTCACCGTAACCCTCACTCTAACCCTTACCCTCACCCTAACCCTATCCCTAACCATAAAACTAAACCTCACTCTAACCCTCACTCAGCCTAAACTTAACCCTAACCCTCATCCTAATGCTCACCCTAACCCTAACCCTAAACCTAAGCCTCACCTTCACACTAACCCACACCCTAAACCTTTCCCTCACCCTAATACTAACGTAACACTTAGCCTAACCCTCACACTAAACCTCACCCTCACCCTAACCCTAAAACTAACCCTCACCCTAAACCTAAACCTCACCCTCACCCTCAGCATAACCCTAACCCTAACCCTAATGCTAACTCAAACCCTCACACTCACACTCACTCTAACTCTAACCCTAAACGTAACCCTGACCCTCACCTAATCCCAACCCTATCAATAACCCACAACCTAACCCTAACCCTCACCCTCACTCCAACCCTTACCATGACCCTAACCCTCACTCTAACCCTAATGAGAAAACTAACACTAAACTTCACCCTAACCCTAAACCTAAACTTAACCCTCACGCTAATGACCACTCTAACCCTGAACCTAACCCTAACCCTAACACTAACACTAAACCTCACCCTAACCCTCACCCTAACCCTAAACCTAAACTTAACCCTCAACCTAACTCTCACCCTAACCCTCAACCTAACCTTAACCCAAACCCTAGCCCTAAACCTAACCCTGATTCTCACCTTCACCCTAACCCTCACCATTACCCTAACCCTCACCCCAAAACTAACCCTCAACTACACCCTCATCCTCACCCTCACCCTGACCCTAACCCTCACCCCACCTTAACTTTAATCCTCACATAACCCTAACCCTCACCTTAAACCTCTCCCTCAGCCTAATCCTCACCCTAACCCTAACCCTAAGCCTTTCCTAACCGAAACGCTCACCCTCACCCTAACCCTCACCCTAATCCTCAGCCTCACCCTAAAACTAACCCTAACCCTAACGCTCACCCTCAACCTCACCCCCAACTTCAGCCTAACCCTAACTCTAAACCTTATCCTAACCCTAACCCTAACCCTCATCCTCACCCTTACCCTAACCCTAAACCTAACCCTAACTCTAATGCTAACACTAGCCCTAACCCTCACCCTAACCCTAATCCTAAACCTAACCCTCACCTTAAACCTAACCCTCACCCTAATACTAACCTTAACCCTACCCTCACCCTCACCCTAGCCCTCACCCTAACTCTAAACCTAACACTAACCATAAAACTAAACCTAAACATAACTCTCACTCTCACCCTCAACCTCACCCTAACCCTTACACTCACCCTCACACTCACCCTAAACCTCACACTAAACCTAACCCTCATCCTAAACCTAGCCCTAACCCTCTCGCTCACCCTCACCCAAAAACTCACCCTCAGCCTAATCCTAACCCTGACCCTAATCCTAACTGTAACCATCACCCTCACCCTAACCCTCATCCTAACCCTAATCCTAACCCTCACCTAAACCTAACCAACACCCTAATCCTCACCCTAACCCTCACCTTCACCCTAACCCTCATCCTAAACTTAAACCTCTCTCTAAACCTAACCCTAAACCTAACACTAACCCTCACACTAAACCTAACCTTCACCATGACCCTAAACCCGCTCAACCTAACCCTCACCCTAACAATCACCCTAACACTAACCCTAACCCTCACCCTCACCCTAACCCTCAATGTCACCCTAACCCGACCCTAACCCTAAACCTAACCCACACCTTAACCCTCACCCTCACCTGAACCCTCACCCTCACCCAAAAACTCACACTCATCCTAACCCTCACGCTCACCCTAAACATCACCCTAACCATAACCCTCACTGTAAACCTAACCCCAACCATACCTTAACCCTAACCCTCAACCTAACCCTCACCTTCACACTAACCCTCACCCTAAACTTTAACCTCAAATTAATCCTAACCCTAAAACTAACTCTAAGCCTCACACTAACCCTAAGGCACATCCTAACCCTAACCGTACACCTCAACCTAACCCTCACCCCAACATTCACCCTAACCCTAAACCTAACCCTCACCCTCACCCTAACCCTCACTGTCAGGCTAACCTGACCCTAACCCTAACCCACACCCTAAACTTTACCCTCACCATCAACCGAACCCTCAACCTAATCCTCACCCTAATCCTAACCCTAACCCTAACCCTAAAACTTAACCTAACCCTAACCCTCACACTATCCCTAACCCTCACCATAACCCTAACCCTACACCTCACCATAACCCTCACCATTACCCTAAAACTAACACGAACCCTCACCCAAAACCTAACACTAACCATCACACTCAACCTAACCCTCACCGTCACACTAACCCTCACCTTAACCCTAAACTTCAGCCACACTCTAACCCTCACACTCACCCGCACGCTAACGCTCACCCTAAGCCTCACCCGCACCCTGAACATCACACTAACCCTACTACTCAACCTAACTATAAACCTAACCCTCACCCTAACCCTAACCCTCAAACTAACACTCATCCTCAATTTAAACCTCACCCTAACAATAACCCTAACTCTTACCTAACCGAAACCCTAACCTTCACCCTCACCCTCACTGTCACACTAACACTCACGCTCAACCTAGCCCTAACTCTAACGCTAACCCTAACCCTTACACTCACCCCCACCCTCGTCCTCAGCCTAACCATAACCCTAACCCTAACACTCACCCTCATTCTCACCCTAACCCTAACACTAACGCTAAACCTCACCATCACACTCACCCTGACCCTCAACCTAGCCCTAAAAATAACCCTAACCCTAACCCTAACCCTAATCCTAACACTAGCCCTCACCCTCACCCTAACCCTAACACTAACCATCACCCGCACCCTAATCCTCACCCTAACCTTTAACCTCACACTAACCCTAAATCTATCCCTAACCCTAATCCTCACACTAAAACATACCCTACCCTAACCCTAACCCTAACTCTAAAAATAATCCTAACCCTAACCCTAACACTAATCCTAACCCTAATCCTAACCTTAACCCTAAAACTTACCCTAACACCAATCCTAACCCTAACCCTAACACTCTCCCTAAACTTAACCCTCAATCTATCCCTCACCTTCACCCTAATCCTCACCATAACCCCAAGCCTAACCCTTACCTAACCAAAACCTTCACCCACACCCTCACCCTCACACTCACCCTCACCCTCTCCCTATTCCTCACCCTAAACTTAAACCTGCCCTTAACCCTAACCCTCACCCTAACCTAAACCTCACCCTAACCCTTACCCTCAAAATAACCCTAACCATAACCCTAATCCTCACACTAACCCCAACCCTATCCCTCACCCTAATATTCACCCTAACCCTAACCCTGTCCCTCACCCTAACCCTCACGGTCACCTTAACCCTCACCCTAACCCTAACCGTCACCCACACCCTAAAACTCACCCTTACCCAAACCCTCACCCTGACTCTAACCCCACCCTAAATCTCACCCTAACTCTAACCCTCACCCTAAAACTAATTCTAACCCTCACCCTCATACTAACACTAACCCTCACCTTATCCCTCACCCTAAACATCACCCTAACCCTAATGCTAAACCTAACCATCACTCTCAACCTAACCCTCACCCTAATCCTTATCCTTACACTAACCCTAACCCTAACCCTAACCCTCACATTAACCCTAACTCTGACGCTAACCTTTACCCTACCCCTCACCTAACACCTTACCCTAACCCTACCCCAAACCCTCACCCTAAACCTAACCCTAAACTTCAACTTCCCCATTACCCTCACCATCACCCTAACCCTTACCCTAACCGTAACACTCACCTACACCCTAACCCTCATACTCGCCCTCAAACTAACTCTCACCCTCACCTTAAACATCATCCTAATCCTAAACCTCACCTTAACCCTAATCCTAAACCTCACGCTAACCCTAACCCTCACTTTAAAACTCACCCTCACCCTAATCCTCACCCTAACCCTAACCCAAAGCCTTTCCTAACCGAAACCCTCACCCTCAACCTAACCGTCATTCTAACCCTCACCCTCACCCTAGCCCTCACCCTAAAAGTAACCCTAACCCTCACCCTCACGCTCAACCTCAACCCCACACTCAACCTATCCATAACCCTAACCCTAACCTCAACCTCAACCTCACCCTCACCCTCACCTTAACCCTATCCCTAACCAGAACCCTAATGCTAAATCTATCCCTCCCCTTCACACTAACCCTAAAGCTCAGCCTAACCCTAACCCTTACCGTAACCCTACCCCTACCCCTCACCCTCATTCCTAACCCTCTCACTAACACTAGCCCTCACCCTAAACTTAACCCTCAACCTAAACTTAACCCTAACCCTCTCCTTCACCCTAACCCTCACCATCACCCTAAACTTCGCCGTAAACCTTACCCTCACCCTCACCCTAACCCTAACGCTAACAGTAACACTAACCCTCACACTAGCAATCACCCTAACCCTAACCCTCACCCTAACACTCACCCTAACCCTAACCCTCATCCTAACCTTTACCCTCAAAAGAACCTTAACCCTAACCCTCAGCCTAACCTCATATTGAACTTATTCCTAACCGTAACCCTCACCTTACCCTTAACCCTAACCCTAATCCTAACCCTCACCTTAACCCTAACGCTCACACTCACCCACAACCTCACCCACAGCCTAACCCTAAAACTAACCCTAATCCAAACCCTAACCCTCACCCTAACTCTAAACCTAACTCTAAACAAAACCTCACCCAAACCGTAAACCTATCCCCAAACCTAACCCTATACCTAGCCCTAATCCTAATCCTAACGCTCACCCTCAACCTAACCCTAACCCTAACCCTCACCCTAACCCTAACCCTAACACTAACCCTCACCCTAAACCTCACCCTAACCCTAACCCTAACCGTAAACCTAACCCGCACCGTAACCCTCACCCTCACCCTAATCCTAACCCTAACCATCACGCTCTCCCACTCCCTCACCCACAAGCTCAACCTCATCCTCACCCTAATCATCACCGACACCCTAAACATCACCTAACCCTAACCCTCACCCTTACACTAACCCTTACACAAACTGAACCCTAACCTTAACCTTCATCCTAACCCTAACCTTAACCCTAAACCTCACCCTCACCTTAACCCTAACCATAAACCTAAACCTCAGCCTAACCATTACCCTAACACTAACCCTAAACCTCACACTAAACCTAACCCTAAACCTAACTCTCACCTTCACCCTTACCCTAACCATAACTCTAACCCTAACCCTCACCCTAAACTTAACCCTGAAGCTAACCCTCACCCTCACCCTCACCCTAACCCTAACCCTATCCCTCACTCTACGCTAACCCTAATCCTAACCCTAACCCTCAACCTCACCGCCACCTTCAACCTCACCCTCACCTTCAAACTCACCTTCCCCCTAACCCTCAAATTAACCCTAATCCTAACCCCCACCCTCACGCTCACTCTCAGCCTAACCCAAAACCTAACCCTAATCCTAACCCTAACCCACACCCTCACCCTAAACATATCCCTCACCGTCACCCTCACCCTCACCATCAGCCTAACGCTCACCCTTACCCTAACGCTAACCTTAGCCCTAACCCTAACCCTAACCCTCCCCCTAACCTTTATCTTCAGACTAACCCTTACTCTAAACCTAACCCTAAACCTCACACTAACCCTAACCCTCTCCGTAAGCCTAACCCTACCCCTCAACCAAACCCTTGCCTTAACCCTAAACCTAACCCTAAACCTCACCCTAAACCTAACCCTAATGCTCACACTCTACCTAACCCTCATCGTGACTCAAACCCTCACCCTAAACCTAACATTAACCCACACCATAACCTTCACCCTCACCTGAAACCTCACCCTCACCCTAACCCTCAGCCTCACCTGAACCCTCGCCCTAACCCTCAAACTAAATCTCACCCTAACCCTAATCCTCACCCTAACCCTAACCCTAACACTTACCTAATGGTAAAAGTCATACTCACCCTCACACTCACCCTAACCCTCACCATCACAGTAGCCCTCACCCTAAACCTAAACCTCACCATTACCCTCACCATCATCATCACCCTAACCCTCAAAATAACCCTCACCATAAACCTAACCCTAACCCTAAACCTAACCCTCACCCTAATTCTAACCCTTTCCTAACCCTAAACCTAACACTAAACCTCACCCTAACCCTAATCCTAACCCAAAGGCTCACCCTCACCATAACCCTAACTTTAACGCTAACTCTCACCCTAACCCCAACCCTTACCTGAACCCTTATCCTAAGCCTCACACTAACCCTCAACTTAACCCTAACACTAACACTAACACTCACCTGAACTCTCAACCTCACCCTAACCCTCAGCCTCACCCTAACCCTCACTCTAACCCTTATGCTCACACTAACCCTAACCCTAAACCTAACCCTCATCCTCACCATCACCCTAATCCTAACCCTAACACTAACCCTCACCCTAACCCTTACACTTACCCTAACCCTCACCCTAACCCTATCCCTAACCCTAGCCCTCACCCTAACCCAAACCCTTACCCTAAACCTAACCCTACCCCTCACCCTAACCCTCACCCTCGCCCTAACCCTAAGCCTAAACCTAACTCTAAACCTAACCCTGAACCTAACCCTCACCCTAACCCTAACACTAAACCTCACCCTAACACTAACTCTTACCCTAACCCTTACCCTAACCCTAACCCGAACCCTTACCCTCACCCTAACCCTAAACCTAAACCAAACCTTCAACCTCACCCTCACCCTAAACTTAACCCTAACTCTCACACTCACCCTAATCCTAAATCTAATCCTAAACCACACCCTCACTGTCACCCTAACCCGAACCCTCATCATCAAACTCTCCTTAACCCTAACCCTCTCCCTTAATCTCACCCTCACCCTAACCCTCACCCTCACCGTAAACATCACCCTAAACCTAAGCCTAACCTTAACCCTAACACTCAACCTAACCCTGACCCTAAACCTAACGATAAACCTTACCCTCACCCTCACCCTAAACCTCACACTAAGCTTTATCCTCATACTAACCCTAACTCTAACCCTAACGCTAACCGTCACAATAACACTAAACCTCTCCCTAAACCTAATCCTACCCCTCAACCTAACCCTCACCCTAAGTCTAACCCTAACCCTAACCCTCACACTAACACTAACCCTAAACTCCACCCTCAGCCTAACCCTCACCGTCATCCTAACCCTCACCATAAACCTAACCCTAAACCACACCCTAAGCTTCACCCTCAAGGGAACCCTCACCCGAAAAGTCACCCTCACCCTAACCCTCAGCCTAACCCTAAACATCAGCCTAACCCTAACCCTCAATCTAACCCTAATCCTAACCCTCACCTTAACCCTAACCCTTCAACTAACCCTCACCCTCAACCTAATCCTCATCCTAATCCTAACCCTAATCCTTATCTAACTGAAACCCTCACCCTCGCCATCTCACTCACCCTAACCCACACTCTCACCATAGCCCTCACCCTAAACCTAAACCTCACCCTAAACCTAACCCTAAACCTCAGCCTCAGCCTCACCCTAACCCTAACCCTCACCCTAATCCTAACCCTAACCCTAAACCTAACAATCACCCTAATCCTTACCCTAACCCTTACACTAAACCTAACCCTCACCCTCAACCTGACCCTCAACCTAACCCTTAATCTTAACCTGACCCTAACCCTAAACCTAACCCTAACCCTCACACTAATCCTAACCCTCACACTAACCCTAACTGTACCTCTCACCCTAACCCTCACCCTCACCCTAACCCTAACCCTCACTCTAACCATAAACTTAACCCTAACCCAAACCCTAACTCTAACCCTAACCATCACCCTAACCCTAACCCTTACACTAACCCTCACATTCAACCTAATCCTCACCATAACAATAACCCTAACTCTTACCTAACCGAAACTATTACCTTCACCCATATTCTCACCCTAACCCTCACCCTCTCCCTAGCCCTCACCTTAACCTTAACCCTAACTCTAAGCCTAAACTTCACCCTCACCCTCATCCTCACCCTCAGCATAACCCAAATCCTAACCCTAATCTTAAACCTAAGCCTCACCCCTTCCCTCACCCTATTCCTAACAATAACCCTAATGCTAACCCTCACACTCACACTCAACATAACCCTAACCCAAACCTTAACAATAACTGTAACCTTAACCCTAACCCTAATCCTCACCGTAAACCTCACCCTCAGCCTCACCAAAACTCTAAACCTAACCCTAATCCTAAACCTAACCCTCACTCCCACCCTATCCCTAAACCGAACCCTTACCCTAATCCTCAACCTAACCCTATTGCTAACCCTAAACCTCACCCTCACCCTAAACCTCACTCTAACTGTAAAGTTCACTATAACCCTAACCCTAAAGCTAACCCTAATCCTCACCCACACCCTAACACTCAACCTCACCGAACCCTCACCCTCAAGTTCACACTCACTCTAACCCTAACCCTAACCCTAACCCTACACCTAACACTCACTCTCACCCTCACCCTCACCTAAACCCTAACCCTAACTCTAAACTTCACCCTCATCCTAAATATCACCCTAACCCTAACCCTAACCCTACACCTAAAACTCACCCTCACCTAAACCCTAACCCTAACTCTAAACTTGACCCTCAACCTAAATATCACCCTAACCCATTACCCTAACCCTACACCTAACAATCACCCTCACCGTAAACCTCACCCCAACCCTAAAGCTAACCCTAACCCTCACCCTCACCCTAACCCTCATCCTCACACTAACCCTAACCCTATACCTAACCCTAACCCTCACCCTAACCCTAACCCTCACCCTAACCCTAACCATACACCTTAACCTAAACATCACGCTAAAGCTAACCCTAACGCTAACCCTTACCCTAATCCTAACCCTAACCCTAAACCTCACTCTCACCCTAACACTCACCATCACCCTAAAACTTACCCGAGCCCTAACACTCACCGACACACTAACCCTCACACCCACCCAAACCCTCACCCTAACCCGAACCATAACCCTCACCCTAACCCTCACCCTCAACCTAAACATCACCCTAACCTAACCCTCACCCTAAACCCAACCCTAACCCTCACCCTAACCCTAACCCTCACCCTCAATCTAACCCTCACCCTCACCCTAATCCTCACCCTAACCCTATGCCTTACCTAAACGAAACCCTCACCCTCACCCTCACCCTCACCCTCACACTAACCTAATCCTAATGCTAACCCTAACCCTCACCCTCACTCTAACCATCACTGTAACCCTTACCCTTACACTAACCCTAACCCAAACCCTCACCCAAACCTTCACCCTAACACTTATCCTCACGCTAACACTAACCCTATTCATAACTCTAACCCTCACACTAACCCTAACCCTCACCCTAACCCTAAACCTACCCCTCACCCTAAACCTCACCCTAACCCTAACCATAACGCTAACCCTCACACTAATCATAAACTGAACACTAACCCTCACCCTAAACCTCACCATCACCCTAAAACTCACCCAAACCCTAACCCTCACCCACACCCTATCCCTCATCCTCACCGGAACCCGAACCCTCACCCTCACCCTCACCCTAACCTTCACCCACAACCTAAACATCACCCTAACCCAAACCCTCTCCCTAACCCCAACCCTAACCCTAACGCTAAACCTAACATTCAACCTAATCCTCACCCTCATCCTAAACCTCACCCTAACCCTAAACCTTACCTAACCGAATCCATCACCCTCACCCTAACGCTCACCCTCAACCTCGCCCTCACCCTAAACCTAACCCTCAACCTAAACCTAACCCTCACCCTCACCCTCACCCTAACACTAACCAAAGCCTAAGCCTCACCCTAAACCTAACCCTAACACTAATGCTAACCCTAACCCTCACCCTCAATCTAGCCCTCACCCTAACCCTTACCCTCAACCTAACCCTAATCCTCAAACTCACCCTCACCTTCACCCAAACCCTAAAGCAATCCCTCACCCTCACCCTAACCCTCAGCGTAACACTTACTGTCACCTTAATCCTAACCTTAACCCTACCCCTCATCCTAACCATAACCCTCAATATCACCCTCACCCTCACCATTAGCCTAACCCTAACCCTAACCCTAATCCTAAACCAAAACCTCACCCACACCCTTACCCTTACCCTAAACCTATACCTAACCCTCACCCTAAACCTAAACCTTACCCTAAAAATCACCCTAACCCTAATCCTAAACCAAACCCTCACCCGCGCCCTCACCCTTACCCTAAACCTAAACCTAACCCTCACCCTAAACCTAAACCTTACCCTAACCCTAACCCGAAACCTCACCCTAAACCTCACCCTAACCCTAAGGCCAACCCTAACCCTCACCCTAATCCTAACCCTCACCATATCCCTTATCCTCAAACTAACCCTAACCCTAAACCTAAACCTCAAACTAAACCTAACCCTACCCCTCACCCTACCCCTCACCCTAACCCTAACATTAACTCTAACTCTCAGCCTAAACATAATCCTCACCCTCACCCTCACATTAACATTCACCGTCACCCTAACCTTCACCCTAACACTAACCCTCACCCACACCCTAACCCTCACATGAAACCGAACCCTAACCTGAACCCTAACCCTCACCCTCACCCTAAACATCACCCTATTCCTTACCCTCACCTTAACCTTCACACTAAAACTCAAACTCAACCTAATCCTCACCCTAACCCTAACCCTAATCCTAACCCTTACCCTCAACCCCCCCCCGCCCTCAGCCTAATCCTAACCCTAACCATAACCCTCACCCTAGCCCTCACCCTAACCCTAACCCTAATCCTAACCCTAACACTAACCCTCAGCCTCTCCCTCAGCCAAAACCTAATCCTAAACGTAATCCTAACAATAAACCTCACACTCACCCTAAACTTAACCCTAACCCTCACCATCACCCTCACCCTCACACTCACTCTAACCCTCACCTACACCCTCAAACCTCACCGTAACCCTCAACCTCCCCCTAAACATCACCCTAACAGTAACCCTCATCCTAACCCTAACCCTCTCCCTAAACCTCACAATAACCCTAACGCTAACCCTAACCCTCACCCTCTTCTTAAACCTCACCATAACCCTTATCCTCACACTAACCCTAACCCTAACCCTCACACTAACCCTAACCCTAACCTTCACGCTAACCTTTACCCTAACCCTAACCTTAACCCTAACCATCACATTAAACATAACGCTAACCCACACCCTCACCCTAACCCTCACCATCAACTTAACCTTCACCCTAACCCTCACCCATAACCTAACCCTCAACTGAACATGAATTCTAACCCTCACCCTAACCCTCACCATCACCCTAAACATCACCCTAAACCTAACCCTAACCCTAACGCTAACCCTAACCCTCACCCTAACCCTGAACCTCACACTAAACCCCACACTCAACCTAAACCACATCCTAAAAATAACCCTAACCCTTACCTAACCGAAACCCTCAACCTCACCCTAGCCCTCACCTTAAACCTCAGCCTAACTTTAACCCTAACTCTCACCCTCAACCTCAGCCTAACCCAAACACTAACCCTAATCCTAAACCTAACCCCCAACCTCAACCTAACCCTAACCCTATCCCTAACACTAAACCTCCCCCTCACACTCACCCTCAAACTAACACTCAACCTCTCCCTCACCCTCACCCTAACCCTCACACTAACCCTAACCCTAACCTTCACGCTAACCTTCACCCTAACCCTAACCTTAACACTAACCATCACATTAAACATAACGCTAACCCACACCCTCACCCTAACCCTCAATGTCAACTTAACCTTCACCCTAACCCTCACCCATAACCTAACCCTCAACTGAACATGAATTCTAACTCTCACCCTAACTCTCACCCTCACCCTAAACATCACCCTAAACCTAACCCTAAACCTAACGCTAACCCTAACCCTCACCCTAACCCTAAACCTCACACTAACCCCCACACTCAAGCTAAACCACACCCTAAAATAACCCTAACCCTTACCTAACCGAAACCCTCAACCTCACCCTAGCCCTCACCTTAACCCTCACCTAACTTTAACCCTAACTCTCACCCTCAACCTCAGCCTAACCTTAACCCTCCACCTCACCCTCACCCTCAGCCTCAGCCTAACCCAAACACTAACCCTAATCCTAAACCTAACCCCCAACCTCACCCTAACCCTAACCCTATCCCTAACGCTAACCCTCCCCCTCACACTCACCCTCAAACTAACCCTAAAACTCAACCTCACCCTCACCCTAACCCTCACACTAACCCTAACCTTCATCCTAACCCTAACCCTAAACCTCTCGCTCACCCTCACCCAAACCCTCAACCTCAGCCTAACCTTAACCATGACCCTAATCCTAACCCTAACCCTCACCCTCACCCTAACCCTCAGCCTAACCTTAAACCTAACCCTCAACCTAACCCTAACCAACACACTAATCCTCACCCTAACCCTCATCCTAAACTTTAACCTCACACTAACCCTAACACTAACCCTAACACTAACCCTCACACTAACCCTAAACCTCACTCTAACCCTAAACCTACCACTCAAGCTAACCCTCACCCTAACAATCACCCTAACACTAACCCTAACCCTCACCCTCACCATAACCCTCAATGTCACCTTAACCAGACCCTAACCCTAAAACTAACCCACACAATAACCCTTATCCTCACCTGAACACACACCCTCACCCGAAACCTCACAATCATCCTAACCCTCACCCTCACCTTAAACATCACCCTAAACATAACCCTCACTGTAAACCTAACCCCAACCCTAACTTAACCCTAACCCTTAACCTAACCCTCACCCTAAAATTTAACCTCACACTAACCCTAACTCTAACACTAACCCTAACCCTCACACTAACCCTAAGGCTCACCCTAAACCTAACCCTACCCCACTACCTAACCCTCACCCGAACATTCACCCTATCCCTAAACATTTCCCTAAACCTAAACCTCACCGTCACCCTAAGTTGACCCTAACCCTAACCCTAACCCACACCCTCAACTGAACCCTCACCCTCACCCGATCCCTCACCCTAATCTACACCCTAACCCTAACCCTAACCCTAACTCTAAACCTCACCCTAACCCTAACCCTAAACCTAACTGTAACTCTCATCCTAACCTTAATTCTAACCCTAACCCTCACCCTCACCCTAACCCTAACCCTAACCCTAACCCTCACCCTAACCCTAAACCTTTCCCTAAACCTAACCCTCCCACTAACCCTAACCCACACCCTAACCCTAATCCTACACCTCACCCCAACCCCCACAATCACCCTAAAACTAACCCGAAACCTCACCCTAACCTTTATCCTCATTCTAACCCTAACTCTAACCGTAAACCTAACCCTCTCACTAACACTGACATTACCCCTCACCCCAACCCTCTCCCTGACCCTAACCCTAACACTCACCCTCACCCTCACACTCACTATAACCCTTACGCTAAAACTCAACCTCACACTCACCCTAACCCTAACCCTAACCCTAACAATAACACTAACCCTAACCCTAACCGTATTCCTAAAAATAACACTCACCCTAACCCTAACCCTAACACTCACCCTAACCCTAACCCTCACTTTAAACCCTACCCTAACCCTAATGCTAACACTCACCCTCACCCTCAACCTTATCCTCACACTAACACTAACCCTATACATAACCCTAACACTCACACAAACCCTAATCCTCAACCTAACCCTATCCCTACCCCTCCCCCTAACCCTCACCTTAACCCTAACGATAACCCTCACCCTAACCATAATATTAACCCTAAACCTAAAACTCACCCTATTCCTCACTGTGACCCTAAAACTCACTTGAAACCTAACCCTCACCCACACCCTAACCCTCATCCTCACCGAACCCGAACCCGAACCCGAACCTGAATCCTCACCCTAACCCTCACCCTCAACCTACACATCGCCCTAACCCTTACCCTCACCCTAATCTCAACCCTAAACCTCACCCTCACGCTAACCCTCAACCTAAACCTCACCCTCACCCTACCCCTCACACTATCCCTAACCTGCAACTTCACCCTCACCCTCACCCTCAACCTAACCCTAACCCAAACACTCACCCTAACCCTCAGCCTAACCCTAACGCTAACCTAAACCCGCAACCTACCCTAAACCTCAGCCTAACCCTTAAACTCAACAAAACCCTGACCCTAACCCTAACCCTAATATGCACCCTAACGCTAACCCTCACACAAACCCTAACACTCAAGGTCACCCAAATCCTAAACCGAACCCTTACACTCACACTAGCCCTAACCCTAAGCCTAATCCTATACCTATCCCTAACCCTAAACTTAACCATCACCATCACCCTAACATTCACCCTCACCCTAAATATCACCCTAAAACGAACCCTCACCATAACCCTAACCCTAACACTCACCCTAACCCTTACACTCACTGTAAACCTCACCCTAACCCTAACCCTAACCCTCACCTTCACCATTACCCTCACCGTCACCCGAACCCTTACCCGAACCCTAACCCTCACCCACACAGACCCCATCACCCTAAATCTCACACTCACCCTAAACATCACACTAAAACTAACCCTAACACTCAAACTCACCCTAACCTTCAATGTCACCCTAACCAGACCCTAACCCTAAAACTAAACCACACAATAACCCTTATCCTCACCTGAACACTCACCCTCACCCGAACCTCACACTCATCCTAAACCTCACCCTCAGCCTAAACATCACCCTAACCATATCCCTCACTGTAAACCTAACCCCCACCCTACCTTAACGATAAACCTCAACCTAACCCTCACCCTCACACTAACCCTCACCCTAAATTTTAACCTCACACTAACCCTAACCCTAACACTAACCCAAACCCTAACACTAACCCTAAGGCTCAACCTAAACCTAACCCTACCCCTCAAGATAACCCTCACCCCAACATTCACCCTAACCCTAAACCTCACCTTCAACCTAACCCTAACTGTCACCCTAACCTGACCCTAACCCTAACCCTAACCCACACCCTAAACCTCACCCTCACCCTCACCTTCACCCTCACCCGAACCCTCACCCTAATCTTCACCGTAACCCTAACCCTAAACCTAACCCTAAACCTTACCCTAACCCTAACCCAAACTCTAACCCTCACACTAACCCTGAACCCTAAACCTAACCCTCAACCTAAACCTCATCCTAACCTTCACGCTAACCCTAACCCTCACCCTAACCCTAAACCTTACCCTAACCCTAAAC
Organism: Dipodomys merriami; assembly: GCF_024711535.1. Classification (NCBI taxonomy): domain Eukaryota; kingdom Metazoa; phylum Chordata; class Mammalia; order Rodentia; family Heteromyidae; genus Dipodomys; species Dipodomys merriami. The sequence goes on along the minus strand of NW_027202482.1, from coordinate 3,360,935 downwards.
CTCACACTAACCCTAACCCACACCCTAAACCTAACACTACACCTCACCTTTACCCTCACCATCACCCTAAAACTAACCCGAACCCTCACCCAAAACCTAACCCTAATCCTCTCACTCAACATAACCTCACAGTCACATTAATCCTCATCGTAACCCTAAACCTCACCCACACCCTAACCCTCACACTCACCCGAACCCGAACCCTCACCCTAAGCCTCACCCTCACCATAAACATCACCCTAACCCAACCTCTCAACTTAACTATAAACCTAGCCCTCACCCTAACCCTAACTCTCACACTAACCCTCACCCTCACCCTAACCTCAAATTCACCCTCACCTTAAATCTCAACCTGACACTAACCCTAACCATAACCCTAACCCTCACACTCACCCTAACCCTAACCCTAACCCTAAAACTCACCCTAAACATAATCCTAACCCTAACACTCACCATCACCCTCATCCTCACCCTAACCCTCACCCTCACCCTCACCCTCAGCCTAAATCTGACCCCAACCCTAAACCTAACCGTCACCATCACTGTCACCCTCACCGTCACCTTAACATTCACCCTCAAACTCACCCTCACCCTAACCCTCGAACTCACCCTGAGAATTACTCTCACCTAACCCTCACCCTAACCCTAACCATAACCCTCATACTAACCCTAACTCTCACCCTAACCCTCACCCTAACCCTAACCCAAAACCTCACAATAACCCTCACCCTAACCCTAAGGCTAACCCTAACCCTAAACCTCACCAAAAACCTCACCCTAACCCTTAAACTCACCAAAACCCTGACACTAAATCTAACCCTAATATGCACCTTGACACTAACCCTCACCCAAACCCTAACACTCAAGGTCACCCGAATTATCAACTGAACTCTTACAATCACTCTAACCCTAACCCTAACACTAATCTTATACCTATCCCTCACCCTAACCTTAACCCTAACCCTAACCATAACCATTACCCTCAAACTAATATTCACCCTCACCCTAAATAACACCCTAAACATAACCGTCACCATAACACTAACCCTAGCAGTCACCTTAATCCTAACACTCACCGTAAAACTCACCCTAACCTAACACTAACCCTAACCCTCACTCTCACCCTCACCCTCACTGGTATCCTACCACTAACCCTAAACCTAACCCTCACACTAATCCTAACCCTGACCCTAACCCTAAACCTAACCCTCACCCTGACCCTCACCCTAACACTAACCCTAAACCTAACCCTTATTCTAACACTAACCATAACCCTAACGCTCAACCTCACCCTAGCCCTCATCGTCACCTTAACACTCAGCCAAAACCTAACCTTCACCCACACCCTAACCCTCAACCTCACCCGAACACTCACTCTCACCCTAAACATCACCCTAACCCTAACCTTAACCCTAAGCCCTATCCTAACCCTCACCCTAACCCTAACCCTCTACCTAATCCTCACCCTCAACCTAATCCTCACCCTATCCCTAACCCTAACCCTTACCTAAACCTAACTCTAAACCTCAACCTCACCATCTCCCTAAACCTAACCCTAACCCTCACACTAATCCTAACCCTAAATCTAAGCCTAACCCTCTACCTCACCCTCACCCTAACCCTAACCCACACCCTCACCCTAACCCTAACACTAACCCTAAATGTAACCCTAAACCTCTCTCTCACCCTAACACTCAACCTCACGCTAAACAGTGCCCTCACACTAACCCTCGCCCTAAACCTAACCATCAACCTAACCATCACCCTAACCCTAACGATAACCCTAACACTCACCCTCACCCTATCCCTCACCGTAATCTTTAAACATACACTAAAACTAAGTCTAACCCTAACCCTAACCCTCACACTAACACTAACCCTCACCCTAACTCTAAACCTCCCCCTCAACCTAACCCTCACCCTAAGCCTAAACCTAACCATCACACTAACCCTCACCCTAAACCTAACCCTAAATCTCATCCTCACCCCAACCCTCACAGTCACCCTAACACTCACCTTAAGCCTAACCTCTACCCACACTTTAACCCTCACACTAAACCTAACCCTAAACCTCACCCTCATCCTCACCCTCAACCTAACCCTAAACCTAACCAGAACACTCACCCTAACCCTAACCCTTACCCTAACCGTAAACCTACCCTGCACCCTAACCCTCACCCTAACCCTAACACTAACCCTCACCCTAAACCTAACCCTAACCTTAAACCTCAACCTAACCCTAACCCTAACCTCACCCTAACCCTAATCCTTACCCTAACCCTAACCCCAACACTCACCCTAACGCTAACCCTAACCCTAACCCTCACCCTCACCCTCAACCTAACCCGAACCCTAACCGTAACCCTAAACATCACACTCACAGTAACCCTCACCCAAATACTCACTGTCAACCTAACCCTCAAACTAACCCTAACACTCACCCTAATCCTAACCCTCACAGTCACCCTCAAATTCAGCCTAACCCTAAACCTAACCCTAATCCTAACCCTAACCGTCAAATTCACCCTAAACCTAATCCTCACCATCACCCTCACCCTCACCCTTAACCTCAACCTCACCTTCACCCTAACCCTCACCCTCACCCTGAATATCACCCTAACCCTAACCTTCACCCTAACCCTAACCTTAACCCTAACACTAACTCTAAGCCTCACCCTAAACTTTGTCCTCATACTAACCCTAACTCTAAACCTAACCCTAACACTAACCCTCTCCTTAGCACTGACCTTACCCCTCACCCCAAACCTCACCCGGACCCTAACCCTAGCACTCACCCTCACCCTGAGCCTAACCCTCACCCTAACCCTAAACCTCAAACTCAAACTCACCCTAACCCTAACCCTAACAATAACACTAACCCTAACCCTAACCGTAATCCTAACAATAACACTCACCCTAACCCTAACCCTAACACTCACCCTAACCCTAATCCTCACCTTAAACCTCACCCTAACCCTAATGCTAACTCTAACCCTCACCCTCAACCTAACCCTTATCCTCACGCTAACACTAACCCTATACATAACCCTAACACTCACACTAACACTAACCCTCACCCTAACCCTAACCCTACCCCTCCCCCTACCCCTCACCTTAACCCTAACCCTAATGCTAACCCTCACCCTAACCATAATATTAACCCTAATCCTCAAACTCACCCTAATCCTCACCATCACCCTAAAACTCACCCGAACACTAACCCTCACCCACACCCTAACCCTCATCCTTACCGAACCCTTACACGAACACAAACCCGAACACTCACCCTAACCCTCACCCTCAACCTACACATTGCGCTAAACCTAACCCTCACCCTAATCCCAACCCCAACCCTCACTCTAACCCTAACCCTGAACCTAAACCTCACCCTTATCCTAACCCTAACCAGCAACCTCACACTCACTCTCATCCTAAGCCTAACTTTAAACCTAAACCTAATCCTAAACCAATCCTCACCCTCACCCTCACCCTAACCCTCACCCTCACCATCAGCCTAACCCTAACCCTAAGCCTAATCTTAAACCTAACCCTCACCCTCACACTAACCTGCACCCCAACCTTAAACCTTACACTAACCCTAACCCTAACCCTCACACTAACCCTAAATTTCACTCTAACCCTAACCCTACCCCTCAACCTGACCCTCACTCTAACTCTAACCCTCATTTTAACACTCACCCTAAACTTAACCCTAACCCTCACCCTTACCCTAAGCCTCACAGTTAACCTAACCCCACCCTAACCCTAACCATAACCCACACCTGAACCCTCACCCTCACCCGAAACCTCACACTCACCTGAAACCTCACCCTCACCCTATCTCTCAGCCTCACCCTAAACATCACCCTAACCCTAACCGTTACTCTAACCCTATCCCTAAAACTAACCCTAAACCTAACCCTCAACCTAACCCTCACACTCACCCTAATCCTCAACCAAATCCTAACCGTCACACTAACCGTAACCCTAACCCTAACTCTAACCCTCACCCTAACCCTAATCCTCACAATCACCCCACCCTAAGCCTAACCCAAACCCTAACCCTAACCTCAATCTCTACCTCACCTTCAAACTCACCCTAACCCTATTCCTAAACCTAACCCTAATGCTAAAACTAGCCCTCACCCTCACACTAACCCTAACCTTCAGCCTAACCCTAATCCTAACCCTACCCCTGCCCTCACCCTCACCCTAACCCTCTCCCTCACACTAGCCCTCACACTAAACTTAACCCTCACTCTAACCCTAACTCTAACCCTCTCCTTCACCTAACCCTCACCGTCACCCTACACCTCGCCCTAAACCTCACCCTAACCCTAAAACTAACCATAACCATAACAGTAACACTAACCATCACCCTAACAATCACCCTAACCCTTACCCTCACCCTAACCCTCACCATAAACCTAACCCTATTCCTAACACTAACCCTCAACCTAACCCTGACCCTAACACTAAGCCCTAACCCTAAACCTCACCCTTACCCTAAACCTCACCCTAACCCTTACCCTCACACTAACCCTAACCCTAACCCTCAGCCTAAACCTCATATTAAACTTAATCGTAAGCCTAGCCCTCACCTTACCCTTAACCCTACCCCTAATCCTAACACTCACCTTCACCCTAAACCTCACACTCACACTCAACCTCACCCTCAGCCTAATCCTAACACTAACCCTAATCCAAACCCTAACCCTCACCCTCACCCTCACCCTAACTCCAAATCTAACCCTAAACAAACCCTCACCCTAACCCTAAACCTATCCTTTAACCTGACCCTAACCCTAACCCTAATCCTAATCCTAACCCTCACCATAACCCTAACCTTAACCCTCAGCCTAAACATCATCGTAACCCTAACCCTAACCCTAACTCTAACCTTAAACCTAACACTAACCCTAACTCTCACCCAAACTCTAACCCTCACCCTCACCCTCAACCTCACCATCACCCTCACCCTACGCCTCACACTCACACTCACTCTAACCCTAACCATAACACTAAACCTTACCCTAAACCTAACCCTCACCCTCACCGTCACCCTCACCCTCACCCTCAAACTAACCCTCACCCTAATCTTAAGTCTGACCCTCACTATCACCCTATCCCTCACCCTATCCCTAACCTGCAACTTCACCCTCACACTCACCCTCACCCTAACCCTAATCCAAACTCTCACCCTAACCCTCAGCCTAACCCCAACACTAACCTTAACCTTCACCCTCATCCTAAACCCTAAACCTCAGCCTAACCGTTAAACTTACCAAAACCCTGACCCTAACCCTAACGCTAATATACACCCTAACGCTAACCCTCACCCAAACCGTAACACTCAAGGTCAACCGAATCCTCAAACGAACCCTTACCTAAACTTTACCCTAACTCTAACCCTTATCCTATACCCATCCCTCACCCAAACCTTAACCCTAACCCTAACCCTAACCATCACCATCACCCTAAATATCACTCTAAACCTAACCCTCACCATAACCCTAACCTTAACACTCACGCTAACCCTAACATTCACCCCCACCCTCACCCTGAACCTAACCCTAACCTTAACGCTAATCCTCACCCTCACCCTCACCCTCACCCTCACCCTAACCCTAACAATAACCATAACCCTAACCCTAATCCTAACCCTAACCCTCACCCTAACCCTAACCCTAACCCTAAAACTCACCCTAACACTAATCTTAACACTAACACTCACCCTAACCATAACCCTCACTCTAAACCTAACCCTAACCCTCACCCTAAACCTAATCCTCACCCTAAAACTCACCCTAACCCTAACGCTAACCCTAACTCTCACCCTAAACCTAACCCTCACACTAACCCTCACTCTCACCCTAACCCTAACCATAACCCTCACACTAAGCCTCACCCTAACCCTAACACTAATACTAAACCTCACCCTAAACCTAACCCTAAGCTTAACCCTCTCCCTCACCCTCAACCTCACCCTAACTCTCACCCTCACCCTAAACATCACCCAAACCCTAACCCTCACCCTAAACCTAACCCTAACCCTCACCCGCACACTAAACCTCAACCTAAACCTAAACCTCATCCTAATCCTCACCATACCACTAACCCTAACACTTACCTAACAGAAACCCTCACCCTCACCCTCACCCTAAACCTCAGCCACACCCTAGCCCTCACCCTAACCTTAACCCTCACCCTAACCCTATCACTAACCCTCACTCTCACCCTAACACAAACCCTAACCCTAACCCTCACCCTAACACTCACCCTAACCCTCAACTTCACCCTAACCCTAAGCCTCACCCTAACCCTCACCCTAACCCTCACAATAACCCTAAACTAACCCTAACACTCAACCTCACCCTAACACTCACCCTCACCCTCACCCTCACCCTCACCCTAACCGTAACCCTAACCCTCAACCTAACCCTCACCCTCACCCTAATCCTTACCCTAACCCTAAACCTTACCTAACCGAAACCCACACCCTCACCCTCACTCTCACACTAACCCTTACCCTAAACCTAACCTTAACCCTCACCCTCACCCTCAGCCTAACCCTAACCCTAACCCTCACCCTAAAATTAACCCTAACCCTCAACCTCAACTAATCCTCAACCTAAACCTCACCCTCACCCTAATCCTCATCATAACCCTAACCCTAAACCTTACATAACCGAAACACTCACCCTCACACTCAACCTCACCCTTACCAACACCCTCACACTAGCCTTCATCCTAACCTTAACCCTCACACTAACCCTAACACTAACCTTCACCCTCAACTTAATCCTAAACCTAACCCTAACCCTCACCCTAACCCTCACTCTAACCTTAACCCTAAACCTAACCCTCACCCTAAACCTCATCCTAACCCTAACCCTCACCTTAACCCTAACACTAACCCTCATCCTAACCCTAAACCTCAACCTATCCCTAAACCTCACCCTAACCCTTATACTCACAGTAACCCTAACCCTAACCCCCAAAATAACATTCACCCATATCCTCACACTAAACCTAAACCTAACACTAATCCTAACACTGAACCTCACCCTCACTCTCACCCTAACTCTATTCCTAACCCTCACCCTCACCCTAAATTTAACCCTAACCCTAATCCAAATTCTAACCCTCAGTCTCTCCCTCACCGTCACTCTCACCCTAACCCTAATCCTCACCCTAACCCGCACTCTAACCCTAACCCTCACCCCAACCCTAACGCTAAACGTAACCCTCACCCTCACCCTAAACCTCACCCTAACCCTTCAAATCACCCAACCCTAACCCTTAACCTAACCCTAATCTTCACCCTAACCGTAACTCTCACCCAAACCCAAAACTCAACCTCACAGGAAACCTCACCCTCACCCTTACACTCACCCTAACCCTAACCCTAATCTTAATCCTAAACTTAACCCTCACCCTAACCATCACCCTCACCCTAACCCTCACCATCACCCTAAATATCACCCTAACCCGAACCCGAACCCTAACCATAACACTCAACCTAACACTAACTCTCACCGTAACCCTCACCCTAAACCTAACGCTAAATCTAACCCTAACCCTCACCATCACCCTAACACTCAGCTTAAAACTAACCCTCACCCACACTCTAACCCTCACCCTCACCCGAACAATCACACTAACCCGATCCCTCAACCCCACCCTAACCCTAATCCTAACATTCACCCTAACCCTAATCCTAACCCTAACCCTAAACCTAACCCTAACACTCACCCTAACCCTAAACCTAAACCTAAAATTGAACCGCACCCTCATTCGCACCCTAAATCTAATCCAACCCTAATCCTCACCATCACCCTAACTCTAACCATAACCCTAATACAAATTCTAGCCCTCACTCTCAACCTCACCCTAACTCTTAACCTAACCCAAACCCTAACTTTCACCCTCACCCTCACCCTAACCCAATCACTAACCCTCACTAACCCTAATCAATCACTAACCCTCTCCCTAACCCTAACCATCACCCTAACACTAAGCCTAACCCTCATCCTAACACTAATCCTCACCGTAACGCTCACCCTAACCCTAATGCTAACCTTAACCCTCACCAGCACCCTAATCTTCACCCTAACACTTATCCTCACACTAAACCTAATCCTAACCCTCACACTAACCCTAATCCTCACCCTATCCCTAAATCTAACCCTAAACCTCACCCTAACCCTCACTCTCACCCTAACCCTAATGCTAACACTAACACTCCACTACACCCTAACACTTACCCTCACCTTCAACATAACCCTAACCCTAACCCTAAACCTCACCCTAACCCTAAACCTAACCATATCCCTAACCTTAACCCTAACCCTCACCCTCACCCTAACTCAAAACCTAAACCTAACCCTCAGGCTAACCCTCACCCTAACCCTAAAATTATCCCTAACCCTCACACTCACCTTCACCCTCACTCTCTCCCTAACGCTCACCCACAATGTAGCCTTCACCTAACCCTAACCTTAACCCCAAACCTTCCCTCCCCCTCACCCTCACCCTCAGCCTTACCCTAACCCTAACCTTAAAACTACACCTCACCCCCACCATCACCCTAAAACTAACCCTAACTCTAATGCCAACCCTCACCTTCACCTTCACCCAAACCCTAACCCTAAACCTAACAATAACCCTAATCCTAACCCTAACCCTCATACTAACCCTAACGATAACCCTAACCCTCACCCTCAACCTAACCCTCACCCTAAACTTTAACCTCACACTACCCCTAACTCTAACCCAAACCTTCACACTAACCTAACCCTCACCCTAACCCTAACTCTACCCCTCACCCTAAACCTAATTCTCACCCTAACCCTCACCCTCACCCTAGCCCTCAACCTAACCATAACCCTCAAACTAACCCTAACCCTAACCCTCACCCTCACCTTCAACCTAAAAGTAACCCTAACCCTAAACCTCACCATAACCCTCACCTTAACCCTAACCCTAAGCCACACACTAAACCTCACTCGCAGAATCACACTCACCCTCACCCGAACCCTCACCCGAACCCTAACACTCAGCCTCACCCTAAACATCAACCTAACCCTAACCCTCACTCTAACCCTAACCCTAACCCTCACCCCAAACCTAACGCTAACCCCAACCCTAACGCTAACGCTAATCTTCACCCTCAAACTAACCCTCACCCTCACCCTTATCGTCACACTAACCTTAATCCTAAACTTAACCCTAACCCTCACACTAACCCTAACCCTCACCCTACCCCTAACCCTACCCCTCACACTAACACTAACCCAAACCCTAAACCTAATCCTAACACTCACCGTAACCGTAACCCTAACACTAAACCTAATACTCACCCTGACCTGAACCCTCACCCTCACACTAATCCTCACCATAAACCTAACCCTAAACCTTACCTAACGGAAACACTCACCCTCACCCTCACCATAAACCTCATCATCACCATAGAGCCCACACCCCAACCTTAACCCTCACCCTAACCCTAACACTAACCCTCACCCTCACCCTAAACCTAACCCTAACCCTGACCCTCACACTAACCCTCACCCTCACCCTAACCATAACCCTCACCCTCACCCTAACCCTAACCCTAACCCTCCCCATAACCCTAACCCTCAACCTAAACCTCACCATCACGCTAATCATCACCATAACCCTAACCCTAACCCTTACCTAAACGAAACCCTCACACTCACCCTCACCCTAATCTGAGCCCTCACCCGAGCCCTCAACCAAACTTTAACCCTCACCCTAACCTTAACCCTCATCCTAAACGTAACAGTAATGCTCACCCTCACCCACACCCGAAACCTAACCTTCGCCCTCACCCTCACTGTCACCCTAACCCTTAACCTAACCCTAACCCTAAACCTAACCCTCAACCTCACCCTCAGCCTAACACTCACCCTCACAATAAACACACCCTAACCCTAACCCTCAACCTAACCCTCACCCTAACCCTAACCCAAATGATAACCCTAACCCTCAACCTCACCCTAACCCACACCCTAACCCTTACACTCACCCAGACCCTAACCCTCAACCTAACCCTAAATCTAACCCTTACCCTAACCCTAACCCTAACTCTAACACTCACACCAACCCTCACCCTTACCCCAACGCAAACCCTAAGCCTAAACCTCACTCTAAACCTCACCCTAAGACTTACCCTCACCATAACCCTAACCCTAACCCTAATCCTCACCCTAAGGCTAACCCTAACACTCACCATCACCCTCACGCTCACCTTAAACTAAACCTAACCCTAACCCTAATGCTAACTCTCATCCTCACCCTCACACGAACACTCACCCTCACCATAAACATCACACTAAACCTAATCCTCAACCTAATCATAACCCTAACCCTCACCCTAACCTTAACCCTCACCTTAACGCTCACCGTAACCCTAACGCTAACCCTAACCCTCACCCTCACCATAAACCTCAACCTAACCCTTATACTCACACTAACTCTAACACTAACCCTAACACTCACACTAACACTAATCCTCAACCTATCCCTAATTCTAACCCTAATCCTTTCCCTCACCTTTACCCTCACCCTCACCCTAAACATCACGCTAAACCTAATCCTCACCTTAAGCCTAACCCTAAACCTCGCCCTAACCCTAACCCTCAATCTAACCCTCACCCTCAACCTAATCCTCACTCTAACCTAAACATAACCCTTAGCTAACCGAAACCCTCACCTCACCCTAACCCTAAATCTAATCCTCATCCTAACCATAACCCTAACCCTAAACCTCACACTAACCCTCACCCTTACCCTAACGCTAACCCTAAACCTAAACCTCACCCTAAATCTCAAGCTAATACTTACCCTCACCATAACCCTAACCCTAACCCTAATCCTCACCCTAAACCTAAGCCTAACCCTAACCCTCAACATAACCCTCACCCTCACCCTAATCCTCACCCTAACTCTATCCCTAACATTTACCTAAGTGAAACCCTCATCATCACCCTATCCCTCAACCTCACCTTAGCCCTCACCCTAACTTTAACCATCACACTAAACCTAACAATATCCCTCAACCTCACCCTAAACCTAACCCTAAACCTAACCCTCACCCTAACCCTAACGGTCACCCTAACTCTCACCCTAACCATAAACCAAACCCTAACTCTAAACGTCACCATAAACCTAACACTCACCCTAAGCCTAACCTTAACCCTGACCCTCACCCTAACATTCACCCTGAACCTAACCCTCACCCGAACCCTAAAATTCACCCTCACCCTAACACTCACGCTCACCATAAACATCACACTAAGCCTAATCCTCAACCTAACCCTAACCCTAAAACTCACCCTAACCTAACCCTCAAACTAACTCTCACCTTAACTGTAACGCTAACCCTAACCCTCAACCCTCACCATAACCCTAACCTTAAGCCTTAACCTCACAATAAACCTAACCTTAACCCTAACCATAACCCTCACACTAACCCTAATCTTCACCTTATCCCTAACCCTAACCCAAATGCTAACCCTAACTCTCAACCTCACCCTAACCCTCAACCTAACCCTCATCCTCACACTAACCGTAACCCTAACCCTCACCATCACACTAACACTAATCCTCACCCTATCCCTAATTCTAAACCTAATCCTTTCCCTCACCATAAACCTAACCTAAACCCAATCCTCAACATAAACCTAACCCTCAACCACACCCCAAAATTCACCCTCACCCAAACCCTTACCCTCACCCTAATATTCACCCTAACCCTAACCCTAATCCTAAACCTAACCCTCACCATCACCCTCACCCTAACCCTAACCCTAACCCTAACCCTCACCCTCACCTTAACCCTCACTCTCATCATAAACATAACGCTAAACCTAACCCACAACTTAAGCCTAACCATAACCCTCACCCTAACCATAACCCTCAATCTAACACTCAACCTCAACCTAATCCTCATCCTAACCTAACATTACCCCTTACCTAACCGAAACCCTGACCTCACCCTCACCCTCAACCTAACCCAAACCCTAACCCTAAACCTCAACCTAACCCTAACCTTACTCCTGACCCTCACCCTTAACCTAACCCTAAACCTAATCATAACCCTCACCCTAACCCAAAACCTAATGCTAAACCTAACCATCACCCTCACCCTAAACCACAAACTAATCCTTACCCTCACCCTAAACCTAAGCCTAACCCTAACACTCACACTAAACCTAACCCTCACCCTAACCCTAACCCTACAACTCACCCTAACCCTCACACTCACCCTACCCCTAATGCTAACCCTAACCCTCACCCACTCCCTAACCCTCACCCTAACCCTTAACCTCATCATAACCCTAACCCTCACCCTCACCCTAAACCTGACGTAACCCTTACCCTCACCATAACCCTAACCCTAACCCTAACCCTCATCATAACCCTCACCCTGACCCTAACGATAAACCTAACCATCACCCTCACCTTAACCCTCACACTAACCCTTACTCTCACCATAACCCTAACCCTAACCCTAACCCTAACCCTCACAGTCACTCTAACCTTCACCCTAACCCTAACTCTCACCCTAACTTTAACCCTCACCATCACCCTAACCTTAACCCTCACACTAACCATAAGCCTAACAATAACCCTAACCCTAAAACTAACCGTAAACCTTACTCTCACCCTAACTCTAACCTTACACCTAACCCTAACAATCACCCTAACCCTAACACTCACCCTCACCCTAACACCCTAAACCAAATACAAACCCTAACACTCAACCTCATCCTCACCCTCACCCTAACCCTAACCCTAACACTAACCCTCACCCTAACTTTATACCTAAACCTAACCCTAACCCTCACCGTCACCTTCATCCTCACCCTCAGCCTAATCCTAGCCCTAAACCTAACCCTACCTCTAACCCTCAATCTAACCATAAACCTCACACTCACCCTCACCCTCACCATCAGCCTAACAATAACCCTAATCCTAATCCTAACCCTAACCCTCACCCTCACCCTCACATTAACTCTAACCTTATCCCTAACCCTAACCCTCACCCTCACCATCACACTAACCCTAACTCTATCCCTAAACTTCACCCTAACCCTAACCCTCACACTAACACTAACACTAACCCTAACCCTCACCCTAACCCTTACCCTAAACCTAATGCTAAGCCTAACTCTCACCCACACCCTAAACCTCACCATAAACCTAACTCCCAAACACACCCTAACCGTCACCCTCACCCTCACACTAACTCTAACCCTAACGATAACCCTAACCCACAACCTCATCCTCACCCTAACCCTAACTCTATCCCTAAACCTCACCTTAAACCTAACACTCACCATAACCCTAACCCTAACCCTCAACCTAACATTAACCCTAAATCTAACCCTAACACTCACCCTAAACCTCACCATAATACAAACGCTAACCTTAAACCTCACCCTCAACCTAAATCTCACCTTAACCCTAACCCTCACCCTAACCCTAACCCTAACCCTAAACCTCAACCTCACCCTAACCCTAAACCTAAACCTAACCCTAACCCTCACACTAACACTAAGCCTAACCCTAACCCTCAACGTCACCCTCAGCCTAATCCTAACCCTAACCCTAACCCTACCTCTAACCCTCACCCTAACCACAAACCTCACCCTCACCCTCACCCTCAACATCAGCCTAACAATAACCCTAATCCTAATCCTAACCCTAACCCTCACCCTACCCTCACATTAACTCTAACCCTAACACTAACCCTAACCCTCACCCTCACCATCACACTATCCCTAACTCTATCCCTAAACCTCACCCTAACCCTAACTCTCACACTAACACTAACCATAACCCTAACCCTCACCCTAACCCTTACCCTAAACCTAATGCTATCCCTAACTCTCACCCACACCCTAAACCTCACCATAATCCTAACCCCCACGCACACCCTAACCGTCACCCTCACCCTCACACTAACTCTAACCCTAACCCTAACCCTAACACTCAACCTCATCCTCACCCTATCCCTAACTCTATCCCTAAAACTCACCCTAAACCTAACCCTCACCATAACCCTAACCCTAACCCTCACCCTAACATTAACCCTAAATCTAACCCTAACAATCAACCTAAACCTCACCATAATACTAACGCTAACCCTAACCCTCACCCTCAACTTAAATCTCACTTTAACCCTAACCCTCACCCTAAACCTAACCCTAACCCTAACCCTCAACCTAACCCTCACCACACCCTAACCCTCACCCTCACCTGAGCCCTCACACTCACTCTACCCCTCACCCTCACCCTAAACATCACTCTAACCGTAACCCTCAACCTAACCCTAACGATAACAATCACTCTAAACCTCACACTCACCCTCACCCTCAACTTCACCCTCACCCTCATGCTAACCCTCACAATCAAAATAGCCCTCACCCTAAACCTAACCCTCACCCTAACACTAACCCTCACCCTCAACCTCACCCTAACCCTACCGCTAAAACCTAACCCTAATTATAACCCTAACCATAAACCTAAACCTAACCCTCACCCTAACCTTAACCCTAAACTAACCCTCACCCTAAACCTAAACCTAACGCTCACCCTCATCCTAACCCTAACCCTCAACCTAACCCTAACCCTAATAAGAACCCTAAAACGATTCCTAACCCTAACCCTCACCCTCACCCTAAACCTAACCCTAACCCTAACACTAAACCTCACCTTCACCCTAGCCCTCACCCTAACCCTAAAACTAACCCTAACCCTCACTCTAATCCCAACCCTCACACTCACCGTAAACCTCAACCTAACCCTAACCTTCACCCTAATCCTAACCCTAACACTCACCCTCTCATTAAACCTAACCCTAACACTAAACCTCACCCTAACGCTCACCCTGAGCCTTACGCTAACATTAAACCTCACTCTCAACCTAACCCTCACCCCAAACCTAACCCTCACGCAAACCCTTAACCTCACCCTCATCTGAATCCTCACACTCACTCTAAGCCTCAACTTCACACTAAATATCATCCTAAACCTAACCCTCACCCTAACGCTAACCCTAACCCTCAGCCTAACCCTCAGCCACACACTAACCCTCACCCCCACCCAAACCTCACACTCACCCTAACCCTCACCCTCACCCTAAACATCACCCTAACCGCAACCCTCACCCTAACCCAAACCCTAACGTCACACTAATCCTCACCCTCACCCTCACTTCCACCCTCAGTGTAACCCTCACCCTCACTCTAGCCCTCACCCTAATCCTATCCTCACCCTAATCCTAACCCTCACCCTCAGCCTAACCCTATCCGTAACCCTCAACTTCAGACTAACCCTAAACCTAATCCTAACCCTCATCCTCACCCTCACCCTCACCCTAACCCTCACCCTAAACCTAACCTTACCCTAACCCTCACCCTAAACCTAACCCTAAAACTCACCGTAACCCTAAACCTAACCCTCACCCTAATCCTAACCCTAAACCTCACCCTCACCCTAAAACTAACCCTAACCCTAACCCTCACCCTAACACTAACGCTAACCCTAAACTACACTCTCACCCTAACCCTCACGCAAACCCATACCCTCACCCTCATCTGAACCCTCACACTCACCCTAAACCTCAACTTCACTCTAAATATGAAACTAAACCTAACCCTCACCCTAACCCTCACCCTAAACGTAATGCTCACCCTTACCCTAATCCTATGCCTGACCCTCACCCTAACTCTCACCCTGAACCTCACCCTCACCCGAACCCTAACCCTCACCTCACCCTCACTCTCACCCTAAACCTAAACCTAACCCTAACCCTAAACCTAACACTCATCCTCACCCTCACCCTAACACTCACTCTCACCATAAACATCACACTAAACCTAAACCTCAACCTAACACTAAACCTAACACTCACACTAACATTAATCCTCAACCTATCCCTAATTCTAACCCTAATCCTTTCCCTCATCATAAACCTAACCCTAACCCTAATCCTCGCCCTAAATCTAACCCTCACACACACGCTAAAATTCACCCTCACCCAAACCCTTACAATCACCCTAACTTTCACTTTAACCCTAACCCTAATCCTAAACCTAAACCTCACCATCACCCTCACCCTAACCCTAACACTAATCCTAAACCTAACCCTAACACTAAACCTCACACTCACCTTAACCCTCACTCTCACCCTAAACATCACGCTAAACTTAACTCTCACCTTAAGCCTAACCCTAACCCTCACCCTAACCCTAACCCTCAATCTCACCCTCACCCTCACCCTAACCCAATCCCTAACCCTAACCCTCAACCTAAACCTAACCCTAATCCTCATCCTCACCCTGACCCTAATCCTAACCCTAATACTAACCATCACCCTAACCCTAACCCTAATGCTAAACCTAACCCTCACCCTCACCCTAAACCACACCCTAATCCTTACCCTCACCCTAAACTTAAGCGTAACCCTAACCCTCACACTAAACCTAAACCTCACACTCACCCTCACCCTGTCCCTCAGCCTAACCCTAAACCTAAACATAATCCAAACCCTAACCCTCAAACTCAACCTCACAGTAACCGTAAACATAACCCTAACCCTAACCCTCATCCTTACCCACACCCTCACCGTAACCCTAACCCTAACACTCACCCTAAACCAAAACCTAACCCTCACTGTAACCCTAAACCTTACCCTAAACCATCCCTAACCCTAACCCTCAACCTAACCATAACCCTAACCCTCGCCCTCACTCTCACCCTATCCTTTACCCTTACCCCAACCCTCACCCTAACCCTAAAACTTACCTTAACACTAACACTAACGCTTACCCTCACCCTAACACTAACCCTAACCCTAACACTCACCCTAACCCTCACCCTAACCCTAACCCTTACCCTAACCCTCAACCTAACCCTCACCCTAACCCTTATGCTCAGACTAAACCTAACCCTAAACCCAACCCTAACCCCCACACTAACTCTGAACCTCACACTAACACTAACCCTACCCCACACCCTAAGCCTCAACCTCATTCTAACCCTAACCCGAACCCTCACCCGAAACCGAAGCCTAACCCTCACACTCACCCTAACCCTCATTGTCACCCTAACCCTAACTGTCACCCTAACCCTCACACACACACTAACCCTCACCCTCATCCGAACCCTAACCCTCACCCTAACCCTAACCCTCACACTAACCCTCACCTTCAACTTAATCCTCACCCTAACAATAAACCTAAACTTTACCTAACCTAAACACTCACGCTCACTCTCAATCTAACACTCAACCTGACCCTAGACCTCACCCTAACCCTAACTCTAACCCTAACTCTCATGCACACCCTAAACTTTAACCTCACACTAATCCTAACCCTAACCATCACACTAACCCTAACCTTGATCCTAAACCTAACCCTACCCCTCAACCTAACCCTCACCCTAACCCTAACTCTAACCCTAACAGTCACCCTAACCCTAACCCTAACCCTCACCCTCACCCTAACCCTCACTGTAACCCTAACCCTCAACCAAAACCTCACCATCACGCTAATCCTCACCAGAACCCTAACCCTAACCCTTACCTAAACAAAACCATCACCTTCACCATAACATTAACCCTCACCCTCACCCAAACCGTAACACTAACTCTGACCCTCACCCTAACCCTCACCCTCACCCTCACCTGAAACCCTATCCCTAACCCTAACCCTAACCCTAAACCTAACCCTCAAACTCACCTTCACCCTAACCCTCACCCTCACCATAAACCTAACCCTTACCCTAACCCTCACACTAACCCTCATCCTAACTCTAACCATAACCCTAACCCTAACCCTCACCCTAACCTTCACCGAAACCCCAACCCTCAAGCTAAACCACACCATCAAGCTAATCCTCACCATAACCCTAACCCCAAACCTGAACTAAACAAAAACCTCACCCTCACCGTCACCCTAAGCCTCACCCTCACCCGAACACGAGCCCAAACCTTAACACTCACCCTAACCTTAAAACTCACCCTAGGGGCTGGGAAGGTGGCTCATTGGTAGAGCGCTTGCCTTGCATGCTCAAGGCCCTGGGTTCGATTCCTCAGCACCACATAAGCAAAAAGAAAAAGCCGGAAGTGGCGCTGTTGCTCAAGTGGTAGAGCTCTAGCCTTGAGCTGAAGAGCTCAGGGACAGCGCCCAGGCCCAGAGTTCAAGGCCCCACGACCGGACCCAAAAAAAAAAAAAAAAAAAAAAAACTCACCCTAACCCTATCACTAATGCTCACCCTCACCGTAACCATAACCATAACCCTGAAACTCACCCTAACCCTCACCCTCACCCTCATCCGCACCGGAACCCTAACTCTCACCCTCACCCTCACTCTCAACCTAACCCGAACCCTAACCCTAAACCTAAACCTAACCCTCAACCTCACCCTCAACCTAACACTCACTCTCACCATAATCACACACTAACCCTAACCCTCACCCTAGCCCTAAGCCTAAACCTCACGCTAAACCTAACCCTCACCCTAACGCTCACCCAAACCGTAACGCTAAAGCAAACCATGAACCTCAACCTAAGCCTCACCCTAACCCTTATCCTCACCCTAACGCTAACCCTAACCCTAAACCTAACCCTATCCCTCACACTAACCCTAATCCTCACCCTATCCATAAACCGAATCCTGACCCTCACACTAAACCTCACCCTCAACCTAACCCTAATTATAAACCTAACTCTCAACCTCACCCTAACCCTCACCCTAAATCTTACACTCACCCTAAACCTAATCCTAACCCTCACCCTAACCCTACCTGTAACTCTCACCCTAATCCTAAAATTTACCCTAAACCTCACACTAACCCTCACCCTTACCCTAACGCTAACCCTGAACCTCAACCTCACCCTAAACCTCACCCGAATTCTTACCCTCACCATAATCCGAACCCTAACTCTAATCCTCACCCTAAAGCTAACCCTAACCCTAAACCTCAACTTAACCCTCAACCTCACCCTAATCCTCACCCTAACCCTAACCCTAACCCTTACCTAACTAAAACCCTCACCCTCACCCTAACCCCCAACCTCACCTTAGCCCTCACCCTAAACTTAACCCTCACACTAACCCTAATATTAACCCTTAACCTCACCCTAACCCTAAGCCTAAGCCTAACCCTAACCCTCACCCTAACCCTATCCCTAACCCTAACCGAAACCCCAACTCTCACCCTAACCCTAACCCAAACCCTAACACTAACCCTCACCCTAAACGTAACCCTCACCCTTACCTTAACACTAAGCCTGACCCTAACCCTAATCCTCACCCTGAACCTCACCTTCACCTGAACCCTAACCCTCACCTCACCCTCACCCTAACACTCACTCTCACCGTAAACATCACACTAAACCTAATTCTCAACCTAACCCTAAACCTAACCCTCACACTAACACTAATCCTCACCCTATCCCTAATTCTAACCCTAATCTTTTCCCTCACCAGAATCCCAACCCTAACACTAATCCTCGCCCTAAATCTAACCCACACCCACACCCTAAAATTCACCCTCACCCAAACCCTTACCCTCACCCTAACATTCACCCTAACCCGAATCCTAAACCTAACCCTAACCCTAACCCTCACAATGACCTTAACCCTCACTCTCACCTTAAACATCATGCTAAACATAACTCTAACCTTAAGCCTAACCCTAACCCTCACCCTAAACATAACCCTCAATCTAACCCTCACCCTCAACCTATTACTCACCCTAACCTATCCATAACCCTTACCTAACCGAAACCCTCACCTCACCCTTACCTTCACACTAACCCTAAACCTAATGCTAAACCTAACCCTCACCCTCACCCTAAACCGCACCCTAATCCTTACCCTCACCCTAACCCTAAGCCTAACCCTAACCCTCACACTAAACCTAACCCTCAACCATCACCCTCACCCTCTCCTCAGCCTAACCCTAAACCTAAATATAATCCAACTAATAAAACTCCACCTCACACTCACACTAACCGTAAACATAACCCTAACCCTAACCCTCATCCATAGCCATATCCTCACTCTAAACCTATCCCTAACACTAACCCTAAACGAAACCCTAACCCTCACCATAACCCTAATCCTTAACCTAACCCTCACCCTCACACTCATCCTATCCCTAACCCTTACCCTAACCCTCACCGAAACCCTAAACCTTACCCTAACACTATACCTAACCCTTACCCTCACCCTAACACTAACCCAAACCCTAACACTCAACCTAACCCTCACCCCAACCCTAACGCTTACCCTAACCCTCACCCCTAATCCTCACCCTAACCCTTATCCTCACACTAACCCTAACCCTAAACTCAACCCTAAACACCACACTAACTCTAACCCTCACCCTAACACTAACCCTACCTCTCACCCTAAGCCTCACCCTCACTCTAACCCTCACCCTAACCCTCACACTCACCCTAATCCTTACCCTAACCCTCACCCTCACACTCTTCCTATTCCTAACCCTTACCCAAACCCTCACCCTAACCCTAAACCTTACCTTAACACTAACCCTAACCCTTACCCTCACACTAACACTAACCATAACTCTAACACTGACCCTAACCCTCACCCTAATCCTAATGCTTACCCTAACCCTTACCCTAACCCTCACCCTAACCCTTATCCTCACACTAACCCTAACCCTAAACCCAACCCTAGCCCCCACACAAACTCTAACCCTCACACTAACAGTAACCCTACCTATCACCCTAAGCCTCACCCTCACTCTAACCCTCAGCCTAACCCTCACCCGAAACCTAACCCTAACCTTCCCACTCACCCTAACCCTCACAGTCAGCCTAAACCTCACCCTAACCCTAACCCTCACACACACACTAACCCTCACCCTCATCCGAACCCTAACCCTCACCCTAACACTAACCCTCACACTAACCCTCACCGTCAACTTAATCCTCACCCTAAAAATAACCATAACCTTTACGTAACCGAAACCCAAACCCTCACCCTCACTCTCAGACAAACACCCTCACCCAAGACCTCACCCTCCCCCTAACCCTAAACCTAACCCTCACACTCACCCTAAACTTTAACCTCACACTAACCCTAACCCTAACCCTCACACTAACACTAACATTCAACTTAAACCTACCCCTAACCCTCAACATAACCTTCACCCTAACCCTAACTCTAACCCTAACCCTCACCCTAACCCTAACCCTAACCTTCACCCTCACCCTAACCCTCAACATCACCCTAACCCTCACCCTAAACCTAACCCAAACCCAGCCCTGACCCTCACCCGAAACCTCACCCTCACCCTCACCCTCACCCTAACCCTCAGCCTCACCCTAAACCTCACCCTAACCCTAACCCTCAATCTAACCCTAACCCTAAACCTCACCCTAACCCTAACCCTCAACCTAACCCTCACCTTAACCCTATTCCTCACCCTAACCCTAACCCTAAACCTCACCCTAAACCTATCCCTAACCCTAACCCGAACCCTCACCCTAACACTCACCCTAAACATAATGTTAACCCTAACCCTTACCCTCCCCCTAACACTCCCCCTAGCCCTTACCCTCAAACTAACCCTCACCCTAAACCTTACCCTTACCCACACCTTAACGCTCAAACTCACCCGAACCCTAACCCTCACACTAAGCATCTCCCTCACCCTAAACCTCACCCTAACCCTAACTGTCACTAAAAACCCTAACCCGAACCCTCACCCAAAACCTAACCCTCACACTAACCCTCACACTCAACAAATCCTCACCCTAACAATAACCCTAACTCTTAACTAACCGAAACCCTCACCCTCACCCTAATACTCACTCTAACACTCACCCTCCAACCTAGACCTCACCGTAACCCTAAACCTAACACTAAACCTAAACCTCACCATCACACTCCCCTCCCCTTCAGCCTAACCCTAACCCTAATCCTAAACCTACCCCTCACCCCGACCATCACCCTAAACCTAACCCTAACCCTAACGTAACCCTCACCGTCACCCTCACCCAAACCCTAACCCTAAGCCTTAACTTACCCAAACCCTAATCCTAAACCTAACCTTCACCCTAACACTAACCCTAACGCTAAAACTCACCATAAATCTAATCTTAACCCTATCACTCACCCTAACCATAACCCTCACCCTCAAGCTAACCCTCACCCTAACACTCACCCTAACATTACCCCTAACCCCAACTCTCAACCTAAACCTAACCCTAACCCTCACCCTCAACCTAAACCTCACCCTAAACCTAACCCTGCCCCTAACTCTCACACTAACCCTAACGCTAACCCTAACCCTCACCCTAACCCTAACCCTACCCCTCACACTAACCCTCACAATAAACCTACCCCTAATCCTGACCCTCACCCTAACCCTAACCCTCACCCTCACCCCACCCTCACCCTAACCCTCACCCTCAACCTAGCTCTCACCCTAACCCTAACTCTCAGCTTAATCCTCATTCTAACCCTCACCCTCACCCTAACCGTAACCCTCACCCTAACTCTAACCCTCAACCTAAACCTAACCCTCATCCTAATCCTCACCATAACCCTAGTCCTAAACCTTACCTAACCGAAACCCTCACCGTCACCATCAACCTCACCCTAACACTCACTCTCACCCTAACCCTCACCCTCAAACTCACCCTCAACCTCAGCATAAATCTAATCCTGAGCCTAATCCAAATCCTAACCCTCACCCTCACCCTCAACCTAACTCTAAACCTAACATTAAACAAAAGCCTCACCCTAACCTTAAACCTATCCATAACCCTCACCCTAACCCTAACCCTAAACCTAACCCTAACCCTCACCCTCACCCTAACACTTACCCTCACACTAACCCTAACCCAAACCCTCATCCTAACCCAAACACTAACCCTAACCCTCACCCTATAATTAACCCTAACCCTAAACCTAACCCTCACCCAAACACTAACCATCACCCTCACCCTCAACCTCTCCATTCCCTCACTCCAACCCTCACCCTCACCCTAACCCTAACCTTAATCATAACCCTACCCTCACCCTAAAACTAACCGTCACCCTCACACTAACCCTCCCCATCACCTTCAACCTAACCCTCACTCTCACCCTCACCCTAATCCTAACCCTAACACTAACCCTCTCCTGAAACCTAACTCTGACCCTGACCCTCACCCTCACCCTAATCCTAAACCTCACCCTAAGCCTAACCATATCCCTAACCCTCACCTTCACCCTAACCCTCACCATCAACCTAACACTCACCCTAACCCTTACCCTCAACCTAAAGCTAACCCTAACCCTAACCCTCACACTAACCCTAAACCTCACCCTAACCCTAATCCTAACCCTCACAATAACCCTCCACATAACCCTAAAACTAACACTCACCCTAAACCTAACCCTAACCCTCATAGTAACCCTAAACCTCACCGTCACCCTAAAAACCTCACCGTAACCCTAAGCCTCACCTACAGCCTAACGCTCAACCTCACCCTCACCCTAACCCTCACACTAACCCTAAACTTCAACCTAAACTAACCCTAACCAAAACCCTAACCCTAACACTCATCCTAACCCTAACCCTCACACTCAACCTAATACTCACCCTTACAATATCCCTAACCCTTACCTAACCGAAACCCTCACCCTCACCCTAAATCTCAACCTCACTCTCACCCTCACCCTCACCCTAACCCTAACCCTAACCCTAACGCTAAACCTCACCCTCACGCTCAACCTCATGTCAGCTTAACCCTAACCCTAACACTAATCCTAAACATATCGCTCATCCCCACCCTCATACTAAACCTAACAATAACCTTAACGCTAACCCTCACCCTCAGTCTCACCCTAACCCTAAAACTAACCCTAACCCTAACCCTAACCGTAAGCCTACCCTAACCCTCACCCTAACTCTAACCCTCACCTTAACCCTAAACCTAACCCTCACCCTAAAACACACCCTAACGCTAACGCTAACCCTAACCCTCAACATCAACCTAACCTTCACCCTAATCCTTATCCTCACACTAACCCTAACCCTAACCCTAACTCTGACCCTCAAACTAACCCTAACCCTCACCCTAACCCTAACCATACCCCTCAGACTAACACTCACCCTAACCCTAACCCTAATCCTAACCCTCATCCTAAACCTAACCACAACCCTAACCCTCACCCTCACCCTAAGCTTCAACCTAATACTAACCCTCACCCTAACCATCACCCTAACCCTAACACTCAAACTAACCCTAACCCTCACCCTCACACTAAAACTCACCCTAACCTTAACCCTCACCAAAAAGCTAAACCTATCACTCACCCTAACCCTAACCCTCACACTAACCCTCACCCTCAACCTAATCCTCACCCTGACAATAACCATAACCCTTACCTAACCGAAACCTTCACCCTCACCCTAAACTTCACCCTCACCCTAGCCCTCACCTAAACCTAACCCTAACCCTAATCCTAAACTTCACCCTCACCTTCGCCTCCCCCTCAACCTAACCCTAAACCTAACCCTAATCCTAAACCTACCCTTTACCCCCACCCTCAAACTATCCTTAACCCTAAACCTAACCCTAAGAATCACACTCACCCTTAGCCTAACCCTAACCCTAACCCTTACAATAACTCTAACCCTAACCCTAAAACTCACCCTCATCCTTAACCTCACCCTAACACTCACCATCACCCTAGACCGCATCCTAAACTTAACCCTCACCCTAACCCTAAAACTAACCCTCACCATCACCCTAATCCTAAATTTAACCTTAACCCTCACCCTAACCCTCATTCTAACCCTAACCCTAACCCTCACCATAACCCTCACCCTAAGCCTAACCCTCCTTCCTAACGCTAACCCTCACCCTAACGGTCACCCTAAACCTAAACCTCAAACTCTCCCTAACCCTCACCCTCACCCTCAACCGAACCCTCACCCTAACCCTTATCCACAAACTAAACCAAAACATAACACTAACTCTAACCCTAATATTCACCCGTGCACTCACCCTAACCCTAACCCTAATCCTAACACTGAACCTCACCCTCACTCTCACCCTAACTCTAATCAAAAACCTAACCCTCACCCTCACCCTAACTCTAACCCTAAACTTAATCCTAATTCTATCCCTCACACTCACACTCACCTAAATCTCACCCTACCCTAACACTAACCCTCACCCTCACCCTAAACCCACCCTAACCCTCACCCTAACACTAACCCTCACCCTAAACCTCACCCTAACCCTTAAACTCACCATAAACCTAACCCTAACCCTAACTCTAATCCTCACCCTAACCCTAACTCTCACTCACACCCTAACACTCAACCTCACCTGAATCCTCACCCTCACACTTACTCTCACCCTAACCCTAAACCTTACCTTAATCCTAAACCTAACCCTCACCCTCACACTAAACCTAATCCTGACCCTAACCCTAACCTTAACCCTAAGCGTAACCCTAACCCTCAACCTAACCCTAACCCTCACCTTAACCCTAAACCTAACACTCAACCTAAACCTCACCCTAACGCTAACGCTAACCCATACCCTCAACCTCAACCTAACCTTCACCCTAACCCTTATCCTCACACTAACCCTATCCCTAACCCTATCTCTGACCCTCAAACTAACCCTAACCCTCAACCTAACCCTAACCATACCCCTCACACTAACCCTCACCCTAACCCTAACCCTAATCCTAACCCTCATCATAAACCTAACCGTAACCCTAACCCTCAAACTCACCCTCACCCATATCCTAACGCTCACCCTCACCCTAACCCTCACCCTAATCCTAACTCTCACCCACATCCTAACACTCAACCTCACCTGAATCCTCACCCTCACACTTACTCTCACCCTAACCCTAAACCTTACCCTAATCCTAAACCTAACCCTCACCCTCACACTAAGCTAATCCTAAGCCTAACCCTAACCATCACCCTCACCATAACCCTCACCATCATCCTAAATATCACCCTAACCCTTACCCTCACCCTAACCCTAAACCTCACCGTAACCCTCATCCTAACCCTAACGCTAACCCTAAACCTCAACCTCACTATCACCCTAACCCTCACTGTCACCCTAACACTCAGCCGAAACCTAACCCTCACCCAAACCCCAACCCTCACCCACTCCCGAACACTCACGCTCACCTGAATCCTCAAACTCACCCTAACACTCATCCTCACCCTAAACATCACCCTAACCCTAAACCTCACCCTAACCCCAACCCTAACCCTCATCCTAATCCTAACCCTCAACCTAACCCTCACCCTAATCTTCAACCTAATCCTAACCCTTACACTTATCTAACCAAAATCCTCACCCTCACCCTCACCCTAACTCTCACCCTCAGCCTAGCTCTCATCCAATCCCTAACCCTCAGGCGAACGCTCAAGTGATTCCTCATCCTAACCCTAACCCTAATCCTCACTGTCACCATCACCCTCACCCTAACCCTCACCCTCACCCTAGCCCTCAACCTAACCCTAACCCTCAAACTAACCCTAACCCTAATCCTCACCCTCACCTTCAAGCTAACCCTAACCCTAACACTCACCCTAACCCTCACTCTAACCCTAACCCTATCCCTATCACCCTAACTATAAACCTAAACCTAACCCTCACGCTAACCCTCACCCTAACACTAACGTTATCCCTAACACTCACCCTCAACCTCAAGGTAACCCTTACCCTAACCCTAAACGTAACCTTAACCCTCACCCTCACCCTAACCGTAATCCTCACCCACACTCTAACCCTATCCCTCACCCAAACCCTAACACTTACCCTAACCCTCACACTCACCCTAAACCTCACCCTAAACCTAACCCTCACCCAAACCCGAAACCTAACCCTCACCCTAATCCTAAACCTTACACTAACCCTCACCCTCAACCTAAACCGCACCCTAACAATAACCCGAACACTTACCTAACCGAAACCCTCACCCTTACCCTCACCCTCACCCTAGCTCTACACTCACCTAAGCCCTCAACGTAACCCTAACCCTAACCCTAACCCTCCTCCTCCCCCTGCCTATCCCTTCAGTCTAACCCTGAAAAAAAACCCTAATCCTAAAACTAACCCTCACCACCACCCTCACTCTAACCCTATTCCTAAGGCTAACCCGTACACTCAGCCAAACCCTAACCCTAGCCCTAAGCCTAAATATAACCCTAAAACTAACCCTAACCCTAATCTTAACCCTAACCATCATCCTATCCCTAAACTTACCCTAACCCTAAAACTCAACCTAACCCTAATCCTAACCCTCACCCTCACCCTCACCCTCACTCTCACCCTTAAACTCACCCTTACCCTCACCCTAACCCTCAACCTCACCCTAAACATCACCCTAACCCGAACACTCACGCTAACAATAACCCTAAATCTCACCCTAATCCTAACCCTCACCCTAACACTCACCCTAAACCTAACGTTAACCCTAAACCTCACCCTCACCTTAACACTCACCCTAACCCTTATACTCACACTAACTGTAACCCTAAACCTAAACCTAACCCTGAAACTAACCCTAACCCTCACCCTAATCCTAACCCTACCCCTCTCCCTAACCCTCACCCAAACGCTAACCATAAACCTAATCATCACCCTAACCCTAACCCTAAACCTCACCCTAACACTCAACGTCTTCCCAGCACTCACCATAACCCTAACAGTCACCCACATCCTAACCCTAACCCTCACCACAACCATCACTCTCACCCGAAACCTCACCCTCACCCTAACCCTCACACTCACCCTAAACATCACCCTAACACTAACCCTAAGCTTCACCATAACCCTAACCCTCAACCTCACCCTCACCCTCACCCTAATTCTCACCGCAACCATAACCCTAACCCTTACCTAACTGAAAGCCTCACCCTCACCCTCACCCTCATACTCACCCTAACCCTCACCGTCACTTTAGCCCTCAAGCTATCCTTAACCGTCACGCTAACCATAATGCTAATCCTCAGCCTCACCCTAATCCTAACAATAACCCTAACCCTAACTGTCACCCTCACCCTAACCCTAACCCGAACCCTAACCCTCATATTAAACCTCACCCTAACCCTAACGGTAACCCGAAACCTCACCCTAATCCTAATCCTCACCCTGATTTTACCCTCACCATAACCCAAACCCTAACCCTAATCCTCACCCTAAACCTAACATTCACCCACACCCTGAACGCTCAGACTCACCCTAACACTCACCCTAACCCTAACCCTAATCCTAAACCTAACCCTCACTATCAACCTCAACCTAACCCTAGCCCTAACCCTAAACCTAACCCTCACCCTAACCCTAACCCTTAACCTCACCCTCAACCTTACCCTCACCCTATCCCTCACTCTAACCCTAACGCTAACCCTAATCCTCACCCTCACCTATTCCTCATCCTAAGGCTTATACTCACACTAACCCTAACCCTAACACTAACACTAACCCTCTGCCCCACCCTAACCCTAACCCTAACCCTCACCCTAACCCTAACCCTAACCTTCACCCTAACCCTCACCCTAACCCTAACTCTAATCCTAAACCTAACCCTCACCATCAACCTCACCCTAACCCTATCCCTAACACTAAACCTAAACTTAAAATAACCCTAACCATAAATGTAACTCTAATCCTAACCCTAACTCTCACCCTAAACCTATACCTAAACCTAACCATAAAACTCACCCTAACTCTAATCCTAACCCTCACCCTCACCCTCACCATAAACCTCACCCTCACCCTCACCATCACCATAACACTCACATTAACCCAATCCCTAATCCTAACCCTAACCCTCTCCCTCACACTCACTCTCACCCTCTACCTAACACTATCCCTAACAATATTCCTAACCATAACACTCACCCTCACCATAACCCTAACAGTAACACTAACTCTCACCCTCAACCTCACTCTAACCCTCTCCCTAGCCCTAACCATAACCCTCACCCTCACCGTAACGTCAGCGTCACCCTAACCCTCACCCTAAACCTAACCCTCACCTAAACCCTAACCATCAGTCTCACCCGAACCCTCAACCTCACCCTCACCCTCACCTTCACCCTCAACCTAACCCTCACCCTCACCCTTAACCTAATTCTCACGCTAACCCCAACCCTAAGCCTCACCCTAACACTAACCCTCAACCTAACCTCACCCGCCCCCATTTCCTCACCTTAACCCTAAACCTAACACTTACCTAACCGAAACCCTCAACCTCACCCTCACACTATCCTTCACCCTGACCTTAGATCTCACCCTAACCTTAACCCTCACCCTAACCTTAACACTAAACCTCACCCTCAACCTTACACTAAGCCTAACCATAACCCTCAACCTAACACTCACCATAAACCTAACCCTAAACCTAAATCTCATAGTAACCCTCACCCTAACCCTAACATTCACCCTAAACTTCAACCTCACCCTAAACCTAACCCTAAACCTGACCGGCACCCTAACCGTTACCCTCACCCTCACCCTCACCCTCACTCTCACCCTAACCCTAACCCTAACGCTCATCCTCACCATCACCCTAACACTCACCCTAGCCATAAACATCACCCTAACCCTAACCCTCAACCTAACCCTAATCCTCACCCTAACGCTCACCATATTCCTAACGCTAACACAACCCTCACGCACACCCTAACTCTGACCCTAACCATTATCCTCAAACTAACCCTAACCCTAACCCTAACCCTCACACTAACATTAATCCTCATCCTATCCCTAACCATAAACATAACCCTCACCCTAACCCTCACACTCACCCTATCCTAAAGCAAACCCTAAACCTCATCCTCACCCTAACCCTCACCCTAACCCTTACCCTCACCCTAACCCTAAGCCTAACCCTCACCCTAACACTAACTCTAACCCTCACTCTCACCCTAACCATAACCGTAACCCTAACCCTCACACTAACCCTCACCCTAAACCTAACGCTAACCCTAAACCTCACCCTCACCCTAAACCTCACCCTAATCTTTACCATCAAAATAACCCTAACCCTAACCCTAATCCTCACCGTAAACCTAACCCTCACCCACACCCTAAAACCCACCCACAACCGAACCCGAACGCTAACCCTAATCCTAAACCTAACCCTTACCATCACACTCACCCTTACCGTACCCCTAACCCAAACCCTAACCATCACCCTCACCCTCACCCTAACCCTCACCTCCACCTAAACAGCACCCTAACCCTAACGCTGACACTAACCCTAACCCTGACCTTCACCCTAACCCTAACCCTAACCCTAAACCTAACCCTCAAACTAATCCTAACCCTAAACCTAACCCTCACCTTAACCCTCACCTTGGCCCTCACCCTAAACTTAACCCTCACACTTACCCTAAAACTAACCGTCAGAGTCCCCCTAACCCTCACCCTAACCCTAACCCTCACCCACACCATAACCGTCAGCCTCACCCAAACCATAACACTCACCCTGACCCTCAACTTCACTCTCACCCTAACCCCAACCCTAACCCTAACAATAACCCTAACTCTAACCCTCACCCTCACCCTAATGCTCACCCTAATCCTAACGCTAACCTGAACCTCACACACACCCTAACCCTCACCCTAACCCTAATCCTCACACTAAACCTAACCCTAATCCTAACCCTCACACTAACATAAATCCTAATCTTATTCCTAAACCTAAACTTAACCCTCACCCTAAACCTCATGCTCACCCTAACCCTAAAGATAACCCTAAGCTTCATCCTCATCCTAACCCTCACCCTAACCCTAACAATCACTCTAACCCTCACCCTAACCCTAACCCTAACCCTAACCCTTAACCTCACCATAACTCTCACCCTCACCCTCACCTTAAATATCATCCAGACCTAACCCTAAACCTCAACCTAACCCTCACCCTCACCCTAACCCTAATGCTAACCCTAACCCTCAAACTCATCCTTACCCTCACTCTCACCCTAACCCTAAACCTAACCCTAAACCTAACCCTAAACCTAAACCTCACACTAACCCTCACCCTAACCTTAACGCTAACCCTAAACCTAATCCTCACCCTCACCATAAAGCTCACCCTAATCCTTATCCTCACACTAACCCTAACCCTCACACCAACCCTTATGCTCACACTAACCCTAACCCTAAACATCACCCTAAACCTAACACTCACCCTAACACTACCCCTAAACCTGACCCTCACACTAACACTGACCCTCACCCTCACCCTAACCCTCACCCTAGCCCTCACCCTCACACTCACTGTCACCCTAACTCTAACCCTAAACCTAAACCTAACCCTAACCCTCACCCTAAACCTAAACCTCACCCTAACCCTTATCCTCACATTAACACTAAACCTAACCCTAACCCTAACCCTCAAACTAACCCTAACCCTCACTCTAACCCTAACCCTACCCCTCACACTAACCCTCACACTAACCCTAATCCTAACCCTCACCTTAAACCTAACCTGAAACCTAACACTGACCCTCACCCTCACCTTCACCCTCACACTCACCCTCATCCTCACCCTAACCCTCAGCCTCAACCAAGCTCTCACCGTAACCCTGACACTAACCTAAACCCTAAACCTCACCCTCACCCTCTCCCTCCCTCTCAGCCTAAACCTAAACCTAATCCTAAACCTACCCCTCACACCCACCATCACCCTAATCCTAACCCTAACCCTAAGGCCAACCCGCACCCTCACCGTCACCCAAACCCTAACCATAACCATAACCATGACCATTACTCTAAACCTAGCACTAACTCTAATCTGAACGCTAACCCTAAACCTCACCGTAATTCTAATCCTAACCCTAACCCTCACACTAAGCCTAACCCTCATCCTAACCCTAATCCTAATCCTCACCCTCACCCTAACCTTAACCCTAACCCTCACCCTAACACTCACACTAATCCTAACGCTAACCCTAACCCTCACTCTCAACCTAACCCTCACCCTAACCCTTATCCTCACAATAACCCTAAACCTAACCCTAACACTACCCCTCACACTAACCCTAACCCTCACCCTAACCCTAAAACTAAACCTAACCCTAAACCAAACCCTCACCCTCACCCTAAAACTAACCTAACCCTAAAATTCACCCTAACCCTCACCTTAACCCTCACCCTAACCCTAACCCTAACCCTCACACTAACCTTCACCCTAACCCTAACCCTCAACCTAACCCTCACCCTCACCCTAATCCACACTATAAACTTAACCCTAACCCTTACCTAACCGAAAACCTCACACTCACCCTCACCCTAACCCTCACCCTCACCTTAGCCCTCACCCTAACCTTCACCCTCACTCTAGCATTAATCCTTACCCTAATCCTATCACTAACACTCACCCTCTCCCTAACCCTAACCATAACCATAACCCTCACCCTAACCCTAACCCTAACCCTTACCCTAACGATAACCCTCACCCTAACGCTAATGATAACCCTAAACCTCACCCTAACCCTCACCCTAACCGTTATCTTCACACTAACCCTAACCCTAACCCTACCCCTCAACCTAACCCTCACCTTAACCCTAAACCTCATCCTAAACCTAACCCCAACCCACACAGTCAACCTAACCCTCACCGTCACCCTAACTCTCTCCCTAACCCTAACCCACATCCACTATCTAATGCTCAATCTCACCCGAACACTAACCCTAACCCTAAGCTTCACCCTCACCCTAAACCTCACCCAAACCATAAACGTCACCAAAACCCTAACCGAACACTCATCCAAATCATAACCCTCACACTAAACCTCACACTTAACCTAATACTCACCCTAACAATAACCTTAACCCTTACCTAACCGTAACCCTCACACTCACCCTCACCCTAACCCTCACCCTCAACTTAGCCCTCACAGTAACCCTAACCCTAACCCTAAACTTCAGCCGCACTCTCCCCATCAGCCTCCTCCTAACCCTAACCCTAATCCTAAACCTAGCCCTCACCCCAACCATCATCCTAACCCTAACCCTAACACTAACAATAACCTTAACCCTAAGCCTAAAACTAACACTAATCCTAACCCTAACCCTCAAGCTAAACCTAATCCTCACCCTAACCCTAACCCTAATCCTCAAACTAATCCTCACTCTAACCCTAACCCTAACCTTAACCCTCAAACTAAAACTAACCATAACCCTCTCCCTCAGCCTAACACTCACCCTAACCCTAACCCTAACACTTAGCCTAACCCTAATCATACCCCTCAGCTCAACCTTCATCCTAACCCTCACCCTGACCCTCAACGCAACCCTCACCCTCACCCTCACCCTCACCCTAAACCACACCCTCAACCTAGCCCTCACCGTAACCCTGACACTAACCCTAAACCTAAACCTCATCCTCAACCACTCCCTCCACCTCAGCCTAACCCTGACCCTAATCGTAAACGTACGCCTCACCCCCACCATCACCCTAACCCTAACGCTAACCCTAAGCCTAACCCTCACCTTAACACTCACCCTAATCCTTGTCCTCACACTAAACCTAACGATAAGCCTAACACTAAACCTCACACTATCCCTAAGACTCACCCTAACCCTAACCCTACCCTTCACCCTAACCCTCACCCAAACCCCAACCCTAACCCTAACCCTCACCCTAACCCTAACCCTAACCCTCACCCTCAGCGTAACCCTCAAAATCACCCTAAACCTCACCCTAAACCTAACCCTCAACCACACCCTAACCATCAGCCTCACCTAAACCCTCAACCTCACCCTCATCCTCACCCTCACACTCAACCTAAACCTCACCCTCACCCTTAACCTAACCCTCACCCTAACCCCAAACCTAAGCCTCACCCTGACCCTCAACTTAACCCTCACCCTCACCCTAATCCTCACCCTAACCCTAACCCTAAACCTTACCTAACCGAAACCCTCACCCTCACCCTCACCACACTATACTTCACCATGAAATAAGATCTCACCCTAACCTTGACCCTCACCCTAACCTTAACACTAACCCTCACCCTCACCCTAACACTAAGCCTAACCCTAACCCTCAACCTAACACTCACCTTAAACCTAACCCTAAACGTAAACCTCACCGTAACCCTCACCCTAACCTAGCAATCACCCTAAAACTAACCCTAAGCCTAACCCTAACCCTGACCCGCACCTTAACCCTCACCATCACCCTCACCATCACCCTCACTCTCACCCTAACCCTATACCTAACCCTAACCCTAACCCTAACCCTCATCCTCACCCTCACCCTAACACTCACCCTAGCCATAAACATCACCCTAACCCTAACCCTCACCCTAACGCCCACCCTATTCCTAATGCTAACCCAACCCTCACGCACACCCTAACCCTGACCCTAACCCTTATCCTCAAACTAAGCCTAACCCTAACCCTAACCCTCACACTAACATTAATCCTCATCCTATCCCTAACCCTAAACCTAAACCTCACCCTAACCATCACCCTCACCCTATCCTTAAAGCTAACCCTAAACCTCATCCTCACCGTAAACCTCACCTTAACCCTTACTCTCACCCTAACCCTCACCCTAACCGTCACTCTAAACCTAACTCTAACCCTCACTCCCATCCTAACCCTCACACTAACCCTCACCCTAACACTAAAGCTAACCCTAAACCTCACCCTCACCCTAAACCTCACCCTAATCCTTACCCTCACCATAACAGTAACCATAACCCTAATTCTAACCCTAAACCTAACCCTCAACCACACCTTAAAATTAACCCTCACCCTCACCCTCACCCTCACCCTAACACTCACCCTAACAATAACCCTAATTCTTAACCTAACCCTCACCATCACCCTCACCATTACCATAAACCTATCCCAAACCCTACCCCTCACCCTCACCCGCACCCTAACCCTCACCCTCACCCTAAATATCACACTAACCCTAACCCTAACTGTAACCCTCACCCTCACCCTAACACTAAAACTAACCCTAACACTCATCCTCACCCTAAACCTCACCCTATCCCTTACCCTCACCATAACCATAAGTCTAACCCTCACACCAACCCTAACTCTAACCGTCCCTCTCACCCTAACCCTAACCCTAACCCTAACCATCACACTAAGCCTCACCCTAACCCTAACGCTAACCCTAAACCTCACCCTCACCCTAAACCTCGCCCTAATCCTTAACATCACCATAACCCTAACCCTAACCCTAATCCTCACACTAAACCTAACCCTCACCCACACCTTAAATCCCACCAGCACCCGAACCCTCACTCTCAGCCAAACACTCACAGTCACCCTATCCCTGACCCTAAACCTAACCCTCACCCACACCCTAACCCTCACCTCAAACGAACTCTCACCCTCACCCTAATTCTCACCCTCAACTTAAACATCACCCAAACCCTATCCCTAAGCCTAAACCACAACCTAACCCTAAACCGCTCCCTAACCCTCACCCTCAACCTATTTCTCACTCTAACTCTAACCCTAACCCTTACCTAAACTTAACATTCATCCTCATCCTAACCCTAACACTAAACCTAACCGTACGCCTAACCCTCACACTAACCCTCACCCTAACTCTCACACTGACTCTAACCCTCACTCTCACACTAAACTTCACCCTAAACCTTACCCTCACCCTAAACCTAACCCTAACCCTCACACTCACCCTAAAAATGACGCTAATCCTAATGCTCACCCTAAGCCTCACCCTAACCATAACCCTAACCGTAAAACTCACGCTCACCCTAATCTTCATCCTAACCCTTAACCTTACCCTAACCCAAATCCTAACCCTCCCACTAATCCTACCCAAGCCGAACCCTAACCCTACACCTCAGGCTAAACCTCATCCCTATCCTAACACTAATCTTCACACTTACCCTAACCTGAAACCTAACCCTAAACCTCACCCTAACCCTAACCCTCACACTCACCCTCACCCTCAGCCTAACCCTAAACCCAAACCTAATACTAACCCTGACCCTCACCCTCACCCTCAACCAAACTGTGACCCTAACCCTAACTCTCAACCTCACCCTCAACCTAACCCTAACTCTATCCCTAACCCTCACCCTAATCCTAACCCTAACCCTATCCCTAAACCTACTCTAACCCTAACCAAAACCCAAACTCTAAACCTAACCATTACCGTCTCCCTAACCCTAACCCAAATCCTAATCCTCACAATAACTGTAACCCTAACCCAAACCCTCACGCTAACCCTAACCTAAACCTACCCCTCACCCTATTTCTAACCCTAACCCTAACACT
The DNA here is from genome assembly GCF_024711535.1 of Dipodomys merriami. Classification (NCBI taxonomy): domain Eukaryota; kingdom Metazoa; phylum Chordata; class Mammalia; order Rodentia; family Heteromyidae; genus Dipodomys; species Dipodomys merriami. Next base: position 3,324,600 of record NW_027202482.1, on the reverse strand, counting down.
CACTTTCAACCTAATCCTCACCCACACCCTAACCCTCACCCACACCCTAACCTGGACCCTCACCCGAACCCTCACAGTCACCCTAAACTTCATCCTCACCCTTAACATCACACTAACCCTAACCCTCACCCTAACCCTTACCATAAGCCTTACCCTCACTCCCCTTGCTAACCCTAACCCTAACCCTCACCCTCACCCTAACCCTCACCCTAACCCTAACCCTAACGCTAACCCTCACACTAACCCTAACCCTCACCATAACACTAACTCTACCCCTCAGCCTAACCCTCATATTAACACTAAACCTAACCCTAACACTCACCCTTACCTTAACCCTAACCCTCACCCTCACCCTTACCATACACCTAACCTAACTCTAATCCTCACCCTCACCCTCACTCTAACACTAAACCTAACCCTAACAATAACCCTAACGCTAACCCTAACCCTAACCGTAAGTCTAACGCTCACCCTAACCCTAACCATAACCGAACCCTAACCCTAACCCTCAACCTAACCCTAACCCTAAACCTCACCCTCATCCTAACTCTAACCCTAACCCTAACCCTAACCCTAACCCTAACCCTCAACTTAACCCTCACCCTAACACTCACGCTAATCCTAATGTTAACCCTTACCTAACTGAAACCCTAACCCTCACCCTAAACCTCACCCTCAACCAGCCCTCACCCTAACCCTAACCCTAAGCCTAAAACTAACCCTCAAACTCCCCCTCCCACTCCCCCTCAACCTAACCCTAATCTTAACCCTAATAATACCCCTAACCCTCACCCTCACCCTCACCCTTACCCTAACGCTAGCACTAACCCTCACCATAACCCTAACCCTAAACTTCACACTAAACCAAACCCAAACCCTAAACTTAACCCTCAACCTCACCCTAACCTTAACCCTCACCCGAATCCTCAGCCTAACCCTGATCCTAACCCTGACCCTCAACCTATCCCTAACCCTCACCCTCACCTTCAACCTCACTTTCAGCCTAACCGTAACCCTAATCCTAACTCTGACCGTCACCATAACCCTCACCCTAACCCTCACCCTAACCCTTAACCTCACCCTCACCCTACTCCTAAACCTAACTCTAACCCTAAATCTAACCATCACCCTAACCCTAACCATAAGCAAACCCCTAACCCTAACCTTCACCCTAACACTCACGCTAACCATAACACTAACCTTAAAACTAACCCTCACCCTGAAGCACACCCTCATCCTCACCCTAAACCTAACGCTCAACCTAACTCTAACCCTCATCATAACCCTAACCCTAACCTCACCCTCACAGTAATCCTAACCCTCACCCTAACCCTAACCCTACCTCTCAGCCTAACCCTCACCATAACAATAACCCTAAACCTAATCCTCACACAATCCCTAACCCTAACCCTAACCCTAACCCTAGCCCTCAACCTAACCCTAACCCTAACCTTAACCCTCACCCTAACCCTAAATCTCACCCTAACCCTCACCCTAACCCTAACCCTCACCCTAATCTTAATCCTCACCCTCACCCTCACCCTCAGCCTAACCCTCACCCTATAACTAACACTAACCCTCACTCTATCCCTAACCCTAAACCTCACTCTCACACTAAACCTCACCCTCAGCCTAATCCTAAACCTAACTCTCACCCTCACCCGCACCCTCACACTATCCCTAACCCTAACTATAACCCTAACCCTTACCCTAACCCTAAACCTCAGCCTAACCCTAACCCTCAAACTAACCCAAACCCTAACCCTCACCCTCACCCTAAACCTAACCCTAACCCTAACCCTCAACTTCACGCTAGCCCTCACACTTACCCTAATCCTAAAACTAACCCTCATTCTAATCCTAATCCTCACCCTAACCCTAACCCTCACCCCCACCCTAACATTCACCCTTACCCTAAAACTAAACCTCAGACTAACCCTAACCATACCCCTCAGCCTAAACTTCATCCTAACCCTAACCCTCACCCGAACCCTTATCCTAACCCTAACCCTCAACCTCACCCTAACCCTCAACCACACCCTCACCCTCACCCTCACCCTAACACTCACCTTCACACTAAACATCACCCTAACCATGACCCTCACCCTAACCCTATCCCTAACACTTACCTAAGTGAAACCCTCACCCTTACCATCACCTTCACTCTCACCCTAACCATACCCATCAGCCTAAATTTCATCCTACCCCTAACCATAACCAGAACCCTCATCCTAACCTTAAACCTCACCCTAACCCTAACTCGAACCCTATGCCTCACCCTAACCCTAACCCTAACCCTAATCCTCACACTACCACTAACCCTAACAGTAACCCTCACCCTAACCCTCACCCTAACCCTAATCCTAACCCTAAACTTCATGCTAACGCTAATCCTAACCCTAACCCTCACCCTCACCCTAACCGTCATTGTCACCTATACCCTCACCCTAACCCTACCCCTCACCCTCACCCAAACACTCACCCTAACCCTAACCTAAAACTCACCCTAACACTAACCCTCAAACTCAAGCTGACCCTCACCCTTAGCCTAACCCTAACACTAATCCTCAACCTATCCCTAAACCTAACCCTGAACCTCACCCTAGACCTCACACTAAGCCTAATCCTAACCCTAACCCTCAAGTTATCCCTAACCCTAATGCTAACCATAACCCACACCCTCACCCTAAACCTCACCCTCGTCCTAACAATTACCCTCACCCTAACCCTAAAATCACCCTCACCCTAACCCTTACCCACACCCTAAAATTCACCCTAACACTAAGCCTAACCCTAACCCTAACCCTAACCCAAACCTTTATCCTAAACCTAACTCTAACCCTACCTTAACCCTAACACTTAACCTAACCCTAACCCTCACCCTCACCCTCACCCTCACCCTAACCCTAAAACTTACCCTCATCCAAACATTAAACCTCAACCGAACCCTCACCCTAACCCTCATCCTCACCCTAAACATCACCCTAACCCAAACCCTCACCCTAACCCTAACCCTAACCCTTATCTAACTGTAACACTCAACCTCACCCTTAACCTCACTTTCACCCAGCCCTCAACATAACCCTAACCCTAACCCTCAAACTCCACCTCTCCCTCCCACTCAGCCTAACCCTAAGCTAACCCTAATACTAACTCTAACCCTCACCCTCAACCTCACCGTCACCCTAACCCTAAAGCTAACACTAACCTTCAACCTCACCCCAACCCTAACCCTAAACTTCACACTAACCCTAACCCAAACCCTAACCCTAACACTCACCCTCACCCTCACCCTAACCTTAACCCTCACCCTCAACCTCACCCTCACCCTAGCCCTAACCCTCACCCTCACACTCACCCTCAACCTAACCCTAACCGTAACCCTAACAATAAACATAACACGAACCCTAACCCTAACCCTAACTCTAACCCTCACCCTAACCCTAAGCCTAACCAAACACTAACCCTAACCCTCACCCTAAACCTAGCACTCACCCTCACCCTAACCCTAACACTAACCCTAATCCTCACCTTAACCCTCAATCTAACAGTCACGCTAACCCTAAACCTCACTCTCACCCTAAATCTCACCCTAAACCTTAACCACAACCTAACCCTAACCCTAACCTTAACCCTAACCCTCACATTAAACCTATCTATCAAAGTAACCCTAAACTTAGCCCTCACCCTAATACTCACCCTATCCCTAAACTTCACCCTCACCCTAGACCTCACCCTAACCCTAATAGTAACACTAACCCTCACCCTAATGCTAACCCTCACCCTATCTCTAACCCTCACCCACAACCTAACTCTCACCCTAACCCTCACGCTAACCCTCACCCTAACACTAATGCGAACACAAACTATCACACTCACCCTAACCCTGACCCTTGCCCTTACCCTCACCCTCGCCCTCACCCTAACCCTAACCCAAACCCTTAACCTAACCTTCACACTACTTTCACCCTCACCCTAACCCTCACCCTAAACCTAACCTAACACGACACCTCACCCTATTGCTTAACCTAACACTAAACCTCACCCTCACCCTAACCCTCACTGACACCCTAACCCACACAATAAACCTAACGCTCAACCACACCCTAAACCTCACACTCACCCGAACCCTCACACTCACCCTAACACTCATCCTCACTCTAAACCTAACCCTAACCCTAACCCTAATCCTAAAAGAAACCCTCACACTCAACCTAACCCTAAGCCTAAACCTCACCCTAACCCTTTTCCTTACCCTATCCGTAACCCTTACACAAAACCTAACCCTCAAACTCATCTTAATTCTACCCCTCAACTTCACAATCACCCTAACCCTAACCATAACCCTAACCCTAACCCTTACCCTCACCCTCACCCTAACCCTAACCCTAAACCTAACCCTAAACCTAACCCTAACCCTAACCCTAAACCTAACCCTAACCCTCACCCTAACCTTAACCCTAACCCTCAACCTAACCATAACCCTAACCCTAACCCTAACCCTAAACCTAACCCTAACCCTAAGCCTCTCACTATCCCTAACCCCCACCCTCACCCTAGACCTCACACTAACCCTAATCCTAACCCTAACCCTCACACTAACCATCACCCTAACTCTAACTCTAACCATAACCCTCACCCTAACCCTCATCCTAAACCAAACCCCAGCACTCACCATCACCCTAATACTTACCGTCACCCTAACACTCACCCTAACACTAAACCCTAACCCTTACCCTCACCCTAACCCTCACCCTACCCCTAACCCTCACCCTAACAGTTACCCTAACCCTAACCATCATCCTAACCCTAATCCTCATGATCACACTTATCCTCACCCCCAGCCTAACGCTAACCCTAACACTAATCCTAACTGTAACCCTCACTCTCACCCGAACTCTAACCCTAAACCTAATCCTAACCCTCACCCTCACACTCACCCTAAGCCTATTCCTAAACCTCACACTAAACCTAATACTTAAACTAACCCTAACCCTAACCCTCAACCTGACCCTAACCCTAACACTAAACCTAACCCTCACAGAAACCCTCACCCTAATCGTAAAGCTAACCTAAACCTCACCCTAAATGTAACCCTAACCCATACCTTCACCCTAACGCTAACCCTAAAACTAATACTCACAGTAAACCTAACCCTAACCCTAACCCTCACCCTAACACCATAATCCTAATCCTAACCCTCACCCTAAAGCTAACCATAACCCCCACACTTACCCTAACCCTCACCCTCACCTAAACCTCACCTGTAACATGACCCTCCCCCTAACACTAACCCTAACCCTAACCCTCACCGTAAACCTAACACTCACCCTCACCTTAGCCCTTATCATAGTCCTAACCTTAATCCTAACCCTCACCCTCACAATAAACCTCACCATCACCCTAACCCTTACCCTAACCTTCACCCTAACACTAACCCTCACCCTAACCCTTACCCTCACCCTAATCCTAAACCTAACCCTCACCTTCATCCAAAATCTAACCCTAACCCTAATCCTAAACCACACCATCAACCTCACCCTAAACCTAAGCCTATCCCTATACCTCACCTTAACCCTAAACGTTACCCTAACCCTATCCCTAACTCTCACTCTCACACTAAATATAACACTAAACCTAACCCTCACACTAACCCTCAACCTAAGTCTCACCCTAACCCTTACGCTCAACCTAACCCTAACACTAACCCTAACCCTCACGCTAACACTCACCCCAAACCTCACCCTCACCCTAACCCTCACCCTAACCCTAACCATCACCCTAACTTGCTCTCAAACTAATCCTAACCATAACCCAAAACCTCACCCTCAGTCTAATCCTCAGCATCACTCTAACCCTCATCACCCTAACACTCACCATCGCCCTAACCCTCACAATCACCCTAACACTCACCTTCACCCTAACCCTCACTATCACACTAACTCTCACACTAATCCTAACACTCACCTACACAGTAGCCCTCACCCTCACCAGAAACCACACACTCACCCTAACCCTCACCCTCACCCTAAAAATCACACTAAACCTAACCCTCACCCTAGCCCTAACCCTAACCCTCACCCTAACTCTCAACCTCACCCTCACCTTCACCCTAAGCCTAAGCCTAACACTAACCCTAATCCTAAACCTAACCCTCACCCTCACCCTAATCCTCACCCTCACCCTAACCCTCATCCTCACCCTTTTCCTCAACCTAAGTCTAAACCTAACCCCTACCCTCCCACAAACCCTAATGCTCACCCTAACCCTAAAACTAACCCTAATCCTCACACTCAACCTAACCCTCACCCTAACTTCTACCCTCACCCTCACCCTCACCCTAACCCTCATACTAACCCTAACCTTCACCCTACCTTAATCCTCACCCTAACCATAACCCTCACCCTCAAACTAACCCTAACCCTAACCCTAAACCTAATCCTCACACTAACACTCGCCTTAACTCTTACTCTAACCATAACGCTAAACCTAACCCTCACCCTAACTCAAACCCTAACACTAACCCTGACGCTAACGCTAACCCTAACCCTCAACCTCACCCTAACCCTCACCCTCACCCTAAACATAACCCTAACCCTCACCCTAACCCTCATCCTAACCCTAATGCCAACCCTTACCTTAATAATAAACCTGAACCTCACCCTCCCTCTAACAGTCTCACTCACCCTAACCCTCATCCTAACCTTTTTCCTCACCCTAACACTAATCCTAACCCTATTGCTCACACAAACCCTAAGCGTCACAATAAACCTTACCCTCACCCTAACCCTAAGCCTAACCCTAACACTCACCCTAACCCTAAACCTCACCCTAACCCTAAACCTACCCTTCACCCTACCCCTCAACCTAACCCTAAGCCTAACCGTAATCCTCACCCTATCCCTAACCCTAACCATAACCCTCATCCTCACCCTAACCCTCACCCTAACCCTCATCCCAACCCTAATACCAACCCTTACCCTAAAAATATATCTAAACCTCACCCTCCATCTAACACTCTCACTCAGCCTAACCCTCACCTTAACCCTTTTATTCACTCTAACCCTAACCCTAACCCTATTGCTCACACAAAACCTAAGCTTCACCCTAACCCTTACCCTCATCCTAACCCTAAGCCTAACCCTAACACTCACACTAACCCTAAACCTCACCCTAACCCTAAATCTACCCTTCACCCTACCCCTCAACCTAACCCTAAGCCTAACCCTAATCCTCACCCTATCCCTAACCCTAACCCTAACATTCACCCTAACCCTCACCTAAACCGAAACCTAACTCTCACCCTCACCCTAGCCCTTACCATAACCCTAACCCTAACACTAACCCTCAGCCTCATCCTAACCCTCACCTTCACCCTAACCCTCACCATATCCCTAACTCTAACAATAACACTAATCCTCAACCTAACACTCCCCTAACCCTAACCCTAACACTAACGCTAACCCTCAGCCTCACACGCACCCTCAACCTAACCCTAACCGAACCCTAATCCTAACCCTAGCGCTCAGACTCACCCTAACCATAACCCTAACCTTAACCCAAATCCTCACACTAGCCCTCGTCCTAACTCTAACTCTAAACATAACCGTCACCCTAACTCAAACCATAACCCTAAACCTTACGCTAATGCTAACCCTAACCCTCAACCTCACCCTAATCCTCACCCTAAACATTACTCTCACCCTAACCCTAAACCTACCCCTCACCCTAACCCTCACCCTAACCCTAACCCTAAACCTCATCCTAACCCTCACCCTAACCCTAATTCTAAACCTTACCCTATTTATTAACCTAAAACTCACACTCACTCTAACACTCACCCTCACCCTAACTCTCACCCTAAACCTTTTCCTCACCCTAACCCTTACCCTCACCCTAACACTAAGCCTAACCCTAACCCTCACACTAACCCTAAACCTCACCCTAACCCTAAGCCTACACCTCACCCTAACCCTCACCCTAAACCTAAGCCTAACCCTAAACCTCACCTTATCCCTAACACTAACCCTAACCCTCACCCTCACCCTAACCCTCACCCTAAACCTAACCCTAACTCCCATCCTCTCCCTAGCCCTTTCCATAGCCCTAACCCTAACACTAACCCTCACCCTCACCCTAACCCTCACCATTACCCTAATCCTCACCATAACCCTCACTGTTACCCTAACCTAACCCTCACCCTAACCCTTACCCTCACCCTAATCCTAACCCTAACCCTCACCCTAACTCTAACCCTAACACTGATCCTAAACCTCACCATCAAACTCACCCTAACACTAAGCCTTTCCCTATACCTCACCTTAACCCTAAGAGTTACCGTAACTCTATCCTTAATCCTCACTCTCACCCTATACCTAACACTAAACCTAACCCTCACACTAACCCTCACCCTAACCCTCACCCTAACCTAACCCTCACCCTTAAACTCACCCTAACCCATAACCTCACCCTAACCCTAACCCTACTGCTCACACTAACCCTAAACCTATCCCTAACCCTCACTCTATCCCTCAAGCTAACCCTAAGCTTAACCCTAAACCTCACCCAACGCTAAACATAACCCCCACGCTCACCCTTACCCCTACCCTCAGCCTAAACCTAACCCAAACCGTAGCCCACACCCTCACCCTCACCCTAAGTCTAAACCTAACTCTCACACTCAAACTAACTCTAACCCTAACCCTATCCCTCATGCTAACGCTAACCCCAACCCTCACCCTCACCCTAACCCTAACAATCACAATAATTCTTCCTCTCAAACTAACCCTAACCATAACCATAACCCAAAACCTCACCCTCAACCTAACCCTCAGCATCACCCTAACCCTCATCACCCTAACACTCACCGTCACCCTAACCCTCACAATAACCCTAACACTCATCCACACCCTAACCCTCACTCTCACCAAAAAACGTCACTATCACCCTAACACTCACCCTCAAACGTAACAACACACTAAACCTAACCTTCAACCTCACCATCACCCTCACCCTCAGCCTAACCTTAAACATAAACCTAAATCTAACCCTAAACCTAATACTCAACCCTAACCCTAACACAAACCCTCACCCTCACCTTAACACTCACCCTAACCCCAACGCTAACCCTAACCCTCACCCTCACCCTAAACCTCACCATAACCCTTACTCTCAACCTAACTCTAACCCTAACCCTAATCCTCACACTAACCATAAACCTAACCCTCAACCTCACCCTAACCCTCACCCTAACCCTAACCCTAACCCTATCCCTCAACCTTATGCTAAACCAAACCGTAACCCTCACCCTCGCCCTAACCCACACCAGCACCCTAACACTCACCCTAACCCTAATGGTCACCAAAACAGTAACCCTCATCATCACCCGAAACCTCACAGTCACCCTAACCCTCACACTCACCCTAAACATCACACTAACCCTAACCCTAACCCTAGCCATAACCATAAACCTCACCCTAACCCTCATCCTCACCCTCACCCTCACCCTAAGCCTAACCCTAACCTATAAATCGAATCCTAAACCTAACACTCACCCTAACCCTAACCCTCACCCTCACCCTTTTCCTCACCCTAACCCTAACCCTAACCCTCATCCTAACACTAAACCTCAACATCACCCTTACCCTCAACCTCAGATTAACCCTAAAACTAACCTAACTAACTAACTAATCCTAAACCTATTCCTCACCCTCAAGCTCACCCTAACACTAACCCTAATCATAATTCTACCCCTCACCCTCACCCTCATGCTAAACTTAACCCAATACCTAAACCTCACCCTAACCCTAACAGTAATCCAAATCCAAACCCTAACCCTCACCCTAACCCTATCCCCAACCGTAACCCTCACCCTACTATAACCCTAAACTTAAACCTCACCCTAACGCTAACCCTAACGCTAACCCTCACCATCACCCTAACCCTCACCCTAACAGGCAACGTAACACTCACCCTAAACCTAACCCTGCATCAACCTTACCCTCACCCTCAGACTAACCCTAAAACTAACCCTAATCCTAACACTATCTCTCACCTCACGGTCACCTTCACTGTAACCCTAACACTAATCATACCCCTCCCCCACACCCTCACTCTACCCCTAAACGTAACCCTAACCCTCACCCAAACCGTAACCCTCACACTACCCCTTAAGCTAACCCTAACACTCTACCACAACCTAACCTGCACCCTAACCCTTTCCCTCAACCTAAAACTAACCCTAACATTCACACTAACCCTAACCCTCACCCTAACCCTAAAACTACACCTCAGCCTAAACCTCATCCTAACCCTAACCCTAACCCTAAGCATCACCCTAACCCTAACCCTAACCATCACCCTTACCCTCACCCTCAGACTAACCCTAAAACTTACCCAAATCCTAACCATATCTCTCATCCTCATGCTCACCCTAACTCTAACCCTAACCTAAACCTAATCCTCACCCTCACCCTCAGCCTAACCCTAACCCAATACCTAAACCTCAACCTAACCCTAACACTAACCTAAATCCTCACCCTAAACCTTACCCTAACCCTGCCCCCAACCGTAACCCTCATGCTAAACCTCACCCTAACCCTTACCATCACCCTAACCCTAAACCCAATGCAAATCCTCACACTAACCCTAACCCTAAGCCTAAACCTAATCCTACTCCTCAACCTAACCCTCACCCTACCCTAACCCTAAACTTAAACCTTCCCCGAACCCTAACCCTAAGCTAACCCTAACCCTCACGGTCAACTTAACCCTCACCCAAATCGTAAGCCTAACCCTCACCCTAACACTCAACCTAAATCTAACCCTAACCCTAACCCTCAACCTAACCCTAACCCTAACCCTCCACTAAACCTACACCTAAGCCTAACCCTAACCTTCAACCTGCCCCTCACCCTCACCCTAACCCTAACCCTAACCCTAACCCTAACGTTAACCCATACCCTAATTAAAAACCTAAACCTCACCCTCACTCTAACACTCATCCTCAACCTAACCGTAAGCCTAACAATAACCCTCACACTAACCCTAAACCTCACCCTAACCCTAAACCTACACCTCACCCTGACCCTCACCTAACCCTAACCCTCACCCTAACCCTTACCCTCACCCTAATCCTAACCCGAACCCTCACCTTCACCCTAACTCTAACCCTTACCGTAATCCTAACCTCACCATCAACCTCACCCTAACCCTAAGCCTATCCCTATATCTCATCTTAACCCTAACCGTTACCCTAACCCTATCCCTAACCCTCACTCTCACTAAACCTAATCCTCACACTAACCCTCACCATTATCCTAACACTAACCCTAAGCCTCACCCTCACCCTAACCCTCACCGTCACCCTAACACTCACCATAACCCTCACCATAACCCTAACCCTCACCCTATTCCTTACCATCACCCTAACCCTTATCCTCACCATAATCCTAACCGTAACCCTCACCCTCACATTCACTCTAACCCTCACCCTAACCCTAAACCTCACCATCACTGTAACCCTAACCCAAACCCTCACAGTAACCTAAACCTCACCTTAACCCTAACCCTAACCCTCAGCCTAACCCTCACTATAACACTAACCCTAACTCTAATCCTCACCCTAACACTAACCTTAACCCTAACCCTAATCCCCACCCTAAACTTTACCCTAATCCTCAACCTATCCCTCCCCCTAACCCTAATCCTAACCCTAACCCTAATGCTCACCCTAACCTCACCCTAATCCTCACCCTCACCCTGACCATAATGCTAACCCTTACCCTAACCCTAACCCTCACCTAACCCTAACCCTAACCCTAACATTCACCCTCAACCTCACCCTCAACCTAATCCTAACCCTCACCCTAACCCTACCCCTCACCTTAAACCTAACCCCAACCCTAACCCTCACCCTAAACTCACTGTAAACTTTACCCTCACTCTAACCCTAATCCTACTCCTCACCCTCAAGCTCACCCTCAGCCTAACCCTAAATCTAAACTTTAACCTAAACCTAACCCTCACCCTCACCCTCACCTAAACCTAACCTTAACCTACACCTCACCCTAACTCTCACACTTACCCTAAATCTAACCCTAACAATAACCCTAACCCTAACCCTAAACCTCAGCCTAACCCTAAACCTCATCCTCAGTCTCACCCTAAACCTCACCCTAACCCCAACGCTAGACCTAACATTCACTCTCACCCTAAACATCACCATAACCCTTACCCTCAACCTAACTCTAACCCTAAACCTAACCCTAATCCTCACACTAACCCTAATCCTAACCCTAACACTAAACCTCACCCTAACACTCACCCTAAACCTAACCCTAACCATACCTCTCACCCTAACGCTAACCCTAAAACTAACTCTCACCCTAACCCTAAGCCTCACTGTCACCCTAACCCTAACACTAACATTAAACCTCACACTCAAACTAACCCTCACCCTAACCCTTTCCCTCGCCTTAAGCCTAACCCTAACCCTAACCCTCACACTAGCCCTAACCCTCACCCTAACCCTAAACATACCCCTTAGCCTAACCCTCATCCTAACCCTAACCCTAACACTAACACTAACCCTCGCCCTAAACCTAACACTCACCATAACCATTACCCTCACCCTCAGACTAACCCTAAAACTAACCCTAATCCTAAACATATCTCTCACCCTCATGCTCACCCTAACTCTAACCTTAACCTAATCCTACCCCTCACCCTCAGCCTAACCCTAACCCTAACCCAATAATTAAACCTCGCCCTAAACCTAACACTAACCCAAATCCTCACCCTAACCCTAACCCCAACCCTAACCCTCACCCTAAACCTCCCCCTAATCCTTACCCTCCCCCTCCCCCTAACCCTTACGCTAAACCTCACACTTCCCCTAACCCTAAGCCTAATCCTAAACCTAACCCTCACCCTACCTTAACCCTAAACTTAAACCTCACCCTTACACTCACCCTAACCTTAACCCTAACCCTCAACGTCACCCTCCCCTCACCTTAATCCTAACCCTAACCCTCACGCTAACAATCACCCTAACACTCACCCTAACCCTAACCCTAACCCTAAAACTAACCCTAACCCTAACTCTCCACTAACCCTAGACCTAAACCTAACCCTAACCTTCACCCTTCCCCTCACCCTCAACCTCACCCTAACCCTAACCCTAAGCCTAGCCCTCACCGTAACCCTAACCCTCACGTGAACGCTAACCCTAACCCTCACACTCACCTTGAACCTCACCCTAAACCTTACTCTCAACCTAACCCTAAACCTAACCATAACACTAACCCTCACCCTCACCCTAATCCTCACCCTAATCCTAACCCTCAACCTAAACCTAACCCTCACCCACATCCTAACCCATACCCTCGCCCGTACACTCACACTCACCCTAAAATTTACCCTCACCCTAAACTTCACACTAACCCTAACGTCACCCAAACCCTTACACTTACCCTCATCCTAACCCTCACCCTCACCCTCACCCTCACCCTCACCCTAAGGCTAATCCTAACCATAACCCAAATCCTAAACCTAACCCTTACCCTAACCCTCAGCCTAACCGTAGCGCTAATCCTAACCCTAAGCTCACCCTAAGCCTCACCCTCACCCTTAACCTCAAACTCACCCTAATCCTAACCCTAACCCTAATCCTCACATTAAACCTAACCCTAACCCTAACCGGAACCAAACCATCACCTTAACCATAACCAAAACCATCACCATAACGCTAAACCTAATCCTAACTTTAACCCTCACCGTTACCCTAACCATCACCCTAAACCTAACACTCACACACACCATAACGCTCACCCTCACCTGAACACTCACTCTCACCCTAACCCTCACCCTCACCCTCACCTTAACCCTCACCCTCACCCTAAATATCACACTAACCCTAACCCTCACCCTAACCCTAATGCTCACCAAAAACATCACCCTAATCATAACCCTCACCCTAACTCTAACCCTACCCCTCACCCTAACTCTCACCCTAAACCTACACCTCAGCCTAATCCTCACCCTAAACCTAACCCTAACCCTTAAACTCCCCCTAACCCTCAACCTAAACGTTACCCTCAACCTAACCCTAAGCCTAACCCTAACTCTAACCTTCACACTAATCCTAAACCTCACCCTAACCCTAATCCTACACCTCACACTAATCCTCTCCCTAATCCTAACCTTAACTCTAAACCTCATCCTAAACCTAACATTCACCCTTAACCTCACCTTCCTTCTCAGCCTCACCCTAAACCTAACCCTAACCCTAAAACTCACCCTAACACTTATCCTAACCCTAACCCTCACCCTCACTGTCACAGTCACCCTAACCCTGACCCTCAACCTCACCCTCACCCTAACCCTCTTCCTAACCCTAAACCTCATCCTAACACTAACCCTAACTCTAACACTCAACCTAACCCTAACCCTAAACCTAACCCTAAAACTCACCCTAAAAGTAGCCCTCACACTCACCCTCACACTCAGCCTCTCCGTAAACCTAATCCTAATCCTAACCCTAGCCCTCACCCTCACCCTCATCCTAACCTTCACTCTCACGGTCAGGCTAACCCTAACCCTAACCCTAATCCTCACCCTAACACTTATCCTCACACTAACCGTAACCCTAAGCCTAACCCTCACACTAACCTTAACCCTCACCCTAATCCTAAACCTACCCCTCACCCTAACACTAATCCTCATCCAAACACTAACCTTCACACTCACAGGAAACCTCACGCGCACCCTAACACTCACACTCACTGTAAACATCACCCTAACCCTAACCCTCAACTTAACCCTAACCCAAACCCTCACCCTAACATTAACTCTCACGCTAATCCTCACCCTAACCCTAACGCTAACCCTTACCTAACGGAAACCCTCACACTCAACCACACCCTCACACTCAACTAATTTTCATCCTCAACCTAGCCCTCACCCTCACCCTCAGCCTAACCCTAACATTAACTCTCATACTTACCCTAACCCTCACCCTAACCCTAACCCTAACCCTCACGTTAACCCTAACCCTTACCCTATCTCTCACCCTCACCCTACCCCTAACCCTAACTCTCACTCTTACCCTAATCCTCACCCTAACCCTAACCCTAACCCTCATATTAACCCTAAGCCTTACCCTAACCTTAACTCTCAATTTAACCCTAACCTTAACCCTCACCCTCACCGTAACACTCACCGTCACCATAACACTCACCCTAAGCTTAATCCTCCCCCACCCACACCCTAACCGTAACCCTCACCATAACCCTAACCCTTATCGTCTCACTAACCCAAACCCTAACCCTCACCATCACACGAAACCTCATCCTCACCGTAAACATCACCCTAACCCTAACTCTCACCTTAATCCTAACCCAAACCCTCACCCTAACACTAACTCTCAGGCTAAACCTAACCCTCACCCTAATCCTCACACTAACCCTAACAATAACCCTTACCTAACTGAAAGCCTCACACTCAACCGTAACCTAACACTCACCTAACCTTCACCCTCAACCTAGCCCTCACCCTCACCCTCAGCCTAACCCTAAACCTAACCCCAATCCTAGCCCTAAACCTCACCCTCACCCTCACCCTCACCCTCAACCTAACACTATCCCTAACCCTAACCCTCACCCACACACTCACCCTCACCCTAACCCTAACCCTAACCCTAACCCTCACCCTTACCCTTACCCTCACACTAACCCTAAGCCTCACCCTCACCCTCACCCTATTCCTAATCCTAACCTTAATTCTCACACTCATGCTAAACTTCAACCTAACCCTTACCCTCACCCGCAACCTAACCCTAACCCTAAACCTAACCCTCACACTAACACTAACCTAAACCCAAACCCTAACCATAACCCTAACCCTCACCCTAACCCTCACCCTCACGCCAAACCTCAACCTAACCCTTACCCTCAGCCTAATCCTAACACTAACCGTAACCCTCACACTAACCCTAACCCTAACCCTAACCCTAACCCTAACCCTCAGGCTATTTCTCACCCTAAACCTAAACCTACACCTCACCCTAATCCTCACCCTAAACCAAACCCTAACCCTAACCCTCCCCTTAACCCTCACCCTAACCCTTACCCTCAACATAACCATAAGCCAAAGCCTAACTTTAACCCTCACACTAACCCTAACCCTCACCCTCACCCTAAACCTACACCTCAACTTAATCCTCTCCCTAACCCTAACCCTAACTCTAAACCTCATCCTAAACCTAACATTCATCCTCACCCTCGCCTTAATTCTCAGCCTAACCCTATCCCTAACCCTAATCATAAACCTCGCCCTCACCCTCACCCTAACTCTAACCTTAACCCTAAGCCTAACCCTCACCCTCACCCTAACCCTAACCCTAACACTAACTCTCACCTTAAACCTAACCCTCACCCTAACGCTAAACCTGACCCTCATCAATACCCTAACCATTACCCTAAACCTTACTCTCACCCTAACCCTAACACTCACCCTAACACTCACCGTCACCTGAAACCTCACCCTCACCCTAAACATCACCCTCAACCTAACCCTCAACATAACCCTAAACCGAACCCTCACCCTAAAACGAACCCTCATCCTAAGCCTAAACCTTACCCAAAACCTAATCCTAAACCTAACCCTCACACTCACCCTAACCCTAACCCTTACCCTAACCCTAACCCTGACCCTCATCCAGATACTAAACCTAACCCTAAACCAAACCCTCTCCCTAAGCCTAACCCTAACCCTCACCCTCACCCTAACCCTAACCCTACCACTAACCCTCACCCTAACCCTAACACTAACCCTAAGCCTCACCCTACACCTCACTCTAACCCTAAAACTATCGCTCAACCTAACCCTTACCCTAACCATAACCCTCACCCTAACCCTAACCCTAACCCTAACACTATCCCTAACACTCACCCTATCGCTCACATTAACCCTAACACTAACGCTCACCTTAACACTTAACCCTAACCCTCACCCTAACCCTAACACTAAACCTAAGCCTTAGCCTAACCCTAACCATATCCCTAAACCTCACCTTAACACTAACCCTCACCTAACTGTAACCCTAAAACTAAACGTCACCCTCACCCTCACCCTAACCCTAACCCTAACCCTAACCCTCACCGTAACCCTAACCCTAACCGTCACCCTCACTCTAACCCTAACAGTAACCTTAACCCTCAGCCTAACCCACACCCTAACCCTAACACTAACCCTAAACCTCATCCTAAACCTCAACCTAACCCTTACCCTCACCCTAACCCTAACCCGAACCCTAAACCTAATGCTCACACTAACCCTAACCCTAACCCTAACACGAACCCGAACCCTAACCATCACCCTAATCCTAACCCTACCCCAAACCATCACCCTAACGCTAACCGTAACCCTAACCCTTACCCTCACCATCAATCTAACCATCACTATAACCATAACCCTCACCCTCACACTAACCCTCACCCTAACTCTAACCCTAACCCTAAACCTAAACCTCACCCTAATACTCACCCTAACCCTAAACCTAACGCTCAACCTAACCCTCAACCTAACCCTCCACTAACCCTACACCTAACCCTAACCCAAACATCACCCTACCCCTCAACTTCACCCTAAACCTAACCCTAACACTAAACCTAATACTCACCATACCCGTCACCAAAATCCTAAAACAAACCTTCCAATAACCCTAACCATCAACCTAACCCTAACCCTAAACATCACCCTCACCCTAACCCTAATCCTCACCCTCACCCTAACGTCAGCCTAACCCTAACTGTAACCCTAATCCTAAACCTAAAATTCCCCCTCACCCTCAACCTAACTCTAATTCTAACCCTAAACCTAACACTCACAGCCACCATCACCCTAACCCTAACCCAAACCCTCACCCTCACCCTTACTCTCACCTTCACCCTAACCCTTACCCTCACCCTCACCACCCTAACCCTAACCCTAACCCTAACCTAAGCCTGACCCTAACCTTAACCCTACCCCTCAGCTTAACCCTCACCCTAACCCTAACCCTAACCCAAATCCTCTCACTATCACTAACCCTAACCAAAAGCCTCACCCTAAAACTAACCCTAACCATAACACTAACCCTAACCCCCCCCACACCTCACCATAACCATAAAACTAACGCTCACCCTAACCCTTACCCTAAACCTAACCTCACACTAACCTTAACCCTAACCCTAGTACTGAACATAACCCTCACCCTACCCCTCAACCAAACACTAACACTAACGCTCACCCTAACCCTAACCCTAAACCTCACCCTAACACTAACCCTCACCTAACCCTAACCCTAACCCTAACCGTCACCCTCGCCCTCACCGTAACCCAAACCCTAATGCTAACCCTCACCCTAACCGTCACCCTCGCCCTCACCATAACCCTAATCCTATCCCTAACCCTCACCCTAAACGTCACCCTCACCCTAACCCTAACAGTAACATTAACCCTCACCCAAAATCATACCCTAACCCTAACACTAACCCTATCCCTCACCCTAAACATCACCCTAACCCTTACCCTCAAACTAACCCTAACTCTAACCCTAATGCTCACACTAACCCTTACCCTAACCCTAACACGAACCCGAACCCTAAACATTACCCTAATCCTAACCCTCACCCAAACCATTACCCTAACCCTAACTCAAACTCGAACCCTAACGCTCACCATCAACCTAACCATCACCCAAACCCTAAGCCCCACACACACACTAACCCTCAGCCTCACCCGAAACCACACTCTCAACCTAACCTCATCCTCACCCTCATCCTAAACCTCACGCTCACCTTAAACATCACAGTAATCCTAACCCTAACGCTCACCCTAACCCTAACCCTCACCGTAACCCTCACCCTCACCTAACCCTAACCCTCAATCTAACCTTACCCTCACCCTAATCCTAAACCTACCCATCAGACTAAATCTCACCATAACCCTAACTCTAACCATAATCCTCACCCTATCACTAAACCTAACCGTAACCCTCACCCTCAACCTAGCACTCACCCTAACACTAAACCTCACCCTTATCCTAATCCTAACCCCAAACCTAATCCTAAACCTAGACCTCACCCTCACCCTCACCCTCACCCTAACCATAACACTGACCCTCACCCTCACCCTAACCCTAACCCTAACCCTCACCCTCACACTAACCCTAACCAAAACCTAACAAGCACCCTCACCCTAAACCTCACCCTAAACCTAAACCTAAACCTAATTCTAATCCTCACGTAAACCTAAACCTCAACCTCACCCTCACTCTAAGCCTAACACTAACCCTAAACCTAATCCTATATCTAATGCACTCCTTCACCCTCACCCTAACCGGAAACGGTACCCTAACCCTAACCCTCACCCTCACACTAACCCAAACCCTAAACCTCAACCTAATCCTAACCCTAACAGTAAAAATCCTAACCCTAACTATAACCCTCACCCTCACCCTAACCCTCAGCCTAACCCTAACACAAAACATAACCCGAATTCTCACCCTACCCTCACCCTAACCCTAACACTAACCCTAAATCTCACCCTACCCCTCACCCTAAACCTAACCCTAACGCTCACGCTAACCCTTACCCTCACCCTAACCGTCACCCTAAACCTAACCCTAACACTAACCCTCACCCTAACCCTCACCCTCACCCTAACCCTAACCCTGACAAAAAACCCTCACCCTAAACCTAACCCTAAACCTAACCCTCACACTTACCCTAACCCTCACCCTAACCCGAATCCTAACCCTCAACCTCAACCTAAAGCTCACCCTAACACTAACGCTGACTCTAACCATAATCCTCACCCTAACCCTCAACCTAACCCTAACCCTAACAGTAACCCAAACCCATACCCTACCCCTTACCCTAGCCCTAACCCTAACCCTCACCCTCAATCTATCCCTGACCCCAATCCTTACCCTCACCCTACCTCTCATTCTAACACTAACCCTAACCCTAACACTCACCCTAACCCTCACGCTAACCCTCAACCTAACCCTCAACCTAACCCTTACCTATAATCCAACCCTAATGCTAACCCTAACCTTAACCCTCACACTAGCCCTAACCCTCACCCTAACCCTAAACCTAATCCTAAACCTAAAGCTCTTAGTCACCCTCACCCTACCCGTAACCCTAACCCTAACCCTAAACCTCACCCTTACCCTTAACCTCAGCCTAACCCTAACACTCACCCTAACCCTAACCCTCAACCTAACTCTAACCCTAACACTCACCCTCACACTAACCGTAACCCTAACACTAACCGTAACCCTCACTGTAACCCTAACCCTCCCCCTCATCCTAACCCTCACCCTAAGCTTAATGCAAACCCAAACCCTAATCCTCACCTTAACCCTAACCCTAACGCTCACTCTATACCTTACCCTCACCCCAAGCTCACCCTAACCCTAACCCTAACACTATCGCTCAAGCTAACGCTCACCCTAAACATAAACCTAACCCTAACCCTCACCCAAACCCTCACCCTGACCCTAACCATAACCCTAACCCTTAACCTCAGCTTAAACCTAACCCTAACCCTCACACTAACCCTAACCCTAACCTAACCCTAACCCTAACCATTCGCCTCACCCTAACTCTCACCATAACCCTAAACCTACATCTCACCCTAATCCTCACCCTAACCCTAATCCTAAACATTACCCTCCCCTTACGCCTCAACATAACCCTTACCCTAAATCTAAACCTAAGCCTAACACTAACTCTAACCCTCACACTAATCTTACCCCTCATACTAACCCTAACTCTACACCTCACCCTAAACCTCTTCCTAAACCTTACCTTAACTCTAAACTTCATCCTAAACCTAATATTCACCCACACCTTCCTGCTCAGTTTCATCCTAACCATAACCCGAATCCTAAACCTAGACTACTCCTCACCCTAACTCTAACCCTAACCGTAACCCTAACCCTCACCCTCACCCTAACCCTCACCCTAACCCTAAACCTCATCCTAACACTAACCCTAACCCTAACCCTCAACCTAAACCTAACCCTAAACCTAACCCTAAACCTCACGCTAAAACTAACCCTCACCCTCACCCTCAATATCAGCCACTCCCTAACCCTAACCCTAATCTTAACCCTAGCCCTCAGCCTCACCCTCACCCTAGCCCTCACCCTCACCCTCAGGCTAACCCTAAACTTAACCCTAATCCTAACCATATCCCTCACCCGCACCCTAGACCTGACCCTCAATTTCAGCCTAACCCTAACCATAACCCTAATCCTAACCCTAAGCCTCAACATCACCCTCACCTTAATCCTCACCCTTACCCTCAAACTAACCCTTACCAGCTCACCTCACCCTGACCCTAACTCTCACCCTCAACCTAACCCTCACCCTCACCCTCAGACTAACCCTAACCCTAACCCTCACCATCACCGTCACTCTAAACCTAAACCTTATCCTAACCCTCACCCTCACCCCTACCCTAACCCTAACCCTAAATCTCACCCTTACCCTAGCCCTCACCCTAAACCTAACCCTAACCCTCACATTAACCCTAACTTTTACCCTAACCCTAACCCTCAACTTAAACCTCACCCTAACCATCACGCTCACCGTAACTCTCACCGTTACCCTAACACTCACTCTAAGCTTAAGCCTCATCCACACCCTAACTGTAACCCTCAACTGAACCCTAATCCTCACCCTAAACATCAGCCTCACCCTAAACATCACCCGAACTCGAAACCTAACACTCTCACGTTGACCCTCTCCCTCACCCCACCCTAACTCTAAACCTAACCCTAACCCTTAACTTAAACCTAAGTCTAACCCTAATACTCACCCTAACATTCACCCTAACCATAACGCTAACCCTATCCTTCAACCTCACTTTAAAACTCACCCTAACCCTTCCCCTTATCCAGACCCTAACCCTAATCCAAACCCTAATACTCACAATAACACTCACCCTGACCGTAACCCTCAACCTAACCCTCACCCTAACCCTAACCCTAAACCTAACCTTCACCCTAACCCTAACGCTAACCATAACCCTCACCCTAAAAGTCAACGTCAACCAAACCCTCACCCTATCCCTACCCCTCACCCACACCCTGACCCTCACCCTCACCTAACCCTCACCCTCACCATAACCCTCACCCACACCCTACACATCACCCTAAACCTAACACTCACCCTAACCCTAACCCTAACCCTCACCCTCACCCTAAGCCTAACCCTAACTCTAAACCTAAACCTAAACCTAACGCTCTCCCTCACAATCACCCTAACACTAACCCTAAACCTAGCCCTCAACCTCACCCTCACCTTAACCCTAAATCTAACCCAACCCTCACCCTAACCCTAAGGCTAACCCTAACCCTCACAATCGCCCTAACCCTCACCCTAAACCTTATCCTCAAATTAAACGTAACCCTAAGCCTAACCCTCACACTAACCCTACACCTCACCCTAACCCTAACCCTACACCTCACCTAATCCTCTCCCCATCCCTAACCCTAAATCTAAACCTCATCCTAAACCTAACATTCACCTTCACCCTCACCTTCCTTCTCAGCCTCACCCTAAACCTAAACCTAATCCTAAACCTAGCCCTCACCCTCACCCTAACTCTAACCCTAACCATCACCCTCCCTCTCGCCCTACCCCTCAACCTAACCCTAAACCTCATCCTATCACTAACCCTAACACTAACCCTCAACCTAACCCTAACCCTAAACCTAACCCTAAAACTCACCCTAACGCTAACATTCACCCTCACCCTAACCCTCACCCTCACCCTCACTCTCAGCCTCTCCCTAACCCTAACCCTAATCCTAACCCTAGCCCTCACCCTAGCTCTAACCCTCACCCTCAGGCTAACCCTAACCCTAAACCTAAGCCTGACCCTAACCCTCACCCTAACCCTTAACCTCACACTAACAGTAACCCTCACCCTAATCCTAAACCTACACCTCAACCTAACCCTCAACCTAACACTAACCCTCTCCCAAATCCTAACCTTCACCTTCACAGGAAACATCACCCTCACCCTAACCCTCACCCTCACCGTAAACATCACCCTAACCCTAAACCTCACCCTAACTATAACTCTCACCCTCACCCTAACGCTCAGCCTAAACCTAACACACACCGTAACCCGAATTCTCACCCTAACCGTCACCCTAACCGTCAACCTAACACTAACCCAAACCCTCAACCTAACCATAATTCTCACACTAAATCTCACCCACACCCTAATCCTCACCCGAACCCTAAACCTAACCCTTACCTAACTGAAACCCTCACTCTGAATCTCACCCTCACACTCACCTAACCTTCACCCTCAACCTAGCCCTCAAACTCACCCTCAGCCTAACCATAACCCTAACAGCAATCCTAGCCCTAACCCTCACCCTCACACTCACCATCACCCTAAACCTAACCCTAACACTAACCCTCACCCACACACTCACCATCACCCTAACCCTAACCTTAAACCTCGCCCTCACCCTTACCTTTACCCTCACACTAACCCTAACCCTCACCCTCACCCTCACCTTAATCCTAATCCTAACCTTAACCCTCACCCTCACTCTAAACTTCACCCTAACCCTTACACTCACCCTCACCCTAACCATAAACCTAACTGTCACACTAACCCTAACCTTCACCCTAACCCTAACCATAACCCTAACCCTCACCCAAACACTCACCCTAACCCTAAACATAACCCTAACCCTCACCCTCACCCCAAACCTCAACCTAACCCTTACCCTCAGCCTAAACCCAACCCTACCCCTCACCCTAAATCTCACCCTAATCCTAAACCTACACCTCACCCTAATCCTCACCCTAACCCTAACCCTAGCACTAACCCTCCCCCAACCCCTCAACCTAAACCTTACCCTCAACCTAACCCTAAGCCTAACCCTAACTCTAATCCTCACACTAACCCTAACCCTTAATGTAACTCTAACAGTACACCTCACCCTAATCCTCTCCCTAACCCTAATCCTAACTCTAAAACTCATCCTAATCCTAACATTCACCCTTACCCTCAACTTCATTCTCAACCTTACCCTAACCCTAAACCTAATCCTAAACCTAGCCTTCACACTCACCCTAACTGTAACCCTAATTCTAACCCTAAACCTAACCCTCAATCTAATCCTCATCCTAACCCTAAATCTCAACCTAACACTAACCCTAACCCTAACCCTCAAACTAACCCTAACACTAAACCTAACCCTAAAACTCATCCTAACCCTAAACCTCACCCTCACCCTCACTCTCAGCCTCTCCCTAACCCTAACCCTAATCCTAACCCTACCCCTCACCCTCACCCTCACGCTAACCCTCACCCTCACCCTCAATCTCAGCCTAACCTAACCCTAACCCTAACCATAACCCTAACCCTAAACCTAACACTAAACCTCACATTAAACATAACCCTCACGCTAACGCTAACTTTGAACCTCAATATCACCCTAAACTTCACCCTAAACCTTACTCTCAACCTAACCCTAACCCTAACCCTAAACCTCACACTAACAATAAAACTAACCCTAACCCTAAACCTAAACCTTACCTTAACCCTCAACCTAACCCTCACCCTAATCCTAACCCTCACCCTAATTATAACACTCACCCTCACCCTAACCCTCAGCCTAAACCTAACACACACCTTAACATGAATTCTCACCTTAACCGTCAACCTAACCGTCACCCAAAACTAACCGTAACGCTCACCCTAACCCTCAACCTCTCCCTAACCCTAACGATCACACTAACCCTTACCCTCACCCTAACCCTCACCCTAACCCTAACCCTAACACTAACCCTAATCCTAACGCTCACCCTCACCCTCACCCTAACCCTCATCCTAACCCTAAACCTCATTCTAACACTAACCCTAACCCTAACCTTCAACCTAAACCTAAGTCTAAACCTAACCCTAACGCAAACCCTCACCCTCACCCTAAACCTAACCTTAACATTAACCCTCACCATAAACCTAACCCTCACGATAACGCTAACCCTGACCCTCACCATCACCCTAACCCTCACCCTAAACCTTGTTCTCACCCTAACCCTAACCCTCACATTAACCCTAACCCTAAACCTAACCCTTACCTTAACCCCCAGCCTAACCCTCACTCTCACCCTAACCTTCACCGTCACCCAAACCCTCACCCTCACCCTAAACATCACCCTCAACCTAACCCTGACCCTCAACCTCATACTAAACTTAACCCTAAACCAAACCCTCACACTAAATCTAACACTCACCCTAAACCTAACCCTAACCGTCACCCTCACCCTAACCGTCATCTTAACCCTAAAACTCAACCTAACCCTAACCCTAACCCTAAACCTCAACCTAACCCTAACCTTAACCCTCCCCTATACCTAACCCTAATCGTAAAGCTCCCCTAGCACTATCCCTCACCCTCACCCTCAATCTCAGCCTCTCCCTAACCCTAACCCTAATCCTAACGCTAGCCCTCACCCTCACCCTCACCCTAGCCCTCACCCTCACCCTTAGCCTAACCCTAACCCTAACCCTAATCCTAACCCTAAACCTCACTCTGAGCCTAGCCCTGACCCTCGACCTCAGCCTAACCCTAACCCTAACCCTAATCCTAAACCTAACCCTCACCCTCACCCTCAACCTAATCCTCACCCTAAGCCTCATCCTAACCATTACATAACGAAAATCCTCACCCTCAAGCTCACCCTCACCCTCACCCTAACTCTCACCCTCAAACCAGCCCTCACCCTCACCCTCAGCTTAACCCTAACCCTAACACTAATACTAACCCTAGACCTCACCCTCACCCTCATCCTAAACCTAACCCTTACCCTAACCCTCATCCTCACCCTCACCCTAACACTAACCCTAACTCTCACCCTTACCCTAACCCTCACCCTAAACCTAACCCTAACCCTCACATTAACCCTAAATCTTACCCTAATCCTAACCCTCACTTTAAACCTCACAGTAACTCTCACCGTCACCCTAACACTCACGCTAAGCTAAGCTTCAACCACACCCTAAGAGTAACCTTCACGCTCACCCTCAACCTCAACCTAAATATCAGCCTCAACCTAACAATCATCCTAAACCTAAACCTCACTCTCACGTTAACACTCTCCCACACCCTCACCCTAACTCTAACCCTAACCCTAACCCTTACCTTAAACCTAACTCTAACTCTAAACCTCACCCTAACTCTCACCTTAACCCTAAAGCTAACCCTAACCTTCACCCTCACACTAAACCTCACCCTAACCCTTACCCTCATCCATACCCTAACCCTAATCCTAAACCTAATCCTCACACTAACACTAACCCTAACCGTAACACTCACACCAACCTTCACAATAAACCTAACACTAACCCTAAACTTCAACCTTACGATAACTTTAACCCTAAACCCTACCCTCACCCTAACCTTCACCGTCAACCAAACCCTCACTCTAAACCTACCCCTCATTCACACCCTAACCCTCACCCTCACCAGAACCCTTACCCTCACCCTAACCATCACCCTCACCCTAAACATCACCCTAACCCTAACCCTCACCCTCACACTAACCCTAACACTAACCCTCAACCTAAGCCTAACCCTAACCCTAACCCTAATCCTAAAACTAACGCTTTCCCTCACCCTCACCCTAACACTAACCCTAAACTTAACCCTCACCCTCACCTCACTGTAAGCCGAAATCTAACCCTAACCCTCATCCTAACCGTAACGCTAACCCTAACCCTCACCATCCCCCTAATCCTCACCCTAACACTTATCCTCACATTAACGGAAACCCTCAGATTAACCCTCACACTAACCTCAAACCTCACCCTAAACCTAAACCTACACCTCACCCTAACCCTCACCCTAACACTAACCCTCTAACTAAACCTCCCACTCATCTTAACCCTCAAACTAACCCTTATCCTCACCCTCACCCTAACCCTCACATTAACCCTAAACCTCACCCTAAAACTAAGCCTAACCCTCATCCTCACCCTAACCCTCACCATCCCCCTAACCCTCACCCTAACACTTATCCTCACATTAACCAAAACACTCAGCCTAACCCTCCCACTAACCTTAAACCTCACCCTAATCCTAAAATTACCCCTCACCCTAACCATCACCCTAAACCTACCCTCAACCACACCCTAACCCTCAAACTCACACGAAACCACAACCTCACCCTAACCCTCACCCTCACCGTAAACATCAACCTAACCCTAACCCTCACCTTAACCCTAACCCAAACACTCACCCTAACCCTATCTCTCACGCTAAATCTCACCCTCATCCTAATCCTCACCCTAAACCTAACCCTAACACTTACCTAAACGAAACCCTCACACTCAACCTCACCCTCACATTCACCTAACCTTCACCCTCACCATAGCCCTCACCCTCACCATAGCCCTCACCCTCACCCTCAGCCTAACCTAACCCTAACCCTCATCATAGCCCTAACCCTCACCCTCACACTCACCCTCACCCTAAACCTAACCCTAACCCTAACACTAACTCTCACCCACACCCTCATCCTCATCATAAACCTAACCCTAACCAAACCCTCACCCTTGCCCTTACCCTAACACTAACACTAGCCCTCAACCTCAACCTAATCCTAAATATAACCTTAACCCTCACTCTCTCACTAACCTTCACCCTAACCCTTACCATCACCTTAACCCTAACACTAAACCTAATCCTCACACTAACCCTAACCTTCACCCTAACCCGAACCCTAACCCCAACCTTCACCCTCACTCTAACCCTAACACTACCCCTAACCCTCACCCTCAACCCAAACAGCAACCTAACCCTTACCCTCAGCCTAAGCATAACCCTAAACCTAACCATCACACTAACTCTAAACCTAATCCTCAGCCTTACCCTAACCCTACACTTCACCCTAACTCTCACCCTAAACCTAAACCTTCACCATCACCCTAACCCTCACCGTCACCCTAACCCTAACCTTCACCCTCAACCTCAACCTCACCCTCAACCTAACCCTAACCCTAACCCTAAAGATAAACCTTACCCTAACCCTCACCCTAACCCTCACCCAAACCCTTATCCTCACCCTATCCGTAAACTTAACCCTAATCCAATCCCTCACACTAACTCTAAACCTCAGCCTAACCCTATCCCTGTTCCTCACCCTAAACATCACCCTAACCTTCACCCTCACCCTAGCCCTCACCCTCACTCTAAACCTCAGGCTCACCCTCAACCTCAACCTAAACCTTACCATCACACTAATCCTAACCCTAATCCTAAACCTAACCCTTACCCTCAACCTCACCCTAACCCTAACGCTAACCTTCACCTGGACACTGAACCTCACCCTAACCCTAACCCTAATCCTATCCCAAAATCTCACCCTAACCCTCACCCAATCCCTAACCTTCACCCTAACCCTCAGCATCACCATAATCCTCACCCTAACCCTAACCCTAACACTTTCCTATCTAAAACATTCACCCTCACCCTTACCCTCACCCTCAACCTCACCCTAACCTAACCTTAACTCTAACCCTCACACTCACCCTCAACCTAACCCTAACCCTAAAAATAACACTAACCCTTTCCCTCACACTAATCCTAACCCTCACCCTAACCCGAACCCTAAACCACACCTGAACACACACCCTCACGCTAACCCTAATCCTCAATCTAACCCTAACCCTAAACCTTTACCTAACCCTCACCCTCACCTTAGCCCTCACCCTAACCCTAATCCTAACCATAATCTTCACCCTAACCCAACACTCACCCGCACCCTAAACCTCACCCTCAACCTAACCCTCATCCTAACACTAACCCTAAACCTCACCCTCTCCCTCACCCTCACCCACAGCCTAACACTAATCCTAACCCTAATCCTAACCCTAACCTTCACGATCAACCTCACCCACAGCCTAACACTAAAGCTCACGCTCACCCTCACCCTTACCCTAACCCTAACCCTAACCCTCACGCTCACCCTCACCCTCACCCTCAACCTAACCCTAATGCTATCCCTAAACCTCACCCGCAGCCTAACCCTCATCCTAACCCTTACCCTCTACTAACCCGTATAGTCACACATACCCTAACCCGCAACCTAAGCCTAATTTAACCCTAATACTCACCCTCACACTAACCCTCACCCTAACCCTTATTCTAACCCTAACCCTAACCCTCAACATAACACTTACGCTCACACTAACCCTAACCCTAATCCTCACCCTCACACTCACCTTCAACCTCACCCTAAACCTCACCCTCACACTAATCCTAACTCTAAACCTTACCCTCACCCTAAACCTAACCCCAAACCTAATCCTAACACTAACCATAACTTTAACCCTCACCATCACCCTAACCCTAACACTAAACATAACTCTCTCACTCACACTCACCCTAACCCTAAACCTAACCCTAACCATAAAAAAACCGTAAACCTAAGCCTAACCCTAACCCTCTCACTAAGCCTTACTCTCACACTAACCCTAACTGTAGCCCTCACCCTAACCCTCACCCTCAGCCTAACCCTCACCCTAACCCTAAGCCTAAGCCTCACACTCATCCTAACCATCTCCATAACCCTAAAGCTAAACCTCACCCTCACCCTAACCCTAATGCTCACCCTCACCCTAAAACTAATCCTAACCCTAATCCTAACTTAACCCTAACCATCACCCTCAGACTAACCCTAACCCTCACCCTAACATTCAACCTAACCCTAAACCTAACTCTAACCCTAAACATCACTTTCACCCTAACCCTCACACTAAACCTAACCTTCACCCTAACCCTAACCCTAACCCTCACTCTCACCCTCACACTCAGCCTAACCCTAACCCAATCCCTAATCCTAACCCTAAACTTCACTCTCACCTTCACCCTAACCCTAACCCTAAACCTCACCCTCATCCTCACCCTCTCCCTAACCCGCACCCTAATCCTCACCCTAACCCTCACCCTCACCCTCATCCTAACCTTAACCCTACCCTCACCCGAACCCGAAACCGAATCCTAACACTCATCCTCACCCTTAATATAACCCTAACCGTAACCCTCACCTTACCCCTAACCCTAAACCTCTGCGTAAACCTAACCCTCACCCTCACCCTAATCCTCACCCTAAACCTAACCCTAACACTTTCCTAACTAAAACTCTCAACCTCATGCTCATTCTCACCCTAACACTTACCCTCACCTAAACCTAACCCTCACACTCACCCTAACCCGAACCCGAACCCTAACCCGAACCCTACACTCACCCTAACCCTAATGCTAACACTAACCCTCACCCTCACCCTAACCCTTATTCTCACTCTAACACTAACCCTCACCCTAAATCTCACCCTCACCCTAATCCTAACCC
Source organism: Dipodomys merriami (assembly GCF_024711535.1). Taxonomy (NCBI): domain Eukaryota; kingdom Metazoa; phylum Chordata; class Mammalia; order Rodentia; family Heteromyidae; genus Dipodomys; species Dipodomys merriami. Next base: position 3,294,160 of record NW_027202482.1, on the reverse strand, counting down.
TATCCCTCACCCTCACCTTAACCCTAACCCTAAACCTCACCCTAACCCACAAATTAAACATAATGCTCACCCTAACCCTCACCCAACACCTCCACTTAAGCCTCATCCTAAACCTAAACCTAACCCTCAACCTAACCCTAACCATCACCCTAACACCAACCCTAACCCTCACCCTCACCCTCACACTCAGCCTAGTAATAACCCTAACCCAAAACCTAACCCTAAACCTCAACCTCAACCAAACCCTACACCTAAACCTCACCCTAACCCACAAATTAACCCTATTGCTCACCCTAACCCTCACCCTACAACTCAACCTAAGCCTCATCCTAAACCTAAACCTAACCCTCACCCTAACCCTAACCCTCACCCTAACACTAGCCGTAAACCCTCACCCTAACCCTCACACTCAGCCTAATCATAACCCTAACCCAAAACCTAACCCTAACCCTCACCCTCACCCTCAAACTCACCCTAACTCTAACACTAAACGTAACTCTCACCCTCAAACTCACCCTCACCCTAAACCTAATCCTAACCATAAAAATAAACCTAAATCTAACCCAAACCCTCTCACTAAACCTTACACTCAAACTAACCCTAACAATACCGCTCACGCTTACCCTCAACCTCACCCTAAACGTAACCCTCGCCCTAACGCTAACCCTCACCCTCACCCTCATCTCAGCCCTCACCCTATCCCTAATCCTAACCCTAATCCTCACCGTAACCCTAACCCTCTCCTTCACACTAACCCTCACCCTCACCCTAACCCTCACCCTCACCCTAACCCTAAACCTAACCCTAACCCTCCCTTTCACCCAACCCTCACACTAAACCTAACCATCACCCTAACCCTTAACCTAACGCTCACCCTCACCCTCACCCTCAGCCTAAACCTAACCCTAACACTAATCCTAACCCTAAACCTCACTCTCACCTTCACCCTAAACCTAAACCTAACCCTCATCCTCATGCTCACCCTCACAGTCAACCTAAAACTCACCCTCACACTAACCCTAACCCTGATCCTCAACCCAACCTTAACCCTCACCCTAACCCTCACCCTCAACCACAACCTCACCCTCAACCTCACCCTAACCCACACCCTAACACACACCCTCACACTAAACCTAACCCTCACTCTAACCTTAACCCTAACACTTACCCTAACCCTCACCTTCACCCTAGCCCTAACCCTAACAGTAATCCTATCCCTAATACTCACCCTAAACCTAACACTCACCCTCACCCTCAGACTCACCCTCACCCTAACTCTAACCCTAACCCTATCTCTAAAACTCACGCTCACAATAACTCTCACACTAACCCTTACACTCACCCTCACCCTAACCCTCAATCTAACCTTATTCCTAAACCTCAAGCTCACACTAATTCTCAACCTAACCCTTACACTCACCCTCACCCTAACCATCGCACTAACCCTAACCTACACCCTAACCCTAACCTTAACCCTCACCCTCACCCTCACCCTCACCCTCAACCTCAGCATAACACTACACCTAACCCTAATCCTAACCCTACCCCACACCCTCACTCTCACCCTAACCCTAAACCTAACCCTAACCCTCACCCTCAACCTCAACCTCAACCTCAACCTCAACCTCAACCTCAACCTCACCCTAACCCTAAACTGAACCCTAACACTCACCCTAACCCTAACCCTCACACTCACTCTAATCCTCACCCTAACCCACACATTAAACCTAACCATCAACCTAAGCCTAACTCTAACACTCACCCTCACCATCATCCTCAGCATAACCCTAACCCTAAACCTAACACACATTCCTCACCCTAAATCTCACCGTCACCCTAATCTTCACCCTAACCCTAACCCTCACCCTAAAGCTCATGCTAACCCTAACCCTAGCCCTCACCCTCACCCTAACCCTAATCCTAAAGCTAACCCTAAACCTTACCCTAAACCTAAGGCTAACTCTAACCCACTTCCTCACCCTAAACTTCTCCCTAACTCTTACACTCACTCTAACCCTAAACATAACCCTCACACTAATCCTAACCCTTACCCTAACCCTAAATTGCAACCTAACCCTCATCCTAACCATAAACCTCACCCACACCGTAATCCTCACCCTAACCCTAAACCTCTCCCTCACCTTAATCATCACACTAACCCTAACCCCCACCCTAAACCTAACCATAACCCTCACCCTCAACCTCATCCTCACACTCATCCTAAGCCTAACCCTAAACCTAACACTAGTCCTAAACCTAAATCTCAACCTAACCATCACCCTAACGCTAACCCTAAACCTAACCCTAACCATAACCCTCAACCTCACCATAGATATCACCCTAACCCTAACCCTCACCCTAACCCTCAACCTAACCCTTACTCTCCACTTAAACCTAAGCCTCACCCTAAAGCTAACACTCACCCTAACCCTTACACTCACACTAACCCTAACCCCAACCCTAATCCTAACCCTCACACTAACCATAACCCTAAACCTAACCCTAACCCTACCGCTCACCCTAACCCTAAACCTAACCTCAAACCTAACCTTAATCCTCAAACTAACCCTAAATCTCACCCTCACCCTCACTCTAACCCTAACGTTAACCCTAACCCTAAACCTCAGACTAAACCTATACCTCACCATAACCTTAATCCTACCCCTCAGACTAACCCTCACCCTAAAACTCACCCTAACACTCAGGCTAACCCTAACCCTCACTCTCATCCTAACCCTCACTCTAACACTTACCCTCACCCTAACCCTAATACTAACTCTCACCCTCACCCTCACCCTCACCCTCAGCCTAACCCTAACCCTAAACTTAATCCTAACCCTAACGCTCACCCTCACCCTCACACTAACACTAACCCTAACCCTAAACTTCACCCTCAGCTTCAACCTCACCCTAAACCTCATCCTCACACTGACCCTCACCTTAAACCTAACCCTAACCCTCACCCTAACAATAATTCTCACCCTAACGCTAACCCTAACACTCACCCTCAACCTTAGCGTAACCCTAACCCTCACTCGCACCCTAACCCTCACCTAACCGAAATGCTAACACTAACCCTCACACTCATCCTATCCCTCACTGTAACCATTACCCTCACTGTAAGGGTAACCTTAACCCTTACCCTTTCGCTCAGACTAAACCAAACCCTCCACCTAACCCTAACCCTACCCCTCAGCCTAAACCTCACCCTAACACTAAACCTAACCATAATTCTCACCCAATCCCTAAAACTAACCCTAACCCTCACCCTCACCCTAGCTCTCACCCTACTGCTAACCCTAATCCTAACCCTCACCCTCATCCTAACCCTAACCCTAAAGCTCACCCTGACCCTAACCCTCACCCTAATCCTAATCCTAATTCTAACACTAACCCTCACCCTAACCCTCACCCTTACCCTTACTTTCACCCACACCTTCACCCTAACATTAATCCTAACACTAACCATCACCCTAACCCTCAACCTAACCCTAAACCTAACCCTAACCCTCATCCTAATCCTCACCCTAAACCTTACCCTAACCCTCACACTCACCCTAACCCTCACACTAACCCTTACCCTCACCCTAACCCTAAACCTAATCTTAAACCTCTCCCTCAAATTTAATCTAACACTCACATTAACAGTAATCCTACCCCTCACCCTAACACCCATCCTAACCCTAAACCTAAACCTAAACCTAAACCTAACCCTCACCCTCACTCTTAACCTAACGCCAACCCTCAACGTAACATAATCCCTCACCCTCACTCTCACCCTCAGTCTAAGCCTCACCATAACCCTAATCCTAATACTAACTCAAACTTTAATCCTAACCCTAACCCTAACCCTCACCCTCACCCCAGCTCTAACCCTTATGCAAACCTAACCCTACACATCACCCAAACTCTAACCCTAACTGAACCCCAACCCTAACCCTCACACTCACCCTAACCCTGACCCTAAACCTAACACTCACCCTCCTCCTAATCCTATTCCTAGCCCTAAACCTCACCCTAAACATCACCCAAAACCTAGAGCTAACTCTAAACTTCACCCTCACCCTAAACCACTCCTACTAATAACCCTAAACCTATACTAACTCTAACCCTAACCCTCACACTAATCCTGACCCAAACTCTAACCCTAACCTTAAACTTCACCCTAAGACTCACCCTAACCCTAAACCTAACCCTCACCCTCACCCTAACCCTAACACTAACCCTCACCCTCACTCCAACACTCACCGTCAACCTAAATCTCATCTTAACCCTAACCCTCAACCACACCCTAACCCTCACCCTCACCGGAACACTCACTTTAACCCTAAACCACACCCTCACTCTAAAAATCACTCTAACTCTCACCCTAACCCTCATCCTAAACCTAACCCTCACCATAACCCTTACCCTGACCCTAATCCTAAACCTAAACCTCACCCTAACCCTAACCCTAAACCTTAACCTCACACTAATCCTAAACCTAAACTTCACCCTAACCCTAACCCTAACCCTTAACCTCACCTTAACCCTAATCCTCACCGTAACCCTAACACTCCCCCTAACCCTTACCCTCATGCTAACCTTAACCCCAAACCTAAGCTTAACCCTCACACTAACCCTGACCCTCACCCTAACCCTAACCCTGACCCTAAGGCTAACTCTAAACCTCACCCTCACCCTCACCCTAAACCTCTCCCTAACCCTTACACTAACCATAACCCTAAACTAACCCTAACCCTAACCCTCACACTAATCCTAAACCTAACCCTAACCCTAAACCTAACCGTTACCCTCACCCTAACCCTAAGCCCAACCCTAACCCTAAACCTCACACTAACACTAACCCTCACCCTAAACCTAAACCTAACCCTAACCAAAATTCTAATCCTCACACTAATCCTAAACCTCACCCTAACCCTTAACCTAACCCTAACATTCACCCTAACCCTCACCCTCACCTTCTAACTCACCCTCACCCTCAGCCTAACCCTTACCCTAGCCCTAATCCTAACCGTAACGCTCACCCTCACCCTGACCCTAACCCTCAGCTTCACGCTCACCCTCAGCGTAACCCTCAGCCTCACCATCACTATCACCCTAACTGTAACACTAACCATAACATTCACCCTAAACCTAACCCTCACCCTCACCCTAACCCTAACCTTCACCCTCAACCTCACCCTCACCATAAAATTAACCCTCACCCTAGCCCTAAGTCTAACTCTAACCCTCACCCTCACCCTAAAACTCTCCCTAAACCTTACACTCACCCTAACCCTAAACCTAAACCTAACCCTCACACTAATTCTAACCCTAATCCTAACCCTAAATTTCAACCTAAACCTAAACCTAACTGTAACTCTCAACCTCACCCTAAACCTCACCGTCAACCTAACCCTCACTCTCACTGTCAACCTAATCCTCACCCTCACCCTCATACTCACCCTAACCCTAACCCTAAAACTCACCTTCACCCTAAGACTCACACTAACCCTAACCCTCACCCTAACCCTAACCCTCAACTTCACCTTCACCCTAACCCTAATGCTCCCCCTTACCCTAAACCTCACTCTAACCCTTACCCTCACACTAACCCTAACACTTACCCCCACCCACACACGCATCCTAACCCTTAACCTCACATTAATCCTCACCCTAACTCTAACCCTAACCGTAACCCTCACTCTCACCCTAACCCTAACCCTGACCCTCATCCTCACCTTAACCCTCACCCTTACCCTCACCCTAACCCTAACCCTAAACCTCACCCTCACCCTTACCCTCAACCTAAACCTTACCCTAACCCTAACGCTAAACCTAACACTCACCCTAACCCTAATCCTCACCCTAAACCTTATCATCAGCCTAAACCTAACCTTAACCCTAATCCTAACCCTCACAATAACCTTAACCCTCACCATATCCCTAACTCTATTCCTCACACTAACCCTCACCCTAGCCATCACACTCACCGTAAACTTTACCCTCACCCTAACCTTAACCCTAACCCTAATCCTAAATCCAACCCTCACCATCTCCCTCACACTAACACAAACCCTAACCCTCACCCTCAACCTCATCCTCACCCTAACCCTAACCCTCACCCTCACACTAACCCTAACCCAGACCCTAAGCCTAACCCTAACCCTCACCCTCACCCTCACCCTAACCCTAACCCTAAGACTCACCCTAACCCTCACATTAACACTCATGCTAACCCTAAACCTCAATCTCACTCTTAACCCTTACCGTCACCCTAACCCTATCCCTAAACATAACCCTCACACTAAACCTAACCCTCACTCTGACCCTAACCCTACCCCTCACACTAACCCTAACCCTAACCCTAATCCGCATCCTCAACCTAACCCTTATCATCACCCTAACCCTCACCCTAAAATTAACCCTAACTTTAACCCAAACCTTAACCTTAAACATCACACTAACCCTTACCCTAACCCTAACCCTCACCCTCATCTTAATCCTCAACCTAACAATTACAGTCATCCTAACCCTAACTCTAACCCTAACCCTTACCCTCACCTTAACTGTTACCCTAACTCTAAACTTAACCCTAACCCTAAAACTACCCCCACCCTAACCCTCATCCTAACCCTAACCATAACACTAATCACCACCCTGACCCTAACCCTAACCCTAACCCTAACCCTCACCCTCAACCTAGCCCTCACCGTCACCCTAAACCTCACACTACCCTAACCTTCTGCGACAACCTCACCCTCACCTTCACCCTCACCCTCAGCCTAAATCTCACACAGAGCCCAGCCCTCAGACGAACACTAACCCTAACCCTAACCCTCAACCTAACCCTAACCCTAACCCTATCCCTAACCCTCACACTAACCCTAACCCTCACACTAACACTAAGCTTACCCCTCACACTAACCCTCATCCTAAACCTCACCCTCACCCTCACCCTCACCCTAAACCTCACCCTAACCCTAGGCCTCAGCCTAACACAAAACCTAACCCTAACACAAACACTAATCATCAACCTAACCCTCAATCTCACCCTAAGCTTAAGCCTAATCCAAACACTCACCCTAACACTCAACCAAACCCTAACAATAACACTAACCCTAAACCTCACCCTAACACTAAACTTCAGCCTAACCCTAAGCCTCACCATAACCTAACATTAACCCGAAACCTAACCCAAACCCTACCCCTCACCTTAACCCTAAACCTCACCCTCATCCTAACCCTCACCGTTACACTTACCCTCAGGGTAACCCTAATCCTAACTTGAACCCTAACACTAACCCTACCCCTCACACTAACTCTAACCCTACCCCTCACCTTAACCCACATCCTAAATCTAACGCTAACCCTAACCCCTCACACTAACTCTAACCCTACCCCTCACCTTAACCCACATCCTAAATCTAACGCTAACCCTAACACTCACCATAACCCTAATCCTGACCATAACCCTCACCCTCACACTCACCCTCACCCTCACCTTAAACCTAAGTCTCAGCCTCAATCTCAACCTAACCCTAAACCTAACCCTAACCCTCACCCTAATGGTAACCCTGAGCCTGAACCTAACCATAACCCACACCCTAACCCTCACACTCACCCTCACCCTAACCCTCACCCTCACCCTAGCCCTCACCCTAATCCTAACTCTAACCCTAACACTCAACTAAAACCTAACTCTAACACTAAACCTAAGCCTTACCCACAAACTCAATGTCACCGTAACACTCACCCTAACCCTAACCCTCAACCACACCCTAACCCTCACCCTCACCCGAACCGTCATCCTAAATCTAACTCTAACCCTGACCCACACGCTAACCCTAATCCTCACCCTCATGCTCAGCCTAACCCGAAGCCAAACTCTAATCGAAACCTATGCCTCACCCTCACCCTCACCCTAACCCAAACACTAATCCTAACCCTAAGCCTCAACCTCAGCCTCACCCTAACCCTAAACCTAAATCTAGCACTCACCCTAAACATAACCCTCACCTTAACCCTTACCCTAACCCTAACCATAAACCTAAACCTAAACCTATCCCAAACACTAACCCTAACTCTCACCCTAACCCTCACCCTAACCCTAATCCTAACCTTAAACATCACCCTAACCCTAACACTCACATCATCCTAACCCTCAACCTAAACCTTACACTCACCCTAACTCTAACTCTAAACCTAACCACACCCTCACCTTAACCCTAACTCTAACTCTCACCCTAACCTTAACCTCACCCTAAACCTAAACCTAACCCAAACCCTCACCCTAAGTCTAAAGCTCACCCTAACCCTAACCCTAAACCTAAACCTCACCCTCACCCTAACCTTCACCCTAACCCTTACCTCACCCTAACCCTCACCCTCATCCTACCCCTCACCCTAATCCTAACTCTAACCCTAACCCTGACCCTAACCCTAACCCTCACCCTAACCTTCACCCTCATCCTAACCCTCACCCTAATCCTTACCCTCATCCTAACAGTAACTCTCAAACTAAACCTAAATCTACCCTTCATCTTAAACCTCATCTTAACACTAAGCCTAATCCTAACACTCACCCTAACACTAACACTAACCCTAACACTCACCCTGACAATCAGCCTAACCCTAACCCTAACCCGAACCAGAACCCTATTCCTCCCCCTCAAACTCACCCTAATTCTCACCCTAACCCTAACCCTAACTATACCCCTCACCCTAATACTCATCCTAACCCTAAACCAAACCCTATCCCTCACCCTCACCTTCACCGTAATCCTAACTCTAACTCTCACCCTAACCCTAACCCTCAACCTAACCCTAACCCTCACTATCACCCACAACCTAACTCTAAACCCTAACCCTCAACCTAACCATAACTCTAATCCTAACCCTAAACCTCACCCTAAACCTCACCTTAATCCTTACCCACACTCTAACCCTAACCCTAACCATCACACTAATCCTAACCTTCAACTTAACCCTAACGTTACCCCTCATCCTAACACTAATACTAAAACTAACCATCACCCTAAACCTAGGCTTAACCCTCGCCCTCACACTAACCATCCCCGTCAACCTAACGCTCACCTTTTCCCTAACCCTCACCCACAACCCAAAACTCACACTCACCCAAACCCTCACCCTCACCCTAACCCTAACCCTAACCTCACACTAACCCTAACCCAGACCCTAAGCCCAACACTAACTCTGACCCACACCCTAACACTAACCCTAACCCTCACCCTAACCCTCACATTAACACTCATGCTAACCCTGCATCTCAATCTCACTCTACCCTCATCATAACCCTTACCGTCAACCTAACCCTATCCCTAAACATAACCCTCACACTAAACCTAACCCTCACTCTGACCCTAACCCTACCCCTCACACTAACCCTAACCCTAACCCTAATCCGCATCCTCAACCTAACCCTTACCCTCACCCTAACCCTAACACTAACCCTATCCCTAACCCTCACACTAACCCTAACCCTCACACTAACACTAACCCTACCCCTCACACTAACCCTCATCCTAAACCTAACCCTAACCCTCACCCTCACCCTAACCCTAACACTCACCCTAACCCTAAACCTCACTCACCCTCACTCTCACCCTCAACCTAACCCTAACCCTACCCCTCACCTTAAACCTTATCCTAACTCTAACCCTAACACTAACACTCACACTAATTCTAAACCTAATCCTAAAGCTCACTCTCACCCTCACTATCAACCGAACACTAAACCTCACCCTAACACTCACCCTAGCCTAAACCTCACCTGCACCCTAAACCTCACCCTCACCCTAACACTCACCCTAACCGAGCCCTCAGCCTAACACAAAACCTAACCCTAACCCTAACCCTAACCCTCACCCTAACCTTCACGCTCACTATAACCTTAAGCCTAACCAAAACACTCACTCTAACACTCAACCAAAACCTAACCCTAACACTAACCCTAACCCGCACCCTAACACTAACCTTTAGCCTAACCCTAAGCCTCAACCTACCCTAACCATAACCAGAAACCTAAACCGAACCCTACTCCTCACCCTAACCCTAAACCTAACCCTAAGCCTCACCCTCATCCTAACCCTCACCGTTACACTTACCCTCACGGTAACCCTAACCCTAACTCTAACCCTCACACTAATCCTACCCCTCACACTAACCCTAACCTTACCCCTCAACCTAACCCTCATCCTAAACTTAATGCTAACCCTAACACTCACCTAACCCTAATCCTAACCCTAAAACTCAATTTAACACTCACCCTCACCCTCATCTTAAATCTCAGCCTCAGCCTCAACCTCAACCTAACCCTAAACCTAACACTAACCCTCACCCTAACGGTAACCCTGAGCCTAACCTTAACCCTAACCCACACCCTTACCCTCACCCTCACCTTCACCCTCACCCTAACCCTCATCCTCAACCTAGCCCTCACCCTAATCCTAACTCTAACCCTTACACTGACCCAAAAACTAACTCTAACACTAAATTTAAACCTAACCCTCAAACTCAACGTCACACTAACACTCACCCAAAACCTAACCCTCAACCACACCCTAACCCGAACCCTCACCAGAACCCTCATCCTAAATCTAACCCTACGTAACCCTCACGCTAATCCTAACCGTCACCCTCATGCTCAGCCTAACACGAAGCCAAACTCTAATCGAAACCTAAGCCTCACCCTCACCCTCACCCTAACCCAAACACTAATCCTAACGCTAAGCCTAACCCTCAGCCTCACCCTAAACCTAAACCTAACTCTAACCCTCACCCAAACCATAACCCTCACCCTAAAACTAACTGTGACCGTCACCCTAACCCTAAACCAAACCCTTACCCTAAACCTAACCCTAACATTAACCCTAACCCTCACCCTAAACCTAACCCTAACCTTAACCCTAACCCTCACCCAAACCCTAACCCTAAACATAACACTCCCCCTCCTCCTAACCCTCAAACTAAACCTCACCCTCGCCCTAACCCTAACCCTCACCCTAACCCTAACTCTAACCCTCACCCTCACCCTAAATCTAAACCTCACCCTAACCCTCAACCTAACACTCACCCTACCACTAATACGAAACTTAACCATCACCCTAAACCTAACCTTAACCTTCACCCTCACTCTAAGCCTCCCTGTCAATAGAACCCTCACCTTTACCCTTACCCTCACCCACAACCCAACCCTCATCCTCACCCAAAGCCTCACTCTATCCCTAACCCTGACCCTAACCCTAACCCACACCCTCAACTCACCCTCACCATAACCCTAAACCTAACCCTCATCCTAACCCTAACCCAGACCCTAACCCTATCCCTAACCCTCACCCTCACACTCACCCTAACACTTACCCTAACCCGAAGCCTAATTCGAACCCTCAACATCACCCTAACCCTAACCCTCACCCTCAAACTCACCCAAACCCTCACCCTCACCCTATCCCTCACCCTAATCCTAACTCTAACCCTAACACTCACCCAAAACCTAACAATAACACTAATTCTAAACCTAACCCTCAGACTCATTGGCACCCTAACACACACCCTAACCCTAACCCTACCCACACCCTAACCCTCACCCTCACCCTCAACCGAACCCTAAACCTCTCGCTCACACTAAACATCACCTAAAGCTAACCCGCACACTAACCCTAACCCTAACCCTCACGCTATAGTTAACCCTCATCCTCACCCTAACCATAAGCCTAAGACTAACCCTAACACTAATCCTAAACCTAACACTCACCCTCACTCTACCCCTCACCTTATCAGTAAACCCCAACCTCACACTCACCCTAACCCTAACCCTAACCCTAACCCTCACCCTACCCTAACCAAAACCCTAACCCTAATCATCACCCTACCCCACACGCTAACCCTTAACCTAACCCTAATCCGCACTCTCAACTTAACCCTAAACCTAACCCTAACCCTCATCCCCACCCTAACACTCACCCTCAACCTAACCCTATCCCTAACCCTCACCCTCATCCTAAACCTCACACTTTCCCTTACCCTCACGGTAACCCTAATGCTAACCCTAACCCTATCCATCACAATAACGTTAAGGCTCACACTAAACCTAACCCTACCCCTCACCCTAACCGTCAACCTAAACCTAACACTAACTCTAACCCTCACCCTAACCCTCACCCTCACCCTCAACCTCACCTTCAACCTAACCCTAAACCTAGCCCTCACCCTAACACTCAACCTAAACCTAACCCTAACCCTAACTCTCACGCTAACCCTAAACCTCGCCCTCATGCTCAGCCTAATCTTAACCCAAAACCTAATCCCAACCCTAAGCCTCCCCCTCAACCTCACCCTAACCCAAACCCTAATCCTAACACTAAGCTTCAGCCTCAGCATCACCCTAACCCTAAAACTAACCCTAACCCTCACCCTAAACCAAAACCTCACCCTAAACCTAACCATGATCCTCACGCTAACCCTAACCCTTACCCTAAACCTAACCCTAACATTAACCCTAACCCTCACCCTAAACTAACCCTAACCTTAAACCTAACCCTCATGCTAAGCCTCACCTTAACCCTAACCCTAACCCTAACTCTCCCCCTCACCCTACAACTCAACCTAATCCTTACCCTTATCCTCAACCTAACCCTCACAATAAACCTAACCCTCACCCTAATCCTAACACTAACCCTCACCCTCACCCTAAAGCTCAACCTCAGCCTAAACCTAACCCTCATCCTTACCTTCATCTTAACCCTTACCCTAACCCTACACCTCCCCCTCCCCCTAACCCTCAACCTAAACCTTACCCTCATCCTCACCCTAGCTCTCACCCTAACCCGAACACTAACCCTCACCCTCACCGTAACCCTAACTCTAACTCTCACCCTAACCGTAACCCTCACACTTACCCTAACCCTACCCCTCACCTTAACCCTTATCCTAAACCTAAGCCTAAACCTAACACTCAATCTTACTGTAACCCTATCCCTAACACTCAACCTGACCCTCAGCCTAACACTAATATGAACCCTAACCATCACACTAGCCCTAACCTTAACTCTCGCCATAACTCTAACCCTCCCAGTCAACCTAACCCTCACCTTTACAAGAACCCTCAACCACAACCCAACCCTCACCCAAACCCTCACCCTATCACTAACTCTAACCCTAAACATAACCCTCACCCTCACCCTCACCCTCACCCTAACCCTAACCCTAACCCTTCCCTAACCCTAAACCAGACCCTAATCCTAACCCTAACCATCACCCTCACCCTCACCCTAACCCTATCGCTAACCCTAACCCTAAGCCTAATCCTAACCCTCACCTTCAACCTAGCCCACACCCTAACACTAATCCTAACCCTAATCCTCACCCTAACCCTAAACTTCACCCTAACGATAACCCTCACCCTAACCCTAACACTTACCCTAAACATAACCCTAACATTAACCCAAACTATCACCCTAAACGTAACCTTTAATTTAAACCTAAACCTCACCCTAACCCTCACCCTAACGCTAACCCCAAACCTAACCCTCCCCCTCACCGTAACCCTGAACCTAACCTTTACCCTCATCCTCAGCCTATAACCCTCACAATAAACCTAACCCTCACCCTAATCCTAACACTAACATTCACCCTCAACCTCACGCTCACCCTCATCCTAACCCTAACCCTAACACTAATCCAAACACTAACCCTCAAGCTCAACCTAACCCTAACCCGAACCCTAACCCTCATCCTCACACCCACCCTCATCCTCACCTTAAACCTCATCCTCAGCCTAAACCTCACGCTAACCCTAACCCTCACCTTAAACCTCATCCTCAACCTAAACCTCACCCTAACCCTAACCCTAACCTAACCCTCACCCTCACCGTAACCCTGACCCTAACCCCAAACCTAACCCAACCCCTAAACCTCACCCTCACCCTAACCCTCACCCTCATCCTAGCCCTCACCCTAATCCTAACTCTAACCCTAACCCTCACCCTAACCCTCACCCTCATCCTAACCCTCAACCTAACCCTTACCCTCATCCTAACAGTAACTCTCAAACTAAACCTAAATCTACCCCTCACCTTAACCCTCATCTTAACCCTAAGCCTAATCATAACACTCACCCTAAACCTAACCGTAACCCTAACCCTAACACTCACCCTGACAATCAGCCTAACCCTAACCCTAACCAGAACCAGAACCCTATTCCTCCCCCTGAAACTCACCTTAATTCTCACCCTAACCCTAACCCTAACTATACCCCTCACCCAAAACCTAATCCTAACCCTAAACCAAACCCTATCCCTCACCCTCACCTTCACCTTAAACCTAACTCTAACTCTCACCCTAACCATAACCCTCAACCTAACCCTAACCCTAACCATCACCCACAACCTAACTCTAAACCTCACCCTAAACCTCAACCTAACCATAACTCTAATCCTAACCCTAAACCTCACCCTAAACCTCACCCTAACCCTTACCCACAGTCTAACCCTTACCCTAACCATCACACTAATCCTAAACCTCACGTTAACCCTAACGGATACCCCTCACCCTAACACTAATATGAAAACTATCCATCACCCTAATCCTACGGTTAACCCTCGCCCTCAGTCTAACCATCCCCGTCAACCTAACCCTCACCTTTACCCTAACCCTCACCCACAACCCAAAACTCACACTCACCCAAACCCTCACCCTCACCCTAACCCTCGCACTAACCCTAACCCAGACCCTAAGCCTAACCCTAACCCTCACCATCACCCTAACCCTAACACTCACCCTAACCCTCACATTAACACTCATACTAACCCTAAACCTCAATCTCACTCTACCCTCATCCTAACCCTTACCGTCATCCTAATCCTATCCCTAACCATAACCCTCACACTAAACCTAACCCTCACTCTGACCCTAACCCTACCCCTCACACTAACCCTAACCCTAACCCTAATCCGCATCCTCAACCTAACCCTTACCCTCACCCTAACCCTCACCCTAAAATTAACCCTAACCCTAACCCAAACCTTAACCTTAAACATCACTCTAACCCTAATCCTAACCCTAACCCTCACCCTTACCTTAACTGTTACCCTCACTCTAAACCTATCCCTAACTCTAAAACTTCCCCTCACCCTAATCTTCATCCTACCCCTAACCGTAACCCTAATCCCCACCCTGACCCTAACCCTAACCCTAACCCTAACCCTCACCCTCACCCTAGCCCTCAGCGTCACGCTAACCCTCACCCTACCCTAAGCCTCAGTGACACCCTCACCCTCACCTTCACCCTAACCCTCACCCTAAACCTCACCTTCACTCCAGCCTTCATCCTAACACTAACCCTAACCCTAAACCTCACCTAACCCTTGCCACCCCGACTCCAGTGGAGTCTGCTTAGAATGGGAAACCATCTATCAGACCAAGATACGGGCTTCAGAGACCTATCTCTGAGTTTTGGGACTTCACTGAAGTCTACCTCAGAGAATGTGGCTTACAGAAACCTATCACCAAGTTTTGGGAATTCACCGAATTCTACCTCGAAAAATAGGGCTTGTAAGAGGCCTACTCCTGGAAAAAGGCTAGCAAACCCCTGGGAAAGATGTGTTTCTGTCTTTCTTCTCCTCATTAATCTTTTACTGTTTCTGCTGCTCATTGTGCTTAATCATTGTCAACGTTCCCTTATTCAAAGCTCTTTCTTAAGAGTGTTGATGACTCCAATATCTGATGAGTGTCTCAAAAATATGACTAACTCACCAGAGTTAAGTGCTACCCTGAAACCCCTCTTATGGAGGCTAGTAGGCAAACATAAGTAAATATAAAAGTATTGGGGGTTTCACAAAGTCACTTCAGCAGAAGGAATTGTTTGTAAGAGATTTTCAAAAAGCTATAGGCGCGGCTAGAACAGAAAGAATGTATGGCAATTGCGGAAATTACTTAGGAGAAAGAACTTCCTGGTACTCTCATTTACTAAGAGACTTGCTAGATCTAGGCCTCCGTAACCTTACTGTTAAAGAAGGACCAGGAAAAATCTTATGGGATAATTAAGGTCTCTATAGAAATAAGGTAATGGTTAGTTGGTGACAAACGTCGAAACCCATTATATTTCTTAGAGATAAGCCGGAAAAAAGTCCAATCAGGCGACCAGCTGGTGACCACCCAAGAATGAAGCCCTGCAGCAACATTGTGTAAACTTTTGCCCTTTCAGGCGACCAGCTGGTGACCATCCAAGAAGGAAGCCCTGCAGCAAGATTATGAAACCTTTTGCCCTTTTCTTATGAAGACTTCTGTTATAAAAGTTTGTTATCCTCTGCATTAAATCGCACTCAGCACTCAGCACTCAGCATCCACTCCAAATATGTGTGAGTTGTCTGTTTGCCATCTCCCCATCCTATTCCAGGTTCCTCCCCTAGGTATCCTCCATCGTCCCCACAGAACCCGGTCAGCAGCAAATCCTAAAACTAACCCTATCCCTAATCCTCACACTAACCCTAACCCTCACACTAACACTAAACCTACCCCTCACACTAACCCTCATCCTAAACCTAACCCTAACCCTCACCCTCACACCAACCCTAACCCTAACACTCACCCTAACCCTAAACCTCACCGTAACCCTCACCCTCAACCTAACCCTAACCCTACCCCTCACCCTAAAACTCATCCTAAACCTAACCCTAACCCGAACACTCACACTAATCCTAAACCTAACCCTAAACCTCACCCTCACCCTCACTATCAACCAAACACTAAACCTCACCCTAACACTCAACCTAGCCTAACCCTCACCTACACCCTAACCCTCACCCTCAACCTCACCCTAACCCTCACCCTAAACCTAGCCCTCAGCCTAACACAAAACCTAACCCTAACACTAACCCAAAACCTCACCCCTACCCTCACCCTCACCCTAAGCTTAAGCCTAACCCAAAAACTCACCCTAAAATTCAACCAAACCCTAACCCTAACACTAACCCTAACCCTCACCCTAACACTAACTTTTAACCTAAACATAAGCCTCACTCTACAATAACCATAACCCAAAACCTAACCAGAACACTACCCCTCACCCTAACCCTAACTCTAACCCTAACCCTCACCCTCATCCTAACCCTCACCGTTACACTTACCCTCACGGTAACCTTAAACCTAACTCTAACACTCACACTAACCCTACCCCTCACACTAACCCTAACCCTACCCCTCACCCTAACCCTCAACCTAAACCTAACGCTAATCTTAACACTCAACCTAACCCTAATCCTAACCCTAACCCTCACACTCACACTAACCCTCACCCTCACCTTAAACCTCAGCCTCAGCCTCAACCTCAACCTAAGCCTAAACCTAACCCTAACCCTCATCCTAACAGTAACCCTGAGCCTAAACCTAACCCTAAACCACACCCTAACCCTCACCCTCACACTCACCCTCACCCTAACCCTCACCCTCACCCTAGCCCTCACCCTAATCCTAAATCTAACCCTAACACTCACCCAAACCCTAACTCTAACACTAAACTTAAACCTAACCCTCAAACTCAACGTCACCCTAACACTCAACCTAAACCTAACCCTCAACTACACCCTAACCCTCACCCTCACCCAAATCCTCATCCTAAACCTAACCCTAACCCTAACCCTCACGCTAATCCTAACCCTCAGCCTCATGCTCAGCCTAACACTAAGTCAAACTCAAATCGAACCCTAAAACTCACCCTCACCCTCACCCTAACCCAAACACTAATCCTAACCCTAAGCCTCACTCTCAGCCTCACCCTAAACCTAAACCTAACTCTAACCCTCACCCTAACCATAACCCTCACCCTAACCCTAAACCGAACCCTTACCCTAAACCTAACCCTAACATTGACCCTAACCCTCACGTTAAACCTAACCCTAACCTTAACCCTAACCCTCACCGAAACCATAACCCTAACCCTAACACTCCCCCTCCCCCTAACCCTCAAACTAAAGCCTCACTCTCAGCCTCACCCTAAACCTAAACCTAACTGTAGCCCTCACCCTAACCATAACCCTCACCCTAACCCTAAACCTAACCCTTACCCTAAACCTAACTCTAACATTGACCCTAACCCTCACGCTAAACCTAACCCTAACCTTAACCCTAACCCTCACCCAAACCCTAAACCTAACACTAACAGTCCCCCTCCCCCTAACCCTCAAACTAAACCTCACACTCACCCTAACCCTAACTCTAACTCTCACCCTAACCCTAACCCTCACCCTCACCCTTATTCTAAACCTCACCCTAACCCTCAACCTAATTCTTACTCCAACAGTAACCCTAAACCTAACCCTAAACCTTACCCTCACTCTAACCCTAACCCTCACACCAATCCTAGCCTTCACCCGAACCCTAAATATACCCCTCACCCAAACCCTCACCCTAACACTAATACGAAACGTAACCATCAACCTAACCCTAAGCTTAACCCTCATCCTCACTCTAAGCCTCCCTGTCAATCTAACCCTCAAATTTACCCTAACCCTCACCAACAACCCAACCCTCACCCTCACCCAATCCCTCACCCTATCCATAACACTAAACCTAACCCACACCCTCAACTAGACCCTCACCATAACCCTAAACCTAACCCTTATCCTAACCCTAACCCACACCCTAACCCTATCCCTAACCCTAACCCTCACACTCACCCTAACACTAACCCTAAAACTAAGTCTAATCCTAACCCTCAACCTCACCCTAACCCTCACCCTCACCCTCAAACTCACCCAAACCCTCACCCTCACCCTAACCCTGACCCTGATCCTAAATCTAACCCTAACACTCACCCAAAACCTAACAATAACAGTAACCCTAAACCTAACCCTTAAACTCAACGTCACCCTAATACACACCCTAACCCTAACCCTCACCCACACCCTAACCCTCACCCTCACCCTCACCCTCACCCTAACCCTAAACCTAGACCTCATCCTAACACTCAACCTAAACCTAACCCTAACCCTAACCTTAACCCTCATCCTCACTCTAAGCCTCCCTGTCAATCTAACCCTCAAATTTACCCTAACCCTCACCAACAACCCAACCCTCACCCTCACCCAATCCCTCACCCTATCCATAACACTAAACCTAACCCACACCCTCAACTAGACCCTCACCATAACCCTAACCCTCACCCTCACACTCACCCTAACACTAACCCTAAAACTAAGTCTAATCCTAACCCTCAACCTCACCCTAACCCTCACCCTCACCCTCAAACTCACCCAAACCCTCACCCTCACCCTAGCCCTGACCCTGATCCTAAATCTAACCCTAACACTCACCCAAAACCTAACAATAACAGTAACCCTAAACCTAACCCTTAAACTCATCGTCACCCTAATACACACCCTAACCCTAACCCTCACCCACACCCTAACCCTCACCCTCACCCGAACCCGAACCCTAACCCTAAACCTAGACCTCATCCTAACACTCAACCTAAACCTAACCCTAACCCTAACTCTTAAGCTAACCCTAAACCTCACCCTCATGCTCAGCCTAACCCTAACCCAAAACCACAACTCTAAGCCTCACCCTCAACCTCACCCTAACCCAAACACTAATCCTAACCCTAAGCCTCACCCTCAGACTCACCCTAAACCTAAACCTAACCCTTACCCTCAGCCTCAACCTAACCATGACCCTTACCCTAACCCTAAACCTTACGCTAAACCTAACCCTAACATTAAATCTAAACCTCACCCTAAACTAACCCTAACCCTAACACTCCCCCTCACCCTAATCCTCAACCTAATCCTTACCCTTATCCTCACCCTAACCCTCACAATAAACCTAACCCTCACCCTAATCCTAACACTAACCCTCACCCTCACCCTCACCCTCACCCTCAGCCCAACCCTAACCCTCATCCTTACCCTCACCCTCACCCTAACCCTAACACTAAACCTCCCCCTCCCCCTAACCCTCAACCTAAACCTTACCCTCATCCTCACCCTAACCATCACCCTAACCCTAACACTAAACCTCACACTCACCTTCACCCTAACTCTAACCCTCAACCTAACCGTAAACCTCACCCTAACCCTAACCCTATCTCTCACCCTTGCCCTAACTCTAAACTTCACCCTAACCCTCAACCTCACCCTAACGCTCACCCTCACCCTCAAACTCACCCAAACCCTCACCCTCACCCTAGCCCTGACCCTAATCCTAAATCTAACCCTAACACTCACCCAAAACCTAACAATAAATGTAACCCTAAACCTAACACTCAAACTCATCGTCACCCTAATACACACCCTAACACTAACCCTCACCCACACCATAACCCTCACCATCACCCTCACCCGAACCATAAACCTCACGCTCACACTAAACATCACCTAACCTTAACCTGCACAGTAACTCTAGCTCTAACCCTCACGCTATCGCTAACCCTCACCCTCACCCTAACCATAAGCCTAAGCCTAAGCTTAACACTAAACTTTAACCTAACACTCACACTCACTCTACCCCTAACCCTATCAGTAAACCCCAACCTCACACTCACACTAACCCCAACCCTAACATTAACCCTCATCCTCACCCTAACACTCACCCTCAACCTAACCCTATCCCTAACCCTCACCCTCATCCTAACACTCACACGTTCCCTTACCCTCCCGGTAACCCTAATCCTAACCCTAACCCTAACCTTCACAATAACACTAAGGCTCACACTAACCCTAACCCTACCCCTCACCCTAACCCTCAACCTAAATCTAACACTAACCCTAACGCTCACCCTAACCCTAACCCGCACCCTAACTCTCACCCTCACCCTCAACCTCACCCTCACCCTAACCCTAAACCTAGCCCTCATCCTAACACTCAACTTAAACCTAACCCTAACCCTAACTCTTAAGCTAACCCTAAACCTCACTCTCATGCTCAGCCTAACCCTAACCCAAAACCACAACCCTAAGCATCACCCTCAACCTCACCCTAACCCAAACACTAATCCTAACCCTAAGCCTCACCCTCAACCTCACCCTAACCCTAAACCTAACCCTAACCCTCACACTAACCCTAACCCTCACCCTCAACCTAACCATGACCCTCACCCTAACCCTAAACCTTACGCTAAACCTAACCTTAACATTAAACCTAAACCTCACCCTAAACTAACCCTAAACCTAACCCTCCCCCTCACCCTAACCCTCAACCTAATCCTTACCCTTATCCTCACCCTAACCCACACAATAAACCTAACCCTCACCCTAATCCTAACTCTAACCCTCACCCTCACCCTCACGCTCACCCTCAGCCCAACCCTAACCCTCATCCTTACCCTCACCCTAACCCTAACCCTAACACTAAACCTCCCCCTACCCCTAACCCTCAACCTAAACCTTACCCTCATCCTCACCCTAACCCTCACCCTAACCCTAACACTAACCCTCACACTCACCCTCACCCTAACTCTAACTCTCAACATAACCGTAAACCTCATCCTAACCCTAAGCCTATCTCTCACCCTCGCCCTATTTCTAAACTTCACCCTAACACTCAACCTAACCCTAACTCTAACACTAACCCTATAACTAACCGTAAACCTCACCCTAACCCTTACCCACACTCTAACCCTGACACTAACCCTCACCCTGACTATACCCCTCACCCTACCACTCACCCTAACATAAATATGAACCCTTACCATCCCCATAATTCTATCCTTAACCCTTGCCCTCACTCTAACCCTCCCCGTCAATCTAAGCCTCAACTTTACCTTAACCCTCACCCACAACCCAACCCTCACCCTCCCCCAAAACCTCACCTTATCCCTAACCCTAACCCTAAACCTAACCTTCACCCTCACCCTCATCCTCATAATCACCCTAATCCTCACCCTCACCCTAGCCCTCAGCCTAAACCTAATCCTAACCCTAAACCTCACCCTCACCCTAACAATAACCCTAAACCTACCCCTCACACTAACCATAACCTTCAAACTAAACCTAACCCTACCCCTCACACTATCCCTCATCCTAAACCTAAACCTAACCCTCACCCTCACCCACACCCTCACCCTAACCCTCACCCTCACCCTCACCCTCAGCCTAACACTAACCCTCAACCTAACCTTTACCCTGATCCTTCCCTAATCCTAACACTAACCCTCACCCTAAACCTCAACCTAATTCTTACCCTCATCCTCACCCTAACCCTCACAATAAACCTAATCCTCACCATAACACTAACAAGAACCCTTACCCTTACTCTCATGCTCACCCTCACCCTAACCCTAAGCCTCACCCTAACCCTCACCCTAAATGTAACGTTAACCCTCCCCCTCACCCTAACCCTCAAACTAAACCTTACCCTCATCCTCAACCGAACCCTCACTCTAACCCTAAAACTAAGCCTCAAACTCACCCTAACCTTAACACTAACCCCCAAACTAAACCTAACCCTCACCCTAAACCTCACCCTCACGCGAACACTAACCCTACCCCTCACCCTAACCCTCACACTAACGCTAAGCCTCACCATCACTCTAACCCTCACCCTAACCCTTACCCTCACTCTAAGCCTAAAACCAACCCTAACCCTAAACCTCACACTAACCCTCACCCTACCCTAACCATAACACTAACACTAACCCTCACCCTACACCAAACCCTAACCCGAATCCTCACCCTAAACATCACCCTCACCCAAAACCTATCCATAACCCAAACCCTCACCCTACCCCTAACCTTGACCCTAAGCCTAACCCTAACCCTAACACTAATCCTAAACCAAACACTACCCTGACCCTAACCCTAACCCTAACCCTAACCCTCACCCTAACACTTACCTTAACCCTAACACTCACCCTCACACTAACCCTCATGGTCACCCTAACCCTCAACCAACCCTAACCCTCACTGACACCCTAACCCTCACCCTCACTCTCACACTCACCCTAACCCTCACCCTCACCCTACCCTCAGCCTAACCCTAACCCTAACCCTAACTCTCACCCTAACCCTAACAATATCCCTAACCCTCACACTAAGCCTAACCTCAAACTAACCCTAACCCTACCCCTCACCCTAACCCTCATCCTAAAACTAAACCTAACACTCACCCTCACCCTAACCCTAACCGTAATCCTCACCCTAACCCTATACCTCACCCTCACCCTCACCCTCAAACTAACCCTAAACCTACCCATTAACCTAAACCTCATCCTAAACCTAACCCTAACCGTAACACTCACACAAATCCTAAACCTAACCTTAAACCTCAACCTCAGCCTCACCTTCAGACTAACACTAACCCTCAACCTAAACCTCAATCTACCTTAACCCTCACCGACACCCTAACCATCACCCTCACCCTCACCCACAACCTAACCCTCACCCTCACCCTAGCCCCCAGCCTAACCCAAACCCTTACCCTAACACTAACCCTAACCCTCACCTTAACCCTCACACTCACCCTAATCCTAACCATAACCCAAACCCTCACCCTAACACTCAATGAAACCCTAACCCTAATACTAAACCTAACCCTCACCCTAACACTAACGTTAAGCCTAACCCTCACCCTCACCCTACCCTAACTATAACCCTAACCTTAACCCTCACCCTACCCCTCACCCTAACCCTAACCCTAATCTTAACCCTCACCCTCATCTTAACCCTCACCATTAAACTTACCCTCACGGTAACCCTAAACCTAACCCTAACCCTAACAATTTCCCTAAACCTAACCCTTAACCCTCACCCTCACCCTAACACTAACGCTAACACTTACAGTAAACCTAAAGATCAAACTCACCGTCAACCTAACACTCACCATCACCCTAACACTCACACACACCCTAAACGTCACCCTCACCCGAACACTCACCCTTACCTTAAAACTCATCCTCACACTAAAGATCACACTAACCCTAACCCGCACCCTAACACTTAACCCTAACCCTCATCCTAACCCTAACCCTCACCCTTACCCTAACCCTACGCCTAAGCCTAACCCTAACACTAATCCTAAACCTAACACTCACCCTCACCATAACCCTAAACCTATCCCTAAAACTCACCCTCACACTCACCCTAACCCTAACCCTAACCCTCACACTCACCCTACCCTAAACAAAACCCTAACCCTAACCCTCACCCTACCCCTCACCGTAAAACTTAACCTAAACCTAACCCTCACCCTTACCCAAACCCTAAACCTAACCCTAAACCTCAACCTAAAACTAACCCTCACCGTGACCCTAATCATAAACCTCATGCTCACCCTAACACTGACCCTCACCCTAACCCTACACCTAAACCTCACCATTATCCTAACCCTCACCCTTACCATTACCCACACGGTAACCCTATCCCTAACCCTAACCCAAACACTAAACCTCACACTAACACTAAGGATCACACTAAACCTAATGCTACCTCTCACCCTTACCATCAACCTAAACCTAAGCCTAAGCCTAACCCTTACCCTCACCCTCACCCTCACCTGAACCCTAAACCAAGCCCTCACCCTAACCCTCAACCTAAACCTAACCCTAACCCTAACCCTCACGCTAAACCTAACACTCACCCTCACCCTCAGCGTAATCCTAACCCAAACCCTAATCCTAACCCTAAGCCTCAATCTCAACATCAGCCTAACCCAAACACTAATCCTAAACCTAAGCCTAACCCTCACCCTCACACTAACCATAACCCTAATCCTAACCCTCACCCTCACACTAACCGTTACCCTAAACCTAACCCTAACATTAACCCTAATCCTCAACCTAAACCTAACCCTAACCCTTCCCCACACACTAACCCTCAACCTAATTCTTACCCTCATACTCACCCTAACCCTCACAATAAACCTAAACCTCACCATAACCCTAACACTGACCCTTACCCTCACCCTCACGCTCACCCTCAGCCTAACCCTAACACTCACCCTAACCCTCACCCTAAATCTAACCCTAAACCTAACCCTCCCCCTCTCCCTAACCCTCAAACTAAACCTTCCCATCATCCTCATCCGAACCCTCACTCTAACCCTAAGCCTCACCCTCACCCTAACCCTAACTCTCACCCTAAACCTCACCGTCAACCTAACCCTAAACCTAACCCTCACCCTAACCCTAACCCTAACCCTAACCCTAACCCTAACCCTCACCCTAACCCTCACCCTCAAGCGAACCTTAACCCTACCCCTCAGCCTAAAGCTCACACTAACTTTAACCCTCACCCTAACTCTTACCCTCATCCTAAGCCTAAACCTAACCCTAACCCTAAACCTCACACTAACCCTAACACTCACCCTAACCCTAAACCTAACACTAAGCTTAAACCTCACCATAACCCTCACCCTACCCTAACCATAATCCTAACACTAACCGTCACCCTACCCATAAACCTAACCCTAACACTCACAATAACCATCACCCTATCCATAAAGCAAACACTCACCCTACCCCTCACCCTCACCCTCAGCCTAACCCTAACCCTAAAACTAATCCTAAACCAAACCCTCACCCTCCCCCTAATCCTAAACATAATCCTCATGCTAAACATAAACCTAACCCTCACCCTCACACTAAACCTCACCATCACCCAAACCTTCACCCTACCCTAACCCTCACTGACACCCTAAACCTCACCCTCACCCTCACCCTCACCCTCACTCTAGCCGTTAGCCTAACCCTAAGCCTCACCTAACCCTAACCCTAACCCTAACACTCACCCACACTCTAACCCTCACCATCAGCCTAACTCTCAATCTACCCTAACCCTCACTGAAAGACTAACCCTCACCCACACCCTATCCCTCACACTCACCCTAGCCCTCAGCCTAACCCAAAGCCTAACCCTACCACTCAACAAAACCCTAACCCAAACACTAACACTAACCCTCACCCTAACACTAACCTTAAGCCTAACCCTAGCCCTCACCCTTCCCTAACCATAAACCTAACCCTAACCCTGACCCTACCCCTAACCCTAACCCTTACACTTACACTCACGGTAACCCTAAACCTAATCCTAACATTAACCCTAAACCTAACCCTAACCCTCACCCTCACCCTATCACTCACCTTAACCCTTATAGTAAACCAAAATCTCAAACTCACCGTCACCCTAACACTCACCCTAAACCTAACCCTCACACGCACCCTAACCCTCACCCTCACCCGAACACCTACCCTCACCCTAAACTTCACCCTCACACTAAACATCACCCTTACCCTATCCCGCACCCTAACCCTAACCCTAACCCTCATCCTAACCCTAAACCTCACCCTCACCCTAACCCTAAGCCTAAGCCTAACCCTAACACTAACCCTAAACCTAACACTCACCCTTACCCTAACCTTAAACCTATCCCCAAAACACATCCTCACACTCACCCTAACCATAATCCTAACCCTCACCCTCACCCTACCGTAACCAAAACCCTAACCTTAAACCTCACACTACCCCTCACCCTAACCCTTAACCTAACCCTCACCTTCACCCTAACCCTCACCCTAAACCTAATCCTAACCCTGACCCTAACCGTCACCCTCATCGTCCCCCTAACACTGACCCTCACCATAACCCTATCCCGAAATCTCACCCTCGTCCTAACCCTTATCCTTACCCTTACCCACATGTTAACCCTAACCTTAACCCTAACCCAACACTCACACTAATACTAAGGCTCACACTAAATCTAACCCTACCCCTCACCTTACCCTCAACCTAAACCTAACCGTAAAACTAACCCTAAACCGCACCCGCACCCTCAACCTAACCCTAAGCCTAGCCATCACCATAAACCTCAACCTAAACCTAACCCTAACCCTAACACTCACGCTAACCCTAACCCTAAACCTAACACTCAGCCTCATCCTAACCCTCACCCTAACCCAAACCCTAATCCTAACCCTAAGCCTCACCCTAACACTCACCCTAACCCTAAACCAAAGCCAAACCTTCACCCTAACCCTAACCGTAACCATAAACCTAAACGTAACCCGACCCTAACCCTAACATTAACCCTAAACCTAACCCTTACCCTAAACCTAACCCTAACACTAACCCTCACCCTCACACTTTTGCGCACCCTTAGCCTAACCCTAACCCTCACCCTAATCCTTACAAAACCTAACCCTAACCCTAACCCTCACCCTCACCCTAACCTTCAACCTAAACCTTACCCTCACCCTCACCCTAACTCAAACTCTCAACCTTACCCTAACCATCACCCTAACACTAACCCTAAACCTCAACCTCACCCTAAATCTAAACCTCACCCTAAACCTCAACCTAACCTTAACCATAACTTTTACTCTAACCCTCACCCTCAACCTCACGCTCAACTTAACCCTAACCCTAACCCTCACCCTAACCCTAACCCTGACCCTAATCCTAACCCTAATGCACACCCTAAACCTCACCCTCACCCTAGCCCTCACCCTGATCTTAACTCTAACATTAACCCTCACCCTAAACCTAATACTCAACCTAACCCTCAGCCTCATCCTAACCCTCACCCTAACCCTTACCCTCTTCCTAAACCTAACCCTCACCCTAATCCTAAAACTACCCCTCACCTTAAGCCTCATCCTAACCCTAAGCCTAACCCTAACACTCATGCTAACACTAACCCTAACCCTAACACTCACCCTGACCCTCAGCCTAACCCTAACCCTAACACTAATTCTAACCCAATTCCTAAACCTCACACTCACTCTAATTCAAACCTTAACCCTAATCTTAACTATACCCCTCACCCTAACCCACACCCTAACCCTAAACCTAACCCTAAACCTCACCCTCAGCCTCACCCTCAGCCTAACCCTAACCCTCACCCTAAAATTTACCCTCACCCTGCCCTAACCCTAACCCTAAGCCCAACTCTCACCCAAACGCTAACACTAACACTAACCAAAAACCTAACACTAACCCTCACCCTCACCCTAACACTCACCCTAATCCTTACCCTAAACCTAACCATCAAATTAACTGTCACCCTAACACTCACCCTAACCCTAACCCTCACACACACTCTAACGCTCACCCTCACCCTAACCCTCACTCTCAAACTAAACATCACCCTACCCCTAACCGCACCCTAACCCAAACCCTAACCCTCACCCTAATCCTTACCCTAACCCTAACCCTTATCCTAACCCTTACACTCACCGTAACCCTTACCCTCACCCTCACACTCACCCTCACCTTAACCCTAAAACTACCCTTCAACCTAATCCTTAACCTAAACCTAACCCTAACCCTATCTCTCACGCTAAACCTAACCTTCACCCTCTCCCTCAGCCTAACCCTAACCCAAGCCCTAATCTTAACCCTCAGCGTCACACTCACCCTAACCCTAACCCCAACCCTAACACTCTACTTCACCCTCACCCTAACGCTAAACCTAACCATAAACATCACCCTAACCCCAACCCTCACACTAAATGTCAGCCTCACCCTAACCCTGACCCTAACCATTACCCTCACCCTAACCCTAACACTCACACTAACACTAACCTTCACCCTAACCCTAACTCTACCCCTCACCTTAATCCTCACCCTAACCCTAAGCCTAACCCTAACACTCACCCTAACCCTTACCCGAACCTTAACACTCACCTTCACCCTCAGCCTAACCCTAACCCTAACCCTAATCCTATCACTATTCCTCACCCTCTCCTTCACCCTAATTCTAACCCTAACCCTAACCCTCACCCTCACCCTAAACCTAACTCTACCTCTCACCCTAACACTAACACTCACCATCACCCTAACCCTAACCCTCACACTCACCCTAACTCTAAACCTCACCATAACCATCAACCTAAACCTAACTCTAACCCTAACCCTTAACCTCACCCTAAACCTCACCCTAACCCTTACCCTCACTCTAACCCAAACCCTCACACTAATCCTAACCCTCACCTGAACCCTAACAATACCCCTCACCTTAAACCTCACCCTAACACTAATACGAACCCTAGGCATCACACTAACCCTAGCCTTAAACCTTGCCATCACTCTAACCCTCCCCATCAACCTAACCCTCACTGTAACCCAACCCTCACCCACAATCCAACCCTGACCCTCACCCAACCCTCACCATATCCTTAAACCTAAACCTAACCCTCAAACTGACACTCATGCTAACCTTAAAATTCAAGCTCACCCTACCCTTATTGTAACCCTTACCCTCACCCTAGCCCTATCCCTAACCATAACCCTCACACTAAACCTAACCCTCACCCTAACCCTAACCCTACACCTCACACTAACCCTAACCGTAACCCTAATCCGCACCCTCAACTTAACCTTTAACCTCACCCTAAACCTCACAATCACCCTAACCCTAACCTTAACCTAAACTTTAAACATAACCCTAACCCTAACCATCACCCTCATCCTAACCCTCACCCTAACAATTACCCTCACCCTAAACCTAACCCTAACCCTAACACTCACCCTCACCTTGACCTTACCCTCACCCTAACCCTAACCCTAACCCTAAAACCTACTCCTCACCCTAACCCACATCCTAACCCTAACCGTAACCCTAATCGTCAACCCAACCTAACCCTAACCCTAACCATAACCCTAACCCTCACCCTCACCCTAACCCTAGCATCCCCGACCCCTCACCCTACGCTAACCCTCACCGACAGCCTAATCCTCACCCTACCCTCACCCTCAGCCTAACCTTAACCCTAACCCTAGCCCTCAACCTAAACCTAACCATAACCAATACCCTAACCCTCACACTAACCCTATCCCTCACCGTAACCCTCATCCTAAACCTAAACCTAAACCTCTCCCTCACCCTCACCCTCACCCTAACCCTCACCCTCACACTAAAAATCATCCTAACACTAACCCACTCCCTAACCCCAACCCTAACCCTCACCCTAACACTAACCCTCACCCTCAACCTAACGCTAAGCCTAACCCTAACACTAACACTAATCCTAAACCTAACACTCACCCTCACCCTAACACTAAACCTATTAGTAAACGTCACCTGCACACTCACCCTAAACCTAACCCTAACCCTCACCCTCACCCTAACCCTAATCAAAACCCTACCCCTTCACCCTAATGCTAAACCTAACCCTAACCCTCACCCTAACCCTAAGCCTTACCCTAACCCTAACCTTCAACCTCATCCTCACCCTAACACTCACCCTCACCCTAAACTTATCCCTAACCCTCACCCTCATCCTAACCCTCACACTTACCCTTACCCTCACTGTAACCCTAAATCTTAACCTAACCCTAAACCTAACCCTCAAACTAACACTAAGGGTAACACTAACCCTAAGCAAATCCCTCACCCTAACCCTCAACCTAAACCTAACCCTAACCCTAACCCCCACCCTAATCCTTACCCTCGCCCTAACCATCACCCTCACCATCACCCTCAACCTAACCATAAACCTACCCCTCACAGTACAACTCAACCTAAACCTAACTCTAAACCTATCCCTCACGCTAACCCTAACCCTCACCCTCACCCTCAGTCTCGGTGTCAGCCTAACCCAAAACCTAATCCTAAACCTAAGCCTAACCCTCAACCTAACCCTAACGCCAACCCTCACCCTCACCCTCAACCTCAGCTTCAGCCTAACCCTAACTCAAACCCTAATCCTAACCCTAAGCCTCAGCCTAACCCTAACCCTAAACCTAACCCTCACTCTAAACTTAACCCTCACTTTAAATCTAACCATAACCCTCACACTAACTAACCCTTGCCCTAAACCTAACCCTTACACTAAACCTAACCCTAATATAAACCCTAACCCACACCCTAAATCTAACCCTAAACTTAACCCAAAACCTCACCTAATCCTCACCCTCATCCTCACACTAAGCCTCACAATTAACCGAACCCTCTTTCTAACCCTAACACTAACCCTCACCTTCACCCTCAAACTCACCCTATGCCGAACCATAACCCTCACCCTCACTCTATCCCTAACTTTAACTCTCACCCTAACCCTAGCCCTCACCCTAAACCTAACCCTAACACTCACCCTCACCCTAACTCTAAACCTCACCCTAAACCTCAACCTAACCCTAACTCTAACCCTAACCCTAATCCTCACCCTAAACCTCTACCTAACCCTCACCCTCACCCTAAGCCTAACCCTAACCCTAACACTAATCCAAAACCTAAACCTCACCCTCACCCTACCCCTCAGCCTCACCCTAAGCCTAACCCTAACCCTAATCATCACCATCACCCTAACCCTCACAGTCACCCTAACCCTCAACCTCACCCTCACCCTCACCCTAACCGTAACCCTTACCCTACCCTCAGCCTAATCCTAACCCTAACCCTAACCCTCACTCTTACCTTAAGCCTCACCCTAACCCTCACACTAACCCTAACTCTCACACTGACCCAAACCCTACCCCTCACACTAACCTTCATTCTAAACCTAACCCTAACCCTCACCCTCACCCTAACCCTAGCCCTAACCTTCACCATAACCATAAACCTCACCCTCACTCTCACCCTCAACCTAACCCTAACCCTACCCCTCACCCTAAACTTCATCCTAACCCTAACCCTAACCTTAATGCTCACACTAATCCTAAACCTTACACTAAACCTCACCCTCACCCTCACCCTCAACCTAACCCTAAACCTACCCCTCACCCTAAACCTCATCCTAACCCTAACCATATCCCTAACGCTCACACTAATCCTAAACCTAACCCTAAACCTCACCCTCAACCTCACCCTCAGCCTAACACTAACCCTCACCCTAACCCTCACCCTAACCTAACCCTCACCGACACCCTAAACCTCACCCTCACCCTCACCCTCACCCTAAACCTCACCCTCATCTTAGCCCTCAGCCCAACCCAAACCCTAACCCTAACCTAACACTAACCGTCACCCTAACTCTCACCCTTTCCTTACCCTACCCCTAAACCAAACCCTCACCCAAACACTCAAACAAACCCTAACCCTAACACTAACCCTAACATTCACCCTAAAACTACCCTTAAGCCTAACCCTAACCCTCATCCTACCCTTACAATAACCCTAAACCTAACCCTCACCCTAACCCTAACCCTAACCCTAACCCTCAACCTCCTCCTAAACCTCACAGCTACACTTACCCTCACGGTTAACCCTAACCCTAACCCTATCACTCACACTAACCCTAACCCTCACACTATCCTTAACCCTACACCTCACCCTACCCCTCATCCTAAACCTAACACTAACCCTAACACTCACCCTAACCCGAAACCTAACCCTCACCCTAACCCTAACCCTTACCCTCACCCTCACCCTAACCCTAATACTAAACCTCGCCCTAACACTCATCCTAACGCTAACCGTAACCCTTACACTCACCCTAACCCTAACCCTCACCCTAACCCTCACCCTCAACCTCACCCTCACCCTAACCCTCAAACTAGCCCTCAACTTAAACCTGAACCTAAACCTAACCCTAACCCTAACCCTAACCCTAACCCTCACACTAATCCTAATCCTCACCTTAAGCCTAACTATACATCTCACCCTCAACCTCACCCTATCAGTAATACGAAACTTAACCATCACCCTAACACTTACCTTAACCCTCGCCCTCACTCTAACCCTCCCAGTCAACCTAAACCTCACCTTTACCCAAACCCTCTCCCAACACCCAACCCTCACCCTCACCCAATCCGCACCCTATCCCTAAACCTAACCCTAACCCTCACCCTAACACTCATGCTAACCCTAAACCTTACTCTCACCCTACCCTCATCCTAACCCTTACCCTCAACCTAACCTTATCCCTAACCATAACCCTCACACTAAACCTAACCCTCACCCTTACCGTAACCCTACCGCTCACACTAACCCTAACCGTAAAACCCTAATTCCGCACCATCAACCTAAACCTTACCCTCACCCTAAATCTCACCCTCACCCTAACCCTAACCTTAACCTTAAACATCACCCTAACCCTAACCCTCACCCTCATCCTAAACCTCACCCTAGCAATTACCCTCACCCTAACCCTAAACCTAACCCTAACCCTCACCCTCACCCTAACCCTTAACCTCACCCTAACCCTAACACTAACCATAACCTTAACCCTCACCCTCACCCTAACCCTCACCTCCCCCTAACCCTCACCCTACCCTAACTCTCACCGACACCCTAACCCTCACCATCACCGTCACCCTCACCCTAACCCTTACCCTCACCCTAGCCCTTAGCCTAACCCTTACCCTAACCCTAAACCTCACCCTAACCCTAACCCTAACCCTCGCCCTCACTCTAAACCTCCCAGTCACCCTAAACCTCACCTTTACCCAAACCCTCCCACAACACCCAACCCTCACCCTCACTCAATCCGCACCCTATCCCTAAACCTAACCCTAACCCTCACCCTAACACTGATGCTAACCCTAAACCTTACTCTCACCCTACTCTCATCCTAAACCTTACCCTCAACCTAACCCTATCCCTAACCATAACCCTCACACTAAACCTAACCCTCACCCTTACCGTAACCCTACCACTCACACTAACCCTAACCGTAACCTAATTCCGCACCATCAACCTAACCCTTACCCTCACCCTAAATCTCACCCTCACCCTAACCCTAAACTTAACCTTAAACATCACCCTAACCCTAACCCTCACCCTCATCCTAAACCTCACCCTAGCAATTACCCTCACCCTAACCCTAAACCTAATCCTAACCCTCAACCTCACCCTAACCCTTAACCTCAACCTAACCCTAACACTAACCATAACCTTAACCCTCACCCTCACCCTAACCCTCACCTCCCCCTAACCCTCACCCTACCCTAACTCTCACCGAAACCCTAACCCTCACCATCACCATCATCCTCACCCTAACCCTCACTCTCAACCTAGCCCTTAGCCTAACCCTTACCCTAACCTTAAACCTCACGCTAAACCTAACCATAACCCTCACACTAACCCTAACCCTCACACTCAACCTAAGCTACCCCTTGACATAACCCTCATCCTAAACCTAACCCTAACCCTCACCATCACACTAAACCTAACCCTCACCCTCACTCTAACCCTAAACCTCACCGTCATCCTCAGTCTCAACCTAACCCTAACCCTACCCCACACTCTAACCCTCATACTAAAGCTAACCCTAACCATATCACTCATACTAATGCTTAACCTAACCCTAAACCTCAACCTCACCCTACCCTCAGTCTAACCCTAACCCTAACCCTAACCCTCACCCTAACCCTAAGCCTAACCCTAACCCTAAACATAATCCTAACCCTAAACCTCACCCTCACCCTCACCATCAACTTCACCCTAACACTAAAGCTACCTTTCACCCTAACCTTCAACCTAAACCTAAGCATAAACCTAACCCTCACGCTAAACCTAACCCTCACCCTCACCCTCACCCTAAACCTAACCCAAACCCTAATCCTAACCCTAACCTCACCATCACCCTAACCCTAATCCCAACCCTAAACCTCACCTTCACAAAACCCTAAACCTAACCCTAACCCTCACCCTAACCTAACCGTAACCCTAAACCTAACCGTAACCCTCACCTTAACCCTAACCCTAACCCTAACCCTTACCCTAAACCTAACCCTAACATTAACCCTAAACCTAACCCTAACATTAACCCTAACCCTCACCCTAAAAGTAACCCTAAACGTAACCCTAAACCTCACCCTAACCCTCACGCTATCCCTAACCCTAACCCTAACCCTCTCCGTCACCCTAAGCCTCAACCTAACCCTTACCCTCATCCTCACCCTAACACTCACAATAAACCTAACCCTCACCCTAAACCTAACACTAACCCTCACCCTCAACCTCATGCTCACCCTCAACCTAACCCTAACCCTAACACTAATCCAAAAACTAACCCTCACCCTCAACGTAACCCTGACCCGAATCCTAACCCTCACCCTCACACTCACCCTCACTCTCACCTTAAAACTCAGCCTCAGCCTCAATCTCATCCTAACCCTAACCCTAACCCTCACCCTAATCATAACCCTGACCATAACCCTAACCCTGACCCACAATCTAACACTCATCCTCACCCTAACCCTCACTGTCACCTTGCCCTCAGGCTAACCTTAACCCTAACCCTAACCCCCTCACCCTCACCCTCAGCCTAACCCTAACCCTAGGCCTAATCCTAACCCTATTCCTCCCCCTCCCCCTCCCCCTAATTCTAACCCTAACCCTAACCCTCACACTCACCTTCACGATAAACCTCTCCCTAACCCTAACCTTCACCCATACCCTAAATCTAAGCCTCACCCTCAACCTCAGTCTAACCTTAACCATCACCCTAGTCCACACCACAAACCTAACCCTAAACCTAACACTAATCCTCACCCTCAACCTAACCCTTAACCTCACCCTAACACTCACCCTGACCCTAACCCTAACCGAAGCCCTAAACATAACCTTAAACATCAGCCTAACCCTCACCCTAACCCTAACCCTCACCGTCATCCTAACCCTCACGCTAACAATTACCCTCAACATAACCCTAAACCTAACTCTAACCCTCACACTAACCCTTAACGTCACCCTAACCCTAATCCTACCCATCACCCTAATACTCATCCTAACCCTAACCGTAACCCTAATCCTCACCCTGAACCTAACACTAACCCTCCTAACACTAACCCTCACTCTCACCCTAACCCTCACTGTCACCCTAACCCTCACCCTCACCCTCACCCTCGCCCTCACCCTTACCCTATACCTACTCCTCACCCTACCCCTCAACCTAAACCTAACCCTAAACCTATCCCTCACGCTAACCCTAACCCTCACACTCGGCCTCAGCCTAAATCTAACCCAAACCCTAATCCTAAACCTAACCCAAACCCTAACCCTAACCCTAAGCCTAACCCTTACCCTCACCTTAACCCTCACCCTCACCATCACCCTCACCCTCAACCTAACTATAAACCTACCCCTCACCTTACAATTCAACCTAAACCTAACCCAAAACCTATCCCTCACGCTAACCCTAACCCTCACCCTCACCCTCAGCCTCAGCCTCAGCGTAACCCAAACCTTAATCCTAAAACTAAGCCTAATCCTCACCCTAACCCTAACCCCAACCCTAACCCTCACCCTCACCCTCAGCCTCAGCCTAACCCTAACTCAAAACCTAATCCTACTCTAAGCCTCAGCCTCAACGTCACTCTAACTCAAACCCTAATCTTAACCCTAAGCCTCACCCTAACCCTCAACCTAAACCTAAACCTAAACCTAACACTCACCCTAAACGTAACCCTCACCCTAAATCTAACCGAAACCCTCACCCTAATTATAACCCTTGCCCTAAACCTAACACTTACCCTAAACCTAACCCTAATATTAACCCTAAACCTCACCCTAAATTTAACCCGAAATTAACCCTAACCCTCAACAAATCCTTACCCTCATCGTCACACTAACCCTCACAATAAACCTAACCCTCTCTAACCCTAACACTAACCCTCACCCTCACCCTCAAGCTCACCCTCAGCCTAACCATAACCCTCACCCTAAACCTCAACCTAACCCTAACACTAACCCTCAACCTCACCCTAAATCTAAACCTCACCCTAAACCTCAACCTAACCCTAACTCTAACGCTAACCCTAATCCTCACCCTAAATCTCACCCTAACCCTCACCCTCACCCTAACCCTGACCCTAAACCAAACCCTCACCCTACCCCTCAGCCTCACCCTAAGCCTAAACCTAACCCTAATCCTAAACATCACCCTAACCCTCAATGTCACCCTAACCCTTACCCTCACCCTTACCCTCACCCTAACCGTCACCCTCACCTCACCCTCAGCATAACCCTACACCTAAACCCAACCCTTACCCTAATCCTAAGCCTAACCCTAACCCTCACACTAACCCTAACACTCACACTAACCCTAACCCTACCCCTCACACTAACCCTCATCCTAAACCTAACCCTAAAACTCACCCTCAACCTAACCCTAACACTAAACCTCACCATAATCCTAAACCTCACCCTCACCCTCACCCTCAACCTAACCCTAAACCTACCCCTCACCCTAAACCTCATCCTAACC
Source organism: Dipodomys merriami (assembly GCF_024711535.1). Classification (NCBI taxonomy): domain Eukaryota; kingdom Metazoa; phylum Chordata; class Mammalia; order Rodentia; family Heteromyidae; genus Dipodomys; species Dipodomys merriami. The sequence continues at coordinate 3,257,079 of NW_027202482.1, read as the reverse complement.
CTAACCATATCCCTAACTCTCACACTAATCCTAAACCTAACCCTAAACCTCACCCTCAACCTCACCCTCAGCCTAACACTAACCCTCACCCTAACCTTCACCCTAACCTAACCCTCACCGACACCCTAAACCTCACCCTCACCCTCACCCTTACCCTAAACCTCAGGCTCATCTTAGCCCTCAGCCCAACCCAAACCCTAACCCTAACCTAACACTAACCGTCACCCTAACCCTCACCCTTTCCTTACCCTACCCCTAAACCAAACCCTCACCCAAACACTCAAACAAACCCTAACCCTAACACTAACCCTAACATTCACCCTAAAACTACCCTTAAGCCTAACCCTAACCCTCATCCTACCCTTACAATAACCCTAAACCTAACCCTCACCCTAACCCTAACCCTAACCCTAACCCTCAGCCTCATCCTAACCCTCACGGTTACACTTACCCTCACGGTAACCTTAACCTAACCCTATCACTCACAATAACCCTACACCTCACACTATCCCTAATACGACACCAAACCCTAACCCTCATCCTAAACCTAACACTAACTCTAACAGTCACCTTAACCCTTAGCCTAAACCTCACCTTAACCCTAACCCTCACCCTCACCCTCACACTAACCCTAATCTTACACCTCACCCTAACCCTCATCCTAAACCTAACCCTAACCCTTACACTCTCCCTAACCCTAACCCTCACCTAACCCTCCCCCTCCCCCTCCCCATCCCCCTCACCCTAACCCTCAACCTAGCCCTCACCTTAACCCTCAACCTAAACCTAACCCTAATCCTAACCTTACCATTCAACGTAACCCTTAACCTAACCATTACTCTCAACCTAATCCTCTCCCTAAACCTAACACTAACCCGAACCCTAAGCCTCATCGTAACCATCACGCTTACCCTTACCATCACGGTAACCCTAACCCTAACCCTAAACCTCACACTATCGCTAATCCTACCCCACAAACTAACGCTCATCCTAAAACTAACCCTAACCTTCAACCTCATCCTAACCCTAAACCTAACCCTCACACTTACCCTAAACCTCACCCTCATCCTCAACCTCAACCTATCCCTAAACCTACCCCTCACCCTAACCCTCATCATAACCCTCACCCTCACCCTAACAATCACCCAAACAATAAATCTAAGACTAAGGCTAACCCTCAGCTTAACCCTCACCCTCACCTTAACCCTAACCATAACCCAATCCCTCACCCTACTACTCACCCTCACTCTAACCCTAACCATAACACTAACCTGAAACATCACCCTAACCCTCACCTAACCCTAATACTCACCCTCATCGTAACCCTCACCTTAAACCTTAAACACACCCTAAATCTAACCCTAATCCTCACTCTAACCCTAACCCTAACCCTAACCCTCATCCTCACCCTAACACTCACCCTAAACCTATCCCTAACACTCACCCTCAACCTAAACCTCAACCTTACCCTTACCCTCAATGAAACCCTAACACTAACCCTCACACTAATGCTAAGGCTCACACTAACCCTAACCATACACCTCACCATAACCCTCAACCTAAACCTAACTCTAACCCTAACCCCCACACTAACCCTTACCCTCACACTAACCCTCACCCTCACCCTCAACCTAACCATCAACCTCACCCTAGCCCAAACCCTAACCATAAACCTAATGCTAAAACTCACCCTAACTCTAATCCTCAACCTAACCTTCAGCCTCATCCTAACCCTCACCCTAACCCTTACCCTCACCCTAAGCCTAACCCTCACCCTAACCCTTACACTCACCCTAAGCCTAACCCTACCCCTCACATTAACCCTCATCCTAAACCTAAGCCAAAATGTAACACTAACACTAACCCTAACCTTAACCTTAACACTCACCCTCACCCTCAGCCTAACCCTAACCCTAACCCTAACCCTAATCCTAACCCTATTCGTCACCCGCACCCTCACCCTCATTCTAACCCTAACCTAACCCTAACCTCACCCTCACCCTAACCCTAACTCTAAATCTCATCCTAACCCTAACCCTCACCCTAAACCTAACCCTAACCTTCACACTCACCCTAACTCTAAACCTCACCCTAACTCTAATCCTCATGCCAAACCTCACCCTAAACCTCACCCTAACCCTTACCCTCACTCTAACCCTAACCCTAACCCTCACACTAATCCTACCCGTCACACTAACCCTAAATATACCCCTCACCCTAACCCTCACCCTAACACTAATACAAAACCTAAACATCACCCTAACCCTAACCTTAACCCTCGCCCTCACTTTAACCCTCCCCGTCAACCTAACTCTCACTTTTACCCTAACCCTCACCCACAACCCAACACTCACCCTCACCCAACCCTCACCTTATCCCTTAACTTAACCCTAACCTCACCCTAACACTCATGCTAACCCTAAACCTTACTCTCACCCTACCCTAATCCTAACCCTTACCCTCACCCAAACCCTATCCTTAACGATAACCCTCACACTAAACCTAACCCTCACCCTAAACCTAACCCTACCCCTAACACTAACCTTAACCGTAACCCTAATCTGCACCCTCAACCTAACCCTTACCCTCACCCTAACACTCACCCTCACACTAACCCAACCCTAACCCTAAACTTCACCTTAAACATCACTCTAACCCTAACCCTCACCCTCATCCTAACCCTCACCCTAACAATTACCCTCACCCTCACCCTAAATCTAACCCTGACCCTCACCCTAACCCTTACCCTAACGTTAACCCTAAACCTAACCCTAAACCTACCCCTCACCCTAACTCTCAATCTAACCCTAAACGTAACCCTAATCCTCAACCTGACCCTAAACCTAACCATAACCATAACCCTAACCCTCAGCCTCACCCTAACCCTCACCCTCACCCTAGCCCTCAGCCTAACCCTAACCCTAACCCTAACCCTCACCCTAACCCTAAACCTACCCTAACCCTCACACTAAACCTAACCTTCACCCTCACCCTCTACCTAATCCTAACCCTACCTCCCACCCTAAACCTCATCCTAACCCTAACCCTAACCCTAACACTCACACTCATCCTAAATCTAACCCTAAACCTCACCCTCACCCTGACCCTCAGCCTAACACTAACCCTCACCATAACCCTTACCCTCACACTTCCTTAACCCTAACCCTAACCCTATAACTAATCATATACCTAATGCTCACCCTCATCCTATCCCTGAACCTAACACTCACCCTCACCCTAACCATGAGCCTCACCTTCACCCTCACCCAAACCCTAACCTTAAACATCACCGTAACCCTCACTCAACCCTAACCCTCACCGACACTCTAACCCTCACCCTCAACCTCACCCTCACCCTCACCCTCACCCTCAGCCAAGCCATCAGCCTAACCCAAAACCTAAACCGATCCCTCACCTTAAATCTAACCCTCACCCTAACCCTCACCCTCATCCTAACCTCATCCTAACCCTTACCCTCATCGTAAACATAATCCTAAAATTAACCATCACACTAACCCTTAACCTCAGCATAAACTTCACCCTCACCCTGACACTAACCATAAACCTCACCATAACTCTCACCCTACCGCTAACACTAAATCTCACCCTCACCCTCACCCTCAACCTAACACTAACCCTCAACCTAACCCTTACCCTCAACCTTCCCTAACCTAATCCTAACCCTCACCCTCACCCTAACACTCAACCAAACCCCAACCCTAACACTAACCCTAACCCTCAATCTCACCCTAACCCCAATCCTTACCCTAACCCAAACCCTCACCCTTCCCCTCACCCTCAAACTAAGCCTAACCCTAACACTACTCCTAAACCTAACCCTCACCCTCACCCTTACCATAAACTTCACACTCACCCTCACACTAAACCTAACCGTCACACTCACCCTCAACCTAAACCTAACCCTTACCCTCACCCTAACCGACACCCTAAACATAACGCTAACCGTAAACCTCACCCTCATCCTAACCCTTACCCTAAACATTACCCTCACCGTATCCCTAATCCTATCCCTAAACCTAACCCTCAGACTAACCCTAACCCTCACCCTAACCCTAACCCTAACCCTCACGCTAACCCTAACCCTAACCCTAACCCTAAACCTAAACCTAATCATAACCCTAAACCTAACCCTAACCCTTACCTTAACACTAAAGCTAATCCTAAACCTAACCCACACACTAACCCTTACCCTCACCCTTTACCTCACCCTCACCCTAACCCTAACCCTCACCCTAACCCTCACCCTAAACCTAACCCTCACTGTAACCCTAAACCTCACCCTCATCCTTACACTCACCCTTAACCTTAACCTCACAGTACCCCTAAACCTAACCCTAACCCTAACCCTCACACTAACCCTAACCCTCACACTATCCCTAACCCTACCCCTCACTCTAACCCTTATCCTAAACCTAACCCTAACCTTCACCCTCACCCTAACCCAAAAGCTAACCCTCACACTTACCCCAAACCTCACCCTCACCCTCACCCTCAACCTAAGCCTAAACCTACCCCTCACCCTAAACCTCATCATAACCCTAACCCTAACACTAACAATCACACTAAACCTAAACCTAACCCTAAACCTCACCCTCACCATCACCCTCAGCCTAAATCTAACCCTCACCCTAACCCTTGCCCTTACCCTTCCCTAACCCTAAACATAACCCTCACCCTAACCCTCATCCTCATCCTAACCCTCACCCTTACCCTTACCCTAACGGTAACCCTAAAGCTTTCACTAACCCTAATCCTCACACTAACACTAAGGCTCTAACCCTAACCCTAGCCCTCACCCTAACCCTCAACCTAAAGCTAACCCTAACCCTAACCCTCACCGTAAACATAACCCTCACCATAAGCCTCAACCTAAACCTAACCCTGAGCCTAACCCTCATGCTAACTCTAATGCTCACCCTCACCCTCAGCCTAACCCTAACTCAAACACTACTCCTAACCTAAGGCTCACCCTCAACCTCACCCTAACCCAAACCCTAATCCTAAACTTAACCCTAAACCTCACCCAAAACATAACCCTCACCCTAAACCTAACCCTCCCCCTAAAACTAACCGAAACCCTCACCCTAATCCTAACACTTACCCTAATCCTAACCCTTACCCTAAACCTAACATTAACCCTAACACTCACAATTAACCTAACCCTAAACTTAACACTAACCCTCAACCTAAACCTCACCATAAACCTAACCCAACCTTAAACCTCTCCCTCACCCTAACCCTCAACCTAATCCTTACCCTCATCCTCACGCTAAGCCTCACAATAAACCTAACCCTCACCCTAACCCTAACACTAACCCTCAGCCTCACCCTCATGCTCACCCTCAGCCTAACCGTAACCGTCACCCTAACACTCACCCTAAACCTAACCCTAAACCTAACTCTTACCCTCACCCTAATCCTCAACCTAAACCTTACCCTCATCCTCAACCTAACCCTCAAGCTAAATGTAACCCTAACCCTCACCCTCACCCTAACTCTAAACCTCAACCTAACCCTCAGCCTAATCCTAACTCTAACCCTAACCCTAAACCTCAACATAAACCTCACCCTAAACCTTACCCTCTCTCTAACCCTAACCCTAAACCTAACCCTCACAATAATCCTAACCCTCACCCTAACCCTAACTATACCCCTCACCCTCACCCTCACCCTAACACTAATACGAACCCTAACCATCACCCTAAACCTTACCTTAACCCTCGCCCTCACTTTAACCCTCCCCGTCAACCTAACCCTCACCTTTACCCTAACCCTCACCAACTACCCAAACCTAACCCTAACCCAAACCTCACGCTATCCCTAAACCTAACCCTAACACTCACCATAACACACATGATAACCCTAAAACTTAATCTCACCCTACCCTCATCCAAAGCCTTACCCTCACCCTAACCCTATCCCTAACCATAACCCTCACAGTAAACCTAACCCTTACCCTAACCCTAACCCTACCCCTCACACTAACCCTAACCGTAACCCTAATCCGCAACTTCAAACTAACCCATACCCTCACCCTAACCCTCTCCCTCACCCTAACCCTAACCTAAACCTTAAACATCACCCTAACACCAACCCTCACCCTCATCCTAACCCTCACCCTAAAAATTACCCATACCCTAACCCTAACCGTAACCCTAACACTCACCTTCACCCTAACATTTACCCTCAACCTAACCCTAACCCTAACCCTAAACTTACCCCTAAACCTCACCCTCACCCTAACCCTCACTGTCGCCCTTACCCTCACCCTACCCTAACTCTCACCGACACCCTAAACCTCAACCTTACCCTCACAATCACCCTAATCCTCACCCTCACAATAACCCTCAGCCGAAACCTAACCCTAAACCAAACCCTCACCCTAACCCTAACCCTAAACCTCACACTAACCCTAAAGCTCACACTAAACCTAACCCTACCGCTCACCATAACCCACATCCTATACCTAACACTAATCCTCACCCTCACCCTAACCCTAACAATAACCCTCACCCTAACCCTAAACCTCGCCCTCACCCTCACCATCAACCTAACCCTAAGCCTACCTCTCACCTTAAACCTTATCCTAACCCTAACAGAAACCGTAACACTCACACTAATCCTAAACCTAACCCTAATCCTCACCCTCAACCTCACACTCATCGTAACACTAACCCTCACCCTAACCCTTACCCTCATCCTTCCTAACCCTAACCCTTGCCCTCACCTTAACACTCACCAAAACCCTAACCCTAACACTAACCCTAACCCTCACCCTATCCCTAACCCTAACCCTAACCCAAACCCTCACCCTACCCTTCACCCTCACACTAAGCCTAACCCTAACCCTAACACTAATCCTAAAACTAAAGCTCACCCTCACCCTATCCCTAAACCTAACCCTCACTCTAAGCCTAACCCTAACCATAAACATCACCCTAACCCTCACCCTAACCCTAACCCTCACCCTCATCCTAACCCTCACCCTCATCCAAACCGTCACCCTAACCCTTACCCTCACCCTAATTCTAACCCTAAACCTAACCCCCACCCTAACCTTAACCATACCACTCAACCTAACCCTAATCCTAATCATAACCCTAAAAGTAATCCTAACCCTAACACTAACCCTAACCCTCACCCTAATCCTAACCATCATTTTCAGGGTAACCCTCACACTAACCCTAACCCTCACCCTAACCCTAACCCTACCCCTCACACTAACCCTCATCCTATCCCTAAACCTAACCATAACCCTAACCCTAAACCTAACCCTTACCTGAGGAAAACCCTCACCCTCAGCTTCAACCTAAACCTAACCCTCAACAAAACCCTAATATTTACACTCACCCTAACCCACACGCAAACCATAATCCTCTCCCAAACCCTAAACCTAACCCTTACAAAACTCAAACTCTCACCCTCACTCTCACCTAACCCTAACTCTACCCTTCAGACTAACCCTCACACTAACCCTAACCCTCACCCTTACCCTGACCCTAATCCTAAAACTAAACCTTACCCTAACCCTCACACTAACTTTAACCCTCACCCTAAACCTTACCCTCACCCTAACACTAGCCCTAAACCTAAACCTAACCCTAAACGTCACACTAACCCTAACACTCAACCTAACCCTAACCCTAACATGAACCTTAAACCTCACCCTAACCTTCACCCTATCCTAATCATAAAACTAACACTAAACCTCACCCTACCCAACACCCTAACCCTAACCCTCAACCTCACACTAACCCTAACCCTAACCCAAACCCTCACCCTTCCGCTCACCCTCACCCTAAGCCTAACCCTATCCCTAACACTAATCCTAAACCTAACCCTCACCCTGACCCTAAATCTAACTCTCACGCTAACCCTAAGCCTCACTGTACCATAACCCTCAACGACACCCTAACCCTCACCCTCACCATCATCCTCACCCTAACCCTCACCCTCACCCTACCCTCAGCCTATCACTAACCCTAACCCTAAACCTCACCCTAAGCCTATTCCTAACTCTAACCCTCACAATAACCATAACCCTCACACTAAACCTAACCCTAACCCTCACCCTAACCCTCATCCTAAACCTAACCCTAACCCTCACCCTCACATTAAACCTAAACCTACCCCTCACCCTAAAGCTCATCCTAACCCTAAACCTAACCCTAACACTCACACTAATCCTATACCTAAGCCTAAACCTCACCCTCACCCTCAACCTCAGCCTTACCCTAAACCTAATCCTACACCTCACCCTAACCCTCATCCTAAAACTCACCCTAACCCTTACACTCAACCTAACGCTAAACATAACTCTAACCCTCACCCTCACCCTCACCTTCAGCCTAAACCTAACCCTAACCCTAAACTTTACCCGCACCCTACCATAACCCTAACCCTAACCCTAACACTCACACAAACCCTAACCTTAACACTAACCCTAAACATAACCATAACCCTCATGCTCACCCTAACACTCACCCTAACCCTCACCCTCACACACACCCTAAACCTCACCCTCACCCTCACCCTCACCCTCACCCTAAAACTCACCCTAACACTAAACATCACCGTAAACCTAACCCGCACCCTAACCCTAACCCTAACCATCACCCTAACCCTAAGACTATCCCTAAAACACCCTCACACTCACTCTAACCCTCAACCTCACCCTAACCCTAAACCTAACCCTAACACACACCCTAACCCTAACCCTCACCCTAACACTAATCCTAACCCTCATCCTAACCTTAACACTCATTCTCATCCTAACCCTCATCCTTATCCTTAGCCTCACGGTAAACCTAACCCTACCCCTCACCCTAACCCTCAACCTAAACCTAACCCTAACCCTAACCCTCACCCTAACCCTAACCCTCACCCTAACACTCAAGCTCACCCTCACCCTAACCCTAAACCTAGCCCTCACCCTAACCATCAACCTAAACTTAACCCTAACCTTCACGCTAACCCTAAACCTCACCCTCACACTCAGCCTAACCCTAACTCAAACCCTAATCCTAACTCTAAGCCTCACCCTCACCCACACCTTAACTCAAACGCTAATCCTGACCCTAGCCTCACCCTCACCCTCACCCTAACCCCAAACCTAAATCTAGCCCTCACCCTAAACCCAACACTCACCCTAACACTAACCCTTACCCTAAACCTAAACCTTATCCTAAAACTAACACTAATATTAACCCTAACCTTCACCCTAACTCTAACCCTAAGCTTAACCCTAACCCTGGCCTAAACCTTACCCTCCTCAAAACCCTAATCCTCACAATAAACCTAACCCTAACCCTAACCCTAACCCTAACCCTCCCCCACACCCTAACTTCAACCTAAACCTTACCCTCATCCTCAACCTAACCCTTACCCTAACCCTAACACTAACCCTCACCCTCACCCTATCCCTAAATCTAACTCTCACCCTAACCCTAACACTCACCCTCACCATAACCCTAACCCTCACCCTCACCCTAACCCTAAACTTCACCCTAAACCTCACCCTAACCCTTACCCTCACTCTAACCTTAACACTAACCCTCACACTAATCCTAACCCTCACACTATCCCTAACTATACCACTCACCCTCACCCTCACACTAACACTAATATGAACCCTAACCATCACCCTAACACGTACCTTAACACTCGCCCTCACTCTAACCCTCCCCGTCAACCTAACCCTCACCTTTACCCTAACCTTCACCCACAACCCAACCCTCTCCCTCATCCAACTCTCAACCTATCCCTAAACCTAACCCTATCCCTCACCCTAACACTCATGCTAACCCTAAACCTGACTCTCACCCTACCCTCATCCAAACCCTTACCCTCACCCTAACCCAGACGCTCACCATAACCCACAAACTAAACCTAACCCTCAGCCTAAGCCTAACCCTACCCCTCACACTAACCCTAATTGTAACCATAATCTGCACCCTCAACTTAACCCTTACCCTCACACTAACCCTCACCGTCACCGTCACCCTAACCCTAACCATAACCATAACCTTAAACATCACCCTAACCCTAAACCTCACCCTCATCGTAACCCTCACCTGAACGCTAACCGTAACCCTAACCCTCACCTTCACCCTAAACCTAACCCTAAACCTACCCCTAACCCTAACCCTCATCCTAACCCTAACCGTAACCCTAATCCTCAACCTGACTCTAACCCTAATCGTAACCATAACCCTAACCCTCACCCTCACCCTAAATCTCAGCGTCGCACTTAACCTCACCCTACCCTAAACCTCACCAACACCTTAACCATCACCCTCACCCTCACAGTCACCCTAACCCTCACCCTCACCCTAGCCCTCAGCCTAAAACTAACCATAACACTAACCCTCACCCTAACACTAACCCTATCCCTAAAACAACCTCACACTCACCCTAAGCCTAACCTCACCCTCACACTACCCTAACCAAAACCCTAACCGTAACCCTCACCCTACCCCTCACCATAACACTTAACCTAACCCTAACCTCACCCTCACCCTACCCTAACCAAAACCCTAACCGTAACCCTCACCCTACCCCTCACCATAACACTTAACCTAACCCTAACCCTCATACTCACCCTAACCCTAAACCTAACCCTAACCCTCACAGTAACCTTAAACCTCACCCTAACCCTAACCATAAACTTCATTCTCTCCCTAACCCTATCCCTAACCCTCACCCTCATCCTAACCCTCACGCTTACCCTTACCCTCATGGAAAACCTAACCCTAACCCTAGCCCTAACCCTCACTCTAACACGAAGGCTCACACTAACCCTAACCTTACCCCTCACGGAAAACCTCAACCTAAACCTAACCCTAACCCTAACCCTCACCCTAATCCTAACCCTAACCCTAACCCTCACCCTCACCCTCACCCTCACTCTAACACTAAACCTAGCCCCCACCCTAAACCTCAACCTAAAACGAACCCTAACCCTAACCCTAATGCTAACCCTAAGGCTCACCCTCACTCTCAGCCTAACCCTAACTAAAACCCTAATCCTAACCCTAAGCCTCACCCTCACCCAAACCCTAACCCCAAACCTAACCCTAAACCTTACCCTAAACCTAACCCACATCCTAAACCTAACAGTAACATTCACCCTAACCCTAACCCTTACACTAAACCTAACTCTAATATTAACCCTAACCCTCACCCTCACCCTAACCCTTTCACTAAACCTAATCCTAACATTAACCCTAACCCACACCCTAACCCTAACCCTAACACTAAACCTCCCCCTCACCCTAATCCTCAACCTAATCCTTTCCGTCATCCTCAACCTAAACTTCACAATAAACCTATCCCTCACCCTAACCCTAACACTAACCCTCACCCTCACCCCCAGGCTCACCCTCAGCCTAACCCTAACCCTCATCCTAACCCTAAACCTAAACCTAACCGTAACCCTAAACCTCCCCCCATCCTAACCCTCAACCTAAACCTTAAGATCATCCTCACCTAACCCTCACCCTAACCCTAACCCTAACCTCACCCTCAGCCTAAATCTAACTCTAACTCTCTCCCTAACCCTAACCCTAACTCTAACCCTATCCCTAACCCTCACACTCACCCTAACTCTAAAGGTCACCCTAACACTCAACCTAACCCTAACTCTAACCCTAACCCTAAATCTCAACATAAACCTCATCCTAACCCTTAACCTCACTCCAACGCTAACCCTAACCCTAACCCTCACACTAATCCTAACTTCACCCTAACCCTAATCTTAACCTTAAACATCACCCTAACCCTAACCCTCACACTCATCCTAACCCACACAATAACTATTACCCTCATCCTAGCCCTAAACGTAACCCTACCCCTCAACTTCACCCTAACCCTTACCCTCACCCTAACCCTAAACACCTCTCTAAACCACCCTCCCACACACCCTAACCCTGACTTTACCCCTCACCCTCAGCCTACCCTAACCAAAACCCTAAACCTAACCCTCACCCTAACCCTCAACCTAACCCTAAACCTCAACCTCAACCCAACCCTAAACTTAACCCTAACCCTCACCCTAAACCTAACCCTAAACCTCATCCTCACCCTACCACTAACCATTACACTCATCCTAACCCTCACACTTACACTTACCCTCACAGTAATCCTAAACCTAATCCTAACCCTAAGCCTCACACTAACACTAAGGCTCACACTAACTCTAACCCTACTCCTCACCCTAATCCTCAACCTAAACCTAACCCTAATTCTAACTTCACCCTAACCCTAACTCCAACCCTAACCCTAACCCTAACCCTCACACTAATCCTAACCCTCACCCTAACCCTAATCTTAACCTTAAAAATCACCCTAACCCTAACCCTCACACTCATCCCAACCCTCACCCTATCACTTAACTTCACCCTAACCCTAAACTTATCCCTAAACCACCCTCACACTCACCCTAACCCTGACCCTAACCCTCAGCCTCAGCCTACCCTAACCAAAACCCTAACCCTAACCCTCACCCTACCCTTCATCCTTACCCTTAACCTAACCCTAACCCTGACCCTCAACCTAACCCTAAACTTAACCCTAACCCTCACCCTAAACCTAACCCTCACCCTAAACCTAACCCTAAACCTCATCCTGAACCTAACACTCACCCTCATCCTAACCCTATCCCTAACACTCACACTCATACTAATCCTAACCCTAACCCTAAACCTCCACCTCACCCTAACCCTCAACCTAAGCCTTAACCTCATCTTCACCCTAACCCTCACCCAAGCCCTAACACTAACCCTCACCCTCACCCTATCCCTAACTCTAATCTCACCTTAACCCTAACCCTCACCCTAACCCTAACCCTAACCCTCACCCTCACCCTAACTCTAAACCTCACTCGAAACCTCAACCAAACCCTAACTCTATTCCTAACCCTAAACCTCTCCCGAAACCTCACACTAACCCTTCGCCTCACCCTCACCCTAACCGTAACCCGCACCCTAACCCTAAATCTCACACTCACCCTCACCCTCACCCTCAACCTAATCCTACCCCTCACACTAAACCTCATCCTAACCATAACCCTAACCTTACACTCACACTAATTTTAAACCTAACCCTATACCTCACCCTCACCCTCACCCTGAGCGTAAAACTAACCCTCACCCTAACCCTCACCCTACCCTAACCCTCACCGACAACCTAACCCTCATCATCACCCTCACCCTCACCCTCACCCTCACCCTAACCCTCACCCTCAGCCTAGCCCTCAGCCTAACCCATACCCTAAACCTAACTCTAACCCTAACCCTCAAGCTAACCCTCACCCTCCCCCTAACCCTAACCCTAACCCAAACCCTCACCCTAACACTCACCCAAACCCTAACGCTAAAAGTAACCCTAACCCTCACCCTAACACTAAACTTAAGCCTAACCCTAACCCTCACCCTACCCTAACCCTAATCCTAACCTTAACCCTCACCCTCATCCTAACCCTCACAATTACACTTACCCTCATGTTAACCCTAACCCTAACCCTAACCTTCACACTAACCCTGCCCTTAACAATAACCCTAACCCTAACCCTCGCCCTAACCTTCATCTTAAACCTAACACTATCCCTAACACTCACCCTAACCCTAAGCCTAATCCTCACCCTAACCCTAAACCTCACCCTCACACTCACCCTAAACCTAATCCTACACCTCAACCTAACCCTCATCCTAAACCTAAACCTCACCCTTACACTCACCCTAACCCTAAACCTAACCCTAACCCTCATCCTCAGCCTCATTCTCAGCCTAACACTAACACTCACCCTAAACTTTTCCCTCACCCTACCCTAACCCTAACCCTAACCCTAACCCTAACACTCACCCAAACCCTAACCCTAACAAAAACACTAAACCTAACACTAAACCTCTCCCTTAACCTAACACTCACCCTAACCCTAGCCCTCACCCACACCCTAACCCGAACCCGAACCCGAACCCTTGTCTCACGCTAAAACTCACCCTCACACTAAACATCACCCTAACCCTAACCCTAACCCTCACGCTAACCCTAATCCTCAGACTCATGCTAACCCTAAGCCTAAGCCTAACCCTAACACCAATCCTAAACCTGACACTCACCCTCACCCTAAACCTATCCCTAAAATACCCTCACACTCACCCTAACCCTAAACTAACCCTCACCATCACCCTACCCTAACCAAAACCCTAACCCTAACCCTCACCCTACCCCTCACCCTAACACTTAACCTAACCAAAACTTTCACACTCACCATAACACTAAACCTAACCGTAAACGTCACCCTAACACTAACACTCACCCTAACCCTAACCCTAACCCTCATCCTCACCCTAACACTCACCCTCACCCTAACGAAATCCCTAACCCTCAAACTCATCCTAACCATCACCCTTACTCTTACCCTCACGGTAACCATAAACCTAACCATAACACTCACACTAACATTAACACTCACCCTAATCCTAACCCTAACCCTCACCCTAACCCTAAATCTCACCCAAAACCTAACCCTCACCCTCACCCTAACCGTTACCCTAAACATAAACCTAACATTAACCGTAACTCTCAGCCTAAACCTAACCCTTAAATTAACCCTAACCCTAACCCTAACCCTAACCCTAACCACAAACCTAACCCTCATCCTCACCCTAATTCTCAACCTAACCCTTACCCTCATCCTCAACCTAACCCTCACCTGAAACCTAACCCTCACAATAACACTAACACTAACCCTCACCCTCCCCCTCACGCTCACCCTCAGCCTAACCCTAAGCCTAATCCAAACACTAACCCTCACTTTCACCCTCAACCTAACCATAACCCGAACCCTAACCCTCACCCTCACCCTCACACTCACCCTCACCTTAAAACTCAGCCTCAGCCTGAACCTCACCCTAACCCTAATCCTAACCTTAACCCTCACCCTATCTGAAACCTTGACCCTAACCCTGACCCTAACCCTAACACACACCCTAAACCTCAGCCTCACCCTGACCCACACACTAACTCTCACCCGCACCCTAGACCTCACCTTAATCCTAAATCTAACCCTAACCCTAACCCTCACCCTAAACCTAAACCTATCAGTAAACCTCACGCTCACACTCACACTAACCCTAACTCTAACCCTCACCCTCACCCTAACCCTAAACAAAACCCTACCCTAAACCTCACCCTACTCCTCACCTTAATTCTTAACCTAAGCCAAAACCTCAACCTCAACCTAAATCTAAATCTAACCCTAATCCACACCCTAATCAAAACCCTCACCCTCACCCTAACCCTAACCCTCATCCTCACCCTAACACTCACCCTCACCCAAACCTTATCCCTAACCCTCACCCTCATCCTAACCCTCACCGTTACCCTTACCCTCACGGTAACCCTAACCCTAACCCTAACACTCACACTAACACTTAGGCTCACACTAACCCTAATGCTACCACTCACCCTAACCAAAAACCTAATCCTAACCCTAAACCTAACCCTCACCCTAACCCTTAACCTCACCCTCACCCTGACCCTCATCCTCACCCTCACCCTAACCATAAACCTACCCCACACCCTAAACCTCAACCTAAACCTAAACCTAACCCTAAGCCTCACGCTAACCTTAACCCTCAACTCACCCTCAGCCTAACCCTAACCCAAAACCTAATCCTAAACCTAAGCCTCACCCTCACCCTCAACCTAACCCTAAACCTACCCATCACCCTAATGCTCACCCTAAACCTACCCGTAACCCTCATCCTAACCCTCACCCTAACCTTAACCCTTACCCTAAACCTAACCCTAACATTAACCCTAAACCTCACATTAAAACTAACCCTAAACTTAACGCTAAACCTCACCCTAACCCTCATCCTAACCCTAAGCCTCCCCCTCACCCTAACCCTCAACCTACACCTTACCCTCATGCTCACCCAAACCCTCACAATAAACTTAACCCTCACCCTCACCCTCATGCTCAACCTCAGCCTACCCTAACCCTAACAATAATCCAAACATTAACCCTCACCCTCACCCTCAAACTAACACTAATCCGAACCCTAAACCTCACCCTCACACTCACCCTCACCCTCAATTTAAACCTCAGCCTCAGCCTCAACCTCACCCTAAACCTAACCATAAGCCTCACCCTACTGTAACCCTGACCCTAACCCTAACCCTAACTCACACCCTAACTTTCACCCTCACCCTCATCCTCACCCTAAGCCTCACCCTCACATTAACCCTTACCCTAACCCTCACCATAATCCTAACCCTCACCCTAAATCTAACCCTCGACCTAATCCTCAGCCTCATCTTAACACTCACCCTAACCCTTACCCTCACCCTAACCCTAAGCCTCACCCTAACCTTAACCTTCACCCTAACCCTAACCCTACGCCTCACCTTAACCCTCATCCTAACCCTAAGCCTAACACTAACATTCACCCTAACCCTAACCCTAACCCTAACACTCACCCTCACCCTCAGCCTAATCCTAACCCTAACCCTAATCCTAAACCTATTCCTCACCCTCACCATCAGCCTAATTCTAATCTTAACCCTAACCCTTACTCTCACCTTAACTGTAACCCTGAACCTAACCCTAACCCTAACCAACACCCTAACCCTCACCCTCACCCTCACCTTCACACTAACCCTCACCCTCACCCTAGCCCTCACCCTAATCCTAACTCTAACCCTAACCCTCACCCTACCTGTAACCCTCACCATAACAGTCACCCTCCTTGAAACACTCACCCTAACCCTTACCCTCAGCTTAACCCTAACCCTCACCCTAAACCTAACCCTAACCCTCAACTTAACCCTCATCCTAACCCTAAGCCTAACCCTAACACTCAACCTAAACATAACCCTAACCCTAGCAATCACCCTGACCCTAAGCCAAACCTTAACCCTAACCCTAACCCTGTTCTTCACCCTCACACTCAACCTAATTCTAAACCTAACCCTACCCTAACTATAACCCTCATCATAACCCTCACCCTAACCCTGAACCAAACCCTAACCATCACCCTGACCCTCACCCTCAGCCTAACCCTAACCCTCACCCTAAACCTTAACCTAACCCTACCCTAACCCCAACCCTAACCCTAAAACTCTCCCAAACCCTATCTTTAACACTAAACCTAAACCTAACCCTAACCCTAACACTAATCCTAAACCTAACACTCACACTCACCCTAAGCCTAATCCTAACAGTAAACCTCACCCTCACACTCACCCTAACCCTAACCCCAACCCTCACCCTCACCCTAACCCTATACAAAACCCTAACCCTAAACCTTACCCTACCACTCACCCTAACCCTTAACCTAACCCTAAACCTCACCCTCACCCTAACCCTAAACCTAACCCTAATCCTCACATTAATCCTAAACCTCATCCTAACCCTAACCCTAACCCTCATCCTTACCCTAACACTCACCCTCACCCAGACCCTATACCTAACCCTCACCCTCATCCTAACCCTTACCCTTACCCATAACCTCACGGTAACCCTAACCCTAACCCTAACCCTTACACTAACGCTAAGGCTCACACTAACCCGGACCCTACCCCTCACCATAAACCTGAACCTAAACCTAACCATAACGCTAACCCTCACCCTAACCGTTAGCCTCACCCTAACCCTCACTCTCACCATCAGCCTCTCCCTCAACCTAACGCTAAACCTACCCCTCAACTTAACCCTCAACTTAAACCTGTCCCTAACCCTAACCCTCACTCTAACTTTAACCCTCAACCTCACCCTCAGCCTAACCCTAACCCAAATCCTAATCCTAACTCTAACGCTCACCCTCACCCTCACCCTAACCCTAAACCTTCCCCTCACCTTAGCCCTCACCCTAAACCTAAACATAACCCTCACACTAACCGTAACCATAACCCTTACCCTAAACTTATCCCTAATTTTAACCCTAACCCTCACCCTAAACTAATTCTAAACTTAAACCTAAACCTCACCCTAACCCTCACCCTCACTCTCACCCTAACACTCACCCTAACCCTAAACCTACCCTTCACCATAAACCTAATCCTAACCCTAAACCTTACCCTAACACTCAACCTAACCCTAACCCTAAACTTAACACTCATCCTCACCCTCAGCCTAACACTAACCCTAACCCTAATCCTAACCCTATTCTTCACCCTCACCCTCACACTAATTCTAACCCTAACCCTAATCCTAAACCTCCCCCTCACCCTTACCCTAACTGTAACTCTCACCCTAACCCTAACCCTCAACCTAACCCTAACCTTAACCCTCTCCCTCTCCCTAACTTTAAACCTCACCCTAACCCTCAACCTAACCATAAATCTAAACCTAACCCTAAACCTCACCATAAACCTCACCCTACCCCTTACCTTCATTCTAACCCTGACCCTAATTGTAACCATCACAAAAATCCTAACCATCACCCTAACCCTAACTATACCCCTCAACCTAACCCTCACACTAACACTAACCCTCACCCACACCCTAACACTCACCCAAACTCTAACACTTACCATCACCCTACCCCTCACCCCAAACCTAATCCTCTCCCTAACCCTAAACCTAACCCTTATGTAACCGAAACCCTCACCCTCACCCTCACCCTAAACCTAACCCCACCCTCAGCCTAACCCTCACACTAACCCTAAGCCTCACCCCCACTCTGACCCTAATCCTAAACCTAAACCTTACCCTAACCCTCACCCTCAGTCTAACCCTCAATCTAACTCTTACCCTACCCATACCCGTAAACCTAACCTTTACCCTAATACTAACTCTAACCCTAACACTCACCCTAACCCTAACCCTAACACTAACCTTTAACCTCACCCTAACCCTCACCCTACCATAACCATAACCCTAAACCTAACCCTAACCCTACACCTCACCCTAACCCTAACTCTCACACTAATCATAACCCTCACCTTAACCCTAACTATACCCCTCACCCTACCGCTCACCCTAACACTAATACGAACCCTAACCATCACCCTAACCCTAATCTTAACGCTCGTCCTCACTCTAACCCTCCCCGTGAACCTAACCCTCACCTTTACCCTAACCCTCACCCACAACCCAAACCTCACCCTCACCCAAACCCTCACCCTATCCCTAAACCTAAACCTAACCCTCATCCTAACCCTAAACCTCATTCTTACCCTACCCTCATCCTAATCCTGACCCTCACCCTAACCCTATCGGTAACCATAACCCTCACACTAAACCTAAGCCTCACTCTAACCCTAACCCTACCCCTCAGACTAACCCTAAACCGCACCCTCAACCTAACCCTTACCCTCACCTTAACCCTCACCCCCACCCTAACCGTAACACTAACCCTAAACTTAACCTTAAACATCACCCTAACCCTAACCCTTACACTCACCCTAACCGTAACCCTACCCCTCAGACTAACCCTAAACCACACCCTCAACCTAACCCTTACCCTCACCCTAACCGTAACACTAACCCTAACATTAACCTGAAACATCACCCTAAACCTAACCCTTACCCTCATCCTAACCCTCACACTAACAATTACCCTCACCCTAACCCTAACCCTAACCATCACACTCACCCTAACACTTAATCTCACGTAAACCCTAACCCTAACCCTAACCCTATAACTACCCCTCATCCTAACCCACATCTTAACCCTAATGGTAATCCTAAACCTCAACCTGACCCTAACCCTAACCATAACCATAACCCTAACGCTCGCCCTAACCCTAACCCTCACCGTCCCCCTAACCCTCACCCTACCCTAACCCTCACTGACACCCGAACCCTCATCCTCACACTCACGCTCACCCTAAACCTCACCCTCACCCTAGCCCTCAGCCTAACCCTAACCCTAAACCTCACCCTAACTCTAACCTTAACCCTAACCCTCACCCTAACCCTAAACCCTTACACTAACCCCAACCTTACCCCTCACCTTAACCCTAACCCTAACCCAACCCCAAAGCCTAACCCTCAATGTCACCTTAAACCTCACCCTACACTAACCCTCACTGTCACCCTAACCCTCACACTCACACTCACCCTAACTCTAACGATACCTCTAAACCTCACCCTCACCCTAAACCTAACCCTAACACTAACCCTCACCTTACCCGTCACCCTCACACTAAGCCTAAACCTAACCCTAACACTAATCCTAAACCTAACCCTCACCATCACCCTAACCCTAAACCTAACCCTCACCCTAACCCTAACGCTAAACTTCACCCTCAATCTCACCCTAAACCTAACCCTAACCCTCACCCTAAACAAAACACTAACACGCATGCTAACCCTTGACCTCACTCTCATCCTAACCCTCACCCTAACCCGTAGTCTCACCCTATCCCTAATCCTATCCCTAAATCTAACCCTCTAAACTTAACCCTCATGCAAACCCTCAACCTATCCCTCAACCTAACCCTATCCCTAACCCTAATCCTAACCCTAACCTAATAAAACCCTTGCCCTCAGCTCCGCTCTAACCCTAACACTTACCCTCACCCTAAACCTCACACAAAACGTAAGCTTCTCCCTAACCCTAAACCTAAACCTCACGTAACCAAAACCCTCACCCCTACCCTCACCCTAACCGTAACCCTGCCCCTCAGCCTAACCCTCACACTAACATGAACCCTCACCCTCAACATGACCCTAATCCTAAACCTAAACCTTACCCTAACCCTCACCTTCACTCTAACCCTCACCCTAACCCTTACCCTCACCCTAACCCTAAACCTAATCCTAACCTTAACTCTCACATTAACCTTCACCCTAACTCTAACTCTAACCCTAACCCTAACTCTAATCCTAAACCTAATACTCACCCTCAGCCTAACCCTAACCCTATCCCTAAAACTCACCCTCACACTCACCCTAACCATAAACCTATCCCTCACCCTAACACTCAACCTAAACCTAACCCTAACCCTAACCCTCACACTCACCCTCAGCCTAACCCTAACCCAAAACCTAATCCTAACTTTAAGCCTCACCCTCAACCTCAGCCTAATCCAAACCCCAACCCTAACACTCAACCTCACCCCAACCCTAAACCTAACCTTAACCCTCACCTTAACCCTAACCCTTACCCTAAACCTAACCCTAAACTTAACCCTAAAACTCACCCTCAGCCTAACCCTAACCCTAACACTAATCGTAACCCTATTGCTCACCCTCACCCTCACCCTAACTCTAAACCTCACCCTAACCTTCAACCTAACCCTAACTGTATCCCTAAACCTAAACCTCACCCTAAACCTCACCCTAACCCTTACCCTCACTCTATCTGTAACCCTAACCTAAACTTTCACAGTAATCCTAACCTTCACCCTAACCATAACTATACCCCTCACCCTAACCCTCACCCTAACACTAATACGAACCCTAAACATCACCCTAACCCTAACCTTAACCCTCACCCTAACCCTCAACCTAACACTCATGCTAACCCTAAACCTCACTCTCACCCTACCCTCATCCTAACCCTTAACCTCACCCTAACCTATCCCTAACTAACTCTCACACTAAACCTAAACCTCACTCCAACCCTCACCCTACCCCTCACCTAAACCTAAACCTAACCCTGGACATCACCCTAAACCTAAGCCTAATCCTAACCCTCACCCTCACCCTAGCCCACACCCTAACCCTAATCCTAACCCTAAGCCTAACCCTCACCCTATCCCTAAAGCTCACCCTAACCCTAACCCTCACCCTCATCTTAGCCCTTACCCTAAACCTAACCCTAACATTAACCTTAACTCCCACCCTAAACCTAACCCTAAACATAACACTAACCCTCACCCAAACCCTTACCCTAACCCTAACCCTAACACTCACCCTCACCCTAACCCTCAACCTAACCCTTACCCAAATCCTCACGCTCACCCTCAACTTAACCATAGCCCTAATCCTAATCCAAACACTAACCCTCACCCTCAACCTCACCCTAACCCTAACACAAAACCTCACGCTAAACCTCACCCTAACAAAACCCTAACCTTAACCCTCACCATAACACTAACCCTAAACCTCACCCTCACCCACAACCTAACCCTCACCGTCAACCTATCCCTCACCCTAACCCTAACCGTCACCCACACCCTAAACCTAACCCTCACCCTAAACATAACCCTAACCCTCACCCTCACCTTAGCACTCAAACTCACCCTAAGCCTAACCCTAACCCTAACAGTAATCCTAAACTTAACCCTCACGCTCACCCTCACCCTAATCCTAACCCTAACCCTAACCATCACCCTAAACCTAACTATAAACCTAACCCTCATCCTAACCCTAACCATCACCCTTACCCTATCCCAACCCTCACACTAACGCTCACAATAACCCTTACGCTCACCCTCACCCTCATCCTCACCCTAACTCTAACCCTAACCCCAATCCTAACCCTAGCC
The DNA here is from genome assembly GCF_024711535.1 of Dipodomys merriami. Lineage (NCBI taxonomy): Eukaryota > Metazoa > Chordata > Mammalia > Rodentia > Heteromyidae > Dipodomys > Dipodomys merriami. The sequence continues at coordinate 3,234,612 of NW_027202482.1, read as the reverse complement.
CTTACCCTAACCTTAAGCCTAACCCTATCCGTAACCCTCAACCTCACCATCACCCTAATCCTAGTCCTATCCCTAAGCCTCACACTCACCCACACCCTCACCCTAACCCTAACCATAACCCTAACCCACACCCTAAACTTAAACCTCACCCTTACCCTAAGCCTCACCCTCACCCACACACTAATCCTAACCCTAACCCTAAACCTAACCCTCCCCCTCACACAAACCCTCACCCTAACCCTTACCCTCACCCTAACCCTAACCCTAAACCTAACCCTAAGCCTCACCCTACCCTTGCCCTCACCCTAAACCTAACTCTAATACTAAATCTCACCCTATCCCTAATCCTAACCCTAACCCTCACGCTCACCCTAGCCCTCACCATAACTCTAACCCTAACCCTAAACCGCACCCTCATGCTCACCCTCAGCCTAACTCTAACTCTAACCCTAACACTAATCCTAAAACTTATCCTCACCCTCAGCCTCACCATAATACTAAAACTAACCCTAACACTCACACTCACCCACGCCCTCACCCTAACTCTAACCCTAACTCTAACCCTCACCCTAACCCTAAACCTCAAAATAAACCTAACCCTCACTCTCACCAACACACTAATCCTAACCCAAACCTTAAGCCTAACACTCACACTTACCCTAAACCTCACGCTAAACTTTGCCCTCAACCAAACCTAAACCTAACACTCACACTAACCCGAACCCAAACCCTCACCCTAACCCTAACCCTAAACCTAACCCTCCCCCTCCCCCTCCCCCTCAACATCAGCCTAAACTTAACCCTAATCCTAATCCTAAACCTAACAATCACTCTCACCCTCAAACTAACACTAAACCTCACCTTAAAACTAACATTAAACCTAACCCTAGCTCTCACACTAAACCTAACCCTCAACCTAACCCTAAACCTACCCCTCAGCCTAACCCTCAACATAACCCTCAACAGAACCCTTACCCTCACCCACACCCTAACTGTCACACTAACCCTAACCCTCACCCTAACCCTAACCCTCACCCACACCATCACGCTCACCCTCAGCCTAAACCTAACCCTAACCATAAACCTAACCATAACCCTCACCCTCACCCTCACCCTAACCCTAACCCTAATCCACTGCCTCACCCTAAAACTCACGCTAACCCTCAGCTTCACCCTCAGCCTCACCCTCACCCCAACCCTAATCCTAAGACTACCCTCAACCCTAAGCCTAACCCTAAACTTCAAACTCACCCTCACCCTAACCCTAACAATAACACTAACTCTCACCCTAACCATCACCCTAACCCTAATGCTAAACCTAACACTCAACCTCACCCTAACCCTCACCCTAATCATTATCCTCATCTTAACCCTAAATATAACCCTCATTCTCACCATATCCCTAACCCTTACCCTAAACCTTACCCTCTCCGTAACCCTCACCCTAACCCTAACCCTCACCCACACCCTCACGCTCACCCTCAACCTAAACCTAACCCTAACCATAATCCTAACCATAACCCTCACCCTCACCCTCACCTGAACCCTAACCCTAATCCACTGCCTCACCCTAAAACTCACCCTAACCCTCAGCCTCACCCTCAGCCTCACCCTCACCCCAACCCTAACCCTAAGCTTAACCTCAACCCTAACCCTAACCCTCAACCTAACCCTAACCCTAAACTTCAACCTCACCCTCACCCTAACCCTAACACTAACACTAACTCTCACCCTAAACATCACCCTAACGCTAATGCTAACCCTAACACTCAACCTCACCCTAACCCTCACCCTAATCATTATCCTCAGCTTAACCCTAAATATAACCCTCATTCTCGCCCTATCCCTAACCCTTACCCTAAACCTTACCCTCTCCCTAGCACTCACCCTAACTCTAACCCTAACCCTAACCGTCACCCGAACCCTTACCTTCACCCTAAATCTCACCCTGATCCTAAACATCACCATGACCCTAGATTTCGCCATAACCCTATCCCTAAACCTCACCCTAACCCTAACCCTCACCCTAATCCTCACCCACATCCTAAACTCACACTAACCCTAAAGCTAACCCTAACCTAACCGAAACCCTCACCCTCACCCTCACCCTCACCCTCACCCTAACCATCAGCTTCACAGTCAGCCTAAACTTAAACATAACCCTAATCATAACCCTAACCCTCACCCTCACCCTCACCCTAACATTAACCCTCACCCTCACCCACACCCTCACCCTAACTCTAACCCTTAACCTAAGCCTCAGGCAAACCCAAAACCTCACCGGAACCCCAACCCTCACCTTCACCCAAACACTATTCCTAACCCTAACCCTAAGCCTAACCCTCACCCTCACCCTAACCCACACCCTAACCCTTACCCTCACCCCAAACCTAACCCTCAGCGTAACCCTCACACTAACCCTAACCCTCCTCACCCTGACCCTTACCCTAGACGAAACCCTAACCCTAACCCTCACCCTATTCCTAAACCTCACACTCACCCTGAACCTCACCCTAACCCTCACGCTCACCCTAGCCCTCACAATAATCTTAAACCTAAACCTAACCCTCAACCTCACCCTCACCCTCAGACCAACCCTAACCCTAACATTAATCCTAAATATAAATCTCACCCTAAATATAAACCTCACACTCACCCACACAATAATCCTAATCCTAACCCTAAGACTAACATTCACACTCACCCTAAACCTCCCCCTAAACTTTTCCCTCACCCTAAACCTAAGCCGAACCCTAAACCTAACACTAACACTAACCATAAACCTCACCCGAACACTAAACCTAACCCTAACCCCCCTCCCCCTCAGCCTAACCCTAACCCTAATCCTAATCCTAAACCTAACCCTCACTTTCACTCTCACCCTAAACTTAACCCTAAACCTAAACCTCCACCTCCCTCTCCCCCTACGCCTCCCCATCCCCCTCACCCTAACACTAAAAATAACCCTAAACCTAACCCTCACATTAAACCTAACACTCCCGCTGAACCTCACTCTCATCCTCAGCCTAACCCTCAATGTAATACTAATCCTAACCCTAACCCTCAGTCTCACCCTCACATTAAACCAAAACCTAACCCTAAATCTCACCCTCACCCTCACTCTCACCCTCTCACTCACATTCACCCTAACCCTAACCCTACCCCTCACCCTACCCCTACCCCTCACCCTAACACTAACCCTAACCTTAACCCTAACTCTCACACTAAACCTAACCCTCACCCTACCCCTAACCCTACCTCTCAGCCTAACTCTCATCCTAACCATAACCATAAACATAATCCTCACCATATCCCTAATAGTAACCCTAACCATAAACCTCACTCTCACCCTAGCCCTCACCCTAAACGTAACCCTAAACCTAACCCTCCCCTAACCCTAAACCTCACCCTAACCCTAACGCTCACCCTGAACCTAACCATCACCCTAACCCTAACCCTAACCCTCAACTTAATGCTCACCCTCACCCTCACCCTAACCCTCATACTACACATCACGCTAAACATAACCATAACCCTCACACTCAACCTAAACCTCACGTTAACACTAACTCTCACCCTTACCCTCACCCTAACCCTATTCCTAAACATAACCCTCACCATAACCCTCAACCTAACCCTAAATCTAATCCTCACAGGAAACCTAACCGGAACACTAACCCTAACCCTCACCCTCACCCTCAGCCTAAACCTAACCATAACCCTAATCCTAACCCTAAACCTCACTCTCATCCTCACCCTAATTCTAACCCTAAACCTAACCCTCACCCTCACCCTCACACTAACCCTAACCCCAACCCTCACCCTAACCCTCAACCTCACCCTCAGTCTAACCCTAACCGTAACCCTAACCCTCAACCTCACCCTCAGTGTAACCCTAACCCATACCAAACCCTAACTCTCACCCTAAATCTAACCCTCACCCAAACCTAACCCTCTCCCTCACATTCACCCTAACCCTAACTCTAACCCTAACCCTCACCCTTCCCCTCACCCTAAGCCTAACACTAACCCTAATACTAATCCTAACACTAACCCTCACTCTCATCCTCACCATAAACCTAACTCTAACCTTAAACATCCCCCTCACCCTCACCCTCAACCTAACCCTAACAATAACCCTAACCCTAAACCTAACCCTAACCCTAACCCTCCCCCTTCCTCTCCCCCTCAGCCTAATCCTAAACATAATACTTATCCTAAACCTAATCCTCATTCTCAACCTCACCCTAAAACTAACCCTAACCCTACACCTCAGCCTAAACCTCACCCTAACCCTAACACTCACACTAATCCTCAACCTATTCCTAACCCTCACACTAACCCTCACATTCACCCTAGCTCTCACCCTAACCTTAATCCTAAACCTAACCCTCAACCTAACTCTAACACTCACCCAAACCCTAGCACTCACCCTGATCCTGAACCTCACCCTAAACCATACCCTCACCCTAGCCTAACCCTAACCCTAACCATTAACCTAACCCTCACCCTTACCCTTACACTCAGCCTCACCCTAAACATAACCCTAATTCTAACCCTCACCCTAATCCTAAACCTAACCCTCACCCTAATGCTAACCCTCACCCTAAATTTCACCCACACTCTAATCCTCACACTAACCCTAACCCTAAATCTTACCCTATCCCTAATCCTCACCCTCACCCTCACCCTCAGCTTAACAAAAACCCTAACCCTAATCCTAACCCTAACTCTCACCCTGACCCTAAACCTTACCCTAACCATTACCCTAACCCTCACCCTCATCCTCATCCTAACGCTAACCCTAACCCTAACCCTCCAACTAACCCTAACCCTACCACTCACCCTAACCCTCATCCTAACCCTAACCCTAACACTCACCCTCATCCTAAACTTCACCCTAAACATTACCCTCAGCCTAACCCTAACCCTAACCCTAACCCTCACCCTAACCCTCCTCCTGACCCTAATACTCACCCTAAACCTAACCCTCAGCCTCACCATAACCCTCAGCGTCACTCCAACCCTCACCCCAACCCTAATCCTCACCCACACCCTAACCCTCAACCTCACCCTCACTCTCACCCAAAACCTCACCCTTAACCTAGCCCTCACCATAACCCTAACCCTAAACCTTACCTAACCGAAACCCTCACCCTCACCCTCACCCTCACCCTAACCCGAACCCGAACCCTAACCCTAACCCATACCCTAACCCTAACCCTCACGCTAACCCTAACCCTCACCCTCATCCACACACTCACGGTCACCCTCACCTTAAACCTAGCCCTCACCCTCACCCTAAGCCTTAAAAGCCTAACCTTCAGCCTCACCTGAACCCGCAACTCAGGGTAACACTCACCCTCAGCCAAAATATCACCCTAACCCTAACCCTCACCATAACCCTTACCCTAAACCTCACCCTAACCCTCACACACACTCGAACCCTCACCTCACGGTAAACCTCACCCTCAACCAAAACATCACCCTAAACCTATCCCTCACCCTAAGCCTAACCCTAACCCTATCCCTAAGGATAACCCACCCTCTAACCCACAAACTCACCCTAATCCTCAACCTAAACATAACCCTAACACTTAACTAACCCAAACTCTCACCCTCACACTCACTCTCACCCTAAACCTCACCCTCACTGTAGCCCTCAGCCTAACCCTAACCCTAACCCTAACCCTCACCCTCACACTCACCGTCACCCTGAAACAATTCCTAACCCTAAAACTAATCCTAACCCTAAACTTTACCCTGACCCTGAACCTCACCCTAACCCTAACCCTCACCCTAACCCTAACCCTCACCCTCACCCTAACCCTAACCCTAACCCTAATCCTCACCCTAACCCTAAACCTCACCCTAAAGCTTACCCGAACCCTAAATGTAAACCTAACCCTCACCCTACACCTTACCCTAACCCTAACTCTAACCATCACCCTCACCCTAACCTTCACCCTAACCCTCATCCTAAACCTATCCCTAACACTAACACTAACCCTCACCATAACCCTCACCCTAACCTTAATCCAACCTTAAACATCACCCTAACCCTAACACTCACCGCATCCTAACCCTCAACCTAAGCCTTACCCTCTACCTAACTCTAACCCTAAACCTATCCCTCACCATCAACCTAACCCTACCTCTAACTCTCACCCTAACCCTAACGCTCACCCTAAACCTGACCCTATCCCAAACCCTCACCCTAAGTCTAAACCTCACCCTAACCCTAATCCAAACCCTAAACCTCACCCTCAACCTAACCTTCACCCTAACCTTTACCCTCACCCTAACCCTCACACTAACCCTAACTCTAACCCTAACCCAAACCTTCACAGTAACCCTAACCCTAACCCTAACCTAAACATCAACCTAACCCTCACCCGCACCCTAACCCTAAAACTCACCCTCATCCTAACCCTCACCCTAACACTTACACTCACACTAACCCTTACCCTCTACGTAACAGTCACCGTCCCTCTGACACTCACCCTAACCCTAACCCTCAGCCGAACCCGAACCCGAACGCTCAATCGAATCCTCACCCTCACACTAAACATCAACCTAACCCTAACCCGCACCCTAACCTTAACCCTAACCCTCACCCTCACCCTAAAGCTTACCCTCACCCTACCCTAACCCTAAACCTAACCCTAACACTAACACTCACCCAAACACTAATCCTAACACTAACCCTAAACCTAACCCTAACCCTCACACTCACCCTAACACTAACCCTAATCCTGACCCTAAACGTAACTCTCAAACTCACCGTCACTCTAACACTCACCCTAACCGTAACCTGAACCCAAACCCGAACCCTAAAACTAACCCTCACTCTCACACTAAACATCACCCTAACCCTAACCTGCACCCTAACCCTAAACCTCAAACTCACCCTAAACCTAACCCTCACCCTAAACCTTACCCTAAACCTAACACTTACCCTCACTCTAACCCTCATCCTTAGCCTTACCTTCACCTTCACCCTCACCCTAAACCTAATCCTAAACCTAACCCTCACTCTAAGCCCCATCCTAACCCTAAACCAAACCCTAAACCTAACCCTAACCCTAACCCTAACCCTCACCCTCATCCTAACACTCACACTAACACTTACCTTCACCCTAACCCTAATATTAACCTTCACATTAACCTTAACCCTCACCCTAACCTAACCCTACCCCTCACCCTAACCCTCATCCTAACCCTAACCCTAACATTAAGCTTCTTATTAACCCTAACCCTCACCCTAACCTAAACCTACCCCTCACTCTAACCCTCATCCTAACCCTAACCCTAACCATCACCCTCACCCTAAACCTAACCCTAACCCTGAACCTAAACCAAACCCTCACCCTCACCCTCAGTCTAACCCTAACCCTAACCGTAATTCTAACCCTAACCCTCACCCTCACCGTCACCCTAACCCTCAACTTAAACCTAACCCTAACCCTAACCCTAACCGTCACCCTAACCCTAAACCTAACCCTAACCCTCAACCTACCCCAAACCCTCACCCTCACCCTCTCCCTCACCCTCAGTCTAACCCTAACCCTAACTGTAATCCTAACCCTAACCCTCACCCTCACAGTCACCCTAATCCTCAACCTAATCCAAACACTAAACCTAACCCTAACCCTCACACTAACCCTTACCACTAACCCTAAACCTAACCCTCACCTTCACACTAACCCTAAACAAAAACCTAACCCTAAATCTCACCCTACTCCTCAACCTAACCCTTAACCTACCCCTAATCCTCAACCTCACCCTAACCCTAAAACTAAACCTCACCCTCACCGTAACCCTAACCCTCACCCTAACCCTAACCCTAACCCTAATCCTCACCCTAACACACACCCTCACCGTAAACCTATCCCTAACCCTCACCCTCATCCTAAGCCTAAACCTTACCCATTCCCTCATGGTAACCCTAAACCTAACCCCAATCCTAACCCTCACACTAACACTAAGGCTCACACTAACCCTAAACCTACCCCTCACCCTAACCCTCAACCTAAACCTAACCCTAAACCTAACCCTCACGCTACCCTCATCCTCACCCTCAGCCTAAACCTAACCCAAACCCTAATCCTAACCCTCAGCCTCACCCTCAACCTCACCCTCACCCTCACCTTAACCCCAAACCTAAACCTCACCCTCACCCTCACCCTAACCCTAAACCTAGCCCTAAACTTCACCCTAACCCTAACCCTCACCCTAAACCTAACCGTAACTCTCACCCTAACCCTAACCCTAACCCTTACCCTAAACCTAACCCTAACATTAACCCTAACCCTCACCCTAAACCTAAACCTAAACTTAACCCTAACTCTCACCCTAAACCTCACCCTAACCCTTACCCTCATCCTTAACCTAACCCTCACAAGAAACCTAACCCTCACCCTAACCCTCACACTAAACCTCACCCTCACCCTGATGCTCACCCTCAGCCTAACCCTAAACCTATCACTAATCCTAACACTAACCCTCACCCTCACCCTCAAGCTAACCCTAAAACAAACCCTAATCCTGACCCTCACACTCACCCTCACCCTCAAATTAAAGCTCAGCTTCAGCCTAAAATTAACCATAACCCTTCCCCTCACCCTAACACTTAACCTAAGCCTAAACCTCATCCTCACCCTAACTCTAAACCTAACCCTAATCCTCACCCTATCCGTAACCCTGACCCTAACACTAACCATAACCCACACCCGAACCCTCACCCAAATCCTAAACCTAGCCCTCCCCTTAACCCTTATCCTAAACCTAAGCCTAACCCTAACACTCACCCTAACCCTAACCTAACCCTAACACTCTCCCTCAACCTCAGCCTAACCCTAACCTTAACTCTAATAATAAACCTATACCTGACCCTCACCCTCACCCTAATTCTAACCCTAAAGCTAACCCTAAACCTCACCCTCAATCTAACCCTAACTCTAACTCTCACCCTAACCCTAATCCTCACACTAACCCTAACCTTAACCGTCACCCTCACCCTAAATCTAAACCTCACCCTAACCCTCAACCTAACCCTAACTCTAACCCTAATTCTAAACCTCACCCTAACCCTTACCCTCACTCTAACCCTAACCCAACCCTAACCCTCACACTAATCCTAACCCTCATTTCAACCCTAACTATAATCCTCACCCTAACCCTCACCCTAACACTCGCCCTAACATTTATTCGAACCCTAGCCTTCACACTAACCCTAACCTTAAACCTCGCTCTCACTCTAACCCTCTCTGTCAACCTAACCCTCACATTTACCCTAACCCTCACGCACAATCCAACCCTCCGCGTCACCCAAACCCTCACCCTATACCTAACCCTAAGCCTAACCCTAACCCTCACCCTCAACCTCACCCTCAACCTAACCCTAACCCTAAACGTCAAAATAACCCTCACCCTAACACTCATGCTAACCCTAAACCTCACTCTCATCCTACCCTCATCCTATCCCTTACCCTCACCCTAACCCTATCCCTAACCATAACAATCACACTAAACCTAACGCTGACCCTACCCCTCACTCTAACCCTAATCGTAACCCTAACCCTCACCCTAACCCTAAACCTGACCCTAATCCTAACCCTCACCCTCACCCTAACCCTTACCCTAAACCTAACCCTAATATTAACCCTAACTCTCACCCTAAACCTAACCCTTAACTTAACCCTAACCCTCACCCTAACCCTGACCCTAACCCTAACCCTAAACCTAACCCTGCCCCTCACCCTAACCCTAAACCTAACCCTTACACTCATCCTCACCCTAAACCTCACCATAAACCTCTCCCTCACCCTAACCCTAACACTAACCATCACCCTCACATTCACCATCATCCTCAGCCTAACCCAACCCTAACCCTAAGCCAAACACTAACCCTCACACACATCCTCAACCTAACCCTAAACCAAAACCTAAACCTCCCCTCACACTCACCCTCAACCTCACCTTAAACCTCAGCCTTAGCCTCACCCTTAACTTAACCCTAAACTTAACCCTAACACGCACACTAACCGTAACCCTGACCCTAACCCTAAACTACACCCTAACCCTCACCCTCACCCTCAACCTCACACTAACCCTCAACCTCACTCTAGCTCTCACCCTAATGCTAACTCTAACCCTAACCCTCACCCTAACCCTAATCTTCACCCTAACCCTCACCCTCATCCTAACCCTCACCCTAAACCTTACCCTCACCCTAACCCTAAACTTCACACTAACCCTAACCCTCACCCTAACCCTAAACCTACCCCTCAACTTAACCCTCATCCTAACCCTAAGCCTAACCCTAACACACACCCTAATCCTAACCATAACACTTACACTCATTTTGACCCTCAGCCTAAACCTAACCTTCACCCTAATCCTAACCCTATTCCTCACCCTCACACTCACCCTAATTCTAACCCTAAACATAACCCAAGCTATACCCCTCACCCTAACCCCTACCCTAACCCTAAACCTATCCCTCACCCTCACACTCAGCCTAAGCCTAACCCTCACCCTAAATCTTACCTTCACCCTAGACTAACCCTAACCCTAACCCTAACACTCACCCAAACCCTAATCGTAATACTAACACTAAACCTAAGCCTAAACATCACCCTCAACCTAACACTGACCCTAACACTTACCCTAAACCTAACACTCAAACTCACCGTCACTCTAACACTCACCCTAACCCTAACTCTAACTCTCACCCTAACCCTAACCCTCACCCTAACCCTAACCCTAACCGTCACCCTCACCCTAAATCTAAACCTCACCCTAACCATCAACCTAAAACTAACTTTACGCCTAACCGTAAATCTCACACTAAACCTCACCCTAACCCTTACCCTCACTCTAACACTAACCCTAACCATCACGCTCACACTAATCCTAACCCTCACCTCAACCCTAACTGTACCCTTCACACTAACCCACATCCTAATATTAATACGAACCCTAAGATTCACCCTAACCCTAACCTTAACACTCGCCCTCACTCTAACCCTCCCTGCCAACCTAACCTTCACCTTTACCTTAACCGTCAACCAAACCCAAACTTCACCCTCACCCAAACCCTCACCCTATCCCTAACCCTAACCATAACCCTAACCCTCACCCTCAATCTCACCCTCAACCTAACCCTGAACCTAACCCTCACAGTAACCCTCACCTTAACACTCAAGCTAACCCTAAACCTCACTCTCACCCTACCCTCATCCTAACCCTTACCCTCAGCCTCAACCTATCCCTAAAAATAACACTCACAGTAAACCTAACCCTCACCCTAAACCTAACCCTACCCCTCACTCTGACCCTAAACCTAGACCCTAGACCTAAACCTCACCCTAACCCTAAGCCTAATCCTAACCTTCACCCTCACCCTAACCCTAACCCTAAACTTAACTGTAACCCTAACCCTCATGCTAACTCTCACCCTAACCTTAAACCTAACCCTAACCCTCAACCAAACCCTCACCGTAACCCTAAACCTAACATTAACCCTCACCCTCACCCTAACCCTAACCCAAACCTTACCCTAAACCTAACCTGAACATTAACCCTAACCCTCACCCTAAACCTAAACCTAAACTTAACCCTATCTCTCACCCTAAACCTCACCCTAACCCTAACCCTAACCCTAACTCTCCCCCTCACCCTAAACCTCAACCTAACCCTTACCCTCATCCTTAACCTAACCCTCACAAGAAACCTAACCCTCACACTAATCCTAACACTAAACCTCACCCTCACCCTCACGCTCACCTTCAGCCTAACCCTAACCCTAACAGTAATCCAAACACTAAAGCTCAACATCACCATCAAGCTAACCCAACCTGAAATCTAACCCTGACCCTCAACCTCACCCTCACCCTCACGTTAAACCTCAGCCTCAGCCTCAACCTATCCTGAAACCTAACCCGAAACCTCACGCTAACTCTAAACCTCAACCTAACCTGAAACCTCACGCTAACTCTAAACCTCAACCTAACCCTCAACCTAACCCTAACTCTAACCCTAACCCTCACCCTGACCTTGGTCCTTAACCTAACCCTAACCCTCACCCTAACTCTAATGCTCACCCTAACCCTCACCCTCATCCTAACCCTCACCCTAACCCTTACTCTTACACTAACCCTAGCCCTCACCCTAACTGTAACCCTACCCCTCTCCTTAACACTCATCCTAACCCTAAGGCTAAACCTAACACTCACCCTAACCCTAACCCTAACCCTAACCCTCACCCTCACTCTAACCCTAACCCTATCCCTAAACATAATACTCACACTAAACCAAACCCTCACCCTAACCCTAACTCTACCCCTCACACTAACCCTAAACCTAATCCTAACCTTAAACCTCAACCTAACCCTATGCCTAATCCTAACCTTCACCCTCACCCTAGCCTTAAACACAACCCTAATCCTAACCCGAATCCTCACCCTAACACTAAACCTCACCCTAACCCTAACCCTCACCCTCACCCTAACCCTTACCCTAAACCTAACCCTAACATTAACCCTAACTCTCACCCTAAACCTAACCCTTAACTTAACCCTAACCCTCACCCTAACCCTAACCCTAACCCTATCCCTCACCCTGACACTAAACCTAACCCACACCATCATCCTCACCCTAACCCTCACAGTAAACCTATCCCTCACCCTAAACCTAACACTAACCATCACCCTCACACTCACGCTCACGCTCAGCCTAACACTAACTCTAAACCTAATCCAAACACGAACCATCAACCTCACCCTCAACCTAACCCTAACACGACCCTAAACCTCACCCTCACACTCACCCTCACCCTCAACTTAAACCTCAGCCTCAGCCTCACCCTCAACCTAACCCGAACCCGAAACCTAAATGTAACCCAGACCCTAACCATAAACCTAACCCACAACGTAATCCTCACCCTCACTCTCACCCTCACCCTAAATCTCACCCTCACCCTAGCCCTCACCGTAATCCTAACTGGAGAACTAACCCCCACCCTAACACTAACCCTCACGCTCATACTAGCCCTCAGCCTAAACACTACCCTCACCCTAACCCTAACACTCAAACTAACCCTAACCCTCAACCTAACCCTAACCCTCCCCCTCACCTTAACCCTCATCCTAACCCTAAGCCTAACCCTAACATTCACCCTAACCCTAACACTCACCCTGACCCTCAGCCTAACCCTAACCCTAACCCTTCCCCTAATCCTAAAACTAAACCTCACCCTCACACTCACCCTAATTGTAACCCTAACCCTAACCCTAATTATACCCCTCACCTGAAACCTCAGCCTAACACTAAACCTAACCCTAAGCCTCACCCTCACCCTCAGCCTAACCCTAACCCTCACCCTAAACCTTAGCCGCACCCTACCCTAACCCTAACCCTAAACCTAACCCTAAATTTCACCCAAAACCTAAACCTCACATTAACCTTAAATCTAACCCTAAACCTCACCCTCACCCTAACACTCACAATACCCTTACCCTAAACCTAACCCTCAAACTCACCGTCACACTAACACTCACCCTAACCCTAACCCTCACTCACACCCTAACCTTAACCCTACACTCACCCTCACCCTAACCCTCACAGTAACCTTTAGCCTCACCTTTACCCTAACACTAAACCTCACACTAACCCTAACCCTCACACTAACCATAACCCTACACCTCACCCTACCCCTTATCCTACCCATAACCCTAACCATAACCCTCACCCTCAACCTCACCCTAAACCTAACCCTAAACCTAAACCTCCCCCTATCCCAAACCCTCACCCTCAACCTCACCCTCACCCTCACCCTCAATCTAACCCTAACCCTAACCCTAAACCTACCCCTAAACCTAATCCTAACCCTCATCCTCACCCTAACCCTCACCCTCACCCTAAACTTATCCCTAACTCTCACCCTCATCCTAATGCTCATCCTTACCCTTTCCCTCACGGTAACCCTAACCCTAACACTAATCCTAACCTCAAAATAACACTAAGGTTCACACTAGGCCTAACCCTACCTCTCACTATAACCCTCAACCTAAAACTAACCCTAACCCTAAACCTCAACCTAACCCTAAACCTCAGCCCAACCCTCAGACGCACCCTCACCCTAAACCTAAACCTAACCCTCACCTTACCCCTTAACCTAAACTTAACCCTAACCCTAACACTCACGCTAACGCTCAACCTCACCCGCAGCCTAAACCTAACCGAAACACTAATCCTAACCCTAAGCCTCATCCTCACCCTCACCCTCACCCTAACCCTAATCCCAAACCTAACCCTCACTCTCACCCCCACCCTAACCCTAAACCTAACCCTAAATCTCACCCTAACCCTAACCCTCACTGTAAGCCTAACCGTAACCCTCACCCTAAAAATAACCCTAACCCTAACCCTTACCATAAACCTAACCATAACATTAACACTAACCCTCACCCTAAACCTAAACCTAAACTTAACACTATCCCTCACCCTAACCCTAATCCTAACCCTCACCCTCACCCTAACCCTCAACCTAACCCTTACCCTCATCTTCACCTTAACCCTCACAATAAACCTAACCCTCGACCTCACCCTCACCCTCACCCTCAGCCTAACCCTAAACCTAACACCAATCCAAATACTAACCCTCACCCTCACCCTCAAGTTAATCCTATCCCGAACCCTAACCTTCACCCTCACACTCACCGTCACACTCACCTTAAACCTCAGCCTCAGCCTCAACCTCACCCTAACCCCAACCCTAACCCTTACCCTAACCGAAACCCTGATCCTAAATCTAACCCAAAACCCACACCCTAACCCTCACCCTCACCCTCAACCTCACCCTAAGTCTCACCCTCACCCTACCCCTCAACCTAACCCTAAACCTAACTATAACTCTGACGCTAACCCTAACCCTAAACCTAACACTCACCCTCACCCTAACTCTAAACCTCACCCTAACCCTCAATCTAACCCTCACTCTAACCATAAACCTAAACCTCACCCTAACATTCATGCTAACCCTAAAACTAACTCTCACCTAACCCTCATCCTAACTGTTACCCTCACCCTAACCCTATCCCTAACCATAACCCTCACACTAAACCTAACCCTCACCCTAACCCTAAGCCTAACCCTCACACTAATCCTAACCCTAAACCTAATCCGCACTCTCAAGTTAACCCTTACCCTCACTCGAACCCTCACCCGAACCCTAACCCTAATCCAAACCCTAACCTTAACCTTAAACATCACACTAACCCTTACCCTAACCCTAACCCTCATCCTCATCCTAACCCTCACCCTAACAATTACCCTCACCATAACCCTAAAACTAACCCTCACCCTCACCCTAACCCTTAACCTCACCGTAACCCTAACCCCAACCATAAAACTACCCCTCACCCTAACCCTCATCCTAACCCTAATCCTCACCCTGACCATAACCCAACCCGAACCCTTACCCTCACCCTCAATCTAACACTCACTGTCACCCTAATCCTCACCCTACCCTAAACCTCACCGACACCCTAAACCGCACCCTCACCCTCACCCTCACCCTAACACTCACCCTCACCCTAGCCCTCGGCCTAACCGTAAACCTAACCCTAACCATTACCCTAAACCTAACCCTAACCCTAACCATCACACTAACCCTAACATTAACACTAACCCTAACCCTAACCCTCACACTAACCCTCATCCTAAACCTAACCCTAACCCTCACATTCACCCTAAGCCTAATCCTAACCCTCACCCTAACCCTAAACCTCACCATCACCCTCACCCTCAACCTAAACCTAAACCTACCCCTCAACCTAAACCTCATCCTAACACTAACCCTAACCCTAACACGCACACTAATCCTAAACCTAACACTAAACCTCACACTCACCCTCATCCTCACCCTAACCTAACCCTACACCTCACACTAACCCTCATCCTAACCCTAACCCTAACCCTAGCCCTAACCGTCACCCTCACCCTAAACCTAACCCTAACCCTTACCCTCAACCAAAACCAAACCCTCACCCTCACCCTCACCCTCACCCTCAGTCTAACCCTAACCCTAACCGTAATCCTATCCCTAACCCTCACCCTCACCCTCACCCTAACCTCACCCTAAACCTAACCCTAACCTCACCCTAAACCTAACCCTAAACCTAACCCTCACCCTAACCCTAACCCTCACCCTAACCCTCACTCTAACCCTAACACTAACCCTCACCTTCACCCTAAACCTAAACAAAACCCTAACCCTAAACCTCACCCTACCCCTCACACTAACCCTTAACCTAACCCTAATCCTAACCCTCACCCTAACCCTAAAAACTAAACCTCACCATCATCCTAACTCTAACCCTGACCTTAACCCTAACCCTAACCCTCAATCTCACCCCAACACTCACCCTCACCCTAAACCTATCCCTAACCCTCACCCTCATCCTAACCCTCACCCTCACGGTAACCCAAACCCTAAACCTAATCCTAACCCTCACACTTACACTAAGGCTCAAATTAACCCTAATTCTACCCCTCACCCTAACTTCAACCTAATCCTAATCCTAACCCTAACCCTCACGCTAACTCTCACCCTCACCTTCAGCCTAAACCTAACACAAACTCTAATTCTAACCCTCACCCTCACCTTAACCCTAACCCCAACCCTAAACCTCACCCTCAACCATATCCTAACCCTAAACCTAAACCTAACGCTCACCCTAACACTAACCCTCAACCTAACCCTACCCCTAACCCTAACACTTACCCTAAACCTAACCTGAATATTAACCCTAACCCTCACCATAAACCTAAACCTAAACTAAACCCTCACTCTCACCCTAAACCTCACCCTAACCCTAACCCTCCCCCTCAACCTAAACCTCAACCTAAACCTTACCCTCATCCTTACCCTAACCCTCACAAGAAACCTAACCCTCACACTAATCCTAACACTAAATCTCACCCTCACCCTCACGCTCACCCTCAGACTAACCCTAACCCTAACACTAATCTAAATACTAACCCTCAACCTCACCCTCAAGCTAACCCTAACCTGAAATCTAACCCTGACCTTCAACCTCACCCTCACCCTCACGTTAAACCTCAGCCTCAGCCTCAAACTCACCCTAACTCGAACCCTAACGTGAACCCTCATGGTAACTCTAAACCTGAAACTAACCCTCAAGCTAACCCTAACTCTAACCCTAACCCTCAACCTCACCCTGGCCTTCACCCTCACCCTAACCCTCACCCTAACTCTAAATCTCACCCTAACCCTTACCCACACACTAACACTATCCCTCATAATAACAGTAACCCTAACCCTCTCCTTAACCCTCATCCTAACCCTAACACTCACCTTAACCCTAAACCTAACCCTAACCCTCACCCTCACCCTAAACCTATCCCTAACCATAACACTCACATTAAACCTAACCCTCACCCTAACCCCAACCCTACCCCTCACACTAACCCTAAACCCAATCCTAACCCTAAACCTCACCCTAACCCTAAGCCTAATCCTAACCTTCACCCTCACACTAGCCCTCACCCTAACCCTAACCCTATCCCGAACCCTCATCCTAACGCTAAAACTCACCCTAACCCTAACCTTCACCCTCACCCTAACCCTTACCCTAAACCTAATCCTAACATTAACCCTAACTCTCACCCTAAACCTAACCCTTAACTTACCCTTAAACCTCACCCTAACCCTCACCCTTACCCTAACCCAAACCATAACACTATTCCTCACCCTAACTCTCAACCTAACCCTTACCCTCCTCACCCTAACCCTCACAATAAACCTATCCCTCACCCTAACCTTAACACTAACCATCACCCTCACACTCACGCTCACCCTCAGCCTAACACTAACCCTAACCCTAATCCAAACACGAACTTTCACCCTCACTCTCAACCTAACCCTAACACGAACCCTAAACCTCACCCTCACCCTCAATTTAAAGCTCAGCCTCAGCCTCACCCTCAACCTAACCCTAACCCGAACCATAACCGTAATCCTGACCCTAACCCTAAACCAAACCCACAACGTAATCCTCACCCTCACTCTCACTCTCACCCTAACCCTCACCCTCAACCTAGCCCTTACCATAATCCTAAATCGAAACCTAACCCTCACCCTAACCCTAACCCTCACCCTAAACCTCACGCTCATACTAACCCTCACCCTAAACACTACCCTCACCCTAACCCTAACACTCACCCTGACCCTCAGCCTAACCCTACCCATTACCCTAATCCTAAACCTATCCTTCACCCTCACACTCACCCAAATTCTAACCGTAAACATAACCCTAACTATACCCCTCACCCAAACCCTCATCCTCACTCTAAACCTAACCCTAAGCCTCACCCTCACCCTCACCCTCAGCCTAACCTTAAACCTCACCCAAAACCTTACCCACACCCTACCCTAACCCTAACAGTAACCCTAACCCTAACACTCACCCAAACCCTAAACCTCACACTAACATCAAATCTAACCCTAAACCTCACCCTCACCCTAACACTCACCCTAACCCTTACCCTAAACCTAACCCTCAAACTCACCGTCACTCTAACTCTCTACCTAGCCCTAACCCTCACCCACACCCTAACCCTAACCCTACCCTCACCCTCACACTAACTCTTACCCTCACCTTAACCCTAACACTAAACCTCACACTATCCCTAACCCTCACCCTTACCATAACCCTACCTCTCACCCTACCCCTCATCCTAACCATAACCCTAACCATAACCTAACCCTCTAACTCACCCTAAACCTAACCCTCCCCCTATCCCAAACCCTCACCCTCACCCTCACCCTCAGTCTAAACCTAACCCTAACTATAAACCTAAACCTAGCCCTAATCCTAACCCTCATCCTCACCCTAACACTCACCCTCACCTTAAACCTATCGCTAACCCTCACCCTCATCCTAACCCTCATCCTTACCCTTACCCTCACGGTAACCCTCACCCTAACACTAATCCTAACATCCCACTAACATTAAGGTTCACATTAAGCCTAACCCTACCCCTCACCATAACCCTCAACCTAAACCTAACCCTAAGCCTAACCCTCAACATACCCATAAACCTCTGTCTAACCCTCACCCTCACCCTCAGCCTAAAACTAACTGCAACACAACTCCTAACCCTAAGCCTCACCCTCCCTCTCACCCTCACCCTAACCATAACCATAAACCTAACCCTCACTCTCACCCCCACCCTAACACTAAACCTATCCCTAACCCTCACCCTAACCCTAACCATTACCGTAAACCTAACTGTAACCCTCACCCTAACCATAACCCTAACCCTAACCCTTACCCTAAACCTAACCCTAACCCTCACCCTAAACCTAAACTTAAACATAACCTTTCCAACCCTCCCCCTCCCCCTAACCCTCAACCTAACCCTTACACTCATCCTCACCTTAACCATCACAAAAAACCTAACCCTCACCCTCACGCTCACTCTCACCCACAGCCAAACCCTAACCCTAACACCAATCCAAACACTAACGCTCAACCTCACCCTCAAGTTAACCCTATCCCGAACCCTCACCCTCACCCTCACCCTCACCCTCACCTTAGACCTCAGCCTCAGCCTCAACCTCAACCTATCCCAAACTATAACCCTTGCCCTAAACGAAACCCTGACCCGAACTCGAACCCAAACCCACACCCTAACACTCACCGTCACCCTCACCCTTACCCTAACCCTCATCCTCACCCTAGCCCTCAACCTAACCCTAAACCTAACTCTAACTCTCACCCTAACCCTAACCCTCACCCTAACCCTAAACCTAACACTCACCCTCACCCTAACTCTAAACCTCACCCTAACCCTCAACCTAACCCTAACTCTAACCCTAACCATAAACCTCACCCTAAACCTCACCTTAACATTAATGCTAAACCTAAACCTAACTCTCACCCTACCCTGATCCTAACCCTTATCCTCACCCTTACCCTATCCCTAACCATAACCCTCACACTAAACGTAACCCTCACCCTAACCCTAAACCTAACCCTCACACTAACCCTAACCCTAAACCTAATCCGCATGCTCCAGTTAACCCTTACCCTCACCCTAACCCTCACCCTAACCCTAACCCTAACCAAACCCTAACCTTAAACTTAAACATCACCCTAAACCTTACCCAAACGCTAACCCTCATCCTAACCCTCACCCTAACAATTACCCTCACCATAACCCTAAACCTAACCCTCACCCTCAAACTAATCCTTACCCTCACCGTAAACCTAACCCCAACCCTAAACCTACCCTTCACCCTAACCCTCATCCTAACCCTAACAGTAACCCTAATCCTCACCCTGAACCTAACCCTAACACTAACCCATATGCTCAACCTTAATCTAACACTCAACATCACCCTAATCCTCACCCTACCCTAACCCTCACCCTCAACCTCACCCTCACCCTAACCCTCATCCTCACCCTAACCCTCAACCTAACCCTAAACCTAACTCTAACTCTCACCCTAACCCTAACCCTCACCCTAACCCTAAACCTAACACTCACCCTCACCCTAACTCTAAACCTCACCCTAACCCTCAACCTAACCCTAACTCTAACCCTAACCATAAACCTCACCCTAAACCTCACCTTAACATTAATGCTAAACCTAAACCTAACTCTCACCCTACCCTGATCCTAACCCTTATCCTCACCCTTACCCTATCCCTAACCATAACCCTCACACTAAACGTAACCCTCACCCTAACCCTAAACCTAACCCTCACACTAACCCTAACCCTAAACCTAATCCGCATGCTCCAGTTAACCCTTACCCTCACCCTAACCCTCACCCTAACCCTAACCCTAACCAAACCCTAACCTTAAACTTAAACATCACCCTAAACCTTACCCAAACGCTAACCCTCATCCTAACCCTCACCCTAACAATTACCCTCACCATAACCCTAAACCTAACCCTCACCCTCAAACTAATCCTTACCCTCACCGTAAACCTAACCCCAACCCTAAACCTACCCTTCACCCTAACCCTCATCCTAACCCTAACAGTAACCCTAATCCTCACCCTGAACCTAACCCTAACACTAACCCATATGCTCAACCTTAATCTAACACTCAACATCACCCTAATCCTCACCCTACCCTAACCCTCACCCTCAACCTCACCCTCACCCTAACCCTCATCCTCACCCTAGCCCTCAACCTAACCCTAAACCTAACTCTAACTCTCACCCTAACCCTAACCCTCACCCTAACCCTAAACCTAACACTCACCCTCACCCTAACTCTAAACCTCACCCTAACCCTCAACCTAACCCTAACCCTACCCCTCATCCTAAACCTCATCCTAACACTAACCCTAACCCTAACACGCACACTAATCTTAAACCTAAACCTAAACCTTACCCTCACCCTCATCCTCACCCTAACCTAACCCTACACCTCACCCTAATCCTCATCCGAACCCTAACACTAACACTAACCCTAACAGGCACACTAATCCTAAACCTAACCCTAACCCTAAACCTCAAACTAAACAAACCCTCACCCTCACCCTCACCCTCACCCTCATTCTAACCCTAACCCTAACCATAATCCTAACCCTAACCCTCACCCTCACCCTCACCCTAACCTCACCCTAAACCTAACCCTAAACCTAACCCTCACCCTAACCCTAACCCTCACCTAAACCTCACGCTAACCCTAACCCTAACCCTCACCTTCACCCTAACCCTAAACAAATCCCTAACACTAAACCTCACCCTACCCCTCACCCTACCCCTTAACCTAACCCTAATCCTAACCCTCACCCTAACCCTAAAACTAACCCTCAACCTCACCCTAACCCTAACCCTCACCCTAACCCTAACCTTAACCTTCATTCTCACCCTAACACTCACCCTCACCCTAAAACTATCCCTAACCCTCACCCGCATCCTAACACTCACGCTTACACGTACCCTCACGGTAACCCTAACCCTAAACCTAATCCTAACCCTCATACTTACACTAAGGGTCACACTAAGCCTAAGCCTAACCCTCACCCTTACCCTTAACCTAAACATAAACATGACCCTAAACCTCACCGTCACCAAAACCCTCACCCTACCCTTAACCTCAGCGACACCCTCACCCTCACCTTCACGCTCACCCTCACCCTAGCCCTCAGCCTAACCCTAAATCTAACCCTATCCCTAACCCTCACACAAACCCTCATCCTAAACCTAACCCTAACCCTCACCCTCACCCCAACCCTAACCATAACACTCAACCTAACCCTAAACCTCATCCTCACCCTCACCCTCAACCTAACCCTAACCCCACCCCTTACCCTAAACCTCATCCTAACCCTAACCCTAACCCTAACACTGACACTAATCCTAAACCTAACCCTAAACCTCACCCTCATGCTCATTATCAGCCTATCATGAACCCTCAACCTAACCCACACCCTAGCCTATATCTCACCTACTCCCTAAACCTCACCCTCACCCTCAACCTCACCCTAACCCTCACCCTAAACCTAGCCCTCAGCCTAACCCATACGCTAACCCTAACACTCCCCCTAACCCTCACCCTCCCCCTAAAACTAACCTAACCCAAACACTCACCCTAACACTCAAGCAAACCCTAACCCTACCACTAACCCTAACCCTCACCCTAACACTAACCTTTAGCCTAACCCTAACCCTCACCCTACCCTAACCATAGCCCGAACACAAACCCAACCCCTAAGCCTCACACTCACCCTCACCCTAACCCAAACACTAATCCTAACCCTAAGCCTCACCCTCAGTTTCACCCTAAACCTAAACCAAAATCTAACCCTCAGCCTAACCATAAACCTCACCCTAAACCTAACCATGACACTCACCCTAACCCTAACCCTAACCCTTACTCTAAACCTAACCCTAACATTAACCCTAACATGCACCCTAAACCTAAACCTAAACTTAACCCTAAAGTTCACCCAAACCCTAACCCTCCCCCTCCCTCTAAACCTCAACCTAAACGTAACCCTCACCCTCACCCTAACCCTAACTCTAACTCTCACCCTAACCCTAACACTCACCCTTACCCTAACCCTGACCCTCACCTTAACTCTAAAACTCACCCTAACCTTCAAGCTAATCCTAACTCTAACACAAACACTAAAGCTCACCCTAAACCTCACCCTAATCCTTACCCTCACTCTAACCCTAAACCTAACCCTAACCCTCACACCAATCCTAACCCTCAACCAAACTCTAACTATACCCCTCACCCTAACCCTCACCCTAACACTAATACGAACCCTAACCATCACTCTAAACCTAACCTTAACCCTCGCCCTCATTCTAACCCTCCACGTCAATCTAACCCTCACCCTTACCCTAATCCTCACCCACAACCCAACCCTCACCCTCACCCAAAACCTCAACCTACTCCTAACCGTAACCCTAAACCTAACCGACAACCTCAACCTCACCCTCACAATAACCCTAACCCTAACCCTCATCCTAAACCTAACCCAGACCCTAACACTAACTCTAACCGTAACCCTCACCCTCACCCTAACACTTACCCTAACCCTAAGCCTAATCCTAACCCTAACCCTCACCCTCACCCTCAAACACACCCTAACCCTCAACCTCACACTACTCTTCACCCTAATCCTAACTTTGACCCTAACACTCACCCAAACCCTAACAATAACACTAACCCTAAACCTAACCCTCAAACTCACCATCACACTAACAGTCACACTAATCCTAATTCTCACACACGACCTAACCCTCACCCTCACCCGAACACGAACTCTCACCCTACACCTCACGCTCACACTAAACGTCACCTAACCCTAACCCGCACACTAACCCTAAACTTAACACTCACTCTATCCCTAACCCTCAACCTCACCCTAACCCTAAGCCTCAGCCTAACCCTAACCCTCACCCTCATCCTAACCCTCAGCATTGCACTTAACCTCATGGTAAGCCTAACCCTAACTCTAACCCTCACACTAACCATACCTCTCACACTAAGCCTAAACCTACCCCTCACCCTTACCCTCATACTAAACCTAACACTAACACTAACACTCACCCTAACACTAATCCTAACCCTAACTCTCACCCTCACCCTCACCCTCACCTTCACGTTAAAACTCCGCCTCAGCCTCAACCTCAACCTAACCCTAACCCTAAGCGTAACCCTCACCCTAACGGTAACCCTGAGCCTAACCCTAACCCTAACCCACACCCTTACTCTCACCCTCACCCTCACCCTCAAACTAACCCTTATCCTCTACCTAGCCCTCACCCTAACCCTAACTCTAACCCTAACACTCACCCAAACCCTAAATCTAACACTCACCCTAACCCTAATCCTCACACACACCCTAACCCTCACCCTCACCCGAAGCCTTGTCCTAAACCTAACCCTAGACCTAAACCTCATGCTAACATTAACCCTCACCCTCATGCTCAGCCTAAGCCTAAGCCAAACTCTAATCGGACCCTAAGCCTCACCCTCACCCTCACCCTAACCCAAACACTAATCCTGACCCTAAGCCTCACCCTCAGCCTCACAATAATCCTAAACCTAAATCTAACCCTCACCCTAAACATTACCCTCTCCCTAAACCTAACTGTGACCCTCACAATAACCCTAAGCCTAACCCTAACACTCACCCTAACCCTAAACCTAACACACACTCTGACCCTCAGCCTAATCCTAACCCTAACCCAGATCTGAACCCTATTCCTCAGGCTCACATTCACCCTAATTCTAACCCTAACTCTAACCCTAACTATAACCCTCACCCTAACAATCACCCTAACCCTAAACCTACCCTAAACCTCACCCTCACCGTCACCCTCAACAAAACCCTAACCCTCACCCTAAAACTTACCCTACCTTACCCTAACCCTAACCCTAATCCTAACACTCATGCAAACCCTAACCCTAAACCTAACACTCAAACTCACGGTCACCCTAACACTCACCCTAAAACTAACCCTCACCCACACCCTAAACCTTAGCCTCACCCGAACACTCACCCTCACCCTAAACCTCACCCTCACACTAAACATCACCCTAACCATAACCCCAACCCTAACCCTAACCCTAACCCTCAACCTAATCTTAATCCTCACCCTCACCCTTACCCTAAGCCAAACCCTAAGTCTAACACTAATCCTAAACCTAACACTCACCCTCACCCTAAACCTAAATCTATCAGTAAAGCTCACCTCAGACTCACCCTAACCCTAATCCTAACCCTCACCCTCACCCTAACCCTAAGCAAAATCCTAACCCTAAACCTCACCCTAGCCCTCACCCTGACCCTTAACCTAACCCTAACCCTCACCCTCAAACTCACCTTCATGCTAACCCACACCCTCAGACTAGCCTTACCATAATCCTAACTCTAACCCTAAACCTCAACCTAACCCTAACCCTCACCATAACCCTACTCCTAGCCCTCACCTTAACCCTCATCCTAACCGTAAGCCTACACCTAATACTCACCCTAACAATAAACATAACCCTACCACCCAAACTGACCCTCAGCCTAACACTAATACGAACACTAAACACCACCCTAAACCTAACCTTAAACTTCGCCATCACTCTAACCCTCCCCTTCAACCTAACCCTCACCTTTACCCTAACCCTCACCCACAATACAACCCTCACCCTATCCCTAACTCTAACCCTAAACCTAACACTCACCGTCAAACTCACTGTAACCCTAACCCTAAACCTAACCCTACCCTAACCCTAACCCAGACCCTAACCCTAACCCTAACCCTCACACTCACACTCACCCTAACCCTAACCCTAACCCTAAGCTTAATCCTAAACCTTACCTTCACCCTAGCCCTCACCCTAACACTAATCCTAACCCTATCCCTCACCCTAACCCTAAACCTCACCCTAACCCTCACACTAACCCTAATCCTTACACTAAACATAACCCTAACATTAACCCTAACTCTCACGTAAACCTAAACTTTAACTTAACCATAATCCTAACCCTAACCCTCACCCTAACACTAACCTTAAACCTAACCCTCCCCCTCACCCTAACCCTGAACCTAACCTTTACCCTCATCTTCACCCTAACCCTCACAATAAACCTAACCCGCACCCTAACCCTAACACTAACATTCACACTCATTCTCACGCTCACCCTCAGCCTAACACTAACCCTAACACTAATCCAAACACTAACCCTTCACGCTCACCCTAAGCCTAACCCTAAACCTAACCCTAATCCAAACACTAACCCTCACCCATAAGCTCAACCTAACCCTAACCCGAACTCTGACCCTCAACCTCACACCCACCCTCACCCTCACCTTAAACCTAATCCTCAGCCTAAACCTCATGCTAACCCTAACCCTAACCTAACCCTCACACTCAACATAACCCTGATCCTAATCCCAATCCTAACCCACCCCCTAAACCTCACCCTCACCCTCACCCTAACCCTCACACTCATCCTAGCCATCACCCTAATTCTAACTCTAACCCTAACCCTAAACCTCACCCTAATCCTCACCCTCATCCTAACCCTCAACCTAACCCTTATCCTCATCCTAACAGTAACTCTCAACCTAACCCTAAATCTACCCCTCACCTTAACCCTCATCCTAACCCTAAGCCTAAACCTAACACTCACCCTAACCCTAACCCTAACCCTAACACTCACCCTGACCCTCAGCCTAACTCTAACCCTAAACCTAATCCGAACCCGAATCCGAACCCTCACACTCACCCTAATTCTCACTCTAACCCTAACCCTATCTATACCCCTTACCCTAACCCTCATCCTAAACCTTAACCAAACCCTATCTCTCACCCTCACCCTCACCCTAACCCTAACTCTAACTCTCACCCTAACCCTAACATTCACCCTAAACCTAACCCTAACCATCACTCACAACCTAACTCTAAACCTCACCCTAACCCTCAACCTAACTGTAACTCAAACCCTAACCCTAAACCTCACCCTAAACCTCAACCTAACCCGTACGCTCACTCTAACCCTAACCCTAACCCTAACCATCACACTAATCCTAACCCTCAACTTAACCCAAACTATACCCCTCACCCTAACCCTCAACCTAACACTAATACGAATACTATCCATCACCCTAACCCAACTTTAACCTCGCCCTCACTCTAACCCTTCCCTTCAAACTAACCCTCACCTTTACCCTAACCCTCTCCCACAACCCAAACCTCACCATCAACCAAACCCTCACCCTAACACTAACCCTAACCCTCACACTAACCCTAACCCAGATCCTAAGCCTAACCCTAACCCTCACCCTCAACCTAACCCTAACCCTAACACTCACAATAACCCTCACATTAACACTCATGCTAACCCTGAACCTCAATCTCACTCTACCCTCATCCTAACCCTTACCGTCACCCTAACCCTATCTGTAACCATAACCCTCACACTAAACCTAACCGTTACTCTACCCCTAAACCTACCCCTCACACTAACCCTAACCCTAACCCTAATCCGCATCCTCAACCTAACCCTTAGCATCACCCTAACCCTCACCCTAAAATTAACTCTAACCCTAACCCAAACCTTAACCTTAAACATCACCCTAACCCTTACCCTAACCCAAACCCTCACCCTCATCCTAACCCTCACCCTAACAATTACCGTCATCCTAACCCTAACCCTAAACCTAACCCTCACCCTCATCTTAACCGTTACCCTCACAGTAACCCTAACACTAACCCTAAAACTACCCCTTACCCTAACCCTCATCCTAACCCTAACCATAACCCTAATCCGCACCCTGACCCTAACCCTAAACCTAACCCTCACCCTCACCCTAGCCCGCACCGTCACCCTAACCCTCACCCTACCCTAACCCTCAGCGACACCCTCACCATCACCTTCTCCCTAACCCTCACCCTAAACCTCACACTCAGTCCAGCCCTCAGCCTAACACTAACCCTAACGCTAACCCTCACCCTAACCCTAACACTAACCCTATCCCTAACCCTCACACTAACGCTAACACTCACACTAATACTAACCCTACCCCTCACACCAACCCTCATCCTAAACCTAACCCTAACCCTCACTCTCAACCTAACCCTAACCCTACCCCTCACCCTAAAACTCATCCTAACCCTAACCCTAACCCAAACACTCACACTAATCCTAAACCTAACCCAAGAAATCACCCTCACCCTCACTATCAGCCTGACACTAACCCTCACCCTAACCCTAACCTTCACTATAACCTTAAGCCTAACCAAAACACTCACTCTAACACTCAACTAAACCCTAAACCTAACACTACCCCTAACCCGCACCCTAACACTAACCTTTAGCCTAACCCTAAGCCTCAACCTACCCTAACCATAACCCGAAACCTAAACCGAACCCTACTCTTCACCCTAACCCTAACCCTAACCCTAAGCCTCACCCTTATCCTAACCCTCACCGTTACACTTACCCTCACGGTAACCCTAACCCTAACTCTAACCCTCACACTAACCCTACCGCTCACACTAACCCTAACCTTACCCCTCAACCTAACCCTCATCCTAAACCCAATGCTAACCCTAACACTCACCTAACCCTAATCCTAACCCTAACACTCACCTTCACACTCACCCTCACCCTCATCTTAAATCTCAGCATCAGCCTCAACCTCAACCTAACCCTAAACCTAACACTAACCCTCACCCTAACGGTAACCCTGTGCCTAACCTTAACCCTAACCCACACCCTTACCCTCACCCTCACCTTCACCCTCATCCTAACCCACACCCTCAACCTAGCTCTCAACCTAATCCTAATTCTAACCCTAACTCTAACACTAACCCTCAACCTAACCCTCAAACTCAACATCACCCAAACAAACACCCTAAACCTTACCCTAAAACACACCCTAACCCTCACCCTCACCGGAACCCTAAACCTACCCCTAACCCTAACCCTCTCGCTAACCTTAACCCTCACCCTCATGCTCAGCCTAACCCTAAGCAAAATTATAATCGAACCCTAAGCCTCACCCTCACCCTAACCCTAACCCAAACACTAATCCTAACCCTAAGCCTCACCCTCAACCTCACCCTAATCCTAAACCTAACTCGAAACCTCACCCTAACCATAACCCTCACCCTAAACATAACCGTGACCCTCACCCTAACCCTAAACATAACCCTTACCCTAAACCTAACCCTAACATTAACCCTCACCCTAACCCTAAACCTAACCCTAACCATAACCCTAAACCTCACCCAAACCGTAACCCTAACCCTAAACCTCCCACCACCCCTAACCCTCAACCAAAACCTTACCCTCATCCTCACCCTAACCCTCACCCTAAACCTAACACTAAACCTCACCCTCACCCTAACCCTTACTCTAACTCTCACCCTAACCCTAACCCTCACCCTCACCCTAACCCTAACCCTCTTCCTCACTGTAACTCTAAACCTCACCCTAACCCTCAACCTAACCCTAACACTAACAGTAACCCTAAACCTCACCCTAAACCTTACCCTCACTCTAATCCTAATGCTCACAGCAATCCTTACCTTCACCCTAACGCTAAATATACCCCTCAACGTAACCCTCACCCTAACACTAATACGAAACCTAAGCATCACCCTAACCCTAACCTCAACCCTTGCCCTCACTCTAAGCCTACCAGTCAATCTAACCCTCATCTTTACCCTAACCCTCACGCACAACCCAACCCTCACCCTCACCAAAACCCTCACCCTATCCCTAACCCTAACCCTAAACCTAACCCACACCCTGAACCTCACCCTCACCATAACCCTAAATCTAACCCTCATCCTAACCTGAACCCAGTCCCTAACCCTATCCCTAACCCTCACGCTCACACTCACCCTAACACTTACCCTAACCCTAAGCCTAATCCTAACCGGAAAGGTCACCATAATCCTCACCCTCACCCTCAAACTCACCCTAACCCTCACCCTTAGCCTAACCCTAACCCAAACCGAAAACCTTACCCTCACCCTACCTTAACCCTAACAATAACACTAACCCTAAACCTAACCCTCAAACTCACCGTCACCCTAACCCTCACCCTCAGCCTAACCCTAAACCTCACCCTCATCCTCACCCTCACCCTCACCGTAAACCTCACCCTCACAATAAATATCAGCTAACCCTAACCTGCACACTAACCCTAACCCTAACCCTCACGCTATCGCTAAACCTCACCCTCACCCTAACCATAAGCCTAACCATAACCTTAACCCTAATCCTAAACCTAACACTCACCCTCACTCTAACCCTAACCCTATCAGTAAACCCCAACCTCACACTCACCCTAAAACTATCCCTAAACCTCAAATTCACCCTACCCTAACCAAAACCCTAAACGTAACCATCACCCTACCCCACACCCTAACCCTTAACCTAACCCTAACCCTCACCCTCACCCTAACACTAAACCTAACCCTAACCCTCACCCTAAGCCTAACCTTAACCCTCATCCTCACCCTAACACTCACCCTCACCCTAACCCTATCCCTAAACCTCACCCTCATCCTAACCCTCACCCTTGCCCTTACCTCACGGTAAGCCTAATCCTAACCCTAACCCTAACCCTCACAATAACACTAAGGCTCACACTAACCCTAACCCTACTCCTCACTCTAACCCTCAACCTAAACCTAACACTAACCCTGACCCTCACCCTAACACTAACCCTCAACCTAACTCTCACCCTCACCCTCAAACTCACCCTCACCCTAACCCTAAACCTAGCACTCACCTTAACCCTCAACCTAAACCTAAACCTAACCTTAACTCTCAGGCTAACCTTAAACCTCACCCTCACGCTCACCCTAACCCTAACCCAAAACCTAATCCCAACCCTAAGCCTCCCCCTCAACCTCATCCTAACCCAAAACCTAATCCTAACCCTAAGCCTCTCCCTAAGCCTCACCCTAACCCTAAACCTAACACTAACCCTCACCCCAACCCTAACCCTCATCCTAAACCTAACCATTACCCTCACCCTAACCCAAACCTTACCCTAAACATAATCCTAATATTAAACCTAACCCTCTCCCTAAACTAACCCTCACCTTAAATCTAACCCTCATGCTAACCCTCACCTTAACCCTAACCCTAACCCTAACCCTGCCCCTCACCATAACCCTCAACCTAATCCTTATCCTTATTCTCACCCTAACACTTACAATAAACCTAACCCTCACCCTAATCCTCACACTAACCCTCACCCTCACCCTCACGCTCACCCTCAACCTAACCCTAACCCTCATCCTTACGCTCACCATAACCCTAACCTTAACCCTAAACCTCCCCCTCCCCCTAAAACTCAACCTAAACCTTACCCACATCCTCACCCTAACCATCACACTAACCCTCACCCTCACCCTAAACCTAACTCTAACTCTCACCCTAACCATAACCCTCACCCTAACACTAACCCTAACTCTCACTGTCAACCTAACTCTAAACTTCACCCTAATCCTAAACCTAACCCTAACTCTAACACTAACCCTAAACCTCACCCTAAACCTCACCGTAACCATTACCCACACTCTAACCCTAACCCTAACCCTCACACTGATCTTAACCTTAACCCACCCCTAACTATACCCCTCACCCTACCCGTCACCGTAACACAAATATGAAACCTAACCATCCCCCAACTCTAACCTTAAACCTCGCACTCACTCTAACCCTCCCCGTCAATCTAACCATCACCTTAACCCTAACCCTCACCCACAACCCAACCGTCAACCTCCCCCAAAACCTCACCCTATCCCTAAACCTAACCCTAAACCTAAACCTCACCCTCACCCTAACCCTAACCATAACCCTAACCATAACCCTCATCCCAACCCTAACACAGACACTAACCCTAACACTCACCCTCACCCTCACCCTCACCCTAACACTAACCCTAACACTCACCCTCACCCTCACCCTCACCCTAACACTAACCCTAAACCTAAACCCAGCCCTAAGCCTAATATTACCCCTCACCCTCACCCCAGCCCTAACCCTAACCATAATCCTAACTATAACCCTCATACTCACACTCACCCTCACCCTCAACTTAAACCTCAGCCTCAGCCTCAACCTCACCCTAACCATCTAACTCTCCCTAGCCCTCACCATAATCCTACCTCTAACCCTAATCCTCACCCTAACCCTAATCCTCACCCTAACCCTAATCCTCATCGTAAACCTAACCCTCATCCTAACTCTCACCCTAACTCTTACACTCACCCTAACCCTAAACCTCACCCTAACCCTAACCTTACCGCTCAACTTAACCCTCATACTAACCCTAAGCCTAACCCTAACATTCACCCTAACTGTAAAATTTACCCTAACACTCACCCAGACACTCAGCTTCTAACCCGAACCCGAACCCGAATCCTATTCCTCACCCTCACACTCATCCTAATTCTAAACCAAACCCTAACCCTAACTATAGCACTCACCCAAACCCTCACCATAACCCTAAACCTAACCCGATCCCTCATCTTCACCCTCACCCTCAGCCTAACCCTAAACCAAACCCACAACCTTACCCTCACCCTACCCTAACACTAACCCTAACCCTAACACTCACCCAAACCCTAACCCTAACACTAACCCTAACCCTAACCCTAACCCTCACCCTCACCCTTACAATCACCCTAATCATTACCCTAAACATAACCCTCAAACTCACAGTCACCCTAGCACTCATCCTAACCCTAACCCTCATCCACACGCTAACCCTCACCCTCACCTGAACACTCAACCTCACCCAAACACTCACTCTCACACTAAACATCAACCTAAGCCTAACCTGCACAATAAACCTAATCCTAACCCTTACCCTAACCCTTACCCTAACCCTCACCCACACCCTAACCCTAAGCCTAACCCTAAACCTAAACTTAACCTTAAACATCACCCTAACTCTAACCCTCACCCTAGGCCCAACCCTCACCTTAACGATTAAACTCAGCCTAAACCTAACCCTAACAATAACCTTCACCCTCACCCTAACCCTTACCCTCACCCTCACCCTAACCCTAATCCTAAAGCTACCCCTGACCCTAACCCTCATCTTAACCCTAACCCTAACCCTAATCCTCAACCTGAGCCTTACCCTAGCCATAAACGTAACAGTAACCCTCACCCTCACCATAAACCTCACTGTCCCCATAACCCTCACTCTACCTTATCACTCACCGACACTCTAACCCTCACCCTCATACTCACACGCACCCTAAACCTCACCCTCACCCTAGCCCTCAGACTATCCCTAAGCCTAACACTAAACCTCACCCTCACCTTAACCCTAAACCTACCACTCACACGAACCATAACCTTCAAAGTGAACCTAACCCTACCCTTCACACTACCCCTCATCCTAAACCTAACCCTAACCATCACCCTCACCCTCAATATAACCCTAACCATCACCCCTCACACTCACCCTCAGCCTAACACTAAACCTCAACCTAACCTTTACCCTGACCCTTCCCTAAAAATAACCCTAACCCTCACCCTACCCCTCATTCTCACCCTAAGCCTAACACTAACCCTAACACTAATCCCAAAGCTAACGCTCACCCTCACCCTATCCCTAAACCTAACCCTCACCCTAACCCTAAACTTATCCCTAACCCTCACCCTCACCCTCACCCTCAACCTAAACCTAACCTGAACCTTAAACATCACCCTAACCCTCACCCCAACCCTAACCCTCACCCTCATCCTAACCCTCACCCTAACCCTTTCACTCACCCTAACTCTAACCCTAAACCTCACCCTCGCACTAAGCCTAATCCTCACCCTAACCCTAACACTAAACCTAACCCTCACCCGCATCCTAATGCTCACCTTCATGGTAATCCTCACCCTAAACCTAAACCTCACCCATACACTAAATCTAAGCCTCACACTCACCCTCACCCTAAACCTCACACTCACCCTAGTCCTCACCCTAAACCTAACCCTAACCCTAATTCTAAACCTCACCCTAATCCTCACCCTCAACCTAAACCTTACCCTCACCCTAACCCTCACCCTGACCCTAACCATAACCCAACACCTAACCTTAACCTTAAAGATGACTCTAACCCTCACCTTAACCATAACCCTCACCCTCATCCTAACCCGCACCCTTACCCTCACCCTAACCTTATCCTCACCCTAATCCTAAACCTTACCCTAAGCCTACCCCTCATCCTAACCCTCATCCTAACCCTAACCATAACCCTAATCCTTACCCTGACCCTAACCCTAACCCTAACCGTAAACCTAATCCTCACCGTCATCCTAACCCACACCCTACCTTAACCCTCACCGACACAGTAACCCTCACCCTCACCCTCACCTTCACCCTCACGCTAGCCCTCAGCCGAACCCAAACCCTAACCCTAACCCTCACCCTAACCCTAACAATCACCCTAACCCTCACGCTCATGCTAAAACTCACCCTAACCCTCACCCCCATCCCAAATTCACCCTAACCCTTAACCTCAGCCTAACCCAAACCCTAACCCTAACTCTCACCCTAACCCTAACCCTCACCCTCATCCTAAAACTCACCCTAACCCTCACCCTCATCCTAACCCTCACCCTAACCCTTACCCTCAACCTAACCCTAATTCTAAACCTAACCCTCACACAAACCCTTACCCTCACCTTAACCCTCACCCTCACCCTCATCTTCACCCTCACCGTAAAACTCACACTAAGCCTTACCCTAACTCTAACCTTCATCTTCACCTTAACTCTCACCGTAGCCCTAATGCTCACATTAACCCTAACCCTCACAATATCCCTAACTGTACCTGTAAACCTAACCCTCATCCAAAACCTAGCCGTAACCTTCATCCTCACCCTAACCCTAAACCTAACAGTCACACTTACCCTAAACCTCACCTTCACCCTCTCCTTCAATCTAACGCTAAACCTACCCCTCACCCTAAAACTTACCATAACTCTAACCCTAACCTTAACACTAACACTAAATCTAAACCTAACCCTAAATCTCACCCTCACCCTCACCCTCAGCTTAACACCAACCCTCACCCTAACCCTTACCCTCACCCTTCCCTAACCCCAACCCTAACCCTAACCCTCACCCTTAACATAACACTCACCCAAACACTCACGCTAACACTAACCCTAACCCTCACCCTCACCCTAAACTTAATCGTCATCCTAACCATAAACCTAACACTCACCCTCACCCTAAACCTCACCATTACCCTAAACCTCACACTACCCTAACCCTCACCGACACCCTAACCCTCACCCTCACCCTAAACCTAACCCTCACCCTAGCCCTCAGCCTAACCCTAACCCGAACCCTATAACACTCACCCTAACCCTAACCCTAACCCTAAACTTCACACTAAGCCTAACCCTCACACTAACCCTAACCCTACCCCTCATCCTAACCCTCATCCTAAACCCAACCCTAACCCTCACCCTCACCCTCACCCTAACCCTAACCCTCAACCTAACCCTAAACTTCACCCTCACCCTCAACCTCAACCTAACACTAACCCTACCCCTCAACATAAACCTCATCCTAAACCTAACCCTAACCCTAACACTCACAATAATCCTAAACGTAACTTTAAACCTCACCCTCACCCTCACCCTCAGCCTAACACTAACCCACACCCTAAACCTCAACCTACCCTAACCCTCACTGATACCCTAAATCTCACCCTCACCCTCACCCTAACCCCACTCTCACCCTATCCCTCAGCCTAACCCAATCCCTAACCCTATCCGTAACCCTCACCCTAAACCTCACACTCACCCTAACCCTAACGTTAACCCAAAACCTCACCCTAACACTCAACCAAACCCTAACCCTAATACTCACCCTAACCCTCACCATAACACTAAACTTAAGCCTAACCGTAACCCTCACCCTACCCTAACCATAACCCTAACCCTTACCCTCACCCTACCCCTCACCCTAAACGTAACCATAACCC
Source organism: Dipodomys merriami (assembly GCF_024711535.1). NCBI lineage: Eukaryota > Metazoa > Chordata > Mammalia > Rodentia > Heteromyidae > Dipodomys > Dipodomys merriami. Next base: position 3,198,567 of record NW_027202482.1, on the reverse strand, counting down.
TAACCCTAACCCTCATCCTCACTCTAACACTCACCCTAACCCTTAACCTCACCCACACCCTAACCCTCACCCTCACCCTCACCCTAACTCTGAACCTCACTCTCACACTTAATATCTCCCTAACCCTAACCGCACCCTAACCCTAATGCTACACCTAAACCTCACCCTCATCCTAACCCTAAGCCTAACACTAATCCTAAACCTAACACTCACACTCACCCTAACCCTAAACCGATCCCTAAAACTCACCCTCACACTCACCCTAACCCTAAACCTAACCCTCAACCTACCCTAACCAAAACCCTAACCCTAAACCTCACCCTACCCCTCACCCTAAACCTTAACCTAACCCTAACACTCACCCTCACCCTAACCCTAAACCTAACCCTAACCCTCACCCTAAACCTAACCCTCACCCTGATCCTAACTGTAGCCATCATCCTCACCCTAACACTGACCCTCACCATAAGCCTATCCCTAAACCTCACCATCATTCTAACCCTCACACTTACCCTTACCCACATGGTAACCCTATCCTGAACCCTAACCCTAACACTAACCTTAACCCTCACACTAACACTAAGGCTCACACAAACCCTAATACTAACCCCTTCCTTATCCTCAACCTAAACCTAACCCTAACCCTAACCCTCACACTCACCCTCACCCTAACACTCACCCTCACCCTCAGCGTAATCCTAACCAAACCCTAATCCTAACCCTAAGCCTCAACCTCAACCTCAGCCTAACCCAAACAGTCATCCTAACCCTAAACCTCACCCTCACCATCACCCTAACCCTAAACCTAACCCTAACCCTCACCCTAACACTAACCCTTACCCTCAACCTAACCCTAACATTAATCCCTACCCTCAACCTAAACCTCACATTAAACTTAACCCTAAACCTAACCCTCCCACTCACCCTAACCCTCAACTTAATCCTTATCCTCATCCTCACCCTAACCCTCACAATAAACCTAACCCTCAACAAAACCCTAACACTAACACTTACCCTCACCCTCAAGCTCACCCTCAGCCTAACCCTAACCCTCACCCTAAAACTAACCATAACCCTAACCCTCCCCCTCACCCTAACTCTCAACCTAAACCTTACCCTCATCCTCACCTGAACCCTCACCCTAACCCTAACACTAAGCCTCAGCCTCACTCTACCCTTAACCCTCACCCTCACCCTAACCCTAACCCCCACCCTCACTCTAACCCTCACCCTAACCCTTACCTTCACCCTAAGCCTAAACCTAACCCTAACCCTAAAGCACACAATAACCCTCACCCTACACTTACCATAACCCTAACACTAACCCTCACCCTACACGTATCCCTAACCCTAACACTCACCCTAACCATCACCCTCACCCTCACCCACACCCTAAACCTCAGGCTCACCCTCACCCTCACACTAACCCCAACACTAACCCTAACCATCACCCTAAACCTAATCCTCAACCTAACCAAAACACTAACCCTCAGCTCACCCTCACCCTAACCCTAACCCTAACACAAACCCTCAATCTAATCCTCAACCTAATCAAAACCCTAACCCTCACCCTCACCCGCACCCTAACTCTAATTCTAACACTAACCCTCACCCTAAACATCACCCTAACCCTAATGCTAACGCTAATCCTTATCCTCACCCTAACCCTAAGCCTAACCCTAATTCTCACCATATCCCTCACCCTTACCCTAACCCTCACAATCTCCCTAGCCCTCACCCTAACTCTAACCCTAACCCTAAACGTCACACAAACCCTCACCCTCACCCTAACACTCACCTTCACCCTAAACATCACACTAACCCTAACTTTCATTCTAAATCTAACCCTAACCCTCACCCTAACCCTAAACTTCACCCTAACCCTCACCCTCATCCTAATCCTCACACTCACCCTAACCCTAACCCTTACCAACCGAAACGCTCACCCTCACCCTCAACCTCACCGTAACCCCTATCCTCACCTTCAGCCTAACCATAAACCAAACCCTAATCACAACCCCAACCCTCACTCTCACGCTCACCCTAACCCTAACCCTCACCCTAACCCACACCCTTACCGAACTGTAACCCTAAACCCAAGCCTAAGCCTAACCCTAAACCTCACTCTAACCCCAAGCCTCACCTTCACCCAAACACTAATCCTAAACCTAACCCTAAGTCAAAACCTCCCCCTCCCCCTAACCCTCACCCTAAACCTTACCCTCACCCTAAACCTAACAATAACCCTCACACTAACCCTAAACTTCACCCTAACCTTAACCCTAAAGGAAACCCTAACCCTAACACTCACCCTTTCCCTAACCCTCACACTCACCCTCACCCTCACCCGAATCCTCACCATCACCCAAACCCTAACACTAACCATAACCCTAACACTAACACTCAACCTCACCCTCACCCTCAGCCTATCTCTAACCTAACCCTAACCCTAATCCTAACCATAACCCACACCATCACACTCACTTTAACTCTAAATCTAACCCTAACCCTCACCCTCACCCACACCCTCTCCCTAACTCTATCCCTAACCCTAATCATCACCCTAAACCTAAATCTCACCCGAAATCTAACGCTCACCCTCGCCCACACTCTAATCCTAACTCAAACCGTAAGCCTACCACTCACACTCAACCTAACCCTACCCCTAAACTTTTCCCTCACCCTAACACTAAACCTAACACTCACACTAAACCTAACACTCACCCTCACCCTATCCTTAAGCCTAACCCTCCACCTCAGCCTAAACCTAACCCTAATACTAATCCTAACCCTAACCCTCACAATCACCCTCACCCTAAACCTAACCGTAACCATAAACTTCACCCTCTCCCTCTCTCTCAACCTCACCCTCATCTTCACCCTTACCCTAACCTTAAACCTAACCCTAACCCTAACCCTAACCCTCTCCCTAACACTAACCCTAACACTAATCCTAACTCTCACACTAAACCTAAACCTCACCCTAACCCTAACACTACCCCTCAGCCTAACCCTAACTCTAACCCTAACCCTAATCCTCACCCTATCCCTAAATGTAACCCTAACCCTAAACCAAAATCTCACCCAAGCCTTCACCCTAAACCTAACCATAAACCTAACTCTCCCCTAACCCTAACCCTGACGTAACTCTAAACCTCACACTGACCCTAACCCTAACCCTCACCCTGACCATAACCCTAAACCTCAACTTAACGCTCAACCTAACCCAAACCCTAAACCTAACCCTAACCCTAAACCTAACCCTAAACATCATATTAACACTAACCCTAACACTAATCCTAACTCTCACCCTAACCCTAATCCTAACCTTAACCCTCACTCTAACCCTCACCCTAACCCTAAATCTAACCCTCACCTGAACCCTCAACCGAACCCTAACCCTAACCCAAACGTGCACCCTCACTCTCAGCCTAACCCTAACCCTAACACTAATCCTAATCCTAACCCTCACTCTCACCCTCACCCTTATTCTAACCCTAACCCTAACCTTCACCCTCACCCTAACCCTAGCCCTAACCCTTAACCCAAACCCTCACCCTCACCCTCAACCTCATGCACAGTCTAATTTTAACCCTAACCCTATTCATAACCCTAATGTTCACCCTCACCCTCACCATAACTATAACCCTTACCCAACCCTAACCCTCACCCTAACTCTAACCCTTACCCAAACCTAACCCTCACCCTCACATTGACCCTAACCCTAACTCTAACCCTTACCCTCACCCTCACCCTAACCCTAACACTAATCCAACCCAAACTCTGGTGCTCACCCTCACCCTCACCCTAAGTCTAACCCTAAGCCTACCCTAATCTTAACCATAACCCTCACCCTCACATCACCCTAACTCTACCAATAGCCCAACCCTAATCCTCACCCTCACTCTAACACTCAACGAACCCTAACCCTCAATCTCACCCTCACCCTAACCCTAACCCTAACCCAAACCCTAACCTTAAACGTCACCCTCACCCTAACCCTAACCCTAAACATAACCCTCACCCTAAAACTCACCATAATACTAACGTTAACCCTAAACATCATCCTAAACATAAAACTCACCTTAACCCTTACCCTCACCCTAAGCCTAACCCTAACCCTAACACTAACCCATACACTAATCCTAACCCCAATCCTAACCCTAACACTAAACCTCACCCTAGCCCTCACCCTAAACTTAACTCTAAGCCTAACCCTTACCCTTACACTAACTCTAACAATAAACCTAACACTAACCCTAACCCTCACCCTAACACTAACCCTAAACTTAACCCTGACTCTCACACCAAACCTAACCCTCAACCTAAAGCTAAGCAAACCCCTCAGCCTAACCTTAACCCTAACCCTAAACCTAACAATTACCCCAACTCTAACCCTAACCCTAACCCTAACCCTCACCCTAACATTAACCCTAACCCTAATCCTCGCATTAAACCTTACCCTCACCCTAAATGTAACCTTACCCCTCAGCCTAACCCTCACACTAAACTGAACCCTAAAGCTAATCCTCACCCTATACATAACCCTAACCCTAACCCTCACCGTTATCCGCACTGTCACCCTAACCCTAACCCTCACCCTCAACCTCACCCTAATCCTAACCCAAAACCTAATCCTAATTCTAACACAATTCCTCACCGTCAACCTAAACCTAACCCTAACCCTAACACTAACCATAACCATAACCATAACTCTCACCCTAACCCTAAGCCTAACCCTAACCCTCACCCTCACCCTAGCCCTCACCCTAACCATAATCTTAAGCCTAAACCTCACCCTAACCCTGACCCTCATTCTAACCCTAAACCACACGCTAAACCTAAACCTCACCCTAACCCTAACCCTCACCCCAACACTTACCCTAACCCTAACCCTAACATTAACCCTAACCCTCACCCTAACATTAACCTAATAATAACCCTAACCCTCACCCTAACCCTGACCCTAACACTAACCCTATAAATAAACCTCCCACTCATCCTAACCCTCAACCTAACTCTTATCCTCACCCTCACCCTAACCCTCACATTAACCCTAATCCTCACCCTAAAACTAAGACTAAACCTCACCCTCAGTTAACCCTCAACGACACCCTAACCCTCAACCTAACTTTAACCCTCACCCACACCCTACATCTCACCCTAAACTGAAGAATCGCCCTCACCCTAACCCTCAACCTAAGACTAACCCTAACACTAACACTAATCCTAAACTTAATCCTCACTCTCACCCTCACCCTAACACTAACACTAAGCCTAACCCTCATCCTAACCTTAAACCTCATCCTAACCCTAAGCCTAACCCTTACCCTCACGCTAAACCTAACCCTCACCTAACCCTAACCGTAACCCTCACCCTAATCCTAACCCTAACCCTAAACCTCACCCGCAGCCTAAACCTCAACCTAAACCTAACCCTCACCCTAAAACTAACCCTAACCCTCACACTAACCCTCACCCTCACCCTCACACTAAGCCTAACCCTAAACCTAACATTAATCCTAAACCTAACCCTCAACCACACCCTCACCCTAAGGCTAAAACTAACCCTAACCATAACCCTAATTCTCACCCTCATCCTAGCCCTCTCCCTAACCCTAAGCCTAACCCTATCCCACACCTTAACCCTCACCCTAACCCTTAACCTCACCCTAACCCTTACCCTCACCCTCACCCTCACCCGCACCGTAACCCTTACCCTCATCCTAACCCTAAACTAACCCTCACAGTAACCCTACATCTCATTCTAACCCTTACCCTACACCTCACCCTAACCCTAACCTTAACCCTCACACTAAACCTCAACTTCACCCTAACCCTAACAATAACAGTAACCTTAATCCTAACCCTCACCTTCACCCTCATCCTCAGCCTAACCCTAACCCTAATTCTAATCCTAACCCTATCCCTCACTCTCACCCTCACTCTAACCCTAAACCTAACCCTAAACCTCAACCTCATCCTCACCTACACCCTCACCCTCAGCCTAACGCTAACCCTAACAATAACCCTAACCCTAACACTAACACTAACCCTCACCCTAAACCAAACACTAACCCTTAAACTCACCCTAACACTAAACCTAACCCTCACTCTCACCCTAACCGTAACACCCACCCTAACCCTCACCCTAACACTTACTCTATCCCTAACCCTCATTCTCAAGCTAAACCTCACCCTAACCCTTACCCTCACCCTAACCCTCACACTAAATCTAACCCTCACCCTAACCCTAAACCTATCCCTTATCCTAACCCTAAACCTCAACCTAAACCTAAAAATCACCCTAACCCTAAACATAATCCTAACCCTAACCCTCACCTTAACCCTAACTCTCACACAAACCATAACCCTCACCCTAACCCTTACCCTAAGCCTAACCCTAATATTAACGCTAACCCTAACTTTAAACTTAACCCTCATCCTAAACCTCTCCCTAACCCTAACCCTAATCCTAACCCTCCCCCTCACTCTAACCTTCAATCTAAACCTTACCCTTACCCTAATCCTAACCCTCACACTAACTCTAACCCTATCCCTCAACCTCACCCTCAAGCTCATCCTCAGCCTAACCCTAATCCTAACCCTAGTCCTAACCCTAACCATCACCTCACCTTCACCATCAAGCTCACCCTCAGCCTAACCCTCATCCTAACCCAAATCCTTACCCTAACCCTCACCCTCACCATCAACCTCACCCTAACCCTAACCCTCAAGCTCAACCTCACCCTTACCCTCAACCTAAGCCTCATCCTCCCCCTCACCCTCATCATAACTCAACTCTCTCCCTCACCCTAAACCTAACCCTCACCCAACGCTCACCATAAACCTAAAACTAAACATCACCCTCACCCTAACCCTCACCATAACCCTAAAACTACCCCTGAGCCTAATTCTCACACTAACCCTAACCCTAACCCTAATTCTCATCCTATACCTAACCATAACCCTAACCCTCACACTCACCCTAGCCCTCACCATAACTCTATCACTAACCCTAACCCTCACCCGATCCCTCAACCGAACCCTCACGCTCACCCTCACCCTAATCCTAACAATCACTTTAACCCTAACTCTTACCTTAACGCTAACCATAAACCTACCCCTACCACTAAACCTCCTCCTGCCTTTCCAACTCACCCTGAGCCTAACCCTAACACTAATCCTAATCTTAACCCTAACCCTCACTCCCACACTGACTCTAAACCTAACCCTAACGTAAACCTCACCCTCACCCTCAGCCTCACCCTCACCCTCACCATAAACCTAACAATAACCCCAACTCTAACCATAACCTAAGCATAACCCTCAAATTAACACTAACCCTAACCCTCACATTAAACCTAACCCTTACCCTAACCATAACCCTACCCCTCAGCCTAACCCTCACACTAAACCGAACCCTTACGCTAATCCTCACCCTATCTCTTAACCGTCCATAACCCTAAATCTCACCCTGACCCTCACTGTCACCCTAACCCTAACGCTCACCCTTAAACTCACCCTCATCTTAAGCCTAACCATTATCCTAATTCTAACCCTATCCCTCACCCTCACCCTTATGCTAAACCAAACCCTAACCCTAAACCTCACCCTAAACCTAACCCTAACCCTAAACCTAACTTTAACCCTAACTCTAAACCTAACCCTCACCCTCACTGTAAACCTAACCTTAACCCTAACACTAACCATCACCTTAACCCTCACCCTAACACTCACGCTAACCATAACCCTTACTCTCACCCTAAACCTCACCCGCACCCTACCACTTACCCTCACCCTAAACCTGTCACCCTAACACTCACACTAAACCTAACCATCACCCTAACCCTAAAACTACAACTCACACTAACCCAAAACCTAAACCAAACCCTAATCCTCAGCCTAACCCTAAGCCTAACCCTAACCCTCACCCTCACCCTAGCCCTCACCCTAACCATAATCCTTAGCATAAACCTCACCCTAACCCTGACCCTCATTCTAACCCTAAACCAAACCCTAAACCTAACCCTCACCCTAACCCTAACACTTACCCTAAACTTAACCCTAACATTAACCCTAACCCTCACCCTAACCTTAACCTAATATTAACCCTAACCCTCACCCTAACCCTGATCCTAACACTAACCCTATAACTAAACCTCCCACTCATCCTAACCCTCAACCTAACCCTTATTCTCACCCTCACCCTAAGCCTCACATAAAAACTAAACCTCACTGTAAAACAAAGACCAAACCTCACCCTCACTTAACCCTCAACGTCACCCTAACCCTCACCCTAACCATAACCCTCACCCACCCCCTACCTCTCAGGCTATACTGAAGAATCGCCCTCACCCTAACCCTCACCCTAAGAATAACCCTAACCCTAACACTAAAACTAAACTTAACACTCACCCTCACCCTAAACCTAATACTAACCCTAACCCTCACCCTAACAGTAAGCCTCATCCTAACCCTAACTCTAACTTTAACCCTCACCCTAACCCTAACCCTAACCCTAACCCTCACCCTAATCCTAACCCTAACCCTAATTCTCACCCTCACCCTAAACCTCAACCTAAACCTAACCCTCACCCTAACCCTAACCCTAACCGTCACACTAACCCTTACCCTCACCCTCATGCTCACACTAAGCCTAACCCTAATCCTAACCCAAATCCTTACTCTAACCCTCACCCTCACCCTCACCCTCACCCTAACCCGAACCCTCAAACACAACCTCACACTCACCCTCAACCTAACCCTCAGCCTCACCCTCACCCTCATCATAACCCTAACCCTAACCCTCACTCTAACAATAACCCTCACCCTAAACCTAAACCTAACTCTCTACCTCACCCTAACCCTCACCCAACCTTCACCGTAAATGTAAACCTAAACATCACTCTCACCCTAACCCTCACCCTAACCCCTACCATCACCCTAACCGTAACCTTAACACTAATCCTAACTGTAACTCTTAGACTAGACCTAACCCTCACCCTAAACCTATCCCAAAACCTTGAGCCTAACATTCAGCCTAAAACTAACCCTACCCTAATTCTCACCCTATCCCTAACCATAACCCTAATATTCACTCACCATAGCCCTCACCCTAAATCTATCCCTAAACCTAACCCTCACCCGAACCCTCACCCATACCCTCACACTCACCCTCACCCTAATCCTAATAATCACTTTAACCCTAATTCTCACCTTAACACTAACCCTAAACCTACCCCTAATCCTAACCCTCCCCCTCGCTTTCCCACTCACCCTCAGCCTAACCCTAACAATAATCCTAATCCGAAACCTAACCCTCACTCCCACCCTCACTCTAAACCTAACTCTAACATAAACCTCAACCTCACCCTCACCCTAACCCTAACAATAACCTCAACTCTAAGCCTAATCCTAACCCTAACCCTCACCCTAACACTAACCCTAACCCTCACCCTCACACTAAACCTAACCCTCACCCTAACCCGAACCCTACCCCTCAGAATAACCCTCACACTAAACCGAACCTTAACGCTAATCCTCACCCTATCCCTATCCCATCCCTAACATTAAATCTCACCGTGACCCTCACTGTCACCCTAACCCTAACGTTCACCCTAAACCTCACCCTCATATTAAGCCTAACCATAATCTTAATTCAAACCCTATCCCTCACCCTCACCCTCACACTAAACCTAACTCTAAACCTAAACCTCACCCTAACCCTAAACCTAACCCTAACTTTCACCCTAACCCTAACCCTAACCTTCACCCTCACCCTAACCCTAACCCTAACCCTTACCCTAACACTAACCCTCACCCTAGCCCTCACGCTAACCCTAACCCTCACCCTAACACTTACCCTAACCCTAGGCCTAACATTAACCCTAACTCTCACCCTAACCCTAACCTAACCTTAACCCTAACTCTCAAACTAACCCTCACCCTAAACATCCCACTCACCCTAACCCTAAACCTAACCCTTACCCTCACCCTCAACCTAACCCTCACATTAACCCTAAACCTCAAGCTAAACCTAAGCCAAACCCTCATCATCACCCTCATTCTCACCCTTATCCTAACCATAACCCTAACCCTAAACCTAACCCTATCCCTCACCCTCACTCTTACCCTAACCCTAACCCTCACATTCACCCTCACCCTCACCCTAAATCTTAGCCTCAACCTCACCGTCACCCTATCCTTAACCCTAACCATAGCACACACTAATCCTCACCCTAACTATAACCCTCACCCTAAACCTAACCCTAACTCTCACCCTCACCCTAACCCTCACCCTAACCCTTGAACTCACACTAACCCTAATCCTAAACTTAACACTCAGACTAAACTTAACCCTCACCCTAATCCTAACCATTCCCCTCAGCCTAACACTCACCCAAACCCTAAACCTAATCCTAATTCTCACGCTATCCCTAACCCTAACCCTAACCCTGACCCTCACCCTAACCCTCACCCTAACTCTAACCGTAAACCTAAACAGCACCGGAAACCGAACCCTCAACCTAAACCTCACCCTCATCCTAAACATCACCATAAACCTATCCCTGAACCTAACCCTAACACCAACACTCACTCTAACCCTAACCCTCACCCTCATCCTAATCCTCACCCTAACCCTAACACTAACCCTTACCTCACCGAAACCCTCACACTCACCCACAGCCTCACTCGAACCATCACTCTCACAATAGCCCACAGCCAAACATTAACCCAACCCTACCCTAACCCTCAAACTCACCCTCACCCTCAGCCTAAATATAACCGTAAACTTAATCCTAACCCTAACTCTCACCCTCACCCTAATCCTAACCCTAACCCTAACCCGAACCCTCACCCTAAACCTGCCACTAACCCTAACCCTAACCCTCATACTAACCTAACCTTCACCCTCACCCTCACCCTAACCCTAACCCTAACCTTCACCCGATCTCTCACACTCACCCTCATCCTCACAATAATCCTAATCCTAACAATAAGTTTAACCTAACTCTCACTGTAACCCTAACCCTAAACCTAAACCTAACCCTAACCCTCCCCCTCCCCGTCGCACTCACCCTCAGCTTAACCCTAACCCTTATCCTAATCCTAACCCTAACACTCACTCGCACACTCACTCTAAACCTAACCCTATCCCTAAACTTCACCCTCACCATCACCCTCAACCTCACCCTAACCCTAACCCTCACATTAAACCTTACCCTCACCCTAAACGTAACCCTAACCCTCAGACTAACCCTCACACTAAACCTAACCCAAATGCTAATCCTCACCCTATCCCTAAGCCTAAACCTATCCCTAAACCTCACCATGACCCTCACTGTAAACCTAAACCTAACCCGCACCCTCAAAATCACCCTAATCCTGAACCTAACCCTAATCCTAATTCTAACAATATCCCTCACCCTCAAACTCACGCTAAACCTAACCCTAACCCTAAATCTCACCCTAACCCTAACCCTAACCTGACAATAAACCTAACCCTCACCCTAACCCTAACCTAACCTTAACTCTGACCCTCACCCTAACCCTAACCCTAACTCTAAACCTCCCACTCATCCTAACCCTCAACCTAACCCTTATCCTCACCCTCACCCTAAGCCTCACATTAACCCTAACCCTCACCCTAAACCTAAGCTTAACTGTCACCTTCAAACTAACCCTCACTGTCACTCTAATCCTCATCCTAACCCTAATCCTCACCCTAAATTTAAGCCTCACCCTTAACCTATCCTTCACCCTAAGACTAACACTAACCCTAACACTAATCCGAAACTTAACCCTCACCCTCACCCTCAACCTAACACTAACCCTAACCCTCACCCTAACCGTAACTCTCATCCTAAACCAAACCCTAACCCTAACCCTTACCCCAAACCTAACAGTCACCCTAACCCTAACCCTAACCCTAACACTCACCCTAATCCTAAACCTAACCCTAAGCCTCACCCTCACCCTAAACATCAACCTTAACCTAACCCTCACCCTAACCCTTACCCTCACCCTCATCCTCACCCTAAGTCTAACCCTGAACCTACCACTAATCCTAAACCTAAATCTCACCCTCACCCTCACCCTATGAAAAACCCTAATCCTAAACCTAACCCTAACTCCCACCCTCACTCTAGCACTCTGCCTAACCCTAAGGCTAACCCTTACCCACACCCTAACCCTCACCCTAATCCTTACCCTCAAACTAACCTTAAACCTCAACCTCACCCTAACCCTCTCCCTAACTCTTAACCTCATACTAACACTAACCCTAACCCTCACATTGACCCTAGCCCTCATCCTAACCCTAACCCTTACCCTCACCCTAACCTAACCCTCACCCTCACACTAAACCTAAACTTCAACCTAAACTGAACACTAACACTCACCCTAATCCTAACCCTCTCCGTCACCCTCACCCTCAGCCTAACCCTAAACCTAATTCTAATCCTAACCCTATCCCTCACTCTCACCCTCACCCTAACCATAAACCTAACCTTAAACCTCAACTTCAACCTCACCTTCACCCTCACCCTCAGCCTTACCCTAATCCTAACAATAATCCTAAACCTAACCCTAAACCTAAACCTAACCTTCACCCTAAACCTAACCCTAACACTTAACTTCACACTAACCCTAACCCTAACCCTCACCCTAACCCTCACCCTTACCCTTCCCCTCACCCTAACCCTAATCCTAACCATAACCCTCACCCTAACCCTAACCTTCAAACTAACCATAACCCTAACCCTAACCCTTCCCCTAAGCCTAACTCTAACATTAACACTAACCCTCACCCTAACCCTAACCCTATCCTTAAACTTAACCCTCATCCTAAGCCTCACATTCACATTAACCCTAACCCTAACCCTAACCCACACCCTCTGTAACTTCCATCTAAACCTTACCCTTACACTCAACCTAACCCTCACACTAACCTTAACCCTGACCCTAAACCTAAAACTAACCCTCACCTTCATCCTCAAGCTCATCCTCAACCTAACTAATCCTAACCCTAATCCTTACCCTATCCCTCACAATCAACCTCAACCTCAAGCTTTCCCTCATCCTACCCCTAATTCTAACACAAATCCTTACCCTAATCCTCACCCTTACCCTCATCTTGACCCTAAACCTCGTACTCACCCTCACCCTCATCCTCACCCAAAACCTCAGCCTCACTCTCACCCTCACCCTAACCCTAAACCTCACCCTAACCCTCACCCTCACCGTAATCCTAACCCTAACCCTAACCCTAACCCTAAACCTAACCCTAACCCTCACCCTCACGCTAAACCTAACCCTAACCCTAACCCTCACCCAACCCTCAACATAAACCTAACCCTAAACCTCACCCTCACCCTAAACCTCACCCTTACCCTTACCCTCACCCTAAGCCTAAACCAAACCCTAAACCTAACCGTAACCCTCAGACTAAACTTAAACCTCACCCTAACCCTAACCCTATCCCTGAGCCTAAACCTCACCCTAACCGTAACCCTAACCCTAATTCTCACCCTATCCCTAACCATAACCATAACCCTCACACTCATCCTAGCCCTCATCCTAAATCTATCCCTAACCCTCACCCTCACCTGAACCCTCACCCTCACCCTCACCCTAATCCTAACAATAAATATAACCCTAACTCTCACCGTAACCCTACCCCTAAACCTACCCCTAAACCTATCCCTCCCCTCCCCTTCCCACTCACCCTCAGCCTAACCCTAACCCTAATCATAATCCTAACACTAACCCTCTCTCCCACCCTCAATCTATACCAAACCCTATCCCTAAACCTCACCCTCACTGTCACCCTCAACCTCACCCTAACCCTAACAATAACCCCAACACTAAACCTAAACCTAACCCTAACCCTTACCCTAACACTAACCATAACTCTAACCCTCACATTAAACCTTACCCTCACCCTAAAGGTAACCCTACCCCTCAGCCTACCCCTCACACTAAACCGAACCCTAACACTAATCCTCACCCTATCCCTAACCCTAAACCTAACCCTAAAACTCACCCTGACCCTGACTGTCACAATAAACCTAAACCACACCCTCAACCTCACCCTAATCCTAACCCTAACCCTAATCCTAATTCTAACACTATCCCTTACCCTCATCCTCACCCTAAACCTAACCCTAACACTAAAACTAACCCTAAACCTAACCCTCACGCTAACACTCACGCTAACCCTAAACCTCACTCTCACCCTAACCCTCACCCTTACCCTAACCCTAACCCTAACCCTCACACTAAACCTAACCCTCACCCTAACCCAAAACTTCAACTCACGCCGGGCGCTGGTGGCTCACGCCTGTAATCCTAGCTACTCAGGAGGCTGAGATCTGAGGATCGCGGTTCAAAGCCAGCCCGGGCAGGAGAGACTGTGAGACTCCTATCTCCAATAAAACCACCAGAAAACCGGAAGGGGCGCTGTAGCTCAAGTGGTAGAGCACTCGCCTTGAGCTGAAGAGCTAAGGGACAACGCCCAGGCCCAGAGTTCAAGCCCCACGACCGACAAAAAAAAAAAAAACAACAACTTCAACTCACACTAACCCTAACACTAACCCTAACCCTAACACTCACCCTAACCCTAAGTCTAACCCTAAACCTCACCCTCACCCTAGCCCTCACCCTAACCATAATCCTAACCCTAACCCTCATTCTAACCCTAACCCACACACTAAACCTAACCCTCACCCTAACCCTAAAACTCACCCTAACACTTACCCTAAACCTAACCCTAATATTAACCCTAAACCTCACCCTGACCCTAACTTAAACTTAACCCTAACCCTCACCCTAACAATAACGCTAAAGCTAAACCTGCCACTCATACTAACCCTCAACCTAACCCTTATCCTCACCCTCACACTAAGGCTCACATTATCCCTAACCCTCACCTTAACCCTAGGTCTAACCATGACTCTCGCCCTAACCCTCACCATCACCCAGACTCTCAAACTAACTAACCCTCACTCACACCCTAACCCTCACCCTAAACTTAAGCCTCACCCTCACCCTAAACCTCACCCTAAGACTAACCCTAACCCTAACACTAATCCTAAACTTAACCCTCACCCTCACCCTCAACCTAACACTAACCCTAACCCTCACCCTAACCTTAACCCTCATCCTAACCGTAACCCTAACCCTAACCCTCACCCTAAAACTAACCCTAACCCTAACCCTAACCCTCACACTAACCCCTCAGCCTATTACTCATCCTAATCATAACCCTAACCCTCACCCTCAACCTAACCCTAACAATAACCCTAACCCTAAACCTAACCCTAACCCTAACCCTCCCCCTTCCTCTCCCCCTCAGCCTAATCCTAAACATAATACTTATCCTAAACCTAATCCTCATTCTCAACCTCACCCTAAAACTAACCCTAACCCTACACCTCAGCCTAAACCTCACCCTAACCCTAACACTCACACTAATCCTCAACCTATTCCTAACCCTCACACTAACCCTCACATTCACCCTAGCTCTCACCCTAACCTTAATCCTAAACCTAACCCTCAACCTAACTCTAACACTCACCCAAACCCTAGCACTCACCCTGATCCTGAACCTCACCCTAAACCATACCCTCACCCTAGCCTAACCCTAACCCTAACCATTAACCTAACCCTCACCCTTACCCTTACACTCAGCCTCACCCTAAACATAACCCTAATTCTAACCCTCACCCTAATCCTAAACCTAACCCTCACCCTAATGCTAACCCTCACCCTAAATTTCACCCACACTCTAATCCTCACACTAACCCTAACCCTAAATCTTACCCTATCCCTAATCCTCACCCTCACCCTCACCCTCAGCTTAACAAAAACCCTAACCCTAATCCTAACCCTAACTCTCACCCTGACCCTAAACCTTACCCTAACCATTACCCTAACCCTCACCCTCATCCTCATCCTAACGCTAACCCTAACCCTAACCCTCCAACTAACCCTAACCCTACCACTCACCCTAACCCTCATCCTAACCCTAACCCTAACACTCACCCTCATCCTAAACTTCACCCTAAACATTACCCTCAGCCTAACCCTAACCCTAACCCTAACCCTCACCCTAACCCTCCTCCTGACCCTAATACTCACCCTAAACCTAACCCTCAGCCTCACCATAACCCTCAGCGTCACTCCAACCCTCACCCCAACCCTAATCCTCACCCACACCCTAACCCTCAACCTCACCCTCACTCTCACCCAAAACCTCACCCTTAACCTAGCCCTCACCATAACCCTAACCCTAAACCTTACCTAACCGAAACCCTCACCCTCACCCTCACCCTCACCCTAACCCGAACCCGAACCCTAACCCTAACCCATACCCTAACCCTAACCCTCACGCTAACCCTAACCCTCACCCTCATCCACACACTCACGGTCACCCTCACCTTAAACCTAGCCCTCACCCTCACCCTAAGCCTTAAAAGCCTAACCTTCAGCCTCACCTGAACCCGCAACTCAGGGTAACACTCACCCTCAGCCAAAATATCACCCTAACCCTAACCCTCACCATAACCCTTACCCTAAACCTCACCCTAACCCTCACACACACTCGAACCCTCACCTCACGGTAAACCTCACCCTCAACCAAAACATCACCCTAAACCTATCCCTCACCCTAAGCCTAACCCTAACCCTATCCCTAAGGATAACCCACCCTCTAACCCACAAACTCACCCTAATCCTCAACCTAAACATAACCCTAACACTTAACTAACCCAAACTCTCACCCTCACACTCACTCTCACCCTAAACCTCACCCTCACTGTAGCCCTCAGCCTAACCCTAACCCTAACCCTAACCCTCACCCTCACACTCACCGTCACCCTGAAACAATTCCTAACCCTAAAACTAATCCTAACCCTAAACTTTACCCTGACCCTGAACCTCACCCTAACCCTAACCCTCACCCTAACCCTAACCCTCACCCTCACCCTAACCCTAACCCTAACCCTAATCCTCACCCTAACCCTAAACCTCACCCTAAAGCTTACCCGAACCCTAAATGTAAACCTAACCCTCACCCTACACCTTACCCTAACCCTAACTCTAACCATCACCCTCACCCTAACCTTCACCCTAACCCTCATCCTAAACCTATCCCTAACACTAACACTAACCCTCACCATAACCCTCACCCTAACCTTAATCCAACCTTAAACATCACCCTAACCCTAACACTCACCGCATCCTAACCCTCAACCTAAGCCTTACCCTCTACCTAACTCTAACCCTAAACCTATCCCTCACCATCAACCTAACCCTACCTCTAACTCTCACCCTAACCCTAACGCTCACCCTAAACCTGACCCTATCCCAAACCCTCACCCTAAGTCTAAACCTCACCCTAACCCTAATCCAAACCCTAAACCTCACCCTCAACCTAACCTTCACCCTAACCTTTACCCTCACCCTAACCCTCACACTAACCCTAACTCTAACCCTAACCCAAACCTTCACAGTAACCCTAACCCTAACCCTAACCTAAACATCAACCTAACCCTCACCCGCACCCTAACCCTAAAACTCACCCTCATCCTAACCCTCACCCTAACACTTACACTCACACTAACCCTTACCCTCTACGTAACAGTCACCGTCCCTCTGACACTCACCCTAACCCTAACCCTCAGCCGAACCCGAACCCGAACGCTCAATCGAATCCTCACCCTCACACTAAACATCAACCTAACCCTAACCCGCACCCTAACCTTAACCCTAACCCTCACCCTCACCCTAAAGCTTACCCTCACCCTACCCTAACCCTAAACCTAACCCTAACACTAACACTCACCCAAACACTAATCCTAACACTAACCCTAAACCTAACCCTAACCCTCACACTCACCCTAACACTAACCCTAATCCTGACCCTAAACGTAACTCTCAAACTCACCGTCACTCTAACACTCACCCTAACCGTAACCTGAACCCAAACCCGAACCCTAAAACTAACCCTCACTCTCACACTAAACATCACCCTAACCCTAACCTGCACCCTAACCCTAAACCTCAAACTCACCCTAAACCTAACCCTCACCCTAAACCTTACCCTAAACCTAACACTTACCCTCACTCTAACCCTCATCCTTAGCCTTACCTTCACCTTCACCCTCACCCTAAACCTAATCCTAAACCTAACCCTCACTCTAAGCCCCATCCTAACCCTAAACCAAACCCTAAACCTAACCCTAACCCTAACCCTAACCCTCACCCTCATCCTAACACTCACACTAACACTTACCTTCACCCTAACCCTAATATTAACCTTCACATTAACCTTAACCCTCACCCTAACCTAACCCTACCCCTCACCCTAACCCTCATCCTAACCCTAACCCTAACATTAAGCTTCTTATTAACCCTAACCCTCACCCTAACCTAAACCTACCCCTCACTCTAACCCTCATCCTAACCCTAACCCTAACCATCACCCTCACCCTAAACCTAACCCTAACCCTGAACCTAAACCAAACCCTCACCCTCACCCTCAGTCTAACCCTAACCCTAACCGTAATTCTAACCCTAACCCTCACCCTCACCGTCACCCTAACCCTCAACTTAAACCTAACCCTAACCCTAACCCTAACCGTCACCCTAACCCTAAACCTAACCCTAACCCTCAACCTACCCCAAACCCTCACCCTCACCCTCTCCCTCACCCTCAGTCTAACCCTAACCCTAACTGTAATCCTAACCCTAACCCTCACCCTCACAGTCACCCTAATCCTCAACCTAATCCAAACACTAAACCTAACCCTAACCCTCACACTAACCCTTACCACTAACCCTAAACCTAACCCTCACCTTCACACTAACCCTAAACAAAAACCTAACCCTAAATCTCACCCTACTCCTCAACCTAACCCTTAACCTACCCCTAATCCTCAACCTCACCCTAACCCTAAAACTAAACCTCACCCTCACCGTAACCCTAACCCTCACCCTAACCCTAACCCTAACCCTAATCCTCACCCTAACACACACCCTCACCGTAAACCTATCCCTAACCCTCACCCTCATCCTAAGCCTAAACCTTACCCATTCCCTCATGGTAACCCTAAACCTAACCCCAATCCTAACCCTCACACTAACACTAAGGCTCACACTAACCCTAAACCTACCCCTCACCCTAACCCTCAACCTAAACCTAACCCTAAACCTAACCCTCACGCTACCCTCATCCTCACCCTCAGCCTAAACCTAACCCAAACCCTAATCCTAACCCTCAGCCTCACCCTCAACCTCACCCTCACCCTCACCTTAACCCCAAACCTAAACCTCACCCTCACCCTCACCCTAACCCTAAACCTAGCCCTAAACTTCACCCTAACCCTAACCCTCACCCTAAACCTAACCGTAACTCTCACCCTAACCCTAACCCTAACCCTTACCCTAAACCTAACCCTAACATTAACCCTAACCCTCACCCTAAACCTAAACCTAAACTTAACCCTAACTCTCACCCTAAACCTCACCCTAACCCTTACCCTCATCCTTAACCTAACCCTCACAAGAAACCTAACCCTCACCCTAACCCTCACACTAAACCTCACCCTCACCCTGATGCTCACCCTCAGCCTAACCCTAAACCTATCACTAATCCTAACACTAACCCTCACCCTCACCCTCAAGCTAACCCTAAAACAAACCCTAATCCTGACCCTCACACTCACCCTCACCCTCAAATTAAAGCTCAGCTTCAGCCTAAAATTAACCATAACCCTTCCCCTCACCCTAACACTTAACCTAAGCCTAAACCTCATCCTCACCCTAACTCTAAACCTAAC
This sequence comes from Dipodomys merriami, assembly GCF_024711535.1. Taxonomy (NCBI): domain Eukaryota; kingdom Metazoa; phylum Chordata; class Mammalia; order Rodentia; family Heteromyidae; genus Dipodomys; species Dipodomys merriami. The sequence continues at coordinate 3,178,723 of NW_027202482.1, read as the reverse complement.
CCTAATCCTCACCCTATCCGTAACCCTGACCCTAACACTAACCATAACCCACACCCGAACCCTCACCCAAATCCTAAACCTAGCCCTCCCCTTAACCCTTATCCTAAACCTAAGCCTAACCGTAACACTCACCCTAACCCTAACCTAACCCTAACACTCTCCCTCAACCTCAGCCTAACCCTAACCTTAACTCTAATAATAAACCTATACCTGACCCTCACCCTCACCTTAATTCTAACCCTAAAGCTAACCCTAAACCTCACCCTCAATCTAACCCTAACTCTAACTCTCACCCTAACCCTAATCCTCACACTAACCCTAACCTTAACCGTCACCCTCACCCTAAATCTAAACCTCACCCTAACCCTCAACCTAACCCTAACCCTAACCCTCATCCTCATCATAACCCTCCCCCTTACCCTTACCCTCACGTTCACCCTAACCCTAACTCTAAACCTAACCCTCACACTAACTCTAACCCTCACACTAACACTCACCCTCAGTCTAACCCTAAACCTTACCCTCACCCTACCCTAACACTAACCCTAACCCTAACACTCACCAAAACCCTAACACTAACACTAACCTTTTTTTTAATTTAATTTTATTTTATTTGTGAACATACTGTACAGAGGAGTTACAATTACATGGACAGGATAACACTAATCTTAAACCAAACGCTAAAACTCACCCTCACCCTAACACTAACCCTAAACCTTACCCTAAACTTAACCCTCAAACTCACTGTCACCTTAACACTCACCCTAACCCTAACCCTCACTCACACCCTAACCCTCACCCGAACACTCACCCTTACCCTAAACCTCACCCTCACACTAAATATCACCCTAACCCTAACTCGCACCCTAAACCTAACCCTAAACCTCATCCTCACCCTAACCCTAACCCTAACCCTCAACCTCACCTTAACTCTATGCCTAACCCTAATCCTAACACTAATACTAAACATAACACTCACACTCACACTAAACCTATAACTAAAACTCACCCACACACTCACCCTAAATCTAACACTAACCCTCACCCTCACGCTAACCCTAAAAAAAACCCTAACCCTAACCCTCATCCTTCCCCTCACCCTAACACTTAACCTAACCCTAAACCTCAACCTCACCCTAAATCTAAACCTAACCGTAAACTTCACCCTAACCCTAATCCTCACACTAACCCTAACCTTAACCGTCACCCTCACCCTAAATCTTACCCTTTCCCTCACGTTAACCCTAATCCTAACCCTAACCCTAACCCTCACACTAACCATAATCCTCACACTAACCCTAACAATACCCCTCTCCCTAACCCTCAACTTAATCCTAATTCTAACCCTTACCCTCATCCTAACCTTAACACTCACCCTAACCCTCAACCTCCCATTCACTCTCACCCTTACCCTAACCCTAAACCTACCCCTCACCCTAACTCTCAACCTAAACCTAACCCTGAAACTAACCCTCACACTAACCCTAACCCTCAAGCTCACCATCAGCCTAACCTTAACCCAAACCCTAATTCTAACCCTAAGCCTCACCCTCACCCTCACCGTAACCCTAACCTCAACCATAAACCTCCCCCTCCCCCTCACCCTAACCATAAACCTAACCCTAACCTCACAATAACCTAACCATTACCCTCAACCTAATCCTAACCCTAACCCTAATCCTAACACTAACCCTAAACCTAACCCTAACCCTCACCCTAACACTCACCCTAACACTTACCCTAAACGTAACACTCACCGTCCCTCTGACACTCACCCTAACCCTAACCCTCAGCCGAACCCGAACCCGAACGCTCAATCGAATCCTCACCCTCACACTAAACATCAACCTAACCCTAACCCGCACCCTAACCTTAACCCTAACCCTCACCCTCACCCTAAAGCTTACCCTCACCCTACCCTAACCCTAAACCTAACCCTAACACTAACACTCACTCAAACTCTAATCCTAACACTAACCCTAAACCTAACCCTAACCCTCACACTCACCCTAACACTAACCCTAATCCTGACCCTAAACGTAACACTCAAACTCACCGTCACTCTAACACTCACCCTAACCGTAACCTGAACCCAAACCCGAACCCTAAAACTAACCCTCACTCTCACACTAAACATCACCCTAACCCTAACCTGCACCCTAACCCTAAACCTCAAACTCACCCTAAACCTAACCCTCACCCTAAACCTTACCCTAAACCTAACACTCACCCTCACTCTAACCCTCATCCTTAGCCTTACCTTCACCTTCACCCTCACCCTAAACCTAATCCTAAACCTAACCCTCACTCTAAGCCCCATCCTAACCCTAAACCAAACCCTAAACCTAACCCTAACCCTAACCCTAACCCTCACCCTCATCCTAACACTCACACTAACACTTACCTTCACCCTAACCCTAACATTAACCTTCACATTAACCTTAACCCTCACCCTAACCTAACCCTACCCCTCACCCTAACCCTCATCCTAACCCTAACCCTAACATTAAGCTTCTTATTAACCTTAACCCTCACCCTAACCTAAACCTACCCCTCACTCTAACCCTCATCCTAACCCTAACCCTAACCATCACCCTCACCCTAAACCTAACCCTAACCCTGAACCTAAACCAAACCCTCACCCTCACCCTCAGTCTAACCCTAACCCTAACCGTAATTCTAACCCTAACCCTCACCCTCACCGTCACCCTAACCCTCAACTTAAACCTAACCCTAACCCTAACCCTAACCGTCACCCTAACCCTAAACCTACCCTAACCCTCAACCTACCCCAAACCCTCACCCTCACCCTCTCCCTCACCCTCAGTCTAACCCTAACCCTAACTGTAATCCTAACCCTAACCCTCACCCTCACAGTCACCCTAATCCTCAACCTAATCCAAACACTAAACCTAACCCTAACCCTCACACTAACCCTTACCACTAACCCTAAACCTAACCCTCACCTTCACACTAACCCTAAACAAAAACCTAACCCTAAATCTCACCCTACTCCTCAACCTAACCCTTAACCTACCCCTAATCCTCAACCTCACCCTAACCCTAAAACTAAACCTCACCCTCACCGTAACCCTAACCCTCACCCTAACCCTAACCCTAACCCTAATCCTCACCCTAACACACACCCTCACCGTAAACCTATCCCTAACCCTCACCCTCATCCTAAGCCTAAACCTTACCCATTCCCTCATGGTAACCCTAAACCTAACCCCAATCCTAACCCTCACACTAACACTAAGGCTCACACTAACCCTAAACCTACCCCTCACCCTAACCCTCAACCTAAACCTAACCCTAAACCTAACCCTCACGCTACCCTCATCCTCACCCTCAGCCTAAACCTAACCCAAACCCTAATCCTAACCCTCAGCCTCACCCTCAACCTCACCCTCACCCTCACCTTAACCGCAAACCTAAACCTCACCCTCACCCTCACCCTAACCCTAAACCTAGCCCTAAACTTCACCCTAACCCTAACCCTCACCCTAAACCTAACCGTAACTCTCACCCTAACCCTAACCCTAACCCTTACCCTAAACCTAACCCTAACATTAACCCTAACCCTCACCCTAAACCTAAACCTAAACTTAACCCTAACTCTCACCCTAAACCTCACCCTAACCCTTACCCTCATCCTTAACCTAACCCTCACAAGAAACCTAACCCTCACCCTAACCCTCACACTAAACCTCACCCTCACCCTGATGCTCACCCTCAGCCTAACCCTAAACCTATCACTAATCCTAACACTAACCCTCACCCTCACCCTCAAGCTAACCCTAAAACAAACCCTAATCCTGACCCTCACACTCACCCTCACCCTCAAATTAAAGCTCAGCTTCAGCCTAAAATTAACCATAACCCTTCCCCTCACCCTAACACTTAACCTAAGCCTAAACCTCATCCTCACCCTAACTCTAAACCTAACCCTAATCCTCACCCTATCCGTAACCCTGACCCTAACACTAACCATAACCCACACCCGAACCCTCACCCAAATCCTAAACCTAGCCCTCCCCTTAACCCTTATCCTAAACCTAAGCCTAACCCTAACACTCACCCTAACCCTAACCTAACCCTAACACTCTCCCTCAACCTCAGCCTAACCCTAACCTTAACTCTAATAATAAACCTATACCTGACCCTCACCCTCACCCTAATTCTAACCCTAAAGCTAACCCTAAACCTCACCCTCAATCTAACCCTAACTCTAACTCTCACCCTAACCCTAATCCTCACACTAACCCTAACCTTAACCGTCACCCTCACCCTAAATCTAAACCTCACCCTAACCCTCAACCTAACCCTAACTCTAACCCTAATTCTAAACCTCACCCTAACCCTTACCCTCACTCTAACCCTAACCCAACCCTAACCCTCACACTAATCCTAACCCTCATTTCAACCCTAACTATAATCCTCACCCTAACCCTCACCCTAACACTCGCCCTAACATTTATTCGAACCCTAGCCTTCACACTAACCCTAACCTTAAACCTCGCTCTCACTCTAACCCTCTCTGTCAACCTAACCCTCACATTTACCCTAACCCTCACGCACAATCCAACCCTCCGCGTCACCCAAACCCTCACCCTATACCTAACCCTAAGCCTAACCCTAACCCTCACCCTCAACCTCACCCTCAACCTAACCCTAACCCTAAACGTCAAAATAACCCTCACCCTAACACTCATGCTAACCCTAAACCTCACTCTCATCCTACCCTCATCCTATCCCTTACCCTCACCCTAACCCTATCCCTAACCATAACAATCACACTAAACCTAACGCTGACCCTACCCCTCACTCTAACCCTAATCGTAACCCTAACCCTCACCCTAACCCTAAACCTGACCCTAATCCTAACCCTCACCCTCACCCTAACCCTTACCCTAAACCTAACCCTAATATTAACCCTAACTCTCACCCTAAACCTAACCCTTAACTTAACCCTAACCCTCACCCTAACCCTGACCCTAACCCTAACCCTAAACCTAACCCTGCCCCTCACCCTAACCCTAAACCTAACCCTTACACTCATCCTCACCCTAAACCTCACCATAAACCTCTCCCTCACCCTAACCCTAACACTAACCATCACCCTCACATTCACCATCATCCTCAGCCTAACCCAACCCTAACCCTAAGCCAAACACTAACCCTCACACACATCCTCAACCTAACCCTAAACCAAAACCTAAACCTCCCCTCACACTCACCCTCAACCTCACCTTAAACCTCAGCCTTAGCCTCACCCTTAACTTAACCCTAAACTTAACCCTAACACGCACACTAACCGTAACCCTGACCCTAACCCTAAACTACACCCTAACCCTCACCCTCACCCTCAACCTCACACTAACCCTCAACCTCACTCTAGCTCTCACCCTAATGCTAACTCTAACCCTAACCCTCACCCTAACCCTAATCTTCACCCTAACCCTCACCCTCATCCTAACCCTCACCCTAAACCTTACCCTCACCCTAACCCTAAACTTCACACTAACCCTAACCCTCACCCTAACCCTAAACCTACCCCTCAACTTAACCCTCATCCTAACCCTAAGCCTAACCCTAACACACACCCTAATCCTAACCATAACACTTACACTCATTTTGACCCTCAGCCTAAACCTAACCTTCACCCTAATCCTAACCCTATTCCTCACCCTCACACTCACCCTAATTCTAACCCTAAACATAACCCAAGCTATACCCCTCACCCTAACCCCTACCCTAACCCTAAACCTATCCCTCACCCTCACACTCAGCCTAAGCCTAACCCTCACCCTAAATCTTACCTTCACCCTAGACTAACCCTAACCCTAACCCTAACACTCACCCAAACCCTAATCGTAATACTAACACTAAACCTAAGCCTAAACATCACCCTCAACCTAACACTGACCCTAACACTTACCCTAAACCTAACACTCAAACTCACCGTCACTCTAACACTCACCCTAACCCTAACTCTAACTCTCACCCTAACCCTAACCCTCACCCTAACCCTAACCCTAACCGTCACCCTCACCCTAAATCTAAACCTCACCCTAACCATCAACCTAAAACTAACTTTACGCCTAACCGTAAATCTCACACTAAACCTCACCCTAACCCTTACCCTCACTCTAACACTAACCCTAACCATCACGCTCACACTAATCCTAACCCTCACCTCAACCCTAACTGTACCCTTCACACTAACCCACATCCTAATATTAATACGAACCCTAAGATTCACCCTAACCCTAACCTTAACACTCGCCCTCACTCTAACCCTCCCTGCCAACCTAACCTTCACCTTTACCTTAACCGTCAACCAAACCCAAACTTCACCCTCACCCAAACCCTCACCCTATCCCTAACCCTAACCATAACCCTAACCCTCACCCTCAATCTCACCCTCAACCTAACCCTGAACCTAACCCTCACAGTAACCCTCACCTTAACACTCAAGCTAACCCTAAACCTCACTCTCACCCTACCCTCATCCTAACCCTTACCCTCAGCCTCAACCTATCCCTAAAAATAACACTCACAGTAAACCTAACCCTCACCCTAAACCTAACCCTACCCCTCACTCTGACCCTAAACCTAGACCCTAGACCTAAACCTCACCCTAACCCTAAGCCTAATCCTAACCTTCACCCTCACCCTAACCCTAACCCTAAACTTAACTGTAACCCTAACCCTCATGCTAACTCTCACCCTAACCTTAAACCTAACCCTAACCCTCAACCAAACCCTCACCGTAACCCTAAACCTAACATTAACCCTCACCCTCACCCTAACCCTAACCCAAACCTTACCCTAAACCTAACCTGAACATTAACCCTAACCCTCACCCTAAACCTAAACCTAAACTTAACCCTATCTCTCACCCTAAACCTCACCCTAACCCTAACCCTAACCCTAACTCTCCCCCTCACCCTAAACCTCAACCTAACCCTTACCCTCATCCTTAACCTAACCCTCACAAGAAACCTAACCCTCACACTAATCCTAACACTAAACCTCACCCTCACCCTCACGCTCACCTTCAGCCTAACCCTAACCCTAACAGTAATCCAAACACTAAAGCTCAACATCACCATCAAGCTAACCCAACCTGAAATCTAACCCTGACCCTCAACCTCACCCTCACCCTCACGTTAAACCTCAGCCTCAGCCTCAACCTATCCTGAAACCTAACCCGAAACCTCACGCTAACTCTAAACCTCAACCTAACCTGAAACCTCACGCTAACTCTAAACCTCAACCTAACCCTCAACCTAACCCTAACTCTAACCCTAACCCTCACCCTGACCTTGGTCCTTAACCTAACCCTAACCCTCACCCTAACTCTAATGCTCACCCTAACCCTCACCCTCATCCTAACCCTCACCCTAACCCTTACTCTTACACTAACCCTAGCCCTCACCCTAACTGTAACCCTACCCCTCTCCTTAACACTCATCCTAACCCTAAGGCTAAACCTAACACTCACCCTAACCCTAACCCTAACCCTAACCCTCACCCTCACCCTAACCCTAACCCTATCCCTAAACATAATACTCACACTAAACCTAACCCTCACCCTAACCCTAACTCTACCCCTCACACTAACCCTAAACCTAATCCTAACCTTAAACCTCAACCTAACCCTATGCCTAATCCTAACCTTCACCCTCACCCTAGCCTTAAACACAACCCTAATCCTAACCCGAATCCTCACCCTAACACTAAACCTCACCCTAACCCTAACCCTCACCCTCACCCTAACCCTTACCCTAAACCTAACCCTAACATTAACCCTAACTCTCACCCTAAACCTAACCCTTAACTTAACCCTAACCCTCACCCTAACCCTAACCCTAACCCTATCCCTCACCCTGACACTAAACCTAACCCACACCATCATCCTCACCCTAACCCTCACAGTAAACCTATCCCTCACCCTAAACCTAACACTAACCATCACCCTCACACTCACGCTCACGCTCAGCCTAACACTAACTCTAAACCTAATCCAAACACGAACCATCAACCTCACCCTCAACCTAACCCTAACACGACCCTAAACCTCACCCTCACACTCACCCTCACCCTCAACTTAAACCTCAGCCTCAGCCTCACCCTCAACCTAACCCGAACCCGAAACCTAAATGTAACCCAGACCCTAACCATAAACCTAACCCACAACGTAATCCTCACCCTCACTCTCACCCTCACCCTAAATCTCACCCTCACCCTAGCCCTCACCGTAATCCTAACTGGAGAACTAACCCCCACCCTAACACTAACCCTCACGCTCATACTAGCCCTCAGCCTAAACACTACCCTCACCCTAACCCTAACACTCAAACTAACCCTAACCCTCAACCTAACCCTAACCCTCCCCCTCACCTTAACCCTCATCCTAACCCTAAGCCTAACCCTAACATTCACCCTAACCCTAACACTCACCCTGACCCTCAGCCTAACCCTAACCCTAACCCTTCCCCTAATCCTAAAACTAAACCTCACCCTCACACTCACCCTAATTGTAACCCTAACCCTAACCCTAATTATACCCCTCACCTGAAACCTCAGCCTAACACTAAACCTAACCCTAAGCCTCACCCTCACCCTCAGCCTAACCCTAACCCTCACCCTAAACCTTAACCGCACCCTACCCTAACCCTAACCCTAAACCTAACCCTAAATTTCACCCAAAACCTAAACCTCACATTAACCTTAAATCTAACCCTAAACCTCACCCTCACCCTAACACTCACAATACCCTTACCCTAAACCTAACCCTCAAACTCACCGTCACACTAACACTCACCCTAACCCTAACCCTCACTCACACCCTAACCTTAACCCTACACTCACCCTCACCCTAACCCTCACAGTAACCTTTAGCCTCACCTTTACCCTAACACTAAACCTCACACTAACCCTAACCCTCACACTAACCATAACCCTACACCTCACCCTACCCCTTATCCTACCCATAACCCTAACCATAACCCTCACCCTCAACCTCACCCTAAACCTAACCCTAAACCTAAACCTCCCCCTATCCCAAACCCTCACCCTCAACCTCACCCTCACCCTCACCCTCAATCTAACCCTAACCCTAACCCTAAACCTACCCCTAAACCTAATCCTAACCCTCATCCTCACCCTAACCCTCACCCTCACCCTAAACTTATCCCTAACTCTCACCCTCATCCTAATGCTCATCCTTACCCTTTCCCTCACGGTAACCCTAACCCTAACACTAATCCTAACCTCAAAATAACACTAAGGTTCACACTAGGCCTAACCCTACCTCTCACTATAACCCTCAACCTAAAACTAACCCTAACCCTAAACCTCAACCTAACCCTAAACCTCAGCCCAACCCTCAGACGCACCCTCACCCTAAACCTAAACCTAACCCTCACCTTACCCCTTAACCTAAACTTAACCCTAACCCTAACACTCACGCTAACGCTCAACCTCACCCGCAGCCTAAACCTAACCGAAACACTAATCCTAACCCTAAGCCTCATCCTCACCCTCACCCTCACCCTAACCCTAATCCCAAACCTAACCCTCACTCTCACCCCCACCCTAACCCTAAACCTAACCCTAAATCTCACCCTAACCCTAACCCTCACTGTAAGCCTAACCGTAACCCTCACCCTAAAAATAACCCTAACCCTAACCCTTACCATAAACCTAACCATAACATTAACACTAACCCTCACCCTAAACCTAAACCTAAACTTAACACTATCCCTCACCCTAACCCTAATCCTAACCCTCACCCTCACCCTAACCCTCAACCTAACCCTTACCCTCATCTTCACCTTAACCCTCACAATAAACCTAACCCTCGACCTCACCCTCACCCTCACCCTCAGCCTAACCCTAAACCTAACACCAATCCAAATACTAACCCTCACCCTCACCCTCAAGTTAATCCTATCCCGAACCCTAACCTTCACCCTCACACTCACCGTCACACTCACCTTAAACCTCAGCCTCAGCCTCAACCTCACCCTAACCCCAACCCTAACCCTTACCCTAACCGAAACCCTGATCCTAAATCTAACCCAAAACCCACACCCTAACCCTCACCCTCACCCTCAACCTCACCCTAAGTCTCACCCTCACCCTACCCCTCAACCTAACCCTAAACCTAACTATAACTCTGACGCTAACCCTAACCCTAAACCTAACACTCACCCTCACCCTAACTCTAAACCTCACCCTAACCCTCAATCTAACCCTCACTCTAACCATAAACCTAAACCTCACCCTAACATTCATGCTAACCCTAAAACTAACTCTCACCTAACCCTCATCCTAACTGTTACCCTCACCCTAACCCTATCCCTAACCATAACCCTCACACTAAACCTAACCCTCACCCTAACCCTAAGCCTAACCCTCACACTAATCCTAACCCTAAACCTAATCCGCACTCTCAAGTTAACCCTTACCCTCACTCGAACCCTCACCCGAACCCTAACCCTAATCCAAACCCTAACCTTAACCTTAAACATCACACTAACCCTTACCCTAACCCTAACCCTCATCCTCATCCTAACCCTCACCCTAACAATTACCCTCACCATAACCCTAAAACTAACCCTCACCCTCACCCTAACCCTTAACCTCACCGTAACCCTAACCCCAACCATAAAACTACCCCTCACCCTAACCCTCATCCTAACCCTAATCCTCACCCTGACCATAACCCAACCCGAACCCTTACCCTCACCCTCAATCTAACACTCACTGTCACCCTAATCCTCACCCTACCCTAAACCTCACCGACACCCTAAACCGCACCCTCACCCTCACCCTCACCCTAACACTCACCCTCACCCTAGCCCTCGGCCTAACCGTAAACCTAACCCTAACCATTACCCTAAACCTAACCCTAACCCTAACCATCACACTAACCCTAACATTAACACTAACCCTAACCCTAACCCTCACACTAACCCTCATCCTAAACCTAACCCTAACCCTCACATTCACCCTAAGCCTAATCCTAACCCTCACCCTAACCCTAAACCTCACCATCACCCTCACCCTCAACCTAAACCTAAACCTACCCCTCAACCTAAACCTCATCCTAACACTAACCCTAACCCTAACACGCACACTAATCCTAAACCTAACACTAAACCTCACACTCACCCTCATCCTCACCCTAACCTAACCCTACACCTCACACTAACCCTCATCCTAACCCTAACCCTAACCCTAGCCCTAACCGTCACCCTCACCCTAAACCTAACCCTAACCCTTACCCTCAACCAAAACCAAACCCTCACCCTCACCCTCACCCTCACCCTCAGTCTAACCCTAACCCTAACCGTAATCCTATCCCTAACCCTCACCCTCACCCTCACCCTAACCTCACCCTAAACCTAACCCTAACCTCACCCTAAACCTAACCCTAAACCTAACCCTCACCCTAACCCTAACCCTCACCCTAACCCTCACTCTAACCCTAACACTAACCCTCACCTTCACCCTAAACCTAAACAAAACCCTAACCCTAAACCTCACCCTACCCCTCACACTAACCCTTAACCTAACCCTAATCCTAACCCTCACCCTAACCCTAAAAACTAAACCTCACCATCATCCTAACTCTAACCCTGACCTTAACCCTAACCCTAACCCTCAATCTCACCCCAACACTCACCCTCACCCTAAACCTATCCCTAACCCTCACCCTCATCCTAACCCTCACCCTCACGGTAACCCAAACCCTAAACCTAATCCTAACCCTCACACTTACACTAAGGCTCAAATTAACCCTAATTCTACCCCTCACCCTAACTTCAACCTAATCCTAATCCTAACCCTAACCCTCACGCTAACTCTCACCCTCACCTTCAGCCTAAACCTAACACAAACTCTAATTCTAACCCTCACCCTCACCTTAACCCTAACCCCAACCCTAAACCTCACCCTCAACCATATCCTAACCCTAAACCTAAACCTAACGCTCACCCTAACACTAACCCTCAACCTAACCCTACCCCTAACCCTAACACTTACCCTAAACCTAACCTGAATATTAACCCTAACCCTCACCATAAACCTAAACCTAAACTAAACCCTCACTCTCACCCTAAACCTCACCCTAACCCTAACCCTCCCCCTCAACCTAAACCTCAACCTAAACCTTACCCTCATCCTTACCCTAACCCTCACAAGAAACCTAACCCTCACACTAATCCTAACACTAAATCTCACCCTCACCCTCACGCTCACCCTCAGACTAACCCTAACCCTAACACTAATCTAAATACTAACCCTCAACCTCACCCTCAAGCTAACCCTAACCTGAAATCTAACCCTGACCTTCAACCTCACCCTCACCCTCACGTTAAACCTCAGCCTCAGCCTCAAACTCACCCTAACTCGAACCCTAACGTGAACCCTCATGGTAACTCTAAACCTGAAACTAACCCTCAAGCTAACCCTAACTCTAACCCTAACCCTCAACCTCACCCTGGCCTTCACCCTCACCCTAACCCTCACCCTAACTCTAAATCTCACCCTAACCCTTACCCACACACTAACACTATCCCTCATAATAACAGTAACCCTAACCCTCTCCTTAACCCTCATCCTAACCCTAACACTCACCTTAACCCTAAACCTAACCCTAACCCTCACCCTCACCCTAAACCTATCCCTAACCATAACACTCACATTAAACCTAACCCTCACCCTAACCCCAACCCTACCCCTCACACTAACCCTAAACCCAATCCTAACCCTAAACCTCACCCTAACCCTAAGCCTAATCCTAACCTTCACCCTCACACTAGCCCTCACCCTAACCCTAACCCTATCCCGAACCCTCATCCTAACGCTAAAACTCACCCTAACCCTAACCTTCACCCTCACCCTAACCCTTACCCTAAACCTAATCCTAACATTAACCCTAACTCTCACCCTAAACCTAACCCTTAACTTACCCTTAAACCTCACCCTAACCCTCACCCTTACCCTAACCCAAACCATAACACTATTCCTCACCCTAACTCTCAACCTAACCCTTACCCTCCTCACCCTAACCCTCACAATAAACCTATCCCTCACCCTAACCTTAACACTAACCATCACCCTCACACTCACGCTCACCCTCAGCCTAACACTAACCCTAACCCTAATCCAAACACGAACTTTCACCCTCACTCTCAACCTAACCCTAACACGAACCCTAAACCTCACCCTCACCCTCAATTTAAAGCTCAGCCTCAGCCTCACCCTCAACCTAACCCTAACCCGAACCATAACCGTAATCCTGACCCTAACCCTAAACCAAACCCACAACGTAATCCTCACCCTCACTCTCACTCTCACCCTAACCCTCACCCTCAACCTAGCCCTTACCATAATCCTAAATCGAAACCTAACCCTCACCCTAACCCTAACCCTCACCCTAAACCTCACGCTCATACTAACCCTCACCCTAAACACTACCCTCACCCTAACCCTAACACTCACCCTGACCCTCAGCCTAACCCTACCCATTACCCTAATCCTAAACCTATCCTTCACCCTCACACTCACCCAAATTCTAACCGTAAACATAACCCTAACTATACCCCTCACCCAAACCCTCATCCTCACTCTAAACCTAACCCTAAGCCTCACCCTCACCCTCACCCTCAGCCTAACCTTAAACCTCACCCAAAACCTTACCCACACCCTACCCTAACCCTAACAGTAACCCTAACCCTAACACTCACCCAAACCCTAAACCTCACACTAACATCAAATCTAACCCTAAACCTCACCCTCACCCTAACACTCACCCTAACCCTTACCCTAAACCTAACCCTCAAACTCACCGTCACTCTAACTCTCTACCTAGCCCTAACCCTCACCCACACCCTAACCCTAACCCTACCCTCACCCTCACACTAACTCTTACCCTCACCTTAACCCTAACACTAAACCTCACACTATCCCTAACCCTCACCCTTACCATAACCCTACCTCTCACCCTACCCCTCATCCTAACCATAACCCTAACCATAACCTAACCCTCTAACTCACCCTAAACCTAACCCTCCCCCTATCCCAAACCCTCACCCTCACCCTCACCCTCAGTCTAAACCTAACCCTAACTATAAACCTAAACCTAGCCCTAATCCTAACCCTCATCCTCACCCTAACACTCACCCTCACCTTAAACCTATCGCTAACCCTCACCCTCATCCTAACCCTCATCCTTACCCTTACCCTCACGGTAACCCTCACCCTAACACTAATCCTAACATCCCACTAACATTAAGGTTCACATTAAGCCTAACCCTACCCCTCACCATAACCCTCAACCTAAACCTAACCCTAAGCCTAACCCTCAACATACCCATAAACCTCTGTCTAACCCTCACCCTCACCCTCAGCCTAAAACTAACTGCAACACAACTCCTAACCCTAAGCCTCACCCTCCCTCTCACCCTCACCCTAACCATAACCATAAACCTAACCCTCACTCTCACCCCCACCCTAACACTAAACCTATCCCTAACCCTCACCCTAACCCTAACCCTTACCGTAAACCTAACTGTAACCCTCACCCTAACCATAACCCTAACCCTAACCCTTACCCTAAACCTAACCCTAACCCTCACCCTAAACCTAAACTTAAACATAACCTTCCCAACCCTCCCCCTCCCCCTAACCCTCAACCTAACCCTTACACTCATCCTCACCTTAACCATCACAAAAAACCTAACCCTCACCCTCACGCTCACTCTCACCCACAGCCAAACCCTAACCCTAACACCAATCCAAACACTAACGCTCAACCTCACCCTCAAGTTAACCCTATCCCGAACCCTCACCCTCACCCTCACCCTCACCCTCACCTTAGACCTCAGCCTCAGCCTCAACCTCAACCTATCCCAAACTATAACCCTTGCCCTAAACGAAACCCTGACCCGAACTCGAACCCAAACCCACACCCTAACACTCACCGTCACCCTCACCCTTACCCTAACCCTCATCCTCACCCTAGCCCTCAACCTAACCCTAAACCTAACTCTAACTCTCACCCTAACCCTAACCCTCACCCTAACCCTAAACCTAACACTCACCCTCACCCTAACTCTAAACCTCACCCTAACCCTCAACCTAACCCTAACTCTAACCCTAACCATAAACCTCACCCTAAACCTCACCTTAACATTAATGCTAAACCTAAACCTAACTCTCACCCTACCCTGATCCTAACCCTTATCCTCACCCTTACCCTATCCCTAACCATAACCCTCACACTAAACGTAACCCTCACCCTAACCCTAAACCTAACCCTCACACTAACCCTAACCCTAAACCTAATCCGCATGCTCCAGTTAACCCTTACCCTCACCCTAACCCTCACCCTAACCCTAACCCTAACCAAACCCTAACCTTAAACTTAAACATCACCCTAAACCTTACCCAAACGCTAACCCTCATCCTAACCCTCACCCTAACAATTACCCTCACCATAACCCTAAACCTAACCCTCACCCTCAAACTAATCCTTACCCTCACCGTAAACCTAACCCCAACCCTAAACCTACCCTTCACCCTAACCCTCATCCTAACCCTAACAGTAACCCTAATCCTCACCCTGAACCTAACCCTAACACTAACCCATATGCTCAACCTTAATCTAACACTCAACATCACCCTAATCCTCACCCTACCCTAACCCTCACCCTCAACCTCACCCTCACCCTAACCCTCACTCTCACCCTAGCCCTCGGCATAACCGTAAGCCTAACCCTAACCATTACCCTAACCCTAACCCTCACACTAACCCTAACGCTAAGCCTAACCCTAAACCTAACCCTCATCCTAAACCTGACCCTAACCCTCACGCTCACCATAACCCTAACCCTAACCCTCACCCTAACCCTAAACCTCACCATCACCCCCTCCTCAACCTAACCCTAACCCTACCCCTCATCCTAAACCTCATCCTAACACTAACCCTAACCCTAACACGCACACTAATCTTAAACCTAAACCTAAACCTTACCCTCACCTTCATCCTCACCCTAACCTAACCCTACACCTCACCCTAATCCTCATCCGAACCCTAACACTAACACTAACCCTAACAGGCACACTAATCCTAAACCTAACCCTAACCCTAAACCTCAAACTAAACAAACCCTCACCCTCACCCTCACCCTCACCCTCATTCTAAACCTAACCCTAACCATAATCCTAACCCTAACCCTCACCCTCACCCTCACCCTAACCTCACCCTAAACCTAACCCTAAACCTAACCCTCACCCTAACCCTAACCCTCACCTAAACCTCACGCTAACCCTAACCCTAACCCTCACCTTCACCCTAACCCTAAACAAATCCCTAACACTAAACCTCACCCTACCCCTCACCCTACCCCTTAACCTAACCCTAATCCTAACCCTCACCCTAACCCTAAAACTAACCCTCAACCTCACCCTAACCCTAACCCTCACCCTAACCCTAACCTTAACCTTCATTCTCACCCTAACACTCACCCTCACCCTAAAACTATCCCTAACCCTCACCCGCATCCTAACACTCACGCTTACACGTACCCTCACGGTAACCCTAACCCTAAACCTAATCCTAACCCTCATACTTACACTAAGGGTCACACTAAGCCTAAGCCTAACCCTCACCCTTACCCTTAACCTAAACATAAACATGACCCTAAACCTCACCGTCACCAAAACCCTCACCCTACCCTTAACCTCAGCGACACCCTCACCCTCACCTTCACGCTCACCCTCACCCTAGCCCTCAGCCTAACCCTAAATCTAACCCTATCCCTAACCCTCACACAAACCCTCATCCTAAACCTAACCCTAACCCTCACCCTCACCCCAACCCTAACCATAACACTCAACCTAACCCTAAACCTCATCCTCACCCTCACCCTCAACCTAACCCTAACCCCACCCCTTACCCTAAACCTCATCCTAACCCTAACCCTAACCCTAACACTGACACTAATCCTAAACCTAACCCTAAACCTCACCCTCATGCTCATTATCAGCCTATCATGAACCCTCAACCTAACCCACACCCTAGCCTATATCTCACCTACTCCCTAAACCTCACCCTCACCCTCAACCTCACCCTAACCCTCACCCTAAACCTAGCCCTCAGCCTAACCCATACGCTAACCCTAACACTCCCCCTAACCCTCACCCTCCCCCTAAAACTAACCTAACCCAAACACTCACCCTAACACTCAAGCAAACCCTAACCCTACCACTAACCCTAACCCTCACCCTAACACTAACCTTTAGCCTAACCCTAACCCTCACCCTACCCTAACCATAGCCCGAACACAAACCCAACCCCTAAGCCTCACACTCACCCTCACCCTAACCCAAACACTAATCCTAACCCTAAGCCTCACCCTCAGTTTCACCCTAAACCTAAACCAAAATCTAACCCTCAGCCTAACCATAAACCTCACCCTAAACCTAACCATGACACTCACCCTAACCCTAACCCTAACCCTTACTCTAAACCTAACCCTAACATTAACCCTAACATGCACCCTAAACCTAAACCTAAACTTAACCCTAAAGTTCACCCAAACCCTAACCCTCCCCCTCCCTCTAAACCTCAACCTAAACGTAACCCTCACCCTCACCCTAACCCTAACTCTAACTCTCACCCTAACCCTAACACTCACCCTTACCCTAACCCTGACCCTCACCTTAACTCTAAAACTCACCCTAACCTTCAAGCTAATCCTAACTCTAACACAAACACTAAAGCTCACCCTAAACCTCACCCTAATCCTTACCCTCACTCTAACCCTAAACCTAACCCTAACCCTCACACCAATCCTAACCCTCAACCAAACTCTAACTATACCCCTCACCCTAACCCTCACCCTAACACTAATACGAACCCTAACCATCACTCTAAACCTAACCTTAACCCTCGCCCTCATTCTAACCCTCCACGTCAATCTAACCCTCACCCTTACCCTAATCCTCACCCACAACCCAACCCTCACCCTCACCCAAAACCTCAACCTACTCCTAACCGTAACCCTAAACCTAACCGACAACCTCAACCTCACCCTCACAATAACCCTAACCCTAACCCTCATCCTAAACCTAACCCAGACCCTAACACTAACTCTAACCGTAACCCTCACCCTCACCCTAACACTTACCCTAACCCTAAGCCTAATCCTAACCCTAACCCTCACCCTCACCCTCAAACACACCCTAACCCTCAACCTCACACTACTCTTCACCCTAATCCTAACTTTGACCCTAACACTCACCCAAACCCTAACAATAACACTAACCCTAAACCTAACCCTCAAACTCACCATCACACTAACAGTCACACTAATCCTAATTCTCACACACGACCTAACCCTCACCCTCACCCGAACACGAACTCTCACCCTACACCTCACGCTCACACTAAACGTCACCTAACCCTAACCCGCACACTAACCCTAAACTTAACACTCACTCTATCCCTAACCCTCAACCTCACCCTAACCCTAAGCCTCAGCCTAACCCTAACCCTCACCCTCATCCTAACCCTCAGCATTGCACTTAACCTCATGGTAAGCCTAACCCTAACTCTAACCCTCACACTAACCATACCTCTCACACTAAGCCTAAACCTACCCCTCACCCTTACCCTCATACTAAACCTAACACTAACACTAACACTCACCCTAACACTAATCCTAACCCTAACTCTCACCCTCACCCTCACCCTCACCTTCACGTTAAAACTCCGCCTCAGCCTCAACCTCAACCTAACCCTAACCCTAAGCGTAACCCTCACCCTAACGGTAACCCTGAGCCTAACCCTAACCCTAACCCACACCCTTACTCTCACCCTCACCCTCACCCTCAAACTAACCCTTATCCTCTACCTAGCCCTCACCCTAACCCTAACTCTAACCCTAACACTCACCCAAACCCTAAATCTAACACTCACCCTAACCCTAATCCTCACACACACCCTAACCCTCACCCTCACCCGAAGCCTTGTCCTAAACCTAACCCTAGACCTAAACCTCATGCTAACATTAACCCTCACCCTCATGCTCAGCCTAAGCCTAAGCCAAACTCTAATCGGACCCTAAGCCTCACCCTCACCCTCACCCTAACCCAAACACTAATCCTGACCCTAAGCCTCACCCTCAGCCTCACAATAATCCTAAACCTAAATCTAACCCTCACCCTAAACATTACCCTCTCCCTAAACCTAACTGTGACCCTCACAATAACCCTAAGCCTAACCCTAACACTCACCCTAACCCTAAACCTAACACACACTCTGACCCTCAGCCTAATCCTAACCCTAACCCAGATCTGAACCCTATTCCTCAGGCTCACATTCACCCTAATTCTAACCCTAACTCTAACCCTAACTATAACCCTCACCCTAACAATCACCCTAACCCTAAACCTACCCTAAACCTCACCCTCACCGTCACCCTCAACAAAACCCTAACCCTCACCCTAAAACTTACCCTACCTTACCCTAACCCTAACCCTAATCCTAACACTCATGCAAACCCTAACCCTAAACCTAACACTCAAACTCACGGTCACCCTAACACTCACCCTAAAACTAACCCTCACCCACACCCTAAACCTTAGCCTCACCCGAACACTCACCCTCACCCTAAACCTCACCCTCACACTAAACATCACCCTAACCATAACCCCAACCCTAACCCTAACCCTAACCCTCAACCTAATCTTAATCCTCACCCTCACCCTTACCCTAAGCCAAACCCTAAGTCTAACACTAATCCTAAACCTAACACTCACCCTCACCCTAAACCTAAATCTATCAGTAAAGCTCACCTCAGACTCACCCTAACCCTAATCCTAACCCTCACCCTCACCCTAACCCTAAGCAAAATCCTAACCCTAAACCTCACCCTAGCCCTCACCCTGACCCTTAACCTAACCCTAACCCTCACCCTCAAACTCACCTTCATGCTAACCCACACCCTCAGACTAGCCTTACCATAATCCTAACTCTAACCCTAAACCTCAACCTAACCCTAACCCTCACCATAACCCTACTCCTAGCCCTCACCTTAACCCTCATCCTAACCGTAAGCCTACACCTAATACTCACCCTAACAATAAACATAACCCTACCACCCAAACTGACCCTCAGCCTAACACTAATACGAACACTAAACACCACCCTAAACCTAACCTTAAACTTCGCCATCACTCTAACCCTCCCCTTCAACCTAACCCTCACCTTTACCCTAACCCTCACCCACAATACAACCCTCACCCTATCCCTAACTCTAACCCTAAACCTAACACTCACCGTCAAACTCACTGTAACCCTAACCCTAAACCTAACCCTACCCTAACCCTAACCCAGACCCTAACCCTAACCCTAACCCTCACACTCACACTCACCCTAACCCTAACCCTAACCCTAAGCTTAATCCTAAACCTTACCTTCACCCTAGCCCTCACCCTAACACTAATCCTAACCCTATCCCTCACCCTAACCCTAAACCTCACCCTAACCCTCACACTAACCCTAATCCTTACACTAAACATAACCCTAACATTAACCCTAACTCTCACGTAAACCTAAACTTTAACTTAACCATAATCCTAACCCTAACCCTCACCCTAACACTAACCTTAAACCTAACCCTCCCCCTCACCCTAACCCTGAACCTAACCTTTACCCTCATCTTCACCCTAACCCTCACAATAAACCTAACCCGCACCCTAACCCTAACACTAACATTCACACTCATTCTCACGCTCACCCTCAGCCTAACACTAACCCTAACACTAATCCAAACACTAACCCTTCACGCTCACCCTAACCCAAGCCCTAAACCTAACCCAAACCCTCACACTAATCGTAATGCTAACCCTAAACCTAAACCTCACACTAAAACTCACCCTAACCCTAAAAATAAACCTAAGCCTCACCCTAACCCTAGCCCTAATCCTCACCCTCACCCTAACCCTCACAGTCACCCTAACCCTCACCCTAAACCTAACCCTCACCCAAAACCTAAACCTCACTCTCACCATGACCCTCACCCTCACACTAAACATCACCCTAAACATAACCATCACATTAACCCTAAGCCTCACCCTAAACCTAACCCTCACCCTCAACCTCACCCTCACTCACAGCCTAAGCCTTACCCTAAGCCTAACCCTCACCCTAACCCTAACCCTAAACCTAAACCTCAACCTAACACTAACCCTCACCCTAACCCTAATACTAACACTAAACATCAACCTAACCCTAACACTAAACCTAACCCTAACCCTATCCCTAACCAGAAACCTCACCCTCACCCTACCCTAACCCTAACCCTAACCTAACACTAATCCTAAACCTAACTCTCACTCTCATCCTTACCCCAATGCTAACCCTAACCGTAACCTACACACTAATACTCACCCTCACCCTCACCCTAAATCTAACCCTAACCTAATCCTAACCCTCACCCCCACCCTAACCCTAAACCTAACCCTAACCTAAATCTTCACACTCACCCTAACCCTCACGCTCACATTTTACCTCACCCTAACCCTAACCCTCACCCTAACCATAGCGCTAACCCTCACCCTAACATTTACCGTTACCCTAATCATCAAGTCACCCTAATACTCACCCTAACCCTAAACATAAACCTTAAGCTAACCCTAACCCTCACCCTCACCCTCACCCTCACCTTCACCCTCACCCTAACCCTTACCGTCACCGTAGCCCTCACCCTAACCCTAACCCTAAACCTAACGCTCACCCTGACCCTAACCCGCACCCTCATACTAATCCTCACCCTAACTCTTACTCTAACCCTAACGCTAATCCTAACCCTCAACCTCACCCTATCCCTAACCCTCACACTCACCCTAAACCTAACCCTAAACCTCACCCTCACCGTCAACCTCACCCTCAGCCTAACCCTAATCTTAAAACAAAACCTTACTGTAATCCTCGCCCCTACCTTCACCTCAACCCTAACCCTCACCCTCACCCTCACCCTCACCTTCATCCTAACCCTCAGCCTCACTCTCACCCTCACCCTTACCCTAACTCTAACCCTCACCCTCACCCTAACCCTAACCCTAACCCTAACCCTAACCCTCAAACAAAGCCTCACCCTAAACCTAACCCTAAACCTCACCCTCACCCTTACCCTTACCCTCACCTTAAGCTTAACCCTAACCCAAAAACTAATCGTAACACTCAGACTAAACTTAACCCTCACCCTAACCCTAACCCTACACCTGAACCTAACCCTCACCCTAACCCTAAACCTAACCCTAATTCTCACCCTATACCTCACCATAACCCTAAACCTCACACTCACCCTAGCCCTCACCCTAACTCTATCCCTAACACTAACCTTCACCCGAACCCTCACACTCACCGTCACCCTCACCCTAATCCTAACAATACCTTTTACCTAACTCTCACTCTAACCCTAACCCTAAACATACCCCTAAACCTAACCCTCCCCCTCCCCTTCCCACTCACACTCATCCTAAACCTAACCCTAATCCTAATCCTAATCCTAACCCTCACTACCACCATCACACTAAACCTAACCCTATCCCTAAACCTCACCCTCACCATCACCCTCAACTTCACCGTAACCCTAAAGATAACCCCAACTCTAACCCTAACCCTAACACTAAACCCTCACCCTAAAACTAACCCTAACCCTAACCCTCACATTAAATATTACCCTCACCTTAAACATAACCCTACCCCTCACCCTAACCCTCACACTGAACCTAACCCTAACGCTAATCCTCACCCTATCCCTAACCATAAACCTAAGCCTAACACTCACCCTGAACCTCATTGTAACCCTAAACCTAACCCTCACCCTGAACCTGACCCTAATCCTAAACCTAACCCGAATACTAATTCTAACAATACCCCTCACCCTCAACCTCACCGTAAACCTAACCCTAAACCTAACCCTCACCTCACCTTAACCCTAACCCTCACCCTAACCCTCAAACTAAAACTTTTACGCTAACCCTAACCCTCATTTTCAAGCTAACCCTCCCCCTAACACTTACCCTCACACTAAACCAAACCCTCACCCTCAACCTACCCCTCACCCTAACCCTAATCCTAACCCTAAACCTCACCCTAACCCTAACCCTAACCTTCACCCAACCCTCATTTTAAACCTTACCCTAAACCTCACCCTCACCCTCACATTCACCCTCATCTTAACCCTAACTATAACCCTAACTCTAACCCTAAACCTAACTCTAACCATCACCCTAACACTAACCCTAATTCTAACCCTCACACTAAACATAACCCTCACCTAACCCTAACCCTAGCCCTCAGCCTAACCCTCATACTAAACCAAAACCTCACCGTAACCCTCACCCAATCCCTAACCCTAACCCTGACCCTCACTGTCACCCTAACCCTAACACTCACAGTCAACCTCACCCTCATCCTAACCCTAACCACAATCCTAATTCTAACCTTATCCCTCACCCTCACCCTGACTCTAAACCTAACCCTAACCCTAAACCTCACACTAAGCCTAACCCTAACTTTCATCCTAACCTTAACCCTAACCCTCACCCTCACACTAACCCTAACCCTAACACTAACACTAACCCTCAACCTAACCCTCACCCTATCACTCACACTAACCCTAATCCTCAGTCTCACCCTAACCCTCACCCTCACCCTAACCCTTAACCTCACCCTAACCCTAACCCTAACGGTCACACTAAACCCAAACCTCACCCTGACCCTAACCCTCACAATAAACCTTTCCCTCACGCTAATCCTAACCTTAACCCTAACCCTCAAACTAAACCTAACCCTCACCCTAAACATAAATGTACCCCTCAACCTAACCCTAACACTAAACTAACCCTAACACTCACACTAACCCTAACCCTCACCGTAACCAGGACCCGACCCCTCACCCTAACCCTCATCCTAACCCTAACCGTAACCCTAACCCTCATCCTCAACCTAAGCCTAGCCCTAACCCTAACCCTCACCCTAACGCTAAAACTAAAACTCACCCTCTCCCTAATCTTAACCCTAACCCTACAAATAACCCTAAGCCCAACCCTCACCCTCACTCTCACCCACAGTCTAACCCTAACCCTAACCGTAATCCTAACCCTAACCCTCACCCTCACCCTAAACCTAAACCTAACACTAACCCTAACGCTATCCCTCACCCTCACACTCACCCAAACCCTAACCCTAACCCTAACAATAACCCTAACCCTAACCCTAACCCTAATCCTAACCCTAACCCTTAACTTAACCCTAACCCTAAAAACATTCCTAACCCTAAACCTAACCCTAACCCTAACCCTCACCCTAACCCTCAGCCTCATCCTAATTCTCACCCGAACACTAACCCTAACCCTAACCTAACCTAAACGCTCACCCTCAACTTCAACCACACACTAACACTCACCTTCACCCTAGACCTCACCCTAACCCATACCCTAACCCTAACCATAAATCTCACCCTCACTTTCACCGTCACTCTCACCCTCAGCCTAACCCTAACCCTAACCCTCACCCGCACACTTACCCTAAACCTAACACTAACCCTAAGCTTCACCCTCACCCTCACCCTAACCCTAACCCTAACCCTAAACCTCACCCTAACCCTAACCCTCACCTTAACCCTCACCCTCACACTAACACTCACCCTAACACTTACCCTCAGCATCGTCCTATCACTAAACCTCTCCCTAAACCTCACACTAAACCTAACGCTCACAACTAAACCTAAACCTCACCCTATCCCTCACCTTAACCCTAACCCTCACCCTCACCCTTACCCTCACCCTCACCCTCACCCTCAGGTTTAACCTAACCCTAATCCTAATCCTAACCCTAACCCTCACCCTAAACCTAACCCAACCCTCAATCTCATCCTCATCCTAAACCTCACCCTAACCCTAACCCTCACCCTAACCTGAACCTGAACCCTAACCCGAATCCTACCTCTTACTCTCACCCTCAACTTGAGCCTAAGCCTAACCCTAATCCTAATCCTAAACCTAACCCTCACTCTCATGCTCCCCCTAAACCTAATTCTAACCCTAAATCCCACCCACACCCTCACCCTCACCCTAACCCTAATCCTAATCCTAACCCTAATCCTAACGCTCAAACTCACCCTAGCACTGCCAGGAACTCTAACTCTAACCCTAAACCTCACACTAAGCCTAACCCTCACCCTAACCCTAACCCTCCCCCTCACCCTAACCCTCACCCTAACACTTAACCTAAAACTAATCAATACCCTCACCCTAACCCTAACCCTCACCCTCAACCTAACCCGCACTCTGATCATAACCCTCAACCTAACCCTAACCCTAAACGTAACCCTCACTCTAACCTTCATCCTAACATTAACCCTAACCCTCACCCTCACCCTATGCCTCACCCTAAACTTAACCCTAACCCTAAACCTCAGTCTACCTAATCCTCACACTAACACTTGCCCTAACCCTAACCCTAATCCTAACCCTAACCCTCACACTCACCCTCACCCTAACTCTAACCTTAATCCAACCCTAACCCTCATTCTAACTCTAAACCTCACCCAACCCTAACCCTGAAACTCAACCTCAATATAACCCTAAACTTTAACCATAACTCTCACCCTAACCCTTACCATCACCCTAACCCTTACCCTCACCCTAACTCAAACACTAACCCTAACCCTAACCCGCAAACTAATCCTAACTCTAACCCTAAACCTAACCCTTACCCTAACCCAAAAATAACCCTAACCCGCACCCTAAACGTAAACCTAATCCACACACTCACCCTAAACCTCACCGTCACCCTAACCCTCACCCTAACCCTAACCCTCACCCAAACCTTAACGCTTACTCTCACGCTGAACTTCAACCTCACGCTAAACATCACTCTAAACATAACCCTCACCCTAAACCTAACCCTAAGCCTCAACCTAAACCTAACCCTCACCTTCACACTCAACCTCACTCACAGCCTAAGCCTAAGCCTAACCCTAACCCTCACCCTAATCCTAACCCTAACCCTAAGCCTCACCCTAACCTTAACCTGCACCCTAACCCTAACCCTGACCCTAGACATCAACCTAACCCTAACCCTCACCGTAACACTAACACTATCCCTAACCCTAAACCTCACCCTCACCCTCACCTTAAGCCTAACCCTAAATCTAACACTAATCCTAAACCTAACTCTCACTCTCATCCTAACCCTCGCCCTAACCCTAACCTAACCTTAACCCTAACCCTCACCCTAACACTCACCCTAACACTAGCCCTAACCCTAAATCTCCCACGCACCCTAACCCTCATCCTAACCATTATCCTCACCCTCAACCTAACCCTCAGATTAACCCTAACCCTCACCCTAACCCTAAGCCTAACCCTCACCCTCACCCTCATTCTCACCCTCAGCCCAACCCTAACCCTAACCCTAATCCTAAACCTAACCCTAACCCAAACCCTCAAGCTTACCCTAAAACTAACCCTCACCCTCAACCTCACCCTAAACCTCAGCCTAAACCTCGCCCTCAACTTATGCTTAACCCTAATCCTAACCCTCACCCTAACCCTCACCCTAAACCTAAACGTAACCCTCACCCTCACCCTAACCATAACCCTAAGCCTAACCCGCACCCTCAAGCTAACTTTCACCCTAACCATTAACCTCACACTTACCCTAACCCTATCCCTAACCCTCAGACTAAACCTAACCCTCACCCTAACCCTAACCATTCCATTCAGCCTAAACCTCACCCTAACCCCAGCCTAAACCTAATTCTCACTCTATACCTAACCCTAAACCTAACCCTCACCCTCACCCTAGTCCTCAACCAAACTCTAACCATAACCGTACCCCACACCCGAACACTCACCCACACCATAACTCTCACCTTTATCTTTAACATCACCCTAAACTTATCCCTCAACCTAACCCTAACATTAACCCGCATCCTAACCCTAAGCCTCACCCTCAAAATAATCCTCACCCTAAACCTAGCCCTAACCCCTAAATGAAACCCACACTCTCACCCTCTACCTCACCCTAACCCTTACCCACACAATAGCCGTCAGCCTAGCATTAACCCAACATTAACCCTAACCCTCAAACTCACCCTCACCCTCAGCCTAACCCTAAACCTAACCCTGATCCTAAACCTAACCCTCATTCTAACCCTAACCCTAACCCTAACCCTTACTCTAACCCTCACTTCAACCCTCACCCTAAACCTAACCCTAACCCTAACCCTAAACCTCACACTTACCCTCAACCTCACCCTCAACCACACACTAATCCTAACACTAACCCTAAGCCTAACACTCAAACTCACACTAAAACTCACCCTAAACCTTACCCTCACCCTAAACCTAACCCTAACCCTAACCCTCACACTAACTTAACACTTAACCTCTCCCTAACCCTAACCTTAACCGTAAACCTTACAGTCACAGTAACCCGACCCCCACAATAACCATAACCCTACCCCTAAACCTAACACTCATCCTACCCCTAACCCTAACCCTCACGCTTACCCTCACCCTAACCATAACCGTAACCCTCACCCTAAACCAAGCCGTCACCCTCACACTCACCATCACCCTTAGTCTAACCCTCACCCTCACCCTCACACTAACTCTAACCCTTATCCAACCCTAACCCTCACTCTATCTCTAAACCTCACCCAACCTTAACCCTCACCTTCAAACTCAATCTAACACTAATCTTAACCCTAACTCTCACACTAACCCTAACCCTCACCCTAAGCCTTACCCTCACGCTAAACCTAACCCTAACCATAACCCTCACACTAACCCTAACTCTAACCGTAACCCTAACCCTCACCCTAACCCTAAAACTAACCCTAACATTCACCCTCACCCTAACCCTAAACCTAAGCCTTAACCTCACCCTCACCCTATCCCTAACCCTAACCCTAAGCCTAACCCTCACCCTAACCCTAAGCCTACACCTCACCCAAATCCTAACACTAACACTAAACCTCACCCTACCCTAATTCTAACCCTAACCCTCACCCTCACCCTAGCCCTCACCCTAACCCTAATCCTAACCCTAACCCTCACCCTATACCTAAACCTCAACCTAACCCTAACCCTCACCCTCACACTCACACTAACCCTTACACTAACCGAAACGCTAACATTAACCTTAACCCTCACACTAAACCTAACCCTATCCTTAACCCAAACCCTCACCCTAACCCACACCCTATCCATAACCCTAACACTCCCCTTCACACTAAAGCTCACCCTTACCCTAACCCTAACCCTAACCTTCACCCTCACACTCACGCTCACCCTAAACCTCAGCCTCACCCTCAACCTAAGCCTAACCATAATCCTCAGATTAAACCTAAACCTCAATGTAACCATAACATTTTCCCTCAGCCTAACCCTCACCCAGACCCTCACCCTAAACATTACCCTCACCCTAGCCCTCACCCTAACCGTAATCCTAACCGTAAACCTCATCCTAACACTAACATTCACCCTCACACTAACCCTCACCCTCACCCTCACCCTCACCCTCACCCTAAAACTCACGGTAACTCTAAGTCTCACACTAACCCTTACACTCAACCTCAACCTAACCCTCACACTAACCCTAACCTACACCCGAACACAACCCTAACCCTCACCCTCACCCTAACCCTCACCCACAGCCTAATTCTAACAATAACCCTAATCCTAACCCTAACCCTCACCCTCACCCTAACAGTAACCTTAACCCTCATCATCACACTCACCCCAACCTTAACCCTAAACCTCACCCTCACCCTAACCCTAAAGCTACCCTCACCATAAGCCTAATGCTAAAATTAAACCTCACCCTCACCCTAACCCTTACTCTCAACTTAACACTAACACTCACCCTAATATTTACCCTCACACTCACCCTAACACTAACCCTCACCCTAACCCTAACACTAACCCTAAACCTCACCCTAACCCTCACTCTAACCCTAAACCTAACCCTCAATCTAACCCTAACACTAACCATCACAATAACACTCACCCTAACCCTAACCCTAACTCTAACACTCAACCTAACCCTAACACTATCCCAAACACTCAACGTCACGGTAATCCTCACACTAAACCTAACCCTCACCCAAACACTATGCCTCACCCTCACCCTCACTCTCACCCTCACCCTCATCCTAAACATCACCCTAACACTAACCCACACCCTAAACCTAACCCTAACATTCACCCTAAACCTAACCCTCAACCTTACCCTCACCCTAACCCAAACATTAACCCTAACATTAACCCTAACTCTAAAGCTAATCATCACCCTCACACTCACCCTAAACCTCACCCTAACCCAGACCTCACACTAACCATAACACTAACCTTAACTATCGGAAACCTTCACCCTCAACTCACCCTAACGCTAAACCTACCCCTCACCCTCACCTGCACCCTCACTCTAACCCTCACCCTCAACCTAGCCCTCATTCTAAATCTCACACTCACCCTAACACTAACCCTCACACCAACCCTAAATCTCACCCGCACCCTCACCATCACTCTCACCCTCAGCCTAAACCTAACCCTAACAATAACCCAAACCCTAACCCTAACCCTAAAACTCAACCTCACCCTGACCCTCACCCTAACCCTTATCCTCACCCTAACCCTCACCCTTACCCTAACCCTAAAGGAAACACTAAAGTCTCACCCTAACCCTCAAACTATCCCTAAGCCTAACCCTAACCCTCACACTCACCTTAACCCTCACCCTAAACCTTATCCTCCCCCGAACCCTAACCCTCATCGTCAGCCTAACCCTCATCATAAACCTAACCCTAACCCTAAAACTCAACCTAACCTTACCCCTAACCCTAATCCTAACCCTCACCCTAACCCTGACCCTCACCATCAGCCTCAAACTCCACCTCAGTATAACCCTAACCCTAACCCTAATTCAAACCCTAACCCTCAATCTCACCCTAACTCTAAACCTAACCCTAACCAAAATCCTCACCGTAAAACTAGCCCTATCCCTAAACCTCACCCTAACCCTAACCCTTATCCTAAACCTAACCGTCTCCCTCACCCTAACCTTTACCCTCACCCTATCCCTAAGCCTAACCATCAGCCTAACTATCATTCTGACCCTAACCCTAAACCTAACCCTCACCCTAACTTTAAACCTAACCCTAACCCTAACCCTCACCAAAACCCTAATCCTCACCCTCACCCTCAACCTCACCCTCACCCTAAGCCTAACAATAACCCTAATCCTCACTTAAAACCTAACTCTGACCCTCACCCTCACTCTCACACTAAGCCTAACCCTTCACCTAAGCCTAATCCTAAACCTAACTCTCACCCTCACCCTCATCCTAAACCTAAACAACCCTAACCCTAACCCTAACCCTAGCCCTCATCCTAACCCTTACAATCACTGTCACCTTAACCCTAACCCTCACCCTAAACCTAACCCTAATCATAACCCTTACCCTCACCCTCACACTAACCCTATCCCTAACACTAACACTAACACTAACCCTACTGCTAACCCTAACCCTCACCCTCACCCTATCCCTAAACCTAACCCTAATGTTATCCCTAAACCTCACCCTCACCCTAACCCTCATTCTAACCCTTACCTTCACTCTAACCCTCACCCTAACTTTAACCCTAAATCTAACACTAAACCTCACCGTAAACCTGGACCTAAACCTTAACCTAAACCTAACCCTCACCCTAATCTAAGTCTAACCATCACCCTCATACTAAACCTAACCATCACCTTAACCCTCACTCTCACCCTAACCCTCACCCTAACCCTTATCCTCACACTAACCCTAAACCTACCCCTCAAATTACCCCTCACCCCAACCCCAACCCTCACCTACACCCTCACCCTCACCCTCACCATAACCCTAACCTTAATCCTCACATAACCCTAACCCACACCTTAAACCTCACACTCACCCTAATCCTCACCCTAACCCTATCCCTAAGGCATTCCTAAACGAAACCCTCACCCTCACCCTAACCCTCACCCTAAACATCACCCTCACACTAGCCCTCACCCTAAAACTAAATCTAACCGTAACCCTCACCCTCAACCTAACCCCTAACTTCAGCCTAACACTAATCCTAAACCTAATCCTAACCATATCCCTATCCCGCACCCTCACCCTCCCCCTCAAATTCAGCCTAACCCTCACAATAACCCTAAACTTGACCCTAACCCTAAATCTCACCCTACAACTCACCCTAACCCTAACGGTAAGACTAAACCTCAACCTCACCCTAACCCTCACCCTAACCCTCACCCTCACCCTAACCTTATCCCTAAACCTCACCCTCATACTAAAACTTACCCTTACCCTTAGCCTCACGGTGACCCTAAACCTAAACCTAACCCTAACCCTCAAACTAACACTAAGGTTCACACTAAACCTAAACCTACCTCTCAACCTAACCCTCAACCTAAACCTAACGCTAACCATAAACTTCACCCTAACCCTCACCCTCATCCTCACCCTCACCCTAAGACTAACACTAACCCTAATCCTAAACCTTAACCTCACCCTCACCCTAACACTAACCCTAAACCTCACCCTCACCCTCACCCTAACACTAAACCTAACCCTAAACCGAAACCTCATCCTTACCCTAACCCTCGCCCTAACCATAACCATAACCTTCAACCTCAAACTAATGCTAAACCTAACCCTAAGCTTAACCCTGACCCTAACCCTCACCCTAACCCTGACGGTAACTGTCACCCTCACCCTCACCCTAATCCTCACTCTAACCCTTATCCTCACACTAACTCTGACTCTAAACCAAACCCTAAACCTCTCACTAAGACTAACTCTCACACTAAGCCTAACCGTAACCCTCACCCTCACCCTAATCCAAATCGTCACCCTAACCCTAACCCTCACCTTAACCCTCACCCTCAACCTAATCCTCACCCTAACCCTAACCCTAACCCTTACCAAAAGGAAAACCTCACCTTCACGCTCACTCGCACCCTAAACCTCATCCTAACCCTAAACCTAACCATCACCCTAGCCCTAACACTACCCCTCACACTAACCCTTGCCCTAACCCTCAGCCTCACCCTCACCCTCAACCTATCCATAACCCTAACCCTAAACCTCACCATAAACCTAACCGTACCCCTCACCCTAAACCTAACATTAACCCTAACACTAACCCTCACACTAACCCTAACCCTCACACTAACCATGACCCTACCCGTCACCCTAACACTCATCCGAACCCTAACCATAACCCTAACCCTCATCCTCACACTAATCTTAACTCTAACACTAACCCTCACCCAAACCCAAACTCTCACCCTCACTCTCAGTCTAATCCTAACCCTAACCCTAATGCAAACCCTAAAACTCACCCTCATACTCACCCTAACCCTAATGCTCACCCTCATCCTCACCCTCACCCTAACACTAACGCAACCTTAACAATAACCCTAACCCTAACCCTAACCCTATACCTAACCTTAAACCTTACCGTAACCCTTACCCTAACCTTAACACTAACACCATTCCTAACCCTAACCCTCACCCTAACCCTAAACCTCACCCTTACCCTCACTTTCATCTTAATTCTCACTCTTACCCTATCCCTAACCCTAACCTAACCTAAACCCACACCCTAAAACTCAAACACACACTAACACTCACTCTCACCCTAGCCCTCACCCTAACCCTAACCCTAAACCTCACCCTCACCTTCACACTAACTCTCACCCTCAGGCTAACCCTAAACCTAACCCTAACTCTAACCCTAACCCTCACCCTCACCCTAAACCTAACACTAAACCTAGCCCTCACCCTCACCCTCACTCTAACCCTAACCCTAACCCTCAACCTTACTCTAACACTCAACCTCACACACATCATAATCCTAACCCTAACCCTATCCCTAAAACTAACTTTCACCCTACCCCTCACCCTAACCCTTCTTCTCACCCTAAAACTGACCCTATACCTAAACCTCAAACAAAGGCGATCCTTAACCCGAACCCTATCCCTCACCCTCACCCTCACCCTCACCCTCAGCTTTACCCTAACCATAATCCTAATCCTAACCCTAACCCTCACACTAACCCTAACCCTAACCCTCACCCTAACCCTCACCCTAACACTCACGCTAATCCTAAACCTCACTCTCAACCTAACCTTAACCTAACCCTTACCCTCAGCCTCGTCCTATCCCTAACCCTCACCCAAACCCTCACACTAAACCTAACCCTCACCCTAAGCCTAAACCTACCCCTCACCCAAAACCTCACCCTAACCCTAACCCTAACCCTCACCCTCACCATCACCCTAAACCTCACCGTCATCCTAACACAAACCCTCACACACACCCTATCCCTCACCCTTACCCGAAACCTTTGCCTCACCTTAACAATCACTCTCACACTAAACATCACCCTGAACCTAACCATAACCCTAGCACTTACCCTAACCCTAAACCTAACACTTACCTAAAGGAGACGATCACCCTCCTCTCACCCTAAATTTAACCCTAACCCTAACCCTCACACTCATCCTCACCCTCACCCTAACCCTAAACCTAACGCTAACCCACACAATAACCCAAAATCTAACCCTCAACCTAACCCTAACGCTCAGATTCACACTCACCCTAATCCTAACCCTAACGGAAAACCTCACCCTCTCCTCTTCCTTACCTTTACCCTCACCCTAACCCTAAACCTCACACTCACCCTAACCCTCAATCTAATAACCACGCTAAACTTAACCCTCACTCTCACCCTAACCTTCACCTTAAGCCTTACTCTCATCCTAATCCTAATCCTAACCTTAAATCTAACCCTTACACTAAACCTGACCCTCACACTAACCCTAACCCTAACCCTAACCCTCTACCTCACCCTAAACCTCAACCTAAACCTCACTCTCACCCTAACCCTCATCCTAACACTCACTCTAACCCTAACCCTCACTCTCAACCTAACCTTCACCCTAACCCTTACCCTCACCCTAATACTAACACTAACCTGAAACCTAACCCTTACACTAAACCTGACCCTCACCTTAACCCTAACCCTAACCCTAACCTTCACCCTGACCCTCACCCTAACCCTCACCCTCACACTACCCTCAGTCTAAACCTTACCCTCACCCTAACACTAACCCTCACATCAAACCTAACCCTCACCCTCACCGTAAACCTCACCGCACCCAAGCTATCACCCAACCCTAACCCTCACCATACACCTAACCCTAACCGTAACCCGAACCCTCACCTTAACCCTCACCCTCGCAATAGCCTTCACCCTAAACCTAATTCTAATCCTAATCCTCACCCTAACCCTAACCCTAAACCTCATGGTCACATTAACTCTCACCATAACCCTTACACTCACCCTCACCCTAACCCTCACACTAACCCTAACCTACACCTGAACCCTAACCGCAACCCTCACCCTCACATTCACCCTCACCCACAGCCTACTTCTAACAATAACCCTAATCCTAACCTTAACCCTCACCCTCATCCTAACCCTAAACCTAACCCTAAACCTCACCCTCATCCTCACCCTCAAACTCACCCTCACACTAACCCTAACAATAACACTAACACTCACCATAACCCGAAGCCTAACCCTAACCCTAACCTTAACCTTCACCCTCACCCTCAACCCAACTTTAACCCTCAAGCTCACACTCACCCTAACCCTCACCCTAACCCTAAAGCTACCCTCATCCTAACCCTAATGCTAACGTTAAATCTCACTCTCACCCTAACCCACGCCCTAACACTTACACTCACCTTAACCTAACCCTAACACTCATCCTAAACCTAACTGTCACCCTAACCCTCTCCCTAAGCCAAACATTAATCCCTAACATTAACCCTAACCCTAACGCAAATCCTTACCCTCACACTCACCCTAACCCTCACCCTAAACCTTACCCTCACCCTAACCATAACCCTAACCCTTACCTATTTTAAACCCTCACCCTCGCCTCACCCTAAACCTAAGCCTAAACCTCACCCTCACCTGCAACCTCAACCTAACCCTCAACCTCACCCTAGCCCTCACTCTACACCTTACCCTCACCCTAACACTAACCCTCACACTAACCCTAAATCTCACCTTCACCCTCACAGTCACTCTCACCATCAGCCTAAACCTAACCCTAACAATAACCCTAACCCTAACCCTAAACCTCACCCTCACCCTAAACCTCACCCTAACACTTATCCTCACCCTAACCCTCACCCTAACCCTACCCCTAAACCTAACACTAACCCTCAGCCTAACCCAAAGCCTAAGCCTAACCCTCACCATCACCTTAACCCTCTCCTTAACCCTTATCCTCCCCCGACAACTAACCCTCATCGTCAGCCTAACCCTCATCCTAAACCTATCCCTAACCCTAACCCTCACACTAACCTTAACCCTAACCGTAATCCTAACTCTCACCCTAACCTTAACCCTCATTTTCAGCCTCAAAATCAAGCTCAGTATAACCCTAACCCTAACCCTAATTCAAACCCTAACCCTCACCCTCACCTTAACTCTAAACCTAAACCTAACCAAAACCCTCATCGTAACCCTAACCCTATCCCTAAACCTCAGCCTAACCCTAACCCTAATACTAAACCTAAACCTCACCCTCAACCTAACCCTTACCCTCACCCTATTTCAAAGCCTAACCATCAGCCTAACTCTCATCGTAACCCTAACCCTAACCCTAACCCTCACCCTAACCTTAACCATAACCCTAACCCTAACCCTCACCCAAACCCTAATCCTCACCATCATCCTCAACCTCAACATCACCCTCACCCTCACCCTCACCCTCACCATCACCCTACCCTAACCATAACCCTAAACATAAACTTAAACCTAACTCTGACCCTCACCTTCACCCTCACCCTAAGCCTAACCCTACACCTAAGCCTAATCCTAAACCTAACTCTCACACTCACTCTCACCTTAAACCTAAACCTCACCCTAACCCTAAACCTAACCCTATCCCTCACCCTAACCCTTACCCTCACTGTCATCTTAACCCTAACACTCACCCTAACCATAAACCTAAACCTAACCCTCACCCTCACCCTCACTCTAACCCTAAACATAACCCTAAACCTAACCCTAACCCTAATGCTAACCCTAACCCTCACCCTCACCATAACCTTAACCCTAACCCTAAACTTAAACCTAACAATAATGCTATCCCTAACCCTCACCCTCACCCTTACCCTCATTCTAACACTTACCTTCACTCTAACCTTCACCCTAACATTAACCCTTACACTAACACTAAATCTCACCCTAACCCTGGCCCTAAACCTAAACCTAAACCTAAACCTAACACTCACCCTAACGCTCACACTAAACCTCAACCTAACCCTAACCCTCACCCTCACCATAACCTTCACATTAAACCATACCCTCACCCTAACAATAACCCTAACCGTAAATCTAAACCTCACCCTCATCCTAAGCCTAAACTGAACCCTAACCCTCACCCTCACCCTAACTTTAACACTATCCCTAAACCTCACTCTCACCCAAAAACTCATCCTAACCATTACTGTCACCATAACCCTAAATCTAACCCTAACCCTAATCCTCACCATAACCCTAACCCTCACCCTCACCCTAACCCTCACAGTAACCTTAACCCTCACTCTGTACCTAACCGCCACCCACACCCTAAAACTCACCCTCACCCGAACCCTCACCCTCACCCTAGCCTTAGCCTAAACTTCACTCTAACACTAACCCTCACCCTAAACCTAACTCTAACCATCACACTCATTCTAACCCTAACCCTCACCTAAACCCTAACCCTCACCCTAATCCTAAACCTACCCCTCATATTACCCCTCACCCTCGCCCTAACCCTCACCGTCACCCTAACCCTCACCCCAAACCTAACCCTCACCTACACCCTCACCCTCACCCTCACCCTCACGCTAACCCTAACCTTAATCCTCACATAACCCTAACACTCACCTTAAACCTCACCCTCACCTAATCCTCACCCAAACCCTATCACTAAGGCTTTCCTAACCAAAACCCTCACCCTCAAACTAACCCTCACCCTAACCCTCACCCTCACCCTAGCCCTCACCCTAAAACTAACCCTAAACCTCACCCTCAACATCACCCCCAACTTCAGCCTAACCCTAAACCTAAACCTAATCCTAACCGTAACCCTAACCCTCACCCTCACCCTAACCCTAACCCTAACCCAAATTCTAATGCTAACACTAGCCCTCACCCTCACCCTAAACCTAACCCTAACCCTAACCCTCAGCCTAACCCTAGCCCTAAACTTCACACTAACCCTAACCCTAACCCTAAACCACACCCTCACCCTAACGCTCACCCTAAACCTAAACCTAACCCTCACCCTAACCCTAAGCTTAACCCTAACCCTCACCATCACCATAAACCTCATCCTAACCCTTACCCTTAACCTCACCATCACTATAACCCTCACCCTAACCTTAACCCTCAACCTAACCCTAAACCTAAACCTCAACCTCAACTTCACCCTAATCCTAACCATAAACCTAACCCTCACCCTAACCCTAATCATCACACTAACCCTAAACCTAACCATAACCCTTCCCCTCACCTTAACCCTCACCCTATTCTTAATCTTAACACTAACCCTCACCCTAACGCTAAAACTACCCCTAACCCTCAACCTAACGTTAACCCTCACCCTCACCCTAACCCTCAGCCTAAACCTAACCCTAACCCTCACCCAAATCCTTACCCTCACCCTCACCCTAACCCTCACACTCACCCTCACCTTAATCCCTACCCTAACATTAATCCTCACCCTAACCCTAACCCTCACCCTCACTCTCATCCTTAGCCTAACCCTAACCCTAACCCTAATCCTAAACCTAACCCTCACCCTCAACCTAAACCTAAACCGTAACCCTAACCCTAACCTTCACCCTCACCCTCACCCTCAACCTTACCCTCACACTAATCCTAACCCTACCCCTAAGCCTCAGCCAAAACGTCTTCCTAACCCTAACCATAACCCTCAACATAACCCTAACCCTCATACTCACCCTAATCCTCACCATCACCCTAACCCTCATTCTAAACCTAACCCTCATGCAGACCCTAACCCTCACCGTAACCGTCACCCTCAACCTAAACATCACCCTCACCCTAACCTTCACGCTAACACTACCATAACCCTCACCTTCAACCTAACCTTCACCCTAACCCTAACCCTAACCCTAACCATCACAGTAACACTCACCCTAACACTCAGGCTAAATCGAACCCTTACTCTCACCCTAACACTCACCTTAAACCTTACTCTCACCCTAAACTTAAGCCTAACCCAAACGCTCACACTAAACGTAACCCTCACCCTAACAATAACTCTAACCCTACCCCTCACCCTAACACTCACCCTAACCCTAACCTTCACCCTCAACCTAACCCTAACCCTAAACCTAACCCGCACCCTAACCCTAACCTTAACCCTAACTCTACCCCTAAACGTAATCCTCACCCTCACCCTAACCCTAACCCTAAACCTAATGCTATCCCAAAACCTCACCCTCAACCTAACACTCACTCTAACCCTTAACCTCACACTAAGCCTAACCCTAATCCTAAACCTAAACCTCACTCTAACCCTAACCCTAACCATAGCCCTCACCTTCACCCTTAACCTCATTGTCACTCTAAACCTCACTGTAACCCTAATCCTCACCCTAACCCTAACCCTCACCCTCGCCCTCACCCTATCCCTAACCCTAACCCTAACACTCACCCTAACCCTAACTCTAACCCTAACTCTAACCCTCAACATTACCCTCACCCTAAACTTAACTGTAAATCTAACCCTCACCCTAACTGTAAACCTAAACCTAATGCTATTCCTAACCCTCACCCTCACCCTAACCCTCACTCTAATTCTTAACCTAAACCTCACCCTAACCCTAAACATTTCCCTCACACTCATACTAACCCTAACCCTAAGCCTCAGCCAAAACGTCTTCTTAAACCTAACCATAACCCTCAACCTAACCCTAAACCTAACCCTGAAACTAACCCTCACCCTAAACCTAAACCTCACCCTCACCCACACCCTCACCCTCAGCTTAACCCTAACCTTAATCCTAACACTAACTGTAACCCTCACCATCACCCTAAGCCTAACCTGAACCCTAACCCTCACCCTAATCCTCATCGTAACCCTTACTCTCATCATAACCCTAACCCTATCCCTAACCGTAATCCTCACCACAACCCTAACCCTCACCCTCACCCTAACCCTCACCGCCATATTAACCCTCACCCTAACCCTAACCGTCACCTACACCCTAAAACTCACCCTCTCGCGAACCCGAACCCACACCCTTAACTTTCCCTAAGCCTCACCCTAAACCTAACCCTCACCCTAAACCTACCTCTAACCCTAACCCTCACCTTAACCCTCAGAGTAACTCTCACCCTAACTCAAACTCTAAACCTAATCCTCACTCTCAACTTAACCCTAAGCCTAAACCTTATCCTCACACTATCCCTAATCCTAAACCTAACACTCACATTAACCCTAACCCTCACCCTAAACCTAACCCTACCTTTCACCCTATTCCTCACCCTACCCCTTACCCTAACCCTCACCCTAAACCTAACCCTCACCCTCAACTTCACCCTAACCCTCACCCTAACCTTAATCCTCATCTACATCCTCACCCTCACCATCACCCTCACCCTCACCCTAACCCTCACCCTCACCCTAAACATCACTCTAACACTAACCCTCACCCTCACCCTAACCCTAATCCTCACCTTAACCCTAAACCTCACCTTAAACCTCACCCTAAACCTAATCTTCAACCTAACCCTAAACCTAAGCCTTTCCTAACCGAAAAACTCACTCTCACCCTAACCCTCACCCTAACCCTCACCCTCACCCTAGCCCTCAACCTAAAACTCAACCTAACCCTAAACCTCACCCTCAACCTCACCCCACCCTCAACCTAACCCTAAACCTAACCCTCAACCTAAGCCTAACCCTAACCCTAATGCTAACCCTAAACCTCAACCTCACCTTAAGCCTCACCCTAAAACTTACCCTCACCCTAAAACTCACCCTAACCTTAACACTAACCATAACCCTAACCCTCAACCTAACCCTCACTCTAATCCTAACCCTCAGCATAACCCTCACGCTAAACCTAACCCTAAGCCTAATCTTCACCCTATACCTAACCCTAACCCTAAACATCAACCTAACCCTCACACTCACCATAAACCTAATACTAAAATTAACCCTCAACCTCACCCTAAACCTCGCCCTAATACATACCCTCATCTTAACCTTATCCCTCACCCTCACCC
Organism: Dipodomys merriami; assembly: GCF_024711535.1. Lineage (NCBI taxonomy): Eukaryota > Metazoa > Chordata > Mammalia > Rodentia > Heteromyidae > Dipodomys > Dipodomys merriami. The sequence continues at coordinate 3,138,246 of NW_027202482.1, read as the reverse complement.
TCAACCTCACCCTAACTCTTATCCTCACCCTAACCCTCATCCTAACCGTAATGCTAAACCTAACACTAACCCTCACCCTAACACTCACCCTAACCCTAAGCCTAACCCTAACCCTCATCCTCACCTTAATCCTCACCCTAACCCTTATCCTCCCCCGAAACCTAACCCTAACCATCAGCCTAAACCTCATCCTAAACCTAACCCTAACCCTCACCCTCACCCTAACCTTAACACTAACCCTAATCCTAACCTTCATCCTTACCCTAACCCCCACCCTCAGACTCAACCTCAACCTCAGTATAACACTAACCCTAACCATAATTCAAAACCTAACCCTCACCCTCACCCGAAATCTAAACATAAACCTAAACCAAACAATCACCCTAACCCTATCCCTATCCCTAAACCTCACCCTAACCCTAACCCTAATACAAACCCTAACCCTAACCCTCACCCTCACCCTAAACCTAAACCTAACCCTCATCCTAACGCTCACCGTAATCCTCACCCTAACCCTAAACCTCACCATCGACCTGACCCTCACCATAAAAATTTCCCTCACCCTAATCCTAACGCTAACACTTAGCCTAACCTTCACACTAAACCTAACCCTCACCCTAAACCTAAACCTAACACTTATCCTAACGTTCACACTAAACCTAACCCTCACCCTAAACCTAAACCTCACCCTCACCCTCACCCTAAACCTGACTCCAACCCTTACCATCACCCTAACCCTCACCCTAACCCCAACCCTAACACTAACACTAAACCTCACCCTAAACCTCACCCTAACCCTAAACCTAAACTTAACCCTCATGCTAACGATCACCCTAACCTTGACCCTAACCCTAACCCTAACACTAACACTAAACCTCACCCTAACCCTAACCCTAACCCTAAACCTAAACTTAACCTGGACCCTAACGCTCACCCTAACTCTCAACCAAACCCTAACCCTAACCCTAGCCCTAACCCTAACCCTAACTCTCACCTGCACCCTAACCCTCACCGTCACCCTAACCCTCACCGTCACCCTAATCCTCACCATAACCCTAACCCTCACCTACACCCTCACCCTCACCCTCACCCTAACCCTAACCCTCATCCTAACCCTAACCTTAAACCTCACATAGCCCTAACCCTCACCTTAAACCTCACCCTCACCCTAATCCTCACCCTAACCCTAACCTTAAGCCTTTCCTAACCGAAACCCTCACCCTCAACCTAACCCTCAACCTAACCCTCACCCTCACCCTAGCCATCACCCTAAAACTAACCCTAACCCTCACCCTCAACCTTACCCCAACTTCAGCCTAACCCTAATTCTAAACCATATCCTAATCCTAACCCTAAACCTCATCCTCACCCTTACCCTAACCCTAACCCTAACCCTAACTCTAATGCTAACACTAGCCTTCACCCTCACCCTAACCCTAATCCTAATCCTAACCCTCACCCTAAACCTAACCGTCACCCTAATCCTAACCTTAACCAAAGCCCTCAGCCTCTAACTCTAAACCTAACACTAACCATAATACTTACCCTAAACATAACTCTCACTCTCACCCTCAACCTCACCATCACCCTCACCCTAACCCTCACCCTCAAACTCACCCTAAAGCTAACCATAACCCTAACCCTCACCCTAAAACTAACTCTGACCCTCACCCTCACCCTAACCCGAACCAGAACACTCACCCTAACCGTTACCTTCAACCTAAACATCACCTTAACCCTAACCCTCAACCTAACACTAACCATAATGCTCACCCTCACACTAACCTAAACACTAACCCTAACCCGAAACCTAACCCTCACTGTAAACCTCACCCTAACACTCAGGCAAACCCAAACCCTCACTCTCACCCTAACCATAAAACTAACCCTAACTCTAATGCTAACACTAGCCCTCACCCTCACCCTAACCCTAAACCTAACCCTAACCCTCACCCTAACCCTAATACTAAGCCTAAACCTCAACCTCACCCTAACCCACACCCTCAACCTAACCCTTACCCAAACCCTAACACTAATCCTCAATCTAACCCTCCCCCTAACCCTCAACCTAAATCTAACCCTCACCCTCATGCTCACCCTAACCCTCAACCTAACCCTAATCCTCACCTTCACCCTCACCCTAACCCTCACCCTAAACCTTACCCTCAACCTAACCATAACCATAATGCCAATCCTCAGCCAAACCCTCTTCCTAACCCTAACCCTACCACTAAAACTCACCCAAACCCTTACCCTAAACCTAACCCTCACCCTAAACCTAAGCCTCACCCTAAACCTCAGCCTACCCCTACCCCTAACCCTAATCTTAACCCTAACGCACACCATCACCCTAAATCTAACCCTAACACTAACCCTGATCCTCACCCTAACCCGAACCCGAACCCTAACCCTAACCCTCACCCTAACACTAACACTCACCTTAAACCTCACCCTTACGCTAACGCTAACCCTAACCCTCACCCTCACCCTAAACCTCACCCTAAAACTTACGCTCTCCATAACCCTAAACCGAACGCTAATCCTCACACTAAGACTCACCCTAACACTCACGTTAAAATTAACCCTAACCCTCACATTCACCCTAACCCTAACCATCACCCTAACACTCACCCTAAAACTAATTCTCACCTACACCCTAACGCTCACCCTAACCCTCACCCTCACCCTCACCAGCACCCTCAACCTAAACATCACCCTAACCCTAACCCTCAATCTAACCCTAACCCTAATCCTCACCCTCAACGTAACCCTCACCCTCACCCTCACCCTCACCCAACCCTCACCCTAAAACTAACCCTAACCCTAACCCTCAACCTCAACCTCACTACCACCCTCAGCCTAAACCTAAACCTAATTCTAATCCTAGCCCTAACCCTATCCCTCATCCTCACCCTCACCTTCACCCTAACCCAAACCCTCACCCTAACCCTCACCCTCACCATAACCCTAATGCTAACATTAGCCCTCAACCTCACCCTAAACCTCGCCCTAACCCTTACCCTCACCTTAAAACTACCCTCTCCCTCACCCTAACCCTTAACCTCACCCATAAGCTCACCATAACCCTAAGCCTAAGCCTCGCCTCACTCTAACCCAAACCCTCAACATAACCCTTAACCTGACCAGAACCCTAACCCTAACCCTCACCCTAACCGTAACCCTATCTCTAACCCTAACCCTCACCCTAACCCTAACCCTAACTCTCAACCTCACCCTCAACCTCAACCTCAGCCTAAACCTAAACTTAACCCTAACCCTCACCCAAACCCTAAACCTCACCCTTACACTCAACCTCACCACCACGGTCACCCTAACACTAACCCTCACCCTAAACCTAAACCTAAACCTCACCCTAACCCTAACACTAACCCTCACTCTCAGCCTAACCCTAAACCTAATGCTAACCCTCACCCTCACCCTCACCCTCACCGTAACACTAACCCTAACTCTAACCCTCAACCTAACCATAACCCTAACCCTAATGCTATCCTTAACCCTCACCCTCACCCTTACCCTCACTCTAAACCTTACCCTCACCCTAACCCTCACACTAACCCTAACACTAACCCTAACATGAAACCTCACACTAACCCTAAACCTAAACCTAACCCTCACCCTAATGTTCACCCTAACCCTCAACCTAACCCTAATCCTCACCCTCACCCTAACCCTCACCCTAAAACTTACCCTTGCCCTAACCCTTACTCGAACCCTAACTCTAACCCTCACCCTCACCCTAAGCCTAAACCGAAACCTAACCTTCAACCAAACACTCACCCTAATTCTAATGATATCCCTAAAACTCACCCTCACCCTAAACCTCATCCTAACCCTTACCCTCAACATAAACCTAACCTTAACCCTAACCCTAATCCTCACAGTAATCCTAACCCTCACCCTCACCCTAACCCTCACTGTCACCTTAACCCTCACCCTAAACCTAATCATCACCCAATCCCTAAAACTCACCCTCACCCGACCCTCACCCGGACCATAATCCTACGCTAAACCTCACCTTAACCCTAACACTCACACTAAATCTGACTCTAAACCTTACCCTCATACTAACCCTAACCCTAACCCTCACTTTAACCCTCACCCTAATCCTCACCCTAACCCTAAGGCTAACCCTAACCCTCATTCTCACCCTAACCCTCACCCCAACCCTTACCCTCACACTAACCCTAACACTAACCCTAACGCTTACATTAACTCTAACCCCAAACCTAACCCTAAACCTGCCCCTCACTCTATCCCTCCCCCTAACCCTAACTCTAACCCTTACCCTAAACCTAACCCTAACCCTCACGTTCAACCTAACCCTCAACCAAACCCTCAACCTCACCTAAACACTTACCCTCAACCTCAACCTCACCCTCACACTAAACATCACCCTAAACCTAACCCTCACCCTAACCATAACCCTAATCCTCACCCTAACCCTAACCCTCACCTTAAACCTCACCCTCACCCTATCACTCACCCTAAAATCAACCCTAACCCTAACCCTCACCCTTAACCTCACCCCCACACTCAGCCTAACCCTAATCCTAACCCTAATCCTAACCCAATCTGTAACCCTCATCCTCACCCTAACCCTAACCTTAACCCTTACCCTAATGCTAACACTAGACTTCACCCTCACCATAACCCTAACCGTAACCCAAACCCTAACCCTAACCCTAACCCTAACCCTAATGCTAACCCTAAAGTTCAATCTCACAATAAACCTCACCCTAACCCTTACCCTCACCCTCAAACTCACCCTAAACCTAACCCTAATCCTAACCCAAAACCTCAACATAGCCGTCACCCTAACCCTAATCATAACCCTACCCCTCAGCCTAAACCTCACCCTAAACCTAAACCTTACCCTAATCCTCAACCTATACCTAACCCTAACCCTAACGATCACCCTAACCCTCACCCTCACCATAACCCTAATGCTATCATTAACACTCAACCTCACCCTAAACCTCGCCCTAACCCTTACCCTCACCTTAACCGTATCCTCACCCCCACACTAACCCTCACCCTAACACTTACCCTCACCCTAAAGCTCATCATAACCCTAAGCCTAACCATCCTCTCACCCTCAACCTAACGCTCACCCTAACCCTTATGCTCACCCGAACCCTAACCCTAACCTTCAGTTTAACCCTCATCCTAACCCTAATCATAACCCTAACCCTCACCCTAACGGTAACCTTAACCCTAACCCTAACCCTCACACTCAACCTAACCCTAAACCTAACCCTCATCCAAACCCTAAACTTCACCATTTACCCTCAACCTCACCACCACCTTCACCCTAACCCTAACCCTAACCCTAACCCTAACCCTCACCTTAAACCTAACACTCAACCTCACCCTCGCCCTCACCATCACCCTCACCCCAACCCTCACCCTCACCCTCACCCTAACCCTAACCATAACCCTAATCCTCACCCTAAACCTAATTCTGAGCCTCAACCTCACCCTAACCCTAGGCCTAATCCTAAAACTAAGCCTAATCCTAAACCTAACCCTCACATTCAACCTCACCCTAAACCTAATCCTCACCCTAACCCTAATCATAACCCTAACTGTAACCCTCATCATCACCCTAAGCGTAACCAATATCCTAACCCTCACACTAACACTCACCCAATTCTAACGCTAGTCCTAAACCTCACCCTCACCCTAAACCTCATCGTAACCCTTACCCTCACCATAACCCTAACACTAACCCTAACACTAATCCTCACCTTAATCCTAACCCTCACCCATATCCTAACCCACACCTTAAACTTAACCCTCTCCCTAACCCTAACCATCACCCACACCCTAAAACTCAAACGAACCCGAACCCACACCCTCACCCTAACCCTACTCTAAACCTCACCCTCACCCTAGCCCTCATCCTAAAACTAATCCTAACCCTAACCCTCATCCTCAATTTCACCCTTGCCTAACCCTAACCCTAACCCTAATCCTAAACTGAAAGCTCCCCCTCAACCTCACCCTAACACTAAACCTAAACCTAACCCTAACCCTAATGCTAACAATAGCCCTCACCCTCACTCTAACCCTAAACCTAACCCTAAACCTCAACCGAACCCTAACCCTAATGCTAACCCTAAACCTCAACCTCACCCTAACCCTCACCCTAACTCTTACACTCACCCTCAACCTCACCCTAACCCTAACCCCAAACCTAACCCTAAACCTCACTCTAACTCTCACCCTAACCCTAAAACTAACCACACCCCTCAGCCTAACCCTCACCCTAAACCTAACCCTAACCCTAATCCTCACCCTATCCCTAACCCTAACCCTAACCTTCACCCTCACCGTATCCCTAATATTAACCCTCAATTTCACCCTAAACCTTGCCCTAAATCTTACCCTCACCTTAACCCTATCCCTCACCTTCACCCTAACCCTCACCCTAAACCTTACCCTCACCCTTACCCTCACACTAACCCTCACCCTAAGGCTAAGCCTCAGCCTACCCTTCACCCTCTCCCTAATGCTCACCCTAAACCTTACCCTCACCGGAAATCTAAACCTAACCCTAAGCCAAAAACTCATCCTAAACTTAACCCTAACCCTAACACTCACATTAACCTTAACCCTAACCCTCAACCAAACCCTAACCCTCACCTTCACCCTCAACCTCACCCTCATCCTAAACCTAACCCTAACACTAATCCAAATATTAAACCTCACCCTCAACGTGACCCTAACTCTAAACCTAACCCTAACCAAAACGCTCAACTTAACCCTAAACTTAACACTAACCATCACCCTAACCCTAACCCTAAACCAAAACCTAACCCTCACCCTCACCCTAACCCTCACTGTCACCTTAAACCTCACCTTAACCCAAAACCTAACCTAACCCTCACCCTGACCCTGACCCTAACCCTAACCCTAACCCTCACCCTTACCCTATATCCTAAACCTAACTGTAAGCCTAACTCTAATCCTCATCCTCACCCTATACCTCACCCTAACCCTTACCCTTCCCCGAACCCTAACCATCAACCTAACCCTCATGTTAAACCTAACCCTAACCCTAAACCTCACCCTAACCTTAACCCTAACCCTAACCCTATCCCTCACCCTCAACCTAACTCTCTTGCTACCCTTAACACTCACCCTCACCCTCACCATAACCCTAACACTAACCCTCAACCTAACGCTCACCCTAACCCTAACACTAACCCTACTCCAAACCCTAAACCTCACCTCACCCTAAACCTAACCTTATAACTTAACCTAACCCTAACCCTATCCTCAACCCTCACCCTAAACCTAACCCTAATTTTAAAGCTGACACTCAACTTCACCCACAACATAACCCTAACACTCATCCTAACCCTAACCCTAACCCTAGCCCACACCCTAACACTTATCCTACACTCACCCAAACCCTAACCCTCAACCTCACCTACCCCTCACCCTAATCCTTACCCTCATCAGAACCCTATCACTCAACCTCAACCTAACCCTGACCCTAACCCTTATCCTCACCCTTACCCTCACCTTAACCCTTACCCTAAACCAAACCCTAACCCTAACACTAATGCCCACACTAAATATAAACGTAACCCTATCCCTCACACTCAACCTAACCCTCACCCCAACCCTTACCCTCACCCTCACCCTCACCCTAACCCTAAACCTAACCCTCAGTCTAACCCTCATGCTAACCCAAACCCTATCCCTAACCCTCACCCTAATCCTAACAGTCAGCCTAACCCTAATCCTAACTTTCACCCACACCCTAACTCTAAACTTAACCCTCACCCTTATTCTAACGCTAACCCTAATCCTCACCCTCACCCTAACCCTCAAAGTCACCATCTCCCTCACACTTACCCTAACCGTCACCAACACCCAACACCTCACCCGAACCTGAACACTCACACTCACCGTAACCTTAAACCTAACCCTCACCTTAACCCTAACCCTCACCTTAACCCTAAATCTAACCCTCAGCGTCACCCTAACCCAAACCCTAACCCTCACCATAAAACTCACCCTAAACCTAACTCTAACCCTAACCCTCACCCTCACTCTAACCCTCGCCCTAACCTTTATCCTCAACCTAACCCTAACCCTAAGCCTTTTCTAAACAAAATCCTCACCCTCACCCTAACCCTCACACTGACTCTAGACCTCAACCTAAACCTAACACTCACCCTCACAGTTACCCCAACCATCAGCTTAACTCTAACCTAACTCTGATCCTAACACTAAACATAACCTCAACCTCACCCTCAACCTAACCCTAACCCTCACCATAACCCTAACCCTAATGCTAAAACTAACCCTCACCCTCAATCCAACCCTAACCCTAACCCTCACCCTAACCCTAAACCTAAACCTCATGCTGACCCTAAACCTCCACCTCACTCTAACCCTCAACCTAACCCTTACCATCATCCTCAACCTCACCCTAACCCTAACCCTAACCCGAACCCTCAATCTAACCCGAACCCTAACAATAACCCTAACCCTACCCCTCAGCCTAACCCTCACCCTAACCATAACCCTAACCCTAATCCTCACCCTCTCCCTAACCCTAACCCTACCCCTCACCCTAACTCTCACCCTTACCTTAACCCTAATGCTAACATTAACCCTCAACCTCACCCTAAACCTCACCCAACCCTTACCCTCACCATAAACCTATACCACACCCTCACCCTAACACTCACCCTAACCCTTACCTTCACCCTAACCCTAAACTTAACCCTCATCCTAACCCTCATCCTAACCCTAACCCTAATACTAACCCTCACCCTAACCTTAACCCTAACCCCAACCCTAACACTCACCATGACTCTAACCCTCACCCTCACCATCAACCTCAACCTCAGCCTAACCCTAACCCTAACCCTAATCCAAACCCTAACCCTCACCCTCACCCTCACCCTAATTCTAATCCTAACCCTAATCCTAACCCTCACTTTAACCCTCACCCTAAACCTCACCCTAACCCTAACTCTAACTCTAACGCTCACTCTCATCCTGACCCTCACCCTAACCCTTATTCTCACTCTAAACCTAAACCTAAACCTAAACCACACATTAACCCTAACCCTCATCCTACCCCTAACCCTACCCCTCACCCGAACCCTCACCTGAACCCTCACCTGAACCCTCACCACAACCGTAAAAGTCACCTTCACCCTAACCCTCACCGTCACCCTAAACCTCACCCTAACACAAACTCTCACCAACAGCCGAAGCATCACCCTCAACCTCACCCTCACCCCCACCCTCAGCCTAACCCCAGCCCTAACCCTAATCCTAAACCTAATCCTAATCCTCACCCTCACCCTCACCCTCACCCTAACCCTAACCATAACCCTCACCTTAAACCTCGCCCTCACGCTAATCCTCACCCTAACCCTAACCCTAAGCCTTATCTAACTGAAACCCTCACCCTCAACCTAAGCCTCACACTGACCCTAGACCTCACCATAAACCTAACCCTCACCCTTACCGTCACCACCACAATCAGCCTAACCCTTACTCTAACTCTAATCCTAAACCTAACCCTAACCCTCACCCTCACCCTCACCCTAACCCTAACCCTTACCCTAACCCTATCCCTAACCCTCACCTTCACCCTCACCCTAACGCTAACCCTCACCATAACCCTAACCCTAATGCTTAAACTAACCCTCACCCTCACCCTAACCCTAAACCTAACCGTAATGCTAACACTAGACCTCCAGCTCACTCTAACCCTCACCCTAACCCTTACCCTCACCCTCAACCTCAACCTAACCCTAACCCTAACCCTCACCTTAACCCTCACCCTAACCCTAACCCTTACCCCCACCCTCAGCCTCACCCTAACCTTAACCCTAATGGTAACCCTAACCCTTACCCTCACCCTCGCCCTCACCCTAACCCTAACCCTAACCCTCACACTAATGGTAACCGTAACCCTAACGCTAAAACTAACCCTCACCCTCACTCTAACCCTAACCTAAACCCGCACCCTATCCCTAACCCTAACCCTAATGCTAAACCTAAACTTCAACCTCAACCTAACCCTCATCCAAACCCTTCCTCTCACCCTCACACTCACCCTAACACTATCCCTAACCCTAAGCCTCACCCTAACCCTCAACCTAACCCTAACCTTAATCCTACCCCTTAGTGTAACCCTAACCCTCAACCTAACCCTTTCCCTCAAACTAACCCTAAACCTATACCTCAGCCTAACTCTCATCCTAACCCTATCCCTAACCCTAAAGTAACCCTAACCCTCACCCTAAACTTAACCTAATCCTAACACTCAACCTCACCCTAACCCTGACCCTAAACCTTACCATCACCCTAACCCTAACCCTAATGCTCACCCTAAGCCTCATCCTAACCCAAACCCTCACCCTAACCTTCTCCCTAAGCTTAATCCTAACCCTCAACCTCACTCTAACCCTCACCTAAACCTTACCCTCACCCTTACCCTAACCCTCACCCTCCGACTAGCCCTCATCCTAAGCCTAAACTTAACACTAACCCTCACCCTAACCTTAACTCTAACCCCAACCCTAACACACACCATAACTCTAACCCTCGCCCTCACCCTCACCCTCAACCTCAGCCTAAACCTAACCCTAACCCTAATCCAAACCCTAACCCTCACCCTCAACCTCACCCTAATTCTAACCCTAACCCTAATCCTAACCCTCACTTTAACCATCACCCTAAACCTCACCCTAAACTTAACGCTAACTCTAACCCTCACTCTCATCCTAACCCTCACCCTAACCCTTTTTCTCACTCTAACCCTAAACCCAAACCTAAACCACACATTAACCCTAACCCTCATCCTACCCCTCACCCTACCCCTCACCTGAACCCTCACCCGAACCCTCACCCTAACCGTAACCGTCACTTTAAGCTAACCCTCACTGTCACCCTAACCCTCACGATAACACAAACCCTCACCTAAAGCCGAAGCATCACCCTCACGCTCACCCTCAGCCCCACCCTCAGCCTAACCCCAACCTTAAACCTAATCCTAACCTGAACCCTAATTCTCACCCTCACCCTCACCCTCACCATAACCCTAACACTAACCCTCAACTTAAACCTCACCCTCACCCTATTCCTCACCCTAACCCTAACCCTAAGCCTTTTTAACCCAAACACTCACCCTCACTCTAATCCTCACACTGACCCTAGACCTCAACCTAAATCTAACCCTCACCATCAATGTCACCCCCACAATCAGCCTAACCCTAACCCTAACTCTAATCCTAAACCTAACCCTAACCCTCACCCTCACCCTCACCCTAACCCTCACCTAACCCTAACCCTCACCCACACCCTCACCCTAACGCTAACCCTCCCCATAACCCTAAACCTAATGCTTAAACTAACCCTCACCCTCACCCTAACCCTAACTGTAACCCTCACCCTACCCCTAAACCTAACCCTAATGCTAACCCTAAACTTCCACCCCATTCTAACCCTCACCCTAACACTTATCTTCACCCTCAACCTCACCCTAACCCTAACCCTCACCCTAAAAATAACCCTAAACCTACCCCTCAGCCTAACCCTCACCATAACCATAAAACTAACCCTAATCCTCACCCTCTCCCTAAACCTAACCCTAACCCTCACCTTAACCCTCACCATCACGGTAACCCTAAAGCTAACATTAACCCTCAACCTCACCCTAAACCTCGCCCTAACCCTTACCCTCACCATAAACCTATCCATCAACTTCAACCTAACCCTCACGATAAATCTTACCCTCACCCTCACCCTATCCCTCACCCTCACCCTAAACCTCACCCTAACCCTTACCCTCACCCTAAACCTCAATTTAACCCTAACCCTCACCCTCACCCTCAACCTCAGCCTAAACCTAACCCTAACCATAATCCTAAACCTAACCCTCACCCTCACCCTCACCATAACCCTACCATTCACCCTAACCCTAATCCGAACCCTAGCCCTCACCCTAACCCTTACCCTCAACCTCACCCTAACCCTAACCCTCACCCTAACCCTAACCATGACCCTAAACCTAACCTTAACCTTAACCATCACACTCACCCTAACCCTTCCCTAACCCTGACCCTCAACATAACCCTAACCGAAACCCTAATGCTAACCCTAAACTTCACCCTCACCGTAAATGGAACCTTCACCCTCACCCTTACATATCCCTAACCCTAATGCTATCCCTAACCCTCACCCTCACCCTAACCCTCACCCTAACCTTTACCCTCACCATAACCCTATCCCTCACCCTCATCCTAACCCTCACCCTAACCCTTATCCTCACCCTAACCCTAACCCTAACCTATCCATCAACTTCAACCTAACCCTCACCATAAATCTTATGCTCACCCTCACCCTAAACCTCACCCTAACCCTTACCCTCACCCTAACCCTCATTTTAACCCTAACCCTAACCCTCACCCTAAACCTCACCCGAACCCTAAGCCTAACCCTAATTCTCATCCTAACCCTAACCCTAATTCTAACACTCACCCTAAACTTAACCCTAAATCTAACACTTACACTCAACCTAACCCTAACCCTCACCCTCACCCTCAACCTCACCCTCAGCCTAACCCTAACCATAACCATAATATTAACCCTAACCCTAACCCTCACATTAACCCTAATCCTAACCCTAATGCTAACACTAACCATCACCCTCACTCTAACCCTAACCCTAACACTAACCCTCACCCTAACCCTAATACGAATGCTAATCCTAAACCTCAACCTCACCCTAACCCTCAAACTAACACTTACCCTCAACCTCACCCTCATTCTAACCCTAAACCTCACACTTACCCTCTCCCTAAACCTAACCCTAACCCTACACCTCAGCCTAACCCTCAACCTAACACTAACCCAAACCCTAATACTCACCCTATCCCTAATCCTAACCCTCACTCACACCCAAACCCTCACCCTTACACTAAGGCTAATGCTAATATTAACCCAAACCTCACCCTAAAACTCACCTAAATTAAAGTTTACTTTACCCTCACCAAAAACGCTGTCCGTCACCATCACCCTAAACCTCACCTAAGCCTTACCCTTACACTCACCGTCACCCTAAACCTAACCCTAACCCTAAACCTCACCGTAACTCTCTCCCTAACCCTAACCCTAAACCTAACCCTCACCCTCACCCTAATGCTTACCCTCCTACTAACCCTAACCCTAACCCTCAGCCTAATCCTCATCCTAACCTTAACCCTAACCGTAACCCTAACCCTCACATTAACCTTAACCCTACCCCAACCCTAACACACACCCTAACCCTATCCCTCACCCTCACACTCAAACTCAATCTCAGCATAACCCTAAACCTAACCCCAATCCAAACCGTAACCCTCACCCTAAATCTAACCCTAACTCTACCTCTAACCCTATAACTAACCCTCACCCTGACCCTAACTATAATCCTAAACCTAACCCTCACCCTCACCCTCATCATAACCCTACCATTCACCCTAACCCTAATCCGAACCCTAGCCCTCACCCTAACCCTTACCCTCAACCTCACCCTAACCCTAACCCTCACCCTAACCCTAAACATGACCCTAACCCTAACCCTAACCTTAACCCTCACACTCACCCTAACCCTACCTTAACACTCACCATAACTCTAACACTACCCCTTAGCGGAACCCTAACCCTCATCCTAACCCTTACCCTCAACCTAGCCCTAAACCTAACCTCAGCCTAACTCTCATCCTATCCCTAAAATCACCCTAACCCTCACCCTAAACTTAGCCTAATCCTAACACTCAACCTCACCCTAACTCTGACCCTAAACCTTACCCTCAACCTAACCCTAACCATAACACTCACCCTAACCCTTATCCTAAACCTAACCCTCACCCTAACCTTCTCCCTAAGCTTAATCCTAACCTTCACCCTCACCCTAATCCCACCTTAAACCTCACCCTAACAATAAACCTTACCTGAAACCTAAATCTAACGCTCACCCTCATACTAACCCTAACGCTCACCTTAACCCTCACCCTAATTCTCACCCTAACCCTAACGCTCACCCTAACCGTCAGTCTCACCCTACCCCTCACCCAAACCCTAACACTCACCCTCACACTAACCCTAACCCTAACCCTCACCTTCACCCTATCCCTCATGGTCACCCTAACGCTCACCCCAACCGTAACCCTCACCTGCACCCTCAACCTCACCCTCACCCTCACCTTCACCGTAACACTCACCATCACGCTAAACACCACCCTAACCCTATCCCTCACCCTAACCCTAACTTAATCCTCACATAACACTATCCCTCACATTAAACCTCAACCTCACCATAATCCTCAACCTAAACCCAACCCTAAGCTTTTCCTAACCAAAACCCTCAACCTCACCCTAACCCTCACCCTAGACCACACCCTAAAACTAACCCTAACCCTAACACTCACCCTCAACCTCACTGTCACCCTTAGTCTAACCCTAACCCTAATCTTAATCCTAACCCTAACCGTAGACCTCACCCTCACCCTAATCCTAACCCTCATCTTAACCCTCACCCTCATCCTAGCCCTCACCCTAAAACTAACCCTAACCCTAAAACTCACCCTCAACCTCACCCACACCTTCAGCCTAATCCTAACCCTAAACCTAATCCTAAATCTAACCCTAAACCACACCCTCACCCTCACCCTAAACCTAACCCTAACTCTAACCCTAATGCTAACACTAACACTCACCCCGACCCTAACCCTAATTCTAACCCTAACACTTACCCTATACCTAATGCTTACCCTAAACATAAACCTCACCCTAAAACTAACCCTAACCCTAAAACTCACCCTCAACCTCACCCCCACTTTCAGCCTAACGCTAACCCTAAACCTAATCCTAAATCTAAACCTAACCCTCACCTTCACCCTCACCCTAAACCTAACCCTAACTATAACCCTAATGCTAACACTAACACTCACCCCCACCCTAACCCTAATTCTAACCTTACCCCTTACCCTATACCTTATGCTAACCCTAAACCTAAACCTCACCCTAACACTCACCCTAACCCTTTCCCTCACCCTCAACCTCAGCCTAGCAATAACCCTAACCCTAACCCTCACTGTAACCCTCAATCTAACCCTAACCCTAACAGTAGCCCTCAGCCTAACCGTAACACTAAACCTAACCCTAACCGTAATCCTCACCCTATCCCTAACCCTAATCCTACCCCTCACCCTAACCCTCCTCCTCACCGTAACCCTAACTGTAATATTAACCCTCAACCTCGCCCTAAACCTCGCCCTAACCATTACCCTCACCTTAACCCCATCCATCACTTTCATCCTAATCTTAACCCTAACCATAACCCTAAACCTCACACTAACCCTAACCCTCACCCTAAACCTAACCGTACACATCACCCTAACGATAAGGTTAACCTTTAACCTAACCCTAACCCACACCCTAACACTAACACTAACCCTCACCCTAAACCTAAGCTTAACCCAAACCCTCACATTACCCTCACCAAAACCTTACCCTCCCCCGAAAACTAACCCTAACCTTCAGCCTAACCTTAACCCTAACCCTAACCCTAATCCTCACACTAACCCTACCCATCACCCTAAACCTAACCTTACACGTCACCCTAACCCTAACATTAACCTAACCCTAACCCTCACCATAAACCTTACCCTAACCCTAAACCTCAAACTCACCCTAACCCTCACCGTCACCCTAACCCTCACTCTAACCCTAACCCTCAAACACACCCTAACCCGAACCTGAACACTAACCCTAACTGTCACCCTCAAACTAAACATCTCCTTAAACCTAACCCTCACCCTAACACTAACCATAATCCTCACCCTCACACTAACCTTAACACTAACTCTAAACCTAAACCTAACCCTTACCCTCACGCTAATCCTAAGCCTAACCCTAACGCTCACACTAAACCTAACCCTCACCATAACAATAAAGCTAACCCTACCCCTCACCCTAACACTCACCCTAACCCTAACCCTCACCCTAATCCTAACCTTAACCCTAGACCTCAGCCTCACCCTAGCCCTCACCGTAACCTAACCAAAAACTAACCATAACCCTAACCCTAAACCTAACTCTCACCCTCACCCTCAACCTCACCCTCACCCTCACCCTAACCCTTGCCATACCCTAAACCTCACACTAAACCTAACTCTGACCCTCACCCTCACCCTCACCCTAATACTAACCCTAAACCTAAGCCTAGTCCTAAACCTAAACTTCACCCTCACCCTCACCCTAAACCTAAACCTCACCCAAACACTAACCCTAACCCAAGCCCTCGCCCTAACCCTTACCCTCACTGTCACTCGAACCCTCACCCTAAACCTAATGCTAACATTAACCCTCAAGCTCACCCTAAACCTCGCCCTAACAGTTACTCTCACCATAACCCTATCCCTCACCCTCACCCTAACTCCCACCCTAAACCTTACCCTCACCGTAAACCTCACACTAACCCTAACACTAACACTCACCCTAACCCTCACCCTAACTCTAACCCTATCCCTAACCCTAACCCTCACCTTAACCCTCACCCTAAACCTCACCCTAACCCTAACGCTAACACTAACACTCACTCTCACCCTAACCCTCACCCTAACCCTTATTCTCACTCTAACGCTAAACCTAAACCTAAACAACACATTAACCCTAACCCTCAATCTAACCCTAACCCTAACACTAACCCTCACCCTAACCTTAACCCTAACCCCAACCCTAACACTCACCCTAACCTTAACCCTCACCCTCAAACTCAACCTGAGCCTAAACCTAACTGTAACCCTAAGCCTAACCCTAACCCTCACCCTCATCCTCAACCTAACTCTAACCCTAACACTAAGCCTAACCCTCACATTAACCCTCACTCTAACCTTCACCCTAAACCTAACGCTAACTCTAACCCTCACTCTCACCCTAACCCTCACCCTAACCCTTATTCTCACTCTAACCCTAAACCTAAACCTAAACCACAGATTAACCCTAACCCTAACCCTCACCTTAAACCTCACCATCACCTTGATCCTCACCCTAACCCTAACACTAAGCCTTTTCTAACCGAAACACTCACCCTCATTCTAACCCTCATACTGACCCTACACCTCACCCTAAACCTCACCCTCACCCTCACCGTCACCCCACCATCAGCCTAACCCTAACCCTAACTCTAATCCTAACCCTAACCCTAACCCTCGCCCTCACCCTCAACCTAACCCTCAGCCTCACCCTAACCCTAACTGGAACCCTCACCCTAACCCTAAACCTAACCCTAATGCTAACCCTAAAACTCCATCTCACGCTAACCCTCACCTTAACCCTTACACTCACCCTCAACCTCACCCTAACCCTAACCCAGCCCTCACCCTAACCCTCACCCTAACAATAACTGTAACAGTACCCCTCAGCCTAACCCTCACCCTAACCATAAAACTAACACTAATCCTCACCATCTCCCTAAACCTAACCCTACCACTCACCTTAACCCTCACCCTCACAATAACCCTATTGTTAACATTAACCCGCAACCTCACCGTAAACCTCGCCCTCACCCTTACTCTCACCATAAACCTATACCTCACCCTCACCCTAACCCTCACCATAACCCTTACACTCACCATAACCCTATCTCATACCCTCACCCTAACCCTAACCCTAACCCTTACCCTCACACAAACCCTCAATTTAACCCTATCCCTAACCCTCACCCTAAGCCTAAATGTAACCCTAACCCTTATCCTAACCCTAACCCTAACCCTAGCCATCACCCTAAACTTAACACTAAACCTAACTCTAACCTTCAACCTAACCCTAATCCTCAACCTCATGCTCAACCTGAACCTCAGTCTAATCATAACCATAACCATAATCCTAACCCTAACCCTAACCCTCACACTAACCCTAATCCTAATCCTAATGCTAACACTAACCCTCACCCTCTCTCTAACCTTAATTGTAACGCTAACCCTCACACTAACCCTAATCTGAATGCTAACCCTAAACCTCAACCTCACCCTAGCCCTCATCCTAACCTTTACCGTCACCCTCACCCTCACCCTAACCCTAACACTAACACTAACACTCACACTAACCCTCACACTAACCCTAAACCTAACCCTAACCCTAAACCTCACCCTAAATCTCACCCTAACACTAAGCCTAATCCTAACCCTCACCCTCACCTTAACGCTTACCCTCACCCTAACCATAACCCTAACCCTCAGCCTAACCCTCATCCTAACCCTAACCCTCACCTTAAACTTAACCCAAACCCCAACCATAACACTCACATTAACCATAACACTCACACTCACAGTCCAACTCTCACTCAGCCTAACACTAAACCTAACCCTAACCCAAAACGTAACCCTCACCCCCACCCTCACCCTAACCATAATTGTAAAAATACCCCTAACACTATCCCTAACCCTGACCCTGACCCTAACCCTAATCCTAAACTTAACCATCACCCTCACCCTCACCATAAACCTAACACTCACCCTACCCCTAACCCTAACTCTAAGGCTCACCCTAACCCTTACCCTCAACCTCACCCTAAATCTAACCCTCACACTAACCCTAACCATGACCCTAACCCTAACCCTAACCCTCACCCTCACATTCACCCTAACCCTACCCTAACCCTGACCCTCAACGAAACCCTAACCCAAACCCTAATGCCAACCCTAAACCTCACTCTCACCTTAACCCTAAACCTAACCCCCACCCTAACCCACCATTCCCTATCCCTAAACATAATGCTATCCCTAACCCTCACGCTCACCCTCAACCTCAACCTCAGCTTAAACCTTACCCTAACCCTAATCCAAACCCTAACCCTCACCCTCAACCTCACTCTATCTCTAACACTAACCCTAAACCTAACCCTCACCCTAACCTTAATCCTATCCCTAACCCTCACCCTAAGCCTAACCCTAATCCTAAACCTAACCCTTACCCTCACCCTCACCATAACCCTAACTCTCACCCTAACCGTAACCCTAAAACTAATGCTATCCCTAATCCTCACCCTCACCCTAACCCTCACCCTAACCCTCACCCTAACCTTAACCCTCACCCTCACCCTCACCCTAACCCTAACCCTACCCTTCAGCCTTTCCCTCACCCTTACCCTAACACTAACCCTAAGCAAAACCCTAACCCACACCCTCACCCTCAATCTATCTCTAAACCTAACACTAACCCTAACTCTCACCCTAACCCTAACCCTAACCCTAATGTTAACACTATCCTTCACTCTGAACCTAAGCAGCAACCTAACTCAAACTGTAACCCTCACCCTCACCCTAACCTTCACCGTAAAGCTCACCCAAACCTTAGACTTCACGCTAAACCTAACCCTCACCCTAAATCTAAGCCTAAACCTAACCCTAACCCTCACATCAAACCTCACCCTAACCCTAACCCTAAACCTAACCCTCAGCCTAACCTTCACACTAACCCTAACCCGAACACTAATCCTCACCCTATCTCTAACCCTAACCCTAACCCTCACCGAAACCCCACCCTTACCCTAAGGCTAATGCTAACATTAACCCTAAACCTCACCCTAAACCTCGACCTAACACTTACCCTCACCAAAAACCTTATTCCTCACCCTCATCCTAACCCTCACCTAAGCCTTACCCTCACCCTCACCCTCACCCTCACCCTAACACTAACCCTAACCCGCACCTTAACCCTCACCCTCACCATAAACTTAAACCTAAACCTAACCCTCCCCCAACTCTCACCCTAACCCTAAACCTAAACCTAACCTTCACCCTCACCCTAACACTTACCCTCACCCTAACCCTCAGCCTAACCCTCGTCCTAAACCTAAACCTAACCCAAACTCTCACCTTAACATTAACCCTAACCCCAACCCTAACACTCACCCTAACCCTCACCCTCACACTCAAACTCACCCTCAGCCTAAGCCTAAACGTCAACCTAATGAAAATTGTAACCCTCACTCTCACCCTCACCCTAACTCTAACCCTAACCCTACCCCTAACCCTATCCCTAAACCTCACCCTGGCCTAACCCTAATCCTAAACGTAACCCTCAACCTCAGCCTCACCATAATCCTAACACTCACCCTAACCCTAACGCTAACCCTAGACCTCAACCCTAACCCTTACCCTCAACCTTACCCTAAACCTAACCCTCACCCTAACCCTAACCAAGACCCTAACCCTAACCCTCACCCTCACCCTCACATTCACCCTAACCCTACCCTAACCCTAACCCGCAACCTAACCCTAACCGAAACCCTAATGCTAACCCTAAACCTCACCCTCACCCTAACCCTAACACTAACCCTCACCCTTCCCTATCCCTAACCCTAATGCTATCCCTAACCCTCACGCTCACCCTAACCCTAACTCTAAACCTTACCCTAACCCTAACCCTATCCCTAACACTCACCCTAACCATAATCCTAATCCTCAAGCTAACACTCAACCTCACCCACAACATAAACCTAACACTCATCCTAACCCTAACCCTAACCCTAGCCCACACCCTAACACTTACCCTACACTCAACCAAACCCTAACCCTCAACCTCACCCTAACCCTCACCCTAATCCTTACCCTCATCAGAACCCTATCCCTCACCCTCAACCTAACCCTCACCTTAACCCTTAACCTCACCCTAACCCTCACCCTAACCCTTACCGTAAACCAAACCCTTCACCCTCACCCTAACCCTAACCGTCACCCACACCCTAAACCTCACCCTCACCCTCACCCTCACCCTAACCCTCACCCTAAACCTAAACCTAACCCTCTTGACCATAACCCTCACCTTAACCCTAATTCTAACATTCACCTTCACCCTAACCCTAACCCTAACCCTCACCATAAACCTCTCCCTAAACCAAACGCTAAACCTAACTCTCATTCCCACCCTAAATTTCACCCTCAACATTATCCTCACACTAACCCTCACTTTAAAATTATCCCTAACCCTCACCCTAATCCTAACCCTAATCCTAAAGCTAACACTCAACCTCACCCTCACCATAACCCTAACACTCATCCTAACCCTAACCCTAACCCTAGCCCACAACCTAACAATTACCCTACACTCACCAAAACCTAACACTTACCTAACCCTAACCCTCACCCTAACCCTTACCCTCATCATAACCCTATCCCTCACCCTCGACTAAACCCTCACCCTAACCCTTAAACTCACCCTAACCCTCACCCTAACCCTTAGCCTAAACCAAACCCTAACCCTCACCCTAACGCCCACACTAAACCTAACCCTAACCCTATCCCTCACACTCACTCTAACCCTCACTGTAACCCTTAACCTCACCCTCACCCTCAACCTAACCCTAAACCTAACCCTCAGCCTAACCCTCATCCTAACCCTAACCCTATCCCTAACCCTCACCCTAAACCTAACCCTCACCCTCACACTAACCCTAACCCTCACCCTCACCCTAACCCTAACCCTAAACCTCACCCTAAGCCTCATGCTAACCCTAATCCTCACCCTCACCCTAAACCTCACCCTAAACCTTAACCTCATCATTACCCTAACCCTAACCCTAACCGTAATCCTCACACTAAACCTAACGCTAACCCTCACCCTAACTCTCACCATAACCCTAATCCTCACCCTCACCCTAACACTCACAGTCACCTTCACCCTCACCCTAACCCTAACCATCACCCACACCCTAAACCTCACCCTCACCCTCACCCGAACCCTCACCCTAACCCTCACTGTAAGCCTAAACCTAACCCTCAGCTTAACCATAACCTTCAGCTTAACCCTAAATCTAACATTCACTGTCACCCTAACCCTTGCCCTAACCCTCACCATAAACCACACACTAAACATAGCGCTAACCCTAACCCTCATTCTCACCCTAAACCTCACCCTAACCCTTATCCTCACACTAACCCGAACCCTAACCTTAAATCTCACCCTAACCCTAACTCTAACCCGCATTCTCACCCTAATCCACACCCTAAACCTTATCCCCACACTAACTCTAACCCTAACACTAACCCCCACATTAACCCTAAAAGTCACCCTAAACCTAACCCTAACCCTCGTCCTAACCCTAACCCTAACATTCACCTGAACCCTAACCCTGACTGTCACCCTAACCCTCACCCTAAACCTAGCCCCAACCTACAACCTCACCCTGACCATCAACCTCACCCTTACCCTAACCCTCACCCTCACCCTAAACATCACCCTAACCCTAACCCTCACCCTAACCCTAACTCTAATCCTTACCCTAACCCTAATCCTCACCTTAAACCTCACCCTCACCCTAATCCTCACCCTATCCCTAACCCTAAGCCTTTCCTAAAGGAAACCCTCACCCTCACCCTAACCCTCAGCCTAACCCTCACCCTCACCCTAGCCCTCACCCTAAACCTAACCCTAACCCTAACCCTCATGCTCACCCTCACCCTAACCCTCACACTAAGCCTAACCCCAACCCTAATGCAAACACTAACCCTCACCCTCACTCTAACCCTTGCCCTCACCCTCACCCTCACCACAAACCTAACCCTAACCCTAACCCTCACCCAATCACTCACCCTAACCCTCACTCTAACCCTAAACCTAACCCTAACCCTAACACTCACTTAACACTAACATTAACCCTAGCCCTCACACTAACCCTCACCCTCAACCTCCCCTAACCCTAACCCTCACACGAACCCTAACCCTCACCCTAACCCTAGCCCTAACCCTCACCCTCACACACATCCTATCCTTATCCTAACCCTAACCATCAACCAAACCCTAACCGTTACCCTAATGCTAACCCTAAACCTCACCCTCACCCTAACCCTAACACTAACCCTCACCCTAACCCTAAATGTAAACCTAATGCTATCCCTAACCCTCAACCTCACCCTAACCCTCACCCTTACCTTAACACTCACCCTAACCCTCACCCTAACCCTAACCCTACCCCTCAGCCTAACCCTCACCATAACCCTAAAACTAACCCTAATCAAAACCTTAACCCTCACCCTCAACCTCACTCTAACTATTAAGCTAACCATAACCATAACTCTCACTCTAACCCTCACCCTATCCCTAACCCTAATGCTAACACTAACACTCACCCTCACCCTAAGCCTCACCCTAACCCTGTTACCCTCACCCTCACCCTACCCCTCCGACTAAACCTCACCATCACCCTAGCCCTCACCCTAAACCCAACCCTAACATTAACCCTATCCCTTACCTTAACCCTAACCCTAACCCTAACACTGACCCTCACCCGAACCCTAACCCTATCCCTACCCCTCACCCTAACCCAAACCCTAACCCTATTGCTAAACCTAAACATCAAACTCACCCTAATCCTCACCTTAACCCTTAAGCTCACCCTCACCCTCACTCTAAGGGTAACACTAACCCAAATTGAAACCTTAACGCTCACCCTCACCCTCACTCTAACTCGAATCCTACCCCAAACAGTAACCATCATCCTAACCCTAATCCTAACCCTAATCCTAATGCTTACATTAACCCTCACCCTCACCCTAATACTAACCCTTATCCGCACCCTCAGCCTCACCCTAACCTTAACCCTAATGCTAACCCCGACCCTTACCCTTACCATCGCCCTCAACCTAAACCTAACCCTAACCCTCACACTAACCGTAACCGTAACCCTAATGCTAAAACTAACCCTCACCCTCACTCTAACCCTAACTTTAACCCTCACCCTATCCCTAACCCTAACCCTAATGCTAAACCTAAACTTCAACCTCACCCTAACCCTCATCCTAAACCTCCTCTCACCCTAACACTCACCCTAACCCTCACCCTAAACCTAACCCTAACCCAACCCTTAGCCTAACCCTAACCCAAACGTAACCCTTACCATCACCCTAACCCTAAACCTAAACCACAGCCTAAATCTCAAACTAACCCTATCCCTAACACTAAAGTCACCCTAACCCTCACCCTAACCCTTAGCCTAATCCTAAACCTCAACCTCACCCTAACCCTGACCCTAAACCTTACCCTCACCCTAACCCTAACCCTAACCCTAACACTCACCCTAAACCTCATCCTAACACTAACCCTCACCCTAACCTTCTCCCTAAGCTTAATCCTAACCCTCAACCTCACCCTAACCCTCACCCAAACCTTACCCTCACCCTTACCCTAACCCTCACCCTCAGCCTAGTCCTCATCCTAACCCTAATCCTAACACTAACCCTCACCCTAACCTTAACCCTAACCCCAACCCTAACACTCACTATAACTCTAACCCTCACCCTCACCCTCACCCTCAACCTCAGCCTAAACCTAACCCTAACCCTAATCCAAACCCTAACCCTCACCCTCAACCTCACCCTAATTCTAACCCAAACCCTAATCCTAACCCTCACTATAACCCTCACGCTAAACCTCACCTTAACCCTAACACTAACTCTAACCCTCACTCTCATCCTAACCCTCACCCTAACCCTTTTTCTCACTCTAACCCTAAACCCAAACCTAAACCACACATTAACCCTAACCCTCATCCTACCCCTCACCCTATCCCTCACCTGAACCCTCACCCGAACCCTCACCCTAACCGTAACCGTCACTTTAAGCTAACCCTCACTGTCACCCTAACCCTCACGCTAACACAAACCCTCACCTAAAGCCGAAGCATCACCCTCACGCTCACCCTCACCCCCACCCTCAGCCTAACCCCAACCTTAACCCTAATCCTAACCCGAACCCTAATCCTCACCCTCACCCTCACCCTCACCATAACCCTAACCCTAACCCTCACCTTAAACCTCACCCTCACCCTAATCCTCATCCTAACCCTAACCCTAAGCCTTTTTAACCCAAACACTCACCTCACTCTAACCCTCACACTGACCCTAGACCTCAACCTAAATTTAACCCTTACCCTCACTGTCACCCCCACAATCAGCCTAACCCTAACCCTAACTCTAATCCTAAACCTAACCCTAACCCTCACCCTCACCCTCACCCTAACCCTAACCCTCACCCTAATGCTAACCCTATAACCCTATAACGCTCACCCATAAGCCTAACCCTAATGCTTAAACTAACCCTCACCCTCACCCTAACCCTAACTGTAACCCTCACCCTACCCCTAAACCTAACCCTAATGCTAACCCTAAAACTCCACCCCATTCTAACCCTCACCCTAACACTTATCCTCACCCTAACCCTAACCCTCACCCTAACAATAACCCTAAACCTACCCCTCAGCCTAACCCTCACCATAACCATAAAACTAACCCTAATCCTCACCCTCTCCCTAAACCTAACCGTAAACCTCACCTTAACCCTCACCATCACCGTAACCCTAAAGCTAACATTAACCCTCAACCTCACCCTAAACCTCGCCCTAACCCTTACCCTCAAAATAAACCTATCCATCAACTTCAACCTAACCCTCACGATAAATCTTACCCTCACCCTCACCCTATCCCTCACCCTCACCCTAAACCTCACCCTAACCCTTACCCTCACCCTAAACCTCAATTTAACCCTAACCCTCACCCTCACCCTCAACCTCAGCCTAAACCTAACCCTAACCATAATCCTAAACTTAACCCTCACCCTCACCCTCACCATAACCCTACCATTCACCCTAACCCTAATCCGAACCTAGCCCTCACCCTAACCCTTACCCTCAACCTCACCCTAACCCTAACCCTCACCCTAACCCTAACCATGACCCTAAACCTAACCTTAACCTTAACCATCACACTCACCCTAACCCTTCCCTAACCCTGACCCTCAACATAACCCTAACCGAAACCCTAATGCTAACCCTAAACTTCACCCTCACCGTAAATGGAACCTTCACCCTCACCCTTACATATCCCTAACCCTAATGCTATCCCTAACCCTCACCCTCACCCTAACCCTCACCCTAACCTTTACCCTCACCATAACCCTATCCCTCACCCTCATCCTAACCCTCACCCTAACCCTTATCCTCACCCTAATCCTAACCCTAACTCTTAGCCTAACTCTCATCCTAATCCAAACCCTAACACTAACACTCACCCTAACCTTAACCCTAACCCCAACGTTAACACTCACCCTAACCCTTACCCTCACCCTCACACTCAACCTCAACCTCAGCCTAAACCTAACCCTAACCCTAATGCTTAAACTAACCCTCACCCTCACCCTAACCCTAACCCTACCCCTCATCCTAACCCTAAACCGAAACCTAATCCTCACCCTATCCATTACCCTAACCCTAACACTCAACCAAACCCTTACACTTACCCTAAGGATAATGCTAACCTCAACCTAAACCTCGCCCTAACACTTACCCTCACCAAAAACCCTATCCCTCACCGTCACCCTACCCCTCACCTAAGCCTTACCCTCAGCCTCACCCTCAATCTAACCCTAAACCTAACCCTAACATTAACCCTCACCCTAACTCTCACCCTTACCCTAAGCCTAATCCTAACCCACACACTCACCCTACCACTTACCCTCACCATAACCCTAACCCAACCTCTCAGCCTAGTCCTTATCCTAACCTAACCCTAACCCTAACCCTTGCCTTAAACTTAAACCTAACCACAACCCAAACACTCACTGTAACCCTAAGCCTCACACTCACACTCAAACTCACCCTCAGCCTATCCCTAACCCTAACCCTAATCCAAACCGTAACCCTCACCCTCACCCTCACCCTAACTCTAATCTTAAACTTAACCATAACACTATTCCTAACCCTCATACTGACCCTAACCCTAATCCTAAACCTAACCGTCACCATCACCCTCACCATAACCCTAACACTCACCCTAACCCTAACCCTAACCCTAGCCCTCACCCTAAACCTTAACCTCAACCTCACCCTAAACCTAACCCTCAACCTAACCCTAACCATGACCCTAACCCTAAACCTAACCCTCACCGTCACACTCACACTAACCCTACCTTAACCCTAACCCTCAACGTAACACTAACCCAAAGCCTAATGCTAACCCTAAACCTCACTCTCCCCCTAACCCTAACCCTAACCTCACCCTTCCCTATCCCTAAACCTAATGCTATCCCTAACCCTCACACTCACCCTAAACCTCACCCTAAACTTAACACTCACCCTCACCCTCAGCATAACCCTAACCCTACCCCTCAGCCTAACCCACAAACTAACCCTAATCCTAAGCTAATCCAAACCCTAAACCTCACCCTCACCCTCAACCTAACTCTAACCCTAACCCTAACCCTAACCCTCACCCTAACCCTAACACTATCATTAACCCTCACCCTAAGCCTAACCCGAATCCTAAACCTAACCCTTACTCTCACACACACCATAACCCTAACATTCACCCTAAACCTAACCCTAAACCTAATGCTATCCCTAATCCTCACCCTCACCCTAACCCTCACCCTAAACTTAATCCTCACCCTCACCCTAACCCTACCCCTATCCCTCAGCCTAACCCTCACCCTAACCCTAACAATAACCCTAATCAAAACCCTAACCCTCACCCTCACCATCACTCTAACTCTAACCCTAACCCTTACCCTAACTCTCACCCTAACCCTAACCCTAACCCTAACACTTATGCTAACACTATCACTCACCCTCACCCTAAGCCTCACCCTAACACTTACTGTCACCCTCACCCTCACCCTAAACTTCACCGTAAACCTCACCCTCACACTAGACCTCACCCTCAACCTAACCCTCAAACTAACCCTCACCCTAACGCTAACCCTGAACCTACACCTCTGCCTAACCCTCACCCTAACCCTAAACCGAACCCTAATCCTCACCCTATCCCTAACCCTAACCCTCACCTAAACCCCACCCTTACCCTAAGGCTAATGCTAACATTAACCCTAAACCTCACCCTAAACCTCGCCCTAACCCTCACCCTCACCATAAACCCTATCCTTCACCTTCACCCTAACCCTCACCTAAGACTTAACCTCACCCTCACCCTCACCCTAACCATAACACTAACCCTAACCCTCACTTTAACCCTCAAACTAACCCTAAACCTAACCCGAACCCTAACCCTCACCCTAACTCTCACCCTGACCCTAAGCCTAATACTAAGCCTCACCCTCTCCCTAATGCTTACACTCACCCTAAACCTAAACCTAACCCACAGCCTAACCCTCATCCTAACCCTAAACCTAACCCTAACCCTCACCTTAACCTTAACCCTAACCCTAACCCTAACACACACCCTAAAACTAACCCTCACCCTCACACTCAAACTCACCATCTGCCTAAGCCTAAACTTAACACTAATCCAAATAGTAATCCTCACCCTCACCCTCACCCTAACTCTAAACCTAACCCTACTCCTAAGCCTATCCCTAACCCTCAACCTGACCCTAAACATAATCCTAAACCTAAACCTCACCCTCACGCTCACCATAACCATAACACTCAACCTAACCCTTACCCTAACACTAGCCCTCAACCCTAACCCTTAACCTCAACCTCACCCTAAACCTAACCATCACCCTAACCCTAACCATGACCCTAATCCTCAATGTAAGCCTAATCGAAACCCTAATTCTAACCCTAAACCTCACCCTCAACCTAACCCTAACCCTAACCCTTACCATTCCCTATGCTTAACCATATTGCTATCCCTTACCCTCAGCCTCACCCTAACCATCACTCTAAACTTAACACTAACTCTCACCCTCACCATAACCCTAACCCTACCATCAGCTTATCCCTCACCCTAACCCTAACAGTAACCTTAATCCAAACCCTAAACCTCACCTCACCCTCACTCTAAATCTAACCCTAACCTTAACCCTAACCCTAAACCTCACCCTAACCCTAAACCTATCCCTAACCCTCACCCTAACCCTAAAGCTAATCCTAAAGGTAACACGCAACCTCACCCTCACCATAACCCTAACACTCATCCTTACCCTAACCTTAACCGTAGCCCACACCCTAACACTTACCCTACAATCACCTAAAATCTAACCCTCAACCTCACTCTAACCCTCACCCTAATACTTACCCTCATCATAACCCTCTCCTTCACCCTCAACCTAACCCTCAACCTAACCCTTAAGCTCACCCTAACCCTCACCCTAACCCTTACCCTAAACCAAACAATAACACTCACCCTATCGCCCACACGAACCCTAAACCTAACCATATCCCTTACACTCAACCTAACCCTCACCCTAACCCTTACCCTCACCCTCACCCTCACCCTAACCCTAAACCTAACCCTCAGCCTAACCCTCATCCTAACCCTACCACTATACCTAACCCTCACCCTAATCCTAACCCTCACCCTAACCCTAACCATAGCCCTTAGCCTAACCCAAACCCTAAACCTCACCCTAACCCTAACGCTAACCCTAATCCTCACTCTCACCCTAAACCTCACCATAACCCTTAACCTCATCATAACAATAACCCTAACCTTAACCCTAATCCTCACACTAACCCTAACCCTAACCCTCACCCTAATTCTCACCATAACCCTAACCCTCACCCTCACCCTAACCCTCACAATCACCTTCACCCTCACCCTAACCCTAACCGTCACCCACACCCTAAACCTCACACTGACCCTCACCCTCACCCTCACATTAACCCTCACCGTAAGCCTAAACCTAACCCTCAACTTAAATATAACCCTCACCTTAACCCTAAATCTAACATTCACCGTCACCCTAACCCAAACCCTAACCCTCACAATAAACCTCACCCTAAACCTAACGCTCACCCTAGCCCTCATTCTCACCCTAAACCTCACCCTAACCTTTATCCTCACACTAACCAGAGCCCTAAAGGAAAGCCTCAAACTAACCCTTACCCTCAACCTATACTTGAACCTCAACCTCACCGTAACCCTCACCCTAACCTTAAATCTCACCCTAACCCTAACGCTAACCCTAACCCGCATTTTCACCCTAATCCACACCCTAAACCTTATCCTCACTCTAACCCTAACCTTAAACCTAACCCCCACATTAACCCTAAACCTCACCCTAAACCTAAACCTAACCCGCATCCTAACCTTAACCCTAACACTCACCTTCACCCTAAACCTCATGGTCACCCTAACCCTCACCCTAAACCTAACCCCAACCTACAACCTCACCCTCACAATCACCCTCACCCTTACCTTAACCCTCACCCTCACACTAAACATCAATCTAACTCTAACCCTCACCCTAACCCTAACCCTAATCGTCAACCTAAGCCTAATCCTCACCTTAAAC
Source organism: Dipodomys merriami (assembly GCF_024711535.1). Classification (NCBI taxonomy): domain Eukaryota; kingdom Metazoa; phylum Chordata; class Mammalia; order Rodentia; family Heteromyidae; genus Dipodomys; species Dipodomys merriami. Next base: position 3,107,952 of record NW_027202482.1, on the reverse strand, counting down.
CTCACCCTCACCCTAATCCTCACCCTGACCCTAACCCTAAGCCTTTCCTAACCTACACCCTCACCCTCACCTTAACCCTCATCCTAATCCTCCCCCTCACCCTATCCCTCACCCTAAACCTAACCCTAACTCTAACCCTCATCCTTACCCTCAACCTAACCCTAACCCTAACCCCCAAACTAAGCCTAACCTTTACCCTAATGGTAATACCAGCCCTCACCCTCACTCTAACCCTAACATTAACTCTAACCGTCACCCACACCCTAACGCTTGCCCTCACCCTCACCCTCACCATAACCCTAACCCTAACCCTAAACGTAACCCTAACCCTCACCCTAACCCTCAATCTAACCCTAAACCTAACCATAACCTTAACACTCACCCTAAACATAACATTAACCCTAGCCCTCACCTTAACGGTCACCCTCAAGCTCCCCTAAACATAACCTTCACCCTAACCCTAACCCTAACCCCCACCCTAACCCTAACCCTAACCCTCATCCTCACACACATCCTAGCCCTATCCTAACCCTAACTCTCAACCTAAGCCTAACCGTTACCCTAAAGCTAACCATAAAACTCTCCCTCACCCTAACCCTAACCCTAACCCTCAACCTACACCTAACTTTAAAGCTAATGCTATCCCTAACCCTCAACCTCACCAGTAACCCTCACCCTAACCTTAACACTCACCCTCACCTTTACACTTACCCTAACCCTACCCCTCAGCCAAACCCTCACCATAACCCTAACAATAACCCTAATCAAAACCTTAACACTCACACTCACCCTAAGCCTCAACCTAAACCTAACTGTCACCCTCATCCTCACCCTAACCCTCACCCTAAACCTCACCCTCACCCTAGCACTCACCCTAAACCTAACCCTAATCCTAAACCTAAGCCTCACCCTAACCCAAACCCTAAACCTAACCCTAAACCTGAAAATCACCCTCACCCTAACCCTATCCCTAACACTCAACTTAACCCTTACACTAACCCTAATGCTAAACCTAAACCTCAAACTCACCCTAACCCTCACCCTAACCCTTACCCTCAACCTCACCCACACTCTAAACCTAATACTAAACCTAATCCAAACCCTAAACCTCACCCTCACCCTCACTCTAACTCTAACCCTAACCCTAACTCTAATCCTCACCCTAACCATAACCCTAACCCTAGCCCTAATACTAATACTAACCCTCACCATCACCCTAACCCTCACCCTAACCCTAACCCTCACCCCCACCCTCAGCCTAACCCTGAACTTAACCCTACAGCTAACCCTAAACCTAACCCTCACCTTCGCCCTCACCATAACCCTAACCCTACCCATCACACTAACCCTAACCGTAATGGTAACAGTAACCCTCACACTCACTCTAACCCTAACCCTAATCCTCACCCTAACCCTAATGATAAACCTAAACTTCAACCTCACTCTAAACCTCACCCTAACACTTCTCCTCACCCTCAACCTCACCCTAATTATAACCCTAACCCTAACACTCAACCTAACCCTAACCCTAAACCTAACGCGAATCCTACCCCTTAGCCTAACCCTAACACTCACCCTGACCCTTAACCTCTCCCTAACCCTAACCCTAACCCTCAGCCTAACCCTCATCCTAACCCTAACCCTAACACGACCCCTCACCCTAAACTTAACCCTAACCCCAACCCTAACTCTCACTCTAATCCTAACCCTCACCCTCACACTCAACCTCAACATAAGCCTAAACCTAACCCTAACTCTAATCGAAACCCTAACCATCACCTTCACCCTAACCCTAACTCTAATCCTAAACCTAACCCTTACAATCACCCTCACCATAGACCTAACATTCACCCTAACCCTAACCCTAAACCTAAAGCTATCCCTAACCCTCACCCTCACCCTAACCCTCACACTAACCTTACCCTCACCCTCACCCTCAACCTAACCCTAACCCTACCGCTCAGCCTAATCCTCACCCGAACCCTAACACTAACCCTAATCAAAACGCTAACCCTCACCTCACCCTCACTCTAACTCTAACCCTAACCCTAAAGCTAACTCTCACCTAACCCTAACCCTAACACTAAACCTATTGCTAACAATATCACTCAACCTCAGCCTAAGACTCTACTTAACCCTAACTGTCACCCTCACCCTCACCCTAAACTTCACACTAAACCTCACCCTCACCATCGCCCTCAACCAACCCTAACCCTACAACTCAGCCTAACCCTCACCCTAACCCTAACACTAACCCTAATCAAAACCCAAATCCTCACCCTTACCCTCACTCTAATTCTAACCTTAACCCTAATCCTAGCCCTAACCCTAACCCTAACCCTAACCCTAAGCCTAATGCTAAACATAAACGTCAAACTCACCCTCACCCTAACCCTCACCCTAAACCTAAGCTTAATCCTATCACTCACCCTCAACCTAACCCTCACCCTAACCCTTACAATCACCCTAACCCTAACCCTAAACCTCAGCCTAACCCTCATCCTAAGCCTAAGCCTAAGCCTAACCCTCACACTAACCTTAACCCTAACCCCAAACCTAACACTCACCCTAACCCTAACCCTCACCCTCACCCTCACCCTCAACCTCAGCCTAAACCTAACCCTAACCCTAATCCAAACCATAACCCTCACCCTCACCCTCAACCTAACTCTAACCCTAACTGTAAACCTAACCCTCACCCTAACCCTAAACCTATCCCTAACCCTCACCCTAAACCTAACCCTAATCCTAAACCTAACCCTTACTCTCACCCTCAACATAACCCTAATCCTAACCCTATCCCTCACCCTAACCCTTAACCTCAACCTCACCCTAACCCTAACACTCACCGTAACCCTCAACCTCACCCTAACCCTAACCCTCACCCTCACATTCACCCTAACCCTACCCTAACACTAACCCTCAAGCTAAACCTAACTGTAACCCTAATGCTAACCATACACCTCACCCTCACCCTAACCCTAATCCTAACACTCACACTAACCCTAACCCTAATGCTATCCCTAATACTCACCCAAACCCTAACCCTCACCATCACATTTACCCTCACACTTACCCTAAACCTACCCCTACCACTCAGCCTAACCCTCACACTAACCCTTACCCTAAACCTAATCCAAACACTAACCCTCACCCTCACCCTCACCCTACCACTAAACCTAACCCTAATCCTAATCTTCACCCTAAACCTAAACCTATCCATAACCCTCATGCTAACCATAACCCTAATCCTAAACTTAGCCCTCACCCTCATCCTCACCATAACCTTAAAACTCACCCAAACCCTAACCCTAACCTCAGCCCTCACCCTAAGACTTACCCTCACCCTCACCCTAACCCTAATCCTCAACATCACCCTATCCCTCACCCTAAGCCTTAACCTCACCCTAACTCTAATACAAACCCTAACCCAAACTCTAACCCTAACCCTAACCCTATCCCAAACCCTCATGCTAAACCTAACACTAACACTAACGTGGACCCTAAACCTCACCCTCACCCTCACCCTAAACCTAACCCTCACCCTACCACTCACCCTAAGCATAACACTAATCCTCACACTAACCCTAACCCTAACCCTCACCTTCAGGCTAACCCTCGCAGTCACCCTAACCCACACCCTCACCCTAACCCTCACCTACATTCTCACCCTCACCCTCAGGCTCACCTTAACCCTAACCCTCACCCGCTCATTAAACATCAATCTAACCCTAACCTTCTCCCTAACCCTAACCCTAATGCTCACCCTAACCCTAATCCTCACCTTAAAACTCACCCTCACTCTAATCATCACCCTAACCCTAACTGTAAGCCCTTCCTAACAGAAACCCTCACCCACACCCATACACTCATACTAACCCTCACCCTCACCCTAAACTTAACACTAACTGTAACCCTCACCCTCACCCTCACCCCAACCCTCAGCCTAACACTAACCATAACCTTACTCCTAACCATAACCCTTAAACTAACCCTAATCCTAACCCTAATGCTAACACTAACCCTCACAATCACTCTAAGCCTAACCCTAACCCTAAACCTAATCTGAATTCTAACCCTAAACCTCAACCTCACCCTAACCATCACCCTAACACTTACCCTCAACATCACCCGCACCCTAATCCTAACCCTAACCCTAACCCTCCCCCTCCCCCTCCCCCTAACCCTAACCCTAACCCTAACCCTACCCCTCAGCCTAACACTCAACCTAACCCTAATACTCACCCTCACACTCACCCTAACACTAACCCTACCCCTAACCCTCAACCTAATACTCACCTTAAACCTAAATCCAACCCTAACCCTAACCCTCACTCTCTCACCCTAACCTTATGCCTAATCCTAACCCTCACCCTCACCCTAACCCTTACCCTCACCCTAACCCTAACCCTGAACCTAAAACTCATCCTAACCCTAACCCTAACCCTAATCATCACCTTAAACTTAACCCTAACCCCAACCCTAACACTCCCCCTAACCCTAACCCTCACCCTAACACTCAAACTCACCCTCAACCTAACCCTAACCCTAACCCTAATTAAAACCCTAACCCTCACCCTCACCCTCACACTAGCACTCAACCTCACCCTAAACCTCACCCTAAGCCTTAACCTCACCCTAACTCTAATCCAAACCCTAAGCCTAACTCTCACACTAAACCAAACCCTATACCTAACCCTAATCCTAAACTTAACTCACACCCTAACCCTAACCCTAACCCTCACACTCACCCTCACCCTAACCCTAACACTCACCCTAACCCTCACCCAAACACTAAAGCTTACCCTAATCCTCAAACTCACCCTAAACCTCAACCTAACCCTTACCCTCATCAAATCACTAACCCTAACCCTAACCTTAACCCTAATCCTCACACTAACACTAACCCTAACCCTCACCCTAATGCTCACCCTAATCTTCACCTTCACCCTGAACCTTACCATCACTTTAACCCTCACCCTAACCCTAACCGTCAGCCACACATTAACCCTCACCCTCATCCAAACCCTCACACTCAACCTAACCCTGCCCCTCACCCTTTCCCTCACCATAAACCTAACCCTAACCCTCACCCTCAACCTAAACCTAATCCTAACAAGAACCGTAACCCTCACCCTAACATTTACCCTCAACCTCACCCGCACCCTAATCTTAACCCTAAACCTAACCCTCACACTAACTCTCACCCTAACCCTAACCCTAACTGTAACCCTCACCCTCACCCTCACCCTCAAACTAACCCTCATCCTCATCCTCACCCTAACCCTCATCACAACCCTAAACATCACCCTAACACTAACCTCACCCTAACCCTAACCCTAACCCAAATCCTAACACAAACCCTAACCTCACCCTCACACTAACGTTAATCCTAACCCTCACCCACATCCTAAACCTCACCCTAACCCTTATCCTCACACTAACCCTAAACCTAACCCAAACCCTCGCACTAACCCTAACCCTCACCTTAACTCTAACAATACACCTCACCATAAACCTCACACTAACCCTAACCCTAACCCAAACCCTTTCCCTAACCCTAACCTTAACACTAACCCTCACCCTCATACTAAATATCACCCTAACGCTATACCTCACCCTAACCCTAACCCTAAACCTCACCCTAACCCTATCCCTCGACATAACCCTCACTCTCCGCTAATCCTCACCCTAACCCTAACACTAACCCTTACCTAACCGAAACACTCACCTCACCCTCAACCTCAAACTAACCCTCACCCTCATCTTAGCCCTCACCCTAACCCTAACCTTAACCCTTTCCCTCATCCTAACCCTAAGACTCACACTAACCCTAACCCTAACCCTAACCCTCACCCTACACCCAACTCTAAACCTCAATCTCAACTTCACCCTAACCCTAACCCTCACCCTACACCCAATTCTAAACCTCACCCTCACCCTCACCCTAACCCTCACCCAAATCCTAACCCTAAACCTCACCATAACCCTAACACTCACGCTAACCCTCAACCACAACCTAATCCTCACCCTAAAAATAACCCTCACCCTTACTTAACAGAAAACCTCACCTTCACCTTCACCCTAACCTCAACCTCACCCTAACCCTAACCCTCAGCCTAACCCTCACCCTATCCCTAACGCTAACCCTAACCCTCACACTAACCCTAACCCTAAACGTAACCCTAACCCTCACACTAACCCTAAACCTAACCCTCAACCTCACCCTCACCCTAACCCTCACTCTCACGCTCACTCTAGTCCTAAACCTAACCCTAACTGTAACCCACACCCTCAACCTAATCCTCACCCTAACCATAACCCTAACCCATACCTAACCGAAAACCTCAACCTCACCCTCACACTCATCCTAACCCTAACCCTAACCCTCACCCTAACGCTAATCCTAACCCTTACCCTCACCCTAACCCTTATCCGAACACTAACCCAAACCCTAACCCTAACCCTCACCCTAACCATATCCCGACACCTCACCCTAACTCTCCCACTAAACCTAACCCTAACCCTAACACTCACCCTAACCCTAACCCTAAAGTTAAACCTCACCCTCACCCTGACACTCACCATCACCCAAACCCTCACACTAAACCTATCCCTCAAGCACACCCTAACTCTCACACTCACCTGAACCCGAACCCTCACCGAACACTAACACTCACTCTAACCTCACACTCACAATAATCATCACCCTTACCCTCACACTCACCCTAACACTAACCCTAACACTCACCCTAAACCTAACCCTCAAACTAACCCTAACCCTCACCCTGACCCTCAACCTAAACCTAACACTCACCCTCACCCTCAACCTCACCCTCAACATAACACTAACTCTCATCCTTCCCCTAATCCTAAAGCTAATGCTAATATTATACCTCACCCTCACCCTAACCCTCACCCTAACCCTTATCCTCACCCTATCCCTAACCCTAACCCTCACCCTGACCCTCAACCTAAACCTAACACTCACCCTCACCCTCAACCTCACCCTCAACATAACACTAACTCTCATCCTTCCCCTAACCCTAAAGCTAATGCTAATATTATACCTCACCCTCACCCTAACCCTCACCCTAACCCTTATCCTCACCCTATCCCTAACCATAAACCTAACCCTAAACTTCACACTATCCCTAACCTTAACCCTAACCCTCACACTCACCCTCACCCTAATGCTAAACCTAACACTCAACCTCATCCTAATCCTCACCCTAAAAATTACCCTCACGCGAAACCTAACCCTCAACCTAACCCTCACCCTAATCCTCACCCTAACCCTAACCCCAAAACTCAACCTAACCCTCACCCTAACCCTAACCCTCACACTCACCCTAATCCTCACCCTGAAATTTACCCTCAACCTAACCCAAACCCTAACCCTAAACCTAACACTCACACTAACGCTAATCCTAACTCTCAACCTAACCCTAACCCTAACTGTAACCCTCAACGTCACACTAACCCTAACATTAACCCTAACCCTAACCCTCATTGTAAAGCTAACCCTAAACCTAACTCTCAAACAAACCCTAACCCTAACCCTCAACCTAACCCTCATCCTAAACCTAACCCTCACCCTAACCCTCACCGTCACCCTCAACCTAAAACTTACCCTCAACCTAACGCAATCCCTAAACCTAAACCTAACCCTAAATCTCACCCGAACACTAACCCTCACCCTAAACCTCACCCTCACATTAAAGTTCACCCTAACCCTAACCATCACCCTATCCCTAACCCTAACCCTCACCCTAAACCTAACCCTCACATTAACCCTAACATTCACACTAACCCTAACCCTAACCCTCACCCTCACCCTCACCCTCACCCTAATCCTAACCCTAACATTCATCCTAACACTAACTCTCACCCTCACCCTCACACTCACCCTCACCCTCACCCTCACCCTAACCCTAACCCTAACCCAAAAGGTCATCCTAATCCTCACCCTAACCCTAACCCTAAACCTTACCTAACAGAAAACCTCACCTTCCACCTCAACCTCACCCTAAACTTAACCCTCACCCAAGCCCTAACCCTAACTCTAAACCTCACCCTAACCCTAACCCTAAAACTCATCCTCAACCTCACCCTAACCCTAAACCTAACCCTCACCCTCATCCTAACACTAACACTAAACCTAATGCTAACCCTAAAACTCACACTCACCCTAAACCTCACCCTAAACCTTACCATCACCCTAATCCTAACCCTAACCCTCAAACTAAACCTAACCCTCAAACTAACTCTAACCCTACCCCTCAGCCTAACCCTCACCCTAAACCTATCCGAACCCAAATCCTCACCCTATCCTTGAACCCTAATGTTAACCCTAACACTCACACTCACCCAAGCCCTCAACCTAACACTTACCTTCACCCTAAACCTAACACTCACCCTCAAATTAACCCTCACCCTAACACTTACCCACACCCTAAACCTCATCCTAACCCTAACCCTAACCTTAACCCACACACTAACACTAAACCTAACCCTCATCCTAGCCCTCATCCTAAACATTACCCTAAACCTAACCCTCACCCTAACACTAACCCTAACCCTAACCCGAACCCTCACTGTAACCCTAACCATCACCCTCATTCTCCCCATCACCCTCAGCATGACCCTAATCCTAACCCTCACCCTCAAACTCACCCTAACTCTAACCATAAACCTAACCCTAACACTCACCCTCACCCTCACCCTCATCCTCAACCTAACCCTCACCCTCACACTAACCCTCAACCTCAACCTAAACATCACCCTAACCCTAACCCTCACGCTAACCATAATCATAAAACCCTAAAGCTAAACCTCACCCTAAACCTCACCCTGACCCTAACAATAACACTAACCCTCACCCTCACCATAACACTCATTTTAACCCTTATTCTCACACTAACCCTAACCCTCACACTAAACCTAACCCTAACACTCAACCTCAGCCTCAACCCCACCCTCACCCTAAACCTAACCCTCATCCTAACCCTAACCCTACACCTAATGCTAACCATAAACCTCAACCTCAACCTAACCCTAACCCTAACCCTCACAGTAAACCTAAAGCTCACCATAAAGCTAACCCTAAACCTCACACTAAACCTAATCCTCAACCTAAACCTAACCCTACCCCTCAGCCTAAACCACACCCTAAAAATAACTCGCACCCTAATCCTCACACTATCCCTAAACTTAACCCTCACCTAACCCTCACTCTCTCCTTATCCCTAAAGCTAACCCAAACCCTCACGCTCACCCTAACCCTCAACCTAAACCTTGCCCTAACCCTAAGCCTAACCCTCACGCTCACCTTAACCCTCACCCTAACACCTACCCACACCCTAACGCTAAACCTGACCCTCACCCTAAACATCACCCTAACCCTAACAATAACCCTATGCCTAACCCTGACCCTAAGCCTCACCTAAACCCTAAACCTCACACTAACCCTAAACCTCACCTGAAACTTTACCATCAACCTAACCCAAACCCTCACCCTAAACTTAACACTCACACTAACACTTAACCTAACCCTCAGCCTAACCCTTACCCTAACCCTAAACCTAACCCTAATCCTCACCATAACCCTTAACCTAACCCTAACCCTAACCTTGACACTAACCCTAACCCAAACCCTCAGCCTAACCCTCATCCTAACCCTAATGCTAACCCTAACTATCACCCTCACCCTAACCCTAACACTAACCCTAATCCTCAGCCTAACACTAACCCTCACCCTCACCCTAACACTCACTCTAACCCTTACCCTCAACATATCCCTCTCCCTAAACCTAAACCTAACCCTAACTCTCACATGAACACTCAACCTCACCCTAACCCTCACACTCACACCAAAAATCACCCTAAACCTAACCCTCACCCTAACCCTAACCCTAACCCTCACCGTAACCCTAACCCTCACCCTCACCCTCACCCTCACCCAAACCCTAAACCAAACCCTAACACACACCCTCACCCTAATCCTCACACTAACCCTTACCTAAGCAAAAACCTCACTGTCATCCTCAGCCTCACCCTATCCCTCACCCTCACACTAGCCCTCACCCTAACTCTAACACTCACCCCAGCCCTAACACTAACCCTCACCCTCACCCTCACCCTAACCCTAATCCTAAACCTAACCCTCATCCTAACACTAACCCTAAACCTAATGCTAACCCTAAAACTCACACTCACCCTAACCCTCACCCTAACCTTACCATCACCGTAACCCTAACCCTTACCCTCACACTAAACCTAAACCTCAATCTAACTCTAACCCTACCCCTCAGCCTAACCCTCACCCTAAACCTAACTCTGAACCTAATCCTCAAATTATCCTTAACCATAAACCTCACCCTAACCCTAAACCTAACCCTCACACTAAACCTAACCCTCACCCTAACCCTAAGCCTACCCCTCAGCCTAACCCTCACCCTAAACCTAACCCTAACCCTAATCCTCACCCTATCCCTAACCTTAACCTTATTCCTCACCCTAACCTTCACTCTCACCCTAACCCTAATGCTAACCCTAACCCTCACGCTAATGCTAAACCTAACCCTCACTCTAAACATTACCCTGACCCTAAACCTAAGCCTCACCCTCACCCTAACACTTACCCACACGCGAACCCTCACACTCACCCTAAGCCTAAACCTAATCCTCACCCTAAACCTCACCCTAATCCTAACTATTACCCTAAGCCTAAACCTCACCCTAATCCTCACCCTAACCCTAACGCTCACCCTCACCCTAAACCTCACCCTAAATTTTAGCCTCAACCTAACGCGAACCCTAAACCTAACCCTAAACCTCAAAATAACCCTAACACTAACCCTCAGCCCAAACTTACTCCTAACCCTAAACCTAACCCTAACCCTCAACCTCACCCTAACCCTAACGCTAACGCTAACCCTCACGCTAACACTAACCCTTACCCTCACCCTGACCCTCACTCTAACCCTTACCCTCAACCTAATCCTATCCGTAACCCTAAACCTAACCCCAACTCTCACCCGAACACTCAACCTCAACCTAACGCTCAGCCTCACAATAAAAATCACCCTAACCATAACCCTCACCCTAACCCTAACCCTCACACTAACCCTAACCCTAAACCTCACCCTCAACCTCACCCTAACCCTAACCCTATCCCACATCCTAACAATAACCCTCACCCTAACCCTAACCCTAAACCACAACCTCACAATAATCCTCACCCTAACCCTAACCCTAACCCTTACCTAACGAAAAACCTCATCCTCACCCTCACCCTCGCCCTAACTCTCACCCTCACACTAGCCCTCACCCTAACTCTAACTCTCACACCAGCCCTAACCCTAACCCTTACCCTAAACCTAACCCTAACCCTAACCCTCATCCTAACCCTAACCCTAAACCTAATGCTAAAACTAAACCTCACCCTCACCCTCACCCTAACCTTAACCCTCGCACTAAACCTAACCCTCACCCTAATGCTAACCCTAAACCTCACACTAAACCTAATCCTCACACTAACCCTAACCCTACCCCTCAGCCTAACCCTCACCCTAAAAATATCCCTCATCCAAATACTCAACCTATCCCTAAACTTAACCCTCACCCAAACCCTCACTCTCACCTTAACCTAATGCTAACCCTAACCCTTTCCCTAAGGATAACCCTAACAGTAACCCTCACCCTCACACTAAATATCACCGTAACGCTAACCCACATCCTAACCCTAACCCTAACCCTCACCCTACCCCTAACCTTCAACCTAACCCTCACACTCCCCTAAACCTCACCCTAAACCTAACCCTCAACCTTACCTAACCGAAAACCTCACCCTCACCCTCACCCTCAACCTAACCCTCACCCTCCCTAGCCCTCAACCTAACCCTAACCCTATCCCTCCTCCTAAACCTCACCCTAAACCTTACCCTAACCCTAACGATAACCCTCAAACTAACCTTAACCCTCACCCTAACCCTAACCCTACGGTCACCCTAACACTCTCACCCTAACTCTCATCCTAAGACTCACCCTCACCCTAAATCTAATGCTAACCCTACCTCACACCCTCAACTTAACCCTCACCCTAAACCTCAGGCGAACCCTTACCCTCACCATAACCCTAACCCTAACTCTAACCCTAATCCTCACCCTAACCCTAACCCTCGCCCACACCCTAACCCTCACCATCATCCAAACCCTCATCCTCAGCTTAACACTCACACTAACCCTAACCCTAACCCTAATCCTAAACCTAACCCTCACCTTCACCCTCACTCTCAACCTAACCCTAACCCTAAGCCTAACCCTAAACCTAACCGTCACCCACACCCTCACCCTCAACCTAACACTCACCGTCACCATAAACATCACCCTAACCCTAACCCTCACCATAAACCTAACCCTAACCCTCACCCTAAAGCTAACCTTTACCCTAACGCTCACCCTATCCCTTACGCTAACCCTACACCTCAGCCTCACCGTAAACCTCACCCTAACCATTATCCTCACACTATACCTAACCCTAGCCCTAACCCTCACAGTAACCCTAATCCTCACCCTATCCCTAATCTTCACCATAACCCTCACCCTCACCCTAACTCTAATGCTAACACTACCTCTCACCCTCACCCTAACCCTCAACCTAAAACACACCCTAACCCTTACCCTCACCCTAACCTGCAAACTAAACCTAACCCTAACCCTAACGGTCACCATAACCCTCACCCTAACCCTATCCCTAAACCTAACCATAACCCTAACTCTGAACGGAACACTCACGCTCACCCTAACCCTCAAACTAAACATCACCCTAACCTTAAACCTCACCCTAACCCTTACCCTAATCCTAACCCATCCCCTAACCCTAACCCTCACTATAAACCTAACCCTCACATTAACCCTAACCTTAAACCTCACCCTCACAATCACCCTCATGCTATCCCTAACCCTCATCCTAACAGTAACTCTCACAGTCACCGTCACACTCACCCTCACCCTAACCCAAACCATAACCCTAACCCTCACCCAAAAACTAAACCTGACCCTCACCCTCACCCTAAGCCTAACCCTAAACCTAAGCTTAATCCTAAATCTAACCCTCCCCCTCCCCCTAAACCTAAAACTCCCCCTAAACCTAACCCTAACCCTAACCCTCACCCTAGCACTTACCCTCTCTGTCACTCTAAGCCTCACCCTAACCCTCACCCTCACCATAGCCCTCACCCTAAATCTAACCCTAACCCAAACCCTCACCCGCAACCTCATCCCCAACTTCAGCCTAACCGTAACCCTAAAGCTAATCCTAAACATAACCCTAACACTCACCCTCACCCTCACCCTCACTCTCACCCTAACCCTAACTCTAATGCTTACACTAGCCCCCACCCTCACCCTAACACTAATCCTAAACCTAACCCTTACCCTAACCCTAATACTAACCCTAAACCTCAACCTCAACCTAACCCTCACCCTAACCCTTACCCTCAACCTCAACCTCACCCTAATATTAACTCTAACCCTAACCCTAAACTTCACCCTAATCCTAATCCTAGCCCTACCCCTCCTCCTAAACCTCACCCTAAACGTAAACCTAACCCTAATCCTCACCCTATCCCTAATCCTAACCCTAACCCTTACACTAACGCTCAACCTCACCATAACCCTAATGCTAATATTAACCCTCAACCTCACCCTAACCCTAACCCTTAATCTCACCCTAACCCTAACCATAACCCTAACCCTCACACTAAACCTAACTCTCACCCTAACAATAACGCTAACCCTAACCCTCACACTAACACTCAACCTAACCCTAATCCTAACTTTAACCCTAGCCCTCAGCCTGACCCTAGCCCTCACCTGACACTAAACCTAGCATTAATCATAATACTAACCCTAAACCTAACTCTCACCCTCACCCTCAACCTCAACAACCCTCTCACCCTAACCCTCAACCTAAACCTAAACCTCACCCTAACATTAAACCTAGCCATCACACTAACCCTAACCCAAACCATCACTCTAACCCTCAAACTAACCCTAATCCTCACCCTCACCCTCACGGTAACCCTAACCCGAACCCTAACTCTCAAAATAACCCTCAAACTCACCTAACCCTAACCATAACCCTAACCTCACCCTATACCTAACCCTAACCCTAATGCTATCACTAACACTCAGCCAAACCCTAACCCTCACCCTAACCCTAACTTTTACCCTCACCCTAACCCTAATCCTAAACCTAAACCTCACCCTAACCCTAACCATAACCCTAACCCTAACACTCAAAATGACCCTCAGCCTTACCCTCACCCCAACCCTAATCGCAACCCTAACCCTCACCCTCACCCTAACCCTCACTCTAACACTTACCCTCACCCTAAACCTAACTCTCACCCTAAACCTTACCCTCAGCCTAACCCTGACCCTAAGCCCAACTCTAACCTTCACCCTCACCCTAAGCCTAACCCTCACCCTAACCATCACCGTAACCCTCACCCTAACTTGAACGCTATCCTTAAACCTCACCCTCACCCTAAACCTCATCCTAACTCTTACCCTTACCCTAACCCTAACTCTAACTCTACAACTAAACCTCATCCTAACCCTCACCCTAACCCTAAACCGAACCCTAACCTGCACCCTAACCCGCACCCTAACCCTCACCCTAACCCTAACCCTCACATTCATCCTAAAATTAACCCTAAACCTTTCCCTCACCCTAATCCCAACCCTAACCCTAATCCGAACCCTCACACTAACCCTAACCCTCACCCTAACCCTAACCATAAACCTCAACCAAACCCTCTTCCTAACCCTAAACCTAACCATCAACCTAACCCTAACCCTAACCCTCAACCTAACCCTAACCGACAACCTAACCCTAACCCTAACATTAAACCTAACCCTAAACCTCACCCTCACCCTCAGCCTAACCCTAACCATAACCCTAATCCTAAGCCTAACGCTCACACTCATCCTCATCCTATCTCTAACCCTAACCCTAACCCTGACCCTCTCTCTAACTCCAAACCTATCCCTAACGCTCAACCTAACAATAACTCTCACCCCTACGCTAACAATAACCCTCACACTAACCCACTAATGCTATCCCTAACCCTCACCCTGACCCTAACCCTAACACTAACACTAAACCTCACCCTAACCCTCACCCTAAACCTAAACCGAAACCTAACCCTCATCCTAATGTTCAACCTAACCCTCAACTTAACCCTAAACCTCACCCTAACCCTAACCCTCACCCTAAACCTTACCCTCACCCTAACCCTAACGCTAACCCTAACTCTAACCCTCACCCTCACCCTAAGCCTAACCTGAACTATAATCCTAACCCTAACCCACACCCTAACTCCAATGCTGTCCCTAAACCTCACCCTCACCCTAAACCTCATTCTAACCCTTACTCTCAACATAACCTTAAACCTAACCTTAAACCTAATCCTCACCGCAACCTTAACCCTCACCCTCACCCTAACCCTCACCGTCACCTTAACACTCACCGTAACCCTAACCTTCACCCACACCCTGAAACTCACCCTCACCCGAACCCGAATCCTCACCATAATCTTACCCCAAACCTAACCCTCAACCTAAACCTAACTCTAACCCTCACCACATACTAACCCTTACCCTCACCTAAAACAACACCCTAACCCTCACCCAAACCCTAACACTAAACCTAAACCTCAATCTCATTCTTACCCTCACCCTAACCCTCACATTAACCCTAACCCTCACACTAACCCTAATCCTAACTTTCACCCTACCCCTCACCCTAATCCTAAACCTAACCTTCATGCTCACCCTAACCCAAAACCTCACCTACACCCTCACCCTCACCATCACCCTCACCCTCAGCCTAACACTCACCCTCACCCTAAACATCACCCTAACCCTAAACCTCACCCTAACCCTGACCCACACGCTAGTTCTCACTGTGAAACTAACCCTAACCTTAACCCTCACCCTCAACCTCACCCCCACCCTCATCCTAACCCTAAACCTAACCTTAACCCTCACCCTAACCCTATCTCTAATGCTAACCCTAAACCTCAACCTCAGACTAACCCTCACACTAAACCTAACCCTAACCCTAATATTCTCCCTATACCTAACCCTAACCCTAACCCTCACACTAACCCTCACCCTCACCATAAATCTAATATTAACATTAACCCTCAACCTCACCCTAAATCTCGCCTTAACCCTAACTGTCACCTTAACCATATCCCTCACCCTCACCCTAACCCTCGCCTTAACACTTACCCTCATACTATGGCTCAACCTCCCCCTAAGCCTAACACTCTCCCGAACCCTAAACCTAACTTTCAACCTATACCTCATCGTAAACCTAACCCTAACCCTAACCCTCACCCTAACCTTAACCCTAAACCTAACTCTAACCCTCACCCTAACCCAAACCCTCACCCTCAGACTCAACCTCAACCTCAGCCTAACCCTAACCCTAACCCTACTTCAAACCCTAACCCTCACCCTCACCCTAAATCTAAACCTAACCCTAACCAAAACCCTCGCGCTAAACCTAACCCTATCCCTAACCCTCACCGTAACCCTAAACCTAATCCTAAACCTAACCCTCACCCTCACCCTAATCCTTACCCTCACCCTAACCCTAAGCCTAACCCTCAGCCTAACCCTCATACTAACACTAACTCTAACCCTAAACCTCACCCTATCGTTAACCCTAACTCTAAGCCTAACCCTAACGCTAAACCCAACACTAACCCTCACCCTCACCCTCAACCTCAACATCAACCTCACCCTAACCCTCACCCTATACCTTACCCTCACCCTAACCCTAACCCTAACCCTAACTCTAACCCTCACCCTCACCCTAAGCCTAACCCGAACCCTAACCCTCAACCAAACCGTCACCCTTACTCTAACGATATCCCTAAAACTCACCCTCACCCTAAACCTCATCCTAACCCTTACACTCAACATAACCCTCACCCTAATTCTAACCCTAATCCTCACCGTAATCCTAACCCTCCCCCTCCCCCAACCCTCACTGTCACCTTAACCCGCACCCTAAACCTAACCATCACTCTCTCCCTAAAACTCACCCGAACCCGAACCCTCACCCTGACAATAACCCTACCCTAAACCTCACCGTAACCCTAACACTCACCCTAAACATAACTCTAAACCTCACCCTCATACTAACCCTAACTGTAACCGTAAGCCTAACCCTAACCTTAACCCTAATCCTAAGCCTAACCCTCACCCAAACCCTAACCCTCACCCACAAGCTCAACCTCACCATCACCCTGACCATGACCCTCACCCTCACACTCACCTTAACCTTCACCATAACAATAATCCTCATCCTAAACCTAACTCTCAACCTCACCCTCTCCATCACCCTCACCCTAACTATCATCCTCACCCTCACCTAACCCTAACCATAACCCTAACCCTCACCCTAAACCTAACTCTGAACCTCAACCTAACCCAAACCTCATCCTAACCCTAAACCTAAAGATAGCCCTCACCTTAACCTTTACCCCCACCAGAACACTAACCCTAACCCTCAACCTAAACCTAACTCTCACCCTAATCCTAACCCTAAACCTCACCCTCACCCTAACCCTAACCCTAACCATAAACCTATACCTCACCCTAACCCTAACCCTAACCCTAATGCTAACACTAAACCTCAGTCTCACCCTAAACCTAACCCTCACCCTAACTTTAAACCCAACACTAATGCTAGCCCTAACCCTCACCCTCAACCTAAACATCACTCTAACCCTTACCCTCACCCTAAACCTCATGCTAACCCTAACCCTAGCACTAACACTAAAGCTCACTCTAACCCTCCCCCTAACCCTCAACCGAAACCTAATCCTCACCCTAATGCTCACCCAACCCTCAAAATAACCCCAATACTCACCCTCACCCTCACCCTAAACCTTACCTTCAACATAACCCTAACCCTAATCCCAACAATCAGCCAAACCCTCTTCCTAACCCTAACCCTACCACTCAAACTAACCCGAACCCTAACCCTAAACCTAACCCTCACCCTAAACCTAACCCTTACCGTAAACCTCAGCCAACCCCTAACCCTAACCCTAATCTTAACCGTAACCCTCACCAACACCCTAACTCTAACCCTAACACTAACCCTGACACTCACCCTAACCCCAACCCTCACCCTAACCATAACCCTCACCCTCACCCTAACCCTAACACTCACCTTAACCCTTACCCTTAATCTAACGCTAACCCTAATCCTCACCCTCACCCTAAACCTCATCCTAAACCTTACCCTCTCCATAACCCTAAACCTAACCCTAATCCTCACACTAAGACTCACCCTAACACTCACCCTAAATTTAACCCTAAGCCTCACCTTCACCCTAACCCTCACCGTCACCCTAAAACTCAACCTAAACCTAACTCTCACCTACACCCTAATCCTCATCCTAACACTCACCCTCACCCTCACCCTCACCCTCAACCTAAACATCACCCTAACCTTAACCCTCATTCTAACCCTAACGCTAATCCTCACCCTAACCCTAACCCTCACCTTAAACCTCACCCTCACCCTAATCCTCACCCTACCCTTAACCCTAAGCCTTTTGTAAATGAAACCCTCACCCTCACCCTAATCCTCACCCTCACCCTAGCCCTGACCCTAAAACTAAACCTAACCCTAAACCTCAACCTCAACCTCACCCCCACCCTCAGCCTAACCCTAACCCTAACACTAATCCAAGCCCTAACCCTAACCATCACCCTCACCCTCACCCTAATCCTAACCCTAACCCTAATGCTAACACTACCCCTCACCCTCACTCTAACCCTAAACCTAACCCTAACCCTCACCTTCAACCTTCCCCTCAACCTAACCCTAAACCTCACCTAAACTCTTACCTACAACCTCAACCTCACCCTTACATTAAACATCACCCTAACACTAAGCCTCACCCCAACCCTAACCCTAATCCTCACCCTAAACCTAATTATGACCCTCACCCTCACCCTCACCCTAAGCATAACCCTACACATAAACCTAATCCTCACACTCACCGTTAACCTAAACCTCACCCTAACCCTAACTTTAACCCTAGCCCTCACCCTAACCCTAACTCTAAAGCTAACCCTAACACTCACCATCACCCTAACCCTAACCCTAAACTTCTCCCAAACTCTACCCCTAACCTTAATGCTATCCCTAACTCTCACCCTCACCCTAACCCTCACTCTAAAACTTACCCTCACCATAACACTCACCATAACCCTAAACCTAACATTAAAAATAAACCTCACCCTAAACCTCACCCTAAGCTAAAACCTAAAGCTCACCCTAACGCTCACCCTAACCCTCAACCTAATCCTAACCCTAACCCTAACCCTAACCTTCCTCCAACCCTCACCCTAACCCTAACCCTAACACTAAACTTTAACCTAACGCTCACTCTAAACGTAACCCTATTCCTCACCCTATACCTAACCCTAACGCTAACCCTCACCCTCACCTTCACCCTCACCATAAATCTTATGCTAACATTAACCCTCAAAATCACGCTAAACCTCGCCCTAACCCTTACCTTAACTTTAACCCTATTCCTAACACTCACCCTAACACTCACCTTAATGCTGACCCTCACCCTAAACCTCACCCTCACCCTAACACTCACCCTAACCCTTACCCTCACCCAAACCCTAACCCTAACCGTCAGCCTAACCCTCAACCTAAACCTATCACTAACCCTAACCCTCATCCTAACCTTAACCCTAACCCTAACCCTAATCCTCACCCTAACCCTAAAACTCACCCTCACCCGAACCCTAACCCTAAACTTAACCCTCACCCTAACCCTAAATGTCACCCACACCCTAAAACTCACCTCACCCTAACCCACACCCTCACCATAACCTTACACTAAATCTCACCCTATACCTAATCCTCACCCTAAACCTAACTCTAACCCTCACCCTCATACTAACCCTAAACCTCACCTTAAAACTCACCCTAACCCTCCCCCTAACCCTCACCCTCAGCCTCAACCTCAACCTCACCCTAACCCTAACAATAACTCCAATTCAAACCCTAACCCTCACCCTCACCCTAACTCTAAACGTAACCCTAACCAAAACCCTCACTCTAAGCCTAACCTTATCCCAAACCCTCAACCTAAACCTAAACCTAATCTTAAATCTAACCCTCACCCTGACCCTAACCCTTACCCTCACCCTAAGTCTAAGGCTAACCCTCAGCCTAACCCTCATACTAACACTAACCCTAACCCTAACCCTCACCCTAACCTTACCCCGAACCCTAACCCTAACACTCACCCAAACCCTAAGCCTCAACCTCACCCTCAACCTCACCATCAACCTGACCCTGTCCCTCACACACACCCTCATCCTAATCCTAACCATAACTCTAACCCTCACCCTAAACCTAACCATCATCCTCACGCTCACCATGACCCTCACCCTAACCCTTCCCTCACCCTCACCCTCATCCTAACCATAACCCTAACCCTCAACGTAAAACTAACTCTGACCCTCCCCCTCACCTTCACACTAAGCCTAACCTATATCTAAACCTCACACAAACCCTAACCCTCACACTCAACCTCACCGTCACCCTCACCCTAACCCTCACACTCACCCTCACCCTAACCCTAAACATAATCCTAACCCTCACCCTAAACCTAACCATCAACCTCACCCTCACCATGACCCTCACCCTAATCCAAACCCTAACCCTAACCATAACCCTAACGCTCACCCTAAACCTTACTGTGACCCTCATCCTCACCTTCACACTAAGCCTAACCCTACACCTAAGCATAATCCTAAACCTAACCCTCACCCTCACCCTCAACCAAACCTAAAACTCAGCCTAACCCTAAGCCTAAACCTAGCCCTCACCCTAACCTTTACCCTCACCATCACCCTAACCCTAATCCTCAACCTAAACCTAACCCTCAACCTAACCCTAACCCTAACCCTCAAGCTCAACCTCACCCTAACCCTATCCCTATCCCTCACCCTCACCCCAACCCTAACCCTAACCCTATCCCTAATACTAACCCTAATCCTCACCCTCACCCTCACCTTAACCCTAACCCTAAGTCTAACCCTCACCCTAACCCTAAACCTATTGCTATCCATAACCTTCATCCTCACCCTAACCCTAAAACTAACCCTAACACTAAACCTCACCCTTACCCTCACCCTAAACCTAAACCTAAACCTAACCCTTACCCTAACGCTGACCCTAACCCTCAACCTAACCCTAACCCTCACCCTCACCCTAACCCTCACACTAAACCTTACTCTCACCCTAACCATAACCATAACCCTAACTCTAACCCTCACCCTCACCCTAAGCCTAGCCTGAACCCTAACCCTCACCCTAACTCTAACGCTATCCCTAAATCTCGCCCTCACCCTAAACCACATTATAACCCTTACCAACACCATAACTCTAAACCTAAACCTAACCCTAATCCTCACCCTCACCCTAACCCTCACCCTCACCCTAACACTCACTGTCACCTTAACCCTCACTCTAAACCTAACCGCCACCCACACCCTAAAATTCACCCTCACCCGAACCCGCATCCTCACCCTAAACCTACCCTAAACCTCACCCTAACCCTAACCCTCACCCTAAACCTAACTCTAACCCTCACCCTCATACTAACCCTAACACTCACCTTAATCCTCACCCTAACCCTCACCCTAACACTAACGCTAACCCTAACCCTCACTCTCACACTAACCCTCACCAAAACCCTTATCCTCACACTAACCCTAACCCTAACCCTAAACCTCACATTAACCCTAACCCTCACCCTAACCCTAACCCTACCCCTCAACCTACCACTCACCCTAACACAAACTCTAACCTTCACCCTAACCCTAACACTAACCCTCACATTTACCCTAACCCTCACCGTAACCCTAACCCTCACCTCAACCCTAACCATCACCTACACCCTCACTCTCACCGTCTCCCACACCTAACACTCACCCTCACCCTAAACATCACCCTACCCATAATCCTCACCCTAACCCTAACCTTAATCCACACATAACCCTAACACTCACGTTAAATGTAACCCTCACCCTAATCCTAACCCTAAACCTTTCTTAACTGAAACCCTCACTCTCACCGACACCCTAGCCCTCACCCTAAAACTAACCCTAACCCTAAACCTCACCCTCAACCTCAACCCACCTTCAGTCTAACCCTAACCATAAACCTAATCCTAACCCGAACCCTAACCCTCACCCTCATCCTCACACTAACCCTAACCCTAAACTTAACCCTAATGCTAACTCTAGCCCTCACCCTCACCCTAACCGTCACCCTAACCTGAACCTGAACACTAACCCTAATCCAAATGCTGACCGTAAATCTCAACCTCACCCTAACACTCACCCTAAACCTTACCCTCACCCTCAACCTCACCCTGACCCTAAACCTAATCCTAAACCTAACCCTCACCTTAACCCTCAAACTAACCCTAACCCTAACCCTACCTCTCAGCCTAACCCTCACCCTAAACCTAACCCTAACACTAATCCTCAACCTATCCCTAAACCTAACCCTCACCCTAACCCTCACCCTCACCCTAAACCTAATGCTAACATAAACCCTCAACTATATACTAATCCTCGCCCTAACCCTTCCCTCATCTTAACCCTATCCCTCACCCTCACCATAACCCTCACCCTAATTTTTACCCTCAGCCTAACCCTCAACCTAACCTTAACCCTAACCCTAACACTAACAATCACACTAACCCTCACCTGAATCCTAAGCCTAAACCTAACCCTCACCCTAACCCTCAACCTAACCCTTTCACTCACCTAAACCCTAACCCTAACCCTCAGCCTAATCCTCATCCTAACCCTAACCCTAACCCTCACCCTAACCTTAAGGCAAACCCTAACCCTAACCCTCACCCTAAACCTAACACTCACCCTCAGCCTCACCCTCACCCTCACCCTAACTCTAAACCTAACCCTAACAAAAACACACACCCTAATCCTATCCATATCCCTAAGACTCACCCTAAACTTAACCCTAATCTTAATCCTAACCCTCAAACTGAACCTTACCCTCACCCTAACCCTAATTCTAACCCTCAGCCTAACCCTCACTCTAACACTAATCCTATCCCTAACACTCACCCTAACCTTTAACCTAACCGTAAAACTAACCCTCATCCAAACACTAACCCTCACCCTAACCCTCAACCTCACCATCACCTCACACTCACCCTCACCCTAACCCTAACCATAACCCTAACCGTCACCCTAAACCTAACCCTCACCCTCATCCACAACCTCACCATCAACCTCACCCTAACCCTCACCCTCACCCTCACCTAACCCTAAGCATAACCCTAACCCTCACCCTAAACCTAACTCTGACCCTCATCCTCAACTTCACCCTTAGCCTAACCCTACACCTAAGCCTAATCCTAAACCTAACACTCACCCTCACCCTAATCCTAAAACTCACCCTAAACCTAACCCTAACCCTAACCCTCACCATAACCCTAAACATCACCCTAACACTAACCCTCACCCTAAATCTAATCCTAACCCTCACCCTCACCCTAACACTAAACCTAATGCTAACCCTAATCCTAACCCTCACCCTAAAACTCACTCTAACCCTTACCCTCACCCTAACCCTCAACCTAACGCTAACACTAACCCTAACACTAAACCTCACCCTAACCCTCACCATAAACCAAAACCTAAACCCAAACCTCACCCTAACGCTCACCCTAACCCTCAACCTCACCCTATCCCTCACCCTCACCGTAACCCTCACACTAAACCTTACCCTTCACCTTAACCCTAACCCTATCCCGAACTCTAACCCTCACCCTCACCCTAAGCGAAACCCGAACCCTAACCCTCACCCAAACCCTCACCCTAACTAACTATATCGCTAAAACTCACCCTCACTCTAAACCTCATCCTAACCCTTACCCTCAACATAAGCCTAAGCCTAAGCCTAACCTTAATCCTCACCATAATCCTAACCCTCACCCTCATCCAAACCCTCAC
Source organism: Dipodomys merriami (assembly GCF_024711535.1). NCBI lineage: Eukaryota > Metazoa > Chordata > Mammalia > Rodentia > Heteromyidae > Dipodomys > Dipodomys merriami. The sequence goes on along the minus strand of NW_027202482.1, from coordinate 3,083,832 downwards.
CCTCACCTTAACTCTCACCCTAACCCTACCCATTACCCACTCCAGAAAACTCACCCTCAACCGAACCCTAACCATCACCCTGACCCTATCCTATACCTCAAGCTAACCCTAACCCTCACCCTAACCCTAACTCTAACCCTCACCCTCATACTAATCCTAACTCTAACCCTGATCTTAATCTTCAGCTTATCCTCACCCTAACCCTAAGACTAACCCTCACCCTCACTCTCACCCTAACCCTCACCCTAACCCTTATCCTCACACTAACCCTAACCCTAACACTAATCCTCACACTAACCCTAACCCCCAACCTAACACAAAACCTACCCCTAATCCTCCCCCTTCCCCTAACCCTAACCCTCACCTTCACCCTAACACTTAACTTCACCCTAACCCTCACCCTAACCCTAAACCTCACCTACACCCTAACCCTCACCCTCAACCTCACCCTCATCCAAAAAATCACCCTAACCCTAACACTCACCCAAAGCCTAACCCTAATCCTCAACCTCACCCTAACCCTAACCCTCACCCTCACCCTAACCCTCACCCTCAGCTTAACCCTAACCCTAACCCTAATACAAACCCTAAACCTCACACTCACCCTCACCCTAACTCTAAACCTAACTCTAACCAAAACCCTCACCCTAAACCTAACCCTATCCCTATCCCTCTCCCTAAACCTGACCCTAAACCTAACCCTAACCCTCACCCTCACCCTAACCCTAAACCTCACAACAACACTTACCCTCAACCTAACCCTAAAACTAACCCTCAGCCTAACCCTCATCCTAACCCTAACCCTAAAGCTAACCCTCACCCATACCCTGACCCTCACCCTCATCATCAACCTCACCATCACCCTCACCCTAACCCTCACACTCACCCTCACCCTCACACTAATCCTAACCCTAACCCTAACCCTCACCCTAAACCTAACCGTCACCCTCATCCTCAACTTCAAAATCACCCTCACCCTAACACTCACCCTCACCCTAAACCTAAACATAACCCTAACCCTCACCATAAACCTAACTATGACCCTCCCCCTCTCCCTCCCCCTAAGCATAACCCTACACTTAAGCCTAATCCTATACCTAATCCTCACCCTTACCCTAAACCTAAACCTCACCCTAACCCTAACCCTAACCCTAGCCCTCACCCTAACCCTAACCTTAAAACTAACCCTCACCCTAACGCTCACCCTAAAACTCAAACTAACGCTAACCCTAACCCTCACCCTAATTCTCAACCTAAACCTTACCATCACCATATCCCTATCCCTAACCCTAACTCTAACCCCCACCCTCACCCTAAGACTAACCCAAACCTTAACCCTCACCCTAACCCTCACCCTAACTCTAACGCTACCCCTAAAACTCACCCTTACCCTAAACCTCATCCTAACCTTTACACTCACCAGAAACCTAACCCTAACCCTAATACTCACCATAATCCTTACCCTCACCCTCACCCTAACCCTCACCATCACTTTAACCTTCACCCTAACCCTAACCATCACACACACCCTAAAACTCACCTGAACCCGAACCCTCACCCGCAACCTAACCCTACCCTAAACCTCACCCTAATTCTAACCCTCACCCTAAACCTAACTCTAACCCTCACACTCATACTAACCCTAACCCTAACCTTAACTTTCACACTAAACCTCTCCCTAACCCTAACCCTAAACCTAACCCTCACTATCAGCCTAAACCACACCCTAATCCTTATCCTCACATTAACGATAACCCCAACCCTATACCTCACATTAACCCTTACCCTCACCCTAACTCCTCACCCTACCCCTCACCCTAACCCTAAACCTAGCCCTCACCCTAACCCTCACCCTCACCCTAACCCTAACACTAACACTAATGCTAACCCTAAACCTCAACCTTACCGTAAACCTCACCCTAACCTTTAACCTCACCCTCAACCTCACCCTAACCCTAACCCTAACCCTACCCCTCAGCCTAATCTTCAACCTAAACCTAACCCTAACGCTAATCCTCACCCTATTCTTAACCCTAAACCTAACCCTCACCTTAACCCTTAACCTCACCTTAACACTAATTTTAACATTACCTCTCAACCTCACGCTAAACTTCACCCTAACCCTTACCTTCACCTTAACCCTAACCCTCACCCTCACCCTAACCCTTACACATACCCTAACCCTCACGCTAACCCAAACTCTAACCCTAACACTGCACTTCACCCTAACCCTCACCAGAAACCTAAGCCTAAACGTAACCCTAACCCTCACCCTAACACTCACCCTAACCCTTACCCTCACACGAAAACTAACCCTAACCCTCAGCCTAACCCTCATCCTAAACCTAACCCTAACCCTAACCCTCACTCTGACCTTAGCCCTACCACAAACCCTAACCCTCACCCTAACCCTAACCCTCACTCTCACCCTCAACCTCACCCTCAGCCTAGTCCTAACCCTAACCCTAATCCAAAACCTAAACCTCACCCTCACCCTCACCCTAACTCTAAACCAACCCTAAGCAAAACCCTCACCCTAATGCTAAACCTATGCCTAACCCTCACCCTAAAAATAAACCAAACCTTACCCTCACACTCACCCTAACGCTAACCCTCACCCTAACCCCATCGCTAAACCTCAGCCTAACTCTCATCCTAACCCTAACCCTAACCCACACCCAAAACCTAAAGCTCACCCTCACCCTCAACCTCATCTTCAACCTCACCCTAAACTTCACCCTCACCATTACCCTAACCCTAACCATAACGTAACCCTCAACCTAAACCTAACCCTCACCCTCAACCTCACCATCACCCTTACCCTAACAATCACCCTCACCCTCACCCTAAACCTAACCATAAGCATAAAGCTCACCCTAAACCTAACTCTGACCCTCACCCTCACCCTCACCCTAAGCCTAACCCTACATCTAAGCCTAATCCTAACCCTAACCCTCGCCCTCACCCTAGCATAACCCTCACCCTAACCCTAACTCTAATCCGAAACCTACCCCTCTCCCTCACTCTAACCCTCCCACTTACCCTCACCCTAACCCTATCCCTCACCCTCAGCCTAACCCCAACCTTAACCCTAATCCTAAACCTACCCTCACCCTCAACCTCGCCCTAACTCTAACCCTAACCCTAACCCTGAACCTCACCCTAAACCTAAGACTTTCCCTAATCTTCACACTAACCCTAACCCTCACCCTAAACCTAACCCTAAACCTCACCCACACCCTAACCCTAACCCTCACCCTAACCATCACACTAACCCTAATGCTAACCCTAAACCTCACCCTCACCATAAACCTCACCCTAACCCTTACCCTCACCCTAACCCTAAACCTAACCCTAATCCTCACACATATCCTAACTCTAACCCTCACCCTAATCCTAACACTAACACGAACTTTCACCCTAACCCTCACCCTAGCCCTAGTCCTCACCCTAACCCTTACCCTAAACCTCACCCTAACCCTCAACCTAACCGTAAACCTAATGCTAATATTAACCCCCAACCATAGCCTAAACCTCTCCCTAACCGTTCCCTCACCTTAAACCTGTCCCTCACCCTCACCATAACCCTCACCCTAACCGTTACCCTCAGCCTAACCCTCAACCTAACCTTAACCCTAACCCTAAAACTAATCCTCACCCCTAAACTTAAGCCTAAACCTAACCCTCAAACTAACCTTTCACTCACCGGAACCCTAACCCTAAACCTCAGCCTAAACCTAATCCTAAACCTAACCCTAACCCTAACCCTCAACCTTACCTTAATGCTAACCATAACCCTAACCCTCACCCTAACCCTCACCCTAACCTTAATGTTAAACCTAATATTAAGCCTCACCCTAACCCTCTCCCTAACCCTAAGCCTCACCCAAACCCTAACCCAAACCCTCAGCCTAACCCTCATCCTAACCCTATCCCTAACCCTAACCCTCACCCTCACCCTAACCCTAACCCTAAGCCTCACCTTAAACCTCACCCTCACATTAATCCTCACCCTAACCCTAACCCTAAGCCTTTCCTAACTGAAACCCTCAGCCTCACCCTAACCCTCACACTAATCCTCACCTTAAACTTCACCCTCACCCTCAGCCTAACCCTACGACAATCCTAACTGAAACACTCACCCTCAACCTAACCCTAATCGCCACCCTAACCATTACCCTAACCCTCACCTTAAATATCACCATCACCCTAATCCTCACCCTAACCCTAAACTTAAGCCTTTCCTAACCGAAACCCTCATCCTGACCCTAACCCTGACCCTAACCCTCACCCTCACCCTAGCCCTCACCCTAAAACTAACCCTAACCCTAACACTCACCCTCACTCTCAGTCTAACCTTAACCCTAACCTTAATCCTAAACCTAAATGTAATCCTCACCCTCAACTTCACCCTAACCCTAACCCTAACCCTTACCCTAATGCTAACACTAGCTCTCACCCTCAACCAAAACCTAACCCTAACCCAAACCCTCACCCTAACCTAACCCTAACCCTCACCCTAACCCTAACCCTCAACCTAACCCTCACCCTAACCCTAACCCTAACCCTACCACTCAGCCTAACCCTCACACTACACCTAACTCCAACTCTAATCCTCACTCTATCCCTAACCCTAACCCTCACCCTCACCGTAACACTAATGCCAACAATAAACCTAAACCTCGCCCTTACCCTTACCCTCACCTTAACCCTACCCTCACCCTCACCCTAACCCTCAGCCTAACACATACCCTCACCCTAAACGTCACCCTAACCCTAAGCCTAACCCTCAACCTCACCATCACCCTTATCCTCACCCTAACCCTTACCCTCAACATAAACCTCACACTAAACCTAAGCCCAAACCTCACCCTCACCCTCACCCTAACCCTCACCCTAACCATTACCCTCACTCGAACCCAGACCCTAAACCTCAGCCTAACCCACATCCTAACCCTAACCCTAACCCTCATCCTAACTGTAACCCCAACACTAACCCTAACGGTCACCTCAACTTAACCCTAACCCTCACCCTCACCCTCACCCTCAAACTCAGCCTCAGCCTAACTCTAACCCTAACCCAAATCCAAAACCTGAACCTCACCCTCACCCTCACCATAACTCTAAACCTAACTATAACCAAAACCCTCACCCTAACCCTAACCCTATCCCTAAAACTCTCCCTAACCCTAACCCTAATTCTAATCCTAACCCTCACCCTAAATCTAATCCTTACTCTCACCCTAACCCTAACCCTCACACTAATCATTACCCTCAGCCTAACCCTAACACTAACTCTCATCCTAACCCTCATCTTAACCATAACCCTCACGCTAAACCTAACCCTCAACTTCACCCTCACCCTCAGCATCACCCTAACCCTAACCCTTACCCTCACCCTAACCCTAAACCTAACCATAACAACAACCCTCACCCGAAACCTAACTATAACCCTCACCCTCAGCCTAAGCCTAACATTACACCTAAGCCTAATCCTAAACCTAAACCTTAACCTCACTGTCACCGTAACCCTAATCCTCACCCTAACCCTAACCCTAACCCTCACCCTAACCATAACCCTCACCCTCACCCTAACCCTAAAGCTAACCCTAACACTCTCCATCACTCTAACCCTAACCCTAACACTCACCCAAACCCTAACCCTAACCCTAATGCTTTCCCTAACCCTCACCCTCACCCTAACCCTTACCCTCAGCCTAACACTCACCCTAACCCTAAATCTAAACCTAACCCTCACCCTAACACTCCCCCTAACCATCAACCTAACGCTAACCCTCACCCTCACCCTAACTGTCACCCTAAACCTTAACCTCACCCTAACCCTATCCCTAAACATAACTCTAACCCTCACCCTCACCCTAAGCCTAACCTTCACCCTAACTCTAATGCTACCCCTAAACCTCACCCTCAACCTAAACCTCATCCTAAACCTTACACACACAATAACCCTAACCCTAACCTTAACCCTAACTCTCATCGTAATCCTTATCCTCACCCTCACCCTAACCATCACTATCACCTTAACACTCACCCTAACCCTACCCTAAACCTCACCCTAACTCTAACTCTCACCCTAAACCTAACTGTTACCCTCACCCTCATACTAACCCTAACCCTTACCTTAACCTTCACCCAAAACCTCACCCTAATCCTAACGCTAACCCTAAACTTCACTCTCAGCCTAACCCACACCTTAACCATTATCCTCACACTAACGCTAAACCTAACCCTAACCCTCACATTAACCCTAAACCTCACCCTAACCCATCACCCTACCCCTCACCCTAACCCTAAACCAAACCCTCACCCTAACCCTAACCCTAAACCTAACCATCAGCCTAACATTAAGCCTAAACCTAATGTTAACCCTAAAACTCAACCTCACGCTAAACCTCACCCTAAACATTACCTTCACCCTCAACAGCACCCTTATCTTAACCCTAACCATAATCCTCACCCTAACACTAACCCTAACCCTAACCCTAACCCTTACACTCACCCTAACCCTCAAGCTAACCCTAACACTAACACTAACACTAACCCTCAACCTAACCCTCACCTGAACCCTAAGCCTAAACCTAAGCCTAACCCTCAACCTAACACTCAAACTAATCCTTACCCTCAAATGAGAACTAACAGTAACCCTCATCCTAACCCTCATCCAAATCCTATCCCTAACCCTAACCCTCATCCTGACCTTAGCCATAACACAAACCCGAACCCTCAGCCTAACCCTAACCCCAACCCTAATCCAAACCCTAAACCTCACCCTCACCCTCACCCTAATTCTAAACCTAACCCTAGGCAAAACCCTCACCCTAACCCTAACCCTATTCCTAACCCACACACTAACCTAAACCTAATCCAAAACCTAACCCTCACCCACATCCTAACCCTTACCCACACCCTAACCCTAACCCCAAACCACAGCCTAACTCTGATCTTAAACCTAGCCCTAAACCACACCCAAAACCTAACCCTCACAGTCACCCTAACCCTGACCCTAGCCCTATACCTAAGCCGAATCCTATCCCTAACCCTCACCCTCATCCTAACCCTAACTCTCACCCTAACCCTAACCCTCACCCTAATCCTAAACTTAACACTCACGCTCACCCTAAACCTAAACCTAACCCTAACCGTAACCCTCACCCTAACCCTAACCCTAACCCTAATGCTAACACTAAACTTCACCCTCACCCTAACCCTAACCCTAACCCTAATGCTAATACTAAACCTCACCCTCACCTTAAACCTAACCCTATGCCGAACCCTCACCCTAACCCTAACCCTAACCCTAATGCTATCCCTAAACCTCACCCTCACACTAAACCTCACTGTAACCCTTACCCTCATCCTAACCCTAAACCTAACACTAACACTAAACCTCAACCTAACCCTCAGCCTAAAACTAAACGTAAACCTAACCTTCACACTAATGTTCACCCTAACCCTCAAACTCACCCTAGCCCTCAACTAACTCTAAACGTCACCCTCACCCTAACCCTCAAACTAAACCTTACCCTCACCCTAACCCTAACCCTCACCCTCACCCTAACCTCAACCTCACCCTAGTCCTCACCTTAACCCTAAACCTCACCCTCACCCTAACCCTCACCCTAACCCTTTCCCTCACCCTAACCCTAACCCTAACGCTCAGCCTAACCCTCATCCTAACCCTAACCCAAACACTAACCCTCACCCTAACCTTAACCCTAACCCCAACCCTAACACTCAATCTAAACCTAACCCTCACCCTCACACTCAACCTCAACCTCAGCCTAAACCTAACCCAAACTCCAATCCAAAAGCTAGCCCTCACCCTCACCCTAACTCTAACCCTAACCCTTACCCTAAACATCACCCTAACCCTAACCCTCCCTCACCCTCAACCTAATCCTAATCCTAAACCTAACCCTTAATCTCACCCTCACCATAAATCTAACACTCACCCTAACACTAACCCTAAACCTAATTCTATACCTAACCCTCACCCTAACTTTAACCATCACCCTCACCCTCAGCCAACCCTAACTCTACCCCTCAGCCTAACCCTCACCCTAACCCTAACACTAACCCTAATCAAAACCCTAACCCTCACCCTCACCCTCACTCTAACTCTAACTCTAACCCTAACCCTAACTCTCACCTAACCCTAACCCTAACCCTAACACTAAAGCCAACACTATCCCTCACCCTCACCTTAAGCCTCACCCTAACCCTAACTTTCACCCTCAACCTCACCCTAAACTCCACCCTAAACCTCACCCTCACCCTAGCCCTCACCCTAAACCTAACCCTAAGCCTAACCCTAACCCTCACCCGCCCCCTAACCCTAAACCTATCCCTAAAAATCACACTAACCCTAAACCTAACAATAATGCTAAACATAAACCTCAAACTCACGCTCACCCTAATCCTCACGCTAAGCCTAAGCATAATCCTAACCCTCACCCTCACCCTAACCCTCACCCTAACCCTTAGAAACACACTAAACCTAACCCTTACCCTCAGCCTAACCCTCATCCCAAGCCTAACATTAACCCTAACCCTCACCCTAACCTTAACCCTAACCCCAACCCTAACACTCAACCTAACCCTAACCATCACCCTCAAACTAAACCTCAACATCAGCCTATACATAACCCTAATCCAAACCCTAACATTCATCCTCACCCCAAACCTAATTCTAACCCTAACCCTCACCCTAACACTCACACTCACCTTAATTCTATCCCTAAACCTCACCCTAACCCTAACCCTAATCCTAAGCCTAACCCTTATCTCAAACTCACCGTAACCCTAACACTCACCCTAACCTTCACCCTAACCCTAACCCTCACCCTCACACTCACCCTAACCCTACCCTAACCCTAACCCTCGACCTAAACCTAAGTGTAACTCTAATGCTAACCCTACACGTCACCCTCACCCTAAACCTAACCCTAACACTCACACTAACCCTAACCCTAACCCTAATGCTATACCTAACCCTCTCCCAAACCTTATCCCTCACCGTCAACTTTACCCTCACCCTCACCCTAACCCTACCCCTACCCCTCAGGCTAACCCTAACCCTAAACCTTAACCTAAACCTAATCCAAACCCTAACCCTCACCCTCACCTTCACCCTAACTCTAAACCTAAAACTAACCCTAAACCTCACACTAACCCTAACCCAATCCATAACCCTCATGCTAACCATAACCCTAATCCTAAACTTAACCCTCACCCTCAACCTCACCACAACCCTAACACTCACCCAAACCCTAATCTTAACCCGAGCTCTCACCCTAAGACTTACCCTCACCCTCACCATAACCCTAATCCTCAACATCACACTATCCCTCACTCTAAGCCTAACTCTCACCCTAACTCTAATACTAACCCTAACCCTAACTCTAACCCTAACCCTAACACTATTCCAAACCCTCATGCTAACCCTAACCCTAACCCTAACCCTCACCCTCACACTCACCCTAAACCAAACCCTCACACAAACCCTCACCCTAAACCTAATACTAATCCTTACAATAACCGTAAACCTAACCCTCACCTTCACCCTAACCCTCACAGTCACCCCTAACCCTAACACTCACCTACACCCTCACCCTCACCCTCACCCTCACCTTCACACTAACAAGACACCCTCATATTAAACATCAATCTAACCCTAACTCGCACCCTAATCCTAACTGTAAGGCTCACCCTAACCCTGATCCTCACCTTAAAGCTCACCCTCACTCTAATCTTCACCCTAACCCTAACCATAAGCCTTTCCTAACTGAAACGCTCACCCTCACCCATACCCTTACCCTAACCCTCACCCTCACCCTAGCCCTTACCCGAAACCTAACCCTAACCCTAACCCGCACCCTCACCCTCACCCCACCCTCAGCCTAAACCTAACCATAAACCTACACCTAACCCTAACCATAACCTTTACACTAAACCTAATCCTAACCCTAATGCTAACACTAACCTTCACAATAAATCTAAGCCTAACCCTAACCCTAACCCTAATCCTAATTCTATCCCTAAAACTCAACCTCACCCTAAACATCATACTAACACTTACCCGCACCCTCAAGCGCACCCTAATCCAATACCTAACCCTAACCCTCACACTAACCCTCACCCTAACCCTAACCCTAACCCTACCCCTCAGCCTAACCATCACGCTAACCCTAACACTAACCCTAATCAAAACCCTAACCCTCACCTTATCACTAACCATAACCCTAACCCTCACCCAAACCCTCAACCTTACCCTATGCCTAATGCTAACATGAAGCCTAAACCTCAACCTAAACCTCAACCTAACCCTTAACCTCACCATAACCCTATCCCTCACCCTCACCCTAACTCTCACCAAAACCTTACCATCACCCTCACCCTAACACTAACCCTAACCCTAAGCCTCGCCCTAACCCTCAACCTAAGCCTAACCCTAACCCTCACTCTAACTCTCACCCTAACCCTATGCCTAATCCTGACCCTCAACCTCAAGCTAACCCTTACCCTCACCCTAACCCTAACCCTATCCCTCAGCATAACTCTCATCCTAACCCTAACCCTAACCCTAATCATCACATTAACCTTAACCCTAACCCAAACCCTAACACTCCCCCTAACCTTAACCCTCATGCTCACACTCAAACTCCCCCTCAGCCTAACCCTATCCCTAACCCTAATCCAAATTCTAACCCTCACCTTCACGCTCACACTAACCCTCAACTTTACCCTAAACCTCACCCTAATCCTTACCCTCACCCAAAATCTAATCCTAACCTTAACGCTAACTCTAACACTCAACCAAACCCTTTCCCTAACCCTCATCCTAAACCTAGCTCACACCTTAACCCTAACCCTAATCCTCACCCTCACCCTAACCCTAACCCTCACCCTAACCCTAACCCTCAACCTCATCCTAACCCTTACCCTCACCATATCCCTAAACCTAACCTAACCCTAACCCTAATCCTCACACTAACCCTAAACCTAACCCTCACACTAATGCTCAACCAAATCTTCACCCTCACCCTAAAGCTTACCATCAGCTTAACCCTCACCCTAACCCTAACCCTCACTAACACAGTAACCCTCACCCTCACGCAAACCCTCACCCTAAACCTAAACCTGACCTCACCCTTTCCCGCACCCTAAATCTAACACTAACCCTCACCCTCAACCTAACCCTAACCCTAACAAGAACCCTAACCCTCACAGTAAACCTAACCCTCACCCTAACCCTAACCCTCACACTCTCCCTAACCCTAACCTTAACTGTAACCCTCACACTCACCCTAACACTCAACCTAACCCTCACCCTCATCCTCACCCTAACCCTCACCCTCACCCTAAACCTCCCCTAACCCTAACCCTCACACTAACCCTAACCATAACCCTAACCCTAACACTCACCCTAACCTCACCCTAACCCTAAGGACAATCCTAAGCCTCACCCTCATCATAAACCTCACCCTAACCCTTATCCTCACACTAAACCTAACCCTAACCCTAACCATCACACTCAAACTAACCTTCACCCTCACACTTTCCCTAACCCTAAACTTAACAGTAAACCTCACCTTCATACTAAACATCATCCTAACGCTAAATCTCACACTAACCTTAACCCTAACCCTCACCCTAACCTATTCCTCAACATAACCCTCACTCACCCCTAATCCACACACTAACACTAACCCAAACCCTATTCTAACCGAAACACTCACCTTACCCTCCACCTCAACCTAACCCTCATCTTCACCCTAAACCTCACCCTAGCCCTCACCCTAACCCTAACCCTAGCCCTCACCGTAACCCTAACCTTAACCCTGTCCCTAATCCTAACCCTAACACTAATCCTAACACTAACCCTAATCCTAACCCTAACCCTAATCCTAACCCTTAGCCTCAACCTATCCTTTACACTCATCCTCACCCTAACGCTAACCCTCACCCTAAACCCAACCCTATCCCTCAACCTCACCCTAACCCTCACCCAAATCCTAACGCTCACCCTATCCCTAACGCTAACCCTACACCTCACACAAACCCTAACCCTCACCCTAACCCTAACCATAATCATAACCCGCACACTAACCCTAAACCTAACCCTCACCTAACCCTCATTCTAATCCTAACTCTAAACCTAACCCTCACCCTAACACTAACCCTAACCCTAACCCGAGCCCTCACCGTAACCCTAACCCTCACCCTCCCGCTACCCATCACCCTCAGCATAACCCTAATCCTAACCCTCACCGTTACTCTCACCCTAAATCTAACCCTAAACCTAACCCTAATACTCACCCTCACCCTCACCCTCACCATAGCCCTCACCCTCAACCTCACCCTAAACATCACCCTAACCCTAACCCTCACGCTAACCATAACCCGAAACCTCACCCTAACACTAAACCTAACCATAACCCTCACCCTAACCTTAACACTAACCCTAACCCTCACCCTCACCCTAACACTCACTTTAACCCTTATTCTCACACTAACCCTAACCCTAAGCCTAACCTTCACTCTAACCCTAACCCTCACACTAATCCTAACCCTACACTTCACCCTAACTCTCACCATAACCCTAAACCTAACCCTAACCCTCACAATAAACCTAACCCTCACCCTAAGCCTAACACTAACCCTCACTCTAAACCTAACCCTCACACTCACCCTAAAACTCACAGTCACCCTACACCTCACCGTAACCCTAACCCATAACTACAACCAAACCCTCACCCGAACCCAAACCCTAGCCCTCACACGAAAACTCACCCTCACCCTAACACTCACACTAACCCTTACACAAACCCTAACCCTAAAACTCACCCGTACCCTAACCCTCCCCCTAAACCTTACACACACCCTAACCCTAATCCTAACACTAACCCTCACCCTCACACTAACCCTCATCCTAAACTTTAACCTCAACCTAAACCAAACCCTAACACTAAACCTAATACTCACACTAACCCTAATCCTAACCCTACCCCTCACACTCCCCCTCACCCTAATCCTAACCCTAACATTCATCTTAACACTAACTCTCACCCTCACCCTCACCCTAAACCTAACCCAAACGCTAAACCACATGGTCACCGTAATCTTCACCCTAACCCTAACCCTAACTATTATCTAAACGAAAACCTCAGGCTCAACCTCACCCTCACACTAACCTTCACCCTCACCCAAGCCCTCACTCTAACATTAACCCTCACCCTAACGCTAACACTAAAACTCTCCCTCAACCTCACCCTAACCCTAAACCTAACCCTAACCCTATTCCTAACACTAACCCTAAACCTAATGCTAACTCTAAAACTCAAACTCACCCTAACCCTCACCCTAAAACTTACCGTCACCCTAACCCTAACCCCAACCCTCACACTAAACCTAACCTTCCAACTAACTTTAAACCTACCCCTCAGCCTAACCCTCACCCTAAACCTAACCCAACCCAAATCCTCGCCCTATCCTTAAGCTTAACCCAAACCCTCACCCTAACCCTCAACCTCACCCTAACCCTAATGTTATACCTAACCCTCACACTCACCCTAACCCTCACCCTAAACCTTACCCTCACCCTAACCCTAACGCTCACCCTCAATCTAACCCTCACCCTAACACTTACCCACAACCTATAACTAACCCTAACCCTAACCCTAACCCTAACCCTAACCCGCACACTAACCCTAAACCTAACCCTCAGCCTAACCCTCATCCTAACCCTAACCCTAAACCTAACCCTCACCCTAACACTAACCATAACCCTAACCTGAATCCTCACCATAACCCTAAACCTCACCCTCACGCTACCCATCACCCTCAGCAAAATCCTAATCCTAACTCTCACCCTCACGCTCACCATAACTCTAACCATAAACCTAACGCTAACACTCACCCTCACCCTCACACTCACCCTAACCTTCACCCTCACACTAACCCTCAACCTCACCCTAAACATCACCCTAACCCTAACCCTCACGCTAACCATAACCCTAAACCTCACCCTAACCCTTACACTAACCCTAACCCTCACCCTCACCCTAACACTCACTTTAACCCTTATTCTCACACTAATCCTAACCCTAAGCCTCAGCTTCACTCTAACCCCTACCCACAAACTAATCCTATCCCGAAACTTCACCCTAACTCTCACCATAACCCTAACCCTAAACCTAAACCTCACACTAAACCTAACCCTCACCCTAAGCCTAACACTAACCCTCACTCTAAACCAAACACTCACCCTCACCCAAACACTCACGGTCACCCTAAACCTCACCATAACCCTAACCCATAACCACACCCAAACCCTGAACCGAACCCGAACCCTTGCCCTCAAACGAACACTCACCCTCACCCTAACGCTCATCCTAACCCTTACCCACACCCTAAACCTAAAATTCACCCTCACCCTAACCCTTAACCACACCCTCACCCTCACCCTAACACTAACACTAAACCTAACCCTCACCCTAAAGCTAACCATAACCCTAACCCTTAACCTCACCCTAACCCTCAACCTAACCCTAAACCTCACCCTCACACTAACCCTCATTCTAAACTTTACCCTCAACCTAACCCAAACCCTAAACCTAAACCTAACACTCACACTAACCCTAACCCTAACCCTCAGCCTAATCCTTATCCTAACCCTAAACCTAACCCTAACCCTCACCCGAAACCTAACCCTAACCCTAATGCTAACACTAACCCTCACCCTCACTCTAACCCTAACCCAAACACTAATCCTAACACTAACCCTCACCCTCACCCTCACCCTAACCCTCACACTCACCCAAGCCTCAACCTAACCCTACCCCTACACCTCTCCGTAACCCTCACCCTAAACCTAACCCTCAAACTTACCCTAACCCTACCCCTAACCCTCACCCACACACTAACCCTAAACCTAACGCTAACCCTCACCCTAACCCTAATACTCACCCACCCCCTAACCCGAACCCGAACCCGAACCCGAACCTGATCCCGAAAATGCACCCTCATCCTCACCCTAACTCGAACCCTCACCCTAAACAACACCCAAACCCTATCCCTAACCCTAACCCTCACCCGAACCCTCACAAAAACCCTCACGCTTACCCTTACCCTCAACCTAACCCTAACCATAAACCTAACCATAACCCTCACACTAACTGTAACCCTCACCCTAACCCTAACGCTAACCCTAAACTTCACCCTCCCCCTCACCCTCACCGTCAGCCTAAACCTAACCGTAAACCTATTCTTATTCCCAACACTCAATCTCTCCCTCGCCTTAAACCTAAACCAAACCCTAACCCTCACACTTACCCTCACCCTCACCCTCACTTTAACCCTCATCCACACCCTAATCTTCATCCAAACCCTAAACATCACCCTATCACTTACCCTCACTCTAACCCTAACCCTAACCCTCACCCTAAACCTAACCTTATCTTAACCCACAAACTCACCCTAATTCTCACCCTAAACATAACCCTTACCTAACGAAACCTTCACCCTCACCCTAACCCTCACCCTCACCATAGTCCTCCTCACCCTAAACCTAACCCTAAACCTAAACCTCACCCTCAACTTCGCCTTCCCGCTCAGCCTTATCCTAAACCTAACCTTAATCCTAACCCTAACCCTCAACCCCACCTAACGCTAAACCTGACCCTCACCCTCACCCTAACCCTAAACCTAACCCTAAAAATAACCCTCACCCTAGCCCTAACCCTAACCCTAAAACTCACCCTAACCCTAAACCTAACCCTAACCCTCACCCTCACCCACATCCTCATCCTCAATCTCACCCTCACCGTCACCATAACACTAACCATCACACTAAGGCTAACCCTCACCTTAACCCTAAACCTAACCCTCACCCTCACTTTCACCCTTACCCTCACCCTAACCCTAACCCTAACCCTAATCCTAACCCTAACCCTCACCCTCATCCTAACCCTAACCCTAACACTCACACTCAACCTCAACCTCACCACCACCCTCACCCTCACACTAACCATGAACCTCACCCTAAATATCACCCTTACCCTAACCCTCAATCTAACCCTACCCCTCTCCCTCACCCTAACCCTCACCCTAAACTTTATCCTCACACTAAACCTAACCCTAATCCTAAACCTCACACTAACCCTAACCCACACCCTAACCCTATCCCGACACCTCACCCTCACTCTCAACATAACCATAACCCTAAACGAAAACCTCATCCTAACCCTAACCCTAAACCTAAACCTCACCCTCACCCTAACCCTCACTGTCACCCTAACCCTCAAACTAAACCTAACCTTCAACCACAACCTAACCCGAACCCGAACCCGAACCCTCACCCGAACCCCAACACTCACCCTCCCCCTAACCCTCACCCTCACAATAAACATCACCCTAACCCTAACTCTCACCCTAAAAATAACGCTAACCCTCAAACTAACCCTAACCCTCAACGTAAACCTAACCCTCAGCCTAAACCTAACCCTCACCCTAACATTGACCCTCACACTAAACCTAACCCTAACACTCAACCTCACGCTCAGCCTCACCCTTACCCTAACCCTAACCCTCATCCTAACCCTAACCATAAACTTAATGCTAACCCTAAACCTAACCCTCACGCTAACCCTAAACCTAATCCTCACACTAAACCTAACCCTCACACTAATGCTAACCCTAAACCTCACACTAAACCAAATCCTCACCCTAACCCTAACCCTGCCCCTCAGCCTAACCCTCACCCTAAAAATAACACGCACCCTAATCCTCACCCTATCCCTAAACTTAACCCTCACCCCAACTCTCACTCTCACCTTAACCCTAATGCTAAACCTAACCCTCACGCTAAACCTAACCCTCACCCTAACCCTTACCCACTCCCTAACCCGAAACCTAAACCTAAACTTAACCCTCACCCCAAACCTCACCCTAACCATAACCATAACCCTAAGCCTAACCTTGACCCTATCCCTCACCCTAACCCTAAACGTCACCCTCACCCTAAACCTCACCTTGAACTTTACCCTCAACCTAAACCAAACCCTAACCCTAAACCTAACACTTACACTAACCCTTACCCTAAACCTCAGCCTAACCCTTATCCTAACCCTAAACCTAACCCTAATCCAAACCCTCACCAGAACCCTAACCCTAAACCTAACCCTCACACTAACCCTAACCCTAAACCTCAGCCTATCCCTCATCCTAACCCTAATCTTCACCCTAACCCTCACCCTCACCCTAACCCTAACACCAACCCTAATCCTCACCCTAACACTAACCCTCACCCTCATCCTAACCCTCACCCTAAACCTTACCCTCAGCATAACCCTATCCCTAACCCTAAACCTAACCCTAAATCTCACCGGAACACACAACCTCACCCTAACCCTCGCCCTCACACCAAAATCACCCTAAACCTAACCCTAATCCTCACACTAACCCTAACCGTAACCCTAACCCTATCCATAACCCTCACCCTAAACCTAACCCTAAATCTAAACCTCATCCTAAATCTAACCCTCCCCCTCCCCCTCCTCCTCCCCCTCTCCCTAACTCTAAAACTACCCTATCCCTAACCCTCCCCCTCAACCTAATCCTAACACTCACCCTAAACATAACCAACATGCTAACACTAACCCTAACCCTCACCCGCACCCTAAAACTCACCCTAACCCTTACTCTCACCATAAGCCTAAACCTACTCATAACACTAACTTTCACCCTAACCCTAACCCTCACCGTTACCCTAACACTCACCCTAACCGTAACCCTAATCCACACCCTAACCCTCACCCTCAACTGAACCCTAAGCCTCACCATAACACTAAACCTTACACTAAACATCATTTTAACCCTAACCCTCACCCATATCCTAACCCTAACCCTCAGCCTAACCCTAACACTGACACTAACCCTCAATCGAAACATAATTCTCACCCTAAAAATAAACCTAACCCTTACCTAACCGAAAACCTCACCCTCACCCTCAACCTAACTCTCACCCTGAACCTAGCCATCACCATAACCTTAACCCTAACCCTATCCCTAACCCTAAACTTATCCCTTACCGTCACCCTAAACCTCACCCTCACCCTAACCCTAACCCTCAACCTAACAGTCACCCTATCCCTAACGCTAACCCTAATCCTCACCCTCATCCAACCCTCACCCTAACTATATCCCTACACCGCACCCTAACTCTCACCCTATGACTATACCTAACCCTCACCCTAAACCTAACCCTAAACCTAACCCTCACCCTCACTCTAAAACTCACAGTCACCCTAACCCTCACCCTAACCCTAACCTTCAAGCACAACCTAACCCTCACCCTCACCCGAACCTTCACACTTACCAGAACACTCTCCTCACCCAAACCCTCACCCTCAAAATAAACATCAACCTAACACTACCCCTCAGCCTAACCCTAACCCTCTACCTAACCCTAAACCTCACCCTGACACTCACACTAACAATAACCCTAACCGTAACCCTCACACTAACCATTACCCTAAACCTAATCCTCACCCTAAACCTAGCCCTCAACCTAACCCTAACCCTCACAATAACCCTAGCCCTAACCCTCATAGTATCCCTTACGCTAATCCTAAGCCTCACCCTAAACCTAGCCCTCACCCTAACCCTAACCCTCACACTAACCCTAACCCTAAACCTTACCTTCACCCTCACCCTCACCCTAACCCTAATCCTAATACTAACACTAACCCACACCCTCACCCTCACACTAACCCTAACCCTTACCGTCACCCTAACCCTCATCCTAACACTAATGCTAACCCTAACCCTCACCTTGATCCTAAACCTCACCCTAACCCTTATCCTCACCATAACCCTAACCCTAACCCTAACCCTAATCCTCACCCTCACCCTAACCCTCCCCCACATCCTAACCCTCAACATTGCCCAATAGCTCATCCTCACCCTAACTTTCACACTAACCTTAACCCTAACCCTAATTCTAAACCTAACATTCAACCTCACCCTCACCCTCACCATAAGCCTAAACCTAGCCCTAAACCTAAACCTAACTCTCCCCCTCACCCTAAACCTAACCCTCACCCTAAACCTCACCCTATCCCTAATGCTAACCCTACACCTCACCCTCAGCCTAACCCTCCCCCTAACCCTTATGTCCACACTAAACCTAACCTTAATCCTAACGCTAAACTTCACACTAACCCTGAACCTCACCGTATGCCTTACTCTAACCCTAACCCTAACATTAACCCTAAACCTAACCCTCACCCTCATCCTCACCCTAACACTCACCCTCACCATAAATATCACGCTAACCCTAAACTTCACCCTAAAACTAAACCTAACACTCACCCTAAACCTAACCCTCACCCTAACGCTCACCCTATACCTAAGGCTAACCCTAAACCTCACCCTCAACCTAACCCTCACTCTAAACCTTATCCTTACACTAAACCTAACCCTCACACTAACCCTAATCCTCACCCTATTCCTAACACTCACCCTAACCCCCACCCTCACCTAACACTAATCCTAACCCTACCTCTCACTCTCACCCTAACCCTCACCCTAAACCTCATCCTAACCCTCATCCTAACCCTAACCCTACCCCTCACCCTCACCCTACCCCTCACCCTAACCCTATCCCTAAACCTAACCCTAAACCTAACTCTGACCCGAACACTCAGGCTCACCCTAACCCAAACCCTCATCCTAACAGTAACAGTTACCCTCAACCTCACCCTCACCCAAGCCCTCAGTCTAACACAAACCCTAATCCTAACCCTCACCCTAACTCTAACAATCACCATAACCCTAACCATCACATTAACACTAACCCTAACTCTCACCCTCACCCTCACCCTCACCCTAACCCTAACCCTCATCCTAACCCTAACCCACACCCTCACCCTAATACTCACCCTAAACCTAGGCCTAACCCTTACCTAACCAAAAACTTCACCCTCACCCTTACCCTCACCCTAAACCTCACTCTCACCCTAGCACTCACCCTACCACTAACTCTCACCCTAACCCTAAACCTAACCCTCACCCTCACCCTCACCCTAACCCTAACCATAAACCTAACCCTAACAGTCATCCTAAACCTAACCCCTAACCTAATTCTAACCCTAAACCTCACACTCACCCTAACCCTCACAATAACACTTACCGTCATCGTAACGCTAAACCTAACCCTCACACTAAACCTAACCCTCACACTTAACCTAACCCTACCCCTCAGCCTAACCCTCACCCTAAACCTAACCTTAACCCAAACCATCACCCTATTCCTCACTCTCACGCTAACCATCACCCTTACACTTACCCTCACCCAAACCCTAAGACTCACCCTCAACCTTACCCTCACCCTAACACTTACCCACACCCTAACACTCACACTAAACCTAACCAAAAACCTAACTTTCACCTTAACCTCTATCTAACCCTAAGCCTCACCCTCACCCTAACCCTCACCCTAAACTTTACCCTCACCCTAACACTTACCCTAACCCTAAACCTAACCCTCACACTAACCCTAACTCCAACCCTCAGCCTAACCCTTATACTAACCCTAAACCTAAACCAACCCTCACCCTAAACCTAACCCTAACCCTAACCCTAACCGTCACACTAAACCTAACGCTAACCCTCAGACTAAACCTCATCCTAACCCTAACCATAACCCTAAATCTAACCCTAAACCTAAATCTGATCCTAACCCTAACCCTCACCCGCACCCTCCCCATCACCCTCAGCCCTAATCCTAACCCTAATCCTAACCCTCACCCTCATCCTCATGCTAACTCTAACCCTAAACCAAAACCTAACACTTACCCTCACTCTCCCCCTAACAACAAACGTATCCCTAACCCTGACCCTAACTCTAACCCTCACCCTATACCTTACCATCAAGCTAACCCTAACCCTGACCCTAACCATCACACTAACCCTCACCCTAACACTAACACTAACCCTAAACCTCATCCTCACACTAAACCTTACCTTAACCCTTACCCTCACCATAACCCTAATCCTAACCCTATCCCTAACACTCACCCTCACCCTCACCCTAACCCTCACACTCACCCTAAACTGCAACCTAACCCTATATCTCCCCCTCTCCCTAACCCTCACCCAAACCCTCACCCTAAACCTCAAACTAACCCTAACCCTACCCCTAACCCTCACCCTCACACTAACCCTAAACCTAATGCAAACCATCACCCTAAACCTAATACTCACCCACAGCCTAACCCTCACCCTCACCCTCACCCGAAACTTCACCCGAAACCTCATACTCACACTAACCCTCACCCTTACCCTATACATCACCCAAACCTTAACCCTCACCCTAATCTTCACCCTAACCCTACCCTCACCCTCACCCTAAGGGTCACCCTAATGTTACTCTCTCCCTAACCCTAACCCTAACCCTATCCATAACGCTCACAATAACAATAACCCTCACCATAACCCTAAACATAAGCATAAACCTAACCCTGAATTTCACCCTCACCCTGACCCTCACCCTCAGCCTAACTCTAACCCTAACTCTATTCCTAATCCTAACCCTCACCCTCACCATAATCCTAACTATAACCCAAACCCTCACCCTCACCCTCACCCTGGCCCTCACCCTAATCCTCACCCACACACTAACTCTCACCCTCACACTAAACATCATCATAACCCTAAACCTCTCCCTAACCTTAACCCTAACCCTCACCCTAAACCTAAACTTAGCTTAACCCTCACACTAACCCTAATCCTCACCCTAACCATAACCCTTACCTAATGGAAACCCTCATCCTCACGCTCACCCTCACCCTCACAATGACCCTAGCACTCACCCAAACCATAACCCTAACCCTCACCTTCAACCTCCCCTGCCCCCTCAGCCTTACCCGCACCCTAACCCTAATCCTAACCCTAACACTCCACCCCACCCTCACCCTTACACTAACACCAACCCTAAAGCTAACCCTCACCCTCACCCTCACCCTAACCCTAACCCTGACAATAACCCTAACACTAACCGTAACCCTAACCGTAAAACTCACCCTAAACCTAATCCTAAACCTCACCCTCACCCTCACCCTCACCCTCATTCTAACCCTCACTCTCATCCTGATCCTCAAAATCACACTTACCCTCACACTAACCCTAACCTTCACCCTCACTTTCACCCTCAACTTCAGACTAACCCTAAACTTAACCCTAATCCTAACCCTAAACCTCACCCTCACCCTAACCCTAATCCTAAACCTCATGCTCAACCTCACCCTCACCAGCCCCCTCGCCCTAACCCTCACCCTCACCCTCACACTCACCCTCACACTAAACCTCAACCTCACCCTAAACCTCACCCTAACCCTAACCCTAACCCTAACCCTAACCCTAACCCTAACCCTAACCCTAACCCTCACCCTAACCCTAATCCTCACGCTAACCCTAACGGTAACCCTACCCATCACTCTAACCCTCACCATAACCCTAACGCTAACCCTATCGCTTTCCCTAAGGCTAACACTAACAGTAACCCTCACCCTCATACTAAACATCACCCTAACATTAACACTCACCGTAACACTAACCCTAACCCTCACCCTAAACCTGACCCTCAACCTAACCATCACACTCCCCTAAACCTCAACCTAACCCTAACCCTAACCCTTACCTAATCGAAACCCTCACACTCACCCTCACCCTAAACCTAACCCTCACACTCACCCTAGCCCTCACCCTAAACCTAACCCTACCCCTCACCCTAACCCTCACCCTAACCCTTACCCTCACCAAAACCCTATCTCTAACCCTCACACTAAACCTAACCCTCACCCTAATTCTAACCCTATGCCTCACCCTAATCCTAACCCTACCCCTCACCCTAACCCTCAACTAACCATCACCCTAAACCTAACTCTCACCCTAACCCTCACCGTAAACCTAACCATAACCCTCAACCTTACCCTAACCTTCACCGTTACCCTAACACTCACCCTAACTGTAACCCTCACCCACACCCTAATCCTCACCCTCACCTGAACCCTAACCCTCACCCTAACCCTAAACCTCACCCTAAAGATCACCTTAACCCTAACTCTCACCCAAATCCTAACCCTAACACTCAGCCTAACTCTAACACTTACACAAACCCCCAATCTAAAAATAATTCTCACCAGAAAAATAACCTTAACCCTTACCTAACCAAAAACCTCACCATCACCCTCATCCTAACCCTCAACCTGACCCTAGCCATCACCCTAACCTTAACCCTAACCCTATCCATATCCCTAACCTTATCCCTTACCGTCACCCTAAACCTCACCCACAACCTAACCCTAACCCTCACCCTAACATTCACCCTATCCCTAACGCTAACCCTAACCCTCACCCTCATCCTAACCCTCACCCTAACTATATCCCTAAACCTCACCTTAACTCTCACCCTAACTCTAAACCTAACCCTCACCCTAAACCTAACCCTAAACCTAACCCTCACCCTCACTCTAAAACTCACCGTCACCCTTAACCTAACCCTAACCCTAACCCTCAAACACACCCTAACCCCAACCCTCAGGCTATCCCTAACCCTCTACCTTACCCTAAACCTCACCCTGACCCTCACACTAACAATAACTCTAACCCTAACCCTCACACTAACCCTTAACCTAACCCTAATCCTCACCCTAAACCTAGCCCTCACACTAACCCTAACCCTAAACCTTACCTTCACCCTCACCCTCACCCTAACCCTAATCCTAATACTAACACTAACCCACACCCTCACCCTCACCCTCACACTAACCCTAAACCTTACCCTCACCCTAACCCGCATCCTAACACTAACACTAACCCTAAACCTCACCTTAATCCTAAACCTCACATTAACCCTTACCCTCACCATAACCTAACCCTAACCCTAATCCTCACCCTAACCCTAACCCTCCCCCACATCCTAACCCTCAACATTGCCCAATAGCTCATCCTCACCCTAACCTTCACACTAACCTTAACCCTAACCCTAATTCTAAACCTAACATTCAACCTCACCCTCACCCTCACCATAAGCGTAAACCTAGCCCTAAACCTAAACCTAACTCTCCCCCTCACCCTAAACCTAACCCTCACCCTAAACCTCACCCTATCCCTAATGCTAACCCTACACCTCACCCTCAGCCTAACCCTCCCCCTAACCCTTATGTCCACACTAAACCTAACCTTAATCCTAACGCTAAACTTCACACTAACTCTGAACCTCACCGTATGCCTTACTCTAACCCTAACCCTAACATTAACCCTAAACCTAACCCTCACCCTCATCCTCACCCTAACACTCACCCTCACCATAAATATCACGCTAACCCTAAACGTCACCCTAAAACTAAACCTAACACTCACCCTAAACCTAACCCTCACCCTAACGCTCACCCTATACCTAAGGCTAACCCTACACCTCACCCTCAACCTAACCCTCACTCTAACCCTTATCCTCACACTAACCCTAACACTAACCCTAACCCTCACACTAACCCTAATCCTCACCCTATTCCAACACTCACCCTAACCCTCACCCTCACCCTAACACTAATACTAACCCTACCTGTCACCCTCACCCTAACCCTCACCCTAAACCTCACCATAACCCTCATCCTAACCTTAACCCTAACCCTCACACTCACCCTACACCTCACCCTAACCCTATCCCTAACCCTAACCCTAAACCTAACTCTGACCTGAACACTCAGGCTCACTCTAACCCTAACCCTCATCCTAACACTAACACTCACCCTCAACCTCACCCTCACCCAAGCCCTCAGCCTAACCCAAACCCTAATCCTAACCCTCACCCTAACTCTAACAATCACCTTAACCCTAACCGTCACATTAACCCTAACCCTAACTCTCACCCTCACCCTCACCGTCACCCTCACCTTAACCCTAACCTTCATCCTAACCCTCACCCAAACCCTCACCCTAATACTCACCCTAAACCTAGCCCTAACCCTTACCTTACCAAAAACTTCACCCTCATCCTTACCCTCACCCTAAACCTCACTCTCACCCTAGCACTCACCCTAGCATTAACTCTCACCCTAACCATAAACCTAACCCTCACCCTCACCCTATACCTAACCATAAACCTAACCCTAACACTCATACTAACCCTAACCCCAAACCTAATTCTAATCCTAAACCTCACACTCACCCTAACCCTCACACTAACACTTACCGTCATCCTAAACCTAACCCTAACCCTCACACTAAACCTAACCCTCACACTTAACCTAACCCTACCCCTCAGCCTAACCCTCACCATAAACCTAACCTTAACCCAAACCATCATCCTATCCCTCACTCTCACCCTAACCCTCACGCTTACCCTTACCCGAACCCGAACCCTAAGACTCACCCTCACCCTTACCCTCACCCTAACACATACCCACACCCAAACACTCACACTAAACCTAACCATAAACCTAACTTTCAGCTTACCCGTTATCTAACCCTAAGCCTCACCCACACCCTAACCCTCACCCTAAACTTTACCCTCAACTTAACCCTTACCCTAACCCTAAACCTAACCCTCACACTAACCCTAACTCCAACCCTCAGCCTAAAACTTATACTAACCCTAAACCTAACCCTAACCCTCACCCTAAACCTAACCCTAACCCTAACCCTAACCGTCACACTAAACCTAATCCTATCCCTCAGTCTAAACCTCATCTTAAACCTAAGCATAACCCTAACCCTAACTCTAAACCTTAACCTCATCCTAACTGTTACGCTCACCCTCACCCTCCCCATCACCCTCAGCCCTAAATCTAACCTTAATCCTAACCCTCACCCTCATCCTCATGCTAACTCTAACCCTAAACCTAAACCTTACACTCACCCTCACTCTCCCCCTAACCCTAAACGTATCCCTAACCCTGATCCTAACTCTAACCCTCACCCTATATCTTACCTTCACCCTAATCCTAACCCTGACCCTAACCATCAAACTAACCCTCACCCTAACACTAAAACTAACCCTAAACCTCATCCTCACACTAAACCTCACCCTAATCCTAACCCTCACCATAACCCTAACCCTAATCCTAATCCTAATCCTCACCCTAACACTCACCCTAACCCTAACCCTAAACCTAATCCTAAACCTAACCCTCGCCCTCAAACTAACATTAACCCTAACCCTAACCTTAACCCTCACCCTCACCCTCACCTTAACCCTCACAGTCACCCTAATCTGCACCCTAACCCTCCCCCTCCCCTCTCCCTAACCCTCACCCAAACCCTCACCCTAACCCTCAACCTAACCCTAACCCTACCCATAACCCTCACCCTCACACTAACACTAAACCTAACGCTAACCATCACCCTAAACCTAATCCTCACCCACACCCTAACCCTCACCCTTACCCTAAACATCACCCAAATCTTAACCCTCACCCTAACCCTAACCCTAACCCTAACCCTATCCCTCACCCTAACGCTAACCCTCACCCTAATGTTACTCTCTCCCTAACCCTATCCATAATGCTCACACTAACCATAACTCTCACCATAACCTTAAACATAAGCATAAACCTAACCCTAACTTTCACCCTCACCCTGACCCTCACCCTTAGCCTAACCCTAACCCTAACCCTATTCCTAATCCTAACCCTCACCTCACCCTCTCCCTTGCCCTCATCCTAATCCTCACCCACACACTAACCCTCACCATCACACTAAACATTATCATAACCCTAAACCTCTCCCTAACCTTAACCCTAACCCTCACCCTAAACCTAAACTCAGCTTAACCCTCACACTCACGCTAATCCTCACCCTAACCATAACCCTTACCTAACGGAAACCATCATCCTCACGCTCACCGTCACCCTCACAATGAATCAAGCCCTCACCCTAAACATAAACCTAAACCTCACCCTCAACCTCCTCTTCCCCCCCAGCCTTACCCTAACCCTTACCCTAATCCTAACCCTAACCATCCACCCCACCCTCATCCTAACACTAACACTAACCCTAAAGCTAACCCTCACCCTCACCCTCACCCTAACCCTAACCTTGACAATAACCCTAACACTAATTGTAACCCTAACCCTAAAACTCACCCTAAACCTAATCCTAACCCTCACCCTCACCCTCATTCTAACCCTCACTCTCATCCTGATCCTCAAAATCACACTTACCCTCACACTAACCCTAACCCTCACCCTAACCTTAACACTAAACCTCACCCTCACTTTCACCCTCAATTTCAGACTAACCCTAACCCTAACCCTAATCCTAACCCTAAACCTCTCCCTCACCCTAACCTTAACCCTAAACCTCATGCTCAACCCTACCCTCACCAGCCCCCTCGCCCTAACCCTCACCCTCACCCTCACACTAACCCTCAACCTCACCCTAAATATCACCCTAAACATCACCTTAACACTAACCCTCACCAATATCCTAACCCTAACCCTAACACTCACACTAAACCTCAACCTCAAACGAATCCTCACCCTAAAAATAACCCTAACCCTTACCTAACAGAAAATCTCACACTCACACAGACCCTAACCCTCACCCTCAACCTAACCCACACGCTATCCCTAACGCTAATCCTAACCCTCACCCTGACCCTAACCCTCACAATAATCCTATCCCTCGACCTCTCTGTAACTCTCACCCTAATCCTAACCTTAACCCTGAACCTTACCATAAACCTAACCCTAATTCTAACCCTCACACTCACCCGAAACCTCACCCTCACCCTCACCCTAACTCTCACCCTGACTCTCACCCTAAACCTCACGGTAACCCTTATCCTCACCATATCCCTAACTCTAACTCTAACCCTAATACTCAATCTAACCCTAAACCTCGCCCATGCCCTAACCCTCACCATCACCCTAACCCTCATCCTCACCCTAACACTCACACTAACCCTAACCCTAACACTAATCTTAAACCTAACCCTCACCCTCACCCTCACCCTCAACCTAATCCTAACCCAAACCCTAACCCTAAACCTAAACCTCACCCTCACCCTCACCCTGACACTAACACTCACCCTCACCATAAACCTCACCCTAACCCTAACCCTCTCCCTAAACTTCACCCAAACCCTAACCTTAGGGTTAGGGTTAGTGTTAGGTAGAATGTTAGAGTGAGTGTGAGAATTCGGGTGAGGTTGTGAGTTAGGGTGTGGGAGAGGGTTAGTGTTAGGGTTAGGATTAGGGTTATGGTATGAGTCAGGGTTAGGGTGAGGTTTAGTGTGAGGATGAGGGTTAAGGTTAGTGTTAGAGTTAGGTGAAGGTTAGGGATTGGTTTAGGGTTAGGGTGATGGTGAGGTATAGGTTGAGAATTAGGGTTAGGGTGAGGTGTAGGGATAGGGTTAGGTTTAGGGTGAGGGTGTGGGTGAATGTTAGGGTTAGGTTGAGCATTAGAGTTAGGGTGAGGGTGAGGGTGAGGGTTAGGATTAGGGTTACGATTAGGGTTAGACTGAGGGTGATGGGGAGGGTGAGGGTGTGGGTTACGGTTCGGGTGAGGGTTAGTGTTAGGGCACGGTGAGGTTGAGGGTTAGGATTAGTATTAGGGTTAGGATGAGGGTTAGGTTGAGGGTTAGGGTTAGGGTTAGTGTGAGGGTTATGGTTATGGTTAGGGTTAGGTTTAGGGTTAGGAAAAGTGTTATGCTGAGTGATAGGGTTAGGGTTAGTGTGAGGGTTAGTTTTAGGTTTAGGATGGGTAAAGGTCAGGGTGAGGGTTAGGATGAGGATGAGCTTGAGGGTTAGGGTGAGGGTAAGGGTTAGGGTGAAGTTGAGGGTAAGGTTGAGGGTTAGGGTGAGTATTAGGGTGAGGGTGAGGGTTAAGATGAGGTTAGGTTTAGGGTGAGGGTTAGGGTTAGTGTTACGGTGAGGGTTAGGGTTAGGGTGATGTTTAGGGTGAGGATGAGGGTTAGGGTGAGGGTGAAGGTTAGGGTGAGTGTGAGGGTTAGGAATAAGAATAGGGTTAGTGTTAGGTTTAGGCTGAGGGTGATTGTCAGGGTGAGGGTGAAGGTTAGGCTTATGGTTGGGGTTAGGGTGAGTGTTATGGTTAGTGTGAGGGTTATGGTTAGGTTTATGGTTAGGGTTAGTGTGAGGTTTAGGGTGAGTGTGAGGGTTAGGGGGAGGGGGACAGGGAGGGTTACTCTTACGGTTAGGGTGAGTTTGAGTGTGAGGGTTAGGTTTAGGATTAGGGTTAGGTTTAGGGTTAGGCTAAGGATGAGGGTGAGGTTGAGGGTGAGGGTTAGGGTTAGTGTGAGGATTAGTGTTAGGGTTAGGATTAGGGTGAGGGTGAGTTTGAGGGTTAGGGTGAGTGTGAGGGTTCGGTTGAGGTTTAAGGTGTGGGTGAGGGTTAGGGTTAGGTTTAGGGTGAGGGTTAGGTTGAGGGTGAGGTTTAGGGTAAGGGTGAGGGTTAG
This sequence comes from Dipodomys merriami, assembly GCF_024711535.1. Classification (NCBI taxonomy): domain Eukaryota; kingdom Metazoa; phylum Chordata; class Mammalia; order Rodentia; family Heteromyidae; genus Dipodomys; species Dipodomys merriami. The sequence continues at coordinate 3,054,332 of NW_027202482.1, read as the reverse complement.
GGTTAGTGTTAGCATTAGGGTGAGGGTTAGTGTTAAGGTTAGGATTAGGGTAAGGGTTAAGGTGAGGGTTAGGGTTATGGATAGGATTAGGGTTAGTGTGAGGATTAGTCTTAGGGTGAGGGTTAGGTTTAGGGTTAGGGTTGGGGTGAAGTTGAGGGTGAGGTTTAGGTTTAGGCTTAGGTTGAGGGTTAAGCCTAGGATGAGGTTTAGTTTGAGGGTGAGGGTAAGGGTTAGGATGAGGGTTAGGGTGAGGATGAGGTTTAGGCTTTGCATTTGGGATAGGGATAGGGTTAGGGTTAGGTTTAGGGTGAGGGTTAGGTTGAGGTTTAGGGTTAGTTTAAGGGTTAGGTTTAGGGTTAGGTTTGGATTAGAGTTAGGGTGAGGACTATGGTGAGGGTGAGGTTTAGGGTTAGGGTTAGGGTGTGGGTTAGGTTTAGGGTGAGTTTTATGATGAGGGGTAGGTTCAGGGGTAGGGTTATGGTGAGGGTTATCTTTAGTGTGAGGTTAGGGTTAGGGTTAGAGTTAGGTTTAGGGTAAGTGTAAGGGTTAGGCTGAGGGTTAGACTGAGAGAGGGTTAAGATTAGCGTGAATGTGAATTTGAAGGTTAGGGTGAGTTTCAGGGTTAGGGTTCAGGTGAGAGTGAGGGTTATGGTAGGGTGAGGGTGAGGGTTAGGATTAGGGTCATGTTTAGGTAAGGGTGAGGGTTAGAGTGACGGTGAGGGTGAGGGTGAGGGTGAGGGTTAGGTTGTCCATGACGGTTAGATTTAGAGTGAGGGTTAGGGTGATGGTGAGTGTTAGGGTGAGGGTGAGGATTAGGGGTAGGGTTCAGGTTAGGGTGTGGTTTAGAATTAGGGTTAGGTTTAGGGTGAGGTTTAGGATGCGGGGTAGGGTCCGGGTTATGGTGAGGTTTAGGGTTACTGTGAGGGTTAGGGTTAGGGTTAGGGTTAGTGTTAGGATAAGGGTTAGGGTGAGGATTAGGGTGAGGGTGAGTGTCAGGGTTAGCCTTAGGGTTAGGGTGAGGTTGAGGGTTAGTGTTAGGGTTAGGGTGAGTGTGAGGTTAAGGGTTATGGTTAGGGTGAGTGTTAAGGTTAGGGTGAGGGTTAGGGTTAGGTTTAGGGTAAGGGTGAGGATGAAAGTGAGGTTTAGGTTTAGGTTTAGGGTGAGGGTGAGGGTGAGGGTTAGGTTTAGGATTATGGTTCGGGTTCGGGTTAGGCTTAGGTTGAGGGTGCGGTTAAGGCTGAAGGTTAGGTTTAGGGTGAGGATTAGGTTTAGGGTTAGGGTTAGGGTGAGGGTGAGGTTTAGGTTGAGGATGAGGGTGATGGTGAGGTTTAGTTTGTGGGTAAGGGTTAGGGTTAGGTGGAGGTTCAGGGTGACACTGAGGGTTAGGGTGAGGGTGTGGGTTAGGTTTAGGGTTAGAGTTAGTTTGAGGGTTAGGGTTAGGATTCGAATTAGGGTGAGGGTTAATGTGAGGATTAGGGTTAGGATTAGAGTTAGGGTTAGTATGAGTATTAGGGTTATGTTTAGGTTTAGGGTTAGGGTGAGGTTTAGCGTGAGGTTGAGGGTTAGTGTTAGCGTTAGGGTTAGTGTGAGGGTTAGTGGGAGGGTTAAGGTTAGGGGTAGGGTTAGGATGAGGGTTAGCGTTAAGGTGAGGGTTAGGCTTAGTGTGAGGTTGAGGGTGAGTGTGAGGATTAGGGTTCGGGTGAGGGTTAGAGTCACGTTTAGGATGAGGGTTAGGTTTAGGGTGATGTTTAGGGTTCAGGTTCGGGTGAGGGTGAGGATGAGGGTTAGGGTGGGGGTGAGGGTTATTTTGGCGGTGAGGGTTAGGGTGACGGTGAGGTTTGTTGTGAGGCTGAGGATTAGGGTTAGGGTTAGGGTGAGGGTGAGGGTTAGGGTTAGGGTTAGGGTGAGGGTTAGGGGGAGGGGTAGGGTTAGATTTAGGGTTATGTTTAGGGTTACTGTGGGGATAAAGGTTAGGGTGAGGGTTATGATTCTGGTGAGGTTTAGGGTTAGCATTAGGTTTAGGGTGAAGTTTAGGGTGAGTGTTAGGGTTAGGGTAAGGGTTAGGGTGAGGGTGAGGTTTATCATTAGGTTTAGGGTGAGGGTTAAGTTTAGGGTGGAGGTGAGGGTTAGGTTTTGGGTGATGGTGATGGTTATGTTCAGAGTTAGGGTGAGGGTAAGGGTGAGTGTTAGGTTTAGGGTTATTGTTAGGGTTAGGGTGAGGGTGAGGGTGAGTGTTAGGCTTAGGATTAGGGTTATGGTGAGGGTGAGGTTTAGTGTGAGTGTGAGGGTGAGGGTTAGGGTGAGGGTTAGGATTAGGGTTAGGGTGAGGATTAGGGTTAGGGTTAGGGTTAGGGTGAGGGTGATGGTGAGGTTGAGGATTAGTGAAAAGGTTAGGGTGAGGATTAGGGTTAGGGTTAGGGTGAGTGTGAAGTTTAGGGTGAGGGTGAGGTTTCGGGTGAGGGTGAAGGTTATGGTGTGGGTGTGCGTTAGGGTTAGGGTGAGGGTTAGAGTGACGGTGAGTGTTAGGGTGAATGTTAGGGTTAGCGTTAGATTTAGGTTGAGGGTTAGGGTTAGGTTTAGGATTAGGGTGAGGGTGAGAGTGAGGTTTAGGTTTAGGGTTAAGGTTAGGTTTGGTGTGAGGATTAGGGTTAGGGTTAAGTTTATGGTGAAGGTACGGTTTAGGGTGAGGTTTAGGGTTAGCGTTAGGGTTAGGGTGTGGGTAAGGGTTAAGGTAAGGGTTAGGGTTAGGGTGAGGGTTAGGGTTAGGTTTGAGGTTATGTTTAGGGTGAGGATGAGGGTGAGGTTTAGGGTTAGAGTTAGGCTGAGGGTGTGGTTGATGGTTAGGGTTAAGATGAGGGTTAGGTTTAGGGTTAGGCTGAGGGTGAGTGTGAGGGTGAGGGTGAGTGATAGGGTTCGGCTGAGGGTTAGGGTTAAGGTTAGGGGTAGGGTGAGTGTTAGGTTTAGGTTTAAGATTAGGATGATGGTTAGGCTGAGGAGTAGGTTTAGGTATAGGGTTAGGGTTATAGTTAGTGTGAGGGTTAGGGTTAGGGTTAGGGTTAGGGTGAGGGTAATGGTTAGGATGAGTGTTAGGGTGAGGGTGTGGTTTAGGGTTAGGGTTAGTGTGAAGGTTAGGGTGAGGGATAGGCTGAGGGGTAGGGGTAGGGTTAGGTTTAGGGTGAGGGTGATGGCTAGTGTTAGCATTAGAGTTAGGGTTAGGGTTAGGTTTAGGGTGAGGGTGAGGGTTAGGGTTGAGATTAGGTTTAGGATTAGGGTTAGGCTGAAGTTAGGGGTGAGGTTGAGGGTGAGGGTTAGGGTTAGGGCTAGTTTTTGGGTGAGGGCTAGGGTGAGGGTCAGGGTTAGTGTGAGGTTTAGGGTGAGGGTAAGGGTGAGGGTGTAGGTGAGGATTAGGGTTGGGGTGAGGGTTAGGGTCATGGTGAGGGTTAGGGTGAAAGTGAGGGCTACGGTTAGGTTTTGGTGAGGGTTAGGTTTAGGGTTAGGGTGAGGGGTAATGTGAGTGGTAGGTTTAGGGTTAGGGTGAGGGTTAGGTTTTATGTGAGGGTTAGGGGTAGGTTTAGTGTAAGGATAAGGGTTAGGGTGAAGTTTAGGGTGAGAGTGAGGGTTAGGGTTAGCTTTAGGGTAAAGGTGAGGGTTAAGGTGTGGGTTAGGGTTAGTATGAGGGTGATGGTTAGAGTTAGGTTTAGGGTGTGGTTTAGGGTTAGGGTGAGTTTTAGGGTAGGGCTAGGGTCAGGGTTCGGGTTCGGGTCCGGGTGAGTTTTAGGGTGTGGGTGTCAGTTTTATTTAGTGTGAGGGTTAAGGTGACTGTGAGGGTGAGGGTGTGGGTGAGGGTTAGGATTATAGTGAGGATTAGGGTTAGGGTTAGGTTTAGTGTTATGGTGACGGTAAGGGTTAGGATGACGTTTAGGGTGAGAGTGAGGTTTAGGGATAGTGTTAGAGTTAGGGTGAGGGTGACGGTGAGGGTTAGGGTTCAGGTTAGGCTTAGGGTGAGGGTGAGGGTTAGAGTTAGTTTTAGTGTTATTGTTAGGGTGAAGGTAAGGTTTAGGGTGAGGGTTAGGGTGAGGGTTAGGGTTAGGTTGAGGGTTAGGGTAAGCATTAGGGTGAGGGTTAGGTTTAGGTTTAGGTTTAGGGCCAGGGTTATGGTGAGGTTTAGTGTTAGTGTTAGGGTTAGGGTTAGGGTGAGGGTTACAGTGAAGTTAAGGGTTAAGGTGAGTGTGAGGGTTAGGGATAGCATTAGGGTTAGGGTGAGGTTTAGGGTTAGGGTTAGGTTGAGAGTGGGATGAGGTTGAGGGTGAAGGTTAGGGTTAGGGTCAGTTTTCGGGTGAGGTCTAGGGTGAGGGTGAGGGTTAGGGTTGCGGTGAGGATTACGGTTAGGTTTAGGGTTAGAGTTATGATGAGGGTAAGGGTTAGGATGAGGTTTAGTGTGAGGGTGAGGTTTAGGGATAGGGTTAGATTTAGGGTGAGTTTTAGGGTGAGTGTTAGGGTTCAGGTTAGTCTTAGGGTGATGGTGTGGTTTAGAGTTAGGGTTTGGGTTAGGGTTAGGGGGACGGTAAAGTTTAGGGTGAGGTTTAGGGTGAGGGTGAGGGTTAGGGTTAGGTTGACAGTTAGGGTGATCGTTAGGGTGAAGTTTAGGTTTAGGTTTAGGGTTAGAGTGAGGGTTAGGGTGAGGGTACGGTTAGGGTTAGGTTGAGGGTTAGGGTTAGGTTGAGGGTTAGAGTTAGGGTTGGGGTTAGTGTTAGGGTCAGGGTTTTGGTTAGGATTAGAGTTAGGGTGAGGGTGAAGGGTTAGGGTTAGGATTAGGGTTAGGGTTAAGGTTAGGCTGAGTGTGAGGGTGTGAGTGAGGGTGTGGTTTAGTCTTAGGGTGAGGATTTGGTCTAGGGTTAGCGTTAGGGTTAGGTTCAGGGTTATGGTTAGGGTTAGGGAGACGGTTTGACTGAGGCTTAGGGTTAGGTTTAGGATTAGGGTGAGGGAAAGGTTTATGGTTAGGGTGAGGGTTAGGATGAGGGTTAGGGTGAGCGTTAGGGTGAGGGTTAGGGTTAGGTTTAGGTTTAGGGTGAGGGTTAGGGTGAGGATTAGTTTTAGCCTTAGGGTTAGTTTGAGGGTAATAGAGTGAGGGTTAGGGTGAGGGTGAGGTTTAGGGATAGCATTAGGTTTATGGTTAAGGTTAGCGTGAGGGTTAGGTTTACTGTTAGGATTAGGGTTAGGTTGAGGGTGAGGGTGAGGGTTATGTTGAGGGTAAGGGTTAGGGTTAGGTTTAGGGTGAGGGTTAGGGTTAGGGTTAGGGTTGGGTTGAGGGTGAGGGTGAGGGTTAGTGTTAGAGTTAGGGTGAGGGTTAGGTATACGGTGAGGTTTAGAGTGACAGTGAGGTTAAGGGTTTAGGTGAGGGCTAAGTTAGGTTCAGGATTAGAGTGAGGTTTAGGTTTAGGATTAGGGTTAGGGTTAGGGTGACTACAAGGGTTAGAGTGAGGTTTAGGGTGAGGGTGAGGTTTTTGGAAAGCATTAGCGTTTAGGTTAGGTTAGGGTGAGGGTTAGGGTTACGGTTAGGGTTAGGGTGAGGGCGAGGGTTATGTTGAGGGTTAGAGTTACGGTTAGGGTTAGGGTTAGGGTGAGGGTAAGGGTTAGGTTTAGGGTGAGGGTGAGGGTGAGGGTTAGCGTTAGGGTTAGGGTGACGGTTAGGGTTAGGGTGAGGGTTAGAGTGACAGAGAGGGTAAAGGTTAGGGCGCGGGCTAGGGTTAGGGTTAGGGTTAGGGTGAGGTTTAGGTTTGGGTGAGGGTGTATGTGAGAGTTAGGTTTAGGATTAGGCTTAGGTTTAGGGTTAGGCTTAGGGTGAGGGTGAGGGTGAGGGTCAGAGTTAGGTTTAGGGTGAGGGTTAGGGTTATGGCTTGGATTAGTGTGAGGGTGAGGGTGAGGGTGAAGGTGAGGGTGAGAGTTAGGTTTAGGGTTAGTTGTATGGTTAGTGTTAGGTTTAGGGTTAGCGTGAGGGCTAGGGTGATGCTGAGGGCTAGGGGTAAGTTTAGGAAAGGGTGAGTGTTAGGGTGCGGGGTAGGGTTAGCGTGATTGTTACTGTGAGACTTAGGTTTAGCGTGAGGGTTTATGTAAACCTTAAGTTTAGGGTGGGATTAAGGTTTAAGGTGAGTGTTAGGGTGAGAGTGAGGGTTCGGGTTAGCCTGAGTGTTAGGTTGAGTGTTAGCGTGAGGGTTAGGGTTAGGGTTAGCGTTAAGGTTAAGGTGAGGGTGAGTGTTATGGTTAGTGTTAGGGTGAGGGTTAGGGTAGGGTGATGTTTAGGTTGAGGGTGACGGTTAGGGTGAGGGTTAGGGTGTGGGTGAGAGTTAGGTTTAGAGTGAGGGTTAGGGTGACGGTGAGGGTTAGGGTGCGTTTGAGGTTTAGGGTTAGGATTAGGATTAGTGTGAGGATTAGTGTTTGGTTTATGGTTAGTGTGAGTGTAAGGGTTAGGGAGAGGGTTATGGTAAGCCTGAGGGTTAGGATGAGCGTTAGTGTTAGGGTGAGGGTTAGGGTGAGGTTTAGGGTTAGAGTTAGGATTAGCGTTAGGGTGAGGGTTAGGGTTAGGGTTAGGGTGAGTGTTAGGTTTAGTGTGAGGATGATGGTTAGGGTTAGGGTAAGGTTGAGGGTGAGGGTGACGGTGAGGGTTAGGGTTAGGTTTAGGTTTAGGTTGAGGGTGAGGGTTATGTTTAGGATTAGGGTTAGAGTGAAGGTTCGGGTTAGTGTGAGGATTATAGTTAGGGTTAGGGTAACGTTGAGGGTGAGGGTTAGGGTTAGGGTTAGTGTGAGTGTTAGGGTTAGTGTTAGGATTATGGTTAGGGTTAGGGTAAGGTTGAGGGTAAGGGTGAGGTTTAGGGTTAGAGTTAGGGTTAGCATTAGGGGGAAGGTTAGGGTTAGGGTTAGGGTTAGTGTGAGGTTTAGGGTTAGGGTAAGGATGAGGGTAAGTGTTAGGGTGAGGGTTTGTGCGAGGGTGAGGTTTAGGTTTAGGGTGATGCTTAGGGTTAGGGTGAGGGTTAGGGTTAATATTAGTGTTAGGGTGAGGGTGAGGTTGAGAGTTAGGTTAGGGTAAGGGTGAGGACTAGGATGAGGGTGAATTTTAGGGTGAGTGTGAGTGTGAGGGTGAGGTTTTCCTTTTGGTTAGAGTTAGGGTTATGGTTAGGGTGAAGATTAGGTTGAGGGTGAGTGTTAAGGTAAGGTTTAGGGTTAGGGTGAGGGTTAGGGTTAGGCTTAGTGTGAGGGTTAGTGTTTGGGTTAGAGTTAAAGTTAGTGTGAGGATAAGAGTTATGGTGAGGATTAGGGTGAGGATGATGGTTAGGGTTAGGATGAAATTTAGGGTGAGTGTTAGGGTTAAGTTTAGGTTGAGGGTGAGTGTTCGTGTTAGGGTTAGGGTGAGGGTTAAGTTTAGGGTGAGGGTTAGGGTTAGGGTTAGGGTTATGGTTAGCGTGAGGGTAAGTGTGAGGCTTAGTGTTAGTGATAGAGTTAGGGTTAGGGTGAGGACTATGGTGAGGGTGAATGTTAGGGTGAGGGTGAGGTTTTCCTTTTGGTAAGGGTTAGAGTTAGTGTTAGGGTGAGGATTAGATTGAGGGTGATTGTTAGGGTTAGGGTGAGGGTTAGGGTTAGGGTTAGGGTGAGGGTTAGTTTTCAGATTAGGGTGAGGGTTACGGTTAGGGTTAGGGTTATTGTTAGCGTGAGTGTGTGAGGGTTAGGGTTAGGGTTAGGGTTATTGTGAGGGTGAAGGTGAGGGTGATGGTTAGGATTTAGTATTAGGGTTATGGTTAGGGTTAGGCTTCGGGTGAGGTTGAGGTTGAGTGTGAGGTTTAGGGATAAGTTTAGGTTTATACTTAGGATGAGGGTGTTGGTGAGGTTTAGGTGCAGGATTAGGTTTAGTTTTAAACTTAGGCTGAGGGTGAGTGTTAAGATAAGGTTTAGGGTGAGGGTTAGGGTTAGGGTTAGGGTTGCGGTGAGGGATAGGGTTAGGATTACGGTTAGGATGAGGCTTAGGGTTAGGGATAGAGTGAGGGTTAGGGTGAGGATTCGGGTTCGGATGATGGTGAGGTTTAGTGTGTGGGTGAAGGTTAGGTTTAGGTTGAAGTTTAGGGTGATGGTGAGGGTTACGACGAGCGTGTGGGTTAGGGTTAGCGATAGTGTAAAGGTTAGGTTTAGGGTTAGGGTTAGGGTTAGGGTGAGGTTTAGGGTTAGGGTGAGGGTTAGCTTGAGTTAGGGTTATCTTAGGATTAGGGTAAAGGTTAGAGTGAGGGTTAGGGTTAGGGTTAAGGTTAGAGTTAGTGTGAGGATTAGGGTTAGGGTTAGGGTGAGGGTAAGTTTTAGGGTGAGATTTAGGGTTAGGGTTAGCGTTTGGGTTAGGGTGAAGTTTAGGGTGAGGGTGAGGGTTAAGGTTAGGGTTAGGGTGAGGGTGAGGTTTAGGGCTATTGTTAGGGTGAGATTTATTGTTAGGGTGAGGGTTAGGTATAGGGTTTTGGTTGAGTTTAGTGTGAGGGCGAGGGTGAGGATTAGGATTAGGGTTAGAGTTAGGCTGAGTGTGTGGGTGATAGTTTGGATTAAGATGAGGATTAGGGTTACCGTTAGGCTGAGGGTGAGTGTGAGGTTGAGGGTGAGGGTGAGGATGAGGGTTAGGCTTAGGAGTATGGTTAGGTTTAGGGTGAGGGTTAGAGTTAGTGTGAGGGATAGGGTTAGGGTTAGGTTTAGGGTTAGGGTGAGAGTAATGGTTAGGGTGAGTGTTAGGGTGAGGGTGTGGTTTAGGGTCAAGGTTAGGGTTAGTGTGAGGGCTAGGGTTAGGGTTAGGGTTAGGGTGATATTTAGGGTGAGGTTGATTGTTAGGGTGAGGGTGAGGTTTCAGGTAAGTTTGAGGGTTAAGTTGTGTGTGAGGGTTAGGGTTAGGGTGAGGTTTAGGATGACGTTGAATGTTAGGGTGAGCGTGAGAGTTAGGGTTAGGGTTAGGGTGAGGGTGAGGTTTAGGGTGAGGGGTAGGGTTACGGTTAGGGTGAGGGTTAGGTTTAATGTGAGGGTTTGGGTGAGTGTTCGGGATAGGACGAGGCTGAGGGAAAGGGTTAGGGTGAGGGTTAGGGTGAGGGTGAGGGTTAGGGTGAGGGTTAGGATTTGGGTTAAAGTTAGGGTTAGGGTGAGTATAAGTGTTAGGGTGAGGGTTAGGGTGCAGGTGAGGGTTAGGATTACCGTTAGGGTTAGTGTGAGTGTTAGGGTCAGGGTTAGGGTTAGGGTTAGGGTTAGCATTAGGTTGAGGTTGAGGGTTAGGGTTAGGGTTAGGGCGATTGTTAGGGTTAGGGTGAGGTTTAGGTTTAGGTTTAGGGTTTTGGTTAGGGTGAGAGATAGCGTTAGGCTTCGGGTGAGCGTGAGGGTGAGGGTGAGGGTTAGAGTTAGGGTTAGGGTGAGGGTTAGCATTAGTTTGATATTTAGGGTGAGGGTCAGGTTTAGGGTGAGGGTTCAGGTTCGGGTGAGGGTGAGGGTTAGGGTGTGGTTGATGCTTAGGTTTAGGTAGAGTTTTAGGGTGTGGGTGAGGCTTAGGGTTATGGTGAGTGTTAGGGCTAGGGTGAGGTTGAGGGTTAGGGTTAGTGTGAGGGTTAGGGTGAGGGATAAGGTCAGAGTTAGGGTGAGGGTTAGTGTTAGTGTGCGGGTTAGGATCAGGGTTAAGGTTAGGGTTACGGTGAGGAAAACGATTAGGGTGAGAGTTAGGGTGAGGGGTAGGGTGAGGGTGAGGATCAGGGTGAGGGTGAGGGCTATGGTGAGGTTTAGGATTAGGGTTAGGGTTAAAGTTAGGGTTAGGTTTAGGGTGAGGGGTAGGGAGAGGGTTAGGTTGAGGGTTAGCGTTAGGGTTAGGGTTACCGGTAGTGTTAATAGAGGGTGAGTTTTAGGGTGAGGGTGAGGGGTAGGTTTAGGGTGAGGGTTAGGGTGAGGGTGAGGGTTAGGGTGAGGTTGAGGTTTAGGTTTAGGATTAGGGTTAGGTTGAGGGTTACTTTTAGTGTTTGGGTTCGGTTGACGTTTAAGTTGAGGGTTAGGTTTAGGCTTAGGGTTATTGTGAGGGTTAGAGTGAGGGTTAGGGTTAGTGTTAGGGTTAGTGTGAGGGTTAGGGTTAGTGTAATGGTTAGGGTGAAGATGAGGTTAAGGGTTAGTGTGAGGGAAGGGTGAGGTTGAGTGTTAGGGTTGGGGTAACGGATAGGTTGATGGTTAGTGTGAGGGCTAGGTTTAGGGTTAGGGTGAGGGTGAGGGTGAGGGTGAGGGTAATTGTTAGAGCGAGGGTTAGAGTTAGGGTGAGGGTAAGGGTTAGGGTTAGGATCAGGTTGAGGTTTAGGTTGAGGTTTAGGGGTAGGGTTAGTGTGAGCCTTAGTGTTAGTGTGAGGGTTAGGGTTAGGGTTAGGTTTAGGGTTACCTTGAGGCTAAGGGTAAGGGTTAGGGTTAGGATGAGGGTGAGGGTTAAGGATAGGGTTAGGGTTAGGGTGAGGGTGAGGTTTAGGTACAGGGTGAGGGTCAGTGTTAAGATTAGGGTGAGGGTTAGGGTGAGTGTGAGGGTTAGGGTGAGTTTGAGGGTTAGGTTTAGGATTAGGTTTAAGTTGAGGGTTATGGTTAGAGTTTGGGTCAGGGTTTCATTTAGGTTGAGGGTTAGGTTTAGGCTTAGGGTTATTGTGAGGGTTAGAGTGAGGGTTAGGTTGAGGGTTAGGTTGAGGGTAACTGTTTGGGTGAGGTTGAGGGTTAGCGTTAGGGTTAGGGTTAGGGTGAATTGTCGGGTTAGTGTTAGGGTTATTGTGAGGGTTAGGCTGAGGTTGAGGTTGAGGATGAGGTTGCGAGATAGGGATAGGGTTAGGGTGAGGTTTGGGTTAGTGTGATGGTTAGGGTGAAGTTGAGGTTAAGGGTTAGGGTGAAGGATTGGGTGAGGTTGAGTGTTAGTGTTGGGGTAACTGTTAGGTTGAGGGTTAGGGTGACGGATAGGTTTAGGGTTAGGGTTAGTGTTAGGGGGAGGGGGAGTTTTAGTGGGAGGGTTAGGGTTAGGGATAGGGACAGGATTAGGGTGAGGGTAAGGGTTAGTGTTAAGGTTAGGGTGAGAGTGAGGGTTAGGGTTAGCGTGAGTGTTAGGGGGAGGGATAGGGTGAGGTTTAGGGTTAGGCTTAGGGTGAGGGTTAGGGTTAGGATTAGGATAAGGGTTAGTAAAGCTGAGGGTGATGTTGAGGGTGAGGATGAGCGATGAGGAAAGGGTTAGGGTTAGTGTTAGCGTTTGTGTGAGGTTTAGGAATAGGGTTAGTGTTAGGGTGAGAGTAAGGGTTAGGGTGAGGATTAGGGTGAAGGTGAGGTTTAGGGATAGGGATAGGTTTAGGAATATGGTGTGTGTGAGGTTGAATGTTAGAGTTAGGGTGAGGGTTAGGGTTAGGTTTAGAGTGAGGATGAGGGTGAGTTTTAGGGTTAGTTTTAGGGTTAGGGTGAGGGTGATGGTTAGTGTTAGAGTTAGGTTTAGGGTTAGGCTGAGGGTGAGAGTGAGTGTAAAGGTGAGGGTGAGGTTTAGGGTTAGGGTTATGGTTAGGGTGAGTCTAGGGTGAGGGGGAGTGTTAGTGTGTGGTTGAGGTTGAGGGTGACGGTTTAGGTTAGGATAGGGTTAGGGTTAGGGTTAGAGTGAGAATTAGGATTAGGGTGAGGTTAGTGTGAGGGTTAGGATTAGGGTGAGGGTTAGGGTTAGGAATGGTGTTAGGGTTAGGGTTAGGGTTAGGGTAAGGGTTACGGTTAGGTTTCAGGTTAGGGTTAGGAGTAGGGTTATTGTTAGGGTTAAAGTGAGGGTGAGGATGAGCGGTAGCATTATGGTTAGGGTTAGGGTGAGGGTGAGGGTGAGGTTTAGGGTTAGCATTAGGGTTAGGGTTAGGGTTAGACTGGGGGTGAGGGTGAGGGTTTGAATTAGGGTGAGGGTTAGGGTTAGGGTTAAGTTTAGGGTAAGGATGAGGATTAGGATTATGGTTAGGGTTAGGATGAGTGTTAGGGTGAGGGGTAGGGTCATGGTTAGGGTGAGTGTTAGGGTTAGTGTGAGGGTTAGTGTTAGGGTTAGGGTTAGATTTAGGGTTAGGATGAGGGGTACGGTTAGGTTTAGGGTGAGGTTTAGGGTTATGTTTAGGGTTAGGGTGAGGGTGAGGCTGAGGCTGAGGGTTAGGGTGAGGGTTAGTTTGAGGAGTAGTGTTAGGGTTAGGGTGATGGTTAGGTTTAGGGTTCAGATCAGGGTTAGGGTGATGGTTAGGTTTAGGGTTAAGATGAGGGTTAGGGTGAGGGATAAGATTAGGGTTAGAGTGACCATTAGGTTTAGGGTGAGGGTGAGGGTGAGGTTTAGGGTTAGGGTTAGAGTTACGGTTAGGGTGAAATTTAGTGTTAGTGTGAGGTAGAGGGTAAGGGTTAGGGTAAGGGTTAAGGATAGGGTGAGAGTAAGGGTTACGGTGAGGGTTAATGTGAGGGTGATGTTTAATGTTAACATTAGGGTTAGGTGAGGGTAAGGGTTATGGTGAGGGTTAGGTTGAGGGTGAGGGTTAGGGATAGCATTATGGTTAGGGTGAGGTTGAGCCTAGGATTAGGTTTAGAGTTAGGGTGAGGGCTAGGTTGAATGTCAGGGTTAGGGTTAGGTTTAGGGATAGGGTGAGGATTAGGGTTATGATTAGGGTTAGGGTTAGATTTAGGGTTAGTGTGACGGTTGTGTTTAGGTTTAGGATTAGGGTTAAGGTGAGGGTAAGGGTTAGGTCAGGGTTAGGGTGAGGGTGAGGTTTAGGATTAGCATTAGGGTCAGGGTTAGGTTGAGGGTTAGGGTTAGGATTAGGGTTAGGGTGAGGGTGTAGGTTAGTGTTAGTGTGAGAGTTAGGGTGAGGGTGAGTGTAAGGTTTAGGGTGATACTTAATATGACCATGAGGTTTAGGGTTAGGGTGAGGGTGAGGGTGAGGGTGATGGTGAGGGTGAGGGTGAGGGCGAGGGTTAGGGTGAGGGTGAATGTTAGGGTTTTGATGAGGATTTGATTTAGGATTACGGTTAGGGTGAGGACTAAGTGGAGGGTGAAGCTTAGGGTTAGGGTGAGGGTTAGGTTTAGTGTGAGGGTTCGGATTAGGGTGAGGGTAAGTTTAAGAGTGAGGGCTTGGGTGAGGGTGAGGGTTAGGGTGAGGGTGAGGGTGAGGGTGTGGGTGAGGGTGATGTTTAGGGTGACGGTGAGGGTTATTGTGACGGTTAGGGTTAGGGTTATGCTGAGGTTGAGGGGGATGGTGAGTGTTACAGTAAGGGTTAGTGTTAGGTTGAGGGCTATAGTGAGGGTGTGTGTTGGTGTGAGCGTGAGGGTGAGCGTGAGGATTTCGGTTAGGTAAGTGTTATGGTTAGGGTTAGGGTGAGGGTGAGGGTGAGTGTGAGGGTTAGTGTGAGGGTGAGGTTGAGGGTGAGGGTGAAGGTGAGGTTTAGGGTTAGAGTTAGGGTAGGATGAGGGTGAGGGTTAGGGATAGGATTAGGGTTAGGGTTAGTATTAGGCTGAGGGTGAGGGTGAGGGTGAGGGTGAGAGTTAGGGTTAGGGTTAGGGTGTAGGTTAGGGTTAGTGTGAGGGTTAGGGTGAGGGTGAGTGTAAGGGTTAGGGTGAGACTTAGTGTGACAGTGAGGTTTAGGGTTAGTGTGAGGGTGAGTGTGAGGGTGAGGGTGAGGGTGAGGGTGAATGTTAGGGTTAGGATGAGGATTAGGGTTAGGATTACGGTTAGGGTGAGGACTAAGGTGAGGTTGAATCTTAGGGTTAGGGTGAGGGTTAGGTTTAGTGTGAGAGTTAAAATTAGGTTGAGGGTAAGGTTAAGAGTGAGGGCTTGGGTGAGTGTGAGGGTGAGGGTGATGTTTAGGGTTACGGTGTGGGTTATTGTGATGGATAGGGTTAGGGTTATGCTGAGGTTGAGGGTGATGGTGAGGGTTAGAGTTAGGGTTAGTGTTAGGTTGAGGGCTAGGGTGAGGGTGCGGGTTAGCGTGAGCATGAGGGTGAGCCTGAGGATTTCTGTTAGGTAAGTGTAAGGGTTAGGGTTAGGGTGAGGATTAGGTTGAGGGTGAGTGTTAGGGTGAGGGTGAGGCTTAGGGTTAGGGTGAGGGTTAGGGTTAGGGTTAGGGTGTGAGTTAGGGTTAGGGTGATGTTTAGGGTGAGTGTGAGATTTAGGGTGAGGGTGAGGGTGAGGGTGAGGGTGAAGCGTAGTGTGTGGGTGAGGGTGAGGGTTAGGGTGAGCATTAGATTGACGGTTAGGTTTGGGTTAGAGTTAGGATTAGGGTGAGGGTTAGGGTTAGGTTTATGGTTAGGGTGAGGTGTAGTGTAAGGTTTTGGGTTAGGGTTAGGTTGAGGGTGAGGGTTCCTGTGACGGTTATGGTTAGTGTTAGGGTGAGGGTAAGGATTGGGGTGAGGTTTAGGGTGAGGGTGAGGTTTAGGGATAGCGTTGGGATTAGGGTGAGTGTTAGGTTTAGGGTTAAGGTTAGGGTGAGGGTGAGGGTGAGGGTTAGGGTTAGGTTTAAGGTGATGTTTAGCGTTAGGGTGAGGGTTGGTGTTAGGTTTAGTGTTAGGGTTAGGGTGAGGTTGAGGGTGAGGTTTAGGGTTTAGGTTAGGGTTAGGGTGAGGGTGAGGATGAGGGTTACGGTTAGGATTAGGGTTATGGATAAGGTTAGGCTGATGGTTAGGCTGAGGCTGAGGATTAGGGTTAGCGTGAGGTTTAGGGTTAGGTTTGGGATTAGGGTGAGGGTTAAGGTTAGGGTAAGGTTTAGGATGAGGTTTAGGTTGAGGGATAGGTTTAGGGATAGGGTGAGGTTTAGTGTTAGTGTGTGGGTTAGGATTATGTTTAGAGTTAGGGTTAGTGTGAGGGAAAGGGTTAGGGTGAGAGTGAGTGTTAGGGTCAGGGTTAGGGTTAGGGTGAGGATTAGGTTGAGGATTAGAGTTAGGATTACGTCTATTGTGAGGGTTAGGGTGAGGGTTAGGGTTAGGGTTAGGGTTAGGGTGAGGGTTAGGTTGAGGGTAAGTTTTAGGCTGAGAGTGAGGGTGAGGGTGAGGTTAGGGTTAGGGTTAGGTTGAGGGTTAGGGTTAGTGTGAGGTTTAGGGTGAGGGTGAGTGTAAGAGTTATGTTGAGGGTTAGGGTGAGGGTCAGTGTTAGGTTTAGGGTTAGGCTTAGGTTGAGGATTAGAGTGAGGTTTACGGTTAGGTTTAGGGTTAGGGTTAGGGTCAGGGTTAGGGTTAGGGTTAGGATTTAGGTGAGGGTGAAGTTGAGGGTTAGGGTTAGGGTGAGGCTTAGGTTTAGGGTTATTGTGTGGGTAAGCGTTAGGGTTAGGGTTAAGGTGAGTGTGAGGGTGAGGGATAGGTTGAGGCATAGGGTTATGATTAGCGTGAGGGTTAGGTTTAGTGTGAGGGTTAGGGGGAGCGTTAGGTATAGGAATAGGCTGAGGGTAAGGGTTAGGTTGAGGGTGAGGGTTAGGGTGATGGTTAGGATTTGGGTTAAAGTTTGGGTTTGGGTGAGGATAAGTGATAGTGTGAGGGTTAGGGTGCCTGTGAGGTTTCGGGTTACCGTCAGAGTTAGGGTGAGGGTTAGTGTCAGGCTTAGTGTTAGGGTTAGCGTTAGTTTGAGGTTGAGGGTTAGGGATAGGGTTAGGGTGAGTTTTAGGTTTAGGGTTAGCATTAGGGTGAGGGTGAGGGTGAGGGTTAGGGTTAGGGTTCGTGTGAGGGTTAGGGTAAAGTTTAGGATTAGGGTTAGGGTTGGGCTTAGGCTTAGGGTGAGAGTGAGGGTGAGTGTTAGAGTTAGGGTTAGGGTTAGGGTTACGGTGAGGGTTAGCATTAGGTTGATGTTTAGGGTGTGGGTCTGGGTTAGGGTGAGCGTTCGGGTTCGGATGAGGGTGAGGGTTAGGTTGAGAGTGAGACTTAGGTTTAGGTTGAGGGTTAGTGTGTGGGTGAGGCTTAGGTTTAGGGTGACGGTTAGTGCTTGTGTGAGGTTGAGGGTGAGGTTTAGGGTCAGGGTTAGGGTGAGGTATAGGGTGAGATTTAGGGTTAGGTTAGGGTTATCATGAGGGTTAGGCTGAGGTTGAGGGTGAGGGTGAGGGTACGGTATAGGGATAGGGTTAGGGTGAGGGTTAGGGTTAGTGTGAGGGTTAGGGTGAAAGTGAGGTTAAGCGTGAGGGCGAGGGTTAGGGTGAGGTTGAGGGTTAGGGTAAGGTTGACGGTTAGGGTTAGGGTTAGGGTTACGGTTAGGGGGAGGGTTAGGTTTAGTTTGAGGGTTAGGTTTAGGGTTAGGGTTAGGATTTGGGTGAGGGTGGTAAGGATTAGGGTTAAGGTTAAGTTGAGAGTGAGGGTTAGGGTTAGCGTGAGAGTTAGGGTGAGTGTTAGGCTGAGGGTTAGGGTTAGGGTTAGGGTGAGGGTTAGGGTTAGGATTAGGATTAGGGTTAGGGTAAAGCTGAGGGTGAGGGTGAGGGTTAGGCATAGGGTTAGGGTTAGGGTTAACTTTTGTGTGAGGTTTAGGAATAAGGTTAGGGTTAATTTGAGGGAAAGGGTTAGGGTGAGGGTTAGGGTGAAGGTGAGGTTTATGGATAGGGTTAAGGTTAGGATTATGGTGCGTGTAGGGTTGAGTTTTAGAGTTAGGGTGAGGGTGAGGGTTAGGGTTAAGTTTACGGTTAGGGTGAGGGTTATGTTTAGTGTGAGGGTTAGGTTTAGTGTTAGGGTTAGGATATGGGTGAGGGTAAGGATTAGTGTTAAGGTTAAGGTGAGAGTGAGGGTTAGGGTTACTGTGAGTGTTAGGGTGAGTGTTAGGGTGAGGGTTATGGTTAGGGATAGAGTGAGGGTTAGTGTGAGGGTGAGTGTTAGTGTGCGGTTGAGGTTGAAGGTGAGGTTTTAGGTTAGTTTAGGGTTAAGTTTAGGGTTAGTGTTAGGGTTAAAATGAGGTTTAGTGTGAGGGTAAGTGTTAGGGTGAGGGTTAGGGTAAGATTGAGTGTTATGGTTAGGGTTAGGGTTAGGGTGAGGGTTAGGTTTAGTGTGAGGGTTAGGGTGAAGGTGAGGTAAAGGTTTAGGGTGAGGGATAGGGTGAGGTTGATGGTTAGGGTTAGGGTAAGGTTTAGGTTGAGGTTAGGGTGACGGTTAGGATTAGGGTTAGGGTTAGGGGGAGGTTTAGGTTTAGTGTGAGTGTTAGGGTTGAGGTTAGTGTTAGGATTGGGGGGAGGGTAAGGCTTAGGGTTAAGGATAGGGTGAGAGTGAGGGTTAGGGTTAGCATGAGTGTTAGGGATAGGGTTAGGGTGAGGGTTAGGTTTAGGGTTAGGTTGAGGGTTAGGGTAAGGATTAGGATTAGGGTTAGGGTAAAGCTGAGGGTGAGGGTGAGGGTGAGGTTTAGGGTTAGGGTTAGGGTTTGTGTGAGGTTTAGGAATAGGGTTAGGTTTAGGGTGAGGGTAAGGGTGAGGGTTAGGGATAGGAAGAGGCTGAGGGTAAGGGTTAGGGTAAGGGTTAGGGTGAGGGTGACGGTTAGGGTGAGGGTTAGGATTTGGTTTAAAGTTCGGTTTAAGTGAGGATAAGGGTTAGAGTGAGTGTTAGGGTGTGGATGAGGGTTAGGTTGAAGGTGAGGTTTAGGGATAGGGTTAAGATTAAGATTACAGTGTGTGTGAGATTGAGTGTTAGAGTTAGGGTGAGTGTTAGGGTTAGGTTAAGGTTTAGGGATAGGGTAAGGGTTAGGGTGAGGGTGAGGGTGAGGGTTAGGGTTAGTGTTAGGGTTAGGGTAAGTGTGAGGGTCAGAGTGACGGTGAAGGTGTTGGTGAGGTTTAGGGTTAGGGATAGGTTGAGGGTGTGGGTGAGGGTTAGGGTTAGGATTACGATTAGTGTTAGGGTTAGACTGTGGGTGAGGGTGAGGGTGAGGGTGAGGGTGAGGGTGAGGGTTTGGGTTAGAGTGAGGGTTAGGCTTAGGGTGAAGATTAAGGTTAGGCTTAGGGTTAGGGTTAAGATGAAGTTTAATGTGAGGGTTAGGGTCATGGTTAGTGTGAGGATTAAGGTTAGTTTGAAAGTTAGGGTCACGTTTAGTGTTAGGGTTAGGTTGAGGGGTATGGTTATGTTTAGTGTGACGGTTAGGTTTAGTGTGAGGGTTAGGGTTAGGGTTAGGGTTAGGGTGAGGGAAAGGGTTATGGTGAGGGTTAGGGTGAGCGTGAGGCTTAGGGTTAGGGTTGGGGTTTGGATTAGTGTGTGGGTGAGGGTGATGGTTAGGTGAGGGTTAATGATAGGGGGAATATTAAGGTTAGGGTTAGGGTCAGGGTGAGGATTAGGCTGAGGGATAGGGTTAAGTTTTGGTTGAGGTTTAGGTTTAATCTGAGGGTTAGGGTTAGGGTTTGGGTTAGGGTTAGGGTTAGAGAGAGGGTTAGGATTAGGTTGAGAATTAGGGTTAAGTTTAGGGTTCGATTGAGTTTGAGGATAAGCGTTAAGGTTGGGTGAGGGTTAGAGTTAGCGTGAGGGTTAGGGTTGGATTAGGGTTAGAGTTAGGGTGAGGGTGAGGGTGAGTCTTAGGGTTAGGGTTAGGGTGAGGGTTAGGTTTAGGGTGATTTTTAGCGTGAGGGTGAGGGTCAGGGTGAGAATGAGGGTTAGGGTGTGGGTGAGGGTTAGGGTTATGGTGAAGTTTAGGGTTACGGTGAGGGTTAGGGTGAGTTTGAGTATTAGGGTTAGGTTTAGGGGGAGGGTTAGTGTTAGTTTTCGGGTTAGGGTGAGGGTTAGGTTTAGGGTTAGCGTTAGGATTAGTGTGAGGGTTAGGGTTAGAGTTAGGGTTTGGGTTAGGTTGAGGGTATGCGTTAGGGTGATGGTCAGGGTTACGGTGAGGGTTAGGGTTAAGGTTAGGGTTAGATTGAGGTTGAGTGTGAGGGTTAGTGTTGGGTGAGGGTTAGAGTTAGAGTGAGGGTTATGGTTGGATTAAGGTTAGAGTTAGGGTGAGGGTGAGGGTGAGGGTTAGGCTTAGGATTAGGGTTAGTATTAGGGTTAGACTAAGGGTGAGGGTGAGGGTGAGGGTGACGTTTTGGGTTAGGTTGAGGGTTAGGGTTAGGTTTAGGGTGAGGGCAAACGTGAGGGTTAGGGTTAGGGGTAGTATGAGGGTTAGGTCAATGGTAGGGTTATGGTGAGGGTGAGGGTTAGTGTTACTGTGAGGGTTAGGGTTAGGGTTAAGGTTAGGGTTAGGGAGACGGTAAGGGTTAGCATGAAGTTTAGGGTGAGGGTGAGGGTTAGGTTTAGGGTTAGGGTGATGGTTAAGGTGAGGGTTAAATTTAGTGTTAGGGTTAGGCTTAGGTTGAGGGTTAGGGTTAGGCTTAGGTTTAGGTTTAGGACTAGGGTTAGGTTTATGATGAGGGTTAGAGTGAGGGTTTGGGTTAGGGATAGGGTTAGTGTTAGGGTGAGGGTTAAGGTCAGGGTGAGAGTTAGGTTTAGAGTGAGTGTTAGGTTTAGGGTGAGTGTTAGGATTAGGGTTAGGGTAAGTGTTAGGGTGAGGGTTAGGCTGATGGTTGGGTTTAGGGTGAGGGTTAGGTTTCGTGTGAGTTTTAGGGTTAGAGTTAGGGTTCGGGTTAGGGTGAGGGTGAGGATTAGTATTAGGGTTAGGATTAGGATTAGGTTTAGTTTGAGGGTGAGGGTGTGGGTGAGGTTTAGTATTAGAGTTAGGTTTAGGGTAAGGGTTAGAGTGGGGTTTATGGTTAGGATTAGGATTAGGCTTAGGATTAG
Organism: Dipodomys merriami; assembly: GCF_024711535.1. Classification (NCBI taxonomy): domain Eukaryota; kingdom Metazoa; phylum Chordata; class Mammalia; order Rodentia; family Heteromyidae; genus Dipodomys; species Dipodomys merriami. The sequence continues at coordinate 3,034,624 of NW_027202482.1, read as the reverse complement.
GCTCAGATTGAAGTTGTGAGTAAGTGGTAGTATTAGGGTTAGGGTTCTGGTTAGGGTTAGGGTTAGGGTGAAGGTGAGGGTTAGGTTTCGGATTAGGTTTAGGATTAGGGTTAGGCTGAGGGTGATTGTGAGGTTGAGGGTTAGGAGTATTGTTAAGGATAGGGTGAGAGCTAGGGTTTGAGTCAGGTTGAGGGTGAGAGTTTCGCTTAGGTAATGGTTAGTTTTAGGTTTAGGATGAGGATTAGGTTGAGGGTGAGATTTAGGGTGAGTGTTAGGGATAGGGTTAGGGTTGGGGTTAGGGTTAGAGTGAGGGTTAGGGTTAAGTTTAGGGTGATGTTTAGGATGAGGGTGAGGGTTAGGTTGAGGGTGAGGGTTCGGATGAATCTTATGGATAGGGTTAGAATTAGGGTGAGGGCTAGAGTGAGGTTGAGGGTTTGGGTTAGGTTTAGGGATAGGGTGAGAATTAGAGTTAGGGTTAAGGTTAGGGTGAGGGTTAGGCTGAGGGGTAGGGTTAGGGTTAAGGTTAGGGTTATGTTTAGTCTGAGGGTTAGAGTTAGGGTAGGGTTAGGGTTAGGGTTAGGGTAAGGGTTATGGTGAGGGTTAGGGTGAGAATGAGGTTTAGTTTTAGCATTAGGTTTAGGGTGAGGGATAAGTTGAGGGTTAGGGTTAGGGTTATGGTTAATGTGAGGGTGAGGGTGAGGGTTAGGGTGAGGTTTAGGGTTAGGGTGATGTTTAGGGTTAGGGTGAGTGTGAGGCTGAGGGTGAGGTTTAGGGATAGGGTTAGGATGAGGGTGAGGGTGAGTGTTAGGGTTCGGATTAGGGTTAAGTTTAGTGTTAGGCTGAGGGTGAGGGTGAGAGTGAGGGTGAGGCTTAGGGTTAGGGTTTGGGGGAGGGTTAGGTTCAGTGTGATTCTTAGGGTGAGGATTAGGGTAAGGGTTACATTGAGAGTTAGGGTGATGGGGAGGGTTAGAGTTAGGTTGAGGATGAGGTTTAGGGTGAAGGTTAGGTTTAGGTTAGGTTTGGGTTAGGGTAACGGTTAGGGTGACCTTTTGCGTTAGGGTGAATATTAGGGTTAGGGTGAGGTTTAGGGTTTGGGTTATGGTTATTGTGAGGGCTAGGGTGAGGGTGAGGGTTAGGGTTAAGCTTAGTGTGAGGGTAAGGTTTAGGTTTAGGATTAGGGTTAGTGTTAATGAAGGGTAGGTTTAGGGTTAGTGTGAGGTTTAGGTTTAGTGTGAATGTTAGGTTTAGGGTTACTGTTAGGATTAGTGTGTGGTTGAGGGTGAGGGTGAGGGTTAGGGTGAGGGTTTTGGTTAGGTAAGTGTTAGGGTTAGGGTTTGGGTGAGTATTAGGGGGAGGAGGAAGTTTCGGGTGAGGATTAGAGTTAAGTTGAGGATTTCATTAAGGTAAGAGTTAGGGTTAGGGTTAGGGTAAGGGTTAGGGTGAGGGTTAGAGTTAGGGTGAAGTTTAGCATTAGGCTGAAGGTGAGGGTGAGGGTGAGGAGGAAGGTTAGTGTTAGGGTGAGTGTTAGGCTTAGGGTTAGGGCGAGGGTTAGTGTTAATGTGAGGGTTAAGGTGAGGGTGAGGATAAGGTTTAGGTTGAGGGTTAAAGTGAGTGGGAGGTTTAGGGTGAGGTTTAGTGTGAGGGTTAGGTTTAAGGTTAGGTTAGGGTTAGGGTGAGGGTTAGGGTTAATATTAGGGTTAGGGTAAGTGTTAGGGTGAGGGTTAGGGTAAGGGTGATGGTTAGGTTTAGGTTGTGGCTTAGGATTAGATTGAGGGTTAGGGTTAGGTTGAAGTTTAGGGTTAGGATTATGGTTAGGGTGTGGACTAGGGTGAAGGTGAGGGTTAGGGTTAGGTTTAGGGTGAGGGTTAGTGTGAGTTGTAGTTTTAGAGTTATGGTTAGGGTTAGGTTTAGTATGAGTGTTAGGGTTAGGGTTAGGTTTAGGGTGAGGGTAAGGTTTAGGGTGAGTGGGATGTTTAGGTTGAGAGTGAGTGTTAGGGTTAGCGTGAGTGTTAGGGTGAGTGTTAGGGTGAGGGTTAGTGTTAGGGTCAGTGTCAGGGTTAGGGTTAGGTTTAGGGTGAGGGATAGTGTTAGATTTAGGATTAGGGTTAAGGTTTATATTAGGGAGAGGTTGAGGGTGAGGGTTACAGTTAGGGTGACAGTGTGGGTCAGGGTGAGGGTTAGGGTTAGGGTTAGAGTTAAGGGTAGGGTGAGGATTAGTGTCAGGGTTCGGTTTAGTGTGAGGGTTAGGCTGAGGGATAGGGTTACCTTTAGGGTGAGGTAAAGTTTAATATGAGGGTTAGGGTTAGGGTTAGTGTTATGGTGAGGGTTACGGTTAGGTTTAGGTTTAGATTTGGGTTATTGTTAGGGTTAGGGTGAGGGTGTTGTTGACAGTGAGCATGGGGTTTAGAGATAGGGTTAGGATTAGAATGAGGGTGGGAGAGAGGGTTATGGTTAGAATTAGGATTAGGGTTAGGTTTAGGCTGAGGCTGAGTGGGAAGGTGAGGGGAAGGTTAGGGTTAGGGGTAGGTTTAGGGTTAGGTTTACGGTGAGAGTTAGGGTTAAATTATTGTTAGGATTAGGGTGAGGGTGAGGGTGAGGGTTCAGGTGAGGGTTAGGGTTAGGGATAGAGTTAGAATGAGGGCTAGGGTGAGTGTGAGGGTTAGGGTTATGGTTAGGGATAGGGTGAGAATTAGGTTTAGGGTTAGGGTTCGTGTGAAGTTGAGGTTTAGTCTGAGGTTTACGGTTAGGTTTAGAGTTAGGTTTAGGCTTAGGGTGAGGGTAAGGGTTAGGGTGAGGTTTAGGGTGAGGGTGAGGTTTAGGGTTAGGTTTAGAGTGAGGGTTGGTTGAGGGTTAGGTTTAGTGTCAGGGTTAGTGTGAGGGTGAGGGTGAGGGTTAGGGTTAGGGTGAGGGTGAAAGTGAGGCTGAGCGTTAGGGTGAGGGTGAGGGTGAGGGTGAGTTTGACGGTTAGGGTTAAGGTGAGGGTAAGGGTAAACTTTAGGGTAAGGATTTGGGTTAGGATTAGGGTTAGTGTTAGGGTTAGTGTGAGGGTGAGGTTTAGGGTTAGGGTTAGGGTGACGGTGAGAGTGAGGCTGAGCGTTAGTGTGAGGGTGAGGGTGAGGGTGAGTTTTAGGGTTAGGGTGAAGGTGAGGGTAAGTGTGAGGATTATGGTAAGGATTTGGTTTAAGATTAGTGTTAGGTTGAGGGTGAGCTTGAGGGTGAGCATTAGGTTTAGGGGTAGGTTTAGAGTGAGGGTTACGGTTAGGTTTAGGGTTAGGGTTAGTGTGAGGGTGAGGGTTAGGGTCAGGGTGAGGGTTAGGATTAGTGTTAGGGTTAGGGTGAGGGCTAGGGTGAGGGTGAGGGTTAGGCTGAGGGTGAAGGTGAGGGTGAGGTTGAGGGTTAGGTTTAGCATAAGGTTTAACTTTAGGGTTAGTGTGAGCATTAGGATGACTTGAGGATTCAGGTGATGGTAAATGTTAGTGTGAGGGTTAGCGCTAGGGTTAGGGTGAGGGTGAGGTTTAGTGTGAGCGTGAGGGTTAGGGTGAGGGTGATGGTTCAGGTTAGGGTTAGGGTTAGGGTTAGGGTGAGGGTGAGGATGAGGGTTAGTGTTAGGTTAGAGTTAGTGTTAGAGTGAAGGTGAACGTGAGTATTAGTGTGTGGGTTAGGGTTTGGGTTACTATTAGGGTAAGGATGAGAGTGAGAAGTAGGTTTAGGATTAGTGTTAGATTTAGGGTTAGCCTTAGGGTGAGCGTGAGGGTGAGGATTAGGGTTAGGGATAGGGTTAGGGTAAGGGTGAGGGTTAGGGTTAGGGTGATATTTAGGGTTAGTGTTAGGGTTAGGGTGAGTTTTAGGGTTAGGGGTAGGGTTAGGTTTAGGGTTAGGGTTGGGGTGAGTGTTAGGTTTAGGTTTAGGCTTATACTGTGAATGAGGGTGAGGGTGATGGTTAGGTTTAGGGTGAGGCTTAGTGTTAGGGTTAGGATGAGGGTTATGTTTAGGGTGAGGGTGTGGGTCATAGTGAGAGTGAGGGTTAGGTTGTGGGTGAGGGTTGAGGTTAGGTTGAGGGTTAGGTTGACGGTGAGGGTGAGGACTAGGGTTAGGTTTAGGGTGAGGTTTAGGGTTAATTTTAGCGTTAGGGTGAGTGTTAGGGTAGGGTGATGGTTAGGGTTAGGGTTATCATTAGGATTAGTGAGAGGGTTAGGGTTAGGGTTAGGGTTAGGGTGAGGGTGAGGGTTAGGGTTAGGGATAGGTTGAGGGTTAGGGAGAAGGTTAGGGTTAATGCTAGGGTTAGGGTTAGGGTTAGGATGAGGGTGAGAGTTAGGGTTAGTGTTAGGATTAGGGTAAGGATTAGGGTGAGTGTTAGTGTTAGGGTTAGGTTTAGGGTGAGTGTTAGTGTGAGTGTTAAGTTTAGGATTAGTGTTAGGATTAGGGTTAGGCCTAGCGTGAGAGTGAGGGTGAATGTGAGAGTTAGTTTGTGGGTGAGGGTTAGGGTTAGGGTGAGGGTGAGGCTTAGGTTTAGGATTAGGGTTAGGCATAGGGTTAGGGTTAGGATTAGGGTTAGGGTGAGGTTTAGGGTGAGGTTTATGGTTAGGGTTAGGATTAGGATTAGTTTGAGGGTTAGGGGGAGGGTAAGGGTTAGGGTCCTGGTTAGGGATCGGGTTAGGGTTATGGTTAGGTTTTGGGTGCAGGTTAGAGTCAGGGTTAGGGTGAGGATTGGGCTGACGTGTAGTGTAAGGATTAGGTTGGGGGTTAGATTTCCTGTAAGAGTTAGGGTTAGGGTTAGTGGTAGGGTGAAGTTTAGGGTTAGGGTTAGGGTGAGGGTGAGGGTTAGGCTGAGGGGTAGGGTAAGGGTTAGGGTGAGTGTTAGATTTAGTGTGAGGCTTAGGGTTAGGGTTAGGGTTAGTGTTAGGGTGAAGGTTAGGGTTAGGGTGAGGGTGAGGGTTAGGCTGAGGGATAGGGAAAGGGTTGGGGTGAGAGTTTGGGTTAGGGTTAGGGTTATTGTTAGTTTTAGGGTGAGGGTGAGGGTGAGGTTGAGGGAGTGGGTGAGGTTTAGGGATAGGATTAGTTTTAGCATGAGGGTGAGATTGAGGATTAGGTTTAGCATTAGGATTAGGGTTAGGGTTAGGCTGAGGATGAGAGTGAGGGGTAGGGGGAGGGTAGGGTTAAAGTTAGGGTTAGGGTAAGTTTAGGGTGAGGGTTAGGGTTAGGGTTAGGGTTAGGGTTATTGTTATGTTTAGGGTAAAGGTGAGGGTGAGGGGGAGGGGGAGGTTTTTGGTTAGGGTTTGTTTTAGTTTGAGGGTGAGAGTGAGGGTTAGGGTTAGGATTAGGATTACGGTTAGCATGAGGATGAGGTTGCGGTTGAGGGTGAGGGAGAAGATTTGTGTTAGGGTTAGGTTTAGGGTGAGGGTTAGGGTGAGGTTTTGAGTGATGGGAAGGTTTAGAGTTCGGGTTAGGGTTAGGGTGAGGGTGAGGGTTAGGGTTAGGATTAGGGTTAGGGTTAGGTTTAGGCTGAGGGTGAATGTGAGTTTGAGGGTTGGAGTTAGGTTTGGGTTAAGGTTAGGGTGAGGGCTCTTGTGAGATTGAGGGTTAGGGTGAGGGTGAGGGTGAGTGTGAGGGTGAGGGTGAGGTAAGGATTAGGGTTAGGGTTAGGGTGAGGGTGAAGGTTAGGGTTAGGGTGAAGGTGAGGGTTAGGGTGAGGGTTAGAGTAAGAGTTAGGGTGAGGATTAGTATGAGGGTGAGGGTTAGGGTCAGGGTGAGGGTTAGGGTTAGGGTTAGGGTTAGGGTGAGGGCTAGGGTGAGGGTGCGGCTTAGGCTGAGGGTGAAGGTGAGGGTGAGGGTGAGTGTGAGGGTTAGGGTTAGTGTAAAGTTTTAGTTTAGGGTTAGGGTAAGGATTAATGTGACTTGAGGTTTAGGGTGACTGTAAGTGTTTGGGTGAAGGTTAGCGCTAGGGTTAGGGTAAGGGTTATGGTGAGGGTGAGGTTTAGTGTGACCGTGAGTGTTAGGGTGAGGGTGACCTTTCGGGTTAGGGTTAGGGTGAGGGTGAGTGTTATGGTTAGGTTAGGGTAAGGGTTAGGGTGAGGGTGAGGGTGAGGGTGAAGGTGAGTGTTAGTGTCTGGGTTAGTGTTAGGGTTAGAATTAGGATAAGGATGAGAGGGAGAGTTAGGTTTAGGATTTGTGTTAGATTTAGGGTTAGGCTTAGGATGAGGGTGAGGTTGAGGTTTAGGGTTAGGGATAAGGTTAGGGTAAGTGAAAGGATTAGGGTTAGGGTGATGCTTAGGGTTAGTGTTAGGGTTAGGGTGAGGGTTAGGGTTAAGGTGAGTGTTAGTTTAGGGTTAGGGTTAGGTTGAGTGTTAGGGTTTGGGTTAGGCTTAGGCTGTGAATGAGGCTTAGGGTGAGGGTGAGGGTTAGGTTTAGGGTGAGGCTTAGGGTTATAGTTAGGGTGAGGATTATATTTAGGGTGATATTTAGGGTGAGGGTGAGGGTCATGGTGAGAGAGACGGTAAAGGTGTTTGTGAGGGTTATGGTTAGGGTGAGGGTTAGGTTGACGGTGAGAGTGAGGATTAGGTTTTGTTTTAGGGTGAGGGTTAGGGCAAGTTTAAGGGTTAGGGTGAGTGTTAGTGTGAGGGTTAGGGTTAGGGTTAGCATTAGGATTAGTGTGAGGGTTAGGGTTAGAGTTAGGGTGAGTTTAAGTGTTAGGGTGAGGGTTAGGGTTAGGGTTACGCTGTGAATGAGGTTGAGGGAGAGGGTGAAGGTTAGGTTTAGGGTGAGGCTTAGGGTTAGGGTTAGTGTGTGGGTTATGTTTAGTGTGATGTTTAGGGTGAGGGTGAGGGTCATGGTGAGCGTGAGGGTTAGGGTGTGGGTGAGGGTTAGGGTTAGGTTTAGGGTTAGTTTGAGGGTTAGGGTTAGGTTTAGCATTAGGATTAGTGTGAGGGTTAGGGTTAGGGTTCGGGTTAGGGTTAGGGTTAGGGTAAGTGTTAGGGTGAGGCTAGGATTAGGGTGAGAGTTAGGGTTAAGGTTAGGGTTAGATTGAGGTTGAGGGTGAGAGTTAGGGTTGGGTGAGGGTTAGAGTTAGAGTGAGGGTTATGTTTGGATTAGGGTTAGAGTGAGGCTGAGGTTGAGGGTTAGGATTAGGATTAGGGTTAGGGTTGGGTTAGACTGAGGGTGAGGATGAGGGTGAGGGTGACGGTTTTTTTTAAAGTGAGGGTTAGGTTTAGGGTGAGGGTGAGGGTAAGTGAAAGGTTTAGGGTTAGGGGTAGAATGAGGGTTAGATTGAGGGGTAGGGTTATGGTTATGGTGAGGGTTACGATTACGTTGAAGGGTTAGGTTTAGGGTTAAGGTTACGGTTAGGGAGAGGGTAAGGTTTAGGTTAGTGTGAGGGTTTGGGTTAGGGTTAGGTTTAGGGTGAGGTTAAATGTTAGGATGAGTTTTAGGGTGAGGGTGAGAGTTAGGCTTAGGGTTATTGTTAGGATTAGTTTGGGGGTGAGGGTGAGGGCGAGAGTTAGTGTGAGGTTTAGTGTTAGGGTTAGGGTGAAGTTTTGAATGACAGTGAGGGTTAGGGTTGGGGTTAGGTTTAGGTTTAGTGTTAGGCTGAGGGTGAGGGTGAGTTTTAGGGTTAAGGTTAGGGTTAGGTTAAGGATAGGGTGAGGGCTATTGTGAGGGTGAGGTTTAGGGTGATTGTGAGGGTGAGGGTGAGGTTTTCATTTAGGTAAGTGTTAGGGTTAGGGTTAGGATGAGGATTTGGTTGAGGGAGAGGGTTTGTGTGAGAGTTAGGGTTAGGGTGAGGGATAGGTTAGGGTGATATTAAGGATGAGCGTGAGGTTTAGGTTGAGGGTGAGGGTTCGGGTGCGGGTTAGGGTTACAGTTAGAGTTTGGTTGAGGGCTAGGGAGAGGGTGAGGGTTAGGGTTAGGGATAGGGTGAGAATTAGGGTTAGGGTTAGTTTTAGGGTGAGGGTTAGGGTGAGGGGAATGGTTAGGGTTAGGGTGAGGGTTAGTTTTAGTCTGAGGGTGAGGGTTAGGGTTAGGGTTAGGGTTAGTGTGAGGTTAAGGTTTAGGGTGAGGTTCAGGGTGAGAGTGAGGGTTAGGGTTTGGGTGAGAGTTAGGTTTATGATGAGGGTTAGGGTGATTGTGAGGGTTAGGGGAAGTGTGAGGATTAGGGTTAAGTTTAGGGTGAGGGTTATCTTTAGGGTGATGTTTAGCGTGAGGGTGAGGGTCAGGGTGAGAGTGAGGGTTAGGGTGTGGTTGAGGGTTGGGGTTATGGTGAGTGTTGGGGTTATGGTGAGGGTTAGGGTTAAGGTTAGGTTTAGGGTGAGGGTTAGGTTTAGGGTGAGGGTTAGGGTGAGTTTTAGGGTTAGGGTGAGGGTTAGCTTTAGGTTTAGGGTGAGGGTTATGTTTAGGGTTATGTTTAGCATGAGGGTGAGGGTCAGGGTGAGAGTGAGGGTTAGGGTGTGGGTGAGGGTTAGGATTATGGTGAGGGTTAGGGTGATGTTGAGGGTTTGGTTGAGGGTGAGTGTTAGGTTTAGGTTTAGGGTGAGGGTTAGGTTTAGGGAGAGTGTTAGGGTGAGGGTAAGTGTTAGGGTGAGCGTTAGGTTAGGGTGAGAGTTAGAGTTAGGTTAGGGTTAGATTGAGGTTGAGTGTGAGGGTTAGGGGTGCGTGAGGATTAGAGTTAGAGTGAGGGTTATGGTTGTATTAGGGTTAGAGTTAGGGTGAGGGTGAGGGTGAGCGTTAGGGTTAGGTTTAGTTTTAGGGTTAGGGTTAGATTGAGGGTCAGTGTGAGGGTGCGGGTGATGGTTTTTTTAAGGTGAGGGTTAGGGTTAGAATGAGGGTGAGGGTAAATGAATTGGTTAGGGGGAGGGGTAGGATGAGGGTTCGATTGAGGGGTAGGGTTATGGTTAGGGTGAGGGGTAGGATTACTGTAAGGGTTAGGGTTAGGTTTTAAGTTAGGGATAGGGAGAGGTTAAGGGTTAGGTTAGTGTGAGGGTTAGGGTAGGGTTAGTTTTAGGTGAGGGTAAGGGTTTGGGTGATATTTAATCTGAGGGTGAGAGTTAGGATTAGGGTTAGTGTTAGGATTAGTGTGTGGGTGAGGGTGAGGGTGAGAGTTAGTGTTAGGTTTAGGGTTAAGGTTAGGGTTAGGGTTAGGGTGAGGTTTTGAGTGAGGGTGAGGGTTAGGGTTAGGGTTAGTGTTAGTGTGAGGGTGAGGGTTTGGGTTGGGATTAGTCTTAGTGTTAGTGTTAGGCTGAGGGTGAGGGTGAGTTTGAGGGTTAAACTTAGGGTTGGGTTAAGGTTAGGGTGAGGGCTATTTTGTGGGTGAGGGTTAGGGTGAGGGTGAGGGTGAGTGTGAGGTTTTCCGTTAGGTAAGTGTTAATGTTAGGGTTAGGGTGAGGATTTGGTTGAGGGAGAGGGTTAGTGTGAGGGTTAGGGTTATGGTGAGGGTTAGGGTTAGAGTTAGGGTGAGGGATAGCTTTAGGATGATGTTAAGGATGAGTGCGAGGTTTAGGTTGAGGGTGAGGGTGAGGGTGCGGGTTAGGGTTTCATTTAGAGTTAGGTTGAGGGATAGGGTGAGTATGAGGGTTAGGGTTAGTGTTGGGGATAGGGTGAGAATTAGAGTTAGGGTTAGGGTTAGGGTGAGGGTTAGGCTGAGGGGAATGGTTAGGGTTAGGGTGAGGTTTAGGTTTAGTCTGAGGGTTACGATTAGGGTTAGGGTTAGTGTTAGTGTGAGGTTAAAAGTTAGGGTGAGGGTCAGGGTGAGAGTGAGGGTTAGGGTGTGTGTGAGAGTTAGAGTTATGGTGAGGGTTAGGGTGATGGTGAGGGTAGGGTGAGTCTGAGGATTAGGGTTAGGTTTAGGGTGAGGGTTATGTGTAAGGTGATGTTTAGCTTGAGGGTGAGGGTCAGGGTGAGAGTGAGGGTTAGGGTGTGGGTAGGGTTAGGGTTATGGTGATGGTTAGGGTGATGGTGAGGGTTACGGTGAGGGTGAGGTTTAAGGTTAGGTTTAGGGTGAGGGTTAGGTTTAGGGTAAGGGTTAGGGTGAGAGTTAGGGTTTGGGTGAGGGTTAGGTTTAAGTTTAGGGTGAGGGTTAGTTTTAGGGTGATGTTTAGCATGAGGGTGAGGGTCAGAATAAGAGTGAGGGTTAGGGTGTGGGTGAGGGATAGGTTTATGGTGAGGGTTAGGGTGATGGTGAGTGTTTGGGTGAGGGTGAGGTTCAGGTTTAGGTTTAGGGTGAGGGTTAGGTTTAGGGTAAGGGTTAGGGTGAGGGTAAGTGTTAGGGTGAGGGTTAGCGTTAGCGTGAGTGTTAGAGTTAAGGATAGGGTTAGATTGAGGTTAAGGGGCATGGTTAGGGTTGGGTGAGGATTAGAGTTAGAGTGAGGGTTATGGTTGTATTAGGGTTAGAGTTAGGGTGAGGGTGAGGGTTAAGGTTAAGTTTAGGTTTAGGGTTAGGGTTAGACTGAGGGTCAGGGTGAGGGTGAGGGTGATGTTTTTTTTTTTTTAAAGTGAGGTTTAGGTTTAGAGTGAGGGTGAGGGTAAACGAAAGGGTTAGGGTTAGGGGTAGGTTGAGCGTTAGATTGAGTGGTAGTGTTATGGTTAGTGTGAGGGTTAGGGTTACTGTGAGGGTTAGGGTTAGGGTTAAGGTTAGGGTTAGGTAGAGGGTAAGAGTTAAGTTAGTGTGAGGTTTAGGGTTAGGGTTAGGTTTACTGTGAGGGTAAGGGTTAGGGTGAGGTTTAGTGTGAGGTTGAGAGTTAGTCTTAGGGTTAGTGTTAGGATTAGTGTGTGCGTGAGGGTGAGGGTGAGAGTTAGTGTGAGGTTTAGGGTTAGGGTTAGGGATAGGTTTAGGGTGAGGTTTTGAGTGAGGATGAGGGTTAGGGTTAGGGTTAGGGTTAGTGTTAGCGTGTGGGTTAGGGTTGGGATTAGGGTTAGGGTTAGGGTTATGCGGAGGGTGAGGGTGAGTTTGAGGGTTCGGTTAGGGTTGGGTTAAAGTTAGGGTGAGGGCTATTGTGAGGGTGAGGGTTAGGGTGAGGGTGAGAGTGAGGGTGAGGTTTTCCGTCAGATAAGTGTTAGTGTTAGGGTTAGGGTGAGGATTTGTTTGAGGGAGAGGGTTAGTGTGACGGTTAGGGTTATGGTGAGGGTTAGGGTTAGGGTGAGGGATAGGGTTAGGGTGATATTAAGGATGAGGGCTAGGGTTAGGTTGAGGCTGAGGGTGAGGGTGCGGTTTAGGGTTTCGTTTAGAGTTAGGTTGAGGATAGGATGAGTGTGAGGGTTAGAGTTAGTGTTAGGGATAGGGTTAGAATTAGGTTTAGGGTCAGGGTTAGGGTGAGGGTTAGCTGAGGGGAATGTTTAGGGTTAGGGTGAGGGTTAGGTTTAGTCAGGGGGTTAGGGTGAGTGTTAGGGTTATGGTTATTTTGAGGTTAAGCATTAGGGTGAGGGTTAGGGTGAGTGTGAGGGCTACGTTTAGGCTGAGGGTTAGTGTGAGTGTTAGGGTTAGGGTGAGGTTTAGGTTTAGGTTTAGGGTTAGGGTGAGGGTTATGTTTAGGATGATGTTTAGAGTGAGGGTGAGGGTCAGGGTGAGAGTGAGGGTTAGGGTGTGGGTGAGGGTTAGGTTTAGGGTTAAGGTGACGGTGAAGTTTAGGGTGAGGGTGAAAATTAGGGTTATGGTTAGGGTGAGGGTTAGCGTTAGTTTTAGGGTTAGGTTGAGGGTCAGTTTGAGGGTTAGGGTTAGGGTTAGTATTAGGATTATTGTGAGGGTTAGGGTTAGGGTTAGGTTTAGGGTGAGGGTAAGGTTTAGGGTGGGGGTTATGATTAGGGTGAGAGTTAAGGTTAAGGTTAGGGTTAGATTGAGGTTGAGGGTGAGGGTTAGATTTGGGCGAGGGTTAGAGTTAGAGTGAAGTTTATGGTTGGATTAGGGTTACTCTAACCCTAGGGTGAGGGTGAGGGTGAGTGTTAGGGTTAGGATTAGGGTTAGGGTTAGGGTTAGACTGAGGGTGAGGGTGACGGTGAGGGTGACGGTTTTTTTTAAGGTGAGGGTTAGGGTTAGGATGAAAGTGAGGGTAAGCGACAGGGTTACGGTTAGGGGTAGGATGTGGGTTAGATTGAGGAGTAGGGTTATGCTTAGGGTGAGGGTTAGGGTTTCTGTGAGGTTTAGGGTTAGGGTTAAGGTTAGGGTTAGGGAGAGGGAAAGGTTTTGTTTTGTGTGGGGGTTAGAGTTAGGGTTTGGTTTAGGGTGAGGGTAAGGGTTAGGGTGATGTTTAGGGTGAAGGTGAGAGTTAGGCTTAGGTGTAATGTTAGGATTAGTGTGTGGGTGAGGGTGAGGGTGAGAGTTAGTGTGAGGTTTAGGGTTAGCGTTAGTGTTAGGTTGAGGGCTAGGTTGAGGGTGACGGTTAGGTTTAGGTTTTGGGATAGGGTGAGAATTAGGGTTATCGTCAATGTTAGGGTGGGGGTTAGGCTGAGGGGAATGGTTAGGGCTAGGGTGAGGGTTAGGTTTAGTCTGAGGTTTAGGGTTAGGGTTTGGTTTAGTGTGAGGTTAAGGTTTAGGGTGAGGGTTAGGGTGAGGGTGAGGGCTAGGGTTAGGGTTAGGGTGAGGGTGAGGTTTAGGGTAAGTTTTAGGGTGAGTGTTAGGGTGAGGGTGAGGGTTAGGGTGAGGGTTAGGTTTAGGGTTAGGTTTAGGATGAAATTTAGATTTAGGGTTATGTTTCGGATGTGAGTGATAGTGAGGGTGAGAGTGAGGGTTAGGTTTAGGTTGAGGCTGAGAGAGGGTTAGGGTTAGAGTGAGGGTTATGTTTAGGGTGATGTTTAGGGTGAGGGTGATGGTCAGGGTGAGAGGGAGGGTTAAGGTGTGGGTGAGGGTTAGGTTTAGGTGAGAGTAAGGATGACGGTGAAGTTTATTGTGAGGGTGAGGATTAGGGTTAGTTTAGGGTGAGTGTTACCCTTAGTTCTAGGGTTTGGGTGAGGGTTAGGGTTAGTGTTAGGTTTAGGGTGAGGGTAAGGGATAGGGTGAGGGTGAGGTTTAGGGTGAGAGTTAGGGTTAAGGTTAGGGGTAGATTGATGTTGAGGTTGAGGGTTAGCGTTGGGTGAGGTTTAGAGTTAGAGTGAGGGTTATGGTTGGATTAGGGTTAGAGTTAGGGTGAGGGTGAGGGTGAGGGTGAGGTCTAGGGTTAGGGTTAGGGTTAGGGTGAGGGTGAGGTTTAGGGTAAGTTTTAGGGTGAGTGTTAGGGTGAGGGTTAGGGTTAGGGTGGGGGTTAGGTTTAGGGTTAGATTTAGGATGAAATTTAGATTTAGGATTAGGTTTCGGATGTGAGTGAGAGTGAGGGTGAGAGTGAGGGTTAGGTTTAGGTTGAGGCTGAGGGAGGGTTAGGGTTAGAGTGAGGGTTATGTTTAGGTTGATATTTAGGGTGAGGGTGATGGTCAGGGTGAGAGTGAGGATTAGGGTGTGGGTGAGGGTTAGGTTTAGGTGAGAGTCAGGATAACGCTGAAGGTTATTGTGAGGGTGAGAATTAGGGTTAGGTTTAGGGTGAGCGTTATCGTTAGTTTTAGGGTTTGGGTGAGGGTTAGGGTTAGGGTTAGTGTTAGGTTTAGGGTGAGGGTAAGGGATAGGGTGAGGGTGAGGTTTAGGGTGAGAGTTAGGGTTAAGGTTAGGGGTAGATTGATGTTGAGGTTGAGGGTTAGCTTTGGGTGAGGTTTAGAGTTAGAGTGAGGGTTATGGTTGGATTAGGGTTAGAGTTAGGTTGAGGGTGAGGTTGAGGGTTAGTGTGAAGGTAAGGGTAATGGTGAGGGTTAGGGTGAGGGCGAGTGTTAGGTTTAGGGTTAGGCTTAGAGTGAGTGTGAGGGTGAGGTTAGGGTTAAGTTTAGGGTGAGGATTAGGTTTAGGGTGAGGGTTAGGTTGAGGATTATGGTTATTGTTAAGGATAGGGTGGGGTGAGGTTTAAGCTGAGGTTTAGCTTGAGGGTGAGGGTGAGGGTTAGGGTTAAGGAAAGGGTGAGGGTGAGGGTTAGGGTTGGAGTTAGGGTTAGGGTTAGGTTTAGGGTTAGGCTGAGGGTGACAATGAGTGTGAGGGAAAAGTTTAGGCTTATGGTTAGGGTGAGGGTGAGGGTAAATGTGAGGGTTAGGGTGAGTGAGAGGTTTAGGGTTAGGGTTAAGTTTAGGGTGAGGGTTAGGGTGAGGTTTAGGTTTAAGGTTAGGTTAGGCTTAGGGTGAGGGTTAGGGTGAGAGTGACAGTTAGTTTTAGGATTAGTGTTAGGTTGAGGGTTAGGCTTAGGGTGAGGGTGAGGGTGAGGTTTAGGGTTAGGGATAGGGTTAGGGTTAGGTTGAGGGTTGGGGATAGGGTGAGGGTTAGGTTTAGGGTTAGGGTTAGTGTTAGGGTTAGGTTTAGGATGTGGGTGAGGGTGAGGGTGAGGGTGAGGTTAAAGTTTAGGGTGAGTCTTAGGGTGAGGGTTAGGGTGATGGTTACATTTATGGTGATGTTTAGCCTGAGGGTGAAGGTCAGGGTGAGAGTGAGAGTTATGGTGTGGGTTAGGGTTAGGGTTAGGGTGAGGGTTAGGGTGACAGTGAGGGTTAGGGTGAGTGTGAGGATTAGGGTTAGGGTTAGTGTGAGGGTTAGGGTTAGTTTTAGGGTTAGGTTGAGGGTTAGTGTTAAGGTTAGCATTAGTATTAGTGTGAGGGTTAGGGTTACGTTTAGGTTTAGGTTTAGGGTAAGGGTTAGGGTGAGGGTATGGGTTAGGGTAAGAGTTAGGGTTAAGTTTAGGGTTAGATTTAGGCTGAGAGTGAGGGTTAGGGTTGGGTGAGGGTTAGAGTTAGAGTGAGAGTTAGGGTTGGATTAGGGTAATACTTAGGGTGAGGGTGGGGGTTAGGTTTACGATTAGGGTTAGTGTTAGGGTTAGACTGAGGGTGAGGATGAGGCTGAGGGTGGCGATTTGAGTTAGGGTGAGGGTGAAGTTGAGGGTAAGCGTGAGTGTTTGGGTTAAGGGTAGAATGACAGTAGGTTGAGGGGTAGGGTTATGGTTAGGGTGAGTGTTAGGGTTATTATGAGGTTTAGGGTTAGGCTTAGGGAGAGGGTAAGGGTTAGCATGAGGGTTAGGTTGAGGGTGAGGGTTATTTTTAGGTTTAGGGTGAGGGTTACTTTGAAGTTTAAGATTAGTTTTAGGATTAGGGTTAGTGTGAGGATTAGGGTGATTGTAAGGGCTGGGTGAGCGTTAGGTAGAGTGAGGGTTAGGGTTAGGGTTAGGTTTAGGGTGAGGCATAGGGTGAGGGTTAGGGTTAGGGTTATAGTTAGGGTGAGGGTTAGGGTCACGTTGAGGGTTAGGTTTATGGTGAGGGTTTGGGTTAGGGTGAAGGTTAGGGTTAGGGTTAGGCTAAGTGTTAGGGCGAGACTTAGGGTTAAGGTTAGGGTTATATAGAGGTTGAGAGTGAGAGTTAGGGTTGGGTGAGGGTTAGAGTTACAGTGAGGGTTAGGGTTGATTAGGGTTAGAGTTAGGGTGAGAGTGAGGGTGGGGTTTAGGGTTAGGATTAGGGTTAGACTGAGGGTGAGGGTGAGGGTGAGGTTTAGAGTTAGAGTTAGGTTTAGGGTGAAGGTGAGAGTGAGTTTTAGGGTTAGGATTAGGATTAGGGTTAGGCTTAGGCTAAGGTTGAGTGTGAGAGTAAGAGGGAGGGTTAGGTTGAGGGTTAGGTTTCAGGTTAGGGTTAGGGTGTGGGTGAGGTTTAGTGTTAGGGTCAGGTTTACGGTTAGGGTGAGGGTTAGGGTTAGGTTTAGAGTTAGGGTGACGGTGTGGGTGAGGGTGAGGGTTAGGGTGAGGGCTAGGGTTAGGGTTAGGTTGAAGATGAGGTTTAGGTTTAGGGTTAATGTTAGGGTTAGGTTCAGTCTGAGGTTGAGGGTGAGGTTGAGGGTTTGGGATTAGTGTGAAGGTTAGGGTGAGGGCTAGGATGAGGGTCAGGGTTAGGGTGAGGGTGAGGCTTTCGGTTAGGTAAGGGTTAGTTTTAGGGTTAGGTTGAGGATTAGGGTGAGGGTAAGGGTAAGGGTGAGGGTTAGGGTTAGGTTGAGGGTTAGGTTAGTATTAGGGTGAGGGTTAGGGTTAGGTTCAGGGTGACGTTTAGGATGAGGTTGATTGTTAGGGTGAGGGTGATGGTTCGGGTGAGGGTTAGGGATAGGGTTAGAATTAGGGTGAGGGCTAGGGTGAGGTTGAGAGTTAGGGTTAGGATTAGGGATAGGGTGAGAATTAGGGTTAGGGTTAGGGTTAGGGTGAGGGTTAGGCTGAAGGGTAGTGTTAGGGTTAGGGTGAGGGTTACCTTTAATCTGAGGGTTAGGGTTAGGGTAGCATTAGGTTTAGGCTTCGGGTAAGGGTTAGGGTGACCTTAAGGGTCCGGATGAGGGTTAGTTTTGCATTAGGGTTAGGGTGAGGGATAAGGTTATGGTTAGGGTTAGGATTATGGTTAATGTGTGGGTGAGCGTTAGGATTAGGGTGAGGTTGAGGGTTAGGATTAGGGTTAGCATTAGGGTGAGGGTGAAGGTAAGGCTGAGGGTTAGGGTGAGGGTGAGGGTGAGGGTAAGGGTTTGGTTTAGGGTTAGGGTTAGGGTGAGGGTGAAGGTTAGGGTTCGGATTAGGGTGAGGGTTAGGGTTAGGCTGAGGGTGAGTGTGAGAGTGAGGGTGAGGGTTAATGTTAGGGTTAGGGTGAAGGCTAGGGTCAGTGTGAGTCTTAGGGTGAGGGTGAGGGTAAGGGTTAGGTTGAGGGGTAGTTTGAGGGTGAGGGTAAGGTTTAGGGATAGGATGAGTGTTAGGGTGAAGATTAGGGATAATGCTAGGGTTAGGGTTAGGGTAAGGTTTAGGGTGAGGGTTAAGGTTAGGGTGAAGTTTAGGGTTAGGGTGAGGCTGAGGGTTTGGATTAGGTTAAGTTCAGGTGTAGTGTGAGGGTGAGGGTAGGGTTAGGCTTAGGGTGAGGGTAAGGTTTACGTTTAGGGTTAGGTTTAGGGTTAGGGTGAGGGGTAGATTTAGGGTTAGTGTGAGGTTTAGGTTTAGTGTGAATGGTAGGTTTAGGGTTAGGGTTAGTGTTAGGATGAGTGTAAGGATGAGGGTGAGGGTTAGTGTTAGGGTTATGTTTAGGGTGAGTGTTAGGGTGAATGTTAAATTTAGGATTAGTGTTAGGATTAGGGTTAGGCCTAGGGTGAGTGTGAGTGTGAGGGTGAGGGTTAGGTTGTGGGTGAGGTTTAGGGTTAGGGTGAGCGTGAGTCTTAGGTTTAGGATTAGGGTTAGGCTGAGGGTTAGGGTTAGGGTTAGGGTGAGGGTGAGCTTTAGGGTGAGGTTTAGGGTTTGGGTTAAGCTTAGGATTAGTTTGAGGGTTAGGGGGAGGGTAAGGGTTAGGGTCCTGGTTAAGGATCGGGTTAGGGTCATGGTTAGGTTTAGGGTACATTTTAGAGTCAGGGTTAGGGTGAGGTTTAGGCTGAGGGGTAGGGTAATGGTTAGGGTGAGGGTTAGATTTCGTGTATGGGTTAGGGTTAGGGTTAGTGTTAGAGTGAAGTTTAGGGTTAGATTTAGGGTGAGCGTGAGGGTTAGGCTGAGGGGTAGGGTAAGTGTTGGGGGGTGGGTTAAGGTTAGGGTTAGGGTTATTGTTAGGGTTAGTGTGAGGTTGAGGGTGAGGTTGAGAGTGAGGGTGAGGTTGAGTGTGAGGGTTAGGGTGAGGGTGATGGTTAGGATTTGGTTTAGAGTTAGAGTTAGGGTTAGGCTTAGGATTAGTGTGAAGGTTAGCGTGAGGGTAAGGGTTAGGGCTAGGGTTAGGGTGAGGGTTAGGATTATGGTTAGGTTTAGGGTGCATGTTAGGGTCAGGTTTAGGGTGAGGGTTAGGCTGAGGGGTAGGGTAAGTGTTACGGTGAGTGTTAGATTTAGTGTGAGACTTAGGGTTAGGGTTAGTGTTAGGGTGAAAATTAGGGTTATTGTGAGGGTGAGGTTTAGGGTTAGGATTAGGGTTAGGGTTAGGGTTAGACTGAGGGTGAGGGTGAGGGTGAGGTTTAGAGTTAGAGTTAGGTTTAGGGTGAAGGTGAGAGTAAGTTTTAGGGTTAGGATTAGGATTAGGGTTAGGCTTAGGCTAAGGTTGAGTGTGAGAGTAAGAGGGAGGGTTAGGGTGAGGATTAGGTTTCGGGTTAGGGTTAGGGTGTGGGTGAGGTTTCGGGTTAGGGTCAGGTTTAGGGTTAGGGTGAGGGTTAGGGTTAGGTTTAGATTTGGGGTGAAGTTGTGGATGAGGTTGAGGGTTAGGGTGAGGGTTAGGGTTAGGGTTAGGGTGAAGGTGAGATTTAGGTTTAGGGTTAGTGTTAGGGTTAGGGTTAGGCTGAGGTTGAGGGTGAGGTTGAGGGTTTGGGATTAGTGTGAATGTTAGGGTGAGGACTAGGGTGAGGGTCAGGGTTAGGGTGAGGGTGAGGCTTTCGGTTAGGTAAGGGTTAGTTTTAGGGTTAGGTTGAGGATTAGGGTGAGGGTAAGTGTAAGGGTGAGGGTTAACGTTAGGGTTAGTGTTAGGATAGTGTTAGGGTGAGGGTTAGGGTTAGGTTCAGGGTGACGTTTAGAATGAGGTTGAGTGTTAGGGTGAGGGTGATGGTTCAGGTGAGGGTTAGGGATAGGGTTAGAATTAGGGTGAGGCCTAGGGTGAGGTTGAGGGTTAGGGTTATGTTTAGGGATAGGGTGAGAATTAGGGTTAGGGTTAGGGTTAGGGTGAGGATTAGGCTGAGGGGTAGGGTTAGCGTTATGGTGAGGGTTACGTTTAATCTGAGGGTTAGGGTTAGGGTAGCGTTAGGTTTAGGGTTAGGGTAAGGGTTAGGGTGATCTTTAGGGTCCGGATGAGGGTTAGTTTTGCATTAGAGTTAGGGTGAGGGATACGTTTATGGTTAGGGTTAGGGTTATGGTTAATGTGAGGGTGAGTGTTAGGATTAGGGTGAGGTTGAGTGTTAGGATTAGGGTTAGCATTAGGGTGAGGGTGAATGTAAGGCTGAGGGTTAGGGTGAGGGTGAGGTTGTGGGAGAGGGTGTGTTTTAGGGTTAGGGTTAGGGTGAGGGTGAAGGTTAGGGTTCGGATTAGGGTGAGGGTAAGGGTTAGGCTGAGGGTGAGTGTGAGAGTGAGGTGAGGGTTAATGTTAGGGTTAGGGTGAAAGCTAGGGTCAGTGTGAGTCTTAGGGTGAGGGTGAGGCTAAGGGTTACGTTGAGTATTAGTTTGAGGGTGAGGGTAAGGTTTAGGGATAGGATGAGTGTTAGGGTGAAGATTAGGGTTAATGCTAGGGTTAGGGTTAGGGTAAGGTTTAGGGTGAAGGTTAGGATTAGGGTGAAGGTTAGGATTAGGGTGAGGCTTAGGGTTTGGATTATGTTAAGTTGAGGGCAAGGGTGAGGGTGAGGGTTAGGGTTAGGCTTAGGGTGAGGGTAAGGTTTACGTTTAGGGTTAGGTTTAGGGGTAGGGTGAGGGGTAGGTTTAGGGTTAGTGTGAAGTTTAGGTTTAGTGTGAGTGTTAGGTTTAGGGTTAGGGTTAGTGTTAGGATGAGGGTAAGGATTAGTGTGAGTTTTAGTGTTGAGGTTATGTTTAGGGTGAGTGTTAGGGTGAATGTTAAGTTTAGGATTAGTGTTAGGATTCGGCTTAGGCCTAGGGTGAGTGTGAAAGTGAGGGTGAGGTTTAGGTTGTGGGTGACGTTTAAGGTTAGGGTGAGCGTGAGTCTTAGGTTTAGGATTAGGGTTAGGCTGAGGGTTAGGGTTAGGGTTAGGGTGAGGGTGAGGTTTAGGGTAAGGTTTAGGGTTAGGGTTAGGCTTTGGATTAGTTTGAGGGTTAGGGGGAGTGTAAGGGTTAGGGTCCTGGTTAGGGATCGGGTTCGGGTTATGGTTAGGTTTAGGGTACATTTTAGAGTCAGGGTTAGGCTGAGGTTTAGGCTGAGGGGTAGGGTAATGGTTAGGGTGAGGGTTAGATTTCGTGTATGGGTTAGGGTTAAGGTTAGTGTTAGGGTGAAGTTTAGGGTTTGGGTTAGGGTGAGGGTGAGGGTTAGGCTGAGGGGTAAGGTAAGTGTTGGGGTGAGGGTTAATGTTAGGGTTACGGTTATTGTTAGGGTTAGGGTGAGGGTGATGGTTAGATTGAGGTTTAGGGTTAGAGTTAGGGTTAGGCTTAGGATTAGTGTGAAGGTTAGGGTGAGGAAAGGGTTAGGGTGAGGGTTAGGATTATGGTTAGGTTTAGGGTGCATGTTAGGGTTAGGTTTAGGGTGAGGGGTAGGGTAAGTGTTAGGGTGAGTGTTAGGTTTAGTGTGAGACTTAGGGTTAGGGTTAGTCTTAGGGTGAATGTTAGGGTTAGGGTGAGGGTGACGTTTAGGCTGAGGGATAGGGAAAGGGTTGTGGTGAGGGTTTGGGTTAGGATTAGGGTGATTGTTAGGGTTAGGGTGAGGGTGAGGGTGAGGTTGAGGGTGTGGTGAGTTTTAGGGATAGGGTTAGTTTTAGGGTGAGTGTGAGTTTGAGGATTAGGTTTAGGATTAGGATTAGGGTTAGAGTTAGGCTGAGGATGAGAGTGAGGGGTAGGGGGAGGGTAGGGTTAAGTTTAGGGTTAGGGTAAGGGTTAGGATGAGGGTTAGCGTTAGGGTTGGGTTTAGGGTTATTGTTAGGGATAGGGTAAAGGTGAGCGGGAGTGGGAGGGGGAGGTTTGGGGTTAGGGTTTGGTTTAGGGTGAAGGTTAGGTTTAGGATTAGGATTACGGTTAGCATTAGGATGAGGTTGAGGGTGAGGGTGAGGGAGAAGGTTAGTGTTAGGGTTAAGGTTAGGGTGAGGGTGAGGGTGAGAGTTAGGTTAGTATGAGTGTTAGGGTTAGGGTGAGGGTTTGTCTGATGGTGAGGTTTAGGGTTAGGGTTAGGGTTGGGGTGAGGGTGAGTGTTAGGGTTAGGATTAGAGTTAGGGATAGGTTTAGGCTGAAGGTGAGGGTGAGTTTGAGGGTTAGGGTTAGGTTTGCGTTAAGGTTAGAGTGAGGGCTATTGTGAGAGTCAGGGTTAGGGTGAGGGTGAGGGTGAGTGTGTTTTTTTTTTTTTTTACTTTATTTTATTTGAGAACATACTGTACAGAAGGGTTACAATTACATGGGCAGCATAATGCATACATTTCTTACCAAGCATTGCAGCCTCCTCCTTTGTTTACCCTTCACCTCCCTTCCCAGCCTTCCCCCTCCCCCCTCCCAATCATACCCCCCCACCGACATTGTAAAGCTGGTTTTCACATGACATTTTGAACTTCTCATTGTTGCAACAGTTCCACCTGAATCCTTAAACGACTTGTTTGTCCCCATCTCCTCCACATGTTATACTGATATCAAATATAGTGAAAGCAGGGGTTACAGTGTGCGGGAGGGACATACAAAGCAACAAAGAAATAATCTTATAAATGCATTAGAAACACATGCATGAAAGAAACGAAAACATTAAAATACATATTTAAGGGTTCGTTTTCCTAACATCCCATTATCTGACCTTTGCCGCTTGACTCATACCTATACTAGATATTGCAAATAAGGGAAACCATGGGACCTATGTTTCTTTGGGCATGGCTTACTTCACTTAATATAAATTTTTCCAAGCCTTTCCATTTCCTAACAAATGGGGAAATGTCATTCTTTCTGATGGAGTCATAGAATTCTATTGTGTATATATACCATATTTTCTTGATCCATTCATCTACTGAGGGGCAACTGCGTTGGTTCCATATCTTAGCTATGGTAAATAATGCGGCAATAAACATAGTTGTGCTGGTGAGTGTTTTGTTGAGGTCAGAGTTAGGGTTAGGGTTAGGGTGAGGGTGAAGGTTAGGGATAGGGTGAAGGTGAGGGTTAGGGTTAGGGTTAGAGTAAGAGTTAGGGTGAGGATTAGTATGACGGTGAGGGTTAGGGGCAGGGTGAGGGTAAGGGTTAGGGTGAGGGCTAGGGTGAGGGTGAGGGTTAGGCTGAGGGTGAAGGTGAGGGTGAGGCTGAGGGTTAGGGTTAGCGTAAAGTTTTAGTTTAGGGTTAGTGTGAGGATTAGGGTGACTTGAGGATTAGGGTGACTGTAAGTGTTAGGGTGAGGGTTAGCGCTAGGGTTAGGGTAAGGTTTAGGGTGAGGGTGAGGTTTAGTGTGAGCTTGAGGGTTAGGGAGAGGGTGACAGTTCGGGTTAGGGTTAGGGTTAGGGTGAGGGTGAGTGTTAGGGTTAGGTTAGAGTAAGGGTTAGGGTGAGGTTGAGGGTGAGGGTGAGTGTTAGTGTGTGGGTTAGGGTTAGGGTTAGCATTAGGGTAAGGATGAGAGGGAGAGTTAGGTTTAGGATTAGTGTTAGGTTTAGGGTTAGGCTTAGGGTGAGGGTGAGGTTGATGTTTAGGGTTAGGGATTGGGTTAGGGTAATGGTGAGGATTAGGGTTAGGGTGATGTTTAGGGTTAGTGTTAGGGTTAGGGTGAGGTTTAGGGTTAGGGTGAGGGTTAGTATTAGGGTTAGGGTTAGGGTGAGGGTTAGGTTTTGGGTTAGGCTTAGGCTGTGAATGAGCCTGAGGGTGAGGGTGAGGGTTAGGTTTAGGGTGAGGCTTAGGGTTATGGTTTGGGTGAGGGTTATGTTTAGGGTGATATTTAGTGTGACGGTGAGGGTCATGGTGAGAGTGAGGGTTAGGGTGTGGGTGAGGGTTAGGTTTAGGGTGAGGGTTAGGTTGACGGTGAGGGTGAGGATTAGGGTTATGGTTAGTGTGAGGGTTAGGGCAAGTTTTAGGCTTAGGTTGAGGTTTAGTGTGAGGGTTAGGGTAAGGGTTAGGGTTAGTGTGAGTGTAAGTGTTGGGGTGAGGGTTAGGGTTAGGGTGAGGCTTAGGGTTAGGGTTAGGGTGTGGGTTATGTTTAGAGTGATGTTTAGGGTGAGGGTGATGGTCATGGTGAGCGTGAGGGTTAGGGTGTGGGTGAGGGTAAGGGTTAGGTTTAGGGTTAGTTTGAGGGTTAGTGTGAGGGTTAGGGTTAGGGTTAGAATTAAGATTAGTGTGATAGTTAGGGTTAGGGTTAGGGTGAGGGTGATGGTAAGTGTTAGGGTGAGGCTAGGGTTAGGTTGAGAGTTAGGGTTAAAGTTAGGGTTAGATTGAGGTTGAGGGTGAGAGTTAGGGTTGGGTCAGGGTTAGAGTTAGAGTGAGGGTTACGGTTGCATTAGGGTTAGATTTAGAGTGAGGGTGAGTGTGAGGGTTAGGGTTAGGATTAGGGTTAGGGTTTGGGTTAGACTGAGGGTGAGGGTGCGGGTGAGGGTGATGGTTTTATTTAATGTGAGGGTAAGGATTAGGGTGAGGGTGAGGGTAAGCGAAAGGGTTAGGTTTAGGCGTAGGATGAGGGTTAGATTGAGAGGTAAGGTTATGGTTAGGGTGAGTGTTAGGGGTATTGTGAGGGTTACGGTTAGGATTAAGGTTAGGGTTAGGGAGAGGGTAAGGCTTAGATTAGTGTGAGGGTTAGGGTTAGGGTTAGGTTTAGAGTGAGGGTAAATGTTAGGATGAGGTTTAGGGTAAGGGTGAGAGTTAGGCTTATTGTTTGTGTTAGGATTATTGTGGGTGTGAGGATGAGGGTGAGAGTTAGTGTCAGGTTTAGGTTTAGGTTTAGGGTTATGGTTAGGGTGAAGGTTTGAGTTAGAGTGAGGTTTAGGGTTAGGGTTAGGGTTAGGTTTAGGGTTAGGCTGAGGGTGAGGGTGAGTTGGAGGGTTAGGGTTGAGGGTGATGGTTAGGGTGAGGGTTAGGGTTAGGGTTAGGGTGAGGGATAGGGTTAAGGTGACATTAAGGATGAGGGTGAGGGTTAGGGTGACGGTGAGTGTTCAGGTGCGGGTTAGGGTTCTGGTTAGAGTTAGGTTGAGGGCTAGGGAGAGGGCAAGGATTAGGGTTAGGGATAGGGATAGGGTGACAATTAGGGTTAGGGTTATTGTTAGGGTGAGAGGCTGAAGGGAATGGTTAAGGTTAGAATGAGGGTTACCTTTAGTCTGAGGGTTAGGTTTAGGGTTAGGGTTAGGGTTAGTGTGAGGTTAAGGGTTAGGGTGAGGGTCAGGGTGAGAGTGAAGATTAGGGTGTGGGTGAGAGTTAGGGGTATGGTGAGGGTTCGGGTGATGGTGAGGGTTCGGGTGAGGGTTAGGTTTAGTTTTATGGTGAGGGTTAGGCTTAGGGAAACGGTTAGGGTGAGGTTTAGGGATAGGGTGATAGTTAGGTTTAGGGTTATGGTTAGGTTGAAGGTTAGGGATAGGGTTAGGCTTAGGCTGTGAGTGAGGGTGAGTGTGAGGGTGAGGGTTAGGTTTAGGGTGTGGCTTAGGGTTAGGGTTAGAGTCAGGCTTATGTTTAGGGTGATATTTAGGGTGAGAGTGAGGGTCAGAGTGAGAGTGAGGGTTAGGGTGTGGCTGAGGGTTAGGGGAAGGGTGAGGGTTAAGGTGAAGGTTATGTTTAGGGTTAGGGTTAGGGTTAGGATGAGGATGAGCATTAGGGTTAGTTTTAGGGTGTGGGTTAGGTTTAGGGTGAGGATTCGTTTACAGGTGAGGGTTAGGGTGAGGGTTAGGTTTAGGGTGAAAGTTAAAATTCGGGTTAGGCTTATGCTGTGAGTGAGGATGAGGGTGAGAGTGCGGGTTAGGTTTAGGGTGAGGCTTAGGGTTAGGGTTAGAGTGAGGGTTATGTTTAGGGTGATGTTTAGGGTAGGGTGAGTGTCAGGGCAAGAGTGAGGGTTAGGGTTTGGGTGCGGGTTAGGTTTACTGTGAGGGTCAGGATGACAGTGAGTGTTAGGGTGAGGGTGAGGATTAGGGTTAGGTTTAGGGTGAGGGTAAGGGTTAGGGTGAGGGTTAGGTTTAGGGTGAGAGTTAGGGTTAAGGTTAGGGTTAGATTGATGTTGAGGGTGAGGGTTTGGGTTGGATGAGGTTTAGAGTTAGAGTGAGTGTTATGGTTGGATTAGGGTTAGACTGAGGGTGAGGGTGAGGGTTAGGGTGAAGGAAAGGGAAAGGATGAGGGTTAGGGTGAGGGTGAGTTTTAGGTTTAGTGTTAGGATTAGTGTGAGGGTGAGGGTGAGGGTTAGGGTTAAGTTCATGGTGAGGAATAGGTTTAGGGTGAGGGTTAGGGTTATTGTTAAGGATAGTGTGGGGGTGAGGTTTAAGCTGAGGTTTAGCGTGAGGGTGAGGGTGAGGGTTAGGGTTAGGGTAAGGGTGAGGATGAGGGTTAGCGTTAGAGTTAGGGTTAGGGTTAGACTGAGGGTGAAAATGAGGGTGAAGGTAAGTTTTAGGCTTAGGGTTAGGGTGAGAGTTAGGGTTAATGTGAGGGTTAGGATTAGGGTGAGGATAAGGGTTAGGTTGAGGGTTAGGGTGAGTAGGATGTTTAGGGTTAGGGCTAAGTTTAGGGTGAGGGTTAGGGTGAGGGTGAGGGTTAGGCTGAGGGGTAGGGTAACTGTTGGGGTGAGGGTTAGGGTTAGGGTTAGTGTTATTGTTAGGGTTAGGATGAGGTTGAGGGTGAGGTTGAGGGTGAGGGTGAGGTTTAGGGTTAGGGTTAGGGTGAGGGTGATGGTTAGGGTGAGGTTTAGGCTTAGGGTTAGGTTTAAGCTTAGGATTAGTGTGAGGGTTAGGGTGAGGGTACGGTTTAGGGCTAGGGTTAGGGTGAGGGTTAGGAGTATGGTTAGGTTTAGGTTGCATGTTAGGGTCAGGGTTAGGGTGAGGGTTAGGTTGAGGGGTAGGGTAAGGGTGAGGGTGAGGGTTAGATTTAGTGTGAGGCTTAGGGTTAGGGTTACGGTTAGTGTTAGCGTGAATGTCAGGGTTAGCGTGAGTGTGAGTGTGAGTGTGAGGCTGAGGGATATGGAAAGGGTTGGGGTGAGGGTTTGGGTTAGGGTTAGGGTGATTGTTAGGGTTAGGGTGAGGATGAGGGTGAGGTTGAGGGTGTGGTTGAGGTTTAGGGATAGGGTTAATTTTAGGGTGAGGATGGGATTGCGGATTAGGTTTAGGATTAGGATTAGGGTTAGGGTTAGGCTGAGGAGGAGGGTGAGGGGTAGGGAGAGGGTTGGGGTTAAGTTTATGCTTAGAGTTATTGTTAGGGTTAGGGTAAAGGTGAGGGGGAGGCGGAGGGGGAGCTTTAGAGTTAGGGTTTGTTTTAGGGTGAGGGTGAGAGTGAGGGTTAGGTTTAGGATTAGGAGTAGATTTAGCATTAGGATGAGGTTGAGGGTGAGGGTGAGGGAGAAGGTTAGTGTTAGGTTTAGGTTTAGGGTGAGGCTGAGGGTGAGAGTTAGGTTAGTGTGAGGGTTAGTGTTAGGGTTAGGGTGAGGGTGAGGTTTAGGTTTAGTATTAGGGTTAGAGTTAGGTTTAGGCTGAGGGTGAGGGTGAGTTTGAAGGTTAGGGTTAGGGTTGGGTTAAGGTTAGGGTGAGGACTATTGTGAGAGTGAGGGTTAGGGTGAGGGTGAGGGTGAGGGGGAGTGTTTCGGTTAGGTAAGGGTTAGGCTTAGGGTTAGGCTTAGGGTGATTGTGAAGGTTAGAAATTGGGTGAGGGTGAGGGTTAGGGTTAGGGTTAGAGTTAGAGTAAGAGTTAGTGTGAGGATTAGTATGACGGTGAGGATTAGGGTCAGGGTGAGGATTAGGGTTAGGGTTAGGGATAGGGTTAGGGCTAGGGTTAGGGTGAGGGTTAGGCTGAGGGTGAAGGTGAGGGTGAGGCTGAGGGTTAGGGTTAGCGTAACGTTTTAGTTTAGGGTTAGTGTGAGGATTAGGGTGACTTGAGGATTAGGGTGACAGTAAGTGTTAGGGTGAGGGTTAGCGCTAGTGTTAGGGTAAGGATTAGGGTGAGGGTGAGGTTTAGTGTGAGCGTGAGGGTTAGGGTGAGGGTGACCGTTCGGGTTAGGGTTAGGGTTAGGGTGAGGTTGAGTGTTAGGGTTAGGTTAGGGTAAGGGTTAGGGTGAGGGTGAGGTTGAGGGTGAGGGTGAGGGTGAGTGTTAATGTGTGGTGAGGGTTAGGGTTAGCATTAGGGTAAGGATGAGAGGGAGAGTTAGGTTTAGGATTAGTGTTAGGTTTAGGGTTAGGCTTAGGGTGAGGGTGAGGTTGAGGTTTAGGATTAGGGATAGGGTTAGTGTAAGCGTGAGGATTAGGGTTAGGGTGATGTTTAGGTTTAGTGTTAGGGTTAGGGTGAGGGTTAGGGTTAGGGTGAGGGTTAGATTTAGTGTTAGGGTTAGGGGGAAGGTTAGGGTTTGTGTTAGGCTTAAGCTGTGAATGAGGCTGAGGGTGAGGGTGAGGGTTAGGTTTAGGGTAAGGTTTAGGATTATGGTTAGGGTGAGGGTTATGTTTAGGGTGATATTTAGGGTGAGGGTGAGGATCATGGTGAGAGTGAGGGTTAGGGTGTGGGTGAGGTTTAGGTTTAGGGTGAGGGTTAAGTTGACGGTGAGAGTATGGATTAGGGTTAGGTTTAGCGTCAGGTTTAGGGCAAGTTTTAGGGTTGGGATGAGGGTTAGTGTGAGGGTTAGGGTTAGGGTTAGCATTAGGATTAGTGTGAGGGTTAGGGTTAGGGTTAGAGTGAAGGTAAGTGTTAGGGTGAGGTTTAGAGTTAGGGTTAGCCTTAGTTTGTGAATGATGGTGAGGGAGAGGGTGAGGGTTAGCTTTAGGATGAGGCTTAGGGTTAGGGTTAGTGTGAGGTTTATGTTTAGGGTGAGGTTTAGCGTGAGATTGAGGGTAATGGTGAGAGTGAGGGTTAGGGTGTGGGTGAGGGTTAGGATTAGGGTTAGGGTTAGGTTGAGGGTTAGTGTGAGGGTTAGGGTTAGGGTTAGCATTAGGATTAGTGTGAGGGTTAAGTTTAGGGTTAGGGTTAGGGAGGGTGAGGGTAAGTGTTAGGGTGAGATTAGGGTTAGTGTGAAAGTTATGGTTAAGGTTAGGGTTAGATTGAGTTTGAGGGTGAGGGTTAGGGTTGGGTGAGGTTTAGAGTTAGCGTGAGGGTTACGGTTGGATTAGGGTTAGAGTTATAGTGAGGGTGAGGGTGAAAGTTAGGGTTAGGATTAGGGTTAGGTTTAGGGTTAGACTGAGGGTGAGGGTGAGGGTGAAGGTGACAGTTTTTTTTAAGGTGGAGGTTAGGGTTAGGGAGAGGGTGAGGGTAAGTGAAAAGATTAGGATTATGGGTAGGATGATGGTTAGATTGAGGGGTAGGGTAATGGTTAGTGTGAGGATTACTGTGAGGGTTAGGGTTAGGTTTAAGTTTAGTGTTAGAGAGAAGGTAAGGCTTAGGTTAGTGTGAGCGATAGGGTTAGGGTTAGGTTTAGGGTGAGGGTAAATATTAGGATGAGGTTTAGGGTGAGGGTGAGAGTTAGGCTTAAGGTTAGTGTTAGGATTAGTGTGGGGGTGAGGGTGAGGGTGAGAGTTAGTGAGAGGTTTAGGGTTAGGTTAAAGGTTAGGGTTAGGGAGAAGGTTTGAGTGAGAGTGAAGGTTAGGGTTAGTGTTAGGGTTAGTTTTAGGGTTAGGCTGAGGTTGAGGGTGAGTTTGAGGGTTAGGGTTAGGGTTGTGTTAATGTTAATGTGAGGGCTATTTTGAGGGTGAGGATTAGGGTGAGGATGAGGATGATGTTGAGGGTTTCGGTTAGGTAAGATTAAGGGTTAGGGTTAGGGTGAGGATTTCGTTGAGGGTGATGGTTACAGTGAGGGTTAGGGTTAGGGTTAGGGTGAGGGTTAGGGTTAGGTTTAGGGTGAGGGATAGGGTTAGGGTGATATTGATGATGAGGGTGAGGCTTAGGGTGAGGGTTAGGTTTAGTCTGAGGATTAGGGTTAGGGTAAGTGTTAGGGTTAGTTTCAGGTTAAGGGTTAGGTTGAGGGTCAGGGTGAGAGTGAGGGTTAGGTTATGGGTGAGGGGTAGGGTTATGGTGAGGGTTAGGGTGATGGTGAGGATTAGGGTGACTGTGAGGATTAGGGTTAGGTTTAGGGTGAGGGTTATGTTTAGGGTGATGTTTAGCGTGAAGGTGAGGGTCAGTGTGAGAGTGACGTTTAGGATGTGGTTGAGGGTTAGGGTTATGGTGAGGGTTAGGTGATGGTGAGGGTTAGGGTGAGGGTTAGGGTTAGGGTGAGGGTTAGGTTTAGGGTTAGGATTAGGGTTAGGTTTAGGGTTAGGGTTAGGGTGAGGGTTAGGGTTAGGTTGATGGTTAGGTTTAGGGTTATGATTAAGGTGAAGGTTATGGTTAGGTTTAGGCTTAGACTGTTAGTGAGGGTGAGGGTGACGGTTAGGGTTAGGGTGAGGCTTAGGGTTAGGGTTAGAGTCAGGGTTATGTTTAGGGTGAGGGTGAGGGTCAGGATGAGAGTGATGGTTAGGGTGTGGGTGATGGTTAGGGTTAGGGTGAGGGTGAAGGTTAGAAATAGGGTGGGGGTGAGGGTTAGGTTTAGGGTTCGAGTAAGAGTAAGAGTGAGTATTAGTATGACGGTGAGTGTTAGGGTCAGGGTGAGGGTTAGGCTGAGTGTGAAGGTGAGGGTGAGGGTGAGGGTTAGGGTTAGCATAATGTTTTAATTTAGGGTTAGGATGAGGATTAGGGTGACTTAAGGATTAGGGTGACGGTAAGTGTTAAGGTGAGGGTTAGGGTAAGCGTTAGGGTGAGAGTGAGGTTTAGTGTGAGCATGAGGGTTAGGGGAGGGTGACCGTTCGGGTTAGGGTTAGGGTTAGGGTGAGGGTGAGTCTTAGGGTTAGGTTAGGGTATGGGTTAGGGTGAGGGTGAGGGTGAGCTTGAGAGTTAGGATTTGGTTGAGGGTTAGGGTTAGGTTTAGGGTGAGGGTTAGGGTGAGGGTTAGGGTTATTGTTAAGGATAGGGTGAGGGTGAGGTTGAGGTTGAGATTTAGGGTGAGGGTGAGTGTGAGGGTGAGGGTTAGGGATAGGGTAAGGGTGACGGTGAGGGTTAGGGTTAGAGTTAGGGTTAGGGTTAAGGTTAGGGTTAGGCTAAAGGTGAGAATGAGGGTGAGGGTGAGGGTTAGGCTTAGGGTTAGGGTGAAGGTTAGGGTTAAGGTGAGGGTAAGGGTGAGGGTGAGGATAAGATTTAGCTTGATTATTGGGGTGAGTGGGAGGTTTAGGTTTAGGGTTACGGTTAGGGTGAGGGTTAGGG
This sequence comes from Dipodomys merriami, assembly GCF_024711535.1. NCBI lineage: Eukaryota > Metazoa > Chordata > Mammalia > Rodentia > Heteromyidae > Dipodomys > Dipodomys merriami. The sequence goes on along the minus strand of NW_027202482.1, from coordinate 3,004,631 downwards.
TGAGGGTTAGGGTTAAGGTTAGGTTAGGGTTAGGGTGAGGGTTAGGGTGAGAGTGACAGTTAGGTTTAGGATTAGTGATAGGTTTAGGGATAGGCCTAGGGTGCGGCTGAGGGTGCGGTGTAGGGTTAGGGATAGCGTTAAGGTTAGGGTGAGGTTTAGGGTTAGAGTGATGTATAGGGTTAGGGTTAGGGTTAGGTTGAGGGTTAGGGTTAGCGTGAGGGTTAGTTTTACGGTTAGGGTTAGGGTGAGTGTTAGGTTTAGGGTTAGGTTTAGGCTGTGAGTGAGGGTGAGGGTGAGGGTGAGAATTAGGTTTGGGTGAGGCTTAGGATTAGCGTTAGGGTGAGGGTTATGTTTACGGTGATGTATAGCGTGAGGTTGTGGGTCAGGGTGAGAGTGAGTGTGGGTGTGGGTTAGGGTTTGGGTTAGGGTGAGGGTTAGGGTGACGGTGAGGTTTAGGGTGAGTGTGAGGATTTGGGTTATGATTAGGATGATGGTTAGGGTTAGTTTTAGCGTGAGGTTGAGGGTTATGTGGAGGGTTAGGGTTATGGTTAGCATTAGGATTAGTGTGAAGGTTAGGGATAGTGTTAGGCTTAGGTTTAGGGTAAGGGTTAGTGTGAGGGTATGGGTTAGGATGACAGTTAGGGTTAAAGTTAGGGTTAGATTGAGGTTGAGGGTGAGGGTTAGGGATGGGTGAGGGTTAGATTTAGAGTGAGGATTTGGGTTGGATTAGGGTTAGAGTTAGGGTAAGAGTGAGGATTAGGGTTTGGGTTAGGGCATAGACTGAGGTTGAAGGTAAGGGTGAGCGCCACGCGTTAGGGAGAGGGTTCAGGTTAGTGTTAGGGTGAGGGTAAGCGTGAGGGTTAGGGTGTGGGTTAGGGCTACTATGAGGTTTAGGTTTAGGGTTAAGGTTAGGGTTAGGGAGAGAGAAAGGGTTATAGTGAGGGTTAGGTTGAGGGTGAGGGTTAGGGTTAGGGTTAGAGTGAGGGTTACTGTGAGATTTAAGATTAGTGTTAGGGTCAAGGTTAGGGTGAGGATTAGGGTGATGGTAAGGTTTAGGGTGAGGGTTAGGGAAACGGAGATTTAGGGTTAGGGTTAGGGTTAGGGTGAGGCGTAGGGTGAGGGTTAGGGTTAGGGTTAGGGTTACGGTGAGGGTTAGGGTGAGGGTTAGGGTTAGGGTTAGGGTTAGGGTGAGGGTAAGTGTCACAGTGAGGGTTAGGTTTAGGGTGAGGGTTAGGGTTAGGGTGAGGGTTAGGATTAGGGTGAGTGTAAGGGTTAGGGTGAGAGTTAGGGTTAATGTTAGGGTTAGATTGAGTTTGAGTTTGAGGTTTAGGGTTTGGTGAGGGTTAAAGTTAGAGTGATGGTTAGGGTTGGATTAGGGTTAGAGTTATGGTGAGGGTGAGGGTGAGGGTTAGGATTAGGATTTGGGTTAGGATTAGGGTTAGACTGAGGGTGATGGTGAGGGTGAGGTTTGGGTTTAGAGTTAGGTTTAGGATGAGGGTGATAGTGAGTTTTAGGGTTAAGATTAGGATTAGGGTTAATCTTAGGCTCAGGTTGAGGGTGAGGTTTAGGGTTAGTGTGAGTTTTAGGGTTAGGGTGAGGGTTAGGGTTAGGTTTAGGGTTAGGGTGACTGGGTGGTTGAGGGTGAGGTTTAGGATTAGGGTTAGGGTTAGGGTTAGGCTGAGGGTGAGGGTGAGTTTGAGGGTTTGGGATTAGTGTGAAGGTTAGGGTGAGGGCTAGGGTGAGGGTAAGGGTTAGGGTGAGGGTGAGGGTGCGGGTGAGGCTTTCGGTTAGCTAAGCCTTAGTATTAGGGTTAGGTTGAGGTTTAGGGTGAGAGTGAGGGTTGAGGTGAGGGTTAGGGTTAGGGGGAGGTTTGGGGTTAGGGTTAGGGTGAGGGTTAGGGATAGAAGTAGGGTGAGGGCTAGGGTGAGTTTTAGGATTGGGGTTTTGGTTAAGGATAGGGTGAGAATTATTGTTAGGGTTAGGGTTAGTGTGAGGGTTAGGATTAGGGTTAGGGTGAGTGTTACGTTTAATCTGAGGATTAGGGTTAGGGTAGGCTTAGGGTTAGTGTTAAGGTAAGGGTTAGGGTGAGGTTTAGGGTGAGAATGAGGGTTAGTTTTAGCATTAGGGTTAGGGTGAGGGATAAGGTTAGGGTTAGGGTTAGGGTTATGGTTGATGTGAAGGTGAGCGTTAGGGTTAGGTTGAGGGTGAGGATTAGGTTGAGGGTTAGGATTAGGTTTAGGTTTAGGGTGAGGGTGAAGGTGAGGCAGAGGGTTATGGTGAGGGTGAGGGTGAGGGTGAGGGTGAGATTTACTGTTTGGGTTAGGGTAAGGTTTAGGGTGAGGGTTAGGGTTAGGATTAGCGTTAGTGTTAGGGTTAGGCTGAAGGTGAGTGTGAGGGGGAGGGGGAGGGTTAGTGTTAGGGTTAGGGTGACGTTTAGGGTCAGTGTGAGAAGTAGGGTGAGTTTGAGGATAAGGGTTAGGTTGAGGGTTAGGCTGAGGGTGAGGGTTAGGGTTAGGGAAAGGATGAGGGTTAGGGTGAAGATTAGGGTTAATGCTAGGGTTATGGATAGGGTAAGTGTTAGGGTGAGGGTTAAGGTTAGGGTGAAGTTTAGAGTTAGGGTGAGGCTTAGGGTTTGGATTAGGTTAAGGTTAGGGCTACGGTGAGGCTGAGGGTTAGGGTTAGGGTTAGGGTGAGGTTAAGGTTTAGGTTTAAGGTTAGGTTTAGTGTTAGGGTGAGGGGTAGCTTTAGCGTTAGTGTGAGGTTTAGGTTTAGTGTGAGTGTTAGTTTTAGGGTTAGGGTTAGTGTTAGGATGATGGTAAGGATTAGGGTGATGGTTAGGGTTAGGGTTAGGTTTAGGGTGAGTGTTAGGGTGAGTGTTAACTTTAGGATTAGTGTTAGGATTAGGGTTATGCCTTGGGTGAGTGTGAGGCTGACGGGTGAGGTTTAGGTTGTGGGTGAGGGTTAGGATTCGGGTGAGAACTAGGGTGAGGGTGAGGCTTAGGGTTAGGCTGAGAGTTAGGGTTAGTGTTAAGCTTAGGGTGAGGGTTAGGGTGAGGTTTAGGGTTAGAGTTAGGCTTGGGATTAGTTTGAGGTTTAGAGTGAGTTTAAGGGTTATGGTCCGGGTTAGGGTTCGGTTTAAGATTATGGTTAGGTTTATGGTGCAGGTTAGAGTCAGGGTTCGGGTGAGGATTAGGCTGAGGGGAAGGGTAAGGGTGAGGGTGAGGGTTAGATTTCGTGTAAGGTTTAGTGTTAGGGTTTGGGTTAGTGTTAGGGAGTAGGTTAGGGTTAGGGTTAGGCTTAGGGTGAGGGTGAGGGTGATAGTTAGGTTAGTGTGAGGGTTAGGGTTAGGGTTAGGGTTAGGGATTGGGTGAGGGTTTGAGTGAGGGCAAGGGTTAAAGTTAGGTTTAGGTTTAGGGTGAGGGTGAGGGTTAGGGTTAGGTTTAGGCTGAGGGTGAGGGTGAGGTTGAGGGTTAGGGCTAGTGATGGGTTAAGGTTAGGGTGAAGGCTATAGTGAGAGTGAGGGTAAGGGTGAGGTTGAGGGTGAGTGTGAGGGATTCGTTGATGTAAGGCTTAGGGTTAGGGTTAGGGTGAGGATTAGGTTGAGGGTGAGGGTTAGGGTGAGGGTTAGGGTTATGGTGATGGTTAGGGTTAGGCGTAGGTTGAGGGTGAGCACTAAGGTGAGTGAGAGGTTTAGGGTTAGGGTTAGGGATAGGGTGAGAATTAGGGGGAGTGTTAGGATTTGGGTGAGTGTTAGGCTGAGGGGAATGGTTAGGGTTAGGGAGAGGTTTAAGTTTAATTTGAGGGTTAGGGTTAGGGTTAGGGTTAGTGTGAGCTTACGGGTTAGGGTGAGGGTTAGTGTGATGGTGAGGGTTAGGGTTAGGGTTAAGGTTAGGGTGAGGGTGAGGGTGAGGGTAAGGGTTAGGTTTAGGGTTTGGGTTAGAGTTAGGGTGAGGGTTAGGGTGAGGTTTAGGGTTAGGGTTAAGGATAGGGTGAGGGTGAAGTTGAGGCTGAGGTTTAGGGTGAGGGTGAGGGTGAGGGTTAGGGTTACGGTAAGAGTGAGTGTGACATTTAGGGTTAGGATTAGGGTTAGGGTTAGGGTTCGCCTCAGGGTGATAATGAGGGTGATGATGAGGGTTAGGCTTAGAGTTAGGGTGAGGGTTAGGGTTAATATGAGTGTTAGGGTGAGGGTGAGGGTAAGGGTTAGGTTGAGGGTTAGGGTGAGTGGGATGTTTAGGGTGAGGATTAGGTTCAGAGTTAGAGTTAAGTTTAGGTTAGGGTTAGGGTGAGAATTAGGGTTAATGTTAGGCTTAGGCTTAGGGTAAGTGTTAGGGTGAGGGTGAGGGTTAGGGTTACAATGAAGTTTAGGGTTAGGGTAAGGTTTAGAGTTAGGATTATCTTTAGGATTAGGGCTAGGGTGAAGGTGAGGGTTAGGGTTAGGTTTAGGGTTAGGTTGAAGTTTATGGTTAGGTTTATGGTTAGAGTTAGCCTTAGGGGTAGTTTTAGGGTTAGGGTAAGGGTTAGGTTTAGTGTGAGGGTTAGGGTTAGGTTGAGGGTAAGTGTTAGGCTGAGAGTGAGGATTAGGGTGAGGGTGAGGGTTAGGGTTATCGTGAGTGTTAGGGTGAGGGTGAGGGTGAGCGTGAGGTTTACGTTAGGGTTAGGTTTAGAGTGAGGTTGGGAGTGAGGGTTAGGGTTAGGATTAGGATTAGTGTTAGGGTTAGGCTGAGGGTGAGTGGGAAAGGGAGGAGGAGGGTTAGGTTTAGGGGTAAGTTTGGGTTTAGCGTTAAGGTGAGAGTTCGGGTTAAAGTGATTGTTAGGATTAGGGTGAGGGTTAGGGTGAGGGTTCGGGTTAGGGTTAGGGATAGGGTTAGGGTGAGGGCTAGGGTGAGTGGGAGGGTTAGGGTTATGGTTAGGGATAGGGTGAGAATTAGGGTTAGGGTTAGGGTGAGGGTTAGGCTCAGAGGTAGGGTTAGGGTTAGGGTGAGTTTTAGGTTTAGGGTTAGGGTTAGGATTAGGGTTACGGTTAGAGAGAGTGTTAGGGTGACGTTGAGTGTGAGAGATAAGTTTAGGATTAGTGTTAGAGTTAGTGTTAGTCTTAGGGTGAGGCTGAGGTTGAGGATGAGTCTTAAGTTTATGGTGAGGGGTAGGGTGTGGGTGAGGGTTAGGGTTAGGGTGACGTTGAGTGTTAGGTTGAAGGTGAGAGTTAAGGGTTAGTGTTAGCGTGAGGTTTAGGTTTAATGTGAGGGTTAATGTGAGGGTGAGGAAAAGGGTTAGGTTGAGTGTTTGGATGAGTGGGAGCTTTAGTTATAGGTTTTGTGTTAGGGTGAGGGTTAGGGTTAATATTAGGTTAAGATTAGGGTGAGGGTTTGGGTTAATGTTAGGGTTAGGGTTAGGGTAAGTGGTAGGGTGATGGTTAGGTTTAGGGTGAGGGTTAGGGTTAAGGTGAGTGTTATGATTAGGGTTATGGTAAGTGTTAGGGTGAGGGTTAGGCTGAAGGGTAGGGTTAGGGTTAGGGTGAGGGTTACGTTTCATGTGAGTTTTAGGGTTCGAGGTAGGGTGAGGGTTAGGGTGAGGGTAAGAGTGAGGTTTAGGGTTAAGATTAGGATTAGGGTTAGGGTGAGGGTGAGGGTGTGGGTGAGGTTTAGGGTTAGAGTTAGTTTTAGGGTGAGGGTAAGAGTGAGGTTTAGGGTTAGGATTAGGATTACGGTTAGGGTTAGGCTCAGGTTGAGGTTGTGAGTAAGAGGTAGGGTTAGGGTTAGGGTTCGGGTTATGGTTAGGGTGAGTGTGAGGGTTAGGTTTAGGTTGAGGTTTAGGGTTACGTTGAGGGTTAGGGTTAGGTTTAGGGTTAGGGTGAGGGTGTTTGTGAGGTTGAGGGTTAGGGTTAGGGTTAGCGTGAAGGTGAGGTTTAGGTTTAGGATTAGGTTTAGGATTAGGGCTAGGCTGAGTGTGATTGTGAGGTTGAGGGTTAGGGTTATTGTTAAGGTTAGCATGAGGGCTAGGGTGAGGGTCAGGGTGATGGTGAGTGTAAGGGTTTCGCTTAGGTAAGGGTTAGTTTTAGGGTTAGGTTGAGGATTACGGTGAGGGTTAGGGATAGGGTGAGGGTTGAGGTTAGGGTTAGGGTAAGGTTTGGGTTAGGTTTAGGGTGATGTTTAGGATGAGTGTGAGGTTTAGGGTGAGGGTGAGGGTTCGGATGAGGGTTATGGATAGGGTTAGAATTAGGTTGAGGGCTAGGGTGAGGTTGAGGGTGAGGGTGAGGGTTAAGGATAGGGTGAGAATTAGAGTTAGGTTTAAGGTTAGTCTGAGGGTTAGGGTTAGGGTAGGGTTAGGGTAAGGGTTAGGGTAAGTGTTAGCGTGAGGGTTAGGGTGAAGATGAGGTTTAGATTTAGCATTACGGTTAGGGTGAAGGATAAGTTGAGGGTTAGGGTTTTGGTTAATGTGAGGGTGAGGGTTAGGTTTAGGGTGAGGTTTAGGGTGAGGGTGAGGTTTAGGATTAGGGGTAGGTTTAAGATGAGGGTGAAGGTGAGGCTGAGGGTTAGGGTGAGAGTGAGGGTGAGGGTGAGGGTGAGGTTTAGGGATAAATTTAGGATTAGTGTGAGGGTGAGGGTTAAGGTTAGGATTAGAATTAGAGTTAGTGTTATGCTGAGAGTGAGGTTGAGGGTGAGGGTTAGGGTTAAGGTTAGGGTTAGGGTGAGTGTTAGTGTCAGTGTGATTCTTAGGGTGAGGGTGAGGGTAAGGGTTACATTGAGTGTTAGTGTGAGGGGGAGGGTTAGTGTTAGGTTTAGGATCAGACTTAGGGTGAAGGTTACGGTTAATGATAGAGTTAGGGTTAGGGTAAGGGATAGGGTGAGGGTTAGCTTTACGGTGACGGGTAGGGTTAGGGTGAGGGTTAGGGTTTGGATTAGGGTTAATGTGAAGGCTAGGGTGAGGGTAAGGTTTAGGTTTAGGATTAGGGTTAGGGTTAAGTAAGGGGTAGGTTTAGGGTTAGTGTGAGGTTTAGGTTTAGTGTGAGTGTTAGGTTTAGGGTTAGTGTTAGGATTAGTGTGTGGGGGAGGGTGAGGCTGAGGGTTAGGGTGAGGGTGAGGGTGAGTGTGAGGATTAGGGATAGTGTTAGGATGAGGGTGAGTGTGAGGGTTAGGGTTAAGATTAGGGTTAGGGTTAGGGTTAGGCTGAGTGTGAGGGTGAGGGTGAGGGTTAGGGTTGGGGTTAGCGTGAGTGTTATGGTCAGTGTGATTCTTAGGGTGAGGGTGAGGGTAAGGGTTACGTTGAGAGTTAGGGGGAGGGGGAGGGTTAGTGTTAGGTTTAGGATGAGGGTTAGGTTGAAGGTTAGGGTTGATGATAGGGTTAGTGTTATGGTAAGGTTTAGGGTGAGGGTTAGCGTTAGGGTGAAGGTAAGGGTGAGGGTGAGGGTTAGGGTTTGGATTAGGGTGAGGGTAAGGTTTAGGTTTAGGATAAGGGTTAGGGTTTAGTGAGGCATAGGTTTAGGGTTAGTGTGAGGTTTAGGTTTAGTGTGAGTGTACGTTTTAGGGTTAGTGTTAGGATTAGTGTGTGGGTGAGGGTGAAGGTGAGGGTTAGGGTGAGGGTTTCGGTTAGGTAAGGGTTAGGGTTAGGGTTTGGGTGAGTATTAGCATGAGGGTGAGGCTTAGGGTGAGGATTAGGGTTAGGTTGAGGGTTTCGATTAGGTACGGGTTAGGGTTAGGGTTAGGGTAAGGGTTAGGGTGAGAGTTAGCGTTAGGGTGAAGGTTAGCATTAGGCTGTGGTTGAGGGTGAGGGTGAGGGGGAATGTTAGTGTTAGGGTTAGGGTTAGGTTTAGGGTGAGGGTGAGGGTTAGGTTAGTGTGAGGGTTAGGGTTAGGGTTGGATTTAGGGTGAAGGTAAGGGTTAGGGTGAGCTTGAGTGTGAGGGTTAGGCTTAGGGTTAGTTTTAGTATAAGTGTGTGGGTGAGGGTGAGGGTTAGGGTGAGGTTTAGGGTGAGGGTAAGGTTTAAGTTTAGGTTGAGGGCTTGAGTGAGGGTGAGTGTTATGGTTTGGGTTAGGGTTAGGGTGAGGGTGAGGATTAGGGTTAGGATTAGGGTTAAGGTTAGGGTTGTTAGGCTGAGGGTGAGTGTGAGGTTGAGGGTTAGGTTTGGGTTAAGGTTAGGGTGAGAGCTATTTTGAGGGTGAGTGTGAGGGTTAGGGTGAGGGTGAGGTTGAGGGTTTCTGTTAGTTAAGGGTTAGGTTGAGGGTTAGGGTGTGGATTAGGTAGAGGGTGATGGTTAAGGTGAGGATTAGGGTTAGGGTGAGGGTTAGGGTTAGGGTTAGGGTGAGGGATAGGGTTAGGGTGATATTTAGTATGAGGGTGAGCGTTAGGGTGAGGGTGAGTGTTCGGGTTAGGTTTAGGGTTTGGGTTACGATTAGGGTTAGGGTTAGGGTTAGGCTGAGGGTGAGAATGAGGGTGTGGGTGAGGGTTAGGCTTAGGGTTCGAACCAGGGTTGCTGTTAATGTGAGGGTTAGGGTGAGGGTGAGGATAAGGGTTAGTTTGAGGTTTAAGGTGAGTAGGAGGTTTAGGGTGAGAGTTAAGGTGAGGGTTAGGGTTAAGGTTAGGTTAGGGTATTGGGTAGGTTTAGGTTTAGGTTGCGGGTTAGGGTTAGATTGACGGTCAGGGTTAGGGTGAGGTTAGGGTTAGGATTATGGTAAGGGTGAGTGTTAGGTTTAGGCTTAGGGTGAAGGTGAGGGTTAGGGTTAGGTTTAGGGTTAGGGTTAATGTGAGTTGTAGTTTTAGGTTTATGGTTAGGGTTAGGTTTAGTGTGAGTGTTAGGGTTAGGGTTAGGTTTAGGTGAGGGTAAGGGTTAGGGCGATGGTGAGGTTTAGGGTGAGAGTGAGTGTTAGTGTTAGCATGAATGTTAGGGAGAGGTTTAGGGTGAGGGATAGTGTTAGGGTGAGGGTTAGGGTTAGGGTTAGGTTTAAAGTTGGGGTTATAGTTAGGGTTAGGGTGAGGGTGAGGCTGACTGTGAGGGTGAGGATTAGGCATAGGGTTAGAATTAGATTGAGGGTGGGAGAGGGTAAGGGTTATTATTAGGATTAGGGTTAGGGTTACACTAAGAGTGAGTGGGAAGTGGAGGATACATTTAGGGTTAGGGGAAGGTTTACAGTTAGGGTTACGGTGAGACTTAGGGATAAAGTTCTTGTTAGGATTAGGGTGAAGGTGAGGGTGAGGGTTCAGGTGAGGGCAGGGTTAGCGATAGAGTTAGGATGAGGGCTAGGGTGAGTGTGAGGGTTAGGGTTATGGTTAGGGATAGGGTGAGAATTAGGGTTGGGGTTAGGTTTCGAGTGAGGGTTAGGTTTAGTCTGAGATTTACGGTTAGGTTTAGGGTTAGGTTTAGGCATAGGGTGAGGGTAAGGGTTAGGGTGAGGGTGAGGTTTAGGGTGAGGGTTGGTTGAGGGTTAGGGTTTTTGTTAGGGTTAGTGTGAGGGTGAGGGTTAGGGTTAGGGTTAGGGTTAGGATGAGGGTGAGAGTGAGGCTGAGGGTTAAGATGAGGGTGAGGGTGAGGGTGAGTTTGATGGTTAGGGTTAAGGTGAGGTTAAGGGTAAGGATTAGGGTAAGGATTAGTGTTAGGATTAGGGTTAGGCTGAGGATGAGCTTGAGGTTTAGGGTGAGGGTTAGGGTGAGGGTTAGTGGGAGGGGGAGGGTTAGGCTTATTGTTAGGGTGAGTGTAAGGGCAAGGTTTAGATAGAAGTTAGGGTTTGGTGGAGGGTTAGGCTTAGGGTTAGGGTGAGGGTGAGGGTTAGAATGAGGGTTAAGTTTAAGGTTAGCTTGAGGGTTAGGGTGAGGGTTAGGGTTAATGTTAGATTTAGGCTTGTGGTAAGGGTTAGGGTGAGGGTTAGGGTTCGTGTGAGGGTTACGGTTAGGGTGAGGTTTAGGGTTAAGCTTAGGGAGAGGGATAGGTTTAGGGTGAGGGTTATTGTTAGTCTTAGGGTTTGGGTGATGGTTAGGCTTAGGTAGAGGGTTAGGGTTAGGGTGAGGGTAGGTTTAGGGTTACGGTGAGGGTTACGTTTAGTGTGAGGGTAAAGTTTAGGGTTAAGGTTAGCTTGAGAATGAGGTTTAGGGATACCGTAAGTGTTAGGGTGAGGGTTAGGTTGAGGGTTAGGGTTAGGGTTAGGGTGAGGGTGAGGGTTAGGTTTAGGGTTAGGGTGAAGTTAACGTTTAGGGTTAGTTTTAGGGTGAAGGTTAGGGTTAGGGTTAGGGTTAGGTTTATTGTGCGGGTTAGGTTAAGGCTGAGGGTGAGGGTGATGGTGACCGTGATGTTGAGGTTTAGGGTTAGGTTTAGGGTTAGGGTTAGCCTGAGGGTGAGGGTGACGGTGAGGGTTAGGATTAGGGTGAGTGTTAGTGTTAGGGTTAGGGTGAAGTTTAGGGTTAGTGTGACGGTGAGGGTTAGGGTTAGGGTGAGGGGTAGTGGTAGGGTTAGGATGAGGGTTAGGGTTTGTGTGAGGGTTAGGGTTAGGGTTAGGATGAGTGTAAGGGTTAGGGAGAGGGTTAGGGTGAGGGTGAGGTTTAGGGTTAGGGTGAGGGTAAGGGTAAGGTTGAGGGTTAGGTTGTGGGTTAGTGTTAGGCTTAGGGTTAGGGAGAGTGCTAGGGTGTGGATGAGAGTTAGGGTTAGGTTTAGGCTTAGGGTTAGCCTTAGGGTGAGGGTGGGGGTGAGAGTTCAGTTTAGGATTAGTGTTAGGTTTAGGATTAGACTTAGGTTGAGGGTAAGGTTTAGAATGAGGATTAGGGTTAGGGTTAGGGTGAGAGTTAGGTAAAGGTTGATGTTTAGGGTGAGGGTGAGGGTTAGGGTTAGTGTTAGGATTAGGGTGAGTGTTAGGGTTAGGGTTAGGTTGTGAGAGTTAGGTTTAGGGTGAGGGTCAGGGTGAGGGTTAGGGTTAGGATGAGGGTTAAGGTTAGCGGGAGGATTAGTGATAGTGTTAAGGTGAGGGTGAGTGTTAGGGTTAAGTTTAGGATAAGTGTTAGGGTTAGCGTTAGTCTTAGGTTAAGGGTTAGGGTGAGGGTTAGGGTTAAGTTTAGGGTGAGGGTTAGTGTGTGGGTGAGGGTTAGGGTTAGGTTGAGGATTAGGGTGACAGTGAGGGTTAGAATGAGGGTGACAGTTAGGCTTAGGGTTAGGGTGAGGGTTAGGGTTAATGTGAAGGTTAGGGTGAGGGTGAGGAAAACGGTTAGGTTGAGGGTTAGGATGAGTGGGAGTTTTAGGGTTATGGTTAGGGTTAGGGTGAGCGTTAGGGGGAGGGTTAGGCTTAAGGTTAGGTTAGGGTTAGGGTGAGGGTTAGGGTTATTGTTAGGATTACGGTTAGGGAAATTGTTAGGGTGAGTGTTAGGGTTAGGGTGAGGGTTAGGTATATGGTGTGGGTTAGGGTTAGAATGAAGGTTAGGGTTAGGGTGAAGTTTAGGGTTAGGATTATTGTTAAGGTGAGGGCTAGGGTGAGGGTGAGTGTTAGTGTTAGTCTTAGGGTTAGGGTCAGGGTTAGGGTTAGCATGAGGGGTAGTTTTAGGGTTAGGGTGAGGATTAGGTTTAGTGTGAGGTTTAGGGTTAGTGTTAGGGTTAGTTTGAGTGTTAGGCTGAGGGGTAGGGTCAGGGTTATTGTTAGGATTAGTGTTAGTGTTAGGGTTAAGGTTTGGGTTATGGTGAGGTTTAGGGTTAGGGTTAGGTTTACGGTGAGGTTGAGGGTGAGGGATATTGTTAGAATGAAGATTAGGTTTAGGTTTAGGATTAGGGTCAGGTTGCGGGTGAGGGTTAGGGATAGGGTTACAGTGAGGGTCAGGGTGAGGTTTAGGGTTAGGTTTAGGTTTAGGGATAGGGTGAGGATTAGCGTTAGGGTTAGGTTTATTGTGAGGGTTAGGCTGAGGGGTAGGGTTACATTTAGGGTGAGGGTAAGGTTTAATGTGAGGGTTAGGGTTAGGATTAGTGTTAGGGTGAGGTTTAGGCTTAGGGTTAGGGTTAGAGTTGGGGTTATTGTTAGGGTTAAGGTGAGGGTGAGGGTGACAGTGAGGGTGAGGTTTAGGGATAGGTTTAGGTTTATAGTGAGAGTGGGAGTGAGGGTTAGGGTTAGGATTAGGATTAGTGTTAGGGTTAGGCTGAGGAAGAGTGGGAAGGGCAGGGGGAGGGTTAGGGTTATTGGTAGGTTTAGGGTTTTGGTTACAGTGAGAGTTAGGTTAAAATTATTGTTAGGGTTAGGGTGAGGGTGATGGTGAGTGTGAGGTTTCGGTGAAGGTTAGGGTTAGGGATAGAGTTAGGGTGATGGCTAGGGTGAATGTGAGGGTTAGGGTGAGGGTGAGGTATAGGGTTAGGTTTGGGGTGAGGGTTGGGTGAGGAATAGGTTTAGGGTTAGGGTGAGGGTGAAGGTGAGGGTTAGGGTTAGGGTTAGGGTGAGGGTGAGAGTGAGGCTGAGGGTTAGGGTGAGGGTGAGGGTGAGGGTGAGTTTGAGTGTTAGTGTTAAGGTGAGGGTAAGTTTGAGAATTATGGTAAGGATTTGGTTTAAGATTAGGGTTAGGCTGAGGCTGAGCTTGAGGGTGAGGGTTAGGTTTAGGGGTAGGTTTAGGGTGAGGGTTAGGGTTAGGGTGAGGATAAGTGTTAGAGTGAGGGTGAGAGTTAAGGTTAAGTTTAGGGTTACATTGAGGATGAGGGTGAGGGTTAGGGTTGGGTGAGGGTTAGTGTTAGATTGAGGTATATGGTTGGATTAGGTTTAGAGTTAGGGTGAGGGTGAGGGTGAGGGTTATGGTTAGGATTAGGGTTAGGGTTAGGGTTAGACTGAGGGTGAGGGTGATGGTGAGTGTTACGGTTAGGGGTAGGTTTAGGGTTAGGGTTACAGTGAGAGTTAGGTTAAAATTATTGTTAGGATTAGGGTGAGGATGATGGTGAGTGTGAGGGTTCGGATGAAGGTTAGGGTTAGGGATAGAGTTAGGGTGATGGCTAGGGTGAATGTGAGGTTTAGGGTTATGGTGAGGGATTGGGTGAGAATTAGGGTTAGGGTTAGGGTTGGGGTGAGGGTTAATCTCAGGTGTAGGGTTAGGGATAGGGTGAGGGTTAGGTTTAGTCTGAGGGTTACGGTTAGGTTTTGGGTTAGGGTAGGCTTAGGGTGAGGGTAAGGGTTAGGGTGAGGGTTAGGGTGAGGGTGAGGTATAGGGTTAGGTTTAGGGTGAGGGTTGAGTGAGGGATAGGGTTAGGGTTAGGGTTAGGGTGAGGGTGAAGTTGAGGTTTAGGGTTAGGGTTAGGGTTAGGGTGAGGTTGAGAGTGAGGCTGAGGGTTAGGGTGAGGGTGAGGGTGAGGGTGAGTTTGAGGGTTAGGGTTAAGGTGAGGTTAAGGGTGAGAATTATGGTAAGGATTTGGTTTAAGATTAGGGTTAGGCTGAAGCTGAGCTTGAGGGTGAGGGTTAGGTTTAGGGGTAAGTTTAGGGTAAGGGTTAGGGTTAGGGTTAGGGTTAGGGTGAGGGTAAGTGTTAGGGTGAGGGTTAGGGTTTGGGTGAGAGTAAGGGTTAAGTTTAGGGTTACATTGAGGTTGAGGGTGAGGGTTAGGGTTGGGTGAGGGTTAGTGTTAGATTGAGGGTTATGGTTGGATTAGGTTTAGAGTTAGGGTGAGGGTGAGGGTTATGGTTAGAATTAGTGTTAGGGTTAGGGATAGACTGAGGGTGAGGGTGACGGTGAGGGTGATCGGTTTTTTTTAAGGTGAGGGTTAGGGTTAGGGTGAGGGAGAGGTTAAGCGAAAGAGTTAGGGTTAGGGGTAAGATGAGGGCTAGATTGAGGGGTAGGGTTATGGTTAGGGTAATGGTTAGGGTTACTGTGAGGGTTAGGGTTAGGGTTAAGGTTAGGGTTCGGAAGAGAGTAAGGCTTCGGTTAGTGTGAGTGTTAGGGTTACAGTTAGGTTTAAGATGACGGTAAAGTTTAGTGTGAGGTTTAGGGTGAGGGTGTGAGTTAGGCTTAGGGGTAGTGTTAGGACTAGTGTGTTGGTGAGGGTGAGTGTGAGAGTTATTGTGAGGTTTAGGGTTAGGGTTAGGGTCAGGGTTAGGGTGAAGGATTGAGTGAGGGTGAGGTTTAGGGTGAGGGTTAGGGTTAAGTGAGGGTGAGAGTTAGGGTTGTGATTAGGCTTAGGGGTAGGTTTGGGCTGAGGGTGAGGGTGAGTTTGAGGGTTAGGGTTAGGGTTGGGTTAAGGTTCAGGTGAGGGCTATTGTGAGGGTGACCTTTAGGGTGAGGGTGAGGGTGAGGGTTTCCGTTAGGTAAGTGTTAGGGTAGGGTTGGGTGAGGATTTGTTTGAGGGAGAGGGTTAGGGTGAGGGTTAGGGTTAGGGTGAGGGGTAGTGGTAGGGTTAGGGTGAGGGATAGGGTTAGGGTGATATTAAGGATGAGGTTGAGGTTTAGGTTGAGGGTGAGGGTTCGGGAGCGTTTAGGGTTACAGTTAGAGATAGGTTGAGGGATAGGGTGAAGTTGAGAGTTAGGGTTAGGGTTAGGGATAGAGTGAGAATTAGGGTTAGGGTCAGGGTTAGGGTGAGGATTAGGCTAAGGTGAATGTTTAGGGTTAGGGTGAGGGTTAGGTTTAGTCGGAGGGTTAGAGATAGGGTTAGGGTTATGATTATTGTGAGGTTAAGGTTTAGAGTGAGGGTGAGGGTGAGGGTGAGGGCTAGGTTTAGGGTGAGGGTCAGCTTTAGGGTGAGGGTTAGGGTGAGGGTTAGGGTTAGGGTGAGGTTTAGGTTTAGGGTTAGTGTTAGGGTGAGGTTTAGGGTTAGGGTTAGCCTTAGGCTGAGTGAGGGTGAGGGTGAGGCTGAGGGTTAGGTTTAGGGTGAGGCTTAGGTTTAGGGTTAGGGTGAGGGTTATGTTTAGGATGACGTTTAGGGTGAGGGTGAGGGTCAGTGTGAGAGTGAGGGTTAGGGTGTTGGTGAGGGTTAGGTTTAGGGTGAGGGTTAAGGTGACCGTGACCTTTAGGGTGAGGGTGAGGATTAGGTTTAGGGTTAGGGTGAGGGTTATTGTTAGTTTTAGGGTTAGGGTGAGGGTCAGTTTGAGGTTTAGGGTTAGGATTACCATTAAGATTATTGTGAGGGTTAGGGTTAAGGTTAAGGTTAGTGATAGTGTTAGGGTTTCGGTGAGGGTAAGGGTTAGGGTGAGGATAAGGTTAGGGTGAGAGTTATGGTTAAGGTTAGGGTTAGATTGAGGTTGAGGGTGAGGGTTAGGGTTGGGTGAGGGTTAGAGTTAGAGTGAGGGTTATGGTTGGATTAGGGTTAGAGTTAGGGTTAGGGTGAGAGTGAGGGTTAGGGTTAGGATTAGGATTAGGGTTATTGTTAGACTGTGGTTGGGAGTGAGGGTTATGGTTAGGATTTGGATTAGCGTTAAGGTTAGGCTGAGGATGAGTTGGAAGGGGAGGGGGAGGGTTAGGGTTAGGGGTAGGTTTAGGGTTAGGGTTACAGTGAGAGTTCGGTTAAAATTACTGTTAGGATTAGAGTGAGGGTGATGGTGAGTGTGAGGGTTCGGGTGAAGGTTAGGGTTAGTGATAGAGTTAGGGTGATGGCTAAGGTTAGTGTGAGGGTTAGGGTTATGGTGAGGGATAGGGTGAGAATTAGGGTTAAGGTTAGGGTGAGGGTGAGGGTTAGGTTTAGTCTGAGGGTTACGGTTAAGTTTTGGGTTAGGGTAGGCTTAGGGTGAGGGTAAGGGTTAGGGTGAGGTTTAGGGTGAGGGTGAGGTTTAGGGTTAGGTTTAGGGTGAGGGTTGGGTGAGGGATAGGGTTAGGGTTAGGGTTAGGGTGAGGGTGATGGTTAGGGTTAGGGTTAGGTTTAGGATTAGGGTTAGGGTGAGGGTGAGGGTTAGGGATAGGGTGAGGGTGAGGGTGAGGGTTAGGGTTAGGGTTAGAGTAAGAGTTAGGGTGAGTATTAGTATGACGGTGAAGGTTAGGGTCAAGGTGAGGGTTAGGGTTAGGGTTAAGGTTAGGGTGAGGGCTAGGGTGATGGTGAGGGTGAGGGTGAGGGTGAAGGTGAGGGTGAGGGTGAGGGTAAGGGTTAGGGTTAGCATAAGGTTTAACTTTAGGGTTAGGTGAGGATTAGGGTGACTTGAGGATTAGGGTGATGGTAAGTCTTAGGGTGAGGGTTAGCGGTAGAGTTAGGATGAGGGTTAGGGTGAAGGTGAGGTTTAGTGTGAGCGTGAGGGTTAGGGTGAGGGTGACTGTTCGGGTTAGGGTTAGTGTTAGAGTTTGGGTGAAGGTGAGGGTAAGTATTAGTGTGTGGGTTAGGGTTAGGTTTAGCATTAGGGTAAAGATGAGAGTGAGAGGTAGGTTTAGGATTAGTGTTAGGTTTAGGGTAAGCCTTAGGGTGAGGGTAAGGGTGAGGTTTAGGGTTGGGGATAGGGTCAGGGTAAGGGTGAGGTTTAGGGTTCGGGTGATGTTTAGGGTTAGTGTTAGGGTTAGGGTGAATTTTAGGGTTAGGGGGAGGGTTAGGTTTAGGGTTAGCTTTAGGGTGAGCGTTAGGGTTAGGGTTAGGGTGAGGGTTATGTTTAGGGTGATGTTTAGGGTGAGGGTGAGGGTCATGGTGAGAGTGAGGATTACGGTGTGGGTGAGGGTTAGGGTTAGGGTGACGGTGAGGGTGAGGATTAAGGTTAGGGTTAGGGAGAGGGTTAGGGTTAGTTTTAGGGTTAGGTTGAGGTTTAGGGTTAGGGTTAGCATTAGGATTAGTGAGATGGTTAGGGTTAGGGTTAGGGTTAGGGTGAGGGTAAGTGTTAGGGTGAGGGTTAGGTTTAGGGTGAGAGTGAAGTTTAAGGTTAGGTTTAGATTCAGGTTGAGGGTGAGGGTTAGGTTTGGGTGAGGATTAGAGTTAGAGTGAGGGTTATGGTTGGTTTAGGGTTAGAATTTGGGTGATGTTGAGGGTGACGGTTAGGGTTAGGATTACGGTTAGCCTTAGGGTTAGACTGAGAGTGAGGGTGAGGGTGAGGGTGATTGTTTTTTTTAAGGTGAGGGTTAGGGTTAGGGTGAGAGTGAGGGTAAACGAAAGGGTTAGGTTTAGGGGTAGGATGAGGGTTAGATTGAGGGGTAGGGTTATGGTTCAGGTGAGGATTTGGGTTAGGGTTAAGGTTAGGGTTAAGGAGAGGGTAAGGCTTAGGTTAGTGTGAGGGTTAGGTTTAGGGTTAAGTTTAGGGTAAGGGTAAGGGTTAGGCTGAGGTTTAGTGTGAGGGTGAGAATTAGGCTTAGGGTTAGTGTTAGGATTAGTGTGTGGGTGAGGGTGAGGGTGAGAGTTAGTGTGAGGTTGAGGGTTAGGGTTAGGGTCAGGGTTAGGGTGAGTGTTTGAGGGAGGGTGAGGGTTAGCGTTAGGTTTAGGGTTAGGGTGAAGGTGAGGGTTAGGTTTTGGATTAGGGTTAGGGGTAGGTTTAGGCTGAGGGTGAGGGTGAGTTTGAGGGTTAGGTTTAGGGTTGGGTTAATGTTAGTGTGAGGGCTATTGTGAGGGTGAGGTTTAGGTTGAGGGTGAGGGTGAGGGTGAGGGTTTCCGTCAGGTAAGTGTTAGGGTTTGGGTTAGGGTGAGGATTTGGTTGAGGGAGAGGGTTAGTGTGAAGGTTTGGGTTACGGTGAGGGTTAGTGTTAGGGTTAGGGTGAGGGATAGGGTTAGGGTGATGTTAAGGATGAGGGTGAGATTTAGGTTGTGGGTGAGGTTTCGGGTGCAGGTTAGGGTTACAGTTAGATTTAGGTTGAGGGATAGGTTGAGGGTGAGAGTTAGGGTTAGGTTTAGGGATAGAGTGAGAATTAGGGTTAGGGTCAGGGTTAGGGTGAGGGTTTCGATGAGGGGAATGTTTACGGTTAGGGTGAGTGTTAGGTTAAGTCTGAGGGTGACGGTTAGGGTTGGGGTTAGGGTTATTGTGAGGTTAAGCGTTAGGGCGAGGGTTAGGGTGAGGGTGAGGGCTAGGTTTAGGGTGAGGGTTAGCTTTAGGGTGAGGGTTATGGTGAGGGTAAGGGTTAGGGTGAGGTTTAGGCTTAGGGTTAGTGTTAGGGTGAGGTTTAAGCTTAGGGTTAGGCTTAGATTGTGAGTGAGGGTGAGGGTGAGGCTGTGGGTTAGGTTTAGAGTGAGGCTTAGGTTTAGGGTTAGGGTGAGTGTCATGTTTGGGATGATGTTTAGAGTGTGAGGGTCAGGGTGAGAATGAGGGTTAGGGTGTTGGTGAGAGTTAGGTTAGGGTGAGGGTTATGTTGATGGTGACGTATAGGGTGAGGGTGAAAATTAGGGTTAGGTTTAGGGTGAGGGTTATTGTTAGTTTTAGGGTTAGGGTGAGGGTCAGTTTGAGGGTTAGGTTAAGGGTTCGCATTAAGTTTATTGTGAGGGTTTGGGTTAGAGTTAGGGTTAGGGTGAGGGTTAGGGTTAGGTTGAGAGTTACGGTTAAGGTTAGGGTTAGATTGAGGTTGGGGGTGAGGGTTAAGGTTGGGTGAGGGGTAGAGTTAGAGTGAGGGTTATGGTTGGATTAGTGTTAGAGTTAGGGTGAGGGTGAGGGTGAGGATTAGGGTTAGGATTAGGGTTAGTGTTAGGGTTAGACTGAGGGTGAGGTTGAGGTTGAGGGTGGAGGTTTGGGTTATCGTGAGGGTTAGGGTTAGGGTGAGGGTGAGGGTAAGCCTGAGTGTTAGGGTTAGGGGTAGGATGATGTTAGGTTGAGGGGTCGGGTTATAGTTAGGGTGAGCGTTAGGGTTACTATGAGGTTTAGGGTGAGGGTTAAGTTTAGGTTTAGGGAGAGGATAAGGGTTAGTATGAGGGTTAGGTTGAGGGTGAGGGTGAGGGTTAGGGTTAGGGTGAGGGTTACTGTGAAGTTTAATGTCAGTGTTAGGGTTAGGGTTAGGGTGAGGATTAGGGTGATGGTAAGGGTTAGGGTGAGGGTTAGGGAGAGTGAGGGTTAGGGTTAGGGTTAGGGTGAGGCATAGGGTGAGGTTTAGGGTTACGGTTAGGGTTTGGATAAGGGTTAGGGTGAGGGTTAGGGTTAGGGCGAGGGTTAGGATTATGGTGAGGCTAAGGGTTAGGGTGAGAGTTAGGGTTAAGTTTAGGTTTAGATTGAGGTTGAGAATGAGGGTTAGGGTTGGGTGAGGGTTAGAGTTAGAGTGAGGGTTAGGGTTGGATTAGGGTTAGATTTAGGGTGAGGGTGAGGGTGAGGGTGAGTGTGAGGGTTAGGGTTAGGATTAGGGTTAGGTTATGTTTCAGACTGTGGATGAGGGTGAGGGTGAGGTTTAGAGTTAGAGTAAGGTTTAGGGTGAGGGTGAGAGTGAGTTTTAGGGTTAGGAGTAGCATTAGGTTTAGGCTTAGGAAAAGTTTGAGTGTGAGAG
Organism: Dipodomys merriami; assembly: GCF_024711535.1. Taxonomy (NCBI): domain Eukaryota; kingdom Metazoa; phylum Chordata; class Mammalia; order Rodentia; family Heteromyidae; genus Dipodomys; species Dipodomys merriami. The sequence continues at coordinate 2,985,354 of NW_027202482.1, read as the reverse complement.
AAGAAGGTAGGGTTAGGGTGAGGGTTAGGTTTCGGGTTAGGGTTAGGGTGAGGGTGAGGGTTAGGGTTAGGGTCAGGTTAGGGTTAGGGTGAGGGTTAGGGTTAGGTTTAGGGTTAGGGTGACGGTGTGGGGGAGGGTGATGGTTAGGGTGAGGGTTATTGTGAGGGTTAGGGTTTGGGTTAATATGAAGATGAGGTTTAAGTTTAGGATTAGGTTTAGGGTTAGGGTTAGGCTGAGGGTGAGGGTGAGGTTGAAGGTTTGGGATTAGTGTGAAGGTTAGGGTGAGGTCTAGGGTAAGGGTCAGGTTTAGGTTGAGGGTGAGGGTGCGGGTGAGGTTTTCCGTTAGGTCAGGGTTAGTTTTAGGGTTAGGTTGAGGATTAGGGTGAGGTTAAGTGTTAGGGTGAGGGTTAGGGTTAGGGTGAGGGTTGGGGTTAGGGTCAGGGTGACGGTTAGTGTTAGTTTTAGGATGATGTTTAGGATGAGGTTGAGGGTTAGGGTGAGGGTGATGGTTCGGGTGAGGGTTAGAGGTAGGGTTAGAATTAGCTTGAGGGCTAGAGTGAGGTTGATGTTTAGGGTTAGGTTTAGGGATAGGGTGAGAATTAGGGTTAGGGTTAGGGTTAGGGTGAGGGTTTGTCTGAGGGGTAGGGTTAGGGTTAGGGGGAGGGTTAGGTTTAGTCTGAGAGTTATGGTTAGGGTTAGCTTTAGGGTTACGGTTAGGGTGAGGGCAAGGGTTAGGGTGAGGGTTAGGTTGAGCGTGAGGTTTAGTTTTAGGTTTAGGGTGAGGGTTAGGTTTAGGGTTAGAGTTAGGGTTAGGGTTAGTGTTAGGGGGAGAGGGAAGGTTAGGGTTAGGTTGAGGGTTAGGCTCAGCGGTAGGGTTAGGTTTAGGGTGAGGGTTAGATTTAGTCTGATAATTAGGGTTAAGGTTAGCGATAGGGTTACGGTTAGGGTGAGGGTAAGGTTTAGGTTGAGGGTTAGGGTGAGGGTGAGGTTTAGGTTTAGGTTTACGGTGAGGGTTGGGTGAGGGTTAGGGTTAGGGTTAGTGTTAGGGGGAGAGGGAGGGTTAGGGTTAGGGTGAGGTTGAGGGTTATGGTTATTGTTAGTTTTAGTGTGAGGGTGAGGGTGAGGGTTAGAGTTAGGTGTAGGGTGAGGGGGAGATTGAGGGTTAGTGTTAGGATTAGTATTCAGGATAGATTTAGTCTGAGGGTGAGGGGGAGGTGGAGAAGGAGGGTTAGGTTGAGAGTTTGGTTTAGCGCTAGGGTTTGGGTGAGGGTGACGTTTAGCGTTAGGGTTAGGGTGATGGTAATGGTTACGGTCAGCGTTAGCGTTAGGGTTAGGGTTAGGGTTAGGGTAAGGTTGAGGGTGAGGGTTAGGGTTTGTTGAGGGTTAGAGTGAGGTTGAGAATTAGGGTTTGGTTATGGTTAGAATTCGGTTGAGGTGAGGGTGAGGGTTAGGGTTAAGATTAGGGTTAGGGTTAGGGTTAGACGTAGGGTTAGGGTGAGGGTGAGGGTGAGGTTTACTTTAGGGTTAGGTTTAGAGTGAGGGTTGGAGTGAGGGTTACGGTTAGGATTAGGATTAGTGTTCGGGTTAGGCTGAGGGTGAGTGGGAAAGGGAGCGGGAGGGTTAGGGTTAGGGGTAGGGTTGCAGTTACGGTGAGAGTTAGGGTTAAAGTGATTGTTAGGATTAGGGTGATGGTTTGGGTGAGGGTTCAGGTGAGGGTTAGGGTCAGGGATAGAGTTAGGATGAGGGATAGGGTGAGTGTGAGGGTTATGGTTATGGTTAGGGATAGGGTGAGAATTAGGGTTAGGGTTAGGGTGAGGGTGAGGGTTAGGCTCAGGGATAGGTATAGGGTTAGGGTGAGGGTTAGGTTTAGTCTGAGAGTTACAGTTAGGGTTAGGAATAGGGTTAAATTTAGGGTGAGGATGAGGGTTAGGGTGAGTGTTAGGGTGAGGGTGATGTTTAGGTTTAGGTTTAGGTTTAGGGTGAGGGTTGGGTGAGGGTTAGGGTTAGGGTTAGGGTGAGGGACAGAGTTAGGGTTAGGTTTAGGGTGAGGGTTATGTTTAGGGTGAGGGTGAGGGTGATGGTTAGGGTAAGGATTAGGGTTAGGATTAGGGTTAGGCTGAGGATGAACTTGAGGGTGAGTTTTAGGGTTAGGATTAGGGTTAGGTTGAGGGATAGGGTCAGTGTGAGGGTTAGGGTGAGGATAAGGGTAAGGATTAGATTGAAGGTTAGGGTGAGGGGGAGGGACAGGCTTAGGGTTAGGGTTAGGGTGAGGGTTAGGATGAGGGTTCCGTTTAAGCTTAGGCTTAGGGTTAGGGTTAATTTTAGGGTTAGTCTTAGGGTATGGGTTAGGGTGAGGGCGAGGGTTAGTGTGAGGTTTAGGGTTAGGGTGAGGGTTAGGGTTAGGATTAGGTTTAGGGTGAGGGGTAGGGTGAGGGTGAGGATTAGTGTTAGGCTTAGGGTTAGGGTGATGGTTAGGGTTAGGTTGAGGGTTAAGGTTAGGGTGAGGGATAGGTTTAGGTTTAGGGTGAAGGTTAAGGTGGGGTTTACGGTTAGGGTTAAGGTGAGGGTGAGGGTTAGGGTTAGGGTTAGGGTGAGGTTAAGTGTTAGGATTATGTTTGCGGTGAGGTTTAGGGATAGGGTTAGGGTTACTGTTATGGTTAGGTTTAGGCTGGGGGTGAGGGTGTAGGTGACAGTGAGGATGAGGTTTAGGGTTAGGTTTAGGGTTAGAGTGAGGGTGACAGTGAGGGTTAGGATTAGGGTTAGTGTTATTGTTAGGGGTAGGGTGAAGTTTAGGTTTAGTGTGAGGGTTAGGGTTAGGTTTAGGGTGAGGTGTAGGGTTAGGGTTAAGATGACTTTTAGGGTTAGTGTGAGGGTTAGGTTAGGGTTTGGATGAGGGTAGGTTTAGGGTGAGTGTTAGGGTGAGGGTGAGGGTAAGGGTTAGGGTGAGGTTAAGTGTTAGGGTTAGGGTTAGGGTGTGGGTTTGGGCTAGGCTTAGGGTTCGGGAGAGAGATAGGGTGAGGTTGAGAGTTAGGGTTAGTCTTAAGCTGAGGGTGAGGGTGAGGATGAGGGTTAGGGTTAGGGTTGGGATTAGGGTGAGGGTTATGGTTAGGTTTAGGGTGAGGGTTAGGTTTAGGGTGAGGGTTAGGGTTAGGGTTAGGGTTGGGATGAGGGTTACGGTTAGGTTTAGGGTTAGGGTTAGTGTTAGGGTGATGGTGAGTGTGAGGGTTAAGTTTAGGATTAGTGTTAGGGTTTGAGTTAGTCTTAGGATGAGGGTTAGGTTGAGGGTGAGTCTTAAGTTTAGGGTGATGTGTAGGGTGTGGTTGAGGGTTAGGGTTAAGGTGAGGGTTAGGGTGATGTTGAGGTTTAGGTTGAGGGTGAGGGTTAAGCTTAGTGTTATAGTGAGGTTTAGGGTTAATGTGAGGGTTAGGGTGAGGGTGAGGATAAGGTTTAGTTTGAGGGTTAAGATGAGTGGGAGGTTTAGTTAGAGGGTTAGTTTTAGGGTGAGGGTTAGGGTTCATATTAGGTTAAGCTTAGGGTGAGGGTTAGGGTTAATATTAGGGTTAGGGTTAGGGTAAGTTTTAGGGTGAGTGTTAGGGTTAGGGTGAGGGTTAGGTTTAGTGTGTGGGTTAGGGTTAGAATGAGAGTTAGGGTTAGGGTGTGGTTTAGGGTTAGGATTATTGTTAGGGTGAAGGCTAGAGTGAGGGTGAGGGTTAGGGTTAGGCTTAGGGTTAGGGTGAGGGTTAGGGTTAGGTTTAGGGTTAGGGTTAGCGAGAGGGTAGTTTTAGGGTTAAGGTGAGGGTTAGGTTTAGTGTGAGGGTTAGGGTGACACTTAGGGTTAGGGTGAGGATAAGGGTTAGGGGAGGGTGAGGGCTAGAGTGAGAGTGAGGGTTACATTTAGCGTGAGTGGTAGGGTGAGGGTTAGGATGAGGGTTAGTGTTAGGGTTAGGGTTAGGTTTAGGGTTAGGGTTAGTGTGAGGGTGAGGGTTAGGTTTAGATTTAGGGTGAAGGATAGTGTTAGGGTTAGGTTTTGGTTTAGGGTTATGTTTATGTTTAGGGTGAGTGTGACGGTGAGGGAATGTGTTAGAATTAGGATTAGGACTAGGGTTAGGGTTAAAATTAGGGTGAGGTTGAGGGTGAGGGTTAGGGTTAGGGTGACAGTGAGGGTCAGGGTGAGCGTTAGGGTTCGGGTTAGAGATAGGGTGAGGATTAGCTTTAGGGTTCGGTTTATTGTGAGGCTTAGGCTGAGGGGTAGGTTTACCTTTAATGTGAGGGTAAGGTTTAATGTGAGGATTAGGGTTAGTGTTAGTGTTAGTGTGAGGGTTAGGTTTAGGGTTAGGGTTAGAGTTGTGGTTATTGTTAGGGTTAGCGTGATGGTGAGGGTGACGGTGAGGGTGAGGTTTAGGGATAGGGTTAGGTTTAGAGTGAGGGTGGGAGTGAGGGTTAGGGTTAGGATTAGGTTTAGGGATAGGTTTAGGCTGAGGGTGAGTGGGAAGGGGAAGGGAGAGTTAGGGTTAGGGGTAGGTTTAGGGTTAGGGTTACGGAGACAGTTAGGGTTAAAATTATTGTTAGGATTCGGGTGAGAGTTCAGGTCAGGGTTAGGGTTAGGGATAGAGTTAGGTTGATGGATAGGGTGAGTGTGAGGGTTAGGGTTATGTTTAGGGGTAGGGTGAGAATTAGGGTTAGGTTTACGGTTAGGGTGAGGGTTCGGCTCAGGGGTAGGGTTAGGGTTAGGGTGAGGGTTAGGTTTAGTCTGAGAGTTATGGTTAGGGTTAGCGATAGGGTTACATTTAGGGTGAGGGTAAGGTTTAGGTTGAGGGTTAGGGTGAGGGTGAGGTTTAGGTTTAGGTTTACGGTGAGGGTTGGGTGAGGGTTGGGGTTAGGGTTAGTGTTAGGGGGAGAGGGAAGGTTTGGGTTAGGGTGAGGGTGAGAGTTAGGGTTAGGGTTAGGTTTATTTTTAGGTTTATTGTTAGGGGGAGTTTGAGGGGGAGGTTTAGGGTTAAGGTTAGATTTACGCTGAGGGAGAGAGTGAGGGTTGGTTTAGGATTAGGATTAGGGATAGATTGTGTCTGAGGGGGAGGAGAAGGGGGAGAAGCAGGGTTAAGGTGAGGGTTAGGTTTAGCGCTAGGTTTTCGGTGAGGGTGACGTTTAGGCTTAGGGATAGGGTGAGGGTAAGGGTTACAGTCAGCATTAGCGTTAGGGTTAGGGTTAGGGTTAGGGTGAGGTTGAGGGTGAGGGTTAGGGTAGGTTGAGTGTTAGAGTGAAGTTGAGGATTAGGGTTTGGATATTGTTAGAAATAGGCTGAGGTGAGGGTGAGGGTTAGGGTTAAGATTAGGGTTAGGGTTAGGGTTAGACTTAGGGTGAGGGTGAGGGTGAGCGTGAGGGTTTATCTTAGGGTGATGTTAGGGTTAGGGTTAGGGTGAGGGTATGGGTTAGAGTTAGGGTTAGGGTGAATATGAGGGTGAGGTTTAGGATTGGGTTAGGGTTAGAGTTAGGGTGAGGGTAAGCGTTGGGTAAGAGTTAGAGTTATGGTAAGGGTGAGGGTGAGGGTTAGGGTTAGGATTAGAATTAGGGTGTGGGTAAGGGTCAGCGTTAGGGTTAAGATTAAGGTTAGGGTTAGGGTTAGGCTGAGGTTGAGGGTGAGGGTTAGATTTAGGGTTAGGTTGAGGGTTAGGTTGAGGGTTATGTTTATGGTTAGGCTTAGGGTGAGGGTCAGGGTGAGGGTAAGTGTTAACGTGAGGTTCAGGGTGAAGTTGAGGGTTATGATTAGGTTTAGGGTGAGGAGTACGGAGAGGGTTAGGGTTAAGTTGAGGGTGAGCTTTAAGTTGAGGTTGAGGGTTAGGGTTAGGGTTAGGGTGAGGGTTAGGGTCAGGGTGAGGGTTAGGGTTAGGGTTAGGGTGAGTGTTAGGTTTAGGGGAGGGTTAGATTTAGGTTTAGGGGTAGGGTGTGTGGTAGGGTGAGGGTGAGGTTTAGGATTAGGGTTACAGTTAGGGATAGGGTGAGGGTTAGGGTAAGGGTTAGGGTTAGGGTTAGGCTGAGGGTTTGGCTTAGTGTTAGGGTGTGGGTTAGGTTTAGTGTGAGAGTTAGAGTTAGGGTTAGGGTTAGTGTTAGGGTGAGGGTTAGGGTTAGGGTTATTGTTAGGGGTAGTGTAAGGGTTAGGGTTACAGTTAGGGTTAGGGTGAGGGTTAGGGTGAGGTTTAGTGTTAGAGTTAGTTTTAGGTTTAGGATTAGTGTGAAGGTTAGTGTTAGGGTTAGGCTAGGGTGAGGGTAAGGGTTAGGGTGAGGTTTATGTTGAGGGTGAGGTTTAGGGTTAATGTTAGGGTTAAGGTGAGAGTTATGTTTAGGGTTAGGGTTAGGGTGAGGGTGACATTTAGGGTTAGTGTTAGGGTGAAGGTTAGATTTATGGTGAGCATTAGCTTTAGGGTTAGGGTTAGGGTGAGGGTGAGGGTGAAGATGAGGGTTATGGTTGGTTGAGGGTTAGAGTGAGGATGACATTAAGGGTTGGGTTATCGTTAGAGTTAGGGTGAAGTGGGGATGAGGGTTAGGGTAAGGATTAGTGTTAGGTTTAGGGTTAGGCTGAGGTTGAAGGTGAAGGTGTGTTTTAGGGTTAGGGTTTGGGTGAGGTTTCGGTGAGGGTTAGATTTAGGGTTAGGGTGAGGGTTATGGTTATGGTTATGGTTAGGCTGAGGGTCAGGGTGAGGGTAAGGGTTAATGTCAGGTTTAGGGTGAAGTTGGGGGTTAAGGTTAGGGTTAGGGTGAGGAGTACGTTGAGGGTTAGGGTTAAGGTGAGGGTAAGCGTTAAGTTGAGGTTGAGGGTTAGGGTTAAGGTTAGGTTGTGGGTTAGGTTCAGGGTGAGGTTTAGAATTAAGGTGAGGGTTAGGGTTAGGGGAGGGTTAGGTTTAGGGTTAGGGTTAGGGTGAGAGCTAGGCTGAGGGTGAGTTTTAGTGTTAGGGTTACGGTTCGGGATAGAGTGAGGATTAGGGGTAGGTTTTGTGTTAGGATTAGGGTTAGGCTGAGGGGTTGGCTTAGGGTTAGGTTGAGGTGTAAGTTTAGTATGAGAGTTAGGGTTAGGGTTAGAGTTAGTGTTAGGTTGAGGGTTACGGTTAGGATTAGGGTTATTGTTAGGCTTAGTGTAAGGATTAGGGTTAGGGTTAAAGTTAGGGTTAGATGAGGGTTAAGATGAGGTTTAGTGTTAGGGTTAGATTTAGGGTTAGGATTAGTGTGAGGGTTAGTGTTAGGGTTAGGGTTAGGCTTAGGGTGAGGGTAAGGGTTAGGGTGAGGTTTATGTTGAGGGAGAGATTTAGGGTTAACGTTAGGGTTAGGGTGAGTGTTAGGGTGAGGGTTAGGTTTAGGGTTAGGGTGAGGGTGAGGGTTTGGCTGAGGGGTTGTCTTAGGGTTAGGGTATGGGTTAGGGTGAGCGTTAGCGTTAAGGTTAGGGTTAGGGTTAGGGTGTGGGTGAGGGTGAGGGTTACGGTTGTTTAAGGGTTAGAGGTAGGGTGAGGATTAGGTTTGGGTTATGGTTAGAGTTAGGGTGAGGTGAGGGTGAGGGTTAGGCTAAAGATTAGGGTAGTGATAGGTTTAGAATTATGGTGAGGGTGAGGGTGAGCATCAGGGTTTGGGTTAGGGTGAGTGTTAGTGTTAGGGTTAGGGTGAGGGTAAGGGTTAGAGTTAGGGTTAGGGTGAATGTGAGGGTTAGGGTTAGGTTTGGGTGACGGTTAGAGTTAGGGTGAGGGTTAGGGTTAGGTTAGGGTAATAGTTATGTTGAGGGTGAGGATGAGCGTTAGGGTTAGAGTTAGGGTTAGACTGTGGGTGAGGTTGAGGTTGAGGGTGAGGGTGAGGGTTAGGGTTAGGATTAGGGTTTGGTTTAGCGTTAGGCTGAGAGTGAGGTTTCGGGTGAGGGTTAGGCTTAGGTTTTGGGTTCGGGTTCAGGTGAGGGTTAGTTTTAGGGTTAGGTTGAGGTTTAGGGTGAGGGTTAGGGTTAGGGTCAGTGTGAGGGTTAGAATTAGGGAGAGGGTTAGGGTTAGGAGAGGGTTAGTTTTACGCTTAGCGTTAGGGTGATGGCTTGGGTGAGATTGAGTTTTAGGGTTAGGGTTACGGTTAGGGATTTGGTGAGGATTAGGGTTAGGGTTAGGGTTAGGGTTAGGCTGAGGGGTAGGCGTAGGCTTAGGGTGAGGGTTAGGTTTAGTTTGAGAGTTAGGATTAGTGTTAGGGTTAGTGTTAGGGTGAGGGTTAATGTTAGTTTTACGTGTAAGTTTACGTTGAGGTTGAAGTTGAGGGTGAGGGTGAGAGTGAGGGTGAGGGTGAATTTTAGGGTTGGGGTTTGGTTTAGTGTGAGGGTGAGAGTGAGGGTTAGGTTTAGGATTAGGATTAGGGTTAGGGTTAGGCTGAGGGGGAGGGTTAGGTTTAGGGTTAGGGTTAGAGTTAGGGTGAGGGTGAGTGTTAGGGTTCGTGTGAGTGTTAGGTTTAGGGTTAGAGTGAGGGAAAAGTTTAGGTGGAGGTTTAGGGTGAGTGTGAGTGTTAGGCTTAGGATTAAGGTTAGGATTATTGTTTGCGGGAGTGTGAGGGTTAGATTTAGGGTGAGATTTAGGTTTAGGTTGATGGTTAGGTTTAGGGTCAGATTTACGTAGAGGGTGTGGGTGAGGGTGAGTGTTAGTGTTAGGTTTAGAGTCAGGGTGAGTGTGATGTTTAGGGTTAGGGTTTGGATTAGTGTTAGGGTTAGGTTAGGGTTAAGGTGAGGGTGAGGGTGAGGTTGAGGTTCAGGGTTAGGGTTAAGGTTAGGGTGAGGGTGAGGGTTATGGTGAAGTTGATTGTGAGTGTGAGGGTTAGGGATAGTGTGAGTGTTAGGGTTTGGGTTTCCTTTAGGGATAGGTTTAGGGTTAAGATTAGTGTTAGTGTGAGGGTTAGGGTCAGGGTTAGGTTTAGGGTGAGGGTAAGGGTTAGGGTGAGGGTTAGGGTGAGAGTGAGGGTTAGGCTTAGGGTTAGCTTTAGGATTAGTGTTTGGGTGAAGGTGAGGGTTGGGGTTAGTGTGAGGTTTAGGGTTAGGTTGAGGCTTGGGTTTAGGGTTAGAGTTAGGTAAGGGTGTGGGTGAGGGTGAGGGTTAGGGTAAGAGTGAGGGTGAGGGTGAGGGTTAGGGTTCGGATTAGGATTAGGCTGAGGGTGAGGTTGGGGTTAGGCTGAGGGTGAGGGTGAGGGTGAGCGTTTTGGTTGGTAAGTATTAGGGTTAGTGTTAGTGTGAGGATTACGATGAGGGTGATGGTTAGGGTGAGGGTTAGGGTTAGGGTGAGGGTTAGGGTTAGGTTTAGAGTGAAAGTTAGGGTTAGGGTGATGTTTAGAGTGAGGGTGAGTGTTAGGGTGAAGGTGAGAGTTCGGGTGAGGGTTAGAGTTAGGGTGAGAGATAGGGAGATTGTGAGGTTTAAGGTAGGGGTTAGGGATAGGGTATGAATTAGGATTAGCGTTAGGGTGAGGGTGAGAATAAGGGTTAGGGTGAGGGTTATGGTGAGCGTGAGGGTTAGGATTAGCATTAGCGTTAGGGTGATGTTTAGGGTGAGGGTTAGTGTTAGGATTAGGGTGAGGTTGAGGGTTAGGCTTAGGATTAGGGTGAGAATTAGGGTTTGGGTGATGGTTAGGGTTAGTGTTGGGGTTAGGATGAGGGAGAGGGTGAGCCTGAAGGTTAGTGAGAGGGTGAGGTTGAGGGAGTGGGTTAGGGTTAGGGTAAGGTGAGGGTGAGGTTTAGGCTTAGGATTAGGATTAGGGTTATGGTTAGGTTTAGGCTGAGGGTGTGCGTGAGGGTGTGGGTGAGGGTTAGGGTTAGGGTGAGGGTTAGGGTTAGTGTGACGGTTAGGGTGAGGGTGAGGTTAAGGCTTTTGTTGAGGGTTTTGTTGAGGGTTAGGCTGAGGGGTAGGGTTAGGGTTAGGGTGAGGATTAGGTATAGTGTGGGAGTTAGGGTTAGGGTTAGGGTTAGTGTTAGTGTTAGGGTGAGGGTTAGGCTTAGGGTTAGGTTTATTGTTATTGTTAGGTTTAGGGTGAGGGTGAAGGTGAGGGTGAGGGTGAGGGTGAGGGTGAGGTTCAGGGTTAGGGTTAGTTTTAGGGTGAGGGTGAGAGTGAGGGGGAGGGGGAGGGTTAGGGTGAGCTTTAGGTTTAGGATGAAGGTTAGGTGTAGGTTTAGGGTTATTTTTATTGTAGGGGTGAGGCGGAGTGGGAGGGGTAGGGGGAGAGGGAGGGGGAGGTTTAGGGTTGGGTTAGGTTTAGGTTGAGGGTGAGAGTGAGGGTTAGGTTTAGGATTAGGATTAGGGTTAGGGTTAGGCTGAGGCGGAGGGGGAGGGGGAGGGGGAGGGTTAGGTTGACGTTTAGGGTTAAGGTGAGCGTGAAGGTTAGGGTTAGTGTGAGGGTTAGGGTTAGGTTGAGGATTAGGGTTAGGGTGATGTTTAAGGTTAGGTTTGGGGTTAAGATGAGGGAGAGGGTGAGCCTGAAGTTTAGGGTGAGGGTGAGAATGAGGGTGTGGGTTAGGGTTAGGGTAAGGTGAGGGTGAGGTTTAGGGTTAGGATTAGGTTTAGGGTTAGGGTTAGGTTTAGGCTGAGGGTGAGCGTGAGGGTGTGGGTGAGGGTTAGGGTTAAGGTGAGGGTTATGGTTAGTGTGACGGTTAGGGTGAGGGTGAGGTTAAGGCTTTTGTTGAGGGTTAGGCTGAGGGGTAGGGTTAGGTTTAGGGTGAGGATTAGGTTTGGTGTGCGAGTTAGGGTTAGGGTTAGGGTTAGTGTTAGTGTTAGGGTGAGTGTTAGGGTTAGGGTTAGGTTTATTGTTATTGTTAGGTTTAGGGTGAGGGTGAAGGTGAGGGTGAGGGTGAGGGTGAGGGTGAGGTTTAGGGTTAGGGTTAGGTTTAGGGTGAGGGTGAGAGTGAGGGGGAGGGTTAGGGTGAGCATTAGGATTAGGATGAAGGTTAGGTTTAGGTTTAGGCTTATTTTTATTGTTGGGGTGACGCGGAGTGGGAGGGGTATGGGGAGAGGGAGGGTTGGGTTTAGGGTTGGGTTAGGTTTAGGTTGAGGGTGAGAGTGAGGGTTAGGTTTATTATTAGGATTAGGGTTAGGGTTAGGCTGAGGGGGAGGGGGAAGGGAGAGGGAGGGTTAGGTTTACATTTAGGGTTAGGGTGAGGGTGAGGGTTAGGGTAAGTGTGAGGGTTAGGGTTAGGTTTAGGGTGAGGGAAAAGTTTAGGGTGAGGGTTAGGGTGAGGGTAAGGGTTAGGGTGAGGGTTAGAATGAGGGTTAGGTTTAGGGTTAGCATTAAGGTTAGGGTTAGGATTAGGGTTAGGTTTAGGGTTAGAGTTAGGGAGAGGGTGTGGGTGAGGGTGAGGTTTAGGGTTAGTTTTAGGGTGAGGGTGAAGGTGAGGGTTAGGTTTAGGATAGGGTTAGGTTTAGGGTTAGGCTGAGGATGAGGATGAGGTTAAGGGTTAGGGTTAGGGTTATGGTTAAGGTTAGGGTGAGGGCTATGGTGAGGGTGAGGGTGACGGTTTTGTTTAGGTAAGGTTTAGGGTTAGGGTTAGTGTGAGGATTAGGGTTAAGGTTAGTGTTAGGGTGAGGGTTAAGAGTAGGTTTAGTTTGAAGGTTAGGCTTAGGGTGATGTTTAGGCTGAAGTTGAATGTTAGTGTGAGTGTGAGGTTTCGGGTGGGGGTTAGGTTTAGGGTTAGAGTTATGGTGAGGGCTAATATGAGGGTGAGAATTTGGGTTAGGTTTATGGTAAGGGTTAGGGTGAGGGTGAGGGTTAGTGTTAGCATTAGGTTTTGGGTGAGGGTTAGGGTGAGTGTGAGGGTTGGGGTTAGGGTTAGGGTTAGGGTTAGGATGAAGGTGAGGTTTAGTGTTAGGATTAGTTTTAGGGTTAGGGTTAGTGTTAGGGTTAGGGTTAGGGTTAAGGTTAGTCTTAGGTTGAGAGTGAGGGGGGAGGGTTAAGGTTAAGTTTAGTGTTTGGGTTAGGGTGAGGGTTAGGGTTAGGGTTAGAGTTAGGGTGAGGGTGTGGTTGAGGGTGAGGGATAGGGTTAGGTTTAGGGTTTGGTTGAGGGTGAGGGTGAGGGTTAGGGTTAGGATTATGGGTAGGGTTAGGGTTAGGGTTAGGATTATGGGTAGGGTTAGGGTTAGGGTTAGGCTGAGGGTGAAGTTGAGGTTCAGGGTTAGGGTTAGGGTGAGGTTTAAGTTTATGGTGAGGGCTAGAGTTAGGGTGAGGGTTAGGGTGAGGGTGAGTGTGAGGATTAGGGTTAGGGTGAGGGTTAGGTTTAGGCTAGCGTGAGGGTTGGATTAGAGTGATGTTTAGGGTGAGGATTAGGGTTAGTGTTAGGGTGAGAGTTAGAGTTAATGTGAGGGTTAGGGTGAGGATGAAGATAAGGGTTAAGTTGAGGGTTATTGTGTGGGGTAAGTTTAGGGTGATGGTGAGGGCTAGGGTTAGGGTGATGTTTAGGATGAGGGTGAGGGTTAGGGTGAGCTTGAGAGTTCAGGTGAGGGTTAGGGTTACGGTTAGAGCTAGGGTGAGGGCTAGGATGAGGGTGAGGGTTAGGATTAGGGTTAGGGTTAGGGTTAGGATTAGGGTGAGGGTGAGGGTGAGGATTAGGGTGTGTGTTCGGGTGAGGGTTTGGGTGAGGGTTAGGGTAACGGTTAGGGTGAGGAGTAGAGTGAGGGTTAGGGTTAGGGTGAGTGTGAGCGTTAAGTTGAGGTTTAGGTTTAGGGTTAGGTTTAGGGTGAGGGTTAGGCTCAGGATGAGGGTTAGGGTTAGACTTAGGGTGAGGTTCAGGTTCAGGGTGAGTGCTAGTGTTAGGGTGAGTGTTAGGGTTAGGTTGAGGGTTAGGTCTATTATTACAGTTAGGGTGAGAGCTAGGGTGAATGTGAGGGTTAGTGTGAAGGTTAGGGATAGGTTGAGGATTAGGATGAGGGTTGGGGTTAGGGTGAGGTTTAGGCTGAGGGGTATTGTTAGGTTAGTTTTATGGTTAGGGTGAGAATGAGGATTAGGGTTAGGATAAGGATTAGGTTTAGGGTTTGGCTGAGGGGGAGGGGGAGGGTGGGGTTAGGGTTAGGGTTAGGGTTAGGATTAAGGTTAGGTTTAGGGTTAGGGTTATTTTTAGGGTTATGGGGAGCGGGAGGGGGAGGGGGATGTTCATGGTTAGGGTTAGGTTTAGGGTGTGGTTGAGAGTGAGGTTAGTGTTAGGATTAGGATTAAGCTTAGTGTTAGGCTGAGGGTGACGGGAAGGGGGAGGGGGAGGGTTAGGGTTAGTTTTAGGGTTAGTGTGAGGGTGAGGGTTAGGGTTAGTGTTAGGGTTAGTGTAAGGCTTAGGGTTAGGGTTAGAGTTAGGGTTACAGTGAGGCTTAGGGTTAGGTTTAGTATTAGGTTTAGGGTTAGAGTTAGGATTAGTGTGAGGGTTAGTGTTAGTGTTAGGGTTAGGGTTAGGGTGAGGGTAAGGGTTAGGGTGAGGTTTAGGGTGAGTGTGAGGTTTAGGATTAACGTTATGTTTAGGGTGAGTGTTAGGGTGAGGGTTAGGTTTAGGGTTATGGTTAGGGTGAGGGTGAAGTTTAGGGTTAGGGTTAGGGTAAGCGTTAGCATTAGGGTTAGGTTTCGGTTTAGCTTGATTTTGAGGGTGAGGTTTAGGTTTGGTTGAGGGTTAGAGTTAGGGTGAGGATTAGGCTTGGGTTATGGTTAGAGTTAGGGTGAGGTGAGGTTGAGGTTATGGTTAAGATTAGGTTTAGGGTTAGGGTTAGACTTATTGTGAGGGTGAGGGTGAGGGTGTGGGTGAGGGTTTGGGTTAAGGTGAGGGTTAGGGTTAGGGTTAGTGTGAGGATTAGTGTTAGAGTTAGGGTTAGGGTGAATATGAGGGAGAGGGATAGGTTTGGGTGAGGTTTAGAGTTAGGGTGATAGTTAGGTATGGGTAAGGGTTAGAGTTAGGGTGAGGCTGAGGGTGAGGGTTAGGGTTAGGATTAGGGTTAGGGTTAGGGTTAGGTGAGGGTGAGGGTTAGGGTTAGGATTAGGGTTAGGGTTAGGTTTAGGCTGAGGGTGAGGTTGAGGGTGAGGGTTAGGGTTTGTGTTCAGGTGAGGGTTCAGCTGACGATTAGATTTAGGGTTAGGTTGAGGGTTAGGGTGAGGTTTATGGTTAGGGTTAGGGTTAGGGTGAGGATCAGGGTGATGGTAAGTGTTAACGTGAGGTTTAGTTTGAGGGTGAGGGTTAGAGTTAGGTTTAGGGTGAGGAATTGGGTGAGGGTTAGAGTTAGGTTTAGTGTGAGGGTTAGTGTTAGTGTTAGGGTTAGGGTGAGGGTGAGGGTAAGGGTTAGAGTGAGGTTTAGGGTGAGTGTGAGTTTTAGTGTTAACATTGGTGTTAGGGTGAGTGTTAGGGTGAGGGTTATGTTTAGGTTTATGGTTAGGGTGAGGGTGAAGTTTAGGGTTAGGCTTAGGGTGAGGGTTAGGGTTAGGGTGAGCGTTAGCATTAGGGTTAGGTTTAGGGTTAGCTTGAGGGTGAGGGTGAGGGTTAGGTTTGGTTGAGGGTTAGAGTTAGGGTGAAGATTAGGGTTGGGTTATGGTTAGAGTTAGGGTGAGGTGAGGGTGAGGTTATGGTAAAATTAAGTTTAGGGTTAGTGTTAGACTTAGTGTGAGGGTGAGGGTGAGGGTGAGGGTTTGGGTTTGGGTGAGGGTTAGGGTTAGGGTTAGGGTGAGGATTAGTGATAGAGTTAGGGTTAGGGTGAATATGAAGGAGAGGGTTAGGTTTGGGTGAGGTTTACAGTTAGGGTGAGAGTTAGGTTTTGGTAAGGATTAGAGTTAGGGTGAGGGTGAGGGTAAGGGTTAGGGTTAGGATTAGGGTTAGGGTTAGGGTTAGGTGAGGGTGAGGGTTAGGGTTAGGATTACGGTTAGGGTTAGGGTTAGGCTGAGGGTGAGGTTGAGGGTGAGGGTTAGGGTTAGTGTTCAGGTGAGGGTTCGGGTGATGATTAGATTTAGGGTTAGGGTGAGTTTTAGGGTGAGGTTTACGGTTAGAGTTAGGGTTAGAGTGAGGGTCAGGGTGAGGGTAAGTGTTAACGTGAGGGTGAGGTTTAGGGTTAGGTTTCGGGTGAGGAATTGGGTGAGGGTTAGGGTTAGTGTGAGGGTGAGCGTTAAGTTTAGGTTTAGGTTAGGGTTAGGGTTAGGGTGATTGTTAGGGTCAGGGTGAGAGTTAGGTTTAGGGTGAGGGTTAGGGTTAGGGGAGGGTTAGGTTTAGGGTTACGTTTAGGGTCAGGGCTAGGTTGAGGGTGAGGTTTAGGGTTAGGGTAACTGTTAGGGATAGGGTGAGGATTAGGGTTAGGGTTAGGGTTAAGATGAGAGTTAGGCTGAGGTATAGGTTTAGAGTTGGGGTGAGGGTTAGGTTTAGTGTGAGAGTTAGGGTTAGTGTTAGGGTTAGTGTAGGGTGAGGGTTAGGGTTAGGGTTAGGTTTAGGGTAAGGGTGAGGGTGAAGCTGAGTGTGAGTGTGAGAGTGAGGGTGAGGGTGAGGTTTAGGGTTAGGGTTAGGTTTAGGGTGAGGGTGAGAGTGAGAGTTAGGTTTAGGATTAGGATTCGGTCACAGTTATGCTGTGGATGACAGTGAGTGTGAGGGGGGTTTTGGGTTAGTTTTAAGGTTAGCGTTAGGTTTAGGGTGAGGGTTATGGCTAGGTTTAGGGTTAGGTTTCCCGTGAGGATAAGGGTAAGGGTGAGGGTTAGGATGAGGGTGAGGTTTAGGGATAGGGTTAGGGTGAGGGTGAGTGTTAGGGAGAGGATGAGGTTTAGGGTGAGGGTTACAGTGAGGGTTACGGTTAGGGTGAGGGTTAGGGTTAGGTTTAGTTTTAGGGTGAGAATGAGTGTGAGGGTGAGGTTTAGGGTTAGGTTTAGGATTAGTGTGAGTGTTAGGGTTAGCGTTAGGGTTAGGATGAAGTTTAGGGTGAGGGGTAGGGTTAGGGTTAGGTTGAGGGTGAGGGTGAGCGTGAGGTTTAGGGTTAGGGTGAGATTTAGGGTTAGCGTTAGGGTGAGGGTGATGGTTAAGGTTAGGTTTAGGATGAGGGTTAAGGTGAGGGATAAGGTTAGTTTTAGTGGGAGGGTTAGGGTTCGTGTGAGGGTTACTGTTAGGCTTAGGATTAGGGTGAGGTTTAGGGTTAGGGTTAGGAAGAGGATAGGGTGAGGGTGAGGGTTAGAGTTAGGGTGAGGGTGAAGGTGACGGTGAGTGTTAGGGTAAGGGTGAGGATTAGGTTTAGGTTTAGGGTGAGGGTTAGGTTTAGGGTTAGGGTGAGGGTGAGTGTTAGGTTTAGGGTTAGTGTTAGGGTTAGGTTTAGGCTTAGGGTGAGGGTGAGGGTTTGGGTGAGGGTTAGGGTTAGGGTGAGTGATAGGGTGAGGTCACCCTAAACATCACCCTAAACCTACTCCTCAACCTAACTATAAACCTTACCCTCACCCTAACCCTAACCCTCACACTAACCCTCACCCTCAATTTAAACCTCACCCTAACAATAACCCTAAATCTTATGTAATCGAAACCCTCACCCTCACCGTCACTCTCACACTAAAACTCACGCTCAACCTAGCCCTCCCCGTAACCCTAACCCTAACACCTACCCTCACCCCAGCCTCGACCGCAGCCTAACCGTAACCCTAACCCTAACACTCACACTCATCCTCACCTTAAACCTAACCTTAACGCTAAACTTCACCATCACTCTCACCCTAACCCTAACCCTAGCCCTAACAATAACCCTAACCCTAAACCTAACCCTAATCCTAACACTAACCCTCACCCCAACCGTAACCCTAACCCTAACCCTCACCCTCAATCTAAACCTCACCCTAACCTTTAACCTCACAATAACTCTAATTCTCTCCTTAACCCTAATCCTCACACTAAAACTAACCCTCACCCTAAGCCTCACCCTTACACTCACCCTAACCCTCATCCTCACCCTAACACTAAAGCTAACCCTAACCCTCACTCTCAACCTAACCCTCACCCTAAACCTTATCCTCACACTAACCCTAAACCTAACCCTAACCCTCACATTAACCCTAACCCTCACCCTAACCCTTACCCTACCCCTCACCTAAGAGCTCACCCTCACCCTAACCCTAACCCTCACCTTCACCTAACCCTCACCGTCACCCTGACCCTCACCCTTACCCTAACCCTCACCCTAACCCTAACCATCACCTTAAACCTCAACCTCAACCTGATCCACATCCTAACCCTAACCGTACGCCTTTACTAACGGAAAACCTCGCCGTCACCCTAACTGTCACCCTCACCCTGACCTTCACCTAGCCCTCACCCAAAAACTAACCCTAACACTCACCCTCATCCTCACCCTCACCCCTACCCTAAGCCTAACCCTAACCCTAACCTCAACCTCAACCTCCCTCTCCCCCTCACAATAACCTTCACTCTAATCCTAACCCTAATGCAAAAATTACCCCTCACCCTCACACTAACCCTAACCCTCAGCCTAAACCTAACACTAACCCTAACCCTACCCCTACCCCTCACCCACACCCTAACCCTCTCCCTCACACGAGCCCTCACCCTAAACCTAACCCTCAAACTAACCCTAACCCTAACCCTCTCCTTCACCCTAACCCTCACCTTCACCCTAAACTAGCCCTAACCCTTACCCTCTCCCTAACCCTACCCTAACAGTAGTCTTCACCTAACCCTCACCCTAACCCTTATCCTCACCCTAACCCTCACCCTAACCCTAACACTAACCCTCACACTAACCCTCACCCTAACGCTCACCCTAACCCTAAGCCTAACCATAACCCTCACCCTCACCCTAAACCTCACCCTAACCCTTAATCATACATGACCCCTAAACCTAACACTCAGCCTAAACCTCATATTAAACTTAACCATAACCCTAACCCTCACCTTACCCTTAACCCTAAGCCTAAACCTAACACTCACCCTAACCCTAACACTCACACTCACCATCAACCTTTTCCTAAGTCTAACCCTAACACTAACACTAATCCAAACCCTAACCCTCACCCTAACCCTCACCCTCACCCTAAACCTCACCCTCACCCTTATCCTAACACTAACCCTAACCCTAACCCTAACCCTAACCCTCACACTAATACTAACCTGACCCTAACCCTAACCCTACCCATCACCATAAACCTCATCCTACCACTAACCCTAACCCTAACACTCACCCTAACACTAACCATAACCCTAAATCTCACCCTCACCCTATCGCTCATCGTCACCCTAACACTCAGTCGAAACTTAACTCTCACCCGCACCCTAAACCTCATCCTCACCCGAACCCTCACTCTCAAACTAAACATCACCCTAACCCTAACCTTCACCCTAACCCCTACCCAAATCTCACCCTAACCCTCACCATCAACCTAATACTCACCCTAAACTTAACCCTAACACTTACCTAACCCTAACTCTAACCCTCAACCTCACCCTCAACCTAAACCTAACCCTAACCCTAAAACTCACCGTAACCCTAACCCTAAATCTAAACCTAACCCTCTCCCTCAACCTAACCCTCACCCTCACGCTAAACATTACCCTCACCCTAACCCTCACCCTACACCTAACCCTAACGATAACCCTAACACTCACCCTCACCCTAACCCTCACCCTAAACCTCACCCTAACTTTTAACCATACACTAACCCTAAGTCTAACCCTAACCCTAACCCTCAAACTAACACTAACCCTCAACCGAACTTTAACCCTACCACTCACCCTAACCCTCACACTAAGCCTAAACCTAACCCTAACACTAAGCCTCAAACTAAACCTCACCCTAACCCTAACCCTCACCCTCATCCTCAACTTCAGCCTAACCCTAAACCTAACCCTAATCCTAACCCTAACCCTCACATTCACCCTAAACCTAACCCTCACCATCACCCTCACCCTCACACTCACCCTCAACCTCACCCTCACGCTAACCCTCACCCTCACCCTAAACACCACCCTAACCCTAAACCTCACCCTAACCCTAACCTTAACCCTAACAGTAACACTAACCCTCACCCTAATCTTTATCCTCATACTAACCCTAACTCTAAACGTAACCCTAACCCTAACAATAACACTAACCCTAACCATAACCCTAATCCTAACAATAACATTCACTCTAACCCTAACCCTAACACTCACCCTCACACTCACCCTAACCCTAACCCTAACGCTAAACCTCACCCTCACACTAACCCTAACCCTAACAATAACACTAACCCTAACCATAACCCTAATCCTAACAATAACACTCACACTCACCCTAACCCTAGCAATCACCTTAACCCTAACCCTCACCGTAAACCTTACCCAAACCCTAATCCTAACCCTAACCCTCACCCTCACCCTAACCTTAATCCTAACCCTAACCCTCACCCTCACCCTAACCCCTGCCTTAACCCTAACGCTAACCCTGACCCTCACTTCACCCCAACCCTAACCCTAACCCTCACCTTAAACCTAAACCTTACCCTAAACCTAACCCTAACACTAACCCTCACCCTAACCCTAAACCTAAGCCTAACCCTCAACCTAACCATCACCCTATACCTAACGCTAACTCTAACCCTCACTTCACTCTAACCCTAATCCTAACCCTAACCCTAACCCTCACCCTAACCATAAACCTTACCGTAAACCTAACCCTAACCCTCACCCTCACCCTAACCCTCATCCTAACACTTATCTTCACACTAAAATTAACCCTAACCCTAACCCTAACACTCACATGAACCGTAACACTCACCCTATACCTAAACCTACCCCTCACCCTAAACCTCACCCTCACCCTAACCATAACCCTAACCCTCACACTAGCACTCACCCTCAACTTAAACCTCACCCTAACAATAAACCTAACCCTTAACTAACCGAAACCCTCACCCTCACCCTCACCCTCACTCTCACCCTAGCCCTCACCCTCAAACTAGCCCTCACCCTAAACCTAACCCTTACCTAACCAAAACCCTCACCCTCTCCGTCACCCTCAACCCTAACAATCACCCTCACCGATGCCTCAACCTAACCTTAACCCTCACCCTAAACCTAACCCTCACCCTAAACCTCACCCTAAACCTAATGCTAACCCTAACCCTCACCCTACCTTAAACCTCACCCTAAACCATACCTGAACCATAACCCTAACCCTAACCCTAATCCTAACACTAACCCTAACCCTAATGCTCACCCTAATGCTCACCGTAAACCTAACCCTCACCCTCACCCTAAACATAACCCTCACCCTCACTCTAAACCTCACCGTCACATTAAGCTCACCCGAACCCTAACCGTCACCCACACCCTAAAACTCACATTCACCCAAACCGTCACCCTCACGCTAACCCTACCCTAAACCTCACCCTATCCCTAACCCTCACTCTATACCTAACTCTAACCCTCACCCTAATCCTAACCGTCCACCTAACCCTCACCCTCAACCTAATCCTCTCCCGAAATCTAACCCTATCCCTTACATAACCGAAACCCTCACCCTCACTCTCACCTTAACCCTAACCCTCACCCTGACACTCACCCTCATCCTAACACTAATCCTAATCCTAACCCTCAACCTAACACTCACCCTAACCCTAATCCTAAACCTGAGGCCTCACCCTAACCCTCACCCTAACCCTAAAGCTAACCCTAATGCTTACCCTAACCCTAACACTCACTCTAACCCTTACCCTCAAACTACCCCTAGCCCTAGCAGTAATCCTAACCCTAACCCTCACATTAACCCTAACCCTCACCCTCACCCTAACCTAACCCTACCCCTCACCCTAACCATCACCCTAACCCTCACCCTAACCCTAAACCTAATCCTCACCCTAACCCTAACCCTCATCTTCAACCTCAACCTCACCCTAATCCTCATCCTCACCCAAAACGTCAGCCTAACCCTAACCCTCACCCTAGCCCTCACCCTAAAACTAACCCTAACCTTCACCCTCACCCTCACCCCCACCCTCAGTCTAACCCTAACCCTAACCCTAACCTCAACCTGAATCTCACCCTCGCCCTCACCCTATCCCTTACCCTAACCCTAATCCTCACAATAAACCTAACGCTCACCCTAACCCTAACACTCTCCCTCATCCTAACCCTCAACATCACCATAACCCTCACCCTAACCCTAACCATCATCCACACCCTAAAACTCGCGCTCACCGGAACCCGCACCCTGACCCTAACCCTGCCCTAAACCTCACCCTCACCCTAACCCTCACCATAAAAATAATTCTAACCCTCACCCTCATACTAACCCTAACCCTAACCTTATTCCTCACAATAAACCTCACCCTAACACTAAGGCAAACCCTAACCCTCACTCTCCACCTAACCCTCACCCTAACACTTACCCTAACACTAACCTTAAGCCTAACCCTAACGCTCACATTAACCTTAACTCTCACCCTAACCTTTACTCTACCCCTCACTTAACCCCTCACACTAACCCTAACCCTAAAGCTCACCCTAACCCTAACCCTCACCTTCACCCTAACCCTCACCGTCACCCTAACCCTCACCCTAATCCTAACCTTCACCTACACCCTAATCCTCACACTCACCCTCACCCTAACTCTAACCCTCATCCTAAACATCACCCTAATCGTAACCCTCACACTAAGCCTAAACCTAATCCTCGCCCTAACCCTAACACTCATCTTCAACGTCAACCTCACCCTAATACTCACCCTCACCCAAACCGTCACCCTAACCATCACCCTCACCCTAGCCCTCACCCTAAAAATAACCCTAAACTTCACCTCACCCTCACCCTCACCCCCACCCGCAGTCTAACCCTAAACCTTACCCTAACCTCAACCTCAATCTCACCCTCGCCCTCACCCTAACCCTATACCTAACCCTAACCCTAATGCTAAAACTAGCCCTCACCCTCACACTAACCCGAACCCTCAGCCTAAACCTAACCCTAACCCTAACCCTAACCCTACCCTTCACCCTCACCCTAACCCTTTCCCTCACACTAGCCCTCACCCTAACCTTAACCCTCACCCTAACCCTAACCCTAACCCTCTCCTTCACCCGAACACTCACTGTCATCGTAAACCTCGCTCTAACCCTGACCCTCAACCTAACCCTCATCCGAACCCTAATCCTAGCTGTAACACGAACCGTCACCCTAAAAATCACCCTAACCCTTACCCTCACCCTAACCCTCACCCTAACTCTAACCCTAACCCTAACCCTAACACTCACCCTAACCCTAAGTCCTAACCCTAAGCATCACCCTCACCCTAACCCTCACCCTAACCCTTACCCTCCAACGAACCCTAACACTAACCCTCAGCCTAACCCTCATATTAAACTTAATCCTAAACCTAACCCTCAGCTTACCCTTAAGCCTAAACCTAATCCTAAACCTCGCCTTAACCCTAACCCTCACACTCACCCTCAACCACACCCTCAGGGTAACCCTAACACTAACCCTAATGCAACCCTAACCCTCACCCTCACCCTCACCCTAACCCTAAACCTAACTCTAAACAAACCCTGAACCTAACCCTAAACCTATCCCTAAACCTTAACCTAACCCTAACCCTAATCCTAATCCTAACCCTCACCCTCACCCTAACCCTAAACCTAACCCTCAGCCTAACCGTCATCCTAACCCTAACCCTAACCCTAACCCTCACCCTAACCTTAACCCTAAGCCTAACCCTAACCCTCACCCAAACCCTAACCCTCACGCTCACCCTCAACCTCACCATCACCCTCAACCTACCCCTCATCCTCACACTCAATCTTACCCTAAACATAACCCTAAACCTTACCCTAAACCTAACCCTCACCTTCACCGTCACCCTCACCATCACCCACAACCTAACCCTCACCCTCACACTCAACCTAACCCTAACCCTAACCCTAACTCTCACCCTAATCTTAACTCTGACCCTCACACTCACACTCACCCTAAGCCTTACCAAACACCTAAGACTAATTCTAAACCTAACCCTCACCTTCACACTCACCCTAAACCTAAACCTGACACTAAACCTAACCATAACGCTAACCTTCACACTCACCCTAATCCTCACCGTCACCCTAACACTCAGCCGAAACCTAACCCTCACCCACACCCTAACCCTAACCCTAACCCTAAAACTCACCCTAAACATAATCCTAACCCTAATATTCACCATCACCCTCACCCTCATGCTAAACCTCACTGTCACCCTAACCCTAAGCCTAAACCTAACTCTAACCTCAATCCTAACCCTTACCCTCAACCTCAGCCTAACCCTAACCCTAAAATTAACCCTCACCGTCACCGTCACCCTCACCTTCACCTTAACACTCACCCTCAACCTCACCCTCACCCTGACCCTCACCCTCACCCTAAGCAATAATCTCACCCTCACCCGAAATATAACCCTCATCCTAACCCTAACTCTCACCATAACCCTAACCCAAACCCTCCCCCTAACCCTCACGCTAATCCTAACCCTAACCTTCACCATAAACCTCACCCTAACCCTTAAACTCATTAAAACCCTGACCCTAGCCCTAACCCTAACATGCACTCTAACGCTAACCCTCACCCAAACCCTAACACTCAAGGTCACCTGAAACATCAACCGAACCCTTACAATCACCCTAATCCTAACCGTAACCGTAATCCTATACCTATCCCTCACCCTAACCTTAACCCTAACCCTAACCCTAACCATCACCCTCACCCTAACATTCACCCTCACCATAAATAACACCCTAAACCGAACCCTCACCCTAACCCTGACCCTAACACTCACCCTAACCCTAAAACTCACCGTAAAAGTCACCCTTACCCTAACACTAACCCTAACACTCAAGCTCACCCTCAACCTAACCCTCAGCCTCACCCTTATCCTAACACTAACCCTAATCATAACCCTAACCCTAACACTCACACTAACGCTAAACTTGACCCTAACCCTAACCCTAACCCTCACTCTAACTCACACCCATAACCCTAACGCTCATCCTCACCCTAACCCTCATCGTCACCCTAACACTCACCTGAAATCTAACCCTCACCCACACCCTAACCCTCACTCTCACCCGAACCCTCACTCTCACCGTAAACATCAACCTAAACCTAACCTTCACCCTAACCCCTACCCTAACCCTCACCCTAACCCTAAACCTCTACCTAACCCTCACACTCAACCTAATCCTCACCCTAACCCTAAGCCTAACCCTTAATTAACCGTAACTCTAACCCTCAACCTGAACCTCACCCTAACCTTAACCCTCACCGTAACCCTAAACATAACCCTAACCCTCTCCCTCACCTTAACCCTCACCCTCACGCTAAACAGTACTCTCACCCTAACCCTCACCCTAAACCTAACCCTCACCCTAACCGTTAACCTAACCCTAACAGTAACCCTAACACTCACACTCACCCTACCCTCACTCTAACTTTTAACCACACACTAACCCTAAGTCGAACCCTAACCCTAACCCTCACTCTAACACTATCCCTCACCCTAAGTCTAACCCTACCCCTCACCCTAACCCTCACCCTAAGCCTGAACCTAACCCTAACACTAACCCTCACCCTAACCCTAACCCTAATCCTCAACCTCACCCTAACCCTCTTGGTCTCCCTAACCCTTAACGTAACCCTAATCCTCACCCACACTTTAACCCTCACCTTAAACTTAACCCTAACCGTCCCCCTCCCCACCCCCTCAAACTACCCCTAAATTTAACACTAACCCTCACCCTAACCCTAACCCTTACCCTAAATCTAAACCTACCCCTCACCCTACCCCTCACCCTCACCCTAATCCTAAACCTAACCCTCAACCTAAACCTAACCCTAACCCTAAACCTCAACCTAACCCTAACCCTAACGCTCACCCTAACCCTAATACTTACCCTAACCCTAACCCCAACACTCACCCTAACGCTAACCCTAACACTAACACTAACCCTCACCCTAACCCTAACCTTAACCCTAACCCTCATCCTAACCTTTATCCTCATACTAAATCTAACTCTAAACCTAACCCTAACCCTAAACCTCTCCCTACCACTAACCTTCACCTCACCCCAACCCTCACCCTGACTCTAACCCTAAAACTCACCATCACCCTCACCCTAAACTAAACCCTCAAACTAAACCTAAACCTCGTCCTAATCCTCACCATAACACTAACCCTAACCCTTATCTAACAGAAACCCTCACCCTCACCTTCACCAACACACTAAACCTCACCGACACCCAAGCCCTCACCCTAAACTTAACCCTCACCGTAACCCTAACACTAACCCTCAGTCTCACCCTAACCCAAACCCTATACCTAACCCTCACCCTAACCCTAAACCTCACCCTAACCCTAAGCTTCACCCTAACCGTAACCCTAACACTTACCCTAACCCTAAACCTAACCCTAACCCTCAACCTCACCCTACCCCTCACCCTAACTCTCATCCTCACCCTAACCCTCAACTTAACCCTTATCCTCACAATAACCCTAACCCTAACCCTAACCCTGACATTCATCCTCACCCTCACCCAAACCCTAACACTAACCCTAATCCTAACACTAACCCTCACCTCACCCCCACACTAAATCTAACCCTAACCCTAACCCTCACCCTCAACCTCACACTAACTCTAACCCTAAACTTAATCCTATTTCTAATCCTCAACGTCAAACTCAATCTAACCATAAACATAACCCTATACCTCAACCTCACCCTCACCCTAACCGTAAACCTAACCCTAACCCGCAACCTAACCCTCACCCTCATCCTAATCCTCACTCTAACCCTAACCCTTACGTAAACGAAACCCTCATCCTCACCCTCACCCTCACTCTCACCCTAACCCTTACCCTAAACCTAACCCTAACCCTCACCCTCAACCTCAGCCTAAACCTAACCCTAACCCTCATCCTAACCCTCACAATAACCCTAAAACTAACCCAAACCCTAACCCTCAATGTAACCCTCACCCTAAACCCAACGCTAACCCAAACCCTTACCCTCACCCTAACTCTCACCCAAACCCTTACCCTTACCCTAACCCTCACGCTGACCCTTACACTCAACCTAATCCTAAACCTTACCCTAACCCTCAACCTAATCCTAACCCTCACCCTAACCCTAACCCTACCCCTCACCCTAAACCTCACCCTAACCTTAACCCTAACCCTAATTCTCAACCTAAATCTAACCCTAACTCCTCACAGTCAACCTAACCCTCACCGACACCCTCAACCTCACCCTATCCCTCACCTGCACCCTAACGCTCAACCTCACCCGAACCCTACCGCTCACCCTAACACTCACCCTCACCCTAAATCTCACCCTAACCCTAACCCTCACCAAAACGATAACCCTAACACTCACCCTAACCCGGATCCTCACCCTCAATCTAATCTTCATCCTGACAATAACCATAACACTAACCTAACAGAAACCCTCACCCTCACCCTCAACCTCAACCTCACCCTAGCCCTCAGCCTAACCCTAACCCTAATCCTAAACCTACCCCTCACACCCACCATCACACTAACCCTAACGCTATCCCTACCTTCTCCCTCACCCTAACCCTAACCCTAAACCATACAATAAACCTAACCCTAACCCTAAAACTCACATTAAACCATATTTTCACACTAAACACCACCCTAACCCCAACCCTCACCCTAAAACTAACCCTAACCCTCAACCTCAAACTAACCCTCAACCTAAACCTCACCCTCAACCTAATCCTCTTCATAACCCTAACCCTAAACCTTACCTAACCGAAACACTCACCCTCACACTCACCCTCACCCTAACCAACACCCTCACCCTAGCCTTCATCCTAAACTTAACCCTTACCCTAACCCTAACACTAACGCTCACCCTCACCCTAAACTTAAACCTAACTCTAACCCTCACCCTAACCCACACTCTGACCCTAACCCTCACCCTAAATCTCATCCTAACCCTAAACCTCACATTAACCCTAAACCTAACCCTCACCCTAACCCTAACCCTCAACCTCTCCCTAACCCTCACCCTTACCCTTATACTCACAGTAACCCTAACCCTAAACCTAACCCTAACATTTACCCGTATCCTCACCCTAACATTATCCCTAACCCTAATCCTAACACTGAGCCTCACCCTCACTCTCACCCTAACTCTAATCCTAACCCTCACCCTCACCCTAATTCTAACCCTAACCCTAATCCAAATTCTAACCCTCAGTCTCACCCACACCCTAACTCTAAACCTAACCCTAACCCTAACCCTCACCCTCACTCTCACCCTAACCCTAAACCTCACCCAAACCCACACCTAACCCTAACACTGACCCCAACCCTAATGCTAACTGTAACCCTCACCCTCACCCTAAACCTCACCCTAACCCTTAAACTCACCCTAACCCTAACCCTAAACCTAACCCTAATCCTCGCCCTAACACTCTCAACCAAAACCCAAAACTAAACCTCACCCGAAACCTCACCCTCACCCTTACACTCACCCTAACCCTAACCCTAACCCTAATACTAAACCTAACCCTCACCCTCACACTAACCCTCACCATCACTCAAAATATCACCCTAACCCTAAGCCTCACACTAACCCTAACACTCACCCTAACACTAACCCTCACCAAAACCCTCAACCTAACCGTAACGCTAAATCTAACCCTAAACCTCACCATCACCCTAACACTCAGCCGAAAACTAACCCTCACCCACACTGTAACCCTTACCCTCAACCGAACACTCACACTCACCCGAACCCTCAACCTCACCCTAAACCTAGCCATAACACTCACCCTAACCCTATCCCTAAACCTAAACCTAACACTCACCCTAAACCTAACCCTATCCCTAATCCTAACACTGAACTTCACCCTCACTCTCACCCTAACTCATCCTAACCCTAACCCTCACCCTCAACCTAACTCTAACCCTTACCCTAACTCTATCCATAACCCTAATCCAAATTCTAACCCTACTCTCACCCTCACCCTAACTCTAACTCTAACCCTAATCCTAACTTTCCCCCTCACCCTCACTCTAACACTAACTCTCACCCTAACCCGCACCCTAACCCTAACCCTCACACTCAACCTAACACTCACCATAACCCTCAACCTCACACTAAACCTCACCCTATCCCTTAAACTCACCATAACCCTAACCCTAACCATAACTCTAATCCTCACCCTAACCCTAATGCTCATCCACAACCTAAAACTCAACCTCAACTGAAACATCACCCTAACCCTAACACTCACCCTAACCCTAACCCTCAACGTAACCCTCACCCTAAAACTAACTTTAACCCAAACCCTAACACTCACCATCCCCTTAACACTGAGCCGAAACCTAACCCTCACCAAAACTCTAACCCTCATCCTCACCTGAACACACACACTCACCGGAACCGTCAACCTCACCCTTACCCTAACCCTAACACTGACCCTAACCCTAACCCTAACCCTAACACTCACCCTAACCCTAACCCTAACCCTAACCCTCATCCTCACCCTAACACTCACTGTCACCCTAACACTACTCCGTAACCTAATCCTCACCCACACCTTAACCTTCACCATCTCCTGAACACTCACACTAACCCGAACCCTCACCTTCACCCTAACCCTCATCCTCACCCTAAACATCACCCTAACCCTAACCCTCACCCTAACCCCAAACCTAACAATCACCCTAAAACTAACCCTCAACCTAACCCTCACCCTCAACTTAATTCTCAACCTAACTCTAACCCTAAGACTTACCTTATCAAAACCCTTACCCTCACCCTCACCCTAAACCTCACCCTCACCCTAGCCCTCAAACTAACCCTACCCCTAACCCTCAGCCTCACCTTCAACCTAACCCTAACCCTAACCCTCAGCCTCACCTTCAACCTAAACCTAACCCTAACACTAAACCTCACGCTAACCCTAATGATAACCCTATCCCTAACCCGAAACCTAACCCTTACCCTCACCCTAACTCTAAACGTAAAGCTAACCCTCACGCTAAACGTCACCCTAACACTAACGTTATGTTAAACCTCACCCTCACCCTCACCGTCACCCTAACCCTCACCCTCAACCTAACCCTAAAACTACCCCTCACACTAACCCTGATCCTAACCCTCACCCTCACCCTAGACCTCACGCTGACCTTAATCCCACCCTAACCCTAACACTAACCCTCACCCTCAACCTAAACCTAACCCTAACCCTAACCCTAACCCTCACCCTAACCCTCACCATAACCCTAATCCTAACCCTAACCCTAACCCTCACACTAACCCTCACCCTATCCATAATCCTCAACCTAACCCACACCCTCACCCTAATCCTCACCATAACCTTAAATCTAACCCTTACCTAAACGAAACCCTCACACTCACCCTCACGCTAACCCTCACCCTCACCCTAACCTTAATCCTCAACCTAATATTAACCCTCACTCGACCCCTATAACTAAACCTCACCCTCACCCTATCCCTAACTCTAACCCTAACCCTCACCCTAACACTCACTCTCACCCTAACCCTAATGCTAACCCTAACACTCAACTTCACCCTAAAGCTTACTCTCACCTTCAACCTAACCCTAACTCTAAACCTAAACCTCACCCTAACCATAACCCTAACCCTATCCCTAAACTGAACCCTAACCCTCACTCTCACTCTAACTCAAAACCTAAACCTAACCCTAGCGTTAACCCTCACCCTAACCCTAAAGTTATCCCTAACCCTCACCCTAACCCTCTCACTAACACTCACCCTCAACCTAGCCTTCAACTAACCCTAACCCTAACCCAAAACCTCCCCTCCCCCTCCGCCTCACCCTCAGCCAAACACTAACCCTAATCCTAAACCTACACCTCACCCCCACCATCACCCTAACCCTAACCCTATCCCTAACCCTCACCCGAACCCTCACCCTAACCCTAATGCTCAACCTAACCAGCAACCTCACCCTAATCCTCACCATAACCTTAACCCTAACCCTTACATAACTGAAACCCTCACACTCATCCTCACCCTAACCCTCCCCCTAACACTTATCCTCACACAAAACCTAACCCTAACCCTCACACTAACCCTAATCCTCACCCTATCCCAAACCCTCACCCTAACCCTCACCCTAACCCTCACACTCACCCTAACCCTAATGCTAACCCTAACACTCAAACACACCCTAACACTCACCCTAACCCTTACCATCACCCTAACCCTAAACCTAACCCTCCACCTAACACTAACTCTAAACCTGACCATAACCCTAAACCTAAACCTGACCCTAACCCTCACACTAACCCTCACCCTAAAACAAACCTTAACCCAAAACCTCAACTTCACCTTAAACCACACCCTAATACTTACCCTCACCCTAACACTCACCTAACTATAAACAAAATCCTAAACCTAACACTCAACATCACCCTCACCTGCACCTAACGCTAACCATAACCCTAACCCTCACCCTCATCCTCACCCTAACCCTCACCTCACCCTAAACATCACCCTAACCCTAATCCTCACCCTAACCCTCACCTAACCCTAACGATAACACTAACCCTCACCCTCACCCTAACCCTCACCCTAAACTTTAACCTCACACTAACCCTAACTCTAACCTAAACCCTCACACTAACTCTAACCCTCAACCTAACACTAACACTAACCCTCACCTAACCCTCACCCTCACCCTAGCCCTCAACATAATCCTAACCCTCAACCTAACCCTAACCCTAACCCTCATCCTCAACTTCAACCTAACCCTAACCCTAACCCTAAATCTCACGCTAACCCTCACCCAAAACCTAACCCTAAGCCACACCCTAAACCTCACCCGAACCCTCACCCGAACCCTAACACTCAGCCTCACCCTAAACATCATCCTAACAATAACCCTCACTCTAACCCTAACACTAACCCTCACCCTAACCCTAACACTCAACCTAACCCTAATGCTAACCCTAACACTCAAACTCACCCTAACCCTCACCCTAACCCTTACCATCACCCTAACCCTAAACCTAACCTTTCACCTAACACTAACTCTAAACCTCACCATCACCCTAAACCTAAACCTAACCCTAACCCTCACACTAACCCTCACCCTAAAACAAACGTTAACCCAAAACCTCAACCTCACCCTAAACCACACCCTAATACTTACCCTCACCCTAACCCTAAGCCTCAACCTAACTCTAATGCTAACCCTAACACTCAAACTCAAACTAACCCTCACCCTAACCCTTACCATCACCCTAACACTAAACCTAACCCTCCACCTAACACTAACTCTAAACCTCACCATCACCCTAAACCTAAACCTAACCCTAATCCTCACACTAACCCTCACCCTAAAACAAACGTTAATCCAAAACCTCAACCTCACCCTAAACCACACCCTAAAACTTATGCTCACCATAATCCTAACCCTAACCCTAATTCTCACCTTAAACCTAACCCTCAACCACACCCTAAAATTCACCCACACCTGAATCCTTACACTCACCCTAACTCTCACCTAACTATAAACAAAGTCCTAAACCTAACACTCAACATCACCCTCACCCGACACCTAATGCTAACCATAACCCTAACCCTCACCCTCATCCTCACCCTAACCCTCACCTCACCCTAAACATCACCCTAACCCTAATCCTCACCCTAACCCTCACCTAACCCTAACGATAACCCTAACCCTCACCCTCACCCTCACCCTAACCCTAAACTTTAACCTCACACTAACCCTAACCCTAACCCAAACCCTCACACTAACTCTAACCCTCAACCTAACCCTAACACTAAACCTCACCCTAAACCTCACCCTTACCCGAGCCCTCAACATAATCCTAACCCTCAAACTAACCCTAAGCCTAACCCTCACCCTCAACTTCAACTTAACCCTAACCCTAATCCTAAACCTCACCCTAACCCTCATCCAAAACCTAAACCTAAGCCACACCCTAAACCTCACCCTCATCCTCACCCGAACCCTCACCCGAACCCTAACACTCAGCCTCACCCTAAACATCAACCTAACCCTAAACCTCACTCTAACCCTTACCCTAACCCTCACCCTAACCTTAACCCTCAACCGAACCCTCACCCTCACCTTAGCACTCATTGTAACTCTAAACCTAACCCTAACCCTAAACCTAACCCTCACCCTCTGCCTCCCCCTCAGCCTACCCATAACCCTAATCCTATATCTACCCCTCACCCCCACCATCACCCTAAACCTAACCCTAACCCTAATGCCCACCCTCACCCTCACCCTCACCCTCACCCTAACCCTAACCCTAACCCTAACAATTACCATAACCCTAAATCTAACCTTAATCCTTACCCTAACCATAACCTTAACCCTAAAACTCACCATTACCCTAATCCTAACCCTACCCCTCACACTAACACTAACCCTCACTGTAACCCTCACACTAACCCTCACACTAAACCTAACCCTAAACCTAACCATCAACCTAAACCTAACCATAACGCTCACCCTCAAGCTAACCTTCACCCTAACCCTAACATTCACCCTAAACCTCACCCTAACCCTTAAGCTAACCCCAACCATAACCCTAAACCTAACCTTCACCCTCAACTTAACCCTCACCCTAACCCTTATCCTCACACTATCCCTAATCTTAAACTTATCCCTAACCCTCACACTAACCCTAACCCTAAACCTACCCCTTACACTAACGCTAACCCTAAACCTGAACTTAATCCTAACCCTCACCCTAACCCTCACCCTCACCCTTAACCTAACCCCCAACCTAACCCTCACCCTTACCCTAATCCTCACCATAACTCAAACCCTAAACCTCACCTAAAGGAAACACTCACTCTTACCCTCACCCTAATCCTCACAGTCACCCTAGTCCTCACCTTAACCTTAACCCTCACCCTAACCCTAACACTATCCCTCACGCTAACCCTAAACCTAACCCTGACCCTAACCCTCACCCAAACCCTAACCCTAACCCTAACCCTGAACCTAAACCTAACCCTGACCCTCACCTTCCACCTAACCCTCATCCCAAACCTAACCCTCACCATAACCCTAATACTAACCATTAACCTAACGCTAACCCTAACCATCACCCCCAAACTAACCTTCACCCTAACCCTTATCCTCACTCTAACCGTAAACCTAAACCTAAGCCTAACACTCACAATAAACCTAACCCTCACCCTAACCCTAACCCTACCTCTCACAGTAACGCTCAACCTAACCCTCACCCTAACCCAAACCCCCAGGCTAAACCTCACTCCCACCCTAATACTCACCATAACCCTAACCCTAACCCTTACCTAACCAAAACCCTCACCCTCACCCTGACCCTCACACTCAACCTCACCCTCACCCGAAAACTAACCCTCACCCTCATTCTCACTCTCTCCCTAACTCTAACCCTAACCCTAACCCGCAACCTCACCCTCACCCTAACACTCATCCTCACCATAAATACAACCTAACCCTAACCCTCACGCTAAGCCGAACCCTCACCTTAAACCTAACACTCAACCTCACCCTAAACATCACCCTAACACTAACCCTCACCATAACCCTAACCCTCACCCTTACCCTAACCCTCAACCTAACCCTCACCCTCACCCTAATCCTGACCATGACCCTAACCCGAAAACATACTAACCGAAACCCTGACCTTCACCCTCAACATCATCCTAGCCCACACCCTAAACTTAACCCTCATCCTAACCCTAACGCTAACCCTCACCCTCACCCTAAACCTAAACCTAAATCTAACCCTCACAATAACCCTCACCCTAACCATAACTATAACCCTAACCCTAACCCTCACCCTAACCCTAAACATCACCCTAATCCTCAACATAAACCTAACCATCACGCTAATCCTCACCATAACCCTAACCCTAACCCTTACCTAACCAATACCCTCACACTCACCGTCACCCGAACCCGAACCCGAACCCGAGCCCTCAACCTAACCTTAACCCTCCTTCTAAACTTAACCCTCACCCTAACCCTAACATTAACACTCACCCTCACCCGCATCCTAACCCTAACCCTCTCCCTCACCCTCACTCTCACCGTAACCCTAAACCTAATCCTAACCCTAAACCTAAACCTCAACCTCACCCTCAGCCTAACACTCACCCTCACAATAAACACACCCTAACCCTCACCTCACCCTAACCCTAATGATAACCCTAACCCTCAACCTCACCCTAACCCACACCCTAATTCTTACACTCACCCTAACCCTAACCCTAACCCTCACACTAACCCTAACTCTAACCCTCACACCAACCCTCACCCTTACCCTAACGCAAACCCTAAACCTCAACTTCAACCTAAATCTCACCCTAAGACTTACCCTAACCATAACCCTAACCCTAACCCTAATCCTCAACCTAACACTAACCCTAACCCTCACCCTGACCCTCACTCTCAACCTAAACCTAAACCTAACCCTAACCCTAACCCTAACCCTCATCCTCACCCTCACACTAACACTCACCCTCACCATAAACCTCACACTAAAACTAATACTCAACCTAAAAATAACCCTAACCCTCACCCTCAGCCTAACCCTCACCCAAACGCTCACCATAACCCTAAGTTTAACCCTAACCCCCACCCTCACTATAAAACTCACCCTAACCCTTATCCTCACATTAACCCTAACCGTAACCCTGACCCTCACACTAACCCTAAACCTCACCCTATCCCTAATCCTAACCCTAACGCTAACCCTAACACTCATCCTCACCCTAATCCTCAACCTAACCCTAAACCTCACATTAACTCTAACCCTAACCCTAACCCTCACACTAACACTTATCCTCACCCTATCCCTAATTCTAACCCTAATACTTTCCCTCACCTTAACCCTCACCCTCACCCTAAACATCACACTAAACCTAACTCTCACGTTATGCCTAACCCTAACACTCACCCTAACCCTAACCCTCAATCTAACACTCACACTCAACCTAATCCGCACCCTAACCTAAACATAACCCTTACCTAACCGAAAACTTCAACTCAACGTCACCCTCACCCTAATCCAAACCCTAAACCAAACCCTCAATGTAACAGTAACCCTAATCCTCACCCTCACCCTCACCCTAAACCTAACCCTAATCCTAACCCTCACCCTATCCCTCACCCTAATGCAAAACCTAACCTTCACCCTCACACAACACCACAGCCTAATCCTTACCCTCACCCTAACTCTAAACCTAACCCTAATCCTCACACTAAACCAAACCCGAATCCTTACCCTACCCCTCAGCCTAACCCTCACCCTAACTCTAACCCTAACCCTAATCCTAACCCTATCCCTAACCCTAAACCTCACCCTAAACATCAAACTCACCCTAACCCTAATGCTAACCCTAACCCTTATCAGCACCCTAACCCTGACCCTAACCCTTACACTCACCCTAAACCTAACCCTAACCCTAACCCTCACAGTCACCCTAACCCTCACCCTAACCCTAACTCTCACTCTAAATATCACCCTCACCCTAATCCTCACCCTAACTCTAACACTTACCTAACAGAAACCCTCACCATCACCCATACACTAGCCCTCACCCTAACCCAAACCATAAACGCAAACCTCACCCTCAGCCTCACCCTCACCCTCTCCCTCAGCCTAACCCTAAACCTAAACCTAATCCTAACCCTAACCCTCAACCTCACCCTCACACTAACCATAACCCTAAACCTAAGCCTAACCCTCATCCTTACCCACACCCTCACCCTAACCCTAACACTAACCCTCACCCTAACCCTCACCCACACCCTAACCCTAAAATTAACCCTCACCCTCGCCCTTACCCTCCCCCTCCCCCTAACCCTAACCCTAACACTCCCCCTAACCCTAACCCTTAACCTAACCCTAAACCTAACCTTAACACTCACCCTAAACCAAACCCTAACCCTCACCCTAACACTAACCCTTAACCTAAACCTCACCCTAACCCTAACCATCACACTAACCCTAACCCTAACCCTCATCCTCACACTCATCCTATCCCTAACCCTTACCCTAACCCTCACCCTAACCCTAAACCTTACCCTAACACTAACCCTAAAACTTACCCTCACCCTAACACTAACCCTAACCCTAACACTCACCCTAACCCTCACCCTAAACCTAACACTTACCCTAACTCTCACCCTAACCATTATCCTCACACTAACCCTAACCCTAACCCCATCCCTAACCCTCACACTAACTCTAACCCTCACCCTAACAGTAACCCTACCCCTCACCCTAAGCCTCACCCTCACTCTAACCCTAAACTGATCCCTCACCCGAAACCTAACCCTAACCCTCACACTCACCCTAACCTCACCGTCACTCTAACACTCACCCTAAGAGTAACCCTCACACTAACCCTAACCCAAACCTCACCCTCACCCTAAACCTAACCCTAACTCTAATGCTAACCCTCACCCTAAACCTAACCCTCACCCTCACCCTCACCCTCAACCTCACCCTCACCCTAACCCTCACCCTCAACATAGCCCTCAGTGTAACCCTAAACCTAACCCTAACCCAAAACCTCCCCCTCCCCCTCAGCCTAAACCTAACGCTAATCCTAAACCTAACCCTCACCCCCACCCTCACCCTAACCCTCATCCTAATCCTAACGCTACCCCTCACACTAACCCTCAACCTAACCCTCACCCTCACGCTAGACCTCACCCTAACCTTAACGCCCATCCTACCCCTAACACTAACCCTCACCCTCACCCTAAACCTAACTTTATCCCTAACCCACAGCTTAACCCTAACACTCACCTCACCGTAAACATTACCATAACAATAACCCTCATAGTAACCCTTACCCTCATGCTAAACAGGACCCTAAACCTAACTCTCACCCTAACCCGAA
This sequence comes from Dipodomys merriami, assembly GCF_024711535.1. Taxonomy (NCBI): domain Eukaryota; kingdom Metazoa; phylum Chordata; class Mammalia; order Rodentia; family Heteromyidae; genus Dipodomys; species Dipodomys merriami. Next base: position 2,948,471 of record NW_027202482.1, on the reverse strand, counting down.
ACCTAAACCTCACCCTAACCCTCACCCTAACCCTAACTCTAACCCAAACCCTCACACAAACCCTAACCATCACCCTAACCCTAACGCTACACTTCACCCTAGACCTCAACCTAACCCTAACCCTCAACCTAACCCTAACCCTAACCCTCACCCTCACCTTCAACCTAACCCTAACCCTAACCCTAAACCTCACAGTAACCCTCACCCTAACCCGAAACCTAAGCCACACCCTAAACCTCACCCTAAGCCTCACACTCACCCCCACCTGAACCCACACCCGAACCCTGTCACTCAGCCTCACCCTAAACATCAACCTAACCCTAAACCTCACTCTAACACTTACCCTAACCCTCACCCTAAACCTAACCATCAACCTAATCCTCACCCTCACCCTAGCCCTCACCGTAACTCCAAACCTAACCCTAACCATAAATCTCACCCTCACCCTCTACCTTCCTCTCAGCCTAACCATAACCCTAACCCTAAACGTACCCCTCACCCCCATCATCACCCTAAACCTAACCCTAACCCAAACGCCAACCCTCACCCTCACCCTCACCCTAACCCTAGCTCTAACCCTAACAATAACTCTCACCCTAAATCTAACCTTAATCCTAAACCCACACCTTACCCTAACCATAAACCTAACCCTAAAACTCACCGTAACCCAAATCCTAACATTAACCCTCACCCTAACATTAACCCCCACCCTAACCCTCACCCTAACCCTCACCCTAAACCTAACCATATCCCTAACCATCAACCAAAACCTAACCCTAAGGCTCACCCTCAACCTAAACCTCACCCTAACCCTAACACTCACCCTAACACTCACCCTAAACCTCACCCTAACACTAACGCTAACCCCAACCCTAACATTAATCCTAAACTTCAACCTCAACCTAACCCTAACCCTTATCCTCACACTAATCCTAATCCTAAACCTAACCCTAACCCTAATACTAACCCTAAACCTCACCCTAACCCTAACCCTACCCCTCACACTAAATCTAACCCTAACCCTCACCCTCACCCTAGACCTCACCCTAACCTTAACCCCCACCCTAATCCTAACAATAACCCTCACCCTAACCCTAATTCTTACCCTCAAACCAACCCTCACCCTTACCCTAACGCTAACCCTAAAACTCAACCTCACCCTAAGACTTTCCCTCAACATTACCCTAATGCTATCCCTAATCCTCACCCTAACACTAACACTAACCCTCACCCTCACCCTCACTCTCACCCTAAACCTAACCCTAACAATAACCCTAAACCTAACCATCATCCTCACCCTCACACTAACACTCACCCTCACCATAAACATCACACTAAACCTAATACTCAACCTAAATATAACCCTAACCCTCACCCTAACCCTAACCCTCATCCTTACTCACACCCTCACCCTAACGCTAACACTAACCCTCACCCTAACCCTCACCCACACCCTAACCTTAAAATTAACCCTCACCCTCAACCTTACCCTCACCCTCACCCTCACCCTAACCCTAACCCTAAACCTCACCCAACCCTAACCCTAAACCTAACCCTAACACTCACCGTAAACCAAATCCTAACTCTCACCCTAACCCTAACCCTTACCATACCCGTCACCTTAACCCTAACCATCACCCTAATGCTAACCCTAACCCTCACCCTCACACTCACCCTATCCCTAAACCTTACCCTAACCCTCAACCTAGCCCTAAAATTTACCCTAACACTAACCTGAAACCTTACCCTCACCGTAACACTAACGCTAAACCTAACACTCACCCTAACCCTCACCCTAACCCTAACGCTTAACCTAACCCTCAACCTAACAATTATCCTCACACTAATCCTAACCCTAACCCCATCCCTAACCCTCACACTAACTCTAACCCTCACCCTAACACTCACCCTACCCCTCACCCTAAGCCTGAAACTCATTTTAATCCTAAACCTAACCCTCACCCGAAACCTAAGCCTAACACTAACACTCACCCTAACCCTCACTGTCACCCTAACACTCACTCTAACCCTAACCCTCACACTAATCCTAACCCGTCCCTCACCCTCATCCTAACACTAACTATAACCCTAATCCTAAACCTCACCCTAAACCTAACCCTCTCCATCACCCTCACGCTCACCCTCACACTCAACCTCAACCTAGCCCTCACCCTAACCCTAACCCAAACCCTAACCCAAAACCTCACACTCACCCTCCCCTTCCACCTCAACCTAAACCTAACCCTAATCCTAAACCTAACCCTCACACCCACCCTCACCCTAACCCTAACCCTAACCCTAACGCCAACCCTCACACTCACCCTCACCCAAACCCTAACCCTAACTATAAACCTAACCATAAGCCTTACCCTAATACTAAACCTAACGCTCACACGAACCCTAACCGTAACCCTAACCCTCACCCTCAACCTAACCCTCACCCTAACACTTATCCTCACACTAACCCTAACCCTAACCCTCACCCTATTCCTAACGCTACCCCTCACCCTAAACCTCACCCTCACCCTAGACCTCACCCTAACCTTAACCCCCACCATAACCCTAACACTAAACCTCACCCTCACCCTAAACCTAAACCTAACCCTAACACACACCTTAACCCTAACCCTCACCTCACCCTAAACATCACCCTAACCCTAACTCTCACCCTAACCCTAAACCTAACGCTAACCCTCACACTAACCCTAACCCTCACCCTAACCCTAACACTACCCCTCAAACTAACCCTAACCCTAAACCTTATCCTAATCCTCACCCTAACCCTAACCCTAAACCTAAACATAATCTTCACCCGAACCTGAAACCTCAGTCCTCACCTTTACCCTCAACCTCACGCTAAACATCACCTAACACTAACCCTCACCCTAACCCTAACCCTCACCCTCACCCTAGCCCTCACCTTAACCTTAACTCTCACCCTAAAATTAACCCTCACACTAACCCTAACACTAACCCTCACCCTCACCATAATCCTCACCATAACCTTAACCCTAACCCTTACCTAACTGAAACCCTCACATTCTCCCTCATCCTAACCCTCACCCTCACTCTAGCCCTCACACTAACCTTAATCCTCACCCTAACCTTAACCCTCACCCTAACCCTCTCACTAACCCTCACCCTCTCCCTCACCTAACCCTAGCACTAACCCTCACTTTAATCCTACCCCTAACACTCACCCTAAAGCTAATTCCTCCCCTAACGCTAACTCTAACACAAATGCTAACACTAAACCTCACCCTCACTCTAACCTTCCACCTAACACTTATTCACACACTAAACCTAACCCTAACCCTCACACTAACCCTAATCCTCACCCTATCCCATAATCTAACCCTAACCCTCACCCTAACAATCACTCTCACCCTAACCCTAATGCTAACCATAACACTCAAACTCACCCTAACCCTCACCGTAACCCTTAACATCACACTACCCCTAAACCTAACCCTTACCATCAACCTAACTCTAAACCTCACCCTCCCCCTAACACTAAACCTAAACCTAAACCTCACACTTACCCTCACCCTAACCCAAAATGCTAACCCAAAACCTCAACCTCACCCTAAACCTAACCCAGTACTTACCCTCACCATAACCCTAACCCTAACCCTCACCCTAAACCTAACCCTCACCCACACCCTAAAATTCACCCTCACCCGAATCCTTACCCTCACCCTAACACTCACCTTACTCTAAACCTAATCCTAAACCTAACTCACAAGATAACACTCATCCGGACCCTAAACCTAACCCTAATCCTAACCCTCACCCTCATCCTCACCCTAACCCTCACCTCACCCTAAACATCACCCTAACACTAACCCTCACCCTAATCCTCACCCTCACACTAAACAGTACCCCAACCCTAACTCTCACCCTAACCCTAAATCTAACCCTCAACCTAAACCTAACCCTCACCCTAAGCCTCAAACTAACCCTAATGATAACCCTAACCCTCACCCTCACCCTAACCCTCAAGCTAAACATTAACCTCACACTAACCCTAACTTCAACCCAAACCCTCACACTAACCCTAAACCTCACACTAACCCTAACTCTACCCCTCACCCTAACTATCGCCCTAACCCTAACTCAAAACCTATACCTCACCCTAACACTCAACCTCACCCTAGCCCTCAACCTAACTCTAACCCTCAACCTAACCCTAACCTTAACCCTCACCCTCACCTTCAACCTAACCCTAACCCTAGCCCTAAACCTCACCCTAAACCTAACACTTACCCTCACCCTCATCCTAACCATAACCCTAACCCTAAACCTCACACTAACCCTCACCTTAACCCTAACCCTAACCCTAATCCTAACCCTCACCCTAACCGTCACTCTAACCCTAACCCTAAACCTAACCCTCAACCTAAACCTAACCCTAACCCTCACCCTCAACCTAACCCTCACCCTAGCACTAAACCTCACCCTAAACCTATTGCTAACCGTAAACCCAACGCTAACCCTAACCATCACCCTCAACCTAACACTCACCCTAACATTTTTCCTCACACTAACCCTAAACCTAACCCTAACCCTAACCCTCACACTAAACCTAACCCTCTCCCTAACCCTAACCCTACCCCTCACACTAACCCTCACCCTAACCCTCACCCTAACCCTAACACTCAAGCTAACCCCTACTCTTTCCCTAATCCTCACCATAACCCTAAACCTAACCCTTACATAACCGAAACCCTCACCCTCACCCTCACTGAAACCTAACCCTCACCCTCACCCTCACCCTCACCCTCACTCTCTCCCTAACCCTAACCCTAAAGCAAACCCTCAACTTCACCCTCATCATAAAAATCACCCTCACCATAAACACACCCTAACCCTAACCCTCAAACTAACACAAACCCTCACCCTCAACCTAACCCTCAAACTCACCCTAAATATCACCCTAACCCTAACCCTCACCCTAACCCTAACACTAACCATCACACTTACCCTAAACCACAACCTAACCCTCACCCTCACCCTAATCCTCACCATAAACCTAACGCTAAACCTTACCTAACCGAAACCCTCACCCTCACCCTGACCATAACCTTCATCTTCACCCTAACCCTAACCCAAACCCTCAGTCTAACACTCATCCTAACCCTAATCCTAACCCTAACCCTCACCCTAACCTTAACCCTAACCCTAACCCTAACCCTCACCCCAACACTAACCCCTACCCTCACCATCACACTCACCCTAACCCTCAGCCTCACACTCACCCTAACCGTAACCATAATCCTAAACCTCACCTTAACCTAAACCTCACCCTCACCCTCAACCTCACCATCACCCTCAACCTAACCCTCACCCTCACCCTAATCCTAACCCTAACCCTAACCCTCACTCGAAACCCAACTCTGACATTCACCCTCACCCTCACCCTAAGCCTAACACTCCACCTAAGCCTAATCCTAAATCTAACCCACACCCCTCACCCTCACACTAAACCTAAAGCTCATCCTAAGCCTAACCATAACCCTAAACCTCACCTTCACCCTAACCTCACCATCCCCCTAACACTCACCCTAACCCTCACCCTCAACCTAACCCTAACCCTAACCCTAACCCTCACACTAAAGCTAAAACTCACCCTAACCCTAATCCTAACCCTCACACTAACCCTCATCATCACCTTAACCGTAACACTCAACCTAAACCTAACCCTAACCCTCACAGTCACCCAAAACCTCACCCTAACCCTAACCCTCACCCACAGCCTAACGGTCAACCTCACCCTCACCCTAACCCTCACCCTAAACCTCACCCTCACCCTAAACCTCAACCAAACCCTAACCCTCACCAAAACCCTAACCCTAACACTCAACCTACCCCTAACCCTCACCCTCAAACTCACCCTCACCCTCAGCCTAACTCTAAACCTAAGCCTAATCTAAAACCTAACCCTCACCCTCACCCTCAACCTAACTCTAAAACTAACATTAAACAAAACTCTCACCCTAAACCTAACCCTATCCCTAACCCTCACCCTAACCCTAAACCTAATCCTAAACCTAACCCTCACCCTCACCCACACTCTAACTCTATTTTTTTTTTGGTTGTTTTTTTTTTTTTTTTTATTCATTTTTATTGTGAAAATACTGTACAGAGGGGTTACAATTACATGGGCAAGATAATGAGTTCATTTCTTTTTTTTTTTTTAATTGTATTTTATTTTATTTGAGAACATACTGTACAGGGGGGCTACAATTACATGGGCAGGATAATGCATACATTTCTTACCAAGTATTGCAGCCTCCTCCTTTGTTTACCCTTCACTTCCCTTCCCCGCCTCCCCCCTCCCCCCACCCAATTTTACCCCCCTCCCCCCACCCAATTATACCCCCCTCCCCCCCCCCCACACCGACATTGTAAAGCTGGTTTTGACATGACATTTTGTACTTCTCATTGTTGCAACAGGTCCACCTGAATCCTTAAACGACTTTTTGTCCCCATCTCCTCCACATGTTATACTGACATCAAATATAGTGAAAGCGGGGGTTACACTGTGGGGGAGGGACATACAAAGCAACAAAGAAATAATCTTATAAATGCGTTAGAAACACATGCATGAAAGGAACGAAAACATTAAAATACATATTTAAGGGTTCATTTTCCTAACATCACATTATCTGACCTTTTCCGCTTGATTCATACCTACACTAGATATTGCAAATAAGGGAAACCATGGGACCTATGTTTCTTTGGGCCTGGCTTACTTCACTTAATATAATTTTTTCCAAACCTTTCCATTTCCTAACAAATGGGGAAATGTCATTCTTTCTGATGGAGGCATAGAATTCTATTGTGTATATATACCACATTTTCTTGATCCATTCATCTACTGAGGGGCATCTGGGTTGGTTCCATATCTTAGCTATGGTAAATAATGCTGCAATAAACATAGTTGTGCTGGTAGCTTTAGTGTGGTCTTGTTTGTAAACATTTGGGTAAATGCCCAAAAGTGGGATTGCTGGATCATAGGGGAGATCTATGTGAAGTCTTCTGAGGAACCTCCATACTGCTTTCCAAAGTGGTTGAACAAGTTTACATTCCCACCAACAATGAAGTAAGGTTCCTTTCTGTCCACATCCCCTCCAGCATCTGTTGTTGTTAGAGTTCTTGATTTTTGCTGTTCTAACTGGAGTGAGGTGATATCTCAATGTTGTTTTGATTTGCATTTCTTTTATGGCTAGGGATGTTGAACATTTCTTCATGTGTCTATTGGCCATCCTTCTTTCTTCTTCAGAGAAGCTTCTCTTTAAGTCTTTCGCCCACTTATTTATTGGGCAGTTGATTCTTTGAGGATTTGTTGTTGGGTGGTTTAATTTTTTAGTTCCAAGTATATTTTAGATATGAGACCCTTGTCCGTTGTGTGGCTAGTAAAGATCTTCTCCCAATCGGTGGGCTTTCTATTGATCTTGCCAGCTATGTCATTTGCCCTGCAGAAGCTCTGCAATCTTATGCAATCCCATTTGTCCAACCTTTCTTTGATTTGTTGTGCTTCCGGGTCTCTATTCAGAAAATTTCGACCTGAGCCAAGGAGACCTAGGGTTTCTCCTATTCCACCCTGTAATGTTTTCAGAGTGTCTGCTTTGAGTTCAAGGTCTTTGATCCATTTGGAGTTGATTCTGGTACAGGGTGATATATAAGGATCTAGCTTTAGTTTTCTACATGTAGTTAACCAATTTTGCCAGCACCATTTACTGAAGAGGCTGTCTTTCTTCCATTCTATTGTTTTAGCTTCCTTATCGAAGATTAGATGGCTATAGGTCTGTAGGTTAATTTCTGGGTTTTCAATTCTATTCCATTGGTCCTGAGGTCTGTTCTTATGCCAATACCAAGCTGTTTTGATTACTATGGCTTTATAGTAGAGTTTGAAATTTGGTATTGATATTCCTCCAGCAGTGTTCTTTCCGTTGAGGAGGGTTTTTGCTATTCGGGGTCTTTTATTATTCCATATGAATTTTTGGATTGCCTCCTCTATTTCCTTGAAGAATGAGGGTGGAATTTTGATAGGTATCGCGTTGAATTTGTAGATAGCCTTGGGAAGTATTGCCATTTTCACGATGTTAATCTTGCTAATCCAGGAGCATGGGAGGTTTTGCCATTTTTTAAGTTCTGTGTTGATTTCCTTTTTCAAGATTTTAAACTTTTCATCATAGAGGTCCTTCACTTCTTTGGTTAAGTTAATTCCTAGGTATTTTATTTTTTGTGGGGCTATTACAAATGGAGTTGCTTTCCTAATTTCAGCCACACTTTTCTCATTGTTGGCATATAGAAAAGCCATTGATTTTGGGGGGTTAATTTTATAACCTGCTACTTTGCCAAAGTTTTGAATCAGCTTGAGTAATTTGGGAGTGGAGTCTATGGGATTCTTTAAATACAAGATCATGTCATCTGCAAAGAGGGAGAGTTTTATTTCTTCTTTCCCTATTTGGATCCCCTTTATGTCTGCATCTTGTCTTATTGCTGTAGCTAGGCATTCTAATACTAGATTGAAGAGAAGTGGAGAGAGTGGGCATCCTTGTCTTGTTCCTGAGTTAAGAGGAAATGGCTTTAGTTTTTCACCATTGCACACTCTAACTCTTAACCTCACCCTAACCCTAACACAAACCCTCAGCCTAACCCTCATCCTAACCCTAACCCTAACAGTAACCCTCACTCTAACCTTAACCCTAAACCTAACCCTCACCCAAACACTAACTCTCACCCTCACCCTCAACCCCAGCATCACCATCACCCAAATCCTCACCCTCACACCCTAATCCTAACCCTAACCCTCACCCTAAATCTAAACCTCACCCTCACCCTCACGATCACTCTCAACCTAATCCTCACACTCACCCTCACCCTAATACTAACCCTAAGCCTAAACCTCAACCAAAACCTAACTCTAACCCTCACCCTCACCCTCACCTTAAGCCTAACCCTACACCTAAGCCTAATCCTAAATCTAACCCTCACCCTCACAATAAACCTAAACCTCACCCTATGCCTAACCGTAAATCTAACCCTCACCCTCACCCTAACCCTCACAATAACTCTAACACTCACCCTAACCCTTACCCTCAACCTAACCCTAACCCTCACCCTCACACTCACACTAACCCTAAACCTCACCCTAACCCTAATCCTAACCCACACACTAAGCTTCACCATAACCCTAACCCTAACACTCACCCTAAAACTAACCCTAACCCTCACAGTCACACTAAACCTCACCGTCACCCTAAACCTCACCCTAAACCTAACCCTCACCCACAGCCTAACGCTCAACATCACCCTCACCCTAACCCTCACCCTAAACCTCAACCTCACCCTAAAACTCAACCTAACCCTAACCCTCACCAAATCCCTAACCCTAACACTCAACCTAAGCCTTACCCTCACCCTCACCCTCAGCCTAACTCTAACCCTAAACATAATATAAATCTTAACCCTCACCCTCACCCTCAACCTAACTCTAAACCTACCATTAAACAAAACCCTCACCCTAACCCTAACGCTATCCCTAACCCTCACTCTAACCCTAACCCTAATCCTAAACCTAACCCTCACCCTCACCCTCACCTTAACCCTTACACTCACCCTAACCCTAACCCAAACCCTCAGCCTAACCCTCATCCTAAACCTAACCCTAACCCTAACCTTAACCCTAACCCTATCCCTAACACTCACCCAAACACTAACCCTCACCCTCAGCCTCAATCTCACCATCACCCTTAACCTAACCCTCACACTTACACTCACCCTTACCCTAACCATAACCCTAAACCTCACGCTAAATCTAACCCTAACCGTCACCCTCACCCTCACCATCACCCTCAACCTAAAGCTCACCCTCACCCTCACCCTAATCCTAACCCTAACCCTAACCCACACCCGAAACCTAACTCTGACCGTCACCCTCAACCTCACCCTAAGCCTAACCCAACACCTAAGCCTAATCTTAAATCTAACATTCACCCTTACCCTCATCCTAAACCTCACCCTAAGCCTAACCATAACTCTAACACTCACCCTCACCCTAACCCTCACCATCACCCTAACACTCACCCAAACCCTTACCCTCAACCTAACCCTAACCCTAACCCTCACACTGAATCTAAACCTTACAATAACCCTACTCCTAACCCTCACAACTACCCTAACCCTAATGCTCACCCTAAACCTAATCCTAACCCTCACATTCACCCTAAACCTCACCGTCACCCTAAACCTCACCCTCACCCTCACCCTCACCCTAACATTAAACCTCAACCTCACCCTAAACGTAACAATAACCCTGACCCTCACCCTAACGATCACCCTCACCCTCAACCTAAACCTAAAACTCACCCTCACCCTCATTCTCACCCTAACCCTAAACCTAACACTCAAATTCAGCCTCACCCTAACACGCACCCTCACCATAAACACACTCTAACCCTAACCCTCATCCTATACCTACCGCTAAACCTAATCCTCAACCTCACCCTCAACGTAACCCTCAACCTCACCGGAAATATCACCCTAACCCTAACCCTCAACCTAAGCCTAACCCTAACACTCACCCTTACCCTAACACTCAACCTAATCCTCAGCCTCACACTAATCCTCACCATAACCCTACCCTATCCCTTACCTAACCCAAACCCTCACCCTCACCCTCACCCTAACCCTCTCCCTCATTGGAGCCCGATCCCTAACTTTAAACCTCAACCTCACCGCAACCCTAAACCTAACCCTGACGCTCACACTAAACCTCACCCTCACCCTCACCCGCACCCGAACCTTAACCCTCACCCTCACACTCACTCTCACCATAACCCTATCCCTAACCATAAACCTAATTCTCAACCTAACCCTCACCCTAACACTCACCCTCACCATAAACACACCCTAACCCAAACCCTCACCCTAGCCATAACCCTAAACCTCACCCTAAACCTAACCCTCACCCTAACGCTCACCCTAACCCTAACGCTAACCCTAACCCTCCTCAACCTAACCCTTATCCTCACACTAACACTAACCCTAAAGCTAACCCTAACCCTAACCCTCAACCTAACCCTCACCCTCACCCTAATCCTCACCCTAACCATAAACCTATCCTTTAACTAAATGAAACCCTCACCCTCACCCTAACCCTCACCCTCACCTTAGCCCTCCCCCTAACCTTAACCTGCACAATAACCCTAATATTAACCCTCACCCTCACCCTCACCCTAACCCTAACCCTAACCCTAACAATCACCATAACCCTAACCCTTACCATCACCCTAACTCTAAAACTAACCCTAACCCTAACCCTCACTCTAAATGTAGCCCTCACCCTTACCCTAACCCTAAGCCAGACCCTCGCCCTAACCCTCACCTTGAACCTCACTCTCACCCGAACACTAACCCCCACCTCACCCTCAGTCTCATCCTAAACCTAAACCTAACCCTAACCCTAACCCTCATCCTCACCCTCACCCTAGCACTCACTCTCACCATAAAAATCACACTAAACCTAATCCTCAACCTAAACCTAAACCTAGCAGTCACACTAACACTAATCCTCACCTTATCCCTAATTCTAACCCTAAACCTTTCCCTCAACAAAACCCTAATCCTAACCCTAATCCTCGCCCTCAACCTAACCCTCGCCCACACCCTAAAATTCACCCTCACCCAAAACCTTACCCTCACCCTAACATTCACCCTAACCCTAACTCTAACCCTAACCCTCACACTCACATTAACCCTTACTTTCACCTTAAACATCACGCTAAACCTAACTCACCTTAAGCCTAACCCTAACCCTCACCCTAATGCTAACCCTCAATTTAACCCTCCCCGTCAACCTATTACTCAGTCTAACCTAACCATAACACTTACCTAACCGAAACCCTCACCTCACCCTCACCCTCACCCTAAAACAAACCCTAACCCTAACCCTCAACCTAAACCTAACCCTAATCCTCACACTCACCCTAAACCTAACCCTAATCCTAAACCTCTCCCTCAGCCTAACCCTAAAACTAAATGTAATCCAAACCCTAACCCTCAACCTCACCCTCACACTAACCATAACCATAACCCTAACCCTAACCCTCATCCTTACCCACACCCTCACCTTAACCCTAACCTTAACACTCACCCTAAACCAAACCCTAACCCTCACACTAACCCTAATCCTTACCCTAAACATAACCCTAACCCGAACCCTAACCCTAAACCTCACCCTAAGCCTAACCATAACCCTCACCCTCATACTCACCCTATCCCTAACCCTTACCCTAAACCTCACCCTAACCCTAAACCTTACCCTAACACTAACGCTAACACTTACCCTCACCCTAAAACTACCCTTAACAATACCACTCACCCTAACCCTAACCCTAACCCTAACGCTTACCCTAAACCCCACCCTAACACTCACCCTAAACCTTATCCTCACACAAACCCTAACCCTAACCCCAACCCTAACCCCCACACTAACTCTAACCCTCACCCTAACACTAACCCTACCCCTCACCCTAAGCCTAACCCTCATTCTAACCCTAACCCAAACCCTCACCTGAAACCTAACCCTAACCCTGACACTCAGCCTAACCCTCACACACACACTAACCCTCACCCTCATCCGAACCATAACCCTCACACTAACCCTAACCCTCACACTAACCCTCACCATCAACTTAATCCTCACCCTAACAATAACCATAACCTTTAACTAAACAAAACACTCACCTTCACCCTCACTCTCACACTAACAGGCAAACCTCACCCTAGACCTCACCCTAACCCTAACCCTAATCCTAAACCTCACCCTCACCCTAAACTTTAACCTCACACTAACCCTAACCCTAACCCTCACCCTCACCCTAACCCTCACTGTCACCCTAACCCTCACCCTAACCGTAACCCTAAGACAAACCCTAAACCTCACCTCACCCTAAACCTCACCCTAACCCTAACCCTCACTCTAACCCTAACCCTAAACCTCAACTTCACCGTAAACCTCACCCTAATACTTACCCTCACCATAACCCTAACCCTAATTCTAATCCTCACCCTAAAGCTAACCCTAACCCTAACCCTCAACCTAACCCTCACCCTCACCCTAATCCTCACCCTAACCCTAAGCCTAACCCTTACAAAAACGAAACCCTCAACCTCACCCTCACTCTCACCCTTACCCTCACCCTAGCCCTAACCCTAACTCTCACCCTAACCCTATGCCTAACCCTAACCCAAAACCACATGCTAACACTCACCCTAACCCTAATGCTAACCCTAAACCTTACCCTCCCCCTAACCCTCACCCTAACCCTTACCCTCAAACTAACCCTAACCCTATACTTAACCCTAACACTCACAGTAACCCTAACACTCACCCTAACCCTAATCCTACCCCTCAACCTAACACTAAAACTCACCCTAAAGCTAAGCCTAATCCTCACAGTGACCCTAACCCTCACCGTCACCCTAATCCTCACCCTAAAACTTACCCTCACCCACAACCTAACGCTCAACCTCAACCTCACCCTAACCCTCACCCTAAGCCTCTCCCTCACCCTAAACCTCACCTTAACCCTAACCATCACAAAAAACCCTAACCCGAACCCTCACCCAAACTCTAACCCTCACACTAACCCTCACACACACCCTAACCTTAATCCTAAACCTATCCTTCACCCCCAGCATCACCCTAACCCTAATCCTTAACCTACACTTCACCCCCACCATCACCCTAAGCATAACCGTAAACCTAACGCAACCCTCATGCTCACCCTCACCCAAACCCTAACCCTAACCCTAACCCTAAACCGAACCCTAAACCTCACCCACACCCACACCCTAAGTATAACCCTAAACCTATCCCTAACACTCACCATCACCCTCACCCTCATCCTAAACCTAACCCAAACCCTAACCCTAACCCTCATGCTCACACTTACCCTAACCCTAAACCTAACCCTAACCCTCATCCTAACCCTAAACCTCACCCTAAACCTAACTCTCACCCTCACCCTAATCCTAATCATAACACTAACCCTAAACCTACCCTTCAGGCTCACACTAACCCTCACCCTAACCCTTACCCTCACCCTAACCCTCACACTCACCCTAACCCTCACTCTAACCCTTACACTCACCCTAACCCTAAACCTACCCCTAACACTAAACCTCACCCTAACCCTCACCCTAAACCTTAACCTCATCCTAACCCTAACCCTAACCCTAATACTAATCCTCACACTAAGCCTACCCCTCATCCTAACCCTCACCCTAAACCTCAGCCACAATCTCTTCCTAATCCTAACTCTAACCCTGAACCTAACCCTAACCCTAACCCAAATCCTCATCCTAACACTAACCCTAACCCTCACCCTCATCCTCACCCTCAACCTAACTCTAACCCTAACCCTAATCCTAAACCTAACCCTAATCCTCACCCTCACCCTCACCCTAACTCTAACCCTAAGCCTAACCCTGACCCTCACCCTAACCCCAACCCTATACCAAAACCTCAACTTAGCCCTCACCCTCACCATTACCCTAACCCTAACCCTAAACCTAACTCTCACGCTCACACTAACCCTAAACCTCACCCTATCCCCAACGCTAACCCTATCCCTCACACTCATAATAAACCTCACCCTAAACATTACCCTCAACATAACCCTAACCCTAACCATAATCCTCACACTAACCCTAACACTAACCCTCACCCTAACACTCACCGTAAACCCAACCCTCACCCAAACCCTAACCCTCACTGTCACCTTAACCCTCACCCTAACCCTAACCTTCACCCACACCCTAAAACTCCCCCGAACCCGAACCCTCACCCTAACCCTCAACCTAACCCTAACCCTCACCCTCACCCTAAAACTTATACTCACCCTTACCTCAACCCTAACTCTAATCCTCACCATCACCCTAAGCCTAACCTTAAGCCTAACCCTCACCCAAAACCTCACCCTAATTCTAACGCTATCCCTCAACCTCATCCTCACCCTAAACCTTATCTTAATCCTTACCCTCATCATAACCCTAACCCTAACCCTAACCGTAATACACACCACAAATCTAACCCTCAACCTCACCCTAACCCTCACCATCACATTAACCCTCAGCCTAACCCTAACCGTCACCTACACCCTAAAACTCACCCTCACCTGAAACCTCACCCCCACCCTTACCTTTCCCTAAACCTCAGCCTAGCACTAACCCTCACCCTAAACCTAACTCTAACCCTCACTGTCATACTAACCCTAACCCTCACCTTACGCCACACCCTAACTCTCACCATAAATCTAAGGCTAACTCTAACCCTCACTCTCACCCTAAACGTAACCCTAAACCTTATCCTCCAACTATCCCTAACACTAACCCTAACACATTAACCCTAACCCTCACCCTAACCCTAACCCTACCCCTCACCCTACCACTCACCATAACCCTAAACCTAACCCTCACACTAACCCTAACATTATCCCTCAACTTCACCCTAACCCTCACTGTCACCCTAAACCTCACCCTAATCCTTAACCTCATCTACACCCTCACCCTCACCATCAGCCTAACCCTCACCCTAACCCTCACCCTCACAATAAACATCACCCTAACCGTAACCTTTACCCTAACCCTAACCCTAACCTCACCTTAACCCTAACACTCACCTTAAAACTCACCCTCAGCCTAATCCTCACCCTAACCCTAACCCTAAGCCTTACCTAACCGAAACCCTCACCCTCACCATAACCCTAACCCTCACCCTAGCCCTCACCCTAAAACTAATCCTAACCTTAACTCTCACCCTCAACAATACTCTACCCTCAACCTAATCCTAACCCTAACCCTCACCCTAACACTAACACTAACCCTAATGCAAACTGTAAACCTCAACCTCACCCTAAACCTCACCCTAACACTCACCCTCACCCTTAGCCTCAACATCAACCTCAATATTAACCCTAACCCTAACACTAATTCAAACCCTAACCCTCACCATCACCCTAACTCTAAACCTAACACTAACCATAAAACTAACCCTAAACAAAACTCTCACCCTCACCCTCATCCTCACCATCAACCTCACCATATCCCTCACCCTCACACTCACCCTAACCATTAACCATAACCCTAAACCTCACCCTAAAACTAACTCTGACCCTAACCCTCACGCTCACCCTATGATTAACCCTAAACCTAAGCCTAAACCTAAACCTAAACTTCAAGTTCACCCTCACACTAAACCTAAACCTCACCCTAACACTAACCCTAACCCTAGCCCTCACCCTAACCCTTAGCCTCACCGTCACTCTAACCCTCACCCTAACCTTAACCCTCACCCTAACCCTAACTCTAACCCTCAAACTCACCCTCACCCTAACCCTGAACCTAACCCTAAACCTCAACCTAACCCTCACCCTAACACTAACCCTAACCCTAATGCTATTTCTAACACTCACCCTCACCCTAACCCTCACTCTAACCCTTACCCTCACCCTAAACCTAACCCTCACCCTAACCCTCACACTAACCCTATGGCGAACTCTAATCCTCACCCTCACACTAACCCTACCCTTCACATTAAAAATCACCCTAACACTCACCATAACCCTAAGCTAACTCTAATCCTCACACTCACCCTTATCCTCACCCTAAACTTTATCCTCACACTAACCCTAACCCTAACCCTGACATTAAACCTAAACCTCACCATAACCCTAACCCTAAACCTCACCCTAACCCTCACCCTAACCCTATCTCTCAACTTCACCCTAACCTTAACACTAACCCTAACCCTAAACCTCACACTAAACCTAAACCTCACCCTAAACCTAACCCTAACCCTCACCATAACCCTATTCATCACCCTCACCCTAAACCTCACCATAAACTTATCATCTCCCGAACTCTAACCCTAAAATTCATCCTAAACCTAACGCTAACCCTATCCCTCAAACTAAGCTTAACCCTCACCCTAACCCTAACCCTAAACATAATCCTAACCCTAACCCTCACCCCCACCCTAACACTCACCCTCACTGTAAACATCACCCTAAACATAACCCTCACCCTCACCCTAACCCTAAGGCTAACCCTAACCCTCAGCCTCACCCTAAACCCCACCCTAACCCTTATCTTCACACTAACCCTCAACCTAACCCTAAAACTCACACTTACCTTAAACCTCACCCTAACCCTATCCTTACCCCTCAACCTAATCCTAACCCTAACCCTCACCCTCACCCTAAAACAAAACCTCAAAATAACACTCAACCTCACCCTAATCCTAACCCTAACACTAACTGTAACACTTGCCTAGCTGAAACCCTCACCCTCACCCTGAACCTCAACCTAAACCTCACCCTCAACCTAGCCCTCACCCTAACCCTAACCATCACCCTAATCCTAACCCTAACACTCACCCTCACCCTCACCCTAACCCTAATCCTAAACCTAACCCTCACCCTAACCATACCCTAAACCTACTGCTACACCTAACCCTCACCCTCAGACTAACCAACACCCTAACCCTTAACCTCACCCTAAACCTTACCCTCACCCTAAACCTTACCCTCACCCTAACCCTTACCTTAACCCTAACACTCACACTAAACCTAACCCTCACCCTAACCCTAAACCTACACCTCAACCTAAACCTCACCCTAATCCTAATCCAAACCTAATACTTCCCCTATCCCTAACCCTAAACCTAACCCTCAACTTATCACTTAACCAAAACCTGATCCTCATCCTATCACTAATCCTAACCCTAACCCTAACCCTCACCCTAACCCTCACACTAACTCTTACCCTAAACCTCAACCTGAACCTAACCCTTACCCTAACCCTCACCCTAACCCTAATGCTAACCCTAACCCTCACCCTAAACTTTCCCTAAACCTTATCCTCACACTAACCCTAACACTAACCCTAACCCTCACACTAACCCTAATGCACAACCTAACCCTAATCCTACCCCGAAACCTAACCCACACACTAACCCTAAACCTAACCCTAACCCTCACCCTAACCCTAACCCTAACCCTCACCCTCACCTTCACCCTCACCATCACACTAACACTCATCCGAACCTGAACGCTCATCCACACCCTAACCCTCACCCAAACATGAACGCTTATCCTCACCCGAAACCTCAGCCTCACCCTAACCCTAACCCTCAACCTAAACATAACCCTAAACCTCACCCTCACCCTAACCCTAACACTAACCTTAACCGTAACCCTAACACTCAAACTAACCCTCAACCTCAACCTAATCCTCAACCTAACACAAACCCTAAACCTTACCTAACTGAAACCCTCAACTTCTCCCTCACCCTCACCTTCAATCTTACCCTCACCATTACCATTAGCCCTAACCCTAACCCTAACCCTCACACTCACCCTCACTCTAACACTAACCCTAATCCTTACACTCACCCTAACCCTACCCCTAACCCTAATGTTACACCTAACCCTCACCCTAACCATGATCCTAAACCTCACCCTCACCCTAAGACTAATCCTAACCCTAATTCTAAATCTAACCCTCACCATCACCCTAAAACTAACACTAACCCTAACCCTCAACCTCACCATAACCCTAAACCTAACGCTCACCCTACCTTCACCCCAACCCTAACGCTAACCCTAACCCTCACCATCACACTAAAAATTACCCTAACCCTTATCCTCACAATAAACCTAACTCTGTCCCTAACCGTAACCCTCACACTAAACCTAATGCTCACACTAAACCTAAAACTATCCCTCAGCCTAACCCTCATTCTAACACTCACCCTAACCCTCACCCTAAATCAAACCCTAAACCTCACCCTCACCCGAAACCTAAACCTCACCCTAAAACTCACCCTCACCATAATCATCAACCTAAACCTAAAACTCACCCTAACTCTAACCCTAAACCTCACCCTAACCCTAACTCTAACCATAACCATAACACTCACCTTCACTCTCACCCACACCCTAAACCTCACCCTCACCCTCACCCTCAATCTTACACTCACCCTCACCCTAAACATCACCCTAACCCTAACCCTCACTCTAACCCTACCCCTAAACCTCACCATAACCCTAACCCTAACCGTAACCCTCACCCTCACTTTCATCCTCACCCTAAAACTCACCCTCACCATCACCTTCACCCTTACACTCACCCACACCCTAAACATCACCATAAACCTAACCCTCACTCTAACCCTAAACCTAACCCTCACCCTAACCCTAACACTCAGCCTAACCCTCAACCTATCCCGAACGCTAACCTAACCCTCGCCATCAACCTAAACCTCACCCTAACCCTTATCCTCACACTAACCCTAACACTCAGACTAAACCTATCCCTCACCCTATCCCTAACCCTTACCCTATCCCTCACCCGAACACTCACGCTCACCCTAACACTAAAGCTAAACCTAACCCTAACCCACACCCTAACCCTTACCTTCATCCTAACCTTAAGCCTAACATTCAACCTAAACCTCACCCTAACGCTTACCCTCAGCCTAACCGCAGTCTAACCCTCACCCGAACCCTAACCCTCACACTTACACTCAATCTAAACCTAACCCTAATCCTAACCCTCACCCTAACCCTAACCTCACCCTCACCCTCACCCTCACCCTAACCCTAACCCTAACCCTAACCCTCACCCTAACCCTCACTCTAACACTAATGCTAACCCTGAACCTCAGCATCACACTAACCCTCACCCTAATATTTATCATCACACTAACCCTACCCCTATCCCTAACCCTAACCCTCACACTAAACCTAATGCTCACCCTAATGCTAACACTAACCCTCAGCCTAACCCTCATTCTAACACTCACCCTAACCCTCACCCTAAACCTAAACCTAAACCTCAGCCTCAAGGGAAACCTAAACCTCACCCTAAACCTCACCCTCACCATAAACATCAACCTAACCCTAACATTCACCCTAACTCTAACCCTAAACCTCACCCTAAACCTAACGCTAACCATAATACTCACCCTCACTCTAACCCTCACCCTAAACCTCACTCTCACCCTCACCCTCAACATCACCCTAAACCTAACCCTCAATCTAACCCTACCCCTAACCCTCACCATAACCCTAACCCTAACTGTAATCCTCACCGTCACTCTCACCCTCACCCTAAAACTTACCCTCACCATCACCCTCACCCCTACACTCACCCACACCCTAAACATCACCCTAACCCTAACCCTCACTCTAACCCTAAACCTTACCCTCACACTAAGCCTAAACCTCAGCATAACCATCAACCTATCCTGAACTATTACCGAACCCTCACCATCAATCTAACCCTCACCCTAACCCTTATCCTCACACTAACCCTAACACTCACACTAACCCTCTCCCTCACCCTATCCCTAACCCTAACCCTATCCCTCAGCCTAACCCTCACCCTAACCCTAACACTAATGCTAACCCTAACCCTAACCGTCACACTAACCCACACCCTAACACTTACCTTCATCCTAACCCAAAGCCGAACCCTCAACCTAAACCTCACCCTAACCCTTACCCTCAGCCTAACCCGCAGCCTAACCCTCACCCTAATCTAAACCCTCAGACTTACACTCACCCTAAACCTAACGCTAACCCTAAACCTCACCCTAACCCTATCCTCACACTCACCATCAGCCTCAGCCTCAGCCTAAGCTTAACCCTAACCCTAATCCTAATCCTAACCCTAACCCTCACCCTCAGCCTCAACCTAACTCTAACCCTAAACCTAACCCTAACCCACACCTTCACCCTCACCCTAATCCTAACCCTATCCAAAACCCTCAACCCTAAACCTGACTCTAAACCTCACCCTAACCATAAGCCTCACCCGAAACCTAACCATCACACTAAAAATCACCCTAACTCTAACGCTATCCATAACCTTCAACCTCACCCTAAACCTCATCCTAACCCTTACCTTCACCATAACCCAAACCCTAAACCTAATCCTCACCTTAACCCTAAATCTCACCCATCCCCTCACCCTCACCCTCACCCTCACCCTCACCGTCACCCTAACTCTAACCCTAACCCTAATCCTAAACCTAACCCTCACGCTCAACCTCAACATAACCCTAACCCTAAACCTAACCCTAACCCTCACCCTCACCGTAACCCTCACCCTCACCCTAAACATCACCCTAATTCTAACCCTCATCCTAACCCTAACCTTAATCCTCACCCTAACCCTAACCATAAAACTCACCCTAAACCTGACCCTCAACCTAATCCTCACCCTAACTCTAACGCTAACCCTAACCCTCATCCTCACCCTAAACCTCACCCTAACACTTATCCTCACACTAACCTTAAGCCTAACCCTAACCCTAACACTAACTCTCAAACTAAGCTTCACTCTAAACCTAACACTAACCCTAACCCTCACTGTAACCCTCACCCTAACCTTAACCCTCAACCTCACCCTCAACCTAATGGTCACACTAACACTCATCCGATCCCGAACCCTCACACACACCCTATCCCTCAACCTCTCCCGAACCCTCACCCTCACCTGAAACCTCACCTTTACCCTAACCCTGACTCTCACCATAAACATCACCCTAACCCTAACCCTTACCCTAACACTAACCCTCACCCGAACCCTAACCCTCAAACTCAGCCTCACCCTCAACCTAATCCTCATCCTAACCCTAACCCTAACCCTTAATTAGTTGAATCCCTCACCCTCAACTTCACCATCACCCTCAGCCTAACTCTCACCCTCACCCTAGCCCTGACCCTAAACTTAACCCTCACCCTAACCCTAACCCTAACCCTCACCCTCAAAATAACCCTAACCCTCACCCTCACCCTAAGCCTCACACTAACCCTTACCCTCACCCTAACCCTTACCTTAACCCTTATCCTCACACTAATGCAAACCCTAACCCTAACCCTCACCCTAATCCTAACCCTCACCCTCACCCTCACCATCACCCTAAGCCTAACCCTACCACTAATCCAAATCTAACCCTCACCATCACCCTAACCGTAACTCTGACCCTCACCCTCACCCTAACCCTAAACCTAAGTCTCACCCTAACCCTCACCCTAACCCTAACGCTAACCCTAACCCTCACCATCACACTAACCGTCACAATAACACTTATCATCACACTAACCCTACCTCTATCCCTAACCCTAACCTTCACACTAAACCTAATGCTCACCCTAAACCTAATCCTAACCCTCAGCCTAACCGTCACCCTAACACTCACCCTAACCCTCACCTTAAACCTAACCCTAAACCTCACCCTCACCCAAAACCTAAACCTCACCCTAAACCTCACCCTCACCATAGACATCAACCTAACCTTAACACTCACTCTAACTCTAACCCTAAACCTCACCCTAACCCTAAACCTAACCATAACCATAACCCTCACCTTCACTGTCACCCACAACCTAAACCTCAACCTCACCCTCACCCTCATTCTTGCAGTCACCCTCACCCTAAACATCACCCTAACCCTAACCATCACTCTAACCCTACCCCTAAACCTCACCATAACCCTCACCATAACCGTAACCCTCACCCTCACTCTCACCCGCACCCTAAAACTCACCCTCACCCTTACACTCACCAACACCCTAACCTTAACCCTCACTCTAACCCTAAACCTATCCATCAACATCAAACTAACACTCACCCTAACCCTTATCCTCACACTAACCCTAACACTCACATTAACCCTATCCCTCACCTTATCCCTAACCCTTACCCTATCCCTCACCATAACCCTCACCCTCACCCAAACACTAATGCTAACCCTAACCCTAACCATCACACTAACCCACACCCTAAACCTTACCTTCATCCTAACACTAAGCCTAACCCTCAACCCAAACCTCACCCTAACCCTTACTCTCAGCCTAACCCGCAGCCTAACCCTCACACTAACCCTAACCCTCACACTTACACTCAACCTAAAGCTAACACTAACCCTAACCCTCACCCTAACCTTAACCTCACCCTCACCCTCACCCTAACCCCAACCCTAACCCTCACCTTCACCCTAACCCTAGTGCTAACCCTAAACCTCACCATCACACTAACCCTCACCATATCACTTATCATCACATTAACCCTATCCCATTCCTAACCCTAACCCTCACACTAAACCTAATGCTCATCCTAACCCTAACACTACCCCTCAGCCTAACCCTCATTCTAACACTCACCCTAACCCTCACCCTAAACCTTAACCTAAACCTCAGCCTCACCCGAAACCTAAACCTCACCCTAAAACTCGCCCTCACCATAAAACTCAACCGCACCCTAACACTAAACCTAATTCTACCCCTAAACCTCACCCTAACACTAAACCTAACCGTAACCCTCTCCCTCACTCTCACCCTCAACCTAAACCTCACCCACACCGTAACCCTCACCCAAACCCTAACGCTAACCCTAACCCTCACCCAAACCCTAATGCTAACCCTAACACTCACCCTCACCTTAAACCTCACCCTAACACTTATCATCACACTTACCCTACCCCTAAACCTAAGCCTAACTCTAACCCTCAAACTAAGCCTCACCCTAAACCTAAAACTAACCCTAACCCTCACTGTAACCTTAACCCTAATCTTAACCCTCACCCTCACCCTAACACTCACGGTCACCATAACACTCACCCGAACCCAAACCCTCAACCACACCCTAACCCTCAAGCTCTCCAAACCCTCACCCTCACCCGAAACCTCACCTTCACCCTAACCCTGACCCTCACCCTAAACATCACCCTAACCCTAACCCGTACCCTAACCCTAACCCTCACTCGAACCCTAACCCTCAAACTAAACCTCACCCTGAACCTAATCCTCATCCTAACCCTAACCCCAACCCTTACCTTATTGAAACCTTCAGCCTTAACCTCACCATCACCCTCAGCCTAACTCTCACCCTCACCCTAGCCCTGACCCTAAACCTAACCCTCACCCTAAACCTAACCCTATCCCTCACTCTCACCCTAACCCTAACCCTCACCCTCACCCTAAGCCTCAACCTAACCCTAACCCACACCCTAACCCTTACCCTAACCCATACTCTGACACTAATGCTAACCCTAACACTAACCCTCAACCTAATCCTATCCCTCACCCTCACCCTATGCCTAAGCCTAAGCCTAATCTAACCCTCACCATCACCCTAACCCTAACCCTAAACCTAACCCTCACCCTCACCCTAACCCTAACCCTAACCCTAACGCTAACCCTAATCCTCACCATCACACTAACCCTCACCCTAACATTATCATCACACTAAACCTACCACTATCCCTAACCCTAACCCTCACACTAAACCTAAATGTCACCCTAAACCTAACCCTGCCCCTCAGACTAACCCTCACCCGAACACTCACCCTAACCCTCACCTAAACCTAACCCTAAACCACACCCTCACCCGAAACCTGAACCTCACCCTAAACCTCACCCTCACCATAAACATCAACCTAACACTAACACTCACCCTCACTTTTACCCTAAACCTCACCCTAACCCTAACACTAACTGTAACCCTCACCCTTACTCTCACCCTCAACCTAAACCTCACCCTCACCCTAACCCTCACCCTTACACTCACCCTCAACCTAAACATCATCCTAACTATAACCCTAACTCTAACCCTACCCCTAAACCTCACCATAACCCTAATCATAACCGTAAGCCTCACCCTCACACTTACCCTCACCCTAAAACTCACCCTCACCATCACCCTCAACCTTACACTCACCTAGACCCTAAACATCACCCTAACCCTAACCCTCACTCTAACCCTAAACATAACACTCACCCTAACCCTAACCCTCAGCCTAACCCTCAACCTAGCCCAAAAGATAACCTAACCCTCACCCTCAACCTAATCCTCACAGTAACCCTTATCCTCACACTAATCCTAACACTCACACTAAAGCTATTCCTCAACGTATACCTAACCCTAACCCTATCCCTCAACATAACCCTCACCCTCACCCTAACACTAATGCTAACCCTAACCCTAACCCTCACCCTAACCCTTACCCTCATCCTAACCCTAAGGCTCACCCTCAACCTAAACCTCACCCTAACCCTTACCCTCAGCCTAACCCGCAGCCTAACCCTCACCCTAACCCTAAACTTCACCCTTACCATCACCCTAAACCTAACACTAACACTAACCCTCACCCTAACCCTAACCTCACCCTCGCCCTCAGCCCCAGCCTCAGCCTAAGCTTGACCCTAATCCTAATACTAATCCTAACCCTAACCCTCATCCTTAGCCTCAACGTAACTCTAACACTAAACCTTACCTAACCCACAACTTCACCCTCACCCTAACCCTAACCCTACACCTAACCCTCACCCTAACCCGGACTCTAACCCTCAACCTAACCGTAAGCCTAACCTGAAACCTAACGCTCACCCTAACCTTCACCCTAACTCTAACGCTATCCCTAACCCTCACCCTCACCCTAAACCTCATCCTAAACCTTACCCTCACCATAACACAAACCCTAACCATAAATCTAATCCTGACCCTAACCCTAACACTCACCCATGCCCTAACACTCACCCTCACCCTCACCCTCACCCTAACACTCACCCTAACTCTAACCCTAAACCTAATCCTAAACCTAACCCTCACACTCACCCTCACCCTAACCCTAACCCTAAATCAAACCCTAACCCTCACGCTCACCCTAACCCTCAACCTCACCCTAAACATCACCCTAATCCTAACCCTCACCCTAACCCTAACCTTAACCCTCACCCTAACCCTATCCGTAACCCTCACCCTAAACCTAACCCTCACCCTAGCCCTCAACATAACCCTAACGCTAACCCCAACACTCACCCTCACCCTAAACCTCACCCTAACACTTATCCTCACACTAACCCTAACCTTAACCATAACCCTAACCCTACCCCTCAATCACCCTAAACCGAACACTAACCCTAACCCTCACTGTAACCCTCACCCTAACCTTAACGCTCACCCTCTCCCTAAAACTCACAGTCATCCTAACACTCATCCGAACCCGAAACCTCTCACACACCCTAACCCTCACCCTCTCCTGGACCCTCACCCTGACCTGAAACCTCACCTTCACCCTAACCCAGAACCTCACCCTAAACCTCACCCTAACCCTAACCCTTACCCTAACCATAAGCCTCACCCGAACCCTAACCCTCAAACTAAGCTTCACCCTAAACCTAATCCTCATCCTAACCCTAACCATAACCCTTACTTAATTGAAACCCTCACCCTCAACCTCACCATCAATCTCAGCGTAACTCTCACCCTCACCCTAGCCCTGACCCTAAACCTAACCCTCATACTAACCATAAACCTAACCCTCACTCTCACCCTCACCCTAACCCTCACAATCACCCTAAGCCTCACCCTACCCCTTCCCCTCACCCTAAACCTTACCTTAACCCTCACCCACACACTAAACCTCACCATCACCCTCACCCTCACCCTAAAACTCACCCTCACCATAACCCTAAACTTACCCTAAACCTCACCCTAACCCTAACCTTCACCCTCAACCTCACCCTCACCCTAAGCCTAACACTAAACCTAACACTAATCCTAAACCTAACCCTCAACCTCACCCTAACCCTAAACCAAACCCTAAACCTCAACGTCACCCTCAACCTTACCCTAAACCTAACCGTAACCCTCACCCTAACCCTCACACTCACCCTAACCCTAACCCTTAACCTCACACTCACCCTAACCCTAACCCTCACCGTCACCCAAACCCTCACCTTAACCGTAACTCTAACCGTGACCCTCATCGTCACCCTAACCCTCACCCTAACCCTTATCCTAACACTAACCCTAAACCTAACTCTCACAGTAACCCTCACCCTCACCCTAACCCTTACCCTACCCATCACCCTAAAGCTCACCCTAAACCTAACCCTAACCCTAAACCACACCCTAATCCTAACCCTAACCCTAACACTCACCCTCACCCCAACACACACCGTCACCCTCACCATCACCTAAATCTAACCCTCACGCACAACCTAACCCTCACCCTCACCTGAACCATCACCGTCACTCTAACCCTCACCCTTACCCTAAACATCAACATAACCCTAAACCTCACCCTCATCCTAACTATAACCCTCACCCTCACCCTAACCCTAACCCTGAAACACACCCTAACCCCCACCCTCACTCTCACACTAACCCTATCCCTCATTCTCAGCCTAACCCTCAGCCTAAACCTTACAGTTACCCTAAACCTAAGTATAACAATAACCCTAACCCTAATGCAAAGCCTAACCCACACCCTCACCCTAACCCTCATCCTAACCCTTACCCTCACCGTCACCCTCACCCTAACACACACCCTAAATTTAACTCTCAACCTAACCCTAAGCCTAAATCTCACACTCACCTTCATCCTAACCCTAACCCTAAAGCTAACCCTAAACCTAACCCTAATCCTCACACTAACCCTAAACCTAAACATAACCCTAACCCTCACCTTAACCCTCACCCTAATCCTAAGCCTAACACTGACCCTCACCCTAACACACACCATCACCCTCACCATCACCTAAATCTAACGCTCACGCACAACCTAAACCTCCCCCTCACCTGAACCGTCATCGTCACTCTAACCCTCACCCTTACCCTAAACATCACCATAACCCTAAACCTCACCCTCATCCTAACTATAACCCACACCCTCACCCTAACCCTAACCCTGAAACTTACCCTAACCCCCACCCTCACTCTCACGCTAACCCTATCCCTCATTATCAGACTAACCCTCAGCCTAAACCTTACACTTACCCTAAACCTAAGTCTAACAATAACCCTAACCCTAATGCAAAGCCTAACCCACACCCTCACCGTAACCCTCATCCTAACCCTTATCCTCACCCTCACCGTCACCCTAACACACACCCGAAACTTAACTCTCAACCGAATCCTAAGCCTAAACCTCACACTCACGTTCACCCTAACCCTAACCCTAAAGCTAACCCTCACCCTAACCCTAATCCTCACACTAACCCTAAACCTAAACATAAACCTAACCCTCAACTTAACCGTCACCTTAATCCTAACCCTAACACTAATCCTCACCCTAACGCTAACCCTCACCCTCACCCTCACCCTCATCCTTAGCCTAACCCTAACCCTAACCCTAATCCTAAACCTACCCCTCAACCTCACCCTAAAGCTAAACCTAACCCTAACCCTCACCCTCACCCTCAACCTTACCCAACCCTAACCCTAACCCTCACACTAAGCCTAACCCTCACCCTAACACTAACCCTAAACCTAACCCTAATCCTCACCTTAATCCTCACGCTAACACTAATGCTAACCCTAACCCTCACCCTTACCCTAACCCTCTATCCTAACCCTTACACTCACACTAACCCTAAAACTAACCCTAATCCTCACACTAGCTCTAATCCTAACCCAAAACCTCAAACTCACCCTAACACTCACCTTCAACCTAACCCTCACTCTAAACCTAACCCTCACCCACACCCTAACCCTCATCCTAACCCGAACACGAAACCTCACCCTAATAGTCACCTTCAAACTAAACATCACCCTAACCCTAAACCTCAACCTAATACTAACCATAAACCTCACCCTCACTCTAACATTAACCCTAACCCTAACCCTAAACCTAACCCTCACTGTAACCCTCACCCTAACACTCAGGCTAAACCTAAACCTCACTCTCACCCTAACACTGACCCTAAACCTTACTCTCACCCTAACCTTCAGCCTAACCCAAAACTTCTCTCTAAACCTAACCCTCACCCTAAAAATAAGGCTAACCCTACCCCTCACACTAACCCTAACCCTCACCCTAATCCTAACCTTAACCCTAGCCCTCAGCCTCAATCTAGCCCTCACCTTAACCCTAAGCCTAACACTAACCATACAACTAACTCTAAACCTAACTCTAACCCTCACCATCACCCTCACCAGCACCCTCACCCTAAACCTCACCCTCACCCTAACAATAAGCCTAACCCTGACCCTCACCCTCACCCTAACCCTAACCCTAACCCTCACCCTAACCCTAACCCTAACCCTAACTCTAACCCTCAACATAAACCTCACCCTCACCCTAAACCTAACCATAACCCTAACCCTCACCCTAATCCTAAACCTAACCCTTATGCTATACCCAATCCTCACCCTCACCCTAACCCTCATTCTAACCCTTAACCTCACCCTAACCCTGACCCTAACCCTAAACCCTCATTGTAACCCTAACCCTCACCCTAAGCCTAACCTGAACCCTCACCGTCACCCTCACCCAAACCCTAAGCCTAATCCTAACACTCAAGGTATCCCTAACCCTAAACCTAACCCTCACCATAACCCTCACCCTCAACCTCACCCTGAACCTAACTGTAACGCTAACACTCACCCTAACACTAACCCTAACTCTAATGCTATCCCTAACCCTCACCCTCACCCTAACCCTCACGCTAACTCTTACCCTCACCCTAAACCTAACCCTAAAACTAAACCTCATCGTAACCCTCACCTTAAAGCTAAACCTAACCCTAACCCTCACCCTAATGCTCACGCTAACCCTCACCCTAACGCTATCCCTCACCCTAACCCTAAAACTTTCCCTCACACTAATCCTAAACCTAACCCTAAGCCTCAGTCAAACCGTCTTCCTAACCCTAACCATAACCCTCAACCTAATCCTAACCCTAACCCTAAACCTAACCCTCACCCTAACCCTAAACCTCACCCTCACCCTCACCCTCACCCTCAGCCTAACCCTAACCCTAACCCTAACCCTATTCCTAACCCTAACCCTCACACTCACCCTCACCCTAACTCTAACCCTAACCCTAACCCTGACCATCACCATAACTCCAACCCTATCCCTAACCATCAATCTATCCCTAACCCTCACCCTAACCCTAACCCCAACCCTCACCCTCACCCTAACCCTAACCCTAATGCTATCCCTAAACCTCCCCCTAACGCTAACCCTCACTCTAAACTTTACTTTCACCCTAACCATCACCCTAACTCTAACCCCAACACTAACACTAAACCTCACCTTAACCCTCACCCTAACCCTAAACCTAAACCTAACTCTCAGCCTAACGCTCACCCTAACCCTCAACCAAACCCTAAACCTCACCCTCACCCTAAAACTTATACTCACCCTTACCTCAACCCTAACTCTAATCCTCACCATCACCCTAAGCCTAACCTTAAGCCTAACCCTCACCCAAAACCTCACCCTAATTCTAACGCTATCCCTCAACCTCATCCTCACCCTAAACCTTATCTTAATCCTTACCCTCATCTTAACCCTAACCCTAACCCTAACCGTAATACACACCACAAATCTAACCCTCAACCTCACCCTAACCCTCACCATCACATTAACCCTCAGCCTAACCCTAACCGTCACCTACACCCTAAAACTCACCCTCACCTGAAACCTCACCCCCACCCTTACCTTTCCCTAAACCTCAGCCTAGCACTAACCCTCACCCTAAACCTAACTCTAACCCTCACTGTCATACTAACCCTAACCCTCACCTTACGCCACACCCTAACTCTCACCATAAATCTAAGGCTAACTCTAACCCTCACTCTCACCCTAAACGTAACCCTAAACCTTATCCTCCAACTATCCCTAACACTAACCCTAACACATTAACCCTAACCCTCACCCTAACCCTAACCCTACCCCTCACCCTACCACTCACCATAACCCTAAACCTAACCCTCACACTAACCCTAACATTATCCCTCAACTTCACCCTAACCCTCACTGTCACCCTAAACCTCACCCTAATCCTTAACCTCATGTACACCCTCACCCTCACCATCAGCCTAACCCTCACCCTAACCCTCACCCTCACAATAAACATCACCCTAACCGTAACCTTTACCCTAACCCTAACCCTAACCTCACCTTAACCCTAACACTCACCTTAAAACTCACCCTCAGCCTAATCCTCACCCTAACCCTAACCCTAAGCCTTACCTAACCGAAACCCTCACCCTCACCATAACCCTAACCCTCACCCTAGCCCTCACCCTAAAACTAATCCTAACCTTAACTCTCACCCTCAACAATACTCTACCCTCAACCTAATCCTAACCCTAACCCTCACCCTAACACTAACACTAACCCTAATGCAAACTGTAAACCTCAACCTCACCCTAAACCTCACCCTAACACTCACCCTCACCCTTAGCCTCAACATCAACCTCAATATTAACCCTAACCCTAACACTAATTCAAACCCTAACCCTCACCATCACCCTAACTCTAAACCTAACACTAACCATAAAACTAACCCTAAACAAAACTCTCACCCTCACCCTCATCCTCACCATCAACCTCACCATATCCCTCACCCTCACACTCACCCTAACCATTAACCATAACCCTAAACCTCACCCTAAAACTAACTCTGACCCTAACCCTCACGCTCACCCTATGATTAACCCTAAACCTAAGCCTAAACCTAAACCTAAACGTCAAGTTCACCCTCACACTAAACCTAAACCTCACCCTAACACTAACCCTAACCCTAGCCCTCACCCTAACCCTTAGCCTCACCGTCACTCTAACCCTCACCCTAACCTTAACCCTCACCCTAACCCTAACTCTAACCCTCAAACTCACCCTCACCCTAACCCTGAACCTAACCCTAAACCTCAACCTAACCCTCACCCTAACACTAACCCTAACCCTAATGCTATTTCTAACACTCACCCTCACCCTAACCCTCACTCTAACCCTTACCCTCACCCTGAACCTAACGATAACCCTCACCCTAAACCTAACCCTCACCCTAACCCTCACACTAACCCTAACCCTAACCCTCCCCTCAGCCTAACCTTCACCCTAAACCTAACCCTAACCCTAATCCTCACCCTATATCTAACCCTAACCCTTACCCTCACCCTAACAGTAACCCTAATCCTAACCCTCACACTAAATCTAACCCTCACCGGAAAAATAACGCTAACTCTACACCTGACCCTAACACTCACCCTAACCTTAATCCTCACCCTAATCCTAACCTTAACCCTAGACCTCAGGCTCACCCTAGCCCTCACCCTAACCCTAAACCTAAATCTAACCATAAACCTAAACCTAAACCTAACTCTCACCCTCACCCTTATCATCACCATCACCCTCACCCTAACCCTCACCCTCACCCTATCCCTAACCATAACCCAAACCCTCACCCAAAACCTAACTCTGACCCTCACCCTCACGCTCATCCTAAGCCTAACCCTAAACCTAAGCCTAATCCTAACCCTAACCCTAACCCTCACCCTCACCCTAAAACTAAGCCTCACCCTAAACCTAACCCTAATCCTAGACCTCAACCTAACCCTTACCCTCACCGTCACTCTAACCCTCACATTAACCCTAACACTCACCCTAACCCTCACCCTCACCCTCACCCTAACCCTAACCCTACACCTAACCCTCACCCTAACCCGGACTCTAACCCTCAACCTAACCGTAAGCCTAACCTGAAACCTAACGCTCACCCTAACCTTCACCCTAACTCTAACGCTATCCCTAACCCTCACCCTCACCCTAAACCTCATCCTAAACCTTACCCTCACCATAACACAAACCCTAACCATAAATCTAATCCTGACCCTAACCCTAACACTCACCCATGCCCTAACACTCACACTCACCCTCACCCTCACCCTAACACTCACCCTAACTCTAACCCTAAACCTAATCCTAAACCTAACCCTCACACTCACCCTCACCCTAACCCTAACCCTAAATCAAACCCTAACCCTCACGCTCACCCTAACCCTCAACCTCACCCTAAACATCACCCTAATCCTAACCCTCACCCTAACCCTAACCTTAACCCTAATGCTATCCCTAACCTTCACCCTCACCCTAACCCTCACTCTAACCCTTACTCTCACCCTAAACATAACCCTAACCCTAAACCTAAACGACATCCTAAAGCTAACCCTAACCCTATCCCTCAAACTAACTCTTACCCTCACCGTGAATCTATCCCTAACCCTAAACATCACCCTCACTCCAACCCTAACCCTAACCCTCACACTCACACTTACCCTAACCCTAACCCTAACCCTAATCCTAAACCTAACCGTAACTGTCAACATAACCCTCACTCTCACCCTCACCCTAAACCTAAACATAAACCTAACTCTCACCCTAACCCTAACCCTAATGCTATCCTTTGCCCTCACCCTCGCCCTAAATCTCACTCTAACCCTTACCCTCACCCTAACCATAACCCTAACCCTAAAACTAAACCTCATCCTAACCCTCACACTAACCCTAAACCTAACCCTAAAACTCACCCTAAGGCTCACCCTAACCCTCACCCTAAACCTAACACTCACTGTCACCCTAACCCTCACCCTAAACCTTTCCCTCACTCTAATCCACACTAAACTTATCACTCACCCTAACCCTAACCCTAACCCTCAGCCAAACCCCCTTCCTAACCCTAACCCTAACACTAACTCTAACCCTCACCCTCACCCTAAGTGTAACCTGATCCCTAACCCTCACCCTCAGCCTCACCCTAAATCTAACCCTATCCCTAAACCTCACCCTCACACTAACCTTATCCTAACACTTACCCTCACCACAACCCTAACCATCACCCTCACCCTTACCCTCACCGTCACCTTAACCCTCACACTTACCCTAACCGTCACCCACAACCTGAAACTCACCCTCACCAAAACCCTCACCCTCACCTTAAACTTACCCTAAACCTCACCCTAACCCTAACCCTCACCCTAAACCTAAGCCTAACGCTCACCCTCATACTAACTCTAACCATCAACTTAACCCTCACCCTATCGCTCACCCTAACATTAACGTTAACCCTAACCCTCACACTCACCCTAACCCTCACCCTAATCCTTACCCTCACCTTACCCTAACCGTAACCATAACCCTCACACTAAACCTAACCCTCACCCTAACCCTAAACTTAACCCTCAGCCAAACCCTCTTATTAACCCTAACCCTAACCCTCAACCTAACCCTAACCCTAACCCTCTACCTAACCCTAACCCTAAACCTAAACCTCACCCTTACCCTAAACCTAAACCTCACCCTCACCCTCACCCTCACCCTCAGCCTAACCCTAACTCTAACCCTAGTCCTTACCCTAACCCGCACACTCACCCTCACCCTAAATCTAACCCTAACCCTAACCCAGACCATCACCCTAACTCCAACCTTATTCCTAACCCTCAACCTAACACTAACCCTCAACCTTAGCCTAACCCTAACCCTCACCCTAACCCTAAACCTAACCCTAATGCTATCCCTAATCCTCACCCTCACCCTAAACCTAACACTAACACTAAACCTCACCCTAAACCTCACCCTAAACCTAAACCTAAACCTAAGCCTCACCCTAACGCTCACCCTAACCCTCAACTAAACCCTAACCCTAACCCTAAACCTCACCCTCACCCTAAACCTTACCCTCACCTTAACACTAACCCTAACACTAACTCTAACACTCACCTTAACCCTAAGCCTAACCTGAACTCTAACACTCACCCTAACTCTAACGCTATCCTTAAACATCACCCTCACCCTAAACCTCATCCTAACCCATACCCTCACAATAACCATAACCCTAGCCCTAACACTAATCCTCAACGCAACCCTTACCCTCACCCTCACCCTAACCCTCACCGACACCTTAACCCTCACCCTAACCCTAACCGTTTCCCACACCCTAAACTCGACCTCACCTGAACCCCCACACTCAACCTAACCTTACCCTAAAGTTCACCCTAACCCTGTCCCTCACCCTAAACCTAAATCTAACCTTCACCCTCATACTAAACCTAAAGCTCACCTAAACACTCACCCTAACCCTCATCCTAACCCTTATCCTAATTCTAACCCTAACCATAACCCTAACCGTCACATTAACCCTAACCCGCCCCTAACCCTAACCCTACCCCTCACCCTACACCTCACCCTAAACCTAACCCTAAACCTCACCCTAAACCTAACCCTAACCCTCACCTTCACCCTAACCCTCACCTACACCCTCACCCTCACCCTCAGCCTAACCCTAACCCTAACCCTAATCCTAACCCTAACCCTCACACTCACCCTCACCCTAACTCTAAACCTAACCCTAACTCTGACCCTCACCCTAACACCTACCACATCCCTAACACTCAACCTAACAGTAAACCTCACCCTACCCCTAACCATAACCCTCACCCTAACCCTAAACCTATCCCTAATTCTATCCCTAACCTTCTCCCTCACACTAACCCTCACTCTAACCCGTACCCTCACCCTAACCCTCACCCTAAACCTAAACCAAAAACTAACCCTCACCCTAACGCTCCACCTAACCCTCTACCTAACCCTAACTATCACCCTCACCCTATCCCTCACCCTAAACCTTACCCTCACCCCAACCCTAACCCTAACCCTAACTCTAACCCTCACACTCACCCTAAGCCTAACCTGAAACCTAACCCTCACCCTAAACCTCACCCTAACTCTAACACTATCCCTAAACCTCACCCTCACCCTAAAGCTATTCCTAACCCGTACACTCACCTTAACCCTAACCCTAACTCTAACGCTAATCCTCACTGCAACCCTAACCCTCACACTCACCCTAACCCTCATCGTCACCTTAACCCTCACGCAAACCCTAAATGTCACCCACACCCTAAAACTCAACCTCAGCCGAAACTTCACACTCACCCAAACCTTACCCTAAACTTCATCCTAACCCTAACTATCACCCTAATTCTAACTCTATCCCTCACCCACATACTAACCCTAAACCTCACCTTAACCCTTACCCTAAACATTACCCTAACCCTAATGCTAACCCTAACCCTCACTCTCACACTAAGCCTCACCCTAACCCATATCCTCACACTAACCCTAACCCTAACCCTCACCCTAATCCTAACCCTACCCCTGAACCTACCCCTCACCCTAACCCTAACCCTCACCCTCACCCTAAACCTAAACCTATCCCTCACCTTCACCTTAACCCTAACCTAAACCCTCACCCTCACCCTCAGCCTAACCCTAACCCTAACATTAATCCTAACCCTAACCCTCACACTCACCCTCACCCTAACTCTGACCCTAACCCTAAAGCTGAACTTCACACTAACACCAACCCTATCCCTAACCCTAACCCTCACCTAACCCTAACCCTAACCCTGACCCTAACCCTAACCCTAACCCTAATGCTATCCCTAACCCTCACCCTCACCCTAAACCTTACCCTCACCCTAACAGTCAACCTAACCCTTACCCTAACACTAAAAATAAACCTCACCCTAACCCTAAACCTAAACCTAACACTCACCCTAACGCCCACCCTAAGTCTCAACCTAACCCTAAACCTCACCCTCACCCAAACCCTCACCCTAAATCTTACCCTCACCCTATCTCTAACCCTAACCCTAACTCTAACCCTCAACATCACCATAAGCGTAACCTGAACCCTAACCCTAACCCTAAACATCACCCTAACTCTAACGCTGTCCCTAAACTTCAACCTCACCCTCAACCTCATTCTAACCCTTGCACTCACCCTAACCCTAACCCTAACTCTAACACTAATCCTCACTGCAACCCTAACCCTCACCCTCACCCTAACCCTCACTGTCAGCTTAACCCTCACTCTAACCCTAACCGTCACCCACACCCTAAAACTCACCCTCACCCTCAAGCTCACCTTCACCATAACCTTACCCTAAATCTCACCCTACACCTAACCCTCACCCTAAACCTAACTCTAACCCTCATCCTCATACTAACCCTAACCCTTCCCTTAACCCTCACCCTAAACATCACCCTAACCCTAACGCTAATCCTAACCCTCAATCTCACCCTAACACTTACCCTAACCCTTATCATCACACTAAACCTAACCCTAACCCTCACATTAAACCTAACCCTCACCCTAACCCTCACCCTACACTTCACCATACCCCTCACCCTAACCCTACACTTCACCCTACCCCTCACCCTAACCATAACCATAACCCTAACCCTCACCTTCACCCTAACCCACACCGTCACCCTAGCCTCACCCTAAACCTAAATCTCCCCTACACCCTCACGCTCAACATCACCCACACCCTAACACTCACCCTCCCCCTAAAAGTCACACTAACCCTAACCCTCACCCTAACCCTAACCCTAACCCTCACCTTAAACCTCACCCTCACCATAATCCTCACCCTAACTCTAACCCTAAGCCTTTCCTAAACGAAACCCTCACCCTCACCCCAACCCTCACCATAACCCTCACCCTCAGCTTCACCCTAAGCCTAAACCTTCACCTCAGCCTAATCCAAAACCTAACTCTCAACCTCAACCTAACCCTAAACCTAATCTTCACCTTAACCCTCAAACTAACCCTAACACTCACCCTCACCCTAACCCTCACCCTAAACATTACCCTCAGCCTAACCCTAACCCTAAAGCTAACTGTAACCCTCACAGTCTCCCTAAGCCTAACCTGAACCCTAACCCTCACACTAACTCTCACGCTAACTCTAAGGCTATCACTAAACCTCACCCTCTCCCTAAACCTCATCCTAACACTTACACTCACCATAACCCTAACCCTAACCCTAACCCTAATCCTCACAGAAATCCTAACCCTCACCCTCACCATAACCTTCACCTTCACCCCAAACCTCACCCAACCCTATCCATCACGCCCACCCTAAAACTCACCCAAATCCGCACCCTCACCCTCACCCTAACTCAACCCTATACCTCACGCTAACCTTAACCTCACCCTAAACCTAACTGTAACCCTTCCCCTCATCCTAAAACTAAACCTCACCTTAACCCTCACCCTAACATTCACCCTAAACCTAACGCTAACCCTATCCCTCACTCTCACCCTAAACCTCAACTTAACCCTTATCCTCACACTAACCCTAACCCTAACCCTCAGCTAAACCTAACCCTAACCTTCACCTTGATCCTAACCCTCACCATCACCCTCACCCCCACCCTCAACCTAACCATCACTGTAACCCTCACCCTCACCCTAAACCTCACCCTAACCCTAACACTAACACTAAACCTGACTCTAACCCTCAACCAAAACCTAATCCTCACCCTAATGCTCACCCTAACCTTCAACTAACCCTAATTCTCACCTTGACCCTCACCCTAAACCTTAACCTCACCATAACCCTAACCATAACCCCAACTCTCAGCCAAACTCTCTTCCTAACCCTAACCCTAACACTCAAACTAAACCTAGCCCTAACCCAAAACTTAACCCTCACCCTGAACCTAACCCTCACCCTAACCTTCAGCCTCACATTAACCCTAACCCTAATCTTAACCCTAACCCTCACCATCAACCTAACTCTAACTCTAAAACTAAACCTGACCCTCACCCTAACACCAACACTCACCCTAACCCTAACCCTCATCCTCAACCTAACCCTAACACTCACCTTAAACCTAACCCTTACTCTAACGGTAACCCTAACCCTCACCCTCACCCTAAACCTCTCCCTAACCCTTACCCTCTCCGTAACCCTAAACCTAACCCTAATCCTCACATTAAGCCTTACTCTAACACTCACCCTGAAAGTAACCCTAACCCTCAACTTCAACCTAACCCTCACCGTCACCCTAACCCTCACACTAACACTAACCCTAACCCTATCCCTAATGTTAACACTAGCCCTCAAACTCAACCTAACCCTAAACCTAACCCTAACCCTCACCCTCACACTCAACCTCAGCCTCAGCCGAACTCTAACCCTAACAGTAATCCAAACCTAAACCTCACCCTCACCCTCACCCTAAATCTAAACCTAACTCTAACCAAAACCCTCAGCCTAACCCTAACCCTCTCCATAACATTCACCCTAACCATATCCCTAATCCTAATCCTAACCCTCAACTTCACCCTAACCCTTACCATCGCATTACCCTAACCCTCACCCTAACCCTAAACCTCACCCTAACCCTAACCCTAACCCTCAGCCTAACACTCATCCTAACCTTATCCCTAAACCTCACCTTAATCTTAACCCTAAACCTAACCCTCACCTTCACCTTCTACATCACCATCACCCTCACCATAACCCTCAACCTCACTCTCACCCTAAACCTAACCATAACCCTAACCCTCACCCTAAACCTAACCCTTACTCTCACCCTCACCATCACCCTCACCCTAACCTTCAAACTCACCCTCACACTCACACTAACCATAAACCTAACCCTCACCCTAAACCTAACCTTGACCCTCACCCTCACCCTCACCCTAAGCCTAACCCTACACCTAAGCCTAATCCTAAACCTAACCATCACACTCACCCTCACCCTAGAACTAAACCTCACCCTAACCCAAACCCTAACCCTAGCCCTCTCCCTAACCCTTACCCACACCTCACCGTAACCCTAACCCTCACCCTAACTCTAACACTCACCCTAACCCTAACCCATACCCTCACCCTCAACCTCACCCTAAGCCTAAACTTAACCCTCACCCTAACCCTAACCTTGAACCTAAGCCTAACCCTAATCCTCCCCTTCTCCCTAACCTTCACCCAAAACCTTAACCTCCCCCGAACCCTAACCCTAGCCGTCAGCCTACACCTCATCCTAAGCCTAACCCTAACCCTAATCCTCACCCTAACCTTAACCCTAACCCTAACCCTATCCCTCACCCTCACCCTAACCCTCACCCTCAGCCTCAACCTAAACCTCAGCATAACCCTAAACCTAACCCTTATTCAAAACCTAACCCTCACCCTCACCCTAATTCTAATCCTAACCCTAACCAAAACTCTCACCCTAAACCTAAACCTGACCCTATGCCTAATCCTCACCCTAACCCTAACCTAAATCCTAAACATAACCTTCACCCTCACCCTAACCCTTACCCTCGCCTTAACCCAAAGCCTTACCCTCAGCCTAACCCTCATCCTAACCCTATCCCTATCCCTAACCCTCACCCTCAACCTCAACCTCACCATCACCCTCACCCTAAACCTCACCCTCATCCCCACCCTAACACTAACCATAACCATAACCCTCACCCTCACCCTCACCCTCACCCTATACCTTGCCCTCATGCTAACACTAAGCCTGACCTGAAACCTAACCCTCACCCTAACTCTAACCGTATCCGTAAACCTCACCATCACTTTGAACCTCATCGTAACCCTTACTGTCACCATAAACCTAAACCTAAACCTAAAGCTAATCCTCACCAAAACCCTCATCCTCACCCTCACCCTAAACCTCACCATCACCTTAACCCTCACTCTAACCCTAACCGCCACCCACACCCTAAAACTCACCCTAACTTGAACCCTCACCCTAACCCTAACCCTACTATAAACCTTACCCTAACCCTAACCCTCACCCTAAACCTAACTCTAAACCTCACCCTCATACTAACCTTAGCCCTCACCTTAACGCTCACCCTAACACTCACCCTAACCCTAACGCTCACCCTAACCCTCAGTCTCACCCTATCCCTCACCCTAACCTTAACCCTAACCCTCTCCCTAACCCTCACCCTAACACTCACCCTCACCCTAAACATCACCCTAAGCCTATCCCTCACCCTAACCCTAACCTTAATCCTCACATAACCCTAACCCTCACCTTAAACCTCACCCTCACCCTAATCTTCACCCTAAGCCTAACCCAAAGCCTCTCCTAACCGATACCCTCACCCTCACCCTAACCCTCACCCTAACGCTCACCCTCACTCTAGCCCTCACTGTAAAACTAACCCTAACCCTAACCCTCACCCTCAACCACACCCCCACCTTCAGCCTAACACTAACACTAAACCTAATCCTAAACCTAACCCTAAATCTCACCCTCATCCTCAACCTAAACCTAAACCTAAAACTAACCCTAATGCTAACACTTGCCCTCAACCCCACCCTAACCCTAATCCTAACCCTAACCCTCACCATAAATCTAATGCTAACCATAAACCTAAACCTCACCCTAACGCTCACCCTAAACCTTACCTTCACCCTCAACCTCACCCTAACCTTCACCCTAACCCTCACCCTAAGCCTCACCCTAACACTACCCCTCAGCCTAACCCTCAACTTAAACCTAACCCTAAACTTTAACTAACCTTAAACTAATCCAAACCCTAAGCCTCACCCTAACCCCAACCTTCACCCTAACCCTAACCCTCACCCTAACCCTTCCCCTCACCCTAACCCAAATGCTAACATTAACCCCCAACCTCACCCTAAACCTCGCCCTAAACCTAATCCTCACCTTAACCCTATCCCTCAACTTCACCCTAACCTTAGCCTTAACCCTAACCTTAATCCTCACACTAACACTAACCCTCACCCTAAACCTAAACGAACATTTCACCCTAACTCTAACTTTAACCTAACCCTAACCCTAACCCACACCCTAACCCTAACACTAACCCTCAACCTAATCCTCTCCCTAAACCTAAGCCTAACATTAACCCTCACATTACACTCACCCTTACCTTACCCTCCCCCTAACCCTAAACCTAAACCTAACCCTCAGCCTAACCCTCATCCTAAGCCTAACCCTAACCCTCACCCTAACCCTAAACCTAACCCTAAACCTCAAACTTAACCCTAGACCTCAGCCTCACCTTAGCCCTCACGCTAACCCTAAACCTAAAACTAACCATAACCCTAACCCTAAACCTAATTCTCACCCTCACCCTCACCCTCACCCTCACCATAAACCTCACCCTAACCCTCAACCTCACTGTCACCCAACACACTAAACATAACCCTAACCCTCAGCCTGAACCTAACTCTGACCCTCCACCTCACCCTCACCCTAAGCCTAACCCTAAATCTAAGCCTAGTCCAAAACCTAACCCTCACCCTCATCCTCAACCTAAACCTAAACCTCACCCTAACACTAACCCTAACCCTAGCCCTCACGCGAACCCTTACCCTCAGAGGCACTCTAACCCTCAACCAAACACTAACCCTCACCCTAACCCTAACCCTAACGAAACCCTCACCCTCACCCCAACCCTCACCCTAAACATCACGCTCAGCCTCACCCTAAGCCTAAACCTACACCTCAGCCTAATCCTAAAACTAACCCTCAACCTCAAGCTAACCCTAAACCTAATCCTCACCTTAACCCTCAACCTAAACTTAACACTCACCCTCACCCTAACCCTCACCCTAAACATTACCCTCAGCCTAACCCTAACCCTAAAACTAACTGTAACCCTCACAGTCGCCCTAAGCCTAACCCGATCCTAACCCTCACACTAATTCTCACCCTAACTCTAAGGCTATCCCTAAACCTCAACCTCTACCTAAACCTCATCCTAACACTTACCCTCACCATAACCCTAACCCTAACCCTAACCCTAATCCTCACAGTAATACTTACCCTCACCCTCACCATAACCCTCACCTTCACCCCAACCCTCACCCTAACCCTAACCATCATGCCCACCCTAAAACTCACTCAAACCTGAACCCTCACCCTCACCCTAACCCTACCCTTACCCTCACCCTAACCCTAAACCTCACCGTCACCCTATCCCTCACCCTATACCTAATCCTCAACTACACCTTAACCCTCAAAGTAACCCTCACCTCACCCTCACCCTCAACCTAAACATCAAGCTAACCCTAACCCTCATCCTCACCTTTAGCCTAATCCTCACCCTAAACATAACCCTCACCTTATACCTGACCCTCACCCTAATTCTCACCCTACCACTAACCCTAAGCCTTTCCTAACCGAAACCCTCAACCTCACCCTAAACCTCACGCTAACCTTCACCCTCACACTAGCCCTCACCCTAAAACAAACCCTAACCCTAAACTTCACACTCAACCTCACCGCCAAACTCAGCCCAACTCTAACCCTAATCCTAATCCTAGCCCTAACCCTAACCCTCACCTTCACCCTCACCCTAACCCTAACCCTAACCATAACCCTATCCCTCACCCTAACCCTAACCCTAACACTAATTCTATCCTTAACCCTCACCCTAAACCTAAATCTCACTCTAACCCTTACTCTCACCCTAACCCTAACCCTAACCCTAAAACTAAACCTCACCCTAACCCTCACCCTAACCTTAAACCTAACACTAACAATCACCCTAAACCTAACCCTAACCCTAACCCTCACAGTCACCCTAACACTGACCCTAAACATTTCCCTCACCTTAATCCTAACCATAACCCTAATCCTAACCCACACTCAACCCTAAACCTCACCCTAACCCTAACCGTAACCCTCAGCCAAACCCTATTCCTAACCCTAAACCTAACCCTCAACCTAACCCTAACCCTAACCCTCAACCTAACCCTAACCCTAACCCTAAACCTAACCTTCTTCCTAACCCCAAATGTCACCCTCACCCTCACCCTAACCCTAAACCTAACCCTAATCCTAACCCTAACCCTCACACTCACCCTCATCCTAACCCTAACCCTAACCCTAACCCTGACCCTTACCTTAACTCCAGCCCTATCCCTAACCTGCAACCTAACACAAACCCTCACCCTTACCCTAAACCTAACACTCACCCTAAACCTAACCCTAACCTAATGTTATCCCTAACCCTCAGCCGCATCCCAACCCTAACCCTAACACTAAACCTCACCATAATCCTCACCCTAAACCTAACCCTAAACCTAACCCTCACCCTAAAGATCACCCTAAACCTCAACTTAACCCTTACACTCACCCTAACCCTAACCCTCACCCTTAACCTTACCTACACCCTAACACTAACCCTAAAACTAACTCTAACCCTCACCCTCACCCTACCCCTAACCTGAGCTCTAACTCACCCTAACACTAACGATATCCCTAAACCTAACCCTCACCCTAAACCACATCCTAACCTATACCCTCACCCTAACGCTCACCCTAACCCTCAATTTAACCCTAAACCTCACCCTAAACCTAAACCTCACCCTAAACCTTACCCACACCATAACACTAACCATAACTCTAACTCTAACCCTCAACCTCACCCTAAGCCTAACCTTAACCCTAACCCTCACCCTAACCCTCAACCTAACTCTAACGCTATCCCTAAACCTCACCCTCATCCTAAAGCTATTCCTAACCCTTACCCTCACCATAACAGTAACCCTAACCCTAACCCTAATCCTCCACCCAACCCTAACCCTCACACTCACCGTAACCCTCACCTTCACCTTAACCCTCACCCTAACACTAAGCGTCACCCACACCGTAAAACTCACCCTCACCCAAATCCTCACACTCAACTTAACCTTACATTAAACCTCATCCTAACCCTAAACCTCACCCTAATTCTAACTATAAACCTCACGCACATACTAACCTTAACCCTCACCTGAACCCTCACCCTAACCCTCACTCTAATCTAATGCTAACCCTAAACCTCACTCTCACCCTAAGCCTCACCCTAACCCTTATCCTCACAGTAACCCTAACCCGCACATCAACGCTAACCCTCACTCTAACCCTAACCCTACCCTTCACCCTACCCCTCATCCTAACATTAAACCTAACACTCACCCTAACAATAACCCTAACCCTCACCTTCAACCTAACCCTCACCTACATCCTAATCCTCACCCTCAGCCTAACCCTAAACCTAACCCTAAACCTAACCCTCAACCTAATCCTAAACCTCACCCTCAC
The DNA here is from genome assembly GCF_024711535.1 of Dipodomys merriami. Classification (NCBI taxonomy): domain Eukaryota; kingdom Metazoa; phylum Chordata; class Mammalia; order Rodentia; family Heteromyidae; genus Dipodomys; species Dipodomys merriami. Next base: position 2,903,713 of record NW_027202482.1, on the reverse strand, counting down.
CCTCAACCTCACCTTCAGCCTAACCCTAACCCTAACATTAATCGTAACCCTAACCCTCACACTCACACTCACCATAACTCTAACCCTAATCCTAAAACTGACTTTCACACTAACCCCTACCCTATCCCTAAACATAACCTTAATCCTCACCCTAACCCTAACCCTAATGCTATCCCTAACCCTCACCCTCACCCGAACCCTCACTCGAAACCTTATCCTCACCCTAAACCTCACCCTAACCCTAACCCTAACCCTAAGACGAACACTAAACCTCTCCCTAACCCTCACCCTAACACTAAACCTAAACCTAACTCTCACCCTAACATCCAACCTAACTCTCAACCTAAACCTAAACCTCACCCTCACCCTAACTCTCCCCCTAAAGCTTGGCCTCACCCTAACCCTAACCCTAACCTTAACTCTAACCCTCACACTCACCCTAAGTGTAACCTGAATCCTAACTCTCACCCTAACCCTCACGCAAACTCTAACGCTGTCCCTAAACCTCACTCTCACCCTCAACCTCATTCTAACCCTTACCCTCACCATAAAGCTAACAGTAACCCTAAAGCTAATCCTCACCACAACCCAAACCCTCACCTTCACCCTAACCATCACCGTCACGCACACCCTAAAACTCACCCTCACCTGAACCCTCACCGTCACCATAACCTTACCCTAAACCTCAAAAAACCTAACCCTCACCCTAAACCTAACTCTAACCCTCATCATCATACTAACCCTAACCATCACCTTAACCCTCACCCTAACCCTCACCCTAACCCTAACGCTAACCCTAACCCTCAATCTCACCCTAACCCTCACCCTAACCCTTATCCTCACACTAACCCTAACCCTAACCCTAACCTCACATTAACCCTAACCCTCACCCTAACCCTAACATTACCCTTCACACTACCCGTCAGCCTAACCCTAACCCTAACCCTCACCCTAACCCTATCCCTAACCCTAACCTTCACCCTAACCCTCACCTTCACCCTAACCTCACGCTAACACGACCCCTCACCTACACCCTCACCCTCACCATCACCATCACCCTCATCCCAACACTCACCCTCACCCTAAACATCACCCTAACCCTAACCCTCACCCTAACCCTACACCTAAGCCTAATCCTAAACCTAACCCTCACCCTCAACCTCACCCTAAACCTAATCCTCACCCTAACCCTAAAACTAACCATAAACCTCACCCTCACCCTAACCCTCACCCTAAGCCTAACCCGAATCCTAACCCTCACACTAACCCTCTCCCTAAATCTAATGCTATCCCTAAACCTCACCCTCACCCAAAACCTCATCCTAACCCTTACCTTCACCATAACCCTAACCCTAAACTTAACACTAATCCTCACCATAATCTTAACACTAATCCTCACAGTAATCCTAACCCTCACCCTCACCCTAACCCTCATGGTCACCTTAACCCTCACCCTAGCCATGACCATCATGCCCACCCTAAAACTCACCCTCACCGGAACCCTCACCCTCACCCTAACCCTACCCTAAACCTCACCCTAACCCTATCCCTCACCCTAAACCTAACTCTAACCCTCACTCTCATACTAAAAGTAAACCTCACCTTAACCCTCACCCTAACCCTCACCCTAAACCTCACCCTACCCCTTTTGCTCACACTAACTCTAACCCTAACCTTACCCTCACATTAACCCTAACACTTACCCTAACCCTAAACCTACCCCTCACCCTACCCCTCACCCTCACCCTAACCCTAACCCTCACCCAAACCCTAATCTAACCCTCACCTTGACCCTAACCCTCACCATCACCCTCACCCTCACCCTCACCCTCACCCTCAACCTAACCATCACTCTAACCGTTACCCTCACCCTAATACTTACTCTAACCCTAACACTAACACTAACACTAATCCTCACTCTAACCCTCACCCTAACCCTCATCCTAAACCTAATCCTCACCCTAATGCTCACCCTAACACTTAACCTAACCCTAATCCTCACCCTCACCCTCACCCTAACCCTCACCCTAAGCCTTACCCTCACCAGAACCCTAAACATAACCCCAACCCGCAGCCAAACCCTCTTCCTAAACCTAACACAAAGACTCAAATAACCCTAACCCTAACCCTAAACCTAAGCCTCACCCTAACCCTCAGCCTAACATTAACACTAACCCTAATCTTAACCCTAACCCTCAGAATCACCCTAAATGTAACTCTAACACTAACCTTGACCCTCACCCTAACCGAAACCCTCACCCTAACCCTAAACCTCACCCTCACCCTAACATTAACACTCACCTTAAAACTCACCGTTACTCTAACACTAACCCTAACCCTCATACTCACCCTAAACCTCACCCTAACCCTTACCCTCTACATAACCCTAAACCTAACCCTTATCCTCACACTAAGCCTCACCCAAACACTCACCCTAAAAGTAACCCTAACCCTCAGCTTCATCCTAACCCTCATGGTCACCCTAACCCTCACCCTAAACCTAACCCTCACCTACACCCTAACCCTCACCCTAACCCTCACCCTCACCCACAACCTAAACACACCCTAACCCTAAACCTCATCCTAATCCTAACCCTAATCCTAACCCTAACCCTAACCCTCATCTTAGACCTCACCATCACCCTAATCCTCACACTACACCTAATCCTAAACCTTTCCTAACTGAAAACCTCACCCTCACCCTAACCTTCAAGCTAACCCTCACGCTCACCCTAACCCTCACCCTAAAACTAACCCTGACTATAACCCTCACACACAACCTCACCCCCACGCTCAGCCTAACCCTAACCCTAAGCCTAATCCTAGTCCTAACCCTAATCCTCACCCTCACCCTCACCCTAACCTTAACCCTAATGCTAACACTAGCCTTCAACCTTCTCCTAACCCTAAACCTAACACTACCGCTCACCCTCAAACTCAACCTAAGCCTCAGCCGAACCCAAACCCTTACCCTAAACCAAAACCAAAACCTCACCCTCACCCTCACCCTAAATCTAAACCTAAATCTAACCAAAACCCTCACCCTAAACCTATCCCTAACCCTAACCTTCACCCTAACCCTAACCCTAATCATAATCCTAACCCTCATCCTCACCCTAACCCTTACCCTCACCTTAACCTCACCCTCACCCTAACCCTTATCCTCCCCCAAACCCTAACCCTAACCTCAGCCTAACACTCATCCTAACCCTAACCCTAACCCTAACCCTCACCCTAAACTTAACCCTAACCCTAACCCTAATCCTCACAATAACCCTAACCCTCACCCTAAACTTAACCGTACATGTCACCCTAACCCTAACTTTAACCTAACCCTAACACTAACTCTCACCCTAACCCTAACCCTAACCCTAAACCTCAAACTCACCCTCAACCTCACCGTCGCCCTAACCTTCACTCTCACCCTCACCCTCACCCTAACTCTTACCCTCACCCTAACCCTAACCGTAACTGTAACCCTCACACTATACCTAAACCTCACCCTAAAACTCACCCTAACCTAAACCTCACCCTAATCCAAAACTTAACACTAGACCTCACCCTCACCTTAGCCCTCACCCTAACCCTAAACCTAAAACTTATCATAACCCTAACCCTAAACCTAACTCTCACCCTCACCCTCACCCTCACCATCACCCTCACCCTAACCCTCCCCCTCCCCCTCAACCTTACCCTAACCCTACCCCTCAGCCTAACCCTCACCCGAACCATAATCCTAACCCTAATACAAACCCTAACTCTCACCCTCACCCTCACACTAAAACTAAAGCTAAACCTAACCCTAAACCTCACCCTAAACCTAACCCTATCCATTACCCTCACCCTAACCCTAACCCTAATCCTAAACCTAATCTTCACCCTCACCCTCACCATAACCCCTACACTCACCCAAAACCTAACCCTAAACCTAGCCCTCACCCTAACACTTACCCTCAACCTCTTCCTAACCCTAATGCTCAACCTCACCCTAAACTGCACCCTAAGCCATACCCTCACCCTAACTCTAATCTAACCCTTACTCTAACTCTCACCTTAACCCAAAACCTATCCCTAACACTCATCCTAACCATAACCCTCACACTAACCCTAACCCTAACTCTCACCCTCACCCTAACGCTAACCCTAAACCTCACCCTCACCCTAAACCTCACCCTAAACCTTACCCTCAACATATCCCTAACCCAAACCCTAACCGTAATACTCACACTAACCCTAACCCTAACCCTCACGCTAACACTCACCCTAACCATAGTCCTCACCCGCACCCTAACACTTACTGTCATCTTAACCCTCACCCTAACCCTAACCGTCACCCACACCCTAACCCTCAACTTCACCCGAACCCTCAACCGAACCCTCAAACTAACCCTAACCCTAACCCTAACACTCAAAAAACCCTAACCCTCACACTAATCCTAACGCTAACCCAAACCCTCACTCTCACCCTGAACCTAACCCTAATCCTTATCCTCACACTAACCCTGCCCCTCACCATAATCCTCAACTTAACCCTAACCCTAACCCTCACCTTAACCCTAACCCTAATCCTCACCCTCACTATAATCTTCACCCTAATGCTCACCGTCACCCTAACCCTCACCCTAACCCTAACACTCACACTAACCCTAACCCTCACCCTCAACGGATCCTTCACCCTAAGCCTAACCATAACCCTAACCCTCACCCTAATCCTAACCTTAAACCTCACCCTCACAGTAATCCTCACCCTAACCCTAATCCTAACCCTTTCTTAACCAAAACCCTCACCCTCACCCTAATCCTCACCCTACCCTTCACACTGACTCTCGCCTTCACTCTAAACCTAACCCTTAGCCTAACCCTCATTCGAACCCTCACTCTCACTCTCAGCCTAACACTAACGCTAAGGCTAATCCTAACCCACACCCTCACCCTCACCCTAAACCTAACCCTAACCCTAAACCTCACCCTTACCCTAAACCTAACCCGAATGCTAACCCTAAACCTCACACTCACCCTAACCCCAACCATAATGCTAACCCTCAACCTAACCCTAACCCTAACCCTCACCCTAACCCTGACCCTAACTGTAACCCTCACCCTCACCCTCAACCTCAACCTAACCTTCACCCTCATCCTCACCCTAACCCTCACCCTCACCGTAAACATCACCCTAACCCTAACCATCACCCTAACCCTCACACTAACCCTAACCCTCCCGCTAACCCTAACAATACCCCTCACCCTAACCCTCACCCTAACCCTAACACTCACCCTAAACCCAACCCTAAACCTCACCCTTACACTAACCCTCTCCGTCACGCTAACACTCAACCAAATCCTAACCTTAACCCACACCCTAACCCTAACACTCACACTAACCCTAAACCTCAACCTAATCCTCACCCTAAAAATGACGCTAACCCTTACCTAAAAGAAACCCTCACCCTCAACTTCACCCTATCCCTCACCCTCACCTTAAACCTAAGCCTCAACCTAACCCTCCCCCTATCCCAAACGCTGACCCAAACCCTCTTCCTCACCCTAACCCTCAACCTAACCCTATCCCTACACCTCACAATAACTCTCACCATAACCCTATCCCTAACCCTAACTCTCACCCTAACCCTAAACCTTAACGTAACCCTCCAGCACACCCTAACCTTCACCTCACCCGAACCCTCACACTAACCCTAACACCCTCACCCTCACCCTCAACCTAACTCTAACTCTCACCCTGACCCTCACCCTAAACCTAACTCTAACCCTAATCCTCACCATAACCCTTACCCTAAACCTAAACCTCACCCTAAACCTAACACTCACCCTAACCCTAACACTCACACTAACACTAACCCTAACCCTCACCCTCACCCTAACCCTCACCTTAACCCTAACCCTAATCTTAACAATAACCATCACCCTCACCCTAAACCTAACCCTAAAACTAACACTCACACTAACCCTCCTCCTAACCCTAACGCTAACCCTAACCCTCATCTTGATCCTAAACCTCACCCTAACCCTTTCCCTCACCATAAACCTAACCCTAAAACTTACCCTAATCCTCACCCTAACCCTAAACTCACATACACCCTAACCCTCAACATCACACGAACCCTCATCCTCACCCTAACACTCACACTAACCATACCCATAAAGCTAAGCCTAAACCTAACCCTCAACCTCACCCTCACACTAACCCAACCCTAAACCTAACCATCACCTTCACCCTCACCCTAACACTCACCCTTACCATAAACATCACCCTAACACTAACCCTAACCCTCACCCTAAGCCTAACCCTAAACCTAAACTTCACCCTCTCACTAACACTCAATGTCACCATAACCCTCAACCTAAACCTAACCCGCAAACACAGCCTAACCCCCACATTTACCTGAACCCTAAACCTCACCCGAACACTCACCCTCACCCTAACAATAACCCTCACAAAAAACATAACCCTAACCCTATCTCTCACCCTAACACTAACACTATACCTCACCCTAAACCTAACCCTCAACCTAACCCTAACCTAACCCTAACCCTCACCCTAAACCTAACCCTCACACTAACACTTACCCTCACACTAAAACTAAACCTAACACTCATCCTCACCCTAACTATAAACCTAATGCTAACCTCACCCTCACACTAACCCTCACCCTAACACTTACCCTCACCCTAAACCTAACCCTAACCCTCACAGTAAACCTAACACTCACCCTAATCCTAACCCTAAACCTCACACTATACTTTACCCTCAGCCTAACCCTATCCAAACCCCTCAGCCTAAACCTCACCCTAAACCTAAACCTAACCCTAATCCACACCCTATCCCAAACCTTAACCATAACCTTCACCATAACACACATCCACACCCTAGCCCTAATGCCAAACCTAACCCTCAACCTAACCCTAAACCTACCCTCAGACTAAGCCTCACCCTAACACTTACCCACACTCTAACTCTCACCTTAACCCTAAATCTAACCCTCACCCTAAACTTCACACTAACCCTAACCCTAAACCTCAGCCTAACCCTCACCCTAACACTCACCCTAACCCTCACCCTAACCCTAACCCTTACCCTCACCCTAACCCTCAACCTAAACTTTACCCTCAACCTAACCCAAACTCTAACCCTAAAACTAACTCTCACACTAACCCTAACCCTAACCCTCAGCCTAACCCCTATCCTAAGCCTAATTCTAAACAAAACCCTAACCCACACCATAACCATAACCCTAACCCTAACCCTAACCCTCACACTAGCCCTAACACTAACCCTCAGCCTAACCCTCATCCTAACCATAATCCTAACCCTAACCCTCACCATCACCCTAGCCCTAACACTATTCCAAACCCTGAACCTAACCCTAACCCTCACCCTCATCCTAACCCTCACCCTAAAACTTACCCTAAACCTAACCCTAACTCTCACCTGAACACTCACCCTCACCCTAACCCACACCATATCACCAAAAATTACCCTAACACTAACCCTCACCCTAACCCTAACCTGAACCCTCACCCTAACCCTACCCTCACCGTAACCCTAACCCTCACACTAAACCTTACACTAACCCTCACCCTCACACTCACTCTCAACATATACCTAACCCTAACCCTCATCCTAACACTAACCCTAACCCTCACCCTCATCCTAACCTTAACCCTAACCCACACCCTCAGCCTAATCCTCACCCTAAACCTAAACCTTACCTAACCGAAAACCTCACTCTCACCCTAACCCTCACCCTCACACTAGCCCTCACCCTAACCCTAACCCTAAGCCTCACCCTCACCCTCAACCTAACACTAATCCTAACCCTAAACCTCATCCTAACTCTAAACCTAAACATAATGCTAACCCTAAAACTCACACTCACCCTAACCCTCAACCTAACCCTTACCGTCACCCTAACCCTAGCCCTAACCCTCACAATAAACCTAACCTCAAACTAACTCTTACGCTACCCCTCAGCCTAACCCTCACCCTCAACCTAACCCTAACCCTAATCCTCCCCCTATCCTACCCATAAACCGAACACTCACCGTCACCCTCACCCTCACCCTAAACCTAATGCTAACCCTAATCTTCAACCTCACCCTAAACCTCACCCTAACCCTTACCCTCACCCTAACCCTAACCCTCAACCTCAAACTAACCCTCAAACTAACAATTACCCATAACCTAACCCTGACCATAACCCTAACGCTAACCCTCACCCTAACCTTAACCCTAACCCTAAACCTCACCTCCACCCTAACCCTCACCCTGACCTTTACCCTCAACCTAAACCTAACCCTAACCCTTACCCTAACCTTCAAACTAACACAAAACCTAAACCTCATTCTCAACCTAATCCTAACCCTAACCCTCACCCTCACCCTGCCCTAACCCTAACCCTGACCCTAACCCTAACCCACACCCTCAACCTCTCCATCAACCTCAGCCTAATCCTAATCCTAACCCTAATGCTAAACCTCACCCTCACACTCACCCTAACTCTAATGCTAAACCTATCCTTAAAACTCACCCAAACCCTCACCCTATCCCTAACCTATTCCTAACCCTCACCCTAACCCTAACCCTCACCCTAAACCTCACCCTCACCCTAACCGTTAACCAAACCCTAACCCTCACCCTAAACCTCACCCTAACTCTAACACTAACCCTAACCCTCATCCTCACACTAAACCACACCCTAACCCTTACTCTCACTATAACACTAACCCTAACCGTAATCCTCACCTTAACTCTAACCCTCAACCATACTCTAACTCTCAACCTCACCCTCACCCTCACACTCAAACATTCTCCCGATCCCTAATCCTAACCCTAACCCTAACCCTAATCCTAAACCTAACCCTGACCCTCAAACTCACCCTAAACCTAACCCTAACACTAATCCTCACCTTCACCCACACCAAAACTGTCACAATCACCCTAAAATTCACGCTAACCCTAATCCTACCCCTCTCCCTAACCGTAACCCTAACCCTCAACCTAACCCTAACCCTACACCTAACCCTCACCCTCACAATGAACCTAAACCTAACGATAACACTCACCCTAACCCTAATCCACACCCACACCCTATCCCTCAGCCTCACCCTCACCCTCAAAATCACCCGAACCCTCATCCTCTCCCTAACCCTCAACCTCACCCTAAACATCACCCAAACCCTAACCCTCACCCTAATCCTAACCCTAACCCTAACCCTCACCCTAACCCTCACCCTAACCCTTACCCTCACCCTATCCCTAATAATAACCCTAAACATAATAATCACACTAACCATAACCCTCACTCTAACCCTAATCCAAACCCTAACCCTACCCTTCACCGTCACCCTGACCCTCACCCTCAGCCTAACCCTAACCCTAACACTATTCCTAATACTAAATCTCACCCTCAACCTCACCCTAAACCTAACCCTAAACCTCAGCCTCACCCTGACCCTCAACCTAACAATCACCCTCACCCTCACACTAATGATCAACATCACCCTAAACATCACCCTAACCCTAAGCCTCACCCTAACCCTGACCCTAACCCTCACCGTAAAGATAACCCTCACCCTAACACTCACCCTAACCATAATGCTAACCCAAAGCCTCACCCTCACCCTAACCCTCACCCTAAACCTTATCTTCACACTAACCCTAAGCCTCAACCTAAACCTATCCCGGCACCTCACCCTAACTCTCCCCCTAACCCTATACCTAACCCTCACCCTAACCCTTACCCTAAAACTAACCCTCACCCTAAACTTAACCCTCACCCTAACACTATCCCTCACACTAAAATTAACCCTAACACTCAACCTCACCCACAATCGCACCCTCATCCTAATACTAAACCTAGGCCTAACCATAATCCTCACTCTAATCCATCCTAACCCTCACCCTCACCCTAAGCCTAACATTAACCCTCACCCTCACCCTAAACCTAACACTCACATTCAACCTAACACTCACCCTAACCCTTACACTCAACCTAACTCTATCCCTAACTCTAAACCTAAACCTAACTCTCACCTGAAAACTCAAATTCACCCTAACCCTCACCCTCACACCAAAAATTACCCTAAACCTAACCGTCACCCTCACCTTAACCCTAACCATAACCTTCACCCTAAACCTAACCCTCACAGTAACCCTCACCCTTACCTTAACCCTAATCCTAACCCTAAACCTCATCCTAACACTAACCGTAACCTAATGCTAACCCTAAACCTTACCCTCACACTCACCCTCAACCTAACACTTACCCTCACCCTAACCCTAACCCTCACCCTCAACCTAACCCTCACCCTAACCCTAATGCTAACACTCACCCTAACTTTAACCCTAATCCTAAACCTGACATTCATCCTAACTCTCACCCTGAACGTTACCCTCACCGTAACCCTTATCCTAACCCTAAAACTAACCCTCACACTAACCCTAACCCTAACCCTAACACTAAACCCAACCCTCATCATAACCCTAATCCTAATCCTAACCCACACCATCACCATGCCCTATCCCTAACCCTAACCCTAACAGTAAACAACACTCTCACCCTCCCCATCACCCTCAGCCTTACCCTAATCCTAACCCTAATCCTAACTCTGACCCTCACCCTCACCCTAACTCTAATGCTAAACCTAACCCTAACACTCACTCACACCCTCACCCTAACCTTAAACCTATACCTATCCCTCACCCTAACCCTAAACCTCACCCTATCCCTCACCCTCACCCTAACCCTAAACTAAACCCTAACACTCACCCAAACCCTCACCCTAACCCTAACACTAACCCTAACCCTCATCCTCACCCCAAAGCTCACCCTAACCCTTACTCTCACCATAACCCTAAGCCTAACCCTAACCCTCACCCACACCCAAACTCTCAACCTCACCCTCACCCTCACACTCACCCTAACATGCTCCCTAACCCTAACCATAATCCTAAACCTAACCCTCACCCTCAATCTCACCCTAACCCTAACCCTAACCCTAACCCTTACCCTCACCATCACCCTAACCCTCACACTCACCCTAAAACTCACCGTAAACTTAAACCTACCCCTCTCCCAAACCCTAACCCTAACCCTCAATCTAACTATAACCCGACCCCTAACCCTCTCCCTCACACTAAACCTAAACCTAATGCTAACCCTCACCCTAACCCTAACCCTCACCCACACCATAACCCTCAACCTCAAGTGAACCGTCACCCGAACCCGAACCCTCATCCTCAACCTAACCCTCAATGTTAACCTAAACATCACCGAAACCCTAACCCTCACCCTAACACTCACCCTAACGCTTACCCTCACACTATCCCTAATCATAACCCTAACAAAAACCCTCACACTACCCCTAACCCTACCCCTCACTCTAACTCTAATCCTAACCCTAACCCTAACCTTCACCCTCACCCTCACCCTCACCCTCAGCCTAACCCTAACCCTAACACTTTAACTAATTCTAACTCTCACCCTCACCCTCACCCTAAACCTAATCCTAACCCACACCCTCACCCCTAACCTCACCCTAACCCTCACCCTCACCCTCACACTAACCATCAACCTCACCCTAAACATCACCCTAACCATAACCCTCACCCTAAGCTTAACCCTAACCCTCACCAGAACGCTAACCCTCACCCTATACCTTATACTCACACTAACCCTATACCTAAGCCTAACCCTCACACTAACAATGACACTAAACCCAACCCTATACCGACATCTCACCTTAATTCTCACCATAACCCTAACCCTAACCCTAAACCTCACCCTAATCCTAACTCTAAACTTAACCCATACCCTCAACCTAAACCGCACCGTCACCCTAACCCGCACCATAAACCTAACCCTCAACCAAACCCAAACCCACACCCTCAACCGAAACTAACCCTCATATGAACACTCACCCTCAAACTAACCCTCAACCTCACAATAAATATCACCCTAACCATAACTCTCACCCTAACACTAACCCTAACCCTTACCCTAAACCTAACCATCAAACTAATACTAACCCTCACCCTGACCCTCACCGTAACCCTCACTCTAATCCTAACCTCACCCTAACCCTTACACTAACCCTAATCCTAACCCTCACCCTCACCCTCACCCTAAACATATCCCTCATCCTAACCCTAAGGGTCAACCTAATGCTAAACCTAAACCTCACCCTCACCCTAACCCTCACCCTAAACCTTACCCTCAACCTGACCCTAACCCTCACACTAAACCTAAAACTCACCCTAAACCTAACCCTAACCCTCACACTAAACCTAACCTTCACCCTAACCCTAACATTACCCCTCAGCCTAACCCTAACCCTAAACCTAACGCTAACCCTAATCCTCACCCTATCCCTAACCATAGCCCTAACCCTCACCCAACCCCTCACCCTCAACCTAACCCTCATGCTAACCCTAACCCTCACCCTCACAATAACCCTCACCATAACCCTTATCCTCACCCTAACCCTAAACCTCACCTTCACCCTAACACTCACCCTAACCTTTACCTACAACCTAAGCCTCACCCTAAGCCTAACCCTAAACCTCACCCTAACCCTAAACATAAACCTAACCCTAACCCTCACCCTAACCCTCATCCTAACCCTAACCCTAACCCTAACCCTGACCCTCAACTTCACCCTCACCATAAACTTAACCATAACTCTCACACTCACCCTGACCCTAATCCTAAACCTAACCCACACTCTCACTGTGATCCTCACCCTAACCCTCACCGTCAACCTCACCTTCACCATAACCCTCAAACTAACCCTAACCCTCACCCTCACCCTAACCCTAACCCTCACCCACACCCTCACCCTAACCCTAAACCTAACCCTAATCCCCACGCTAACCCTCACTTTCACCCTGAACCAAACCCTCACCATCACTAAAACCCTCACCCTCAACCTCACCCTCACCCTCACCCTCAACCTAACCCTCACCCTCACCGTAAATATTACCCTAACCCTAACTCTCACCCTCACCCTAACCCTCACCCTAACCCTAACCCTCACCCTAACCCTCACGGTAAACCTAACGATAAACCTTACCCTCACGTTCACCATAAAACTCACCCTAAGCTTTTATCCTCATACTAACCATAACTCTAACCATAACGCTAACTGTCACACTATCTCTAACCCTCTCCCTAAGCCTAATCCTACCTCTCAAACTCACTGTCACCCTAAACCTAACACTAACCATGACCCTCACCCTAAACCTAAACCTAACCCTCACCCTAAACCTAACCCTATCCCTCACCCTAACCCTAATGCAAACCCTAACCCTCACCCTCACCCTAAACCTCACCCTAACCCTTATCCTCACACTAACCCTCACCCTAAGCGTCACCCTCACTCTCAGTCTAACTGTAACACTAAACTTAACCTCACTCTAACCTTAACACTTACCCTAACCCTAACCTGCACACTAACCCTTATCTTCACACTAACCCTAAACCTAACGCTCAACCTCAACCTCACACTAACCCTAACCTTAAACCTTACCCTCACCCTAACCCTAATCTTAAACCTAACCCTCACCCTAACACTCACACTAACTCTCATCCTAACCGTAACCCTAATGCTAACCCTCACCTTCACTCACCCTCACCCTCAACCTTTACCTAACCCTGAACCAAACCCTCACCCTGACCCTAAACTTTACCCTAACCCTCACCCTACCCCTCACCCTAAACCGCACCCTCTCTCTAACCCTAACCCTAACCCTAAACCTAACCATAACCCTAATCCTCACCCTAACACTAACCCTATCCCTCACCCTATACCAAACACTAACCCTCACCCTAAAACTAACCCTAATCATAACCCTCACCCTAAAACTAACCCTAACCCTAACACTAACCCTATCCCTCACCCTAACCCTCACCTTAAACCTAACGATAAAAATTACCTTAACGTTCACCATAAAACTCACCCTAAACTTTTATCCTCATACTAACCCTAACTCTAACCCTAACGCTAACCGTCGCACAAACCCTAAACCTCTCCCTAACAGTAATCCTACCCCTCAATCTCACTGTCACCCTAAACCTAACCCTAACCCTAACACTCAACCTCACCCTCAGCCTAACCCTAACCCTAACACTAATCCTAACCCTATACCTCACCCTCACCCTCACCCTAATTCTAAGTCTAAAACTAACCCTAACCCTCACCCTCACCCTAACCCTAACTCTAACTCACACTCTCACCCTAACCCTCACCCTAAACCTATCCCTAACTCTAACCTTAACCCTTACCCTTACACTAACCCTAACAATACCCCGAACCCGAACCCTAACCCTCAACCTAACAGTAACCCTACCCTAACCCTAACTCTCACAATAAACCTAACCCTCACCCTAACCATAAGTCAACACCTCAGCCTAACCCTAACCCTAACCCTAAACCTCACCCTATCCCTAACCGTAACCCTAACCCTAAACCTCAACGTCACCCTAGCCCTCACGCTAATCCTAAACCTAAACCTAACCCTCCTCTATCCCTAACCCTCACCCTAACCCTAACCCTCACCCTGACCCTAACCCTAACCTTCAACCTCAACTTAACGCTCACCCTCACCTTAACCCTAACTTCACCATACTCCTCACCGTAACCCCCAACTTCACCCAAAACCTCATGTTAACACTTACCCTAACCCTGACCATCTGCCTAACCCTAACCATAACCATAACTCTCACCCTAACCCTCACCCTAACCCTAAATCTAACCCTCACCCGAACCCTCACCTGAACCCTACCCGAAACCTCACCTTCACACTCAACCTCAGCCTAACCCTAAAACTAACGCTAATCCTTATCCTAACCCTCACCCTCACTTCATCCTAACTCTAACCATAACCCAACAATAATCGTCACCCTCACTCTAACCCTCAACCAACCATAACGCTCATCCTCAACCTCACCCTAAACCTAATCCTAACCCTAAAGCTAACGCTCACCCTAAACCTAACCCTCACCCTAACAATAACCCTAAACATCACACGCAACCTAACCCTCACCCTAACCCTAACCCTCAACCTCAACTTAACACTCACCCTCACCTTAACCCTAACCCTCATCATACTCCTCACCCTCAGCCTAACCATAACCCTCAACTTCACCCTAAACCTCATGTTAACCCTTACCCTCACCCTGACCCTCACCCTAACCCTAAACATAAACATAACCCTCACCATAACCCTCACCCTAACCCTAAATCTAACCCTCAACCGAATTCTCACCCGAACCCTAACACTAAATCTCACCCTCACCCACACTCTCAGCCTAACCCTAACCCTAACCCTAATTCTAACCCTAACCCTGATCCTCATCCTCACCCTAATTCTATCCCTAACCCTAACCCTCACCTCACCCTAACCCTAACCCTAACACTAAACCAAATCCTCACCCTCACCCTCAACCTCACCCACAGTCTAACCCTAACCCTAACCCTAATCCTAACCCTAACTCTCACCCTCACCCTCACCTTAACCATAACCCTTTCCCAACCCTAACCCTCACCTTAACTCTAACCCTCACCCAAACCTAACCCTCACCCTCACATCCACCCTAACCCTAACTCTAACCCTTACCCTCACCCCAACCATAACCCTAACACTCACCCTACCCCAAAACCTGATGCTCACCCTCACCCTTACCCTAAGTCTAACCCTACCCTAATCTTAACCCTAACCCTCACCCTCACCTCACCCTAACTCTAACCATAGCTCAACCCTAATCCTCACCCTCACTCTAACCCTCAACAAATCTAACTCTCACCCTCACCTTCACCCTAACCCTAACCCTAACCATAACGCTAACGCTCACCCTAACCCTCACCCTAACGCTAAGCCAACCCCTCAGCCTAACCCTCACCCACACCCTAAACCTAGCACTCACCCTAACACTCACCCTAACCCTAACGTTAACCCTAAACCTCTCCCTCACCATAAACCTCACCCTCACCCTCAACCTCAGCCTAACCCTAAACCAAACACTAATCCTAACCCTAACCCTGACACTCACCCTCACCCTAATTCTAATCCTAACCCTAACCCTTACCCTCACCCTAAGCCTAACCCTAAACCTAACCCATACCCTGACCCTCACCCTCACCCTCACCCTCAGTTTAACCCTAACCCTAACCCTAATCCTAACCCTAACCCTCACCCTCATCTTCACAAAAACTCTAACCCTTACCCAACGCTAACCTTCACCCTAACTCTAACCCTCCCCCAAACCTAACCCTCACCCTCATATTCACCCTAACACTAACTCTAACCCTAACCCTCAACCTAACCCTAAACCTAAACCTCACCCTAACCCAAACCCTCACACTCACCCTCACCCTCAACCCAAGTCTAACCCTAATCCTAACCATAATCTTAACCTAACCCTCACGGTCACCTCAACCTAATTCTAACCATAACCAAACCCTAATCTTCAACCTCACTCTAACCCTCAACCAACCCTAACCCTCACCCTAACCCTAACGCTAACGCTGACCCTAACCCTTACCCTTATCCTAACCCTAATCCTAAACATAACCCTCACCCAAACCCTAGGGCTAAACCTAACCCTCACCTTAACCCTCCTTCTCCCCCTCCCCCTCACCCTCAGACTAAATCTATCCCTAATCCTAATACTAACCCTAACCCTCACTCTCACCCTCACCCTAAACCTAACCCTAACCCTAAACCTACTCCTCAACCTCACAATCACACTAAACCTAACAATAACCCTAACCCTAACCCTAACCCTCACCCTCACACTAACCCTAACCCTCCCACTCCCCCTAACACTAACCCTAAACCTAACCCTCACCCAAACCTCACCGTAAACCTAAACCTAAACCTCCCCCTCCCCCTAACTCTCACCCTAACCCTTACCCTCACCCTAACCGTAACCCTAATGCTAAACCTAACAGTAACACTCAGACTAAACTTAACCCTCACCCTAACCCTAACCCTCACCTGAACTCTCACCCTCTCCCTCACCATAATCCTAACAATAATTTTAACCCTAACTCTCTCCATAACCCTAACCCTAAACCTACCCCTAACCCTAACCCTCCCCTCCCGTTCCCACTCACCCTCAGCCTAAACCTAACACTAATACTAATCCTAACCCTAACCCTCACTCCCACCTCACTCTAAAACTAATCCTATAACTAAACCTCACCCTCACCGTCACCCTCACGCTCACCCTAAACCTAACAATAACTCCAACTCTATCCCTTACCCTCACTCTAACATTAGCCCTCACCCTAACCCTCACATTAAACCTTACCCTCACCCTAAACATAAACCTACCCCTCAGCGTAACCCTCACACTAAACCAAACCCTAATGCTAATCCTCACCCTATGCCTAACCCTAACCCGAACCCTCACCCTGACCCTCACTGTCACCATAAACCTAACCCTCACCCTCAACCTCACCTTAATCCTAACCCTAAACCTTATCCTAAATCTAACCCTATCCCTCACCCTCATCCTCACCCTAAAAATAACCCTAACCCTAAACCTCACCCTAACACTAACCCTAACAATAAACTTCACCCTAACTCTAAACCTAACTCTCACCGTCACCCTAACCTTAAACCTAACCTTAACCCTAACACGAACCCTCACCCTAACCCTCACCCTAACACTCACGCTAACCGTAACATTCACTCTCAACCTAACCCTCAACCTCACCCTAACCCTTATCCTCAATCTAACCCTAACTGTCACCCTAACCCTCACACTAAATCTAACCATCACCCTACCCCTAAGGCTAACCCTAAACCTCATCCTCACTCTAGCCCTCACCCTAACCATAATCCTAACTCTAACCCTAAGCCTAACCCTAATCCTCACCCTGACTCTAACCCTCACCCTAACCATAATCCTAATCCTAAACATCACCCTAAAACTTGCCCTAACCCTAACCCTAACATTAACCCTAACCCTCACCCTAACCTTAACCTAATATTAACCCTAACCCTCACCCTAACACTAACACTATAACTAAACCTCCCACTCATCCTAAACCTCAACCTAACCCTTATCCTCACCCTCACCCTAACCCTCACATTAACCCTAAAACTCACCCTAACACTACGCCTAAACACTCACCCTCACCCTAACCCTCAACGTTACCCTAAACCTCACCCTAACCCTAACCCTCACCCACAACCTACACCTCACCCTAAACTTAAGACTCAACCTCAATCTAACCCTAAACCTAAGACTAACCCTAACCCTATCACTAATCCTAAACTTAACCCTCACACTCACCATCAACCTAACACTAACACTAACCCTCACCCTAACCGTAACTCTCATCCTAACCCTAACCCCAACCCTAACCCTCACCCTAAACCTAACACTCACCCTAACCCTCACCCTAAACCTTACGCTAACCCTCACACTAACCCTCACCCTCACCCTCACCCTCACCCTAAGCCTAACCCTAAACCTAACTCTAATCCTAAACCTAACTCTCACCCTCACACTCACCCTAAGGCTAATCCTAACCATAACCCTAACCCTAACTCTCACCCTCACCCTATCCCTCTACCTAAATCTAAGCCTAACCCTAACCCGCACCCTAACCCTCAACATAACAAACCTCACCTTAACCCTTACCCTCACCCTCATCCTAACCCTCATCCTAACCCTTACCCTCATCCTTACCCTAACCTAACCCTCACACTAACTCTAAAACTCATCCTAACCCTAACCCTACACCTCACCCTAAACCTAACCCTAACACTCACACTAAACCTAAACTTCACACTAACCCTAACAGTAACACTAACCCTAATCCTAACCCTCACCTTCATCTTCACCCTCAGCCTAACCCTAAACCTAATTCTAATCCTAACTCTATCCCTCACTCTCACCATCACTCTAACCCTAAACCTAACCCTAAACATAACTAACTATCCCTAACTCTAACACTAATCCTAAACTTAACCCTCATACTCACCGTCACCCTAACACTAACCCTAACCCTAACCCTAACCCTCACCCTACACCTAACCCTTATCCTCACCCTATCCCTAATCCTAACCCTCACCCTCACCCTAACCCTAACCGTTACCCCCACCCTAAACCTCACTCTAACACTTAAGCTATCCCTAACCCTCATTCTCAAGCTAACCCTCACCCTAACCCTTACCCTCACCCTAACCCTCACACTAAACCTAACCCTCAGCCTAAACCTAAACCTATCCCTCACACTAACACTAACCCTCAATCTAACCCTAACCATCACCCTAACCCTAAGACTAAACCTAATCCTCACCCTCACCCTAAACCTAATCCGAACCCTAACCCTCACCCTAACCCTAACCCTCACACTAACCCTAACCCATACCCTAAGCCTAAGCCTAACATAAAACCTAACCCTCACCCTAACCCTAACCCTAACCTTGAACTGAACCCTCATCCTAACACTAACACTAACCCTATAGCTCCCTATCACCCTAAACTTCAATCTAAACCTTACCCTTACCGTCACCCTAACCCTCACACTGACCCTAGCCCTCACCCTAACTCTAACCCTAACCCTCAAACTCATCCTCAGCCTAACCCTAATCCTAACCCTAATCCTTACCCTAACTATCACCCTCAACCTCACCATCAAGTTCACCCTCAGCCTAACCCTAATCCTAACCCAAATCCTTACCCTAACCCTCACACTCACCCTCACCCTAAACCTAACCCTCAAAATCACCCTCACCCTCACCCTAACCCTTATCCTCACCCTCACACTCATCATAACACTAAACCTGACCCTCACCTTAAACCTAACCCTAAATCTCTCCCTCACCCTAACCTAAACATAACCCTCACCCAACTCTCACTGTAAACCTAAACCTAAACAATACTCTCACCCTAACCCTCACCCTAACACTTACACTCACCTTAACCGTAACCCTAACACTAACCCTAACTGTAACTCTCCGACTAAACCTAACCCTCACCCTAACCCTAACCCTAACCCTGAGCCTAACCCTCACCCTAACCCTAAACCTAAACCTAATTCTCACCCTATCCCTAACCATAACCCTAACCCTCACACTCACCCTAGCCCTCACCCTAACTCTATCCCTAACCCTAACCCTCACCTGAACACTCACCCGAAACCTCACCATAATTCTAAAAATAACTTTAACCCTAACTCTCACCGTAATGCTAACCCTAAAACTACCCCTAACCCTAACCCTCTCCCTCCCTTTCCCACTCACCCTCAGCCTAGTCCGAACACTAATCCTAATCCTAAACCTAACCCTCACTCCAACCCTAAATCTAAACCTAATCCTAAAGTAAACCTCACCCACACCCTCACCCTCACACTAACCCTAACAATAACCCAACTCTAACCCTAACCCTAACCCTAACCCTCACCTAACACTAACCCTAACCCTAACCCTCACATTAAACCTTACCCTCACCCTAAACGTAACCCTACAGCTCAAACTAACCCTCACACTAAACCTAACCCTAACACTACTCCTCACCCTATCCCTACCCAATCCCTAATCCTAAATCTCACCCTGAACCTCACTGTAACCCTAACCTAACGCTCACCCTCAAACTCACCCTCATCTTAAGCCTAACCATAATCCTAATTCTAACCCTATACTTCACCCTCACCCTCACCCTCATGCTAAACCTAAACCTAACCCTAAACTTCACCCTAACCCTAACCTTCACCCTAACCCTAACCCTAACCCTCACCCTCAACCTAACACTAACACTAACCCTCACTCTAACCTGCACCCTAACACTCACGATAACCCTAACCCTCAAATTCACCCTAATACTCACTCTCAGCCTAAACCTTACCCTCACCCTCACCCTAACCCTAACCCTAACCCTCACACTAAACTTAACCCTCACCCTAACCCTAAAACTACCCCTCAAGCTAACTCTATCCCTAAACCTAACCATAACCCTCACCCTAACCCTAACCCTCACCCTCAATCTAGCCCTAACTCTAACCATAATCCTAACCCTAAACCTCACCCTAACCCAAAACCTCATTCTAACCCTAACCGTCACCCTAAACCTAACCCTCACCCTAACCCTAATCCTCACCCTAACAGTTACCCTAACCCTAAGCCTTACATTAACCCTAACTCTCATCCTAACCCTAACCTAACCTTAACCCTAAAACTCAACCTAATCCTCACCCTAAACCTCCCACTCACCCTAACCATCAAACTAACCCTTATTCTCACCCTCACCCTAACCCTCATATTAACCCTAACCCTCACCCTAACCCTAAGGCTAACCCTCATCATCTCCCTCATTCTCACCCTATGCTTAACCATAAACCTAACCCTCACCCTAAACCTAACCCTAACCTTCACCCTCACCCTAACCATAACCCTAACCATAACCCTCACCCTCACCCTAACCCTTACCCTAATCCATAAGCTCACACTAACCCTAACCCTAACCCTAACCCTGAGAAAAAATTAACCCTTACCCTAACCCTAACCATTCCCCTCAGCCTAACCCTCAGCCAAACCCTAACCCTAAAACTAATTCTCACCCTCTCCCTAACCCTAACAGTAACCCTCACTCTAAACTGCACCCGAACCCTCACCCGAACCCTAACCCTCACCCTCATCCTAAACATCACCGTAACCCTATTCCTGACCCTAAACCTAACACTATCCCTCACACTAACCTAACTCTAACCCTCACCCTCACCCTAACCCTAACCCTAACACTAAACTTCTCCTTCATCCTCACCCTCAACCTCATCTTAATGCTAACCGTAATCCTAATCCTAACCCTAACCCTCACTCTCACCCTCACCCTAAAACAAACCCTAAACCTAAACCTCCCCCTCCCCCTCACCCGCACCTTTACTGTAACCCTAAAAAGAAACCTAACTCTAACCCTAACCCTAAACCTCACCCTAACCCTTACCCTAACCCTAACCGAAACCCTAAACCTCCCCCTACCCCTCACCCCCATCCTCAGCCTAACCCTAAACCTAATCCTAATCCTAAACCTAACCCTCAATCTCACCCTCACCCTAAACCTAACCCTATCTCTAAACCTCACCCACACCCTCAAATTCACCCTCACCCTCACCCTAACCTTAACAATAACCTGAACCCTAACCCAAACCCTCACCCCCAAACTTTCCCTAACCCTCAGCCTAATCCTCACCCTCACCCTAACCCTAATCTTCACCTTAACAGTAACCCTAACCATAACCCTAAGCCTCACAATAAATCTAACCCTCACCCTAACCCTTAACCTACCCCTCAGCCTAAGCCTCACCCTAACCCTCACACTAATCCTAAGCGTAACCCTAACACACGCCCTAAACCTCACCCTTACCCTCACCCTAACCCTAACCCTAAACCTAAACCTCACCCTCACCCTCACCTTCACCCTCACCCTACCCTAACAATAACCCTGAACCTAACCCTAACCCTAACCCTACCCCAAACCTTACCCTACACCTCAGCCTAACCCTCACCCTCAACCTAACCCTCACCCTAATCTTCACCCTAACACTAACCCTAACCCTAACCCTTACACGAAATCCAACCCTCCCCCTAGCCCTTACCCTAGCCCTCAGCCTAATCCTCAACCTAACCCTGACTCTAACCTGCACCCCAAACCTAACCATAACCCTAACCCGATCCCTAACCAGGACCCAAAACCTTACCCTCCCCCTAACCCTCAAACTAATCCTAAAACTAACCCTAACCATAAACCTCACCCTAAACCTCACCCTAACCCTAACCCTAACCTAACCCTCAGCCTAACCCTAATCCTAAACCTAAGCCTCACCCTCACCCTAACCCTCACCCTAACCCTAACCCTCACCCACAACCTAACCCTCACCCTCACCCTCATCCTCAACCTCACCCTAGGCCTAACCCCAATTCTAACACTAATCCTAAACTTAACACTCACCCTAACACTCACCCTAAACCTAAACCTAACACTAACCCACACCCTAATCCTTACCCTCATCCTTACACTAACCCTAACCCTAAACCTACCACTCGCACTAATCCTAAACCTCACACTAACACTAAACCTACCCCTCACCCTAACCCTAAACCTAAGCCTAAACCTAAACCTTACCCTCACCATAAGCCTAACCCTAACCCTCAACCTCACCCTACCCCTCACCTTAAACTAATCCAAACCATAAGCCTCACCCTAACCCCAACCTTCACCCTAACCCTAACCCTCACCCTAACCCTTACCCTCAACCCTAAACCTAGCATTAAACCTAACCTTCACCCTAACCCTAACACTAACCCTCAACCTCAATCTGACGCTCACCCTCAGCCTAACCCTAACCCTAAACCTAAACCTAACCATAACCCTCACCCTTACCCTCACCCTAACCCTAACCCTAAACCTCACCCTCACCCTCATGCTCACACTCACCCTAACCCTCAGTCACAGCATAACCCTCAAACCTAAAGATAACCCTGATCCTAACCCTCACCCTAACCCTCAACCTCACCCTAAACCTAACCCTCACATTAAACATAACCCTAACCTTATCCCTCACCCTAACCCTAATGCTAAAACTAACCCTCATCCTCACCCTAAAGCTCACCCTAAACCTTACCCTAACCCTAACCCTAACCCTAGCCTAACCCTAACCCTCAGATTGAACGTAACCCTCACCCTAACCCTAACCCTACCCCTCAGCCTAAGCCTCACCCTAACCCTAACCCTAACCCTAATTCTCACCCTATCCCTAACCTAACCCTAACCCTCAATCTCACCCTAGCTCTCACCCTAATTCTAACACTATCCCTATCCCTCACCCGAACCATCATCCTCACCCTAACCCTCACCCTCATCCTAAACATCACCCTAAACCTAACCCTAACCCTCTCCCTAACCCTAAACCCAACCATCACCCTGACCCTAACACTCACCCTAATCCTCACCCTCACCCTCATACTCAACCTAACCCTAAAACTAACCCTTACCTAAACGAAACCCTCACCGCACCATCAACCTCACCATAACCCTCACCCTCAACCTAGCCCTCACCCTAACCTTCACACTAATACCAAACCCTCAACCTCATCCTCACCCTCAGTCTAACCCTAACTCTTACCCTAATCCTAAATCCTAAACCTCACCTTCACCCTAACCCTAGCCCTAACCCTCACCATAACCCTCACTGTCATCCTCACCCACACCCTTACCCTAACCCTAAACCAACCCAAACCCTCACCCTAACCCTAAACCTCACCCTCACCCGAACCCTAACCCTAACCCGAACCCTAACCCTAACCCTAACCCTCCCTCTTTCTCTCACCCTCAACCTGAGCCTAAGCCTAAACCTAATCCTAATCCTAACCCTAAACCTCACTCTCACCCTCACACTAAACCTAACTCTAACCCTAAACCTCACCCTCACCCTCACCATAAGTCTAAACCTAACGCTAAGCCTAATCATAGCCCTAACCCTCACCCTCACCCTCACCCTAACTCTAACCCTAATCCAACCATATACCTCACTCTAAATCTAAGCCTCACCCAACCCTAACACTCACCCTCAACCTCAATCTAATCCTATCCTTAACCCTAACTCTCACCCTAACCCTTACCCTCACCCTAATCCTCACCCTCACCGTGACACAAAACCTCATCCTAAACCTAAGCCTCACTCTAACCCTAACCCTCACTCTCACCCTAAACCTAACACTAACCCTCACCCTAACCCTCATCCTAACCCTAACTGTAACCCTAAACCTCACCTTACGCCTCAACCTAACCCCAATCCTAAACCTAACCCTCACTCTCACTAACCCTCACCCTAACCCTTACCATCACCATAATCCTCACCCTAACACTAACCTTAAACCTCACAGTAACCCTCACCCTAACCCGAACCCTAAACCTCACCCTCAACCTAACCCTCCAGCTAACCCTTACACTCTCCTTAACCCTAAACTTTACCCTAACCCTAAACCTCATAGTATTACTAACCCTCACCCTAACCAAAACCCTAACCCTCAACCTCCCTCATCATACCCCTAACCCTAACCCTCACCCTAACCCTCATCCTAACTCTAATCGTAACCCTAACCCTCACTTTACGCCTCACCGTAACCCTAACCCTAACCCTAACCCTCACTCTTCCTAACCCTCACCCTAACCCTAACCCTAACCCTAATCCTAACCCTCACCCTCACCTTCACCCTAACTCTAACCCTAATCCAACCATAACCCTCACTCTAATTCTAACCCTCACCCAAATCTAACCCTAACCCTCAACCTCAATCTAAACCTAACCTTAAACCTAACTCTCACACTAACCCTAACCCTCAACCTAAGCCTTACCCTCACCCTACCCCTAACCCTAAACCTAATCCTCACACTAATACTAATGCTAACCCTAACCCTAACCTTCAAACTATCCCTCACCCTAACCCTAAAAGTAAGGCTAACCCTCACCGTAACCCTAACCCTAATCCTCACCGTCACCCTAACCCTCACCATCACCATAAACCTCACCGACACCCTAACCCTCACTCTCACCCTGTCCCTCACCCTCACCCTAAACATCACCCTAATCATGACCCTCACCCTAACCCTAACCCTAAGCCTCACCCTCACCCTCACACTCACTCACAGCCTAAGAGTAACCCTAACCCTTACCCTCACCTTTACCCTAAACCTAACCCTCACCCTAACACTAAACCTCACCCTAACCCTCACCCTAAACCTAAACCTCACCCTAAACCTAACCGTAACCCTCACCCTCACCCTAACCCTAACCCTAACCCTCACCCTCACCCTAACCCTCACCCTAACCCTTAAGCTCACACTAACCCTAACCCTGACCCTAACCGTCAGACTAAACCTAACCGTCACCCTAACCGTAACCATTCCCCTCAGCCTAACCCTCACCCTAACCCTGACCCTAACCCTAATTCTCACCCTATCCTTAACCCTAATATTAACCCTCACCCTCACCCTAGCCCTCAACCTAACTCTAAACATTACCCTAACCCGCTCCCAAACCCGAACCCGAACCCTAACCCTCACCCTCATCCTTAACATCAACCTAACCCTATCCCTCACCCTAACCCTAACCCTAACCCTCAACCTAACTCTAACCCTCACGCTAACCCTCTCCCTCAACCAAATCCTCAACCTAACCCTAACCCTAACACTTACCTAACCGAAACCCTCACCCTCACCCTAACCCTCACACTCAAAATAGCCCTCACACAAACCTTAACCCAACTTCACCCTAACCCTCCAACTTTCCCTTACCCTCAGCCTAACCCTAAACCTAACCCTAATCCTAACCCTAACACTCACCCTCACCCTAACCCTAACCCTAACCCTAAACCTCACCATCACTCAAACCCTCACCCTAAACCTAACCCTAAACCTAACCCTAAACCTCACACTAAGTCTCACCCTCACACTCACCCACACATTAATCCTAACACTAACCCCAAACTTAAGTCTCACCCTCACCCTAAACATCACCCTATCCCTTACCCTCACCCTAAACCTAACCCTAACCCTCACAGTAACCTAACAATCACCCTAACCATAAAACTACCCCTCAATCTAACCCTCATCCTACCACTAACCCTAACACTTTCGCTTACCCTAACCCTCACCCTAACACTAACCCTCAACTTAAAAAAAACTGTCTCCCTCACCCTCACCTTCACCCTCAGTCTAACCCTAACCCTATCCCTAATCCTAATTCTAACCCTCAACCTCACCCTTACCCTAACTGTAACCCTAATCCAACCATAACCCTCAGTCTAACGATAACCCTCGCCCAACCCTAAACCTCACCCTAACACTTACCCACACCCTCACCATACCCCTAACCCTAACCCTAACCCTCAAACTAATCCTAATGCTAACCCCAACCCTAAACCTCACACTACCCCTCACCCTAACATTAAAACTTACCCTAAACCTCACCCTATCCCTAACCCTAATCCTCACATTCATCGTCAACCTAACCCTCACCCTAACCCTAACCATCACCTACACCCTAACCCTCACTCTCACCATGACCCTCACCCTCACCCTAAATATCACCCTAAACATAGCTCTCACCCTAAACATAAACATAAGCCTCACCCTAAACCTAAGCCTCACCCTCACCCTCAGCCTCATTCAAAGCCTAATTCTAACCCTAATCCTAACTCTCACCCTAACCATAACATTAACCTAACCCTCAACCTAACCCTAACCCTCACCCTCACCCTAACACTAACCCTAAACATCACCCTAACCCTAATTCTCACCCTTACCCTAACCCTATCCCTAACCCTAAAACTCAATCTCACCCTCACCCTAAGCCTAAACCTAAACCTAACACTAATCCTGAACCTAACTCTCACTCTCTTCCTTACCCTAATGCTAACCCTAACCCTAACCCACACACTAATACTCACCCTCACCCTCACCCTCACCCTAACCCTTAGCCTAACCTAACCCGCAACCTAACCCGAACCCGAACCGTAACCTCACCCTAACCCTCACGCTCACATTAAACCTCACCCTCACACTAACCCTCACCCTAAACCTAGTGCTAACCCTCAACCTAACACTTACCTTCACCCTAATCCTCAAGTCACCCTTATCCTCACCCTAACCCTAAACTTAAAACTTACGCTAACCCTAACCCTCACCCTCACCCTCACCTTCACCCTCTGCCTAACCTTCAGCCTCACTCTAAACCTCACCCTAACCCTAACCCTAACCCTAACCCTCACCCTGACCCTAACCCTCACCGTCATACTAATCCTCACCCTAACTCTTACTCTAACCCTATCCCTAACCCTAACCTTCACCCTCACACTATCCATAACCCTCACCCTCACCCTAACCCTAACCCTAACCCTTACACTTACCTCACCGAAACCCTCACACTCACCCTCACCCTCACCCTAACCCTCACAATCACAATAGCCCTCACCCTAATCTTAACCCAACCCTAGCTATAACCCTCAAACTCACCCTCACCCTCAGCCTAAACCTAACTCTAACAGACATCCTAACCCTAACCCTCACCCTCACCCTCACCCTAACCCTAACCTTAACCCTCACAATAACCTAACTCTCATCCTCACCCTCACCCTAAGCGTAAGCCTTACATTAACCTTCTCCCTCACCCTCACCCTAAACCAAACCCTAACCCTAAACCTCCCCTCCCCCTCCCCCACACCTTTACCCTAATCCTAACAATAACCCTAACCCTAACCCTCACCCTCACCCTAAAACTTACCCTAAACCTAACGCTAAACCTCACCCTAACCCTACACCGAAACCTCACCCTCACCCTCAAGCTCACCCTCAGTCTAAACCTAAACCAAATCCTTACCATAATCCTCACTCTTACCCTCAACTTAACCCTAACCCTCAAACTCACCCTCACCCTCACCCTAACCCTAACCCTCAGCCTCACTCTCACCCTCACCCTAACCCTAACCCTAAACTTAACCCTCAGCCTAAACCTAACCCTGACCCTAACCCTAATTCTCACCCTATCCGTAACCCTAACACTCACCCTCACAGTAAACCTAACAATCATCCTAACCATAACCCTACCCCTCAATCTAAACCTCATCCTACCCCTAACCCTAATCCTCACGATTACCCTCACCCTCACCCTAACCCTAACAGTCACCTTAAAAAAAAAACCGTCACCCTCACCCATACCCTCGCCATCAGTCTAACCCTAATCCAACCCTAAACCTCACTCTAACTCTAACCCTCACCCAACCCTAACCCTCACCCTCAACCTCAATCTTAGCCTAACCTTAACCCTAACTCTCACCCTAACCCTAACCCTCACCCTAGCACTTACCCTCACCCTAACCCTAACCCTAACCATCACAATAATGCTAATGATAACCCTAACACTAACCGTCAAACTGACCCTCACCCTAACCATAAAATTAACCCTAACCCTCACCTAAACCTAAACATAATCCGCACCCTCACCCTAAACGTCACCGTCACCTTAACACACCCTAAACCTAACCCTCACCCACACCCTAAAACTCACTCTCAAGCTGATCCTCACCCTCACCCTAAACATCACCCTCACCCCAACCCTAACCCTAAGCCTCACCTAAACCTAACCCTTCCCTTCCGACTCCCCCTCACTCACAGCCTAAGGCTAACCCTAAACCTAAACCTCACCCTAACCCTAAACCTAAACCTCACCCTAACCCTAACCCTCACCTTAACCCTAACACTAAAGTTAACCCTCACCAGAAACCTAAACCTCACCCTCACCCTCACCCTAACCCTAACCCTAACCTTAGTCCTCATGCTCACCCTCACCCTCACCCTAACCCTTAACCTCACACTAACCCTAACCCTAACCCAAACCCTAAACCTCAGACTAATCCTAACCCTCACCCAAACCCTAAACATTCCCCTCCGCCTAACCCTCACCCTAAACCTGACCCTAACCTTAATTCTCAACCTATCCCTAACCCTAACCGTAACCCTCATCCTCACCCTATCCCTCAGCCTAACGCTAGCCATAACCCTAACCCGCAACCGAACCCGAACCCTCACCCTAACCCTCATCCTCATCCTTAACATCACCCTAACCCTATCCCTCACCCTAACCCTAAACCTAACCCTCACCCTAACCCTAACACTCACCCTAAACCTCTCTGTCAACCAAATCCTCAGCCTCACCCTAACCATAACACTTACCTAACCAAAACTCTCACCCTCACCCTCACCCTCACCCTAAACCTCCCCCTCACAATAGCCCTCACCCTAACCTTAACCCAAACCTAACCCTAACCAACGAACTCACCCTCACCCTCAGCCTAACCCTAACCCTAACCTAATCACAACCCTCACCCTCACCCTCACCCTCACCCTAACCCTAACCCTCACCCTCACTAAAACCCTCACCCTAAAAATAACCCTAAACCTCACACTAACTCTCACCCTCACACTCACCCACACACTAATCCTAACACTAACCCTAAGCTTAACTCCCACCCTCACCCTAAACCTCACCCTAACCCTTACAATCACCTAAACCTAACCCTAACCCTAACCCTAACCCTCACGCTAACCGAAGCCTTACCCTCTCCCTAACCCTAACCTTAACGCTAACCCTAACCCTCACAGCAACCCTAACCCTCACACTAAACATAACCCTACCCCTCAATCTAACCCTCCTCCTAACCCTTTCACTTACCCTCACCCTCACCCTAACCCTAACCCTCACCTAAAAAAAACCCATCACCCTCAACCTCCCCCTTCCCCTCAGTCTAACCCTAACCCTAACCCTAATTCTAACCCTATCCCTCACCCTCACCCTCACTCTAAATATAACCGTAATCCAACCATAACCCTCATTCAAACTCTAAACCTCACCCAACCCTAATCCTCACCCTCAACCTCAATCTAACCCTAACCCTAACCCTAACACTCACCCTAAACCTACCCCTAAACCTAACCCTCACCCTCAAGCTCAGCCTCAGCCTAACAATAATCTTAAACCAAATCCTTACCATAATTCTCACCCTTACCCTCACCTTAACCCTAACCCTCAAACTCACCTCAACCTCACCCTCACCCAGACCATCAGACTCACCCTCACCCTCACCCTAAACCTAACCCTAACCGTATCCCTCACCCAACCCTCAACCTAAACCTAACCCTAAACCTCAGCCTCACCCTAACCCTTACCTTCACCCTAAGCCTAACCTAACCCAAAACCTAACCGTAAACCTCAGACTAAACCTAACCCTCACCCTAAACCTAACCCTAACCCTAATTCTTTCCCTATCCCTCACCATAACCCTAACCCTCACACTCACCCTAGCCCTCACCCTAACTCTATCCCTAACCCTAACTTTCACCCGAACCCTCACACTCACCATCACCGTCACCCTAATCCTAACAATAACTTTAACCTAACTCTCAATGTAACCCTAACCCTAAACCTACCCCTTACCTTAACCCTTCCACTCCCCTTCCCACTCATCCTCAGCCTAACCCTAAACATAATCCTAATCCTAACCCTAACCCTCACTTTCACCCTCACACTAAACCTAACCCTATCCCTGAACCTCGCCCTCACCATCACCCTCACCCTCACCCTAACCCTAACAATAAGCCCAACTCTAACCCTAACCCTAACCCAAATCCTCATCCTAACACTAACCCTAACCCTAATCCTCACATTAAACCTTACCCTCACCCTAAACGTAACCCTACCCCTCAGTCTAACCCTCACACTAAACCTAACCCTAATGCTAATCCTCACCCTATCCCTAAAACAAAAGCAAACCCAACTCTTAAGCTGACCCTGACTGTAAACCTAACACTAACCCTCAACCACAACCTCACCCTAATCCTAAACCTAACCCTAATCCTAATTCTAAAAATATCCCTCACCCTCAACCTCACCGTAAACCTAACCCTAACCCTAAACCTCACCCTAACCCTAAACCTAACCCTAATCCTAACAATAACACTAATCCTAACAATAACCCTCATCCTAATACTCAATCTAACACTCACACTAAACCTAACACAAACCCTAAAGCTCACACTAAACTTAACCCTCACTCTAACACTAAAACTACCCCTCACGCTAACCCTAACCCTAAACCTAAACCTAACCCTCACCCTAACCCTAACACTCACCCTCTCCCTAGCCCTCACCCTAACAATAATCCTAACCCTAAACCTCACCCTAAACCTAACCCTCATTCTAACCCTAACCCACACCGTATACCTAACCCTCACCCTAACCCTAACACTCACCTAACACATACCCTAACCCTAACCCTAACAATAAGCCTAACCCTCACCTTAACCCTAACCTAACCTTTACCCAAACCCTCACCCTAACCCTAACCCTAACCCTAACCTAAACACTCACCCTAATCCTAACCCTAACCTTAACCCTCAACCTCACCCTAAACATCAACCTGAACCTAACCCTCACCCTAACTCTAACCGTAACCCTCACCCTAACACTAACCATACACCTCACACTACACCTCACCCTAACCCTAACATGTAACCCTAACCATAACCCTCACCCTCACGCTAACCCTCACCCTCAACCTAATCCTCACCCTAACCCTAACCCTAACACTTACCTAACCGAAATCCTCACGCTCACCCTCACGAAAATGCTAACCCACAACCTCACCCTAGCCCTCACGCTAACACTAACCCTAACCCTAACCCTCACCATCACCCTCAACCTCAGCATAACCCTAATCCTAACCGTCACAATAACCCTCACCGTCACCCTAAACATCTTCCTCACCCTCACCCTCACCCTAACCCTTACCCACACCCAAGCCCTCACTCTAAATCTTACCCTCACCCTAACCCTAACCCTCACACTAAACCTTACCCTCAACCTAACCCTAAGCTTCACCCTCACCTTAGTCCGCACCCTAACTGTAATCCTAACCCTTATCCTCATCCTAACCCTAACATTCACCCTCACCTTAACTCTCACCCTCACCATCACCCTCACCCTCACCCTCACCCTAAACCTCACAGTCACAGTAAGTCTCACCCAAACCCTTACACTCACCCTCACCCTAACCCTCACATTAACCCTAACCAACACCCTAACCCTAACCCTAACCCCCACCCTCACACTAACCCTCAGTTTAATTTAACCCTAACCCTAATCCTATACCTAACCCTCACCCTCATCCTACCCTAAACCTAACCCTAAACCTGACCCTCACCCTCACCCTCAACCTGACCCTCACACTAACACTCACACTCACCCTCACTGTCACCCTAACCCTAACCCTAACACTCAACCTAACCCTAACCTGAACCCTAACCCTCACCCTAACCCTCACTCTAACCCTCACCCAATCCTAACACTCACCTCACCCTCAACCTAAACCTCACCCTCACCCTTACCCTCACCCTAACCCTTACCCTCACCCTCACCCTAACCCTAATCCTAACACTCACACTAAACCTAACCATCAACCTAATCCTCAACCTATCCCTAACCCTAACCATAACCCTCACACTCACCCTAGCCATCACCCTAACCCTAACATTCACCCTGACCCTCAAACTAAAACTCATGCTAACTCTAACCCTCACTCTCACCCTCACCCTAACCCTAACCCTTACCCTCATCCTAACTCTAACTCTAACCTTAACCCTCACACTAAACCTAACCCTCACCCTTATCCTGAACCTCACCCTCTCACCCTAACCCTAACCCTAACACTAACCCTACCCCTCACCCTAACCCTAACGCTAATGCTAATCCTAACCCTCACCCTCACCCTAACCTCACCTAACCCTTACCCTCACCTTAACCCTAATCCTAAACCTAACCCCAACCTTCACACTAACCCTGAAAAAACCCTAACCCTAACCCTAACCCTAATCCTCACCCTATCCCTAACCCTAACCCTAACCCTGACCCTAACCAAACCAACACCCTATCACTCACCCTCAACATTACCCTTACCCTACCTCTAACCCTAACCCTAACCCTTGCACTAACTCTAACCCTCACTCTAAACCTAATCCTACTCCTCAGCCTAATCCTCATCCGAATGGTAAACCTAAACCTAACCCTCACACTAACCCTAACCCTCACCCGAACCCTATCTCTCACCCTCACACTCACACTCACCCTCAGCCTAACCATAATCCTAACCATCATCCTAACCATAACCATCACCCACACCCTCATCCTTACTCTAACCCTAAACCTAACCCTAACCCTCACCCTCACCGTCACCCTAAACTTAACCGTAAACCTATTCCTAACCCTCACCCTAAAACTCTCATCCTAACCATAGCCCTAAACCTCACCCTCATCTTAACCCTAACACTCACCCACACCCTAACCCTCACCCTAAACCCAACGCTAACCCTAACACTCACCCTAATTCTCACCCTAACTCTCAGCCTCAAACTCACCCTAAACCTCACCCTCACACTAATTCTAACCCTAATCCTAACCCTCACCCTAACCCTAACCCTCACCCTAACCCTCACCCTAACCCTCACCCTAAACCTAACCCTAACCCTCACCCACACCCTAACCCGAACCCAAACCCGAACCCGAACCCTCACCCTAACCCTCACCCTCACCCTAATACTAACCCTAACACTAATCCTCACCCTAACCCCCACCCTCACCCTCAACCTCACCCTCATCCTTAGCCTAGCCCTAAGCCTAAGCCTAATCCTAAACCTAACCATCACCCTCACCCTAAACCTAAACGTAACCCTAAACCTCACACTCACCCTCACCCTCAACCTTACCATAACCCTAACTCAAACCATCAGCCTAACCCTAACCCTAACCCTAAAACTAACCCTAACCCTCACCCTAACACTAATGCTAATCCTAACCCTTACCCTTACCCTAACATTCTCCCTAACCCTTACACTCACACTAACCCTAAACCGAACCCTAATCCTCACACTAACCCTAATTCTAACCCTGTACTTCAAACTCACCCTAACACTCACAGTCACCCTAACCCTCACTCTAAACCTAACCCTCACCCACACCCTAACACTCACCCTAACCGCCACCCTCAACCTAAACATCACCCTAAGCCTAACCCTCACCCTAACACTAAACATAACCCTCACCCTCACCCTAACCTTAACGCTAACCCTAACCCTAATCCTAACCTTCACCGTAACACTCACCCTAACACTCAAGGTAACCTGAACCCTAACTCTCACCCTCACACTCACCATAAACCTTACTCTCATCCTAAACTTAAGCCTTAAGCAAACACTCACAGTAAACCTAAACCTCACCCTAACAATAACGCTAACCCTACCCCTCACCCTAACACTCAACATAACCCTAACCCTCCCCCTTATCCTAACCTTAATCCTAGCCCTCAGCCTCACCCTAGCCCTCAATCTACCCCTAAACCTAACACTAACCATACAACTAACCCTAAACCTAACTCTCACCCTCACCCTCACCCTCACCATCACCCTCACCCTAACTCTCACTCTCAACCTCACCCTAATCCTAACCATAACCCTTAACCTCACCCTAAACCTAACTCTGACCCTCACCCTCAAACTCACCCTAAGCCGAACCCTAAACCTAAGCCTAATCCTAAACCTAACCCTCACCTTCACCCTCACCCAAACCTAAACTTCACCCTAACCCTAAGCTGAACCCTAACCCTCGCCCTAACCCTTACCCTCACTGTCATTCTAACCCTCATCCTAACCCTAACCGTCACCCTAACCCTAACCCTCACCCTCACCTCGCCCTCACCCTAACCCTTACCCTCACCCTAACCCCAACCGTAACTCTAACCCTCAACATAACCCTCACCCTCACTGTAACCCTAACCCTCACCCTAACCATAACCTTAACGCTAATGCTTTCCAAAAAACTCAACCACACCCTAACCCTCACTCTAACCCTTACACTCACCCTAACCCTAACCCTAATACTAAACCTAAACCTCAACCTAACCCTAGCCCTCACCCTAACCCTTACCCTCACTGTCACTCTAACCCTCACCGTATCCCTAAACCTCAGCCTAAACCTAACACTAACCCTCACCCTTACCCTCACCATAACTCTAATCCTAACCTTAACTCTCACCCTAACACTAACCCTAACCCTAACCGTAACCCTCAACATAACCCTAACCCTCACCCTCACCCTAAATCTAACCATAATCCTAACCCTCACCCTAACCGTAACCCTAACCCTAATGCTCTCCCTAACCCTCACCCTCACCGTAATCCTCACTCTAAATCTTACCCTCAACTTAACCTAACCCTAAAACTATACCTCACCCTAACCCACATCCGAAACCTAAACCTAACCCTAATGAGCACCCTAAACCTCATCCTAACCCTAACGCTCACCCTAACCCTAAACCATTCCCTCACCCTAATCCTAACCCTAACCCTAAGCCTCAGCCAAACCGTCTCACTAACCCTAACCATAAACCTCGACCTAACCCTAACGCTAACCCTAAATGAAACCCTCACCCTAACCCTAAACCTCACCCTCACTCACACCCTCACACTCAGCTTTACACAAAACCTAACCCTAAACCTAAACCTAAGCCTCACACTCACCCTCACACTAACTCTAACCCTAACCTTAACCTTGACCCTAACCCTAACCCCAACCCTATACCTAACCCTCAACCTAACTCTAACCCTAACCCTCACACTAACACTAACCCTCACCCTAACCCTAATCCTAACCGTAATGCTATCCCTAAACTTCAACCTCACCCTAACCCTAACTCTAACCCTAAACCTAAACCTAACTCTCACCCTAACGCTCACCCTAACCCTCAACCTAACCCTAACCCTCACCCTCACCCTAAACCTCACCTTAAAACTTACCCTCCACCTAACCCTAACCCTAACCCTAACTCTAACCCTCACCATCAACTTAAGCCTAACCTGAACCCTAAACCTCACCCTAAATCTAACGCTATCCCTAAACTTTACCCTCACCCTAAACCTTATCCTAACCCTTACCCTCATCATAACCCTAACCCTAACCCTAACCCTAATCCTCACCGCAACCCTAAGCCTCACCCTCACCCTAGCCCTCACCCTAAAACTGACCCTAACCCTAACCCTCACCCTCACCCTCACCCCACCCTCAAACTAACCCGAACCCTAACCCTAACCCTAACCCTAATGCTGAGCCTAAACCTCAACCTGACCCTAACCCTCACCCTAACCCTAAACCTAACCCTAATGCTATCCCTAACCCTCACCCTCACCCTAACCCTCATTCTAACCCTTACCTTCACTCTAACCCTCACCCTAACCCTAACCCTAATACTAACACTAAACCTCACCCTTACCCTGAACCTAAACCTAAACCCAAACCTAACAGTCACCCTAATGCTCACCCTAACCCTCAACCTAAACCTAACCCTCACCCTCACCTTAACCCTCACCCTAAACCTTACCCTCACACTAACAATAACCCTAAATATAAATCTAACCCTCACCCTCGCCCTAAGACTAACCTGAACCCTAACCCTCACCCTTACCCTCACCCTAACTCTAACGCTATCCCTAATCCTCACCCTCACCCTAAACCTCATCCTTACCCTTACCGTCACCATAACCCTTAACCTTAACCTAACCCTAATCCTTACTATAACCCTATCCTTCACCCTCACCCTACCCTCACAGTCACCTTAACCCTCATTCTAAACCAAACCACCACCCACACCCTAAAATTCACCCGAACACGAACCGTCACCCTCACCCTAGCCCTACCCTAAACCTCACCCTAACCCTAACCCTCACCCTAAACCTAACTCTAACCATCACCCTCCTAGTAACCCTACCCTCAACTTAAACCTCACCCTAACCCCAACGCTAACCCTAACCCTCACTAAACTAAACCCTAACCCTAAACTTCACCCCAACCCTTATCCTCACACTAACCCTAACCCTAACCCTCACATAAAACCTAACCCTAAACCGACCCCTCATATTACCCCTCACCATAACCCTAACCTTAACCCTAACCCTCACCCGAACTCTATCCCTCACCCTCACGCTCACAATCACCCTCAGCCTAACCCAAACCCTCATCCTAACCCTAACCATCACCCACACCCTCAGCCAAAATCTAACCCTAAACCTAACCCTAACCCTCACCCTCACCCTAAACTTAACCGTAATCCTATCCTTAACCCTCACCCTAACCCACACACTAACCCTAACGCTACCCATAACCCTCACCCTAAACCTCACCCTAAACCTTACCTTCACCCTAAATTTAACCCTAACCCTAATCCTCACACAAACCCTAACCTTAACCCTAAACCTAAGCTGCACACCCTCACCCTCAACCTAATACCAAACCTAACCCTAATACTCACCCTAAAGCTAACCCTAACCTTAACCATCTCCCTGACCCTAACCCTCACCTACACTCTAACTCTCAAAATAAACCTAACTCTCACCCACAACCTAACCCTCACCCTCACACTCACCCTTACCCTCACCCTAAAGCTCACACTAACCCACACCCTAAACCACACACTAAACCTTAACCTAAACATCACCCTAACCCTAATCCTCACACTAACCCTAACCTTAACCCTAACCTAACGCTCACTCTCACGCTCACCCTAATCCTCACCCTCACCCTCACCCTCACCCTAAGCCTAACCCTCACCATAACCTTAACCCTCATCCTAACCCTACCCCTACCCCTAACCCTCCCACTAACCCTAACACTAACCCTAACCCTCAACCTCATGCTAAACCTCAACCTAACCCTAAACCTAAACATAACCCTAATAGTCATACTAACCCTAACCCTAAAATTAACACTAACCCTCACATTAACCCTAACCCTAATTCAAATCCTAACCCTAACCCTCACATGAACACTAACCCGAACCCTAACCCACACCCTCACCCTAACCCTCACTGTCACCCTGATCCTCAACATAACCCTATTCCTTACCCACAAACTAAACCTCACCATCAACCTCACCCTCACACTTAACCTAAAACTCACCCTCACCCTAACCCTAACCCTAACCCTAATCCTCACCCTAACCCTAACCTTCAGCCTCAACCTCACCCTCACCCTAAGCCTAACCCTAACCCGAACCCTAATCCTAAACCTAACCCTCAACCTCACCCTCACCCTAAACCTAAACCTAAACCTCACCTTCATCCTCACCCTTACCCTAACCCTAACCCTAACCCACACCCTAACCCTAACCCTCACCCTAACCCTAACAATTAACCTCACACTCACCCTAAACCTAACCCTAACCCTCAACCTCACCCTAACCCTCACAGTAACCCTAAGGCTAACCCTGACACTCACCCTCACCCTAACCCTCACCCTAACCCTTATCCTAACACTAACCCTAACCCTAACCTTAACC
Organism: Dipodomys merriami; assembly: GCF_024711535.1. Classification (NCBI taxonomy): domain Eukaryota; kingdom Metazoa; phylum Chordata; class Mammalia; order Rodentia; family Heteromyidae; genus Dipodomys; species Dipodomys merriami. Next base: position 2,864,751 of record NW_027202482.1, on the reverse strand, counting down.
CTCACAGTAACCCTAACCCTCACCCTAACCCGGACCCTACCCCTCATTTTAAACCTCATCCTAAACCTAACCCAAAACCAAACCCTAACCCGAACGCTAACCCTAATCCTCACCCTCACCCTAACAGTCACCATCAACCTTACCCTCACTCTAAGTCTAACCCTCACGGAAAACCTAACCCTCACCCTCACCAGAACCTTCACCGTCACTCTAACCCTACCCTTACCCTAAACATCACCCTAACCCTAACCCTCATCCTCACCCTAACCACAATCCTCACCCTCACCAGAACCCTAACCCTGAAACTCACCCTAACCCTCACCCTCTCACTGACGCTAACCTTATTCCTCACTGTCAGTCTAACCCTCAGCCTAACCCTTACACTTAACCTAAACCTAACTCTAACCCTAACCCTAAACCTCACACTAACCATAACCCTCAACCTAACCCTAACACTAAACCTACCCCTAACCATAAAACTCTCCCTAAACCTAACCCTCACCCGAACCCTAACCCTAAACCTCACCCTCACCCTAGCCCTCACCCTAACCTTAATCCAAACCCTAACCTTAACCCTAACCCTAAACCTCAAGCTAACACTCACCCAAACCCTAACCCTAAACCTAATGCTCACCCTAACCCTAACCCAAATGCAAAGCCTAAACCTCACCCTCACCCAAACCCTCATTCTACACCCTTACCCTCAAGCTCACACTCACCCTAAACCTCACCCTAGGCTTAACCGTCAACCTTACCCTAAACCTAAACCTCACCCTCACCTTCACTCTAACCCTAACCCTAAACCTAACCCTCACACTAACTCTAATTCTCACACTAACCCTAAACCTAACCATAACCCTAACCCTCACCTTAACACTTACCCTAATCCTAACCTGAACACTAACCCTCACCCTAATGCTAACCCTAACTCTAACCCTCACCCTTCCCCTAACCCTCACCCTCACCCTAACCCTCACCCTAAACCTAACTCTAACCCTCATCGACACCCCAACCCTCACCCTTACCCTAAACCTAAACCTAAACCTAAACCTCACCCTCACCCTCACCCTCAACCTTACCCTAACCCTAACCCTAACCCTCACCCTAACCCTAACCCTAACCTTCACCTTAATTCTAACCCTAACCCTCACCCTAACCCTCACCCTAACACTAATGCTAATCCTAACCCTCACCCTTACCCTAATCCTCTCCCTAACCCTTACACTCACACTAACCCTAAACCTAACCCTAATCCTCACACTAACCCTAATCCTAACCCTAAACCTCAAACTCACCCTAGCCCTTACTGTCACCCTAACCCTCACTCTAAACCTAAATGTCACCCACACCCTTATACTCACCCTAACCGTCACCCTCAACCTAACATTAACCCTAACCCTAACCCTCACCCTCAACCTAACCCTATCCCTAACACTCACCCTAACCTTAACCCTAACCTTCACACTAACACTAACCCTACCTCGAACTCTAACCCTAAATTTAACTCTCACCCTCACCCTAAACCTAACCAAAACCCTAACCCTCACCCTAAGCCTAACCCTAAACCTAATGCTATCGCAAAACCTCACCCTAACCCTAACACTCAATCTAACCCTTAAACTCACCCTAACCCTAACCCTAATCCTAAACCTAAACCTCACTCTAACCCTAACCCTAACCCTAACCCTAACCCTAACCCTATCCCTCAATATAACCCTCTCCCTCACCCTCACCCTAAACCTAACTGTAACCCTAATCCTCACCCTAACCGTAACTCTAACCCTAATGCTATCCCTAAGCCTCACCCTCAACATAAACCTCACTCTAACTCTTTCCCTCAACCTAACCCTAACCCTAAAACTAAACCTCACCCTAGCCCTCACCCTAAACCTAAACCTAACCCTAACCCTCACACTAACATTCACCCTAACGCTCACCCTAACCCTGACCCTCACCCTAACCCTAAACCTTTCCCTCACCCTAATCCTAACCTTAACCCTAAACCTCAGCCAAACAGTATCCCTAACCATAACCATAACCCTCAATCTATCTCGAACCCTAACCATAAACCTAACCCTCACCCTAACCCTAAACCTCACCCTCACCCTCACCCTCACCCTCAGCCTAACCCAAACCCTAACCCTAACTCTAACCCTCACCATCACCCGAAACCTTACCTCATACATAACCCTCACCCTAAACCGCACCCTAATTCTAACGCTATCCCTAAACCTCACCCTCACCCTAAATTTCATCCTAAACCTTACCCTGATCATAACCCTAATCATAACCATAAACCTAATCCTCACCTAACCCTAAACCCTAACCCTCACCCTCACCCTAACCCTCACCTTCACATTAACCCTCACCCTAACCCTAATCGTCACCTACACCCTAAATCTCACCTTCACCCGAACCCTCACCCCCACTCTTGTCTTTCCCTAAACCTCACCCTAACCCTAACCCTCACCCTAAATCTAAATCTAACCCCCACCCTCATACTAACCCTATCCCTCACTTTAACCCTCACAATAACTCTCACCCTAACTCTAAAGCTAACCCTAAACCTCACTCTCACCTTAACCCTAACCCTAAACCTTATCCTCACACTATCCCTAATCCTAACCCTAACACTCACATTAAGCCGAACCCTCACCATAACCTTAACCCTACCCCTCACCCTACCCCTCAACCTACCAATTACCTTCACCCTAAACATCACCCTAAACATAACCCTCAACTGAACCCTAACCCTAATCCTCACCTTAACCCTAACCCTGACTTTAAACATCACCCTAATCCTAATCCTCACCCTAAACTTAACCCTAAGCCTTTCTTAACCGCAACCCTCACCCTCACCCTAACACTCTCGCTCACCCTAGACCTCACCCTAAAACTGACACTAACCCTAACCCTCACCCCCAAGCGCATCCCACCCTCAACATAACACTAAATCTAACACTCACCCTAACACTAACCCTAACCCTAATGCTAACCCTAAACCTCAACCTCACCTTAACCCTCACACTCACCCTTACCCTCACCCTCAACCTCACCCTAAACTTAACACTAACCCTAACACTCACCCTAACACTCACACTAACCAAAACCCTAACCTTCAGCATAATCCTCACCCTAAACTTAACCCTAACGCTAATCTTCACCCTATACCTAACCCTAACCATAAACCTCACCCTAACCCTCACACTCACCATAAACCTAATGCTAACATTAAACCTCAATCTCACCCTAAACCTCGCCCTAACAGGAACAATCATCTTAAACCTATCCCTCAGCCTCACCCTAACCCTCACTCTAACCCAAAACCTAACAGTAACCCTCACCCTAACACTCACCCTAACCTTAAGCCTAACCCTAACCCTCACACTCACCTTCACCCTCATCCTAACCCTTGTCCTCCCCCGAACCCTAAACCTAACCTTTAGCCTAACCCTCATCCTAAACCTAACCCTAACTCTAACCCGCACCCTAACCTTAACCCTAACCCTAATCCTAACCCTCACCCTAACCCTAACCCTCACACTCAGCCTCAACCTCAACCTATGTATAACCCTAACCCTAAGCTTAATTCAAACCCTAAACCTTACCCTCACCATAACTCTAAACCTAACCCTAACCAAAACCCTCACGCTAACCCTAAACCTATCCCTAAACCCCACCCTAACCTTAACCCTAATCCTAAACCTAACCCTCACCCTCACCCTAACCCTTAACCTCACCATAACCCTAAGCCTAACCTTCAGCCTAATACTCATCCTAACCCTAACCCTAACCCTAACCCTCACTCAAACCTTAAACCTAATATTAACCCTAACACTCACTCAAACACTAACCCTCCCCTTCACCCTCAACCTCACCATCACCCTCACCCTAACCCTCACCATCACCATAACCCTAACCCTAACCCTAAACCTCACGCTAAACCTAACCCTCAGCGTCACCCTGACCATCAAACTCAACCTATCCCTAGCCCTCACCTTCGCCCTAACCCTAACCATAAACCTAACTCTGACCTTCAACCTCACCCTCACCATAAGCCTAACCCTACACCTAAGCCTAATCCTAAACCAAACTCTCACCTTCACTTTCACCCTAAAGCTAAACCTCCCCCTAACCCTAACACTAACACTAGCCCTCACACTAATCCTTACCCTCACCCTCACCTTAACCCTAACCCTCACCCTAACACTAACCCTAAACCTAACCCTTACCGTCACCCTCACCCTCACCCTAAACCTAACCCTAACCCTAATGCTAACCCTAACCTTCACACTCACCATAACCCTAACCCTAACCCTAAACCTCACCCTAACCCTAAACCTAACCCAAATTCTATCCCTAACCCTCACCCTCATCCTAACCCTCATTCTAACCCTTACCTACACCCTAAACCTCACCCTAACCCTAACCCTAACACTAACACTAAACCTCATGCTAACCCTGGCCCTAAACCTAAACCTAAACCTAATCCTCACCCTAATGCTCACCCTAACCCTCAACCTAAAACTGTACCTCACCCTCACACTATCTCTCACCCTAAAACTTACCCTCACCCTAACAATAACCCTAAACCTAACTCTAACCCTCACCCTCACCCTAAGCCTAACCCTCACCTACACCCTCACCATCACCCTCACCCTCACCCTAACCCTCACCCTAACCCTTACCTTAATCCTCACATAACCCTAACCCTCACATTAAAGTTCACCCTTATCCTAATCCTCACCTTAACCCTATCCCTAAGCCTTTCCTAACAGAAACCCTCACCCTCACCCTAAACATCACCCTAACCCTCACCCTCACCCTAGCCTTCACCCTAAAACTTACCTTAACCCTAACCCTCACCCTCAACCTCATGCCCAAATTCAGCCTAACCCTAACCCTAAACCTAATACTAGCCTCAAATTGAACCCTTACCCTCTCCCTCACCCTAACCCTAACCTTAACTCTAAGGCTAACACTAGCCCTCACGCTCACCCTAACCCTAATCCTAATCCTAAAATTCACCCTAACCCTAATAAAACCCTAAAACTCAAGCTCACCCTAAACCTCACCCTAAACCTTACCCTCACCCTCAACCTCACCCTAACCCTAACTCTAACCCTAACCCTAAACCTCATGCTAACCCTCATCCTAACCCTCACCCTACCCCTCAGCCTAACCCTCACCCTAAACCTAACCCTAACCCGAATCCTCACACTCACCCTCACCCTCACCATCAACCGCACCCGAAACCTCACCCTCACCCTCACCCTAACCTATCCCTAACCCTAACCCTCATCCTAAAACTAACTCTGACCCTCACCCTCTCAATCACCCTAAGCATAACCCTAAACGTAAGCCTAATGCTAAACCTAACCCTCACACTCATCCTCACCCTAAACCTAAATCTCACCCTAAAACTAACCCTAACCCTAGCCCTCACCCTAACCCTTACCCTCACCATCACTATAACCCTCACCCTAACCATAACCCTCACCCTAACACTAACCCTAACCCTGACCCTCACCCTCAACCTAACCCTAACCCTAACCCTAAACCTCACACTAACCATAAGCCTAACCCTTACCCTAACCTCAACCCTAACACTCACCCTAAACTTAATCCTAAACCTAATGCTATTTCTAACCCTCAACCTCAGCCTAATCCTCACTCTAACCCTTACCCTCACCCTAACCCTAACCCTAACCCTAAACCTAAACCTCACCCTAACCGTCACCCTCACCCTAAACCTAACCCTAACCCTCATCCTAACTCTCACCCTAACGCTCACATTCACCCTAACCCTCACCGTCACCCTAACCCTCACCCTAATCCTTTCTCTTACCCTAACCCATAAACTAACCCTCAGCCAAACGCTAATCCTAACCCTAAGCCTAAACCTAAACCTAAATCTCACCCAAAACCTAAACCTCACACTCACCCTCACCCTCAGCCTAACCCTAACCCTAACCCTAATGCTAACCCTAACCCTCAGACTCACCCTCAATCTAAATCTAACCCTAACCCTAACACTGACCCTCACCCTAATCCCAACCGTATCCCTAACCCTCACCCTAACCCTAACCCTCACCCTAACCCTAACCCTCACCCTAACCCTAACCCTCACCCTAACCCTAACCCTAACCCTCACCCTAACACTAACCCCAACGCTTATGCTATCCCTAACCCTCACCCTCACCCTAACCATCACTCCAACCCTTACCATCACCCTAAACCTCACCCTAACCCTAAACCTAAACTTAAAGCTCACCCTAACGCTCACCCTAACCCTAAACCTAAACTTTACCCTCACCCTAACGCTCATGCCAACCCTCAACCTAACCCTAATCCTAACACTAGCCCTAACCCTAACCTTAACTCTCATTTCACGGTAACCCTCAACATCACCTTAACCCTCACTCCAAACTTAACCCTTACCTACACCTTCACCCTCACTCTGATTCTGACCCTAACCCTCACCCTAAACCTAACCTTAATCCTCACATAAACCTAACCCTCACCTTAAACCTCACCCTCACCCTAATCCTCACCCTAACCCTAAACCTAAGCCTTTCCTAAACGAAACCTTCACCCTCACCCTAACACTCACTCTAACACTAACCCTAACCCTCACCCTCACCATAGTCCTCATCCAAAACGTAAACCTAACCCTAACCCTCACCCTCACCCTCACTCTAACCCTAACCATATCCATAACTCTAATGTTAACACTAGCCCTCAACCTCACTCTAACCCTAATCCTAACCCTAAGTCTCACCCTAACACTAACACTAACCCTAAACCTCAACCTCACCTTAACCCTCATCCTAACCCTTACCCTCACCCTCAAACTCATCCTAACCCTAACTCTAACCCTAACCATAATCCTCACGCTAACCCTCACCCTAAACCGAACCCTAACCATACACCTCAGCCTAACCCTCACCCTAAACCTAACCCTAAACCTAATCCTCACCCTATCCCTAATCCTAACCCTAACCCTCACCCTAACTCTCAACCTCACCGTAACCCTAATGCTAACATTAACACTCAACCTCAACCTAACCCTCACCCTAAACCTTACACTCACCCTAACCCTAACCCTAACCCTAACCCTCACACTAAACCTAACCCTCACCCTAACAAGAACCCTAACCAAAATCCTCACCTTATACCTAATCCTAACCCTAAACCTCACCTTAACCCTCACCCTCACCATAAAACTAATGCTAACATTAACCCTCAACATCACCCTAACCTCGCCCTAAAACTTACCCTTACCTTAACCCTATCCCTCACCCTCCCCCTAACCCTCACCCTAACCCTTATCCTCCCCATAACCCTAACCCTCATCCTAAACCTAATCCTAACACTAACCCTCACCCAAACCTTAACACTAACCCTAACCTTAACCCTCATCCTAAACCTAACCCTCACCCTCAGCCTAAATCTAATTCAAACCCTAACTCTCACCCTCACACTAACTCTAAACCTAACCCTAACCAAAACCCTCACCCTCAACTTAACCCTAACCCTATCCCTAACCTTCACCCTAACCCTCACCCTCACCCTCAACCTAACCCTAAGCATAACCCTCAGCCTAACCCTCATCCTAACCGTAACCTTAACCCTCAACTTAACCTTATCCCTAACCCTAAGCCTAACCCTCACATTCACCCTAACACTCACTGTCACCCTAACGCTCATACCAACCCTAACCCTCACCTACACCCTCTCCCTCACCCTCACTCTCACCCTCACCCTCACCCTAAGACTCACTCTCACCCTAAACATCACCCTAACCTATCCCTCACCTTAATCCTAACCTTAATCCTCACACCATCGAAACCCTCACCTTAAACCTCACCCTCATCCTAATCCTCACCCTAAACCTAAACCTAAGCCTTTCCTAACCAAAACCCTCACCTTCACCATAACCCTCACCCTAACCTTCACCTTTACCCTAGCCCTCACCCTAAACCTAATCCTAAACCTCACCCTAACCCTCACCCTCACCCTCACCCTAACCCTAACCCTAACCCTAATGCTAACACTAGCCCTCACCCTCACCCTAACCCTAATCCTAACCCTAACCCTCACCCTTAACCTAATGCTAACCCTAAACATAAACCTCACCCTAAATCTCACCCTAACTGTTACCCTCACCCTCAACATCACCCTAAACATAAACCTAACCCTAAAAATAACCTTCAACCTAATCCACACCCTAACACCAACCCTAATCCTACCCCTCAGCCTAACCCTCACCCTAAACCTAACCCTAACCCAAATCCTCACCCTATCCCTAACCCTAACCCTAACCCTCACCCTAACTGTCACCCTCACCGTAACCCTAATGATAACATTAACCCTCATGCTCACCCTAAACCTTACCCTATCCCTTTCCTTCACCTTAACCCTATCCCTCACCTTCACCCTAACGTTTAACCTATCCGTTAGACTCACCCTAACCCTCACCCTCACCCTAACCCTAAATCTAACACTAACCTATACCCTAAACCTAAGCCTAACCCTAACCCTCACATTACCCTCACCCTAACCCTTACCCTCCCCTAAACCCTAACCCTACCCCTCAGCCTAACCTTCAACCTAAACCTAACCCTAAACCTAATCCTCACCCTATACCTAACCCTAACCCTCACCCTAATCATCACCCTCCCCATAAACGTAATGCTAACATTAACCCTGAAGTTCACCCTAAACCTCGAAATAACCCTTACCCTCACCTTAACCCTATCCCTCACCTTCACCCTAACCCTAACCCTAACCGTTAGGCTCACCCTAACCCTCACCCTAAACCTAACCCTAAATCTAACACTAACCCTCACCCTAATACTCACCCTAACCTAAGCCTAACCCTAACCCTCACATTACCCTCACCCTAATCCTTACCCTCCCCCAAACCCTAAACCTAACCCTCAGCCTAACCCTCATCCTAAACCTAACCCTAATCATAACCCTCACCCTAACCTTAACCCTAACACTAATCCTCACATTAAACCTAAACCTCACCCTAAACCTAACCGTACACGTTACTTTAACCCTAACTTTAACCTATCCCTAACCTTAAAGTTCACACCAACCCTAACCCTAACCATAAGCCTAAACCTCAAACTCACACTAACCCTCACTCAAACCCTAATCCTCACCATAACCCGAACCGGAACACTCACCCTAACCGTCACCCTCAACCTAAACATCACCTTAACCCTAACCCTCAACCTAACACTAACCATAATCCTCAACCTCACCCTATCCTTAACACAAACCCTAACCCTAAACCTAACTTTCACGGTAACCCTCACGCTAACACTCAGGCTAACCCAAACCCTCACTCTCACCCTAACCCTAACACTAACCCTAACCCTCACCCTAACCCTCAACCTCACCGTAACTCTAATGCTAACATTAACCCTCACCCTAAACCTTACCCTCACCCTAAACCTAACCCTAACCCTAACCCTCACACTAAACCTAAAACTCACCCTAACAATAACGCTAACCCCACTCCTCCCACTAACACTCACCGTAACCATACCCTCACCCTAATCCTAACCGTAAGCCTTGCCCTCAGCCTCACCCTATCCCTCACCCTAATATTAAACCTAACACTAACCAAAAAACTAAACCTAAACATAAATCTCACATTCACCTTCACCCTCACCATCCCCCTCACCCTAACCCTCAACCTAAACCTAAACCTCACCCTATCCCTAACCGTAGCCCTCACCCTAACCCTAACACTAACCCTAAAACTAAACCTCACCCTTGCACTCAACCTTACCCTAAACCTAAACCTAACCCTCATCCTAACGTTCAACCTAACCCTCACCCTAACCCTAACCCTCACCATCACCCTAACTCCAACCCTATCACTAAACCTCAACCTCAACCTAACCCTAACCCTAACCCTAATGCTAACCCTAACCCTCACACTCACCCTCAACCTAATTCTAACCCTAACCCTCACCCTGACCTTCACCCTAACGCCAACCCTATTCCTAACCCTCAAGCTAACCCTAACCCTCACCCTAACACTAAACCTAACACTCACGCTAACCCTAACACTAATGCTAATGCTATCCCTAACCCTCACCCTCACCATAACCCTCACTCCAACCCTTACCATCAACCTAACCCTAACCCTAACACTAACACTAAACCCTCAACCTAAACATAAACATAAACTTAACTCAGCCTAAGGCTCACCCTAACCCTCAACCTAACCCTAACCCTCACCCTCATCCTAAACCTCACCCTAAACCTTACCCTCACCCTAACCCTAACCCTAAACCCAACTCTAAGCCTCACCCTCACACTAAGCCTAACGTAAACCCTAACCCTCACCCTAACCCTCACACTAACTATAACGCTATCCTTAAACCTCACCCTCACCCTATACCTCATCCTAATCCTTATCCTCACCATAAGTTTAACTCTAACCCTAACCGTTATCCTCACTGCAACCCTAACCCTCACCCTCATATTAACCCTAACCATCACCTTAACCCTCACCCTAACCCTAACCGACACCCAAACCCTAAAACTCACCATCACCCAAACCCTCACAAGAACCGTAACGTTACCCTAAACCTGAGACTAACCCTATCAATCACCCTAAACCTAACTCTAACCCTCACCCTCATACTAACACTAACCCTCACCTTAACCCTCACACTAACCCTAACGCTAACCCTAAACCTCACTCTCACTCTAACTCTCACCCTAAACCTTATCCTCACACTAATCCTAACCCTAACCCTAACCCTCACATTAACCCTAAACCTTACCCAAATCCTCATCCTACCCCTCACACCAAACCTAACTCTAAGCCTCAGTGTAACCCTAACCCTAACCCTTACCTTCACCCTAACCCTCAAGTCACCCTAACCCACACGCTAACCCGAACCCTCACCTATACCCTCAACCTCAACATCACTCACACCCTCACCCTAACCGTCACCCTCACCCTAAACATAACCCTAAACCTAACCCTCAACCTAACCCTAACCCTAATCCTCACCCTAACAATAACCCTCACCTTAAACCTCACCATGACCCTAATCCTCACCCTAACCCTAACCCTAAGCCTTTCCTAAACGAAACAATCACCCTCACCATAACTCTTTCCCTAACCCTCACCCTCACCCTAGGCCTCACCCTAAAGCTTACCCTAACCCTAACCCTCACCCTCAACCTCACCCCCACCCTCAAACTAACCCAAACCCTAACTCTCACCCTAACCCTAAACCTAACACTAATGATAGTCCTAAATCTCCACCTCACCCTAAACCTCAACCTAACCCTTACCTCACCCTCAACCTCACCCTAACCTTAAAACTAAACCTAACCCTAACCCTAACCTTCACCCTAATGCTCACCCTAACCCTCACTCTAACCCTAACACTCACCAAAACCTTAACCCTCAACCTAAACCTTTCCCTCACCCTAATCCTAACCCTAACATTAACCCTAACCCTCACACTAACTCTATCCATCACCCTAACCCTAACCCTGATCCTCAGCCATAACCTCATCCTAAACCTAACCCTAACACTAACTCTAACCCTCACCCTCACCCTAAGCCTAACCTGAAACCACACCCTCAACCTCACCTTCACCCTAACTCTAAGCTGTCCCTATCCCTCACCCTCACCCTAACCCTAACGGTCACCTTAACCCTCACCCTTACGCTAACTGTCATGCACACCCTAAAACTCACCCTCACCCTAACCCTCACACTAACCTTAACCCTAAACATAACCCAAACCCTCAGCCTAAACCTCACCCTAAATGTAACACTAACCCTAATACTCACCCTAAACCTAATACTAACCCTCAATCTAATGCTCACCCTAACCCTCACCCTAACCTTAACATTCACCATCACCCTAACCCTAAACCTAATCCTAAACCTAACCCTCACCCTCACCCTAAACCTTAACCTCACCATAACCCTAAGACTAAACCTCAGCCTAACCCTCATACTAACCCTAAACCTAACCCTAACATTCACTGCAATGTTAACCCTAACCCTAACCCTAACCCTCACCCTCACCCGCAACCTCATCATCACCCTCACCCTAAACCTCACAAACACCCTCACCCTAACCCTAACCATAACCCTAAACCTCACCCTAAACCAAACCATCACCCTCACCCTCAACATTATCCTCACCCTAATCTTCACCCTCACCCTCACCCTAACCCTAACCATAACCCTAACCCTCACCCTAAACCAAACTCTGACCCTCACCCTCACCCTCACCTAAGCCTAACCCAACACCTAAGCCAAATCCTAAACCTAACCCTCCCCCTCCCCCTCACCCAAACCTAAAAATCAGCCTAATTCTAAGCCTAAACCTAGCCCTCACCGTAAGACTTACACTCACCATCACCCTAACACTAATCGTCAACCTAAACCTAACATTCAACCTAACCCTAACCCTAACCCACACCCTCAACCTAACCCTAACCCTAACCCTCACATTAAACCTAAACCTAACCGTAAAGCTAAACCTAACCCCCATCCTTAACCTCACCATAACCCTCACCCTAAATCTAACCCTCACCCTAACCCTAACCCTAGCCCTAATGCTATCCTTAAACCTCACCCTCACCCTAACACTAACTCTAACCCTTACCCTCAACCTAACCCTCACGCTAACCCTAACCCTAACCCTAACACTAAACCTCATCCAAACCCTCATCCAAACCCTAAACCTAAACCTAACCCTCACCCTAATGCTCACTGAAACCCTCAACCTAACCATAATCCTCACCCTCACCCTAACCCTCACTCTATATCTTACCTTCATCCTAACCCTAAACCTAACCCTTACTCTAACCCTCAATCTCACCCTAAGCCTAACCCGAACCTTAACCCTCACCCAAACCCTCACCCTAACTATAATGATACCCCTAAAACTCACCCTCACCCTAAACCTCATCCTAACCCTCACCCTCAACATAACCCCAAACCTAACACTAACCCTAATCCTCACCGTAACCCGAACCGTCAACCTCACCCTAACTCTCACAGTCAACTTAACCCTCACCCTAAACCTAACCATCAACCTCTCCGTAAAACTCAACCTCACCCGAACACTCACCCTGACCCTAACTCTACCCTAAACCTCACCTTAACTCTAACACTCACCCTAAACCTAACTCTAAACCTCACCCCCATACTAACCCTAACCCTAACCCTAACCCTCACACTAACCCTAACCCTAACCCTCACCGAAACCCTAAACCTCACTCTCACGCTCAACCTCACCATCACCCTCACCCTAACCCTCACCCTCACCCTCAACCTAACCCTAACCATAACACTAACCCTCACACTAAACCTACCCCTCAACCTCACCCTCACCATCACCCTCACACTAACCCTCACCCTCACCCTCACCCTAACCCTAACCGTAACACTAACCTTCACCTTAAACCTAACTCTTAACCTTACACTCACCCTAAACCTCATCCTAACACTAAGACTAACGCTAGCCCTCACCGTAACACTTACCCTCACCGCCACCCTAAACATAACCCTCAACCTAAACCTAACCATCGCCCTAATCCTAACCCTAACCCTCACCCTTACCCTAATCCTAACCCTATACCTAACACTGTCCTTCACCCTAACCCTAATGCTAACACTAAACCTCACTCTCACCCTAACCCTAAGCCTAAGCCTAACCCTAACCCTAACCCTAACACTAACCCTAACACTAAACCTCACCCTAACCCTCACCCTAACCCTAAATCTAAACCTAATCCTCACCCTAATGCTCACCCTAACCCTCAACCTAACCATAATCCTCACTCTCAGCCTAACGTTCACCCTAAACCTTATCCTCACCCTAACCCTAACCCTAAACCTAACTCTAACCTTCACCCTCACCCTAAGCCTTACCCGAACCCTAATCCTCACCCAAACCCTCACCCTAATTCTAACGTTATCCCTAAAACTCACCCTCAACCTAAAGCTCATCCTACCCCTTACCCTCAACATAAGCCTAACCCTAACCCTAATCCTCACCATAATCCAAACTCTCACCCTCACCCTAACCCTCACCATCACCTTAACACTCACCCTAAACCTAACCATCACCCTCTCCCTAAAATTCACCCTCACCCTGACCCTAAACCTCCCCTAAACCTCACCGTAAACCTAACACTCACCCTAAACCTAACTCTAAACCTCACCCTCATACTAACCCTAACCCTAACCCTCACCTTATTGCTCAGCCTAATCCTCACTCTAACCATAAGGCTAACCATATCCCTCATTCTCATCCTAACCCTCATGCTAACCCTTATCCTCACACTAACCCTAACACTAACCCTAACCCTTACATTAACAATAACCCCCAACCTAACCCTAAAGCTACCCCTCACTCTACCCCTCCCCCTACCCCTCCCCCTACCCTTCCCCCTAACCCTAACCTGAACCCTCACCCTAAACCTAACCCTAACCTTCACATTCACTATAACCCTCACCTAACCCTAAACCTCACCTACAACTTTACCCTCAACCTCAACCTCACCCTCGCCCTAAACATCACCCTAAACCTAACCCTCAACCTAACCCTAACCCTAATCCTCATTCTAAACATAAACCTCAACTTAAACCTCACCCTCAACCTAATACTCACCCTAAACCGAACCCTAAGCCTTTCCTAACAGAAAATCCTCACCCTCACCCTAACCCTCACGCTCACCCTAGCCCTCACCCTAAAACTAACCTTAATCCTAATCCTCACCCTCAACCTATCCTCCACCCTCAGCCTACCCCTAATCCTAACGCTAATCCTAAGCCTATCTGTATACCTAACCCTCACCCACACTATAACCATAACCCTAAACATTACCATAATGCTAACACTAGCCCTCACCCTCACCCTAACCCTAACCCTAACCCAAAACCTCACCCTAACCCTAATGCTAACCCTAAAACTCAATCTCACGCTAACCCTCAACCTAAACCTTACACTCACCATCCATTTCACCCTAACCCTAACCCTAATACTAACCCTACCCCTCAGCCGAACCCTCACCCTAAACCTAAACCTAACCCTAATCCTCACCCTATCCCTAACCCTAACTCTAACGCTCACTCTAACCCTTACCCTCACCGTAACCCTAACACTAACATTAACCCTCAACCTCACCCTAACCCTAACCCTCACCCTAAAGATCACCATAACCCTAAGCCTAACCCTCCCCTCACCCTCACCTTAACACTCACCGTAAACCTTACCTTCACCCAAACCCTAAACCTAACCCTCAGATTAACCCTCATTCTAACCCTAACCCTAACCCTAACCCTCAACTTAACTGTAACCCTAACATTAACCCTAACCCTCACCCTCACCCTCACCCTAAGCTTAACCCTACACCTAAGCTTAATCCTAAACCTAACCCTCACACTCAACCTCACCCTAAACCTAATCCTCACCCTAATGCTCACCCTATCCCTAACCCTCACCCTAACCCTAACCCTAACCCTAAACCTTGCCCTCACCGTAATCCTAACCCTAACCCTAACTGTAACCCTCACCCTCACCCTAAGCCTAACCCGAATCCTAACCCTCACACTAACCCTCACCCTAACGCTAACGCTATACCTAAACCGCACCCTCTACCTAAACCTCATCCTAACCCTTACCCTCACCATAACCTTAACACTAACCCTAAGCCTAATCCTCACCATAATCCTAACCCTCACACTCACCCTAACCCACACCGTCACCTTAACCCTCACCCTAACCCTAACCATCACATTCACCCTAAAAGTCATCCTCACCCGAACCCGAACCCTCACCTTAACCCTTCCTAAATTTCACCCTAATCCTAACCCTCACCCTAATCCTAACTCTAACCCTCACCCTCATGCTAACACTAACTCTCACCTTAAACCTCACCCAACCCTCACCCTAAACCTAATGCTAAACCTAACCCTCACTATCACCCTAATCATCACCCTAATCCTTATCCTCACACTAACCCAAACCCTAACCCTAACCCTTAAATTAACCCTAACTCCCACCCTAACCCTAAACCTACCCTTCACCCTACACCTCACCCTAACCCTAAGCCTAACCCTCACCCTAACCCTAGCCCTAACCCTCATCTTGACCCTAACCCTCACTGTCACACTAACCCTCACCCTAAACCTAAACCTCACCTACAACCTCACCTTCACCATCACCCTCACCCTCACCCTCACCCTAACACAAACTCTGGACCTAAACGTCACCCTAACCCTATCCATCACCCTAATCCTAACCCTAATCCTCACCCTAACCCTAATCTTCACCTTAAACTTCACCCTCACCCTAACCCAAACCTTAAGAAATACCTAACCGAAACTCTCACCCTCACCCTAACCCTCACCCTAAACCTCACCCTCACCCTAGTCCTCACCCTAAAAAACTAACCCTAACCATAACCCTCATCCTCATTCTCACCCTCACCCTCAGCCTAACCCTAACCCTAAACCTAATCCTAAACCTAAACCTCCCCTCACCCTCATCCTAACGCTAACCCTAACGCTAACACTAACCCTAATGCTAACACTAGCCCTCACCCTCACTCTTACACTAAACCGAACCCTAAACCTCACCCTAACTGTAACCCTAATGCTAATCCTAAACCTCAACCTCAACCTAAACCTCACCCTAACTCTTACCCTCACCCTCAACCTCACCCGAAACCTTAGCCTAAACCTAACCCTAAACCTCACTCTAACCCTCACACTAAACCTAAACCTAGCCCCACCCCTCAGCCTAACCCTCACCCTAAACCTAACCCTAACCCAAATCCTCACCCTATCCCTAACCCTAACCCTAACCTTCACCCTCACTGTATCCCTAATGCTAACATTAACCCTCAATGTCACCGTTAACCTCGCCCTAAATCTTACTCTCACCTTAACCCTATCCCTCACCTTCACCCTAACCCTCACCCTCAGCCTCAACCTCAACCTCAGTGTAACCCTAAACCTAACCCTAATTCAAAACTTAACCCTCAACCTCACCCTAATTGTAATTCTAACCCTAAGAAAAACTCTCACCATAACCCTAAACCTAACACTATCCCTAATCCTAACTCTAACCCTAACCCTAATCCTAAATCTAAACCTCACCCTCATCATAATCCTTACCCTCACCCAAACCCTAAGTCTCACGCTCAGCCTAAACCTCATCCTAACCCTAACCCTAACCCTAACCTTAACCCTAAGCCTAATCCACACCAAAACCCTAACCCTCAACCTCACCCTCAACCTCACCCCCACCCTAACCCTAAACATTACCCTAACCCTCACCCTCACCCTCAACGTCACCCCACCCTCAACCTAACCCTATGCCTAACCCTCATCCTAACCCTAACACTAACCCTAATGCTATCCCTAACCCTCACCCTCACCCTAACCCTCACTTTAAACCTTAACCTCATCCTATCCCTCACCCTAACCCTAACCCTAACACTAACACTAAACCTCACCCTAACCCTCACAATAACCCTAATCCTAAACCGAACACTCACCTTAAAGGCCACCCTAACCCTCAACCTAACCCTAACCCTCACCCTCACCCTAACCTTCACCCTAAAACTTACCCTTACCCTACCCCAAACACTAACCCTAACTCTAAACGCCACGCTCATCCTAAGCCTAACCTGCAACCTAACCCTCACCCTAACCCTCACCCTAACCCTAACGGTGTCCCTAAACCTCACCCTCAGCCTAAACCTCATTCTAAACCTTACCCTCATCATAAACCTAACACTAACCCTAACCCTAATCCTCACCGCAACCTTAGCCGTCACCATTACCCTAACGCTCATCATCACCTTAACACTCACCCTAACCCTAACCGTCATCAATACCCTAAAACTCCCCCTCCCCCTCCCCCTCCCCCTCCCCCTCACCTTACCCTAACCTTATCCTAAACCTCACCCAAAACCTAAACTTCACCCTAAACCTAACTCTAACTCTCACCCTAATAGTAAACCTTACCCTCACCTTAACCCTCACCCTAACCCTCACCCTAAACCTCACCCTAACACTTATACTCACACTAACCCTAACCCTAACCCTATCCCTCACATTAACCCTAACCCTAACCCTCACCCTAGCCCACACCCTAACCCTAACCATAACCCTCAATCTAACCCTAACCCTAACACTCAACTTTACCCTAACCCTCACCGTCACCCTACCCTCAATCTAACATTAACCCTCACCTATACCCTCACCCTCACCATCACCCTCACCCTCACCCTTCCCCTAACACTCACACTCACCCTAAAAATCAACCTAACCCAAACCCTCACCCTAACCCTAACCCTAATCCTCAACCTAACCCTAAACCTCAGCTTAAATCTCTCCCTCAACCTAATCCTCACCCTAAACCTAACCCTAAGCCTTTCTTAACCGAAACCATCACCCTCAACCTAACCTAACCCTCACCGTAACCCTCATCCTCAACTTAGCCATCACCCTAAAACTATCCCTAACCCTAAGGCTCATCCTCAACTTCACCACCACCCTCAACCTAACCCTAACACTAACCCTAACCCTCACCCTAACCCTAACCCTAATGCTAACCCTAAAACTCAACCTCACCCTAACCCTCAAACTATCCCCCCCTCAATCTCAATGTAAACCTAACCCTAACACTAACCCTAACCCTAAACCTCCCCTAACCCTCACGCTAACCCTAACCCTAACCCTACCCCTCAGTTTAACCCTCCCCTAAACCTATCCCTAAACCTAATCCTCTCCCTATACCTAATCTTAACCCTAACCCTCACCCTCAACATAAATCTAATGCTAACTTTAACACTCAACCTCACCCTTAACCTCGCCCTAAACTTTACCCACACCTTAACCCTATCCCTTACCCTCACCCTAACCCTCACCTTAACCCTTACCCCCACCCTAACCCTCAACCTCACCCTAACCCTCACCCTAACCCTTAACCTCCCCCAAACACTAATCCTAACCATCAGCCTAACCCTCATCCTAAACCTAACCTAAAACCTAACCCTCACCCTAACCTTAACCCTAACCCTAACCCTCACCCTAAACCTAACCCTCACCCTCAGCCTTAACCTCAACCTCCCCCTAACCAAAACCCTCATGCTGACCCCAAAACTAACCCTAACCCTCACCCTAACCTTAACCCTAAGCCTAACCCTAAACGTCACCCAAAACCAAACCCTCACCCTCACCCTCCACCTCACACTCAACCTCACCCTAAACCATAATGTAACCATAATTCTCACCCTAAACCTAACCATCACCCTCACCCTCACCATGACCCTCACCCTAAACCTCACCCTCACACTCACCATAAACCTAACCATAAACCTAAACCTCACCCTAAACCTAACTCAGACCATCACCCTCACCCTCACCGTAAGCCTAAACATACCGCCAAGCCTAAACCTAAACCTAAACCACACCCTCACCCTCACCCAAACCTAAAACTCAGCCTAACCCTAGCCTAACCCTAGCCCTCACCTAACCCTTACCCTCACCTTCACCCTAACCCTATTCCTCAAACTAAACATAACTTCCTCCCTAACCCTAACCCTAACCCTAACCCTCAACCTCACCCTAAGCCTAACCCGAACCCTAACACTCACCCTAACCCTAACCCAAACCCAAATGCTAACCCTAACCCGCACCCTCACCGTCACCGTAAAACAAACCCTAACTGTAACCCTCACCCTAACCCTAACCCTAACCCTAATACTAACCTTAACCCTCACCCTAACCCTAACACTCACTCTAACCCTTACCCTCACCCTAACACTCACCCTAACCCTAAACCTAACCATAACACTAAACCTCACCCTAACCCTCACCCTAATCCTAAACCTAAACCTAACCCTCACCCTAACGCTCAACCTAACACTAAACTGAAACCTAAACCTCACTATCACCCTAACCCTCACCAAAACCCTTATCCTCACACTAACCCTAACCCTAACCCTAACCCTCACATTAAGCCTAACCCTACCTCTCACCCTAAACCAAAACCTAAACCTCACCCTAACCCTAACCCTAACCCTCACTTTCACCGTGACCCTCACCGTAAACCAACATATCACCCCAAACCTAAACATCACCCACACCATCACCCTCACCCTCTCCCTCACCGTAATCCTCACCCTCACCCTAAACATCACCCTAATCATAACCCTCACTCTAACCCTAACCTTAATCCACACATAACCCTAACCCTCACCTTAAACCTCACACTCACCCTAATCCTCACCCTAAACCTAACCCTAAACCTTTCCTAACCCATACCCTCACCCTCACCCTAACACTTACCCTTACCCTAGCCCTCACCATAAAAATAACCCTAATCCTAACCCTCACCGTCAACCTCACCGCCACCTTCCCCCTAACCCTAAACCTAAACCTAATCCTAACTCTTACCCTAGCCCTCACCCTAACCCTTACCGTCACTGTCACCCTAAACCTAACCCTCACCGTCACCCTAACCCTCACCCTCACCCTAACCCTAACCCTCACCCTCACCTTAACCCTAACCCTAAATCTAACCCTAACACTCACCATCACCCTAACCCTAACCCTAACGCTCACCCAAACCCTAACCCTAACCTTAAACCTATCCCTAACTCTCATCCTCAACCTAAACCTCACTCTAACCGTTACCCTCACCCTAACACTCACCCTAACCCTAACCATAACACTAAAACTAAACCTCACCCTAATCCTCACCCTAACCCTAAACCTAAACCTAACCCTCACACTAACGGTCACCCTAACCCTCAACCTAACCCTAAACCTCACCCTCATCCTAACCCTCAACCTAAACCTTACCCTCACCCTAACCCTGTACCTAATTCTAACTCTAACCCTCATCCTCACCCTAAGCCTAACTTGAACCCTAACGCTCACCCTAACCCTCACCCGAAATCTAACGCTACCCCTAAACCTCACCCTCACCCTAAACCTCAATCTAACCCTTACCCTCACCATAACCCTAACCCTAACCATAACCCTAATACTCACCGTAATCCTTACCCTCAACCTCAACCTAACCCTCACCATAACCTTAACACTCACCCTAAGCCTAACCATCAACCCCACCCTAAAATTCACCCTTAACCTAACCCTCACCCTCACCCTAACGCTACCCTAAAACTCAACCTAACTCTCACCCTCACCCTAAACCTAACTCTAACCCTGACCCCCATACTAACCTTAACCCTCACCTTAAACTTCACCCTAAACCTCAAACTAACCCTAACGCTAACTCTAACCTTCACTCTTAACCTAAACCACACCCTAACCCTTATCCTCACACTAATGCTAATCCTGTCCCTAAACCTCATATTAACCCTAGCCCTCACCCTAACCCCTCATCCTAACCCTCACACTAACCCTAAACCTAACCCTCACCCTAATCTTAACCCTAATCCTAAGGTTAACACTAAACCTCAACCTCACCCTAAACCTCACCCTAACCTTTACCCTCACCCTAACCCTCACCCTCACCCTAACCCAAACCCTGCCCCTCAGCCTAAACCTCGACCTAAACCTAAACCTTACACCAATCTTCACCTTATCCCTAACCCTTACCCTAACCCTCATCCTTACCTTAATGCTAATGCTAAAGTTAACTCTCAACCTCACCCTAAACTTCAACCTAACCCTTACCTGAACCTTAACCCTATCCCTCACCCTCACCCTAACCCTCATCCTAACCCTTACACTCACCCTAACCCTAACGCTAACCCTAGCCCTAACCCTAACAATACCCTTAAACCTAACCCTCACCGGAAACCTAAGCCTAAACTTAAACCTAACCCTCACCCTAACACTCACCCTAACCATTACCCTCACACGAACAGTAACACTAACCCTCTGCCTAACCCTCATCCTTAACCTAAACCTAACCATGACCCTCGCACTGACCTTAGCGCTAACACAAACCCTAACCCTCAACCGAATACTAACCCTCAACCTCACACTCAAACTCACCCTCAGCCTAAGCCTAACTCTAACTTTAATACTAACCCTAAACCTCACCCTCACCCTCACCCTAACTCTAACACTAACCCTAAGTAAAACCCTCACCCTAACACTAACCCTATGCCTAACCCTCACCCTAACCCTAACACTAATCCAAAACCTAACCCTTACCCTCACCCTAACCCTAACCATCATCCTAACCCTACCCCTAACCATCAGCCTAACTCTCCTACTAACCCTAAACCTAAACCTAACCCACACCCAAACGCTAACCCTCACCCTCACCCTCAACCTTCCCATTACCCTCACCCTAACCCTCAACATCACCGTCACCCTAACCCCAACCATAACCCTAAACCTCACCCTTAACCTAACAGTGACCCTCACCCTCACCCTCACCGTAAACCTAACCCTACACCTAAGCCTAAACTTAAACTTAACCCTCACCCTCAACCAAACCCTAACCCCCTCCCTAACTCAAACCCTCACGCTAACCATAACCCTAACCCTTATGTTCACCCTCACCCTAACCTTAACCCTAACCTAACGCTCAAGCTAACCCTAACCCTAACCCTAATGCTAATACTAAACATCACGCTCACCCTAACCGTTACCTTAAGCCAAACCGTCACCCTAACCCTAACCCTAACCATAATGCTAACCCTAAAATTCACCCTCACCCTAACCATAATGCTAACCCTAAACCTCACCCTCACCCTAACCCTCCCTCTAAGCCTAACCCTCACACTAACTCCCACGCTAACCCTAACCCTAACACTAACACTAAGCCTTACCCTAACCCTCATCCTAAACCTAAACCTAAACCTAACCCTCACCCTAGCCCTCACCCTAACACTAATCCTTACCCTAACACTCACCCTCACCCTAACTCTAACCCTAACACTACCCTGACCCTCACCCTAACCCCAACCCTCATCATAACCCTGATCCTCACCCTCACCCTAACCCTAACCCTCAACCTAACCCTATAGCTAAGCCTAACCCTCACACTCAACCTAAATATCACCCAAACCTTAACCCTCACCCTAACCCTAAACCGAACCCTCACCTACACCCTCACCCTCACCCTCACCCTCACCCTCACCCTCACTCTCAACATCTCCCTAAACATAACCTTAACCCTAACCCTCACCCTAACCCTAACCCTAACCTATGCCTTTCCTAACTGAAACCCTCACCCTCACCCTAATAATCACTCTAACCCGCCCCCTCCCCCTAGCCTTCACCCTAAAACTAACCCAAACACCAAACCTCACCCTCACTCTCACCCTCAACCTCAGCCTAAACCTAACCCTAACCCTAATCCTAACCCTAACCCCAAACCTCACCCTCAACCTAACCCTAACTCTAACCCTAACCTAACCCTAATGCTCACACTAGCCCTCACCCTCACCCTAACCCTAACCATAACACTCACCCTAACTCTAACTCTAACCCTAATGCTAACCCTAAACCTCAACCTCAACCTAACCCGCACACTAACACTTACCCTCACCCTCAACCTTAACCTAAACCTCACCCTAAACCTTACCCTAATTCTCACTCTAACCCTAACCCTAACCCTACCCCTAACCCATCTCCTCGGCCTAATCCACACCCTAAAACTTACCCTAACCCTAATCGTCCCCATAACCCTAAACCTAACACTAACACTAACCCTAACCCTCACCCTAACCCTAAGCCTAACCCCAACCCTCACCTTCACCCTAACCCTCACCATAAACCTTACCCTCACCCGAACCCTAACCCGAAACCTCAGCCTAATCCTCATCCTAAACCTATCCCTAAACATAACCCTCACCCTCACCATAAGCCTAACCCTAACTCTCACCTTAAACCTCACCCTCTCCCTAATCATCACCTTAACCCTAACCCTAAGCCTTTCCTAACTGAAACCCTCAGCCTCACCCTAACCCTCACCCTAATCCTCACCTTAAACCTCACCCTCACCCTAACCCTAACCCTACGCCTATCCTAACTGGAACCCACCCCCTCCCCCTAACCCTCACCCTTACCCTCACCCTCACCCTAGCCCGCACCCTAAACCAAACCTTAAATCTAAACTTCACCCTCAATCTCACCCTAACTCTAACCCTAAACCTAAACCTCACCCTAACCCTAACCCTAACACTAACATTAACCTTCACCCTATCCATCACCCTAACCCTAACCCTAACCCTAACCCTCAGCCTCACCCTAACTATAACCCTAACCCTAACCCTGAACCTCACCCTAAACGTAAACCTATCCCTAACCCTCACCATAACACTAAACCTCACCCTAAACCTAACCCTAAACCTCACCCTCACACTAGCCCTAACCCTCACCCTAACCATCACTCTAAACCTAATGCTAACGCTAACCCTCACCCTCACCATAAACCTCAACCTAAACCTTACCCTCACCATAACCCTAACCCTAACCCTAATGCTCACACATATCCTAACCCTAACCATCACCCTAACCCTAACACTAACCCTAACATGAACCCTCACCCTAAACATCACCCTAACCCTAGTCCTCACCCTAAACCTTACCCTCAACCTCACCCTAACCCTCAACCTCACCATGAACCTATTGCTAACATTAACCCTCAACCATACCCTAACACTCGCCGTAACCTTTCCATCACCTTAACCATATCACTCTCCCTCACCAAAATCCTCACCCTAAAAGTTACCCTCAGCCTAACCCACAAACTAACATTAACCCTAACCCTAACACTAACCCTCACACTAACCCTCCCCCAAAAACTAAACCTAAACCTAACCCTCACCCAAACCCTCAACCTAAACTTTCACTCAACCGAACCCTAACCCTAACCCTCAGCTTAACCCTCATTCTAACCATAACCATAACCATAACTCTTACCCTCACCCTCACTGTCAGGCTAACTCTAACCCTAAACCTAATCCTCACCCTCACCCTAACACTAACCCTAATGCTAACTCTGACCCTCACCCTCACCTTAAACCTAAACCTAGCCCTCACCCTAACCCTTACCCTCACCATCACCCTAACCCTAACCCTCACCCTAAACTTAACCATCACCCTAACCCTAAGCTTCATCCTAACCCTAACACTAACCCTCACCCTAACCCACACCCTCACCCTAACCCTAATCATAACCCTAACACTCACCTTAAACCTAACCCTAACACTAATGCTGTCCCTAACACTCACCCTCACCCAAACCCTCACGCTAAACCTAACCTTCACCCTAACCCTCACCCTAACCCTAACCCTAACCCTAACACTAAACCTCACCATAAACCTCACGCTAACCCTAAACCTAAACCTAAACCTCACACTAATGCTCATCCTAACCCTCAACCTCACCCTCACACTAACCCTCACACTAAACCTTATCCTCACCCTAACCCTAACCCTAACCCTAACTCTTACCCTCACCCTCACCCTAAGCCTAACCCGAAACATAAACCTCACCCAAACCATCACCCTAACCCCCACCATCACCTTAATCCTCACCCTAAACTTAACCATCACCCACTCCCTAAAACTCACCCTCACCCGAACCCTCACCCCAACCCTAACCCTACCCTAAACCTCACCCTAACCCTAAAACTCACCCTAAACCGAACTCTAAACCTCACCTGACCCTAACACTCACCCTCACCCTCACCCTCACCATAGCCCTCACCCTTAAACTAACCCTAACACTAATACTCACTCTCAACCTCACCCTCACCCTCAGTCTAACCCTAACCCTAAACTTAATCCTAAACCTAACTGTAATCCTCACGCTCACCCTCACCCTAACCCTAACCCTAACCCTTACCCTAATGATAACACTAGCCCTCACCCTCACCCAAAATCTAACCCTAACACAAACACTCACCCTAACCTAACCCTAACCCTAACCCGAACCCGAACCCTAACCCTCAACCTAACCCTCACACTAACACTAACCCTAACCCTATCCCTCAGCCTAACCCTCACCCTACACCTAACCCCAACACTAATCCTCACCATATTCCTAACCCTAACTCTAACCCTCAACCTAACCTCACCCTCACAGTAACCCTAATGCTAAAAATAACCCTCAACCTCACCCTAAACCTCGCCCTTACCATTACCCTCATTCGAACCCAGACCCTAACCCTCAGCCTAACCCTCAGAATAATCATAAACCTAACCCTAACCTCACCCTAACTGTAACCCCAACACTAACACTAACGCTCAGCCTCACCCTAACCCTAACCCTCAACCTCAGCCACAGCCTAAGCCTAACCCTAACCCTAATCCAATCCCAAAACATCACACTCACCCTCACCCTAACTCTAAACCTAACTAACCAAAACCCTCACCCTAACCCTAACCCTATCCCTAACCCTCTCCCTAACCCTAACCCTCATCCTCAACCTGATACTTACCCTTACCCTAACCCTAACCCTCACCCTATCCCTAACCCTCACACTAACCCTAACCCTAACCGTCAGCTTAACACTCATCCTAAGCCTAACTCTAAAACTAACCCTCACCCAAACCATAACCCTCACCCTCAACATCAATCTCACCATCACCTCACTCTAACCCTCACACTCACCCTCAAACGAACACTAACCCTAACTGTCTAAACCTAACCCTCACCTCAAACCTCATTCTAATCCTTAACCTCACCCTAACCCTCTCCCTAACCCTAACCATAACCCTAAAACTAACCTCACCCTAACCCTCACCCTAACCCTAAACCTAAACCTAAACCTCTCCCTAATGCTCACCGTAACCCTCAACCTAACCCTAACCCTCACCCTCACCCTAAACCTCACACTAAAGCTTACTCTCACCCTAACCCTAACCCTAACCCTAACTCTTACCCTCACCCTCACTCTAAGCCAATCCCGAACCCAAACCCTCACCCTAACTCTAACTATATCCCTAAAACTCACCCTCACACTAAACCTCATCCTAACCCTTACCCTCAACATAACCCTAACCCTAACCCTAATCCTCACCATAATCCTAACCCTCACCTTCACCCTAACCGTCACTGTCACCTTAACCCTCACCCTAACCCTAACCATCACCCACTCCCTAAAACACCCTTACCTGAACCCTCACCCGAACCCTAACCCTACCCTAAACCTCACCCTAACCCTAACCCTCACCCTAAACCTAAATATAACCCTCACCCTCATACTAACCCTAAACCTTATCCTCACCTTAACCGTAACCCTAACCCTCAACTTAAACATCACCCTCACCCTTACCTCACCCTAAACGTAAACTTAAGCATTTTCTAACCGAAAACTTCACCATAACCAACACCCTCGCCCACACCTTATCTCTAAACCTAACACTACCCTGACCCTCACCCTAACACCAACCCTCACCCTAAACCTGACCCACACCCTCAATCTCACCCTAAACTTAACCCTCACCCTAACCCTAACGCTAACCCTAACACTCACCCTCACCCTCACCCTAAATATCACCCAAACAATAAACCTCACCCTAACCATCACCTACACCCTCACCCTCACTCTCATCCTCACCCTAATCATAACACAAACCCTAACCCTCAACCTAACCCTAACCCTTATCCTCACCAGAACCCTAACCCTCACCTTAAACCTCACCCTCACTCTAAGCCTCACCCCAACCCTGACCCTAAGCCTTTGCTAACAGAAACCCTCAACCTCACCCTAATCCTCACCCTAACCCCACCTTCCCGCTAGCCTTCACCCCAAAACTAACCCAAACACTAAGCCACTCCTCACCCTCACCCTCAACCTCAGCCTAACCCTAACCCTAACCCTATTCCTAAACCTAACCCTCACCCTAACCCTAACTCTAATCCTAACCCTAAACCTAATGCGAACACTAGACGTCCCCCTCACCCTAACCCTAACCATAACCATAACCCTCATCCTAACCCTAACTTTAACCTTAATGATAATCCTAAACCTCAACCTCAACCTAATCGGCACCCTAACACTTAGCCTCACCCTAAACCTCACCCTAACCCTAACCATAACCCTTACTCTAACTCTCACCCTAACCCTAACCCTAACCCCCACACTTTCCCTAATCCTCAGCCTAACCCTCACCCTAAACCTATCCCTAACCCTAATCCTCACCCTATCCCTAATCTTAACTCTAACCCTCACATTAACCCTCACCCTCACCATACGCTATTGCTAACATTAACCCTCAACCTCACCATAAACCTATCCCTAAACCTAATCCTCACCCTATCCCTAATCTTAACTCTAACCCTCACACTAACCCTCACCCTCACCATACCCTATTGCTAACATTAACCCTCAACCTCACCCTAAACCTCGCCCTAACACTTACACTCACCATAACCCTATCCCTCAAGCTCACCCTAACTCCCACCCTAAACCTTACCCTCAACCTAAATCTCACCCTAACCATAACACTAACGCTCACCCTTACACTTATCCTAAAAATAAGCCTAAACTTTACCCTCACCCTCACCCTAACCCTCACCCTAACCCTTGCCCTCACCCGAACCCTAACACGAACCCTCAGCCTAAACCTCATCCTAACCCTATCCGTAAAAAAACCCTCACCCTCACCCTAACCCTAACCCTAACCCTCACCTTAAACCTCACCCTCACCCTAATCCTCACCCTAACCATAACCCTAAGACTTTCCTAACTGAAAACCTCACCCTAACCCTTACCCTAACCCTCACATTAAACCTCACCCTCACCCTAACCGTAACCCCACGCCTATCCTAACTGAAACCCTCCCCCTCCCCTTAACCCTCCCCCTTAGCCTCAACCTCACCCTAGCCCTCACCCTGAACCAAACCCTAACCCTAACCCTCACCAACAACCTCACCCTAACTCTAACCATAATCCTAAACCTCACATTAACCATAACCCTAACACTAACACTAACGCTCACCCTAACCATCACCCTAACCCTAAACCTAACCCTAAACTTCAAACTAACGCTCACTCTCAACCTAACCCTAACCCTAATCCTCACCCTCACACTAACCCTCACCATAACACTTACCCTCCCCCTAACCTAAACCCTAATCCTAACATTAACCCTCACACTAAACCTAAACCTCACACTAACCCTATCCCTAATCCTCAGCGTAAACCTCACCCTAACACAAACCCCAACCCTCAACCTAAACCTAATTCTAAACCTCACCCTAACCCTAACACTCAACCTCACCCTCACCCTCACCCTCAGCCGAACCCTAACCCTAACTCTAATCCTAAACCCAACCCTCACCCTCAACCTCACCCTAACTCTAACACTAACACTAACCCTGAACCCCACCCTAAACGTAAACCTATCCCTAACTCTCACCCTAACTCTAAACCTCACCGTAAACCTAACCCTAAACCTCACCCTCACCCTAACCCTAACCCTCACCCTAACCATAACTCTAACCCTAATGCTAACCCTAACACTCACCCTCACCATAAACCTCACCCTAACCCCTACCCTCAACATAACCCTAACCCTAGGCCTAATCCTCACACATATCCTAACCCAAAACCTCACCCTAACCCTAGCACTAACACTAACACGAACCCTCACCCAAATATCACCCTAACCCTAGTCCTCACCCTAAACCTTACCCTCAACTTAATCCTAACCCTCACCCTAACATAAACCTAATGCTAATATTAACCCTCAACCATACCCTAAACCTCGCCCTAACCTTTCCCTCACCTTAACCATATCCCTCACCCTCACCAAAACCCTCACCCTAAAAGTTACCCTCAGCCTAACCCACAACCTAAACTTAACCCTAATCCTTACACTAACCCTCACCCGAAAACTAAGCCTAAACTTAACCCTCACCCTAACCCTCAACCTAACCTTTCACTCACCCGAACCCTAACCCTAACCCTCAGCCTAACCCTCATCCTAACCCTAACCCTAACCCTAACTCTTACCCTCACACTCACTCTCACCCTAACTCTAAACCTAATCCTAACACTCACCCTCACCCTAACCCTAACCCTAATGCTAACTCTGATGCTCACCCTCACCATCAACCTTAGCCTAACCCTACACCTAAGCCTAATCCTAAACCTAACACTCAGCCTCATCCTAATCCTAAAACTCACCCTAACCCTAACTCTAACCCTAGCCCTCACCCTAACCCTTACCCTCACCGTCACCCTAACCCTAACCCTCACCCTAAACCTACCCCTCACCCTAACCCTAAGCCTCACCCTAACCCTAACTCTAACCCTCACCCTCACTCTCACCCTAATCCTAACCCTAACACTCACCCTAAACCTAACCCTAACACTAATGCTATCCCTAACACTCACCCTCACCCTAACCCTCACCCTAACGCTAAACCTAAAACAAAACCTCACCCTCAACCTAACCCTCACACTAAAACTTATCGTCACCCTAACCCTAACCCTAACACTAACTCTTACCCTCACCCTAACCCTAAGCCAAACCCGAACCCTAACCCTCACCCAAACCCTCACCCTAACTCTAACTATATCCCTAAAACTCACCCTCAGCCTAAAACTCATTCTAACCCTTACACTCAACATAAGCCTAACACTAAACCTAACCCTAATCCTCACCATAATCCTAACCCTCACTCTAAACCTAACTCTCACCATCACATTAATCCTCAGCCTAACCTTAACCATCACCCACTCCCTAAAACTCACCCTCACCCGAACCCTCACCAGAACACTAATCCTACCCTAAACCTCACCCTAACCCTAAAACTCACCCTAAACCGAACTCTAAACCTCACCCTGACCCTAACCTTCACCCTAACCCTCACCCTCACCCTAGCCCTCACCCTAAAACGAACCCTAACCCTAACACTCACCCTCAACCTCACCCTCACCCTCAGTCTAACCTTAACCATAAATTTAATCCTAACCCTAACTGTAATCCTCACGCTCACCCTCACCCTAACCCAAACCCAAACCCTCACCCTAACCTAACCCTAACCCTAAACCTAACCCTCAACCAAAGCCTCACCTTAACCCTAACCCTAACCCTACCCCTCAGCCTAACCCTTACCCTACATCTAACTACAACCCTAATCCTAACCCTATCCCTAACCCTAAACCTAATCCTCATCCTAACCCTCACCCACACCGTAACCCTAATGTTAACAATAACCCTCAACCTCAACCTAAACCTCGCCTTTACCCTTACTCTCACCTTAACCCGAACCTCACCCTCACCCAAACCCTAACCCTAAAACTTACCCTCACCCTAAACCTCACCCTAACCCTAAGCCTAATGCTAACCCTCACCCTCACCCTAACCCTCAACCTAAACCTTATCCTCACTCGAACCCAGACCCTAACCCTCAGCCTAATCCTAATCCTAACCCTAACCCTCACCCTAACTGTAAACCCAACACTAAACCTAACCCTCACCCTCACCCTAACACAAAACCTTACTCTAACCCTTACCCTCACCCTAACCCTAACTCTAAGCCTCAGCCTAACCCTCATCCTAACCCTAACCCTAAAACTAACCCTCACACAAACCCTAACCCTCACCCTCACCATCAACCTCACCATCACCCTCACCCAAACCCTCACAATCACCCTCACACTAAAACTAACCCTTACCCTAAACCTCACCTTAAACCTAACCCTCACCCTCACCCTAAACATCACCCTCACACTAACCTTCACCCTCACCCTCACCCTAATCCTAACCATAACCCTAACCCTCACCCTAAACCTAACTATGACCCTTACCCTCACCCTCACCCTAAGCCTAACCCTTCACCTAAGACTAACCCTAAACCTAACCCTCACCCTCACCCTAAACCTAAAGCTCACCCTAACACTAACTCTAACCCTAGACCTCACCCTAACCTTTAACCTTACCGTCACCCTAACCCTAACCCTCACCCTAACCCTCACCCTCACCCTAACCCTAACCCTCACCCTCACCCTAACCTAACCCTAAAGCTAAACCTAACACTCACAATCACCGTAAACCTAACCCTAACCCTCACCCAAACCCTAACACTAACCTTAATGCTATCCCTAACCCTCAACTTCAACTTAACCCTCACTCTAAACCTTACCCTCAGCCTAACACTCACCCTAACCCTAACCCTAACACTAACACTAAACCTCAGCGAACCCTCACCCTAACCGTAAACCTAAACCTAACCCTCACCCTAATGCTCACCCTAACCTTCAACCTAACCCTAACCCTCACCCTCATCCTAACCGTGACCCTAAATCTTACCCTCACCCTCACACTATACCTAACCCTAACTCTAACCCTCACCCTCACCCTAAGCCTAACCCTCACCCTAACCCTCAAAATAACCCTCACCCTAACTCTAACCCTACCCCTAAACCTCACCCTCACACTAAACGTCACCCTAACCCTTACACTCACCGTAACTCTAACCCTAACCATAACTCTAATACTCACCCTAATCCTTACCATCACCCTCAACCTAAGCCTCAACATCACCTTACCCCTCACCCTAATCCTAACCATCACCCACACCCTAAAACTCACCCTCAACCTCACCCTCACCCTCACCGTAACCCTACCCTAAAACTCACCGTAACTCTAACCCTCACCCTAAACCTAACTCTAATCCTCACCCTCGTACTAACCCTAACCCTCATCTTAAACTTCACCCTAAATCTCACCCTAACCCTAACGCTAAACCTAACCCTCACTCTCAGCCTAACCCAAAACCTAAAACATATCCTCACACTAATGCTCACCCTAACCCTAACACTCACATTAACCCAAATCCTCACCCTACCCCCTCACCCAACCCCTCAACCTAACCTTAAACCTAACCCTCAACCTAATCCTAACCCTAAACCTAACCCTCTCCCCAACCCTAACCATAACCCTAATGCTACCCCTAAACCTCATCCTCACCCTAAACTTTACTCTCACCCTCAACCTAACCCTAACATTAACCATAACCATAACACTCACCCTAACCCTAACACTAACCCTACCCCTCAGCATAATCCTCAACCTAAGCCTAACCCTAACACCAATCCTCACCTTATCCCTAACCCTAATCCTAACCCTCACACCAACACTAACCCTAATTCTCAGCCTAAACCTCATCCTAAACGTAACCCTAACCCTACCCCTAACCCTGACCTTAGCCCTAACACAATCCCTAACCCTCACCCTCAACCTCAACTTCACCCTCAGCCTAACCCAAACCCTAACCATAATACAAATCCTAAACCTCAACCTCACCCTCACCCTACCTCTAAACCTTACCCTAAGCAAAACCCTCACCCTAACCCTAACCCTATGCCTAACCCTCACCCTAACCCTAACCCTAATCCAAAACTGAACCTTCACCCTTACCATAACACTTAACCTCACCTTAACCCTAACCCTAACCCTCAACCTAACTCTCATCCTAACCCTAAACCTAACCCACATCCAAACCCTAAAGCTCACCCTCACCCTCAACATCACCATCACCCTCACCCTAACCCTCAGCCTCACCCTCACCCTAACCCTAAACATAACCTTACCCTCACCCTAAACCAAACCCTCACCCTCACCCTCACAATCACCCTTACCCTAACAATCACCCTCACCCTCACCCTCACCCTAACCCTCACCCTAACCCTAAATGTAACGCTCACATGCACCCTCACCCTCACCCTAAACCTAACCCTAAACCTAACCCTCACCCTAACCCTAACCCTAATGCTAACACTAAACCTCACCCTCACCCTAACCCTAACCCTAAACCTAATGCTATCCCTAACCCTCAACCTCACCCTAAACCTCACCCTAACCCTTACCCTCACCCTGACCCTCACCCTAACCCTAACCCTTACACTAACACTAAACCTCACCCTAGCCCTCACCCTAACCCTAACCCTTACACTAACACTAAAACTCATCCTAACCCTAAAGCTAACCTTAATCCTAACCCTAAACCTCACCTTCACCCTAACTCTAACACTAACCCTAACCCTGACCCTCACCTCACCCTAACCCTAACCCACACCCTAACCCTCACCTTAAAACTAAATCTAACCCTAACACTCACTCTCACCCTAAATATCACCCAAAGCCTAAACCTCACCCTAACCCTAAACCTAACCATCACCTACACCGTATCACTCAACCTCACCCTTACCCTCACTCTTACCCTCACCCTAAACATAACCCTAACCCTAACAATCACCCTAACCCTAACCCTAATCCTCACCGTAAACCTAACGCTCACCTTAAACCTCACCCTCACCCCAAACCTCACCCCAAATCTAAACCTAAGCCTTTCCTAACTGAAACCCTCACCCTCACATTAATAATCACACTAAACCTCACACTCCCCCTAGCCCTCACCCTAAAACTAACCCAAACACCAACCCTCACCCTCACTCTCACCCTCAACCTCAGCCTAAACCTAACCATAACCCTAATCCTAACCCTAACCCTAAATCTCACCCTCACACTAACCCTAACTCTAACCCTAACCGTAACCCTAATGCTCACACTAGCCCTCACCCTCACCCTCACACTAACCCTAACCCTAACCCTCACCCTAACCCTAACTCTAACCCTAATGGTAACTCTCAACCTCAACCTCACCCTAACCGGCATCATAACATTTACCCTCACCCTCAACCTCAACCTAACCCTCACCCTCACCCTTACCCTAATTCTCACCCTAACCCTAACCCTAACACTAACCTTAACCCATCTCCTCAGCCTAACCCACACCCTAAACTTAACCTTAACCCTAATCCTCACCATAATCCTAACCCTAACACTAACCCTAAACCTAACCCTAAGCCTAACCCTAACCCTCACCCTCACCCTAACCCTCACCCTAACCCTTACCCTCACCTGAACCCTAACCATAACCCTCAGCCTAATCCTCATCCTAACCCTATTCCTAACCATAATCCTCACCCTCACCCTAAGCCTAACCCTAACCCTCACCTTTAACCTCACCCTTAACCTAATCCTCACCCTAACCCTAACCCTAAGCCTTTCCTACCTGAAGCCCTCAGCCTCACACTAACCCTCACCCTAACCCTCACCTTAAACCTCACCCTCACCCTAACCCTAACCCTAAGCTTATCCTAACTGAAACCCTCACCCTCACCCTAACCCACCCCCTTACCCTCAACCTCACCCTAGCCCTCACCCTAAACCATAACCTAACCATAACCTCATCCTCAACCTCACCCTAACTCTAACCCTAAACCTAACCCTAAAACTAACACTAACACTAACCTTCACCATAACACTTACCCTCAACCTAACCTAAACCCTAATCCTAACACTAACCCTCACACTAAACCTTATCCTCACACTAAACGTCACCCTTACCCTTACACTCACCGTAACCCTAACCATTACCATAACTCAAATACTCACGGAAATCCTTACCATCACCCTCAACCTAAGCCTCAACATCACCTTAACCCTCACCCTAACCCTAACCATCACCCATACCCTAAAACTCACCCTCACCCTCACCCTCACCCTCACTGTAACCCTACCCTAAAACTCACCGTAACTCTAACCCTCACCCTAAAATTAACTCTAAACCTCACCCTCATACTAACCCTGACCCTCATCTTAAACTTCACCCTAAATCTCACCCTAACCCTAACGCTAAACCTAACTTTCACTCTCAGCCTAACCCGAAACCTAAAACTTATCCTCACACTAATGCTAACCCTAACGCTAACACTCACATTAACCCAAACACTCACCATAACGCCTCACCCTACCCCTCACCCTAACCTTAAACCTGACCCTCAACCTAACCCTAACCCTAAACCTAACCCTCTCCCTAAACCTAACCCTAACCCTAATGCTACCCCTAAACCTCATCCTCACCCTAACCTTTACTGTCACCCTCAACCTAACCCTAACCCTAACCCTAACCATAACACTCACCCTAACCCTCACCCTAACCCTAAACCTAAACCTACCCCTCAGCATAATCCTCAACCTAAGCCTAACCCTAAAACCAATCCTCACCCTATCCCTAACCCTAACCCTAACCCTCACACCAACACTAACCCTAATTCTCAGCCTAACCCTCATTTTAAACGTAACCCTAACCCTAACCCTAACCCTGACCTTAGCCCTAACTCAATCCCTAACCCTCACCCTCAACCTCAACCTCACCCTCAGCCTAACCCTAACCCTAACCATAATCCAAATCTTAAACCTCAACCTCACCCTCACCCTAACTCTAAACCTTACCCTAAGCAAAACCCTCACCCTAACGCTAACCCTAACCCTAAGCCTAACCCTCACCCTAACCCTAACCCTAAACCTAATGCTATCCCTAACCCTAAACCTCACCCTAAACCTCACTCTAAACCTTACCTTCACCCTGACCCTCACCCTAACCCTAACCCTTACACTAACACTAAACCTCACACTAGGCCTCAGCCTAACCATAAACCTAAACATAATCCTCACACTAACGCTCACCCTAACACTCAACCTAAACCTAACCCTCACCCTGTCCCAACCCTCACCCTAAAACTTATCCTCACCATAACCCTCACCCTAAAACTAACCCTAATCCTCACCATAACCAAACCCTAACCCTAAACCTAACCCTCACCGGAACCCTCATCCTCACACTCACTCTCAGTCTCACCCTAAACCTAACCCTAAACTTAACCCTAACCCTCACCTTCACCCTAACTCTAACCCTAACCCTAACCCTGACCCTCACCTCACCCTAACCCTAACCCTCACCCAAACCCTCACCTTAAAACTAAAGCTAACCCTAACACTCACACTCACCCTAAATATCACCCAAACCCTAAACCTCACCCTAACCCTAAACCTAACCATCACCTACACCGTATCACTCACCCTCACCCTCACCCTCACTCTCACCCTCACCCTAAACATAACCCTAACCCAAACAATCACCCTAACCCTAACCCTAATCCTCACCCTAAACCTAACCCTCACCTTAAACCTCACCCTCACCCCAAACCTCACCCCAACTCTAAACCTAAGCCTTTCCTAACTGAAACCCTCACCCTCACCCTAATAATAACTCTAACCCTCACCCTCCACCTAGCCCTCACCCTAAAACTAACCCAAACCCAAACCCTCACCCTCACTCTCACCCTCAACCTCAGCCTAAACCTAACCCTAACCCTAATCCTAACCATAATCCTAAACCTCACCCTAACCCTAACTCTAACCCTAACCCTAATGCTCACACTAGCCCTCACCCTCACCCTAACCCTAACCCTAAACCTCACCCTAACCCTAACTCTAACCCTAATGCTAACCCTCAAACTCAACCTCACACTAACCGTCACCCTTGCACTTACCCTCACCCTCAACCTCAACCTAACCCTCACCCTCACCCTTACCCTAATTCTCAACCTAACCCTAAACCTAACCCTAACCCTAACCCTAACCCATCCCCTCAGCCTAACCCACATCCTAACCCTAACCCTAACCCAAATCCTCACCATAATCCTAACCCTAACAGTAATCTAAACCTAACCCTCACCCTAACCCTAAGCCTAAACCTAACCCTCACCCTCACCTTAACCCTCACCCTAACCCTTACCCTAACCTGAACCCTAACCATAACCCCCAGCCTAATCCTCATCCTAACCGTATCCTTAACCATAACCCTCACCCTCACCCTAAGCCTAACCGTAACCCTCACCTTAAACCTCACTCTCAAACTAAATCTCACCCTAACCCTAACCCTAAGCCTTTCCTAACTGAAATCCTCAACCTCACACTAACCCTAACCCTAACCCTCACCTTAAACCTCACCCTCACCCTAATCCTAACCCTACGACTATCTTAACTGAAACCCTTACCCACAACCTCACCCTAAACCAAACCCTAACCCTAACACTCACCCTCAACCTCACCCTAACTCTAACCATAAACCTAACCCTCACATTAACCATAACCCTAACACTAACACTAACCCTCACCCTAACCATCACCCTAACCCTAAACCTAACCCTAAACTTCAACCTAATGCTCACTCTCAACCTAACCCTAACCCTAATCCTCACCCTCACACTAATCCTCACCTTAACCCTTACCCTCACCCTAAACTAAACCCTAATCCTAACACTAACCCTCACACTAAACCTAAGCCTCACACTAACCCTAACCCTAGCCCTCACCCTAAACCTCACCCTAACACAAACCCAAACCCTCAACCTAAACTTAGTCCTAACCCTCACCATAACTCTAACCCTCAACCTCACCCTCACCCTCACTCTCAGCCGAACACTAACCCTAAACCTAATCCTAAACCTAACCCTCACCCTCAACCTCACCCTAACTCTAACCCTAACCCTAACCCTGAACCTCACCCTAAACGTAAACCTATCCCTAACCCTCACCCTAACCCTAATCTTCACCCTAAACCTAACCCTAAACCTCACCCTCGACCTAACCCTAACCCTCACCCTAACCATCACTCTAACTCTAATGCTAACCCTAACCCTCACCCTCAACATAAACCTCACCCTAACACTTACCCTCACCATAACCCTAACCCTAACCCTAATCCTCACACATATCCTAACCCAAAACCTCACCATAACCCTAACACTCAGCCTAACACGAACCCTCACCCTAACCATCACCCTAAACCTAGTCCTCACCCTAACCCTTACCCTCAACCTCACCCTAACCCTCACCCTCACCGTAAACCTAATGCTAATATTAACCCTTAACCATACCCTAAACCTCGCCCTAACCCTTCCCTCACCTTAACCATATCCCTCACCCTCACCAAAACCCTCACCCTAAAAGTTACCCTCAGCCTAACCCACAACCTAACCTTAAACTTAACCCTAACACTAACACTCACCCGAAAACTAAGCCTAAACCTAACCCTCACCCTAACCCTCATCCGAACCCTAACCCTAACCCTAACTCTTACCCTCACCCTCACTCTCACCCTAACTCTAACCCTAATCCTAACACTCACGTCACCCAAACCCTAACCCTAATGCTAACTCTGACCCTCAACCTCACCTTCACCATTAGCCTAACCCTACAACTAAGGCTAATCCTAAACCTAACACTCACCCTCACCCTAATCCTAAAACTCACCCTAACCCTAACCCTAACCCTAGCCCTCAACCTAACCCTTACCCTCACCGTCACCCTAACCCTCACCCTCACCCTAACCCTAACCCTCACCCTAACCCTAACCCTAACCCTCACCCTCACTCTCACCCTAAACCTAACCCTAATCCTAACCCTCACCTTCACCCTAACCCTAACCTAATGCTAACCCTAACCCTCACCCTCAACCTCATCCTAATCTTAACCCTAACACTCACTCTAAACCAAACCATAACACTAATGCTATCCCTAACACTCACCGTCACCCTAACCCTAACTCTAACTCTTACCCTCACCGTAAACATCACCCTAACGCTAACTCTAACAATAGCACTAAACCTCACCCCAACCCTCACCCTAACACTAAACCTAAACCTAAACCTCACCCTAATGCTCACCCTAACCCTGAACCTAAGCCTAAACCTCACCCTCACCCTAACCCTCACACTAAACCTTATCCTCAACCTAACCTTAACCCTAACACTAACTCTTACCCTCACCCTAACCCTAAGCCAAACCTGAACCCTAACCCTCACCCAAACCCTCACCTTAACTCTAACAATATCGCTAAAACTCACCCTCAGCCTAAACCTCATCCTAACCCTTACCCTCAACATAAGCCCAACCCTAACCCTAACCCTAATTTTCACCATAATGCTAAGGCTCACCCTCACCCTAACCCTCACCATCACCTTAATCCTCAGCCTAACCTTAACCATCACCCACTCCCTAAATCTCACCCTCACCCGAACCCTCACCCGAAACCTAACCCTACCCTAAACCTCACCCTAACACTAAAACTCACCCTAAACCGAACTCTAAAACTCACCCTGACCCTAACCCTCATCCTAACCCTCACCCTCACCCTAGCCCTCACCCTAAAACTAACCCTAACCCTAACAGTCACCCTCAACCTCACCCTCACCCTCAGTCTAACCCTAACCCTAAACTTAATCCTAACCCTAACTGTAATCCTCACACTAACCCTCACCCTAACCCTAACCCTAACCTTTACCCTAATGCTAACACTAGACCTCACCCTCACCCAAACCCTAACCCTAACCCAAACCCTCACCCTAAGCTAACCCTATCCCTAAACCTAACCCTAACCCTCAACCTAACCCTCACCCTAACACTAACCCTAACCCTATCCCTCAGCCTAACCCTCACACTACAACTAACCACAACACTAATCCTCACCCTATTCCTAACCCTAACTCTAACCCTCACCCTAACCTCATCCTCACAGTAACCCTAATGCTAACAATAACCCTCAACCTCACCCTAAACCATGCCCTTACCCTTACCCTCACCTTAACCCTATCCTCACCTTCAACCTAACCCTCACCCTAACCCTTACCCTCACACTAACCCTAAGCCTAACCCTCACCCTCACCCTCACCCTAACCCTCATGTAACCATTACCCTCATTCGAACCCAGACCCTAACCCTCAGCCTAATCCTATACCTAAACCTAACCCTCACACTAACTGTAACCCCAACAATAAACCTAACGCTCACCCTCACCCTAACCCTAACCCTCAGCCTAACCCACATCCTAACACTAACCCTAAAACTAACCCTCACCCAAACCGTAATCCCTACCCTCAACATAAACCTCACCATCACCCTCACCATAACCCTCACACTCATCCTCAACCTAACACTAACCATAACTGTAACACTCATCCTAAACCTAACCCTCACCCTCACCCTCACCCTCACCATCACCCTCACCCTAACCCTCAATCTCACCCTCACCCTAAACCTAAACATAACCCTAACCCTCACCCTAAACCTAAATATGACCCTCAATCTCACCCTAACCCTAAGCCTAACCCTACACCTAAGCCCAGTCCTAAACCTAACACTCACCCTCTCCCTAAACCTAATCCTCACCCTAACCCTAACCCTCACCCTAACCCTTAACCTCATCATCAGCTTAAACCTAAACCACACCCTAACCCTAACCCTCACCCTCACCCTAAACCTAACCCTAACCCTCACCCTCACCCTAACATTAACCCTAAAACTCACACTAACACTCACCATCACCCTAACCCTATCGCTAACATTCAACGAAACCCTAACCCTAACCCTAATGCTATCCCTAACCCTCACCCTCACCCTAACCCTCACTCTAACCCTTGCCCTCAGCCTAAAACTCACCCTAACCCTAACCCAAACACTAACACAAAACCTCAACCTAACCCTCACCCTAACCCTA
Organism: Dipodomys merriami; assembly: GCF_024711535.1. Classification (NCBI taxonomy): domain Eukaryota; kingdom Metazoa; phylum Chordata; class Mammalia; order Rodentia; family Heteromyidae; genus Dipodomys; species Dipodomys merriami. Next base: position 2,823,367 of record NW_027202482.1, on the reverse strand, counting down.
CACCTAAACCTAAACCTCACCCTAACGCTCACTCTAACCCTCAACCTAACCCTATCCCTAACCCTAACTCCAACCCTCACCCTCACCCTAAGCCTAACCCGAACCTTAACCCTCACCCTAACCCTCACCCTAACTCTAACGCTACCCCTAAACCTCACCCTCACCCTAAACCTCATTCCTAACCCTTACCCTCACCATAAACCTAACCCTAACCCTAACCCTAATACTCACCTTAATCCTTACCCTCACCCTCACCCTAACCCTCACCATCACCTTAACCCTCAACCTAACCCTAAACATAAACCTAAATCTCACCCTCACCCGAACCCTCACCTGAACCCTAACCCTACCCTAAACCTCACCCGAATTCTAACCTTCACACTAAACCTCACCCTAACCCTAACGCTAACCCTAACCCTCACTCTCAGCCTAACCCACACACTAACCCTTATTCTCCCACTAAATCTAACACTAACCCTAACCCTCACATTAACCCTAACTCTCACCCTAATTCCTCACCCTACCCCTCACCCTAACCCTAACCCTAACCATCACTGTAAACCTAACCCTAAACCCAACCCTCACCTAAACCTACTCCTAACCCTAATGCTAACCCTAAACCTCAAACTCACCCTAAACCTTACCCTAAACTTTACCCTCAACCTGAACCTCACCCTAACCCTAACCCTAACCATAACCCACACCCTAACCCTCACCCTAACCATAAACCTAACCATACTGCTCAGTCTAATCCTCAACCTAAACCTAACCCTAACCCTAATCCTCACCCTATCCCTAAACTTAACCCTAACCCTCACTCTAACCCTCACCCACATCTTAACACTAATGCTAACATTAACACCCAACCTCACCCTAAACTTCGCCCTAACCCTTACATTCACTTTAACCCTATCCCTCACCCTCATCCTAACCCTCACCCTAACCCTTACACTCACCCTAACCCTCACGCTAATCCTAACCCTAACACTAACACTAAACCTCACCCTAACCCTCTTCCCAAACCTAAGCCTAAACCTAAACCTAACCCTCACCCTAACACTCACCCTAACCCTTACCGTCAAACAAACAGTAACCCTAACCCTCAGCGTAACCCTCATCCTAAACCTAACCCTAACCCCTAACCCTAATCCTAATCCTGACCTCAGTCCTAACACAAACCCTAACCCTCACCTAACACTACCCATCCCCCTCACCCTCAACCTCACCCTCTGCATAACCCTAAACCTAACCCTAATCCAAACCCTAAACCTCACCCTCAAACTCACCCTAACTCTAAACTTAACCCTAAACCTAACCCTCACCCTAACCCTAACACTAATCCTAATGCTAACCCTAAACCTCAAACTCACCCTAAACCTCACCCTAAACTTTACCCTCACCCTCAACCTCACCCTAACCATAACCATAACCATAACCCTCACCCTAACCCTCACCCTAACTCTAAACCTAACCATAGCGCTCAGCCTAATCCTCAACCTAAACCTAACCCTAACACTAATCCTCACCCTATCCCTAACCCTAAACCTAACCCTCACCCTAACCATCACCCTCACCTTAACCCTAATGCTAACATTAACAGTCAACCTCACCCTAAACTTCGCCCTAACCCTTACATTCACTTTAACCCTATCCCTCACCCTCACCCTAACCCTCACCCTAACACTTAGACTCACCGTAACCCTCACGCTAAACCTAACCTTAACACTAACACTAAATCTCACCCTAACCCTCATCGGAACCCTAAGCCTAAACCTAAACCTAACACTCACCCTAACACTCACCCTAACCCTTATCCTCAAACAAACAGTAACCCTACCCCTCAGCCTAACCATCATCCTAAACCTAACCCTAACCCCCTAACCCTAATCCTCATCCTGACCTTAGTCCTAACAAACCCTAACCCTCACCTAACACTAACACTCACCCTCACCCTCAACCTCACCCTCAGCCTAACCCTAAACCTAACCCTAATACTAACCCTAAACCTCACTCTCAAACTCACCCTAACTCTAAACCTAACCCTAAACCTATCCCTAAACCGAAACCTCACCCTAACCCTAACACTAATCCTAATGCTAACCCTAAACCCTCAACCTCACCCTAACCCTCAACCTCACCATGAACCTATTGCTAAAAGTAACCCTCAACCATACCCTAAACCTCGCCCTAACCTTTCCCTCACCTTAACCATATCCCTCACCCTCCCCAAAACCCTCACCCGAAAAGTTACCCTCAGCCTAACTCACAACCTAACTTTAACCCTAACACTAAAACTAACCCTCACACTAACCCTCACCCGAAAAATAACCCTAATCCTAACCCTCAACCTAACCCTCAACCTATACTTTCACTCACCGAACCCTAAGCCGAACCCTAATGCTAACTCTGACCCTCACCCTCAACTTAACCCTAACCCTAACCCTAACCCTAGCCCTCACCCTAACCCTTACCCTCACCGTCACCCAAACCCTAACCCTCACCCTAAATTTAACCATCACCCTAACCCTAAGCTTCATCCTAACCCTAACCCTAACCTTCACCCTCACCCTCACCCTCACCCTAAACCTAACCCTAACCCTCATTCTAACACTCACCCTCACCCACAACCTCACCCTCACGCTAACCCTAACACTAACCCTAATCCACACCCTCACATTAATCCTCAACCTAACCCTAAACCTAAACCTTACATAACCAAAAACCTCACCTTTGACCCTCACCCTCACCCTAACCCTGACCCTCACCCTAGCCCACACCTAACACTAAGCCTCAACCTATCCCTAACCTGAAAACTCACCCTCATCCTAATCCTAAACCTAAACGTAACCCTAACACTCATCCTAAGCCTAACCCTAAACCTAATGCTAACCCTAAAACTCACAATCACCCTAACCCTCACTGTAACCCTTACTGTCACCCTAAACCTAACCCTAACCCTCACACTAAACCTAAGCCTCACCCTAACCCTAACCCTACCCCTCAGCCTAACCCTCACCCTAAACCTAAGCCTAACCCAAATCCTCATCCTATCCTTAACCTTAACACAAATCCTCACCCTAACACTTGCCCTCACCCTAACCCTCACCCTCAACCTAACCCTCACCCTAACACTTACCCACACCCTAACACTCACCCTATCACTAACCATAAACCTAACCTTCAACCTAACCCTCAACCTAACCCTAAACTTCACCGTAACCCTAAAATTCACCCTAAAATTTACCCTCACCCTAGCACTTACCCTAACGCTAAACCTAACCCTAACACTAACCCTAACCCTAACCCTCAGCCTAACTCTAAACCTAACCCTAAACCTCACCCTAAACCTAACCCTAACCCTAACCCTAACACTAACCCTCATCCTAACCCTAACCCTTACACTCACCCTCCACATCACCCTCAGCCTAACCCTAATCCTAACACTAATCCTAACACTCACCCTCACCCTCACCCAAAATCTAACCCTCAACCTAACCTTAACACTCACCATCACACTCACACTAACCCTAACTGTAACCCTAAACCTCACCCTAACCCTAAGCCTCACCATCACCCTAACCCTAACCCTAAACCTAACACTCACCGTAACTCTCACCCTATCCCTAACACTAACCCTCACCCACACCCTCACACTAAACCTCACCCTAATCCTTAAATTCACCAGAACCCTCACCCTAATCCTAACCCTAATCCTCACCGAAACCCTAAACCTCATGCACACCCTAACCCTCACTCTCAACCGAACCCTCACCCTCACACTAAGACTCACACTAACCTTAACCTTAAGCCTAATCCTAAACCTAACCCCCAACATCAAACTCACCCTAACTCTAACCCTAACCCTAAACCTAACCCTCACACTGACCCTCACCTTAAGCCTCACACTCACCCTAAACCTCACCCTAACCCTAACACTACCCTTCTCCATAACTCTCAACCTAACACTAACCCTAACCCTAACCTTCACCCTCACCCTGACCCTCAACCTCAGCCTAACCCTAACACTAACCCTATTCCTATTCCTAACACTTACCCTCACATGCAACCTAAAACTAACCCTAACTCTAACCCTCACCCACACCCTCACCCTCACTGTAACCCTAACCCTCACCCTAACCCTCACCCTCACACTAAACATCACAATAAACCTAACCCTCACACAAACCCTAACCCTAACCCTCACCGTAAACCTAACCTCAGTTTAACCCTCACCCTCACCCTAATCCTCACCCTAACCCTAACCCTTATCTAAACGAAACCCTCATCCTCACCCTCACCCTAACACTAACCCTAACAATAACCCTAACTTCAACCCTTACCCTAACCCTAAAACTCACCCTAAAACTAACCCTAAACCACACCCTCACCCGAACCCTCACCCTAACCCTCACACTAATCTTAAACTTAACATTCAGCCTGAACCTCATCCTAACCCTAAACTAACCCTAACACTCACCCTAACCCTAACCCTCACCTTCACTTTCAACCTCACCATCACCCTAACCCCAATGCTAACCCTAACCCTCCACCTCACCCTGACCCTCAACTTAACCCTTTCCCTCACCCTAACCCTAACCCTAACCCTCACCCTCACCCTCACCCTAAAATTACCCACATCCTAAACCTCACCCTAACCCTAACCCTAAACCTAACCCTCACCCGAACCCTCACCGTAACCCTAAACATAACCCTAAACCTAACCCTCACCCTAACACTCACCCTAACCCTAACCCTCACACTCACCCTGAACCTCACCCTAAACTTTACCTTCAATCTAACCCAAACCCTAACCCTAAACCTAACATACACACTCACTTTAACCCTAACCCTCAGCCTAACCCTTATCCTAACCCCAAACCTGACCCTAACCCTCACACTCACCCTAACTCTAACCCTAACCTTAACGCTCACCCTAACCCTATCACACTCACGCTAACCCTCATCCTAATTCTTACCCTCAACCTCAACCTAAACCTAACCCTCACCCTAATCCTAAATTTCAACCTAAACCTAACCCTCACCCGAACCCTCACCCGAACCCTAACCATAACCCTAAACCTAATCCTCACCATAACAATAACAATCACACTAACCTTAACAATAACCCTCACCACCACCCTCACCCTCACCCTCAACCTAACCATAACCCTCATCCAAACCCTAACGGTAAACGTAATGTTAACCATAAACCTCACCCTCACCCTAACCTACACCCTCACCCTAAACTTCACCCTCACCCTAAACATCACCTTAACCCTAATCCTCACCCTAACCCTAACCCTCACCCTCACCCTAAACCTAACCTCAGCTTAACTCTCACCGTCATCCTAATCCTCACCCTAAACCTAACCATTACCTAACGGAAACCCTCATCCTCACCCTCACCCTAACCCTAACCCTAAAAATAACCATAACTTTAACCCTAACCCCAACCCTAAAACTCACCCTACAACTAATCCTAACCCTAATCCTCACCCTCACCCTCACCCTCATTTTAACCCACACTCTAACGCTGACCCTCAACATCACACAAACCCTCACACTAACCCGAACCATCACCCTAACCCTAACCCTCACCCTCACTTTCACCCTCACCCTCAGCATAACCCTAACCCTAACCCTAACTCTAATCCTAACCCTAACCCTCACCATGAACCAAACCCTAAACCTAACCCTCATCCTCAGCCTCACCCTCACCTGCACACTCACCCTAACCCTCCCCCTCCCCCACACACTAACCCTCCCCCTCCCCCGCACACTAACCCTCAACCTCACCCTAAACATCACCCTCACCCTAACCCTCACCCTAACCCTAACGCTAATCCTGACCCTCACCTTCACCCTAAACCTCACCATAAACCTTATACTCAGACTAACCCTAACCCTAATCCTAACCCTCAAACTAACCCTAATCGTAAACCTAAACTTCACCCTCAGCCTAACCCTCCCCATCACCCTAACCCTCACCCTACCCCTAAGCCTCAACCACAACTTAACCCTCACCCTCACAATAAAAATGACCCTAACCCTAACTCTCACCCTAACACAAACCCTAACCCTCACCCTAAACCTAAGCTTCAACCTAACCCTAACCCTCACCGTGAACCTCACCCTAAACTAACCCTAACCTTAACCCTCACTCTGAACCTTACCCAAACCCTAACACTCATCCTAAACCTAAACCTCACCCTAACACTAACCCTCACACTAAACCTAAACCTAACACTCATCCTCACCCTCAACCTCACCCTCACCCTAACCCTAACAGTCATCCTAACCCTAACTGTAAACCTAAGGCTAATCCTAAAACTCACCCTCAGCCTAACACTCACCCCAACCCTTACCCTCACCCTAAACCTAACCCTAACCCTCATAGTAAACCTAACCCTCAACCTAACCCTAACCCTAAACCTCACAGTAAACCTAACCCTCACCCTAATCCTAACCATACCACTCAGCCTAACCCTCACACTAAACCTAACCCTAACCCTAATCCTCACCCTATCCATAAACTTAACCCTAACCCTAACCCTCACCCACACCCTAACCCTAATGCTAACCCTAACCCTCACACTCACCCTATACCTCACCCTAACCCTTACCCTCACCCTAACCCTAACCCTCATCCTCACCCTAACGCTCACCCTAACACTTACCCACACCCTAAACCTCACCCTAACCCTAACCCTAACCCTAACCCTCACCCTAACCCTCGCCCTATACCTAACCCTCATCCTAACCCTCATCCTCACCGTAACCCTCACCCTCATCCTAACGCTTACCCTAAACTTTACCCTCAACCTAACCCAAACCCTAACCCTAACCCTAACCCTCACATTAACCTAACCCTAACCCTCACCCAAACACCTAACCCTCATCCTAGCCCTAACAGTAACCATCATCTTCACCCTAGCCCTCATCCTAACCATAATCCTAACAATATCCCTAACCCTAACCATAAAACTCACCCTAACCCTAATCAAAATGCTAACCCTCACCCTTTTCCTCACCCTCACCATAAGCATCACCCTTAACCTACCCCTCACCGTAACCCTCAACGTAAACCTAACACTAACCCTCACCCCTAAACCTAACCCTAAACCTCACCCTCACCCAAATCCTAAAACTCAGAATAACCCTAACCCTAACCCTAATCCTAAACCTAACCCTAACACTCACCCTCAACCTAACCCTAAACTTAACCCTCACCCTCACCCACACTCTCAACTCAGCCTAACCGTAAACCTCACCAAACCCTAACCCTCACCCTCACCCAAACCCTAACCCTAACTGTAACCCTCACCGTCAAACTCACCCTCACTCTAACCCTCACGCTCACCCTAAACATCACCCAAACCCTAACCCTCACCTTAACCCAAATCGTAACCCTAACCCTAACACTCACCCTAACCCTCACCCTAACCCCAACAATAAACCTAACACTCACATGCAACCTAAACCTCACCCTAACACTTATCTTCACACTAACCCTAACTATAACCCTAACCCTTACTCTCACACTAACCCTAACCCTCACCCTAACACTAAAGCTAATCTAACCCTTTCCTTAACGCTAAACCTAATAGTAACCCTCACCCTCATACTAAACATCAAACTAACCCTAACCTTCACCCTAACCCTAACGCTAACCCTCACCCTAACACTACCCCTCAATATAATCCTCACCCTCTTCCAATCATAACTCTAACTCTAAACCTAACCCTTACATAACGAAGCCCTCACCCTCACCCTCAACCTCACCCTAGCCCTCACTCTAATCCTAACCCTACCCCTCACCGTAAACGTAACCCTAACCCTCACCCGCACCCCAAACCTCATCGTCACCCTAACACTCAACCTAAACCAAATCCTCACCCACACCCTAACCCTCACACTAATCCGAAGACTAAAACTTACCCTAACTATAAACCTCACCCTAAACATCACCCTAACCCTAACCCTCACACGAACCCTCACACTCACCCTAACACTCACTCTCACCCTAACCTTCACCCTCACAATAAACATCACCCTATCTCTACCCCTAAGCCTAACCCTAACCCTCTACCTAAACATAACCCTCACCCTGACCCTCACCCTAACCCTATCCCTAAACCTTACCCTTATCATAAACTTAACCCTCACCCTCACCCTCACCCTAAGCCTAACCCTAACCCTAAACCTAAACCTAAACCTCACCCTCAGCCTAAACCTAACCCTCACCCTAACGCTCACCCTATCGCTAACGCTAAACCTACTCCTCAACCTCACCCTAACCCTCAACCTAACCCTTATCCTCACATTAACCCTCACCCTAACACTAACATTAACCCTCACATTAACCCTAATCTTCAACCTATACCTCACGCTAACCCTAACCCATCCGAAAATCTAACCCTCACACTCACCCTCACCCCAACACTCACCCACACCCTCACCCTAAACCTCACCCTCACCCTAATACTCACCCTAAACCTAACCCTTACCTAAACCAAACCCTCACCCTCACCCTCACCCTAACCCTAACCCTAAAAATTAGCCTAACTCTAAATCTAACCCTAACCCTCATACTCACCCTAAAACTAAACCTAAACCTCACCCTCACCCACACCCTAGCCCTAACCCTCACACTAACCATAACCTTAACACTCAGCCTAAACCTCATCCTAACCCTAACCCTAACCCTAACCCTCACACTAATCCTAACCCTCACATTCATTTTCACCCTCACCTCACCCCAACCCTAACCCTAACCCTCATCCTCAACCACAACCTCACCCACACCCTCACACTAACCCTCACCCTCACACTAACACTAAACATCACATTAAACATCACCTTAACCCTAAACCTCACCGACACCTTAAACCTAACCCTAACACTAAACCTAACACTAACCCTAACCCTCACCATCACCCTAAACCTCACCCGAATCCTGAACCTCACACCAACCCTAACCCTAACCCTAACCGTCAAACTAACCCTAACCCTCTCCCTAAACCTATCCCGACACCTCAACCTAACTGTCACCCTAACCCTAACCCTAAACCTAACCCTCAGGCTAACCCTCACCGTCACCCTAACCTTCACCCTAACCCTAAGCCTCAACCACACCCTAAGCCTCACCCTCACTCGACCCCACACCCTCACCCGAACACTCACCCTTATCCTCACCCTTACCCTCACAATAAACATCACCCTAACCATAACTTTCACCCTAGCACTAACCCTAACCCTCACCCTAACCCTAAGCCTCAACCTAACGCTAATCTTCACCCTGAAACTCACACTAAACCAAACATAACACTAACCTCACCCTAACCCTTACCGTAACCCTAACAATTACCCTAAAACTATCCCTCAATCTACCACTAACCCTCACACTTTACCTAAATCTAACACTCTTCCTCACCCTCTATCTCACCCTAACCCTAACCCTAATCCTCATCCTAAACAAAACCCTAAATATAATGCTAACCCTAAATCTCACTCTCAGCCTAACCCTCACCCTACACCTTACCCTCACCCTAACCCTAACCCTAACCCTCAGACTAAACTTATCCCTCACCCTAACCCTAACCCTAAACCTCACACTAAACCTAACCCTCACTCTAATCCTAAACCTACCCCTCATCGTAACCCTCATCCTAAACCTAACCCTAATCCTCACCCTATCCCTAATCTTAACCCTAACCCCAACCCTTACCCTCACCCTAATCCTTACCCTCACCCTAAACCTCACCCTAAAGTTACCCACACCATAAACCTCCTCCTAACCCTAACCCTAAACCTAACCCTCACCCTAACCCTAACCCACACCCTTACTGTCACCCTCACCCTCATCCTAACCCAAATACTTACCCTATTCCTAACCCTCACCGTCACCCTCACCCTAACGCTAAACCTAACATTCACCCTCACCCTCACCCTAACCCTAAACCTAACCATTACCATAGCGCTAAACCTCACCCTAAACCTCAACCTCACCCTAATACTAAATGTAAGCCTAAGCCTCACCCTAACCCTCACTCTAACCCTAACACTAACCCTAACCCTCATCCTCACAATATACCTCACCATAACCCTTACCTTCACCATAACCCTAAGCCTAACCCTAACCCAAATTCTCACCCTAACCCTAACCCTCACCCTCACCCTCACCCTCACCCTCAAAGTAACACTCAACCTAACCCTAATCCTAACCCTAATTCTAAACATAACCCTCACCCTCAAACTTACCCTAACCCTAACCCTAATGCTCACCCTCACCCTCACAATAACCCGCTCCCTAACACTAACCCTCACCCTAACCCGAACCCTAACCCTCAACCTAATTCTAAACATATCCCTAAACTCACCATCCCACTAAACCTAACCCTAACCCTAATCCTCACCCACATCCTATCCCTCTCCCTCACCCGAACCCTTACCCTTCCCCAAACACTCATCCTCACCCTAACCCGAACCCTCACCCTAAACATCACCCAAAACCTAAGCCTTACCCTAAACCTAATTCTAACCCTCACCCTAACCATAACCCACAACCTAACCCTCAACCTCACGCTAATCCTCACCATAACCCTAACCCTTACCTAAACGAATCCCTCACCCTAACCCTCACACTAACCCTCTCCTCACCCTAGCTCTCAGGCTAAACCTATCCCTAACCTAACCCTAACCCTCACCCTTAACCTCACCCTAACCCATACCCTCAGCCTAACACTAACGCTAACCCTGTTCCTAATCCTAACCCTCATATGTACCCTCACCCTAAACCTAACCCTAACACTAACTCTCACCCTCACCCTCACCCTCAGCGAATGCTCACATTTGCCCTAAACATCACCCTAACCCTAACCCTCACCCTAAGCCTAACAGTAACCCTCACCGTAACCCTAACCTCACCATAACCCTCACCCTCAACCTAAACTTCACCCTAACCATAACGATAAGGTAAATGAAACCCTCAATTCCACCCTCACACTTCCCCTCACACTCACCCTAGCCCTCACCCTAACCCTAAACCTCACCCTTACCCTCAACCTCTCCCTCCGCCTCCCCCTCAGCCTAAACCTAACCCTTACCATAACCCTAAACCTAACCCTCACCATCACCCAAACCTTCATCCTAACCCTAACCCTCAACCTTACTCTATCCCTAACTCTCACCCTCACACTCACCCTCACCCTAATCCTAACCCAAACCCTAACCCTAACCCTAACCATTAACCCTCTCTCTCACCCTCACCCTAATCCAAATACTAACAATAACCCTAATCCTCACCCTCAGCCTAACCGTCACCCTAACACTTACACTCACCCTCACCCTTACCGAAACCTTCACCCTCACCATCACCCTAACCCTAACCCTTCCCCTCACCCTACCCCGAACCCTAACCCTAAACCTAACCATCACACTAACCCTAAATTTCACCCACAACTTAAACATCACTCTCACCCTCACTCTCACCCTAATCCTTACCCTCACCCTAAACCTAACCTGAACCCTAACCCTAATCCTAACCCTAACCCTAACCCTATTCCTAAACCGAATGCTCACCATACCCCTCACCCTAACCCTAACTCTTACCCTAACCCTCATACTCATCCTAACCCTCACCCTCACTCGAACAATGACCCAAACCCTAACCCTCACCCTCAAAATAAACATCACCCTAAACCTAACACTCAACCTAACGCTAACCCTAACCCTCACCCTCACCGTGACCCTCACTCTCACCCTAAACATCACCCTAACCCTAAACCTCACCATAACCCTATCCCTAACCCTCACCCTAAACCTATCCTCAGCTTAAATCTCAACCTCACCCTTATCCTCACCATAAACCTAACCCTTACCTAGCCGAAACCCTCACCCTCACCCTCACCTTAACCCTAACACTAACCCTAACAATAACCATAACTCTAACCCTAAACCTAACTCTAAAACTCACCCTACACCTAATCCTATCCCTAACGCTCACCCTCACCATCAAACACACCCTAACCCTAACCCTAACCCTCACCCTCACCCTCACCCCAAATCTCACACTCACCCTAAACCTCACCCTAATCCTACATCTACCCCTCTCCCTAACCCTCAACCTAACCCTGACTCTAACCCTAACCGTACCCCTACACCTAAACGTGACACTAATCCTACACCTAAGGATAACCCTCAACCTAAACCTAATCCTCACCCACACCTTCAGCTGAACCCGAACCCTCACCCGAACCCTCAGCCTCACCCTAACCTTCACCCTAAACATCGCCCAAACCTTAACCCTCACCCTAACACTATCCCTAAAACTAATCCTAACCCTAATCCTCATCCTCAACCTCATCCTCACACGCACCCTAACCCTAACCCTCATCCGCAGCCTCACCGTCATACTAACCTTCAACCTCACCCTAAACATCACCCTAACTCTAACCCTCACACTCACCCTAACCCTAAACCTCACCCTAACCCTAACGCTAACCCTAACCCTCACCCTCACCCTAACCGTCACCCTAACCCTTATCCTCACACTAACCCTAACCCTAACCCTAAAACTAACCTTCACAGTAACCTAAGCCTAAACATAACCCTAAACTAACCCTTATCCTAACCCTCACAATAACCCTAACCCTCACCCTCAGCCTAACCTTCAACCAAATCTTCACCCTCAACCTAACCCAAACCCTAACCCTAAACCTAACACTCACACTAACCCTAACGCTAACCCCCAGCCTAACCCTTATCCTAAACCTAAACCTAACCCTAACCGTCATCCTAAACCTCACCCTCACCCTCAACCTCACCCTAACCCTCATCCTCACCCTCACCCTCATACTAACCCTCAACCTCACCCTAAACATCACCCTAACTCTAACCCTCAACCTCACCCTAAAACTAACTGTCACCCTAACCCTAACGCTAACCCTAACCCTCACCCTCATCCTAAACCTAACCCTAACCCTCACCCTAACCCTTAACCTAACCGTCAGCCTAACTCTCGTCCTAACTCTAACCCTAACCCTAAACCTCACACTCACCCTAAACCTAACCCTTAACCTCACCCTAACCATAACCCTCACCCTAACCCTCACCCTAAACCTAACCCACACCCTCACCCTAACATTCATACTAAAACTTACCCTCAACCTCACAATATCCCTAACACTAAACCTAACTCTAACTCTCACCCGTACACTCATCCTCACCCTAACCCTCACCCTCACACTAAACATCACCCTAAACCTAACCGTCAACCTAACACTAACCCTAACCCTCACCCTAACCCTAACCTCACCGTAACCGTAACCGTAACCCTCACACTAACCCTAACTCTAACCCTCACCCTCACCCTAACCCTAACCCTAACACTAATTCACACCCTCACCCTAATCCTCACCCTAACCATAACCATAACCCATACCTAACCGAAAACCTCACCCTCACCCTCACACTCACCCTATCCCTCACCCTCACCCTAGCCCTCACCCTAACACTAACCCTCACCCTAACCCTTATCCTAACCCTCACCGTCACCATCACCCTAACCCTAAACCTAACCCTAACCATCATCCTAACACTAACCTTAACCCTAATTCTAACCCAAAACCTTACACTCACCCTAACCCTCACCCTAACCTTACCGTCACCCTAACGCTAACCCTAACCCTCACACTAAACCTAACCCAAACACTAACTCTAATCCTACCCCTCAGCCTAACCCTCACACTAAACCTAAAGCTTATCCTAATCCTCACCCTGTCCTTAATCTTAACCCATACACTCTCCCTAACCCTCACCCTCACCCTAACCCTAATGCTAACCCTAACACTCACCCTCACCCTAACCCTCAAAATAACCCTTACCCTCACCCTAACCCTAACCCTCATTCTCAACCTATCCCTCACCCTAACACTTATCCAAACCTTCACCTTCACCCTAACCGTAACCCTAAACATAAACTTCACTCTAATCCTCACCCCAACCCTAACCCTCACCCTCACACTAACCCTCACCCTAACATTTACCCTCACCCTAACCCTTATCCTAACCCTAAATCTAACCCTCATACTAACCCTAACCCTAACCCTCAGCCTAACCCTTATCCGAACCCTAAATCAATCCCTAACCCTCTCCCTAACCCTAACCCTAACCCTCAAACTAATCCTAACCCTGTCAGCCTAACCCTCATCCTAATCCTAACCCTCACCATAACCCTAACCCTAACCCTCACCTTAAACCTAACCCTCACCCTCACCCTCCCCATCACCCTCAGCCTAACCCTAACTCTAAACCTAAACCTAACCCTAAAACTCTCCCTCACCCTAACACTAACCCTAACCCTAACCCTCACCCTAAAACTAACACTAACCGTAACCCTCATCCTCACAATCAACCTCAACCTAACCCTTACCCTCACCATAACCCTAAACCTAACCCTAATCCTCACCCTAACCATCACCCTCAATGACAACATAACCCTAACCCGAACATGAACACTCAACCTCACCTTAACACTCTCCCTAACCCTAATCCTAACCCAAACCCTAACATTCACCCTCACCCTCACCTTCAGCCTAACCCTAGCCCTAACACTATGCCTAATCCTAACCCTCACCATCACCCTCACCCTAAACCTAACCCTCACCCTCACCCTCACACTCACCCTAAATATCAGCCCAACCCTAACCCTCACCCTAACCATAACCCAAACCCTCAACCTAAACCTATACTCAGCTTAACACTCACCATCACCGTAACCCTAACCCTTACCTAACTGAAACCCTCACCCTAACCCTCACCCTCACCCTAGCCCTCACCCTAAACCTAACCCTAACCCTAAACCTCACCCTCAAACTTCCCTTCCCCCTCCGTCTTACCCTAAAATTAAACCTAATCCTAAACCTAACCCTCAACCCCACCCTCACTCCAACTCTAACCCTAACCATAATGCTAAGCTTCACCTTCAACCTAACCCTAAACCTAAACCTAGCAATAACCCTCAGCCTAACCCTAAACCTAACACTAAAACTCACCCTAAACCTAATCCTAACCCTAACTCTCATCGTCACCCTCAGCCTCATTCTAACCCTCCCCCTCACCCTGACCCTCATCATCAGACTAACCTTCACACTAACCCTAACCCTCACCCTAAATTTAACCCTAACGCTCACCCTTCATTTTCAACCTCACCCTCAGCCTAACCCTAACCCTAACCCTAATCCTAACCTAACCCTCACCCTCACCTTCATCCTATCCCTAACCCTAACTCTAACCCTCACCCTCACCCTGACCCTCAACTTCACCTTAACCCTCACCCTCACCCTCACCCTCACACTAACACTCAACCTCACCCTAAACCGCACCCTAACCCTAACCCTCACCCTAACACTAACCTTAACACTCACCCTTACCTTAACCCTAACGCTAACCCTAAACCTCACCCTCACCCTAACCCTAACCCTAAACCTTATCCTCATACTAACCCTAACCTAACCCTAATCCTCGCACTAACCCTAACCCTCACCTTTACCCTATCCCGACAACTCACCCTAACGTTAAACCTAACCCTAAAGTTCACACTTACCCTAAATCTAAACCTAACCCTCACCCTCACCCGAACACTCACCCTCACCCTAACACTCACCCTCACAATAAACATCACCCTAACCCTAAATCTCACACTAAACCTAACCCTAACCCTCACCCTAACGCTAACGTTCAACCTAAACCTAAGCCTCACCCTAACCCTAACACAAACCCTTACCCTAACGCTTACCCGATCCCTAACCCTCACCCTAACAGTAACCGTCACACTAACCCTAACACTAACCCTCACCCTTACCCTCACCTTCACCCTCACCCTAACACTAACCCTCATCCTAACCCTAACGGTAAACCTAATGCTTAACCTAAAGCTCATCCTCACCCTAAACCTCACTCTAACCCTTATCCTGACCCTAACCCTAACCTTGACCCTCACACTAAACCTAACACTCAAACTAACACTAAGCTTACCCCTCAGCCTATCCCAAACCCTTAACCTAACCCTAACCCTAATACTCACCCTATCCCTAAATTTAACCCTAACACTCACCCTAACCCTCACCCTCACACTAACCCTCATGCTAACCCGAACCCTCACCCGAACCCTAACACTCACCCTAACCCTTACCCTAACCCTTACCCCAAAGCTCACCCTCATCCTAACCCTCACCCTAACTCTTACCTACACCCTAACCCTCACCCTAAGCCTAACCCTAAACCTAACCCTCACCCTAACCCTCCACCTAACCCTAAACATAACCCTAACACTCAACCCCACCCTCACCCTACCCCTAACCATAATCCTAACGCTAACCCACGCCCTCCCCCTCACCCTAACCGTAACTGTAACCCTAACAATAACCCTAATTCTAACCCTAACCCTAAACCTAAACCTAAAAGTCACTCTAAACCTAATCCTAACCCTAACCCTAACCCTCCTTCTAACCCTCGCCCTCACCTGACACTCACCATAACACTAATGCTCACACTAACACTTAGCTTCACCCTAAATCTAACCTTAATCCTCACGCTCAATCTCACCTTCACCCACAGCCTCACCCTAACACATACACTCACACTCACCCTCATACTAACACTCAACCTAACCCTAAACATCACCGTAAACCTAACCCTCACCCTAACCCTAAACCTAACCCTCACCCTAACCCTAACCCTCACCCTAACACTAACGCTAACCCTAACTCTCACCCTCACCCTAACCTTCACCCTAACTCTTATCCTCAAACTAACCCTAACCCTAATCCTAACCCTTAACCTTACACTAATCCTAAACCTCACTCTTACCCTCACACTAATCCTAATCTTCACCCTCACCCTCACCCTAACACTGACCTTAACCCTCACACTAGCCGTAACGCTTTCCCTAATCGTAACCCTAACCAAAACGTTCACCCTCACCCTCAGCCCAACACTAACGCTAACCCTATTTCTAATCTTAAACCTCACCTTCACCAACACCCTAAAACTAACTCTAACCCTAACCCTCATCTTAACCCTAAATCTAACCCTCACCGTCACCCTAACCCTAACCCTAACCCTCACCATAAACCTCACCCTAAACCTAACGCAAACCCTAAACACTCACTCACACCCTAAACCTGACACTAACCCTTATCCTCACACTAACCCCCTAACCCTCACCCTAACCTTAAATCTCACCCTAACCATAACGCTAAACTTAACACCCACATTAACCCTAAACTTCACCCTAAACCTAACGCTAACCTTCACCCTAACCCTCACCGTCAAGCTAACCCTCACCCTAAATCTAACCCCAAGCTACAACCTCACCCTCACCTACATCCTTACCCTTACCCTAACCCTCATCCTCACCCTAAAAATCACCCTAACACTAACACTCACCCTAATCCTAACCCTAATCATCACCCTAACCCTAATCCTCACCTTAAACCTCACCCACAAACTAAACCTCAACCTAAACCTAACCCCAAGCCTTTCCTAAATGAAAACCTCATCCTCACCCTAACACTCAGCCAAACCCTCACCCTCATCCTAGCCCTCACCCTAAACCTAAGTCTAACCCTAACCCTCATCCTCACCCTCACCCTAACCCTAAACCTAACCCTCACACTAAGCCTAACACTAACCCTAATGCTAACACTATCCCTCACACTCTCTCTAACCCTAACACTAACTCTAACCCTCACCCTCACCCTAACCCTTACCCTCACCCTCACACTCAACACAACTCTAACCCTAACCCTAACCCTAACCCTAACCCTAACTCTAACCCTAAACCTAACCCTAACACTAACACTCAACCTAACCCTAACATTAACCCTAGCCATCAACGTAACACTCACCCTCAACTTCCACTAACCCTAACCCTCACCCAAACCCTAACCCTCACCCTAACCCTAACCCTACTCCTCACCCTCACACCCACCCTAACCCTATCCTGAACCTAACCATCAACCTAACCCTAACCGTTACCCTATTGCTAACTGTATACTTCACCCTCACCCTAAACCTAACCCCAACCCTCACCTTAACCCTAACCCTAAACCTAAACCTAAACCTAACCCTCAACCTCACCCTAACCCTCACCCTAACCTGAACACTCACCCTCAATCTCACCTTAACCCTAACCCTACCCCTCAGCCTAACCCTCAACCTAACCCTAACACTAACCCTAATCAAATCCCTAACCCTCAACCTCACCTTCACTCTAACTCTAACCCTAACCCTAACCCTAACACTCACCCTAACCTTAAACCTATCCCTAACCCTAATGTTAACACTAACCCTCACCCTCATCCTAAGCCTCACCCTAACCCTAACTGTCACCCTAGCCCTCATCCTAACCCTCAACCTAAACCCCACCCTCAACCTACCCCGCATCCTAAACCTAACCCTAACGCTAACCCTCACCCTAACCCTAATCCTAGACCTAACCCTAAACCTGATGCTCACCCTAACCCTAACCCTGTCCCTAAACCTCACCCTAACCCCAAACCTAACCCTAATGCTAAACCTAAACCTCAAACTCAACCTAACCCTCACCCTAACCCTTACACTCACTGTCACCCTCACTCTAACTCTAACCCTAACCCTAACCCTAATCCTCACTCTAACCTTAAACCTAACCCTAACCATAATGCTAACACTAAACCTCATCCTCACCCTCACCCTCACCCTCACCCCCACCCTCAGCCTAAAACTAACCTTAACCCTATTGCTAACCCTAACCCTAACCCTCACCCTCGCCCTCACCCTAAACCTAACCCTAACACTCAGACTAACACTAACCCTCATCCTCATTCTAACCCTAACCCTAACCCCCACCATAACTGTAACCCTAACCGTAATGCTAAACCAAAACCTCAACCTCACCCTAACCCTCACCCTAAACCTTCCCCTCACTCTCACCCTAACCCTAACCCTAACCCTCACATTAACCCTCACCCTAACGCTAACCCTAAACCTACCCCTTAGCCTAACCCTAACCCTCACCCTAACACTTCCACTCACCGTAACCCTAAACCTAATCCTCAGCCTAACTCTCATCCTTACCCTATCCCTAACGTCACCCTAACCCTCACCCTAAACCTTTGCCAAATCCTAACCCTCACACTCACCCTAAAACTCACCCTAACCCTTATCCTCTCCCCAAACCTAACCCTAACCCTCATCCTAACACTAACCCTCACCCTAAATATCACCCTAACACTAAGCTTAATCCTAACCCTCACCCTCACACTAACCCTTACCCTAACCATTAACCTCACCCTAACCCTAACCCTAAACCTCAGCCTAACCCTCATCCTAAAACTACCAATAACACTAACAATCACCCTAACCTTATTCCTAACCCCAACCATAACACTCACGCTAATCCTAACCCTGACCTTCACCCTCAACCTCAACCGTAGCCTAATCCTAACCCTAACCCTAATCCAAACCCTAACCCTCACCCTCACGCTCACCCTAATTCTAACCCTAACCCTAACCCTAACCCTCACCCTAACCCTAACACTATCCATAACCCTCCCACTCCCCCTAATCCTAATCCTAAACCTAACCCATACCCTCAACCTCACCATAAGCCTAACACTCACCCTAACCCTAACCCTAAAAGTTATGCTATCCCTAACCCTAACCCTCACCCTAACCCTCACCCTAAACTTGACCCTCACCCTCAACTTCACCCCAACCCTATCCCTACCCCTCAGCCTACCCCTCACCCTAACCCTAACACTAACCTTAATCAAAACCCTAGCACTCACCCTCATCCTCACTCTAGCTCTAACCCTAACACTAACCCTAACTCTCACGCTAACTCTAACCCTAACTCTCACGCTAACCCTAACCTTAACTCTAAACCTAATGCTACCACTATCCCTCACGTTCAGCCTAAGCCTCACCCTAACACACATTGTCACCGAAACCCTCACCCTAACATTCTCCCTGAACCTCACCCTCACCCTAGCCCTCACCATAAACCTAACCCTAACCCTAAAACTAACCCTCACCCTAGCACTAACCCTAATTCTAACCCTAACCCTGACCCTCACCCTAACCCTAACCCTATGCCTAACCATCACCCTAACCCTAACCCTAGCCCTAATGCTAAATATAAACCTCAAGCTAATCCTCACCCTAAACCGCATCCTAACACTAAGCTTAATCCTAACCCTCACCCTAACCCTCACCCTAACCCTTACCCTCACCCTAACGCTAAACCTAACCCTCAGCCTAAACCTCATCCTAACCCTAACCCTAACCCTCACCCTTACCTTAACCCTAACCCCAACCCTAACACACACCCTAACCCTAACCCTCAGCCTCACCCTCAACCTCAACCTCAGCCTAAACCTAACCCTAACCCTAATCCAAATCCTAACCCTTACCCTCACCCTCACCCTAACTCTAACCCTAACCATAAACCTAAACCTCACACTGACCCCAACCCTAACCCTAAACCTCACACTAACCCTAACCCTAATCCTAAACCTAACCCTTAACCTCAGCCTCACCATAACCCTGACACTCACCCTAACCCACACCCTAACCCTCACCCTCACACTTACCCTAACACTACCCTAAACCTAACCCTCAACCTAAACCTAACCTTAACCCTAATGCTAACCCTACACCTCACCCTAACCCTAACCCTAATCCTAACACTCACACTAACCCTAATGTTAACCCTAACCCTCAACCAAATCCTAACCTTCACTCTCAACTTTACCCTCACCCCCACCCTCACCCTCACCCTCACCCTCACCCTACCCCTACCCCTCAGCCTAACCCTTACCTTAACCCTAATCCAAACCCTAACCCTCACCCTCATCCACACCCTAACTCTAAACCTAACCCTAACCCTAACCCTAACCCTAAACCTAACCCTATCTATAAACCTCATGCTAACCACAAACCTAATCCTAAACTTAACCCTCACCATCACCCTCACCATAACCCTAACACTCACCCAAAACCTAACCCTAACTCTAGCCCTCACCTTAACACCCTCACCCTCACCCTAAACCTAACCCTATACATCACCCTATCCCTCACCCTAAGCCTTAAACTCACCCTAACACTAATACTGACCCTAACCCTAACTCTCAACCTAACCCTAACCCTATCCCAAACCCTCATGCTAAACCTAACCCTCACCCTCACCCTAACCCTAACCCTCACCCTCACCCAAACCCTAACCCTCACCCTAACTCTCACTCAAACCCTAACGCTAACCCTAACCCTCACCCTCACCCTAAACCTCACCCTAACCCTTACCCTCACCATATCCCTAACCCTAACCCTAACCCTAATCCTCACACTAACACTAACCCTAATGCCCACTCTAACCCTAATCCTCACCCTTACCCTAACCCTTACCGTAACCTTTACCTTCAACCTACCCCTAACCGTCACCCACACACTAACCCGAACCTGAACCCGAACCCTCACACAAAACCTAACCCTGCCCCTCACGCTTACCCTCACCCTAAACCTCACCCAAACCCTCCCCCTAAACCTAAACCTAACCCTAACTCTCACCTGAATCCAAAACCTCAACCTAACCCTAACCCCCAGCCTAACCCTAACGCGCACTCTCACAATAACTCACACCCTTATCCTTATCCACACCCTAAACCTAACCCTAACCCTAACCCTCACATTAACCCTCACCCTCACCCTAACCCTAACCCTAGCCATCACCGGACCCCTCACTCTAAACCTAACCCTAACCCTCATGTTAACCCTAACCCTCACCTTCACCCTAACCCTTCCAGTCACCCTAACCCTCACCCTAACCCTAACCCTCACATACAACCTCACCCTTACCCTCACCCTCACCTTCACCCTAACTGTAACCCTCACCCTAAACATCAATCTAAGAATAACCCTAAACCTAATGCTCACCCTAACCCTAATCCTCACCTTAAAGCTCACCCTGACTCTAATCCTCACCATAACCCTAACTGTAAGCCATTCCTAAAAGAAACCCTCACCATCACCCATACCCACATCCTAACACCCACCATCACCCTAGCCCTCACCATAAACCTAACCCTAACCCTCACCCTCAACCTCACCCCCGACCTCACCCTAACCCTAAACATAACTCTAATCCTAACCCTAACCCTAACCCTTAAACTATACCTAATCCTAACCCTAATGGTAACACTAACTCTCACCCTCACTCTAAGCCTAACCGTAACCCTAACCATCACCTTAACCCTAATCTGAATGCTAACACTAAACCTCAACCTCAGCCTAAAACTCACCCTAACCCTTACCCTCACCCTCACCCACACCCTAATCCAAACCCTAACCCTAACTCTCACACTAACCCTCACCCTAAACCTAACCCTAACCCTAACCCTCAGCCTAACCCTCACCCTAAATCTAACACTAACACTAATCCTCACCCTATCCCTAACCCTAACCCTAACCCTCACCCAAACCCTAAAGCTAACCCTAACCCTCACCCTCACCCTAAACCTCACCCTAACACTTACCCTCACACTAAACCGAACTCTAAACCTAACCCTCACACTAACACGCACGCTAATCCTAACCCTCACTCTCACCCTAACCCTCACCCTAATACTTACCCTCACCCTAACCCTAACAATAACCCTCACACTAAACCTAACCCTCACACCAAATCTAACCCTAAACCTAACCCTAATCCTAAACCTAACCCTCATATTCACACTCACTCTAAGCCTAAGGCAAAACCTCACCCTCCCGCTAATCCTCACCCTCTACCTAAAGATCACACTAACACTAACCCTCACCCTAAACCTAACCCTAACCCTCAGCTAACCCTAACCCTCATCTTAACCTTAACCCTAACCCTCACTTTCACCCTAGCCCTCATCCTCACCATAATCCTAACAATAACCCTAACTCTAAACCTAATCCTCACACTAACTCTAGCCCTAACACTCACCCTAATGCTCACCCTAACCCTAATCCTCACCCTCACCCAAACCATTACCGTCACCTTAACCCTCACCCTAACACTAACCGTCACCCACACCCTAACCCTCATGCTCACCCGAACCCTCACCCAAAACTTAACCCTGCCCCTCTCGCTTAACCTCACCCTAAAGCTAAACCTAACTCTCACCCTAAACCTAATTCTAACCCTAAGCCTCACCCTCACCCGAACCCTCACCCTAACCCTAACCCCCACCATAACCCTAACACTAAACCTAACCCTCACTCTCACAATAACTCACACCCTAAACTTTATCCTCACACTAACCCTAACCCTAAACTTGAAACTCACATTAACTCTCACCCTCACCCTAAACCTAACCATAGCCCTCACCTTACCCCTCACCCTAAACCAAAGAGTAACCCATACCCTAACCCTAACCCTAACACTCACTTTCACCCTAACCCTCACAGTCACCCTTAACCTCACCCTAAACCTAACACTCACCTACACCCTCACCCTCACCGTAACCTTCACCCAAACCCTAACCCTCACCCCAAACATCAATCTAACAATAACCCTAAACCTAACCCTAACCATAATGCTCACCCTAACCCTAATCCTCACCTTAAAGCTCACCCTCACTCTAATCCTCACCCTAAACCTAACCATAAGCCTTTCCTAACCGAAACACTCACCCTCACCCATACCCTCTTTCTAACCCCCATCCTCACCATAGCCCTCACCATAAACCTAAACCTAACCCTAAACCTCACCCTCACCCTCACTCCTACCCTCAGCCTAACCCTAACCCTAACCCTAATCCTAACCCTAACCCTAACCCTTACACTATATCTAATCCTAACCCTAATGGTAACAGTAAACCTCACCCTCACTCTAAGCCTAACCCTAACACTAACCCTCACCCTAACCCTAATCTGAATGCTAACCCTAAACCTCAACCTCAGCCTAAAACTCACCCTAACCTTTACCCTCACCCTCACCCTCACCCTAATCCTAACCCTAACCCTCACACTAACCCTCAACCTAACCTTAACCCTAACCCTATCCCTCAGCCTAACTCCCACCCTATCCTAACCCTAACACTAATCCTCACCCTATCCTAACCCTAACCCTAACGCTCACCCAAAACCTAAACCTAATCTTAACCCTCACCCTCACCCTAAACCTCACCCTAACCCTTACCCTCACCCTAAACCTAACCCTAACCCTCAGCCTAACCCTCATCCTAACCCTAACCGTAACCCTAATCATCACCTTAAACTTAACCCCAACCCCAACCCTAGCACTCACCCCAACCCTACCCCTCACCCTCACATTCAAACTCACTCTCAGCCTAAGCCTAACCCTAATCCTAATCCAAACCCAAACCCTCAACCTCACCCTCACCCTAACCTTCAACCTCACCATATACCTCACTCTAAGCCTTTCCCTCACCCTAACTCTAATCCTAAACATAAATCTCACACTAAACCTAACAATATCCCTAACCCTCATCCTAAACCTAACCCACACCCTAAACCTAACCGTAACCCTCACCCTCACCCAAAACCTAAAGCTAACCCTAACCCTCACCCTCACCCTAAACCTCACCCTAACCCTTACCCTCACCATATCCCTAACCCTTAACCTAACCCTAATCCTCACACTAAACCTAACCCTAACCCTCACCCTAATGCTCACCCTAATCTTCATCCTCACCCTAACCCTTACCGTCACCTTAACACACACCCTCTCCCTCACCCTAACCCTAAACCTAACCCTAACCCTCAACCTCACCCTAACCCTCACCCTTACCCTCACCCCCACGGTAATACTAACGCTAAACCTAACCCGCACTCTCACCCTAAACCATAACTTAAAACTTGTCCTCACACTAACACTAACCCTAATCCTAAACCTCATATTAAGCCTAATCCTCACCTTAACCCTAACCGTACTCATTACTCTACCCCTCACCTTAACCTAATCCAAACCCTCACCATAACCCTAACCCTAACCCTCACCCTCACACTAAACCTCACAGTCACCATAACCCTCACCCTAACCCTAACCCTCACCTACACCCTCACACTCACCCTCACCCTCACCTGCACCCTAACACTCACCCTCACCCAAAACATCAATCTAACCCTAACCCTCACCCTAACCCTAACCCTAATCCTCACACTAAACCTAATCCTCCCCTAAAGCTCACCCTCACGCTAATCCTCACCCTATCCCTAACCCTAACCCTCACCCAACCCTAAACCTCACCCTAATCTTAACTCTAACCCTCACCATCAACCTAACCCTAACCCTAACCCTAACCCTCACCATAAGCCTCACCCTAAACCTAACGCTAACCCAAACCCTCACTCTCACCCTGACTCTCACCCTATACCTTAACCTTACACTAATCCTAATTCTAACGCTAAACCTCACACTAACCCTAAATCTCACCCTAACCCTAACCCTGCCCCTCACCATAAACCTCACTCTAACGCTAACCCTCACCCTCACCCTAAACCTCACCATCACCCTAACCCTCACCCTAACCCTAACCCTCACCCTCACCTCAACCTTCACCCTAAGCCTAACCCTAACCCTAAACCTCACTTAAACCCTCACCCGAACCCTAAACCTCACCCGAACCCTAACCCCAACCATAACCCTAACACTCAACCTAACCCTAACCCTAACACTAATGCTAACCCTAACTCTCACCCTCACCCTAACCCTCACTCAAACACTTAACCAAACCCTCAACCCCACCCTCATCCTAACCCTAACCCTAACTCTAATCCTCACCCTAACTCTCACACTAACCATAACCCTACCCCTACCCCTCAGCCTAACCCTAACCCTAAGCCTAACCCTAACCCTAATCCTCACCCTATCCCTAAACCTAACACTAACGCTCACATAAACCTTCACCCTCACCCTAACTATAATGCTAAACCTAACAAACTCACCGTAACCCCCGCCCTAAGCCTTACCATGACCATAATCCTATCTCTCACCCTCACCCTACCACTCACCCTAAACCGTATGCTCACCCTAACCCTCAGCCTAACCCCAAACTTAACGCTAAACCTAACCCTCACTCTAACCCCCACCATAACCTTCGCCCTAACCCTCACGCTAACCCTAACGCTCACTCTCACCCTAACCTTCACTCTAACCCTTATCCTCACACTAACCCTCAACCTAACCCTAACCCTAACCCTCACACTAAGCCTAACCCTCACCCTCACCCGAACCTTTACCCTAAGCCTAACCCTAACCCTAACCCTCACCCAAACCCTCACTTTAAACCTCACCGGCACACTAATCCTCAACCTAACCCTAACCATAATCCTTTCCTAACCAATACCCACAACCTCACCCTCTCCCTCAGCCTAACCTTAAAGCTAACCCTAATCCTAACCCTATCCCTGACACTCACCCTCAACCTAACCCTAACCCTAACCCTAACCCTAATGCTAACCCTAAATCTCACCCTCACACTAACCCCAACCATATACCTAACAGTCAACTTAACCCTTACACTAACCCTAATGCTAACCCTAAGTCTCACCCTCACCCTAACTCTCACCCTAACACTTAACCTCAACCTCACCCACACCCTCAACCTAACCCTAAACCTAACTCTAATACTCTCCCTAACTCTCACACTAACCATAAACCTCACCCTATCCCTAAACCTAACCCTAAACCTCACCCTAACCTTCACCCTCACCGTAACTATAATGCTAACCCTAACCCTCACACTCACCCTAACCCTCACCCTAACCCTTACCTCACCCTAATCCTAAACCTCACCCTCAAACTAATCCTCACCCTAACACTTACCCACACCCAAACCCTCACCCTAACCTTTACCTTAACCCTCACCCTAAACCTAACACTAACCCTAACCCGCACACTAACCCTAAACCAAACCCTCAGGCTAACCCCCATCCTAACCCTCAACCTAAACCTAAACCTCACCCTAACCTTAACCCTAATGCTAATCCTCACTGTAATCATAACCCTCACCTTCACGCTCCCCATCACCCTCACCCTAACACTAATCCTAACCCTCAAACTCACCCTCACCCTAACCCTCACCCTCACGCTCACACTAACCCTCAACCTCACCCTAAACATCACCCTAAACCTAACTCTCATGCTAAACATAGCCCTAAACCTCACCCTAACGCTAACCCTCACCCTAAATCTCACCCTAACCCTAACGTTAACCCTAACCCTCACTCTCACCTAACGCTGACTTTAACCCTTATTCTCACACTAAAACTAACCCTAAGCCTAACCTTCACACTAACACTAACCCTCACCCTAATCCTATCCCGACACTTCACCCTAACTCTCACCATAACCCTAACCCTAACCCTAACCCTCATTCTAAACCGTTAGGTTTAGGCTCACCCTAAGCCTAACACTAACCCTCACTCTAAACCTAAGCCTCACCCTCACCCTAACACTCACGGTGACCCTAAACCTCAACTTAACCTAACCCATAACCACACCCGAACCCTCATCCGAACCCGAACCCTAACCTTCACACGAACATTCACCCACAAACTTACACTCACCCTAACCCTTACCCACACCCTACCCCTAAACCTTACCCTCACTCTAACCCTCACCCTAACCCTTACCCACATCCTAACCCTCACGCTAACCCTAACCCTAAACCTAACCCTCACCCTCACCCTAACCCTAACCCTAATGCTAACCCTTACCCTCACCCTAACTCTCACCCTCACACTAACCCTCATCCTAAACTTTACCTTCAACCTAAACCAAACCATAACCATAAACCAAACACTCACCTGAACCCTAACCCTAACCCTAATCCTAACAGTAACTCTCATCCTCACCCTCACCCTAACCCTCACACTCACCACAACCTCAAGCTAACCCTACCTCTACCCCACTCCATAACCCTCACCCTAACCCTAACACTCAACCTAACCCTAACCCTACCCCTAACCCTCACCCACAGACTAAACCTAAACCTAAGGCTAACCCTCAACTTAACCCTAATCCTCACCCAAACCCTAACCCTCACCCTTACCCGAAAAAGTAACCTCACCTGAAACCTCATCCTTACCCTAACCCGAACCCTCACACAAAATATCACATAAACCCTAACCCAAACCCTAACCCGAACCCTAACTCTAATCCTCACCCTAGCCCTCACCCTAACCCTAACCATAAATCTAACCATAACCCTCACACTAACCGTACCCCTCACCTAAACCTAAACCTAAGCCTAATCTTCACCCTCACCCTGACTGTCATGCTCAGCCTAAACCTAACCCTAACCCTATTCTTATTCCTAACCCTCACCCTCACCCTCAGCCTAAACCTAAACCTAACTCTAACCCTCACACTCACTCTCACCCTCACTCTCACCCTAAACCCCACCCTCACCCTAAACCTCATCCTCACCCTAAATATCACCGTAACCATAACATTCACCGTAACCATAACCCTAACCCTGACACTAAACCTAACCTTAGCTTAAACCTCACGCTCACCCTAATCCTCACCCGAACCCTAACCCTTACCTAACCGAAACCCTCGCCCTCACACTAACCCTCACCCTCACACTAGCCCTCACTCTAAACCTAACCTTAACCCTAATCCTCACCCTCCACCTCCCCTTCCCCCTCAGCCTTACAGTAAACCTAACCTTAATCCTAATCCTAACCCTCAACCCCACCCTCACCCTCACCCTAACCCTAACCCTAACGCTAACCCTCACCCTCATCATCACCCTAAATCTAACCCTAACCCTAAAAATTACCATAACCCTAGCCCTAACCCTAAACCTAACCATAAAACTCACCCTAACCCTAAACATAACCCTACCCCTCACACTAACCCTCACCCTCATATTAACCCTCACCCTCACCCTGACCCTCACCATCACATTAACCCTAACCCTCACCCTAACCCACACCCTCACCCTCAGCCTAACCCTAAACCTAAACCTAATCCTAACTCTAACACTCACCTTCATCCTAACCAAAACCCTAACTCTCACCCTCAACCTCAACCTCACCCTCACCCTCACCCTCACACTAACTCTCAACCTCACCCTAAACATCTCCCTAACACTAACCCTCAACCTAACCCTAAAACTCACCCTCACCCTAACCCTAACCCTCACCCTAACCTTTATCCTCACGCTAACCCTAAGCCTAACCCTAACCCTCACACTAACCCTAACCCTAAGCCTAACCCTCACCCTCACCGTAACCCTCACCATAACCCTAACGCTCACACTAACCCTAAATTTCAACCACACCCTAACCCTCACCCTCACCAGAACCCGACCCTCACAGGAACACTCACCATCACCTTAATCCTGACCCTCAAAATAACTATCACCCTAAGTCTAACTCTCACCCTAACACTATCCCTAACCCTCGACCTAATCCTAACCCTCAACCTAACTTTAACCCTCACCCTAAACCTAACCCTCACCCTAACACTAACCCTCACACTAAACCTAACCCTAACATTCACCCTCACCCTCAAACTCACCGTCACCCTCACCCTAACCCTCATCCTAACCCTAACCCTAAACCTAATGCTAACCCTAAACCTCACCCTCACCCTAACCCTAACCGTCACACTAAACCTAACCATCACCCTAATCATTTCCGTCACCCTAACCCTAACCCTCACCCTCACCCTACCCTCACCCTAACACTTACCCACACGGTAACCCTCAACCTAACCCTAAAACTAACTCTCACCCTAAACCTCACCCTAAACCTATCCACATCCCTAAGCCTAACCCTGACCCTAACCCTAACTCTAAACCTAAAAGTCACCCTCACCCTAACCCTCACCCTAATCTTTACCCTCAACCTAACCCAAACCCTAACCCTAAACCTAACACTCACACTAACCCTTACCCTAACCATCAGCCTAACCCTTATCCTAACGCTAAACCTAACCCTAACCATAACGGTAACCCTAACTCTAACCATAACCCTCACACTAACCCTAACCCTAACCCTCAGCTTAACCCTCATCGCAACCCTAATCCTAACCCTAAACCTCATTCACACCCTAACCCTCCCCCTCCCCCTTATTCTCACCCTAACCCTAACCCTTACCTAACCGAAACTCTCACCCTCACACTAACCCTCACCCTCTCCCTAGCCCTCACCCTAAACCTAACCCTAACCCTAATCCTCAGCCTCCACCTCCCCTGCCCCATCAGCATTACCCTAAACGAACCTTAATCCTAACCCTAAACCTCAACCCCACCCTCAACCTAACCCTAACGTTAACCCTCACCATCACCATCACCCTCACCCTAACTCTAAACCTAACCCTAACCCTAAGTCTCACCATCACCATAAACCTCACCCTAACACTTACCCACACTGTAAACCTCACCGTAACACTAAGACTAACTCTCACCCTTAACCTCACCCTAACCCTTACTACATTCCTAAGCCTAACCTTGACCCTAACCCTAACTCTAAACCTAGACCTCAACCTCACCCTAACCCTCACCCTAAACATTAACCTCAACCTAACCCAAACCCTAACCCTAACACTCACACTAACCCTTTCCGTAATTCTCAGGCTAACCCTGATCCTAACCCCAACCCTAACCATAACCATAACCGTAACCCTAACCCTAACACTAACCCTCACACTAACCCTAACCCTAACCCTCAGCCTAACCCTCATCCCAACCATAATCCTAACCCTAAACCTCACCCTCACCCTAACCCTCCCCCTCCCACTAATTCTCACCCTAACCCTAACCCTTAACTAACTGAAACACTCACCCTGATATTAACACTCACCCTCACCCTAGCCATCACCCTAAACATAACCCTAACCCTAATCCTCACCCTCCACCTCCCCTTCCCCCTCAGCCTTACTCTAAACCTAACCTTAACCCTAACCTTAACCCTCAACCCCACCCTCACCCTAACAATAACCCTAACCCTAACGCTAATCCTCATCCTCACCCTCACCCTAACCCTAACCCTAAAATTACCATAACCCTAGCCCTAACCCTAATCCTAACCATAAAACTGACCCTAACACTAAACCTAACACTAACAATCACCCACACCCTCACCCTTATCCTAACCCTCACCCTCACCCTCACCCTCACCATCACACTAACCCTAACCCTCACCCTAACCCTCACCCTCACCCTCAGCCTAAACCTATCCCTAACCCTAATCCTAACCCTAACACTCACCCTCATCCTAAGCCTAACCCTAACACTCACCCTCAACCTCAACCTCACCCTCACCCTCACACTAACTCTCAACCTCACCCTAAACATCTCCCTAACAATAACCCTCAACCTAAACCTAATCCTAAGCCTCACCCTAACCCTAACCCTCACCATAACACTAATGCTAACCCTAACCCTCGCCCTCATCCTAACCCTCACCCTAACATTTATCCTCACACTAAACTTAAACCTAACCCTAACCCTCACACTAACCCTAACCCACACCCTAACCCTATCCCGATAACTCACCCTAACTCTCAAACTAACCCTAAAACTAACCCTAAACCTCACACTAACCCTAACCCTAAGCCTAACACTCACCCTCACCGTAACCCTCACCATCACCCTAACCCTCCCCCTAACCCTAAATTTCAACCACACCCTAACCCTCACCCTCACCAGAACTAGACCCTCACCCGAACACTAACCCTCACCCTAAACCTCACCCTCACAATAAACATCACCCTAACCATAAATCTCACCCTTACACTAACCCAAAACCACAAATTAATCGTAACCCTCAAGCTAACCCTAACGCTCACCCTAAAACTAACCCTCACCCTAACACTAACCCTTACACTAAACCTAACCCTAACACTCACCCTCATCCTCAACCTCACCCTCACCCTAACCCTCATCCTAACACTAACCTTAAACCTAATGCTAACCCTAATCCTCACCCTCACCCTAACCCTAACCCTCACACTAAACCTAACCCTCACCATAAACCTTTCCATCACCCTAACCCTAACCCTCACCCTCACCATAAACCTCACCCTAACACTTACCCACAAACTAACCCTCACCTTAAATCTAAAACTACCTCTAACCCTTAACCTCACCCTAACCCTAACCACAACCCTAAGCCTAACCCTGATCCTAACCCTCACCCTAACCCTAAACCTCAACCTCACCCTAACCCTCACCCTAAACTTTACCCTCAACTTAACCCAAACCCTAACCCTAAACCTAACACTCACAATAACCCTTAACGTAACCCTCAGCCTAACCCTTATCCTAACCCTTACCCTAACCCTCATCATAACTGTAACCCTAACCCTCACACTAGCCCTAACCCTAACCCTCAGCCTAACCCTCATCCCAACCCTAATTCTAACCCAAACCTCAGCCTCACCCTAACCTTAACACTAACCCTAATCCTCACACTAACCCTAACCCTCACCCTCACCCTCACCCTAACCCTCACCCTAACCCTTACCCTCAACATAAATCTATCCATAAACCTAAACCTAACCCTAACTCTCACACGAACACTCAGCCTCACCCTAACCCTCACCCTAACACCAACAATCACCCTAAACCTAACCCTCAAACTAACCCTAACTCTCAAACTAACCTTAACCCTCACACTAACCCTAACCCTAAACCTAACCCTCATCCTAACCCACACCCTAACCCAAACCCTAACCCTCATCCTAACACTAACCCTCCCCCTCCCCCTCACCCTCACCCTCCTCCTCACCCTAAACCTCACCCTAACCCTAACCGTAAACCTTACCTAAGAGAAAACCTCACCATCACCCTCACCCTAAATCTCACCCTGACAATACCCTCACCCTAACTCTAACCATCACCCTAACACTAAAACTCACACTAAACCTAACCCTAACACTCTCCCTCACCCTCAAATTCACACTCACCTTCACCCTAAAACTCATTCTAAACCTAACCCTAAACCTAATGCTAACCCTAAACCTCACCCTCACCCTAACCCTAACCGTCACACTAAACCTAACCATCACCCTAAACCTTTCCTTCACCCTAACCCTAACCCTCACCCTCATCCTACACTCACCCTAACACTGACCCACACGGTAACCCTCACCCTAACCCTAAAACTAACTCTCACCCTAAACCTATCCACATCCCTAAGCCTAACCCTGAACCTAACCCTAACTCTAAACCTAAACCTCACCCTCACCCTAACCCTCACCCTAAACTTTACCCTCAACCTAACCCAAACCCTAACCCTAAACTTAACACTCACACGAACGCTTACCCTAACCCTCAGCCTAACCCTTATCCTAACCCTAATCCTAAACCTAACCATAACCGTAACCCTAACCATAACTCTAACCCTCACACTAACCCTAACCCTAACCCTCAGCCTAACCCTCATCACAACCCTTATCCTAACCCTAAACCTCCCCCTCCCCGTAACCCTACCGCTCCCCTAATTCTCACCCTAACCCTAAACCTTACCTAACAGAAACCCTCACCCTCACACTAACCCTCACCCTCACCCTAGCCCTCACCCTAAACCTAACCCTAACCCTAATCCTCACCCTCAACCTCCCCTTCCCCATCAGCCTTACCCTAAACCTAACCTTAATCCTAACCCTAACCCTCAACCCCACCCTCACCCTAACCCTAACCCTAACCATAACGCTAAACCTCACCCTCACCCTCTCCCTAACCCTAAACCTAACCCTAAAAATTGCCATAACCCTAGCCCTAACCCTAACCCTAACCATAAAACTCACCCTAACACTAAACCTAACGCTAACCCTCACCCACACCCTCACCCTCATCCTAAGCCTCACCCTTACCCTGACCCTCACCATCACACTAACCCTAACCCTCACCATAACCCACACCCTCACCCTCAGCCTAAACCTATCCCTAACCCTACTCCTAACAGTAACACTCACCCTCGTCCTAAACCTAACCCTAACACTCACCCTCAACCTGAACCTCACCCTCACCCTCACCCTCACACTAACTCTCAAGCTCACCCTAAACATCTCCCTAATACTAACCCTCAACCTAACCCTAATCCTAACCCTCACCCTAACCCTAACCCTCACCATAACCCTAACGCTAACCCTAACACTCACCCTCTCCCTAACCCTCACCCTAACCTTTATCCTCACACTAAACTTAAACCTAACAATAACCCTCACACTAACCCTAACCCACACCCTAACCCTATCCCGACAACTCACCCTAACTCTCACCCTAACACTAAAACTAAACCTAACCCTCACACTAACCTTAAACCTAAGCCTAACCCTCACACTCATCGTAACCCTCAACATCACCCTAACCATCAACCTAACCCTAAATTTCAACCACACCCTAACCCTCACCCTCACCAGAATTAGACCCTCACCCGAACACTCACCCTCACCCTAAACCTCATGCTCACAATAAACATCACCCTAAACCTAACTCTCACCCTAACACTAACCCAAACCCTCAACTTAATCCTAACCCTCAACCTAACCCTAACCCTCACCCTAACCCTCACCCTAAACCTAACACTCACCCTAACACTAACCATAACACTAAACCTAACCCTAACACTCACCCTCACCCTCACCCTATCCCTAACCCTCATCCTAACCATAACCCTAAACCTAATGCTAACCCTAAACCTCACCCTCACCCTAAACCTAACCTTCATACTAAACCTAACCCTCACCCTAAACCTTTTCGTCACCCTAACCCTAACTCTCACCCTCACCATAAACCTCAACCTAACACTTACCCACACCGTAAACCTCACCGTAACACTAAAACTAACTCTCACCCTTAACCTCACCCTAACCCTTACTACATTCCTAAGCCTAACCCTGACCCTAATCCTAACTCTAAACCTAAACCTCAATCTCACCCTAACCCTCACCCTAAACATTACCCTCAACCTAACCCAAACCCTAACCCTAAACCTAACACTCACACTAACCCTTACCGTAAACCTCAGGCTAACCTTGATTCTAACCCCAACCCTAACCATAACCATAACCGTAACCCTAACCCTAACCCTAACCCTCAGCCTAACCATCATCCCAACCCTAATCCTAACCCTAAACCTCACCCTCACCCTAACCCTCCCCCTCCCACTAATTCTCACCCTAACCCTAAACCTTAACTAACTGAAACACTCACCCTGATATTAACACTCACCCTCACCCTAGCCATCACCCTAAACCTAACCCTAACCCTAATCCTCACCTTCCACCTCCCCTTCCCCCTCAGCCTTACTCTAAACCTAACCTTAACCCTAACCCTAACCCTCAACCCCACCCTCACCCTAACAATAACCCTAACCCTAACGCTAATCCTCATCCTCACCCTCACCCTAACCCTAACCCTAAAAATTAACATAACACTAGCCCTAACAATAACCCTAACCATAAAACTCACCCTAACACTAAACCTAACGCTAACCCTCACCCACACCCTCACCCTCATCCTAACCTTCACCCTCACCCTGACCCTCACCATCACACTAAACCTAACCCTCACCCTCACCCTCAGACTAAACCTATCCCTAACCCTAATCCTAACCCTTACACTCACCCTCATCCTATCCCTAACCCTAACATTCACCCTCAACCTCAACCTCACCCTCATCCTCACACTAACTCTCAACCACACCCTTAACATCTCCCTAACACTAAACCTCAACCTAACCCTAATCCTAACCCTCACCCTAAACCTCACCCTAATCTTTATCCTCACACTAAACTTAAACCTAACCCTAACCCTCACACTAACCCTAACCCACACCCTAACCCTATCCCGACAACTCACCCTAACTCTCACCTAAGTCTAAATCTAACCCTAACCCTCACACTAACCCTAACCCTAAGCCTAACCCTCAACCTCAGCGTAACCCTCACCATCACCCTAACCCTCACCCTAACCCTAAATTTCAACCACACCCTAACCCTCACCCTCACCAGAATTAGACCCTCACCCGAACACTCACCCTCACCCTAAACTTCACCCTCACAATAATCATCACCCTAACCCTAACTCTCAACCTAACACTAACCCAAACCCTCAACTTAATCCTAACTGTCAACCTCACCTTACATTCACCCTAACCCTCACCCTCACCCTCAGCCTAAACCTATCCCTAACCCTAATCCTAACCCTAACACTCACCCTCAACCTTAATCTCACCCTCACCGTCACCCTCACACTAACACTCAACCTCACCCTAAACATCTCCCTAACACTAACCCTCAACCTAACACAAATCCTAAGCCTCACCCTAAC
The DNA here is from genome assembly GCF_024711535.1 of Dipodomys merriami. NCBI lineage: Eukaryota > Metazoa > Chordata > Mammalia > Rodentia > Heteromyidae > Dipodomys > Dipodomys merriami. The sequence continues at coordinate 2,787,041 of NW_027202482.1, read as the reverse complement.
CCTAACCCTCACCATAACCCTAACGCTAACCCTAACCCTCACCCTCACCCTAACCCTCACCCTAACCTTTATCCTCATACTAAACTTAAACCTAATCCTAACCCTCGCACTAACCCTAACCCACACCCTAACCCTATCCCGACAACTCACCCTAACTATCACCCTAACCCTAAAACTAACCCTAACCCTCGCAATAACTCTAAACCTAAGCCTAACCCACACCCTCACCGTAACCCCCACCATCACCCTAACACTCACCCTAAACCTAAATTTCAACCACAACCTAACCCTTACCCTCACCAGAACTACATTCTCACACGAACATTCACCCTCACGCTAAACCTCACCCTCACAATAACCATCACCGTAACCCTAACTCTCAACCTAACACTAAGCCAAAACCTCAACTTAATCCTAACCCTCAACCTAACCCTAACCCTCACCACAAACCTAACCCTCACCCAACACTAACCCTTACACTAAACCTAACCCTAACACTCAACCTCACCCTCAACCTAACCTTCACTCTAACCCTAACCCTCGTCCTAAACCAAACCCTAAACCTAATGCTATCCCTAAACCTCACCCACACCCTAACCCTAACCCTAACCCTCACACTAAACCTAACCCTCACCATAAACCTTTCCATCACCCTAACCCTAACCCTCACCCTCACCATAAACCTCACCCTAACACTTACCCACACCGTAACCCTCACCCTAACCCTAAAACTAACTCTCACCCTAATCCTCACCCTAACCCTAACTACATCCCTAAGACTAACCCTGACCCTAACCCTAACTCTAAACCTAAACCTCACCCTCACCCTAACCCTCACCCTAAACTTAACCCTCAACCTAACCCAAACCCTAATCCTAAATCTACCACTCACACTAACCCTTACCCTAAACCTCAGCCTAACCCTTATCCTAACCCTAACCCTAACCATAACAATAACCGTAACCCTAACCCTAACCCTAACCTTCACACTAACCCTATCCCTAACCCTAAGCCTAACCCTCATCCCAACCCTAATCCTAACCCTAAACCTCACCTTCATCCTAACCCTACCCCTTCCCCTAATTCTCACCCTAACCCTAACCCTTACCTAACCGGAACCATCAACCTAAACCTAAACCTCACCCTCACACTAGCCCTCACTCTAAACCTAACCCAAACCCAAATCCTCACACTCTATCTCCCTTTCCCCCTCAGTCTTACCCTAAACCTAACGTTAATACTAACCCTAAACCTCAACCCCACCCTCACCCTAACCCTAACCCTAACCCTAACTCTAACCCTCACCCTCACCCTCAACCTAACCCTAACCCTAACCCTAAAAATTACCATAACCCTAGCCCTAACAATAACCCTAACCATAAAACTCAACCTAACCCTAAACCTAACGCTAACCCTCACCCACACCCTCACTCTCATCCTAACCCTTACCCTCACCCTGACCCTCACCATCACACTAACCCTAACCCTCACCCTAACCCTCAGCCTAAACATATACCTAAACCTAATCCTAACCCTAACACTCACTCTCATCCTAACCCTAACCCTTACACTGACCCTCAACCTCAACCTCACCCTCACCCTCACCCTCACACTAACTCTCAACCTCACAGAAAACCTCCCTAACACTAAACCTCAACCTAACCCTAATCCTAACCCTCACCGTAACCCTAACGCTAACCCTAACCCTCACCTTCACCCTAACCCTCACACTAACCTTTATCCTCACACTAAACTTAAACCTAACCCTAACCCTCACACTAACCCTAACCCACACCCTAACCCTATCCCAAAAACTCACCCTAACTCTCACCTAACCCTAAAACTAACCCTAACCCTAAGCCTAACCCTCACCCTCAGTGTAACCCTCACCATCACCCTAACCCTCACCCTAACCCTAAATTTCAACCACACCCTAACCCTCACCCTCACCAGAATTAGACCTTCACCCGAACACTCACCCTCACCCTAAATTTCACCCTCACAATAACCATAACCCTAACCCTAACTCTCACCCTAACACTAACCCAAAACCTCAACTTAATCCTAACCCTCAACCTAACCCTAACCCTCACCCTAAACCTAACCCTCACCCTAACACTAACCCTTACACTAAACCTAACCCTAGCACTCGCCCTCACCCTCAACCTCACCCACACCCTAACCCTAACCCTCATCCTAACCCTAACTCTAAACCTAATGCTAACCCTAAACCTCACCCTCACCCTCACCCTAACCCTAACCCTCACACTAAACCTAACCCTCACCCTAAACCTTTCCGTCAACATAACCCTAATCCTCACCCTCACCATAAACCTCACCCTAACACTTAACCACACCCTAACCCTCACCCTAACTCTAAAACTAACTCTCTCCCTAAACCTCACCCTATCTTTAACCACAACCCTAAGCCTAACCCTGACACTAACCGTCACCCTAACCCTAAACCTCACCCTAACCCTAACTCTCAAACTAAACTTTACCCTGAACCTAAACCCAACCCTAACCCTAAACCTAACACTCACACTAACCCTTACCCTAACCCTCAGCCTAACCCTTTTCCTAACCCTAACCCTAACCCTCACCATAACCGTAACCCTAACCCTAATCCTAACCCTCACACTAACCCTAAACCTAACCCTCAGCCTAACCCTCATCCCAACCCTAATACTAACCCTAACCTTCACCCTCACCATCACCCTAACACTAACCCTAATCCTCACCCTAACCCTAACCCTCACACTCACCCACACACTGACCGTCACCGGAACCCTTACCCTCAACATAAACCTATCCATAAACCTAAACCTAAACCTAACTCTCACACGAACACTCAGCCTCACACTAACCCTCACCCTAACACCAAAAATCACCCTAAACCTAACCCTCACCCTAACCCTAACCCTCAACCTAACCCTAACCCTCACACTAACCCTAACCCTAACCCTCATCCTCATCCTCACCCACACTCTAAACCAAACCCTAACCCTCATCGTAACACTATCCCTCACCCTCACCCTCACCCTCACCCTCAACCTAAACTTCACCCTACCCCTAACCCTAAACCTTATCAAACAGAAAACCTCACCGTCACCCTCACCCTCACCCTAACCATCATCCTCACACTAGCCCTCACCCTAACTCTAACCCTCACCCTTACCCTAATCCTAACCCTCACCCTCACCCTCACCCTAACCCTAATCCTAACATTAACCTTAAACGTAATGCTAACCCTAAAACTCACACTCACCCTAACCCTCACCCTAACTGATACCATCACCGTAACCCTAACTCTAATGCTCACACTAAACCTAACCTCACACTAACTCTAACCCTACCCCTCAGCTTAACCCTCAACCTAAACCTAAACCTAACCTTAACCCTCACCCTATCCTTAACCATAAACCAAACCCCCACCCTAACCCTCACACTAAACCTCACCCTAAATCTCGCCCAACTCGTACCCTCACCCTAACCCTAATACTAACCCTCACCCTAACCTTAACCCTAATCCTAAACCTCATTCTCACCCTAACCCTCACCTTGACATTTATCCTCACCCTAATCCTTATCCTAAATCTAAAACTAACCCTCACACTAACCCTAACCCTAACCCTCAGCATAAGACTTATCCTAACCCTAAACCTAACCCTAACCCTCACCCTAAACCTAAACCTAACCCTAACCCTAACCCTCACACTAACCCTAACGCTTACCCTCAACCTAACCCTCATCCTAACCATAATCCTAACCCTAACCCTCACCCTCACCCTGCCCTAACCCTAAACCTCACCCTAACCTTAACCCACACCCTCACCCTCCATATCACCCTCAGCCTAACCCTAATCCTAACATTAATCCAAAACTTCATCCTCACCCTCACCCTAACCTTAACCCTATCCCTATCCCTATTCCTTACCATTATCCTAACCCTCACCCTATACCTCACCCTCACCCTAACCCTAAACCAAACATAGACCCTCACCCTAACCCTCACCGTAAACCTCACACTAACCTTACACTCATCCTCACACTAAACCTCACCATAAACTTTACTCTCACCATAAACCTAACCCTAATCCTAACCCTAATCGTTTCCCTAAACCTAACCCTCTCCCACACCCTAACTCTTAACCTCACCCGAACCGTCACCCTCACCCTAACACACTTTCTAACGCTAACCCTAACCCTAATCCTAAACCTAACCCTCACCCTCAAACTCAACCTAACCCTAACACTAATCCTAACCCTAACACTCACCCTCACCGTAACCCTAACCCTCACACTCACCCTAAAACTCACCCTAAACCTATCCCTACCCCTCTCCCGAACCCTAACCCTCAACCTAACCCTAACCCTACCCTTAACCCTCACCCTCACAAAAAACCTAAACCTAACCCTAACCCTCATCCTAACGCTAATCCTCACCCACACCCTCACCCACACCCTCACCCTCAACTGAACCATCATCCTCTCCCTACCCCTCAACCTCAACCTAAATATCACCTTAACCCTAACCCTCACTCTAATCCTAACCCTAACTCTAACCCTCACCCTAACCCTCAACCTAACCCTTACCCTCACCCTATCCCTAATTGTAGCCCTAACCATAACACTCAGACTAACTGTAACCCTCACTCCAACCCTAATCCTAACCCTAACCCTAACCTTCACCCTCACGCTGACACTCACACTCAGCCTAACCCTAACCCTAACAGTAATCCTAATTCTAACTCTCAGCCTCACCCTCACCCTAAACCTCAACCTCACCCTCACATTAAACATCACCCTCACCCTAAACATCACCCTAACCCTAACCCTCACCCTAAACCTAACCCTAACCCTCACCCTAATGCTAACCCTCACCCTAACCCTCACTGTAACCCTAACACTAAAGCTAACCCTCACCCTTACCTTAAACCTCATCCTAAACCTTTTCCTCACACTAACCTTAACCCTAAGACTAACCCCCACACTAACCCTAACCCTCACCCTAACCCTATCCCGAAACCTTACCCTAACTCTCACCTTAACCATAACCCTTACCCTAAACCTCAACCTAACCCTACATTTAGACTTAACCCTCACCCTCACCCTAACCCTCACCGACACCCTAACCCTCACCCTAACACTAACCCTCAACCACACCCAAACCCTAACCCTCACCCGAACCCTAACCCACACACGAACACTCACCCTCACCCTAACCCTCAACCTTATACTAAACTTCACCCTAACCCTAACTCTCACCCTAACCCTAGCCATAACCCTTACCCTAACCCTAACCCTCAACCTAACACTAACTCTCACCCTGACCCTCACCTTAACCCTAACCCTAACCCTAACCCTAACACTTACCCTAAACCTAACCCTCACCCTAAACCTAACCCTCACCCTAACACTAACCCTCACAGTGACCCTAACCCTTACCCTCACCCTCACCCTAAACCTAACCCTCATCCTAACCCTAACTGTAAACCTAATGCTAAAAATAAACCTCATCCTCACCCTAAGCCTCAGCATAAACCTTACCTTCAACCTCACCCTAACAATAACCCTCAACCTCACCCTAACCCTCACACTAAACCTAAAACTCACCATGACCCTAACCCTAACAGTCACACTAAACCTAAACCTCACCCTCCTCCTAACCCTCACCCTAAAACTTACCTACACCCTAACCCTCACCCTAAGCCTAACCCTAAATCTAACCCTCACCCTAACACTCACCCTAACCCTAAACATAACCCTAACACTCACCCTCACCCTAACACTCACCCTAAACTTTACCCTCAACCTAACCCCAACCCTAACCCTAAACCTAACACTCACACTGACGCTAACCCTAACCCTCAGCCTAAACCTAAAACTAACCCTAAACTACACCCTAACCCAAACCCTAACCATAACCCTAACCCTCACACTAACCCTAACACTAACCCTCAGCCTAACCCTCACCCTAACCCTAACCCTATCCCTAACCCTGACCCTCACCCTCACCTTAACCCTAACCCTAAACCTAAAACTCACCCTAACCTTAACCCTCACCCTAGCCCACACCTAACACTAAACCTCAAACGAACCCTGACCCTAAACCTCACCCTCATTCTAATCCTAACCCTAAACTTAACCCTAACACTCATCCTAACCCAAACCCTAAACCTAATTCTATCCCTAAACCTCACACTCACCCTAACCCTCACTGTAACCCTTACTGTCACCCTAACCCTAACCCTAACCCTCACACTAAACCTAAGCCTCACCCTAACCCTAACCCTACCCCTCAGCCTATCCCTCAGCCTAACTCTTACCCACACCCTAACACTCACTCTAACCCTGACCATAAACCTAACCTTCAACCTAACCCTCACCATAACCTTAAACTTCACCATCACCCTAATATTCACCCTAAAATTTACTCTCAACCTAGCAATTACCCTAACGCTAAACCTAAACCTCACACTAACCCTAACATTAACCCTCAGCCTAAACCTTATCCTAAACATAAACCAAATCTAACCCTCACCCAAAACTAACCCTAATCCTAACCCTAACAATAACAATCATCCTAACCCTAACCCTTACCCTAACCCTCCACATCACCCTCAGCCTAGCCTTAATCCTAACCATAATCCTAACACTCACCCTCACCCTCACCCTAAATCTAACACTAAACCTAACCCTAACACTCAACATCACCCTCACCCTAACCCTAAATGTATCCCTAACCCTCACCCTAACCCTAAGCCTCAACCTATACCTCACCCTCACCCTAACCCTAACCCTAAACCTAACACTCACTGTAACCCTCACCCTATTTCTAACACTAATCCTCACCCTCATCCTCACACTAAACCTTACCCTAATCCTTAAATTCACCAGAACCCTAACGCTAATCCTAACCCTAATCCTCACCATAACCCTAAAACTCATGCACACCCTAACCCTCACCCGAAATCGAATCTGAACCCTCACCTAACACTCACCCTAACCCTAACCTTAACCCTAATCCTAAACCTAACCCTCACCTTCAATCTCACCCTAACTCTAACCCTAACCCTAACCCTCACTCTCACCCTCACCTTAATCCTCACACTCATCCTAAACCTCACCCTAACCCTAACCCTACCCTTCTCCATAACTCTCAACCTAACACTAACCCTATCCCTAACCTTCACGCTTACCCTGACCCTCAACCTCAGCCTAACCCGAACCTAACCCTATTCCTATTCCTAACACTTACCCTCACATGCAACCTAAAACTAAACCTAACCCTAACCCTCACCCTAAACCTAACATCAGCTTAACCCTCAGCCTCACCCTAATCCTCAACCTAACCCTAACCCTTACCTAAACGAAACCCTCATCCTCACGCTCACCCTAACACTAACCCTAACTCTAACCCTAAACCTAACCCTAAAACTCACCCTAAAACTAACCCTAAACCTCACCCTCACCCACACCCTCAAACTAACCCTCACACTAATCCTAACCTTAACACTCAGTCTAAACCTCATCCTAACACTAACCTAACACTAACACTCACCCTAACCCTAACCCTCAGCTTCACTTTCAACCTCACCCTCACCCTAACCCTAATGCTAACCATAACCCTCCACCTCATCCTAACCCTCACCCTAACCCTTTCCCTCATCCTAACACTAAACCTCACCCTCACCCTAACCCTCACCCTAAAAGTTACCCACATCCTAAACCTCATCCTAACCCTTACCCTAAACCTAACCCTCACCCGAACTCTCAACCTAACCCTAAACATAACCCTAAACCTAACCCTGACCCTAACACTCACCCTAACCCTAACCCTCAAACTCACCCTAAACCTCAACCTAAACTTTACCTTCAATCTAACCAAAACCCTAACCCTAAACCTAACACTCACACTAACCTTAAGGCTAATAGTCAGCCTAACCCTTATCCTAACCCCAAACATAACTCTAACCCTCACACTCACCCTAACCCTAAACCTAACCCTAACCCTCACCCTAAACCTAACCATCACCCTCACCCTCACCCTAACCCTAATCCTAACACTTACACTCAACCTATCCCTATCCTTAACCATCACCCTAATCCTAAACCTCAAACTAATCCTAACCCTCATCCTGACCCTCACCATCACCCTACCCCTAAACCAAACCCTTACCCTAACCCTAAACCTCACCCTAAACCTAACCCTTACAATAACAGTAACCGTCACACTAACCCTAACACTAACCCTCACCATAACCCTCACCCTCACCCTCACCCTTACCCTAAACCTAACCCTCATCCTAACCCTAATGGTAAACCTAATGCTAACCTTAATCCTCACCTTCACCCTAACCCTCACCCTCACCCTAAACATCACCCTAATCCTAGACCTCACCCTAACCCTAACCCTAACCCTCACCCTAAACCTAACCTCAGCTTAACCCACACCTTCACCCTAATCCTCACCCTAAACCCAACCCTTACCTAAGGGAAACCCTTATCCTCACCCTCACCCTAACCCTAACCCTAACCCTAACAATAACCATAACTCTAACCCTAACCCTAACCCTTAAACTCACCCTAAACCTAATCCTAACCCTAACCCTCACCCTCACCCTCACCCTCATTCTAACCCTCACTCCCACTCTGAGCCTCAACATCAACTAACCCTACCACTAACACTAAGCATCACCCTAACCCTAACCCTCACCCTCATTTTCACCCTCACCCTCAGCCTAACTGTAACCCTAACTCTAATCCTAACACTAACCCTCATCTTGACCCAAACCCTAAACCTAACCCTCATCCTCAGCCTCACCCTCACCCGCACCCTCACCCTAACCCTCACCCTCACCCTCACACTAACCCTCAACCTCACCCTAAACATCACCCTAACCCTAACCCTCACCTTAACCCTAACCCTCACGCTAATCCTAATGCTAACCCTAACCCTCACCCTCACCCTAACCCTCAACATAACCATTATCCTCACACTAACCCTAACCCTAAACCTCAAACTAACCTTACCCCTAACCCTAAACCTATCCTGACACCTCAAACTAATTCTCAACCTAACCCTAACCCTAATCCTAACCCTCAACCTAATCCTAAACGTAAACCTAACCCTCACCCTCACCATAACGTCACCCTATCACTAACGCTAACCCTACACCTCATCCTCACCCTAACCCTCACAATAACCCTTATCCTCACACTAACCCTAACCATAACCCTAACACTAACCCTCAAACTAAACCTAAGCCTCACCCTAACCCTAACCCTACCCCTCAGCCTAACCCTCACCCTAAACCTAACCCTAACCCAAATCCTTATCCTATCCTTAACCTTAACCCAAACCCTCACCCTATCCCTCACCCTCACCCTAACCCTCACCCTTATCCTTACCCTCACCTGAACCCTAATCCTCAGCCTCAACGTAACCCTCACCCTAACACTTACCCACACGCTAACACTCACCCTAACCCTAACCATAAACCTAACCTTCACCCAAACCCTAAACTTCACCGTCACCCTAATATTCACCCTAAACTTTACCCTCACCTTAACACTTACCCTAACCCTAAACCTAACCCTCACACTAACCCTAACCCTAACCCTCAGCCTAACCCTTATCCTAACCCTAAACCTAACCCTAACCCTCAACCTCAACCTAGCCCTCACCTTAACCCTCACCCTAACTTTAACCCTGATTCTCAACCTCAACATCAGCCTAATCCTAACCCTCAACCTCACCCTCACCCTCAGCCTCAGCCTAACACAAACCCTAACCCTAATCCTAAACCTAACCCCCAACCTCACCCTAACCCTGACACTAACCCTAACGCTAACCCTCAACCTCACACTCACCCTCACCCTAACCCTCACCTTCAACCTCACCCTCACCCTAACCCTCACACTAACCCTAACCCTCATCCTAACCCTAACCCTAGTACTCACCATAACCCTCACCCTATCCCTAACACTAACCCTAACCCTCATCATCACACTAAACCTGACATTAATCCTTAAGCTCACCAGAACCCTAACCCTAATCCTAACACTAATCCTCACCATAACCCTAACCCTCATGCACACCCTAACATTCACCGGAACCCTCACCCTCACCCTAACACTCACCCTAACCCTAACCTTAACCCTAATCCTAAACCTAACCATCACCTTCAAACTCACCCTAAATCTAACCCTAACCCTAACACTAACCCTCACTCACCCTCACCCTAATCCTCACACTCACCCTAAACCTCACACTAACCCTAACCCTACCCCTCTCTGTAACTCTCAAATTAACCCTAACCCTAACCCTACACTTCACCCTCACCCTGACCCTCAAGCTCAGATTAACCCTAACCCTAAGCCTATTAATAATCCTAACGCTTACCCACATATTCAACCTAAACCTAACACTAACCCTAAACCTCACCCACACCCTCACCCTAACCCTCACCCTCACCCTAAACATCAACCTAACCCTAACCTTCACCCTAACCTTAACCATAACCCTCACCCTAACCCTAAACTCAGCTTAACCCTCACCCTCTCCCTAATTCTCACCCTATACCTAACCCTTACCTAAACGAAACCCTCACCCTCACCCTCACCCTAACCATAACCCTAACAATAACCCTAACTCTAACTCTAACCGTAACCCTAAAACAAACCCTAAAATTAAACCTAAACCTCACCCTCACCCGCAAACTAACCCTAACCCTCACACTAACCATAACCTTAACACTCAGCATAAACATCATCCTAACCCTAACCCTAACCCTAACCCACAACCTAACCCTAACCCTCACCTTCACTTTCACCCTCACCCTCACCCTAACCCTAACCGTAATTCTCATCCTCAACCTCAACCTCACCCACACCCTCAGACTAACCCTCACCCTCACCCTCACCTTCACACTAACACTAAACCTCACATTAAACAACACCCTAACCCTAAACATCACCGTCACCCTGTCCCTAACCCTAACACTAACACTAACCCTAAACCTCACCATCACCCTAACCCTCACCCTAATCCTTAACCTCACAATAACCATAACCCTAACCCTAAACCTCAAACTAACCCTAACCCTTACCCTAACCCTATCCCGACACCTCACCCTGTCAGCATAACCCTAACCCTAACCCTAACCCTCACCCTAACCTAACAGTAAACATAACCCTCACCCTCACCCTAACCCTCACCGTCTCCCTAACCTTCACCCTAACCCTAAGCCTCAACCACACCCTATCCCTCACTCTCACACGACCCCTCACCCTCACCCGAACACTCACCCTTACCCTAACCCTCACCCTCACAATAAACATCACCCTAACCCTAACTTTCACCCTAACACTAACCCTAACCCTCACCCAAACCCTAAGCCTCAACCTAACCTAACCTTCACCCTGAAAATCACCCTAACCCAACCCTACCCCTAACCCTCACCCTAACCCTTACTCTAAATCTAACACTCACCCTAAAACTAACCCTCTCCCTACGACTAACCCTGACACTATACCTAAAACTAACACTCTTCCTCACTCTCTACCTCACCCTCACCCTAACCCTAACCCTCATCCTAACCTTAACCCTAAACATAAAGCTAACCCTAAATCTCACCCTCAGCCTAACCCTCACCCGAAACCTTACCCTCACCCTAACCCTAAACCTAACCCTCAGACTAAACCTATCCCTCTCCCTAACCCTAACACTAAACCTCACACTAAACCAAACCCTCACCTAATCCTAACCCTCACCCTAAACCTAACCCTAACCCTAATCCTCACCCTGTCCCTAATCTTAACCCTAACCCCAACCCTCACCCTCACCCTATCCCTAATGCTAACCCTAACCCTCCACCTCACCCTAACCCTCAACCTAACCCTTTCCCTCACCCTAATCCTAACCCTTACCATCACCCTAACCCTCACCCTAAAAGTTACCCACACCCAAAACCTCCCCCTAACCCTAACCTAAACATAACCCTCACCTTAACCCTAGCCCACATCCTTAATGTCACCCTCACCATCATCCTAACCCTAATACTTACCATATTCCTAACCCTCACCCTCACCCTCACCTGAACTCTAAACCTAACACTCACCCTCACCCTCACCCTAACCCTATCCCTAACCCTCACCATAGCGCTAACCGTCACCCTATACATCAACCTCACCCTAAAACTAAATGAAAGACTAAGCCTCACCCTAACCCTCACCCTAACCCTAACACTAACCCTAATCCTCATCCTCACACTATACATCACCCTAACCCTTAACTTCACCATAACCCTAACCCTAAACCTAACCCTAATTCTTGCCCTAACACTAACCCTCACCCGAACCCTCACCCTCACCATAACGCTCAACCTAATCCTAAACCTAACCCTAATCCTAAACCTAACCCTCACCCTCAAACTTACTCTAACCCTAACCCTAACCCTCACCCTCACCCTGACAATAACCCGGACCCTAACCCTAACCCTCACCGTAACACTAACCCTAACCCTAACCCTCAACCTAATTCTAACCCTCACCCTACCCCTAAACCTAACCCTTACCCTAACCCTCATCCTCACAATAAACATCAACCTAACCCTAAATCTAACCCTAAAACTAACCCTAACCCTCACCCTAACCCTAAGACTCAACCTAACCCTGACCTTCACCCTGAAACTCAACCTAACCCAACCCTAACCCTAACCCTCACCCTAAACCTTACCCTAACCCTAACACTCACCCTAAAACTAACCCTCACCCTAGCACTAACCCACACACTATACCTAAAACTAACACTCTTCCTCACCCTCTACCTCACCCTCACCCTAACCCTAACCCTCATCCTAACCCTAACCCTAAACATAATGCTAACCCTAAATCTCACCCTCAGCCTAACCCTCACCCGAAACCTTACCCTCACCCTAACCCTAAACCTAACCCTCAGACTAAACCTATCCCTCTCCCTAACCCTAACCCTAAACCTCACACTAAACCTAACCCTCACCCTAATCCTAACCCTACCCCTCATCTTAACCCTCACCCTAACCCTAACCCTAACCCTAATCCTCACCCTATCCCTAATCTTAACCCTAACCCCAAACCTCACCTTCACTTAACCCTAATGCTAAGCCTAACCCTCCACCTCACCCTAACCCTCACCCTAACCCTTTCCCTCACCCTAACCCTAACCCTTACCCTCATCCTAACCCTTACCCTAAAAGTTACCCACACCCTAAACCTCCCCCTAACCCTTACCCTAAACCTAACCCTCAGTCTAACCCTAACCCACACCCTTACTGTCACCCTCACCATCATCCTAACCCTAAAGCTCACCCTATTCCTAACCCTCACCCTCACCCTCACCCTAACTCTAAACCTAACACTCACCCTCACCCTCAATCTAACCCTATCCCTAACCCTCACCATAGCGCTAATCCTCACCCTATACCTCAACCTCACCGTAAAACTAAATGTAAGCCTAAGCCTCACCCTAACCCTTACCCTAACCCTAACACTAACCCTAATCCTCATTCTCACACTATACATCACCCTAACCCTTACCTTCACCATAACCCTCAGCAAAATTCTCACCCTAATTCTCAACATAACCCTAACCCTCACCCTCACCCTCACCCTCACCATAACACTCAACCTAACCCTAAACCTAACCCTAATTCTAAACCTAACCCTCACCCTCAAACTTACCCTAACCCTAACCCTCACCCTCACCCTGACAATAACCCGCACCCTAACCCTAACCCTGACCCTAACACTAACCCTAACCCTAACCCTCAACCTAATTCTAACACTATCCCTAACCCTCACCCTCCCACTAACCCTAACCCTAACACTAACCCTCAACCTAACCCTAATCCTCACCCACACCATAACCCTCTCCTTCACCGGAACCCTCACACTTCCCCGAACACTCATCCTCACCCTAACACTCACGTTCAACCTAAACATCACCTAAACCCTAATCCTTACCCTAAACCTAACCCTAACCCTCACCCTAACCGTAACCCTCAACCTAACCCTAAACCTCACGCTAAATCTCACCATAACCCTAACCCTTACCTAAACGAATCCCTCACCCTAACCCTCACACTAACCCTCTCCTCACCCTAGCCCTCAGGCTAAACCTATCCCTAACCCTAACACTCTCCCTCACACATAACCTCACCCTAACCCATACCTTCAGCCTAACACTAACGCTAACCCTATTCCTAATCCTAACCCTCATACGTACCCTCACACTAAACCTAACCCTAACACTAACCCTCACCCACACCCTCACCCTCACCCTCACCCTCACCCTCACTGAACGCTCACCCTCACCCTAAACATCACCCTAACCCTAACCCTCACCGTAAGCCTAACCCTAACCCTCACCCTAACCCTAACCTCAGCTTAACCCTCAACCTCAACCTAAACTTCACCATAACCCTAACCCTAAGGTAAATGAAAACCTCACCTCCACCCTCACACTAACCCTCACACTCACCCTAACCCTCACCCTAACCCTTAACCTAACCCTTACCCTCCACCTCGCCCTCCCCCTCCCCCTCAGCCTAAACCTAACCCTAACCATAACCCTAACCCTAACACTCACACTAACACTAACCCTCACCCTAACCCTTACTCTAACCCTAACGCTAAACCTAAACCTTAACCTCACCCTAAACCTCAGCCTAAAGCTTATCCTCACACTAACCCTAACCTAACCCTAACCCTCGCACTAACCCTAACCCTATACCGACACCTCACCCTAACAATCACCCTAACCCTAAACCTAACCCTAACGTTCACTCTTACCCTAACTCTCAACCTAACCCTAACCCTCACCATAACACTCAACGTCACCCTATCCCTCAACCTAACCCTAACCCTCAACCACACCCTAACCCTCACCCTCACCCTAACCCTCACCCTCACCTGAACACTCACCCTCACAATAAACATCACCCTAACCCTAATTCTCACCCTAAACCTAACCCTAACCCTCACTCTAACGCTAACCCTCAACCTAAACCTAACACTCACCCTGACCCTCAACCTAACCCTAACCCAAACCCTTACACTAACCCTAACCCTCACTCTAACAGTAACCGTCACACTAACCCTAACACTAACCCTCACCCCCACCCTCACCTTCACCCTCACCCTAAAACTAACCCTCATCCTAACCCTATCCATAAACCTAATGCTAAAGCTAAAGCTCATCCTCACCCTTAACCTCACTCTAAACCTTACACTCACCCTAACCCTAACCTTAACCCTCACACTAAACCTAACACTCAACCTAACCCTAAACCTACCCCTCAGCCTAACCCACACAATAAACCTAACCCTAACCTTAATCCTCACCCTATCCCTAAAGTTAACACTACCACTCACCCTAACCCTCACCCTCACACTAACCCTCATGCTAACCCTAACCCTAACCCTCACCCTAACCCTCACCCTAACCCTTACCCTAACCCTAACCGTGAACCTCACCCTCATCCTAACCCTCACACTAAACCTTACCTACAGCCTAACCCTCACCCTAAGCCTAACCCTAAACCTAACCCTCAACCTAACCCAAAACATAACCCTCACCCTCACCCTCACCCTCATCCTAACCCTAACCCTCACCCTCACCCTCATCCTAAATCTAACCCTCATGCTCAACCTCACCCTCACCCTCACCCTAAACCTCACCCTCACCCTAAACCTCAACCTCACTCTAAACTTCACCCTAACCCTAAACCTAACCCTAAACCTAACCCTCTACCTCCTCTTCCCCCTCAGCCTTACCCTAAACCTAACCATAATCATAAGCCTAACTCTCAACACCACCCTCACCCTAACCCTAACCATAATCCTAACGCTAACCCTTGCCCTCACACTCACCCTAACCCTAACTGTGACCCTAACAATAAACCTAAATCTAACCCTAACCCTAACCCTAAAAGTCACTCTAAACCTAATCCTAATCCCAACCCTCACCCTCATTCTAACCCTCACCCTCACCTGACCCTCACCATCACACTAACCCTCACACTAACACTTGCCCTCAACCTAACCCTAACGCTAACCCTCACGCTCAACCTCACCCTCACCCACACGCTCACCCTAATCCATACACTCACACTCACCCTCACATTAACACTCAACCTCACCCTAAACATCACCGTAAACCTAATCCTCACCCTAACCCTAACCCTAACCCTCACCCTAAAACTAACCCTCACCCTAACCCTAACGCTAACCCTAATTCTCACCCTCAACCTTACTTTCACCCTAACCCTTATCCTCAAACTAACCCTAACCCTAAACCTAACCCTTGCCCTCACACTAACCCTAAACCTCACCCTAAACCTATCCCGACACCTCACCCTAAATATCACCCTAAACCAAACCCTAACCCTAACACTCACCCTAACACTAACCCTAACCCTCACCCTAAAACTAACCCTCAACCTAACCATAACCCTCACTCTTACCCTCACAGTAACCCAATCCTAACCCTAACGCTCACCCTCACCATCAAACTCACCCTAACCCTAACACTAAACCTAACCCTAACCCTCACCCTCACCCTCACCCCAAATCTCACACTCACCCAAAACCTCACCCTAATCCTACCCCTTCCCCTCTCCCTAACCCTCACTCTAAACCTAACCCTAACCCTAACCCTACCATTAAACCTAAACCTCACACTAACCCTAAACCTATCGTTAACCCTCATCCTAAACCTAATCCTCACCCACACCCTAATCCTCACCCTCAGCCTAACCCAAACGCTCACCTGAACCCTCAGCCTCACCCTAACCTTCACCCTAAACATCACCCAAACCTTAACCCTCACCCTAACCCTAACCCTAAAACTAACCCTCCCCTTAACCCTCACCCTAACACTTATCCTCACCCTAACACTAAACCTAACCTTCACCCTCACCCTGACCCTCACCCTCAGCCTAAATCTAACCCTATTCCTAATCCTGATCCTCACACTCACCCTCACCCTAATCCTAACCCTAAAACTGACCATGACCCTCACACTAGCCTTAACCCTTAACCTAATCCTAAACCTAACCATAACGTTCACGCTCACCCTGACCCTCACCCTCAGCCCAACACTAATGCTCACTCTATTTCTAATCCTAACCCTCACCCTCACCCTCACACTAATACTAACCCTAACCCTAAACCTCACCCTCACCCTAACCATCACCCTTACCCTAAACATCACCCTAACCATAACAATCACCCTAACAGTAATCCTAACCCTCACCCTAAACCTAACGTCAGCTTAACCATCAACCTCAACTAATCCTCACCGTAACCCTAACCCTTACCTAACCCAAACTCTCACCCTCAACTTCACCCTAACCCTCACCCTCACCTTAGCCCTCACCCTAACCCTAACCCTCACCCTCAACCTCCCCTTCCACCTCAGCCTTACCCTAACACTAACCCCAATCCTAACCCTAACTCTCAACCCCACCCTCACCCTACCCCTAACCCCAACGCTAACCCTAACCCACACCATCACCCTTACCCTAAGGCTAACGCTAACAATAATTCTAAACCTAACCCTAAACCTAAACTTAAAACTCAACCTAACCCTAATCCTAAACCTAAACATCATCCTCACCCTCATTCTAACCCTCACCCTCACCCTCACCATCACCATCACACTAACCATCACACTAACCCTAACACTCACCCTAACCCTAACCCTCACCTTCAATTTCACCCTCAGCCTCAGCCTAACCCTAACCCTAACCCTAATACTAACCCTAAACGTCACCCTCAACCTAATCCTCAGTCTAACATTTATCCTCACACTAACCCTAACTCTAACCCTAACCATTACACTCACACTAACCTTAACCCGATCCCTAACCCTAAACCTACCCGTCACCGTAACCCTAACCCTAACCCTAAACCTAAACCTTTCCCTAAAGCTAACCCTAACAGTAACCCCCACCCTCATACTAAACATCACTCTAACGCTAATCCTCACCCTAAACATAACCCTAACCCTCACCCTAAACCTAACCCTCAACCGAACCCTCACCTTTCCCTAACCCTCACACTAAGCCTAACCCTCACCCTATCCCTAACCCTCACCCTCAATTTCACCCTCACCCTCAGCCTAACCCTTACAATAAACCTAATCCTAACCCTAACCCTAACCCTCACCCTCAACCTCACCCTCACACGCACCCTCAATGTAACCCTCACCCTAACACTCACCCTCACACTAACACTCAACCTCACCTTAAACATCACCCTAACCCTATCCCTCAAACTAACCCTAAACTTAACCATCAACCTAACACTAACCCTAAACCTAACGCTAACCCTAACTTTCACCCTCACCCTAACCCTCACCCTAACCCTTATCCTCACACTAACCCTAACCCTCACCCTAATCCTATCCTGACACCTCAACCTAACTCTCACCCTAACCCTAACCCTAACCCTAACCCTCACCCTGACCCGAGACCTAAACCTAACGCTCACCCTCACCCTAACCCTCACCATCACCCTAACACTCATCCTAAACCTAACTCTCAAACACACCCTAACTTTCACCCTCACCCGAATCTTCACCCTCACCCGAACACTCACCCTCACCCTAATCCTCATCCTCACAATAAACATCACCCTAACCCTCACCCTTACCCTAACACTTATCCTCACCCTAAAACTAACCCTAACCTTCACCCTCACACTGACTCTCACCCTCAGCCTAACCGTAACACTCACCCTATTTCTAATCCTAACTTTCACCCTCACCCTCACCCTAACCCTAACCCTAACCTAAGCCTAACCCTCACCCTCACCCTCACCCTAACCCTCACACTAATCCTAACAGTAACCTGACCACTCACCCTCACAGTCAACCTCAACTTTCCCCTCAGCCTTACCCTAACCCTAATCCTAAACCTAACACTCAACCCCAACCTCACCCTAACCCTAACCCTAATCCTAATGCTAACCCTTGCCCTCACCCTCTTCGTAACCTTAAACTTAACCCTAACAATAACCCTAACTGTAACCATAACCCTAACCATAAAACTCACCCTAAGCCTTATCCTAACCCTAACCCTCACCCTCACCGTCTTTCTAAACCTCACCCTCACCTGACACTCACCATCACAGTAACACTCACACAAACCCTAAACCTCACCCTAACCTTAACCCTAATCCTTACCCTCACTTTCACCCTCACCCTCAGCTTAAACCTAACCCTAACCCTAATCCTAACCCTAACCCTCACCCTCTCCCTAAACTTAACCCTAACACTACCCTAAACCTAACCCTAACCCTCACCCTCAATCTCACCCTCACCCGCACCCTCACCCTAACACTCACATTCCCCCGCACCCTCACCCTCACACTAACCCTCAATCACACCCTAAACATGACCCTAAACCTAACTCTCACCTTAAACCAAAGCCTAACCAAAGCCCTAACCCTAACCCTCACACTAACCCTAACGTTAACCCTAACCCTCACCCTCACCCTAACCTTCACCATAACCCTTATCCTCACACTAACCCTAACCCTAACCCTAACCCTAACCCTCACTCTAAACCTAAACCTCACCCTAACCCTATCCCGACACCTCACCCTAATTCTCACCCTAATCCAAACCCTAACCCTAACCCTCACCTTAACCCTAACCCTAAACCTAACCCTCACGCTCACCCTAACCCTCACCGTCACCCTAACCCTAATCCTAACCATCACACTCACCCTAACCCTTATCCTCACTCTAACCCTAAACCTAATACTGACCATAACCCTCACACTAACCATAACCTTTACCCTTACCCTAACCATAATCATAATCTTCACCCTCACCTTGACCCTCACCCTCATACCAAAACTAACACTAACCCTGTTTCTAATCCTAACCCTCACCCTAAAACTAACCCTAACCCTCACCCTCAACCTCACCCTCACCCTCACCCTAACCATCAACCTCACCCTAAACATCACCCTAACCCTAACCCTCACCCTAACCGTAATCCTAACCCTCACCCTAAACCTAACCTCAGCTTAACCATCACCCTCACCCTAATCCTAATCCTAACAATAACTCTTACCTAAGCGAAACGCTCACCCTCACCCTCACCCTCACAATAACCCTCACCCTCATCCTAACTCTCACCCTAACACTAAACCTAACCCTAACCCTCAACCTAATTCTAACCTTATCCCTAACCTTCACCCCCACTAACCCTAACCCTCACATTAACCCTAATCCTCACCCACACCCTAACCCTCTCCCTCACCTGAACCCTCACCCTAACCCTCACCCTCACCCTAAACATCACCCAAACCCTAACCCTTACCCTAAACCTAACCCTAACACTCTCCCTAACCGTAACCCTCAACCTAACCCTCAACTTCACGTGAATCCTCACCATAACCCTAACCCTTACCTAAAACAAACACTCACCCTACCCTCACATTAACCCTCTCCCTCACCTTAGCGTTCAGCCTAAACCTATCCCTAGCCCTCACACTCACCCTCACCCTTAACCTCACCATAATTCTTACCCTCACCCTAAACCTAACCCTAACACTAATTGTAATCCTCACACTAACCATAACACACACCCTAACCCTAAACTTAACCTTAAACCTAAACTTCACCCTCACCCTGACCCTTACCCTCAGCCTAACTCTAACCCTAACCCTATTCCTAATCCTAACCCTCACAACTAACCTCACCCTAAACCTAACCCTAACACTAACCCTCCCCCTGACACTCACCTCAGCCTTAACGAACACTCACCCTCACCCTAAACATCACCCTAACACTAACGATCACCCTAAGCCTAACCCTATCCCTCACCCTAACCCTAAACTCAGTTTAACCCTCACCCTCAACCTAATTTTCACACTAACCGTAACCCTAAGGTAAATGAAACCCTCACCCTCACCCTCTCACTAACCCTCCCCCTCCCCCTAGCCCTCACCCTAACCATAACGCTAACCCTTACCATCTACCTCCCCCTCCCCCTCCCCCTCAATCTAAAGGTAACCCTAACCATAACCCTAACCCTAACCCTCACCATCAAACAAACCTTCACCCTAACCCTTACCCTCACCCTTACCCTAACCCTAATCCTAACCCTCACACTCACCCTAATCCTAACCCTAACACTAACCCTAACCATTATCCAAATCCTAAACCTAACACTAACCTTAACCCTCACCCTCATCCTAAAGCTCACCCTAACACTTACTCTCACCCTCAACCTAAACGTAACCCTAAACCTATCCATAACCATAACCCTCACCCTAACCCTAACCCTCACCCTAACCCTACCACTCTCCCTCACCCTCACCCTATTCCAAAACCTAACAATAACCCTAACCCTCACCCTCACACTAACCCTCACGCTAACTCTCGCCCTCACCCTCACCTTTACCATAAACCTCACCCTCAACCTCACCCTAACCCTAACCCTTACCCTCACCCTAACCCTAACCGTAACCCTAAACCTAACCCATACACTAACCATAACCTTCAGCCACACCCTAACCGTCACTCTCACCATCACCCTCACCCTAAGCCTTACCCTCTCCCTAAACCTAAATCTAACCCTAACCCTAATCCTAACCCTCACGCTCACCATACCACTCACCCTAATGCTAACTCTAACCCTAACCCTCACCCTCATCCTAACCCTCATCAATCACCCTAACCCTAACCCTCACTCAAACAATAAACATCACCCTAACCCTAATCCTCAACCTAAATCTAACGCTAACCCTCACCATAACCCTAACACTCACACTAACCCTACGCCTACCCCTCACACTAACCCTTACCCTAACCCAAACCCACACCATAAACCTAGCCCTCACACTTACCCTAACTCTAACCCGAACCCGAACCCTCACCCTCACGCTAACCCGAACCCTATCCTTAATTCAATCACTAACCCTTTCCCTCACCCCCACCCTAACACTAACCCTAATCCTAACACTCACCGTAACCCTCATTGTAAGCCTACCGCTCACTCTAACCCTAATCCTTACCCTCACCCTTACCCTAAACCTACCTCTAACCCTAACCTTCACCCTAACCCTCACACTAACACTCACACTAATCCTCACCCTCACTCTAACCCTAACCCTCAACCTAACACTTACCCGCACCCTAACCCTAACCCTAACTCTCACTCTAACTGTAACCCTAAACCTTACCATAATCCTAAACCTAAGCCTCACACTCACCCTCACCCTAAGCCTAATCCTCACCCTCACCTTCACCCTCAACCTAACTCTCACCCTCAACCTAAATATCACCCTAACCCAAAACCTCACCCTAAACCTAACCCTAACCCTCACGTTCACCCTAGCCTTCATCCTAACCCTAATACTAACAATAACCCTAACCCTAATCCTAAAACTCACCCTAACACTGATCCTAAGGCAAACCCTCACACTCTTCCTCACCCTCACCCTAACCTTCACCCTCAACCTCACCCTCACCCTAACCCTCACACTAACCCTAACCCTCAACCTAAACCTATCCCTAACCCTCACCCCTAAACCTAACCCTAACCCTCACCCTCACCCAAAACCTCAACCTCAGCCTAACCCCAAACCTAACCCTAAACCTAAACTGAACCCTAACACTCAACCTAATTCTCACCCTCACCCTCAACCTAACCCTCACCCTCACACTAAATGTGACCCTAACCCTAACCCTCACCCTAACCCTAACCCTAATCCTAACCCTCACCCTAACCCTAACGATAACCCTAAACCCTAATCCTAAACCTAACCCTCAACCTCACCCTCTCCCTAAGCCTAACACTCACCTTCACCATAAACATCACCCTAACCCTAACCCTCACGCTAAACCTAACCCTAACCCTCACCCTAAACTTAACCCTCACCCTAACGCTCACACTATCCCTAACGCTAACGCTACACCTCACCCATAACCTAAACCTGATGCTAACCCTTATCCTCACACTAACCCAAACACTAACCCTAACCCTAAACCTCACACTAACCCTAATCCTCACCGAATCCCTAACCATAACCCTAACCCTCACCCTCAACCTAAGTCTAATGCTAACCCTAAGTCTCACCCTCACCCTAACCCTCACACTAAACGTTACATTCATCCTAACCCTAACCCTCACCCTCACCCTAAATCTCACCCTAACCCTTATTCTCACCCTGACCCCCAGACTACCCCTAACCCTAAACCTAATGCTCACCCTAACCCTCACCCTACACCTCACCCTAACACGTACCCTCACACTAACCCTATCCCTGTCCCTAACCCTAACCCTAAATCTCACCAGAACACTCACCCTCACCATAACTCTCACTCTCACTCTAAACATCACCCTAAACCTAACCCTCACTCTATGCCTAACCCTAACCATCACCGTAACTGTAACCCTCACACTAAGCTTAACCCTCAACCTCACACTTACCCACACCCTCACCCTAACAATAACCTCATCATAACACTCATCCTCACCCTCACCCTCACTTTCACCCTAACCCTAACCCTAATACTAAAACACACCCTCACCCTAATTCTCACCCTGAACCTGACCCTAAATCTTACCTAACCAAAAACCTCACCCTCACCCTAAAACTCACCATCACCCTAGCCCTCACACTAACACTAACCCTCACCGAACCCTAACCATACCCCTCACCCTCACCCTAACCTTAAACCTAATCCTAACCCTAACACTCATCCTAACACTAAACCTAAACCTAATGATAACCCTAAACCTCACACTCACCCTAACCCTCAACCTAACCCTTACCGTCACCCTAACCCTAACCCTAACCTCCACACTAAACCTAAGACTCACTGTATCCTTAACCCTAACCCTCGGCCTAACCCTCACCCAAAACCTAACGCTAACCCTAATCTTCACCCTATCCTTAACCTTAACCCAAACCCTCACTCTAACCCTCACCCTGACCCTAACTCTCACAGTAACCCTTACCTCACACTAACCCTAACCCTATCCGTCCCCCCAAACCTCACCCTAACACTCACCCTCACCCTAAACCTCACACTAACACTCATCCTAGCCCTCACCCTCACCCTACCTCTAATGTTAACCCTATCTCTCACCTTCACCCTAACCCTCACCCTAACCCTCACCCGAAACCTTAATCTCACCATAACCCTAACCCTAATTCTAAACCATAACCTCACCCTCACCCTAACACTCGACGACACCCTAACGCACACCATCACCCGAACCTTCATCCTCATTCTAACACTCACACTAACACTAACCCTAACTCTAATCCTAAACCTAACCCTCACCCTCACCCTCAACCTAACCCTAACCCTATCCCTAAACCTAACCTTCACTCTCACCCTCACCCTCACCCTAAAACTCACGCTCACCATAAACATCACCCTAACCCTAACCCTCACCCTAAACCTAATCCTCACCCTCACCCTAAACCTAACCCTCACCCTAACGCTCAACCTATCCCTAACGCTAACCCTACACCTCACCCTCACCCTAACCCTCACACTAACCCTAATCCTCACCCTATCCCTAACCCTCACACTAACCATCTCCCTCACCCTAACTCTAATGCGAACCCTAACTCTCACACACACTAACCCTCACCCTAAACCTCACCCTAACCCTTACCCTCACCCTAACCTGCAAACTAACCCTAAACCGAACCCTAACGCTCAACCTAAACCTAAACCTATCCCTCACCCTAACCCTTACCCTCACCCTCAACCTAACCCTAACCCTAACCCTTTCCCTAACCGTAACCCTAACCCTAACTCTGACCTGAACACTCACGCTCACCCTAACCCTCACACTAAACATTACCTTAACAATAACCCTCATGCTAACCCTTACCCTAATCCTAAACCATTCCCTAACCCTCACCCTCACCCGCAACCTCAACCTAACCCTAACGCTAACCCTAACCCTAAACCACACCCTCACCCGAATACTCACCCTAAAACTAGCCTTAACCCTTACCTAACAAAAAATTCACCCTCACCATTACCCTCTCCCTAACCCTCACCCTCACCCTAGCACTCACCCTAACACTAACCCTCACCCTAACCCTAACTCTAAACCTCACCCTCACCCAAACCCTAACCATAAACCTAACCCTAACACTCATCCTTAACCTAACCCTAAACCTAATTCTAATCCTAAACCTCACACTCACCCTAACCCTCACCCTAACACTTACCAACACCCTAACCCTAACCCTAACAAACACCCTAAACCTAACCCTCACCCTTAACCTAGCTATAGCCCTCAGCCTAACCCTCACCCTAAAGCTAACCCTAACCCAAATCTTCACCCTATCCTTAAACTTAACCCAAAACCTCACTCTATCCATCACTCTCACCCTAACCCTCACCCTTTCCCTTACCCTCACCCGAACCCTAACACTCACCCTCAACCTAACCCTCACCCTAACACTTACCCACACCCTAATACTCACCCTAAAGCTAAACATAAACCTAATTTTCACCCTAATCCTCAATTTAAACCTAAGCCTCACCCTCAACCTAACCCTCACCCTAACCTTTACCCTCACCCTAACACTTACCCTAATCCTCCCACTAACCCTAACTCTAACCCTCAGCCTAACCCTTATCATAACCCTAAACCTAACCCTAACCTTCATCCTAAACCTAAGCCTAACCCTAACCCTAACCCTCACACTAAACCTAACCCTAACCCTCAGTCTAAACCTCATTCTTACCCTAATAATAACCCTAACCCTAACCCTAACCCTAAACCTCATCCTAACAGGAACCCTCACCCTCACTCCCCACTTTACCCTCAGCCTAACCCTAATCCTAACCCTAATCCTAAACCTCACCCTCACCCTCACCCTAACTCTAACCCTAAACCAAACCCTAACCCTCACTGTCACCCTCACCCTAAACCTGACCCCAACTCTAACCCTCACCCTATACCTCACCTTCACCCTAACCCCTATGTATCCCTAAACCTGACCCCAACTCTAACCCTCACCCTATACCTCACCTTCACCCTAATCCTATCCCTAACCCTAACCCTCACACTAACTCTCACACTAACCCTAACACTAAACCTAACCCTCATCCTCACACTAAACCTCACCTTAACCCTTATCCTCAATCATAACCCTAACCCTAACCCTAACCCTAACCCTTAAACTAACCTCAGCTTAAACCTCACTCTAATCCTTACCTAAATGAAACGCTCATCCTCACCCTCACCCTCACCCTCTCCCTGAACCTAGCCCTCACCCTAACCG
This sequence comes from Dipodomys merriami, assembly GCF_024711535.1. Classification (NCBI taxonomy): domain Eukaryota; kingdom Metazoa; phylum Chordata; class Mammalia; order Rodentia; family Heteromyidae; genus Dipodomys; species Dipodomys merriami. Next base: position 2,760,716 of record NW_027202482.1, on the reverse strand, counting down.
TAACCCTAACCCTCACCCTCAACCTCCCGTTCCCCCTCACCTTACCCTAACCGTAACCCTAATCCTAACCCTAACCCTCAACCCCACCCTCATCCTAACGCTAACACTAACCCTAAACTAACCCTCACCCTCATCCTCACCCTAACCCTAACCCTAAAAATAACCCTAACCCTAACCCTAACCCTAACCCTAAAATTCACCCTAACCCTAATCCTAACCCTATCCCTCACTCTCACCCTCACCCTAATTCTAACCCTCAATCTCATCCTTACCCTCACAATCACACTTATTCTCACACTAACCATAACCCGCACCTAAACCTCACCCTCACTTTCTCCCTCAACTTCAGCCTAACCCTAACACTAACCATCACCCTCACCCTAAACCTAACCCTAATCCTCATCCTCAACCTCACCCTCACCCGCCCCATGACCCTAACCCTCACCCTCACCCTCACCCTCGCACTTACATTCAACCTCACCCTAAACATCACCTTAAAACTAAACTTCAGCCCAACCCAAACCCTAACCCTCACTCTTACCCTAACCCTCACCCTAAAACTAACGCTAACCCTACCCATCACTTTAACCCTCATCCTAACACTAACACTAAACTTAACTCTTTCCTGAAGGCTTACCCTGACAGTAACCCTCACCCTCATACTAAATATCACCCTAACGCTAACCCTCACCCTAACCCTAACCCTAACACTCACCCAAACCCTAACCCTCAACCTAACCCTCACACTCCCCTAAAGCTCATCCGAACCCTAACCCTAACCCTTACCTAACCGAAAACCTTACCCTCACCCTCACCCTCAACCTAAATCTCACCCTCACCCTAGCCCTCATCCTAATCCTAAACCTACCCCTCACCCTAACTTTCAACCTAACCCTTACCCTCACTCTAACCCTAACACTACCCCTCTCCCTAACCCTCACCCTAACCCTAAACCTAACGCTAACCCTCACCCTAACCCTAATCCTCACCCACACCCTAAACCTCAACCTCATCCGAACCCTCACTCTCATCTGAACCCTCATCCTTACAATAACTCTCACCCTCACCCTAAACATCACCCAAAACCTAACCCTCACCCTAAACCTAAACCTAACCCTGAACCTCACACTCACCCTAAACCTCACCCTAACACTTACCCTCACCCTAACCCTAATCCTAACCATAACCCTCACACTAACCGTAACCCTCACCCTAACCCTAACCCTAATGCTAATCCTAACCCTAAACTTCAACCTCACCCTGACACTCAACCTCAGCCTAACCCTAACCCTAACCCTATTCCTAATCCTAACCCTCACCCTCACCCAAAACCTAACCCTAACCCTAACCCTCACACTCACACTCACCCTAACCCTCACCCTGACAATAAACATCACCCTAACCCTAACTCTCTCCCTAACACTAACCCTAACCCTCACCCTAAAATTAACCCTCAACCTAACCATAACCCTCACCCTGACCCTCACCCTAACCCTAACCCTAACCCTCACCCTCACCCTCACCCTAACCCTAACCCTAACCCTCACCCTCACCCTCACCCTCACCCTAACCATAACCCTAACCGTAACCCTAACCCTCACCCTAAAACTAACCTCAGCGTAATAATCACCCTCAACCTAATCTGCACCCAAACCCTAACCCTTACCTAACCGAAACACTCATCCTCACCCGCACCCTAACCCTCACCTCATCCTAGCCCTCACCCTAACCCTAAACCTAACCGTCACCCTCAACCTCCCCTCCCCCTCAGCGTTACCCTAACGCTCAACCCCACCCTCACCCTAACCTTAACACTAACCCTAACGCTAAACTTCACCCACACCCTCACCCTCACCCTAAGGCTAACGCTAACATTAAGCCTAATCTTAACCCTAAACCTAACCTTATAACTGAACCTAACCCTAATCCTAACCCTAAACATCACCCTCACCCTCACCTTCATTCTAACCCTCACCCTCACCCTCACCATCACCATCACACTAACCCTCACACTAACCCTAACACTCACCCTAACCCTAACCCTCACCTTCACTTTCACCCTCACCTTCATCCTCACCCTAACCCTAACCCTAATCCTAACCCTAAACCTCACCATCAACCTAATCCTCAGCCTAACACTTATCCTCACATTAACCCTAAATCTAACCCTAACCCTTAACCTAACCCTAAAACTTTCCCTAACACTAACCCTAACAGTAAACCCCACCCTCATACTAAACATCACTCTAACGCTAATCCTCACCCTAATCATAACCCTAACCCTCATCGTAAACTTACCGTCAACCTAACCCTCACCTTCCCCTAACCCTCACACTAAGCCTAACACTCACACGAACCCTAACACTCACCCTCAATTTCACCCTCACCCTCAGCTTAACCCTGAACCTAAACCTCATCCTTACCCTAACCCTAACCCTCACCCTAACCTAACCCTAACCCTCACCCTCAACCTCACCCTCACACGCACCCTTAACCTAACCCTCACCCTCACACTCACTAACCCTCAAACTCACCTTAAACATCACCCTAACCCTAACCCTCAAACTAACCCTAAACCTGACCGTCACCCTAAACCTAACCCTAACCCAAAACCTAACGCTAACCCTAACGCTCACCCTCAAACTAACCCTCACCCTAACCCTTATTCTCAGACTAACCCTAACCCTCACCGTAACCCTCATCCTAACCGTAACCCTAAACCTCAACCGCACCCTTAACCTCACACTCACCCGAACCCTCACCCTCACCGCAACACTCATGTTCCCCCAAACCCTCACCCTCACAATATTCATCACCCGAACCCTAACCCGCAGCCTAACCCTAACGGTCACCTTAACCGTAACCCTAATCCTAACACTAACCCTCACCCTCAACCTCACCCTCACTCTAACACTAACCCTAGCCCTAACCCTCACCCTAACCCTCATTCTAACTCTCACCCTCACCCTAACTCTAATGCTAAACCTACCTCTCACCCTCACCCTAACCCTCACTCTAAACCTCACACTAACCCTTCCCCTACTCTAAGCCTAACCCTCTCCCTCACCCTCACACTCACCCTATCCCTCACACTAATCCTAACCTTAAACCTAACACTAACCCACACCGGCAACCTCCCCTTCCCCCTCAGCCTTACCCTAACCCTAATCCTAACCCTAACACTCAACCGCACCCTCACCCTAACCCTAACCCTAACCCTAATCCTAATGCTAACCCTTGCCCTCACCCTCTTCGTAACCGTAACCGTAACTCTAACAATAACCCTAACTCTAACCCTAACATTAACCCTAAAACTCACCCTAAACCTAATCCTAACCCTAACCCTCATCCTCACCCTCACCCTCGTTCTAAATCTCACCCTCACCTGACCCTCACCATCACACTAACCCTCACACTAACCCTAATCCTCACCCTAACCCTAACCCTAAACCTTACTCTCACTTTCACCCTCACCCTCAGCCTAACCCTAAACCTAACCCTAATCCTAATCCTAATCCTCCCCCTCCCCCTAAAACTAACCCTAACCCTCAAACTAACCCTAACCCTCACCCTCAACCTCACCCTCACCCGCACCCTCAACCTAATCCTCAACCTCACCCTCACCCTCACCCTCACCCTCACACTAACCCTCATCCACACCCTAAGCATGACCCTAAACCTAACTCTCACCCTAAACCTTACCCTAAGCGAAACCCTACCCTAACCCTCACCCTAACCCTAATGCTAACACTAACCCTCACCCTCACCCTAACCTTCACCATAACCCTAATCCTCACACTAATCCTAACCCTAACACTAACCCTCACCCTAAACCTAAACCTCACCCTAACCCTATCCCGACACCTCACACTAACTCTCACCCTAACCCAAACGCTAACCCTAACCTTCACCCTAACCCTAACCCTAAACCTTAACCTCACCCTCACCCTAACCCTGCCGTCACACTAACCTTCACCCTAAACCTAATCCTAACAATCACCCTCACCCTAACCCTTATCCTAACCCTAACCCTAACCCTAACACTGACCATAACCCTCACATTAGCCGTAACTTTTACCCTAACCCTAACCCTAACTATAATCTTCACTCTCACCCTGACCCTCACCCTCAGCATAACACTAAAGCTATCCCTATTCCTAATCCTAACCCTCACCATCACCCTCACCCTAAAAATAACCCAACCCTAACCCTTACCTAAGCGGAACCCTCACCCTCACCCTAACCCTCACCCTCACCGTCACCCTAGCCCTAATCCTAACCCTAAACTTCACCTTCAACCTCCCCTTCCCCCTCATCCTTACCCTAAACCTAACCCCAATCCTAACCCTAACCCTCTACACCACCCACACCCTAACCCTAACCATCACTCTAACGCTAACCCTAACACTAACCCTAACAATAAGACTAACCCTAACCCTAAACCTCACCCTAAAACTCAACCTAACCCTCATTCTAACCCTAAACATCACCCTCAACCTCAACCTCATTCTAACCCTCACCCTCACCCTGACCCTCACCATCACACTAAACCTAACACTAACCCTAACCCTCACCCTAAGCCTAACCCTCACCCTCATTTTCACCATCACAATGAGCCTAACCCTAACCCTAACCCTAATCCTAACCCTAGAACTCACCCTCAACCTAAACCTCACCCTAACAATTATTCTCACACTAACAGTAACTCTAACCCTAACCCTTACCCTCACACTAACCTTAATCCTCACCCTAACCCTAAACCAACCCGTCACCCTAAACCTCACCCTAATCCTAACCGTAACCCTTTCCTTAACGCTAACTCTAACAGTAACCCTCACCCTCATACTAAACATCACTCTAACGCTAACACTCACCCTAATCATAACCCTAACCCTCACACTAAACCTACCCCTCAACCTAACCCTCACCCTCCCCTAACGCTCATACTAACCCTAACCCTCACCTAAAAACTAACCCTAACCCTCACTTTCACCCTCAACGTCTGCCTAACCCTAACCCTAACCCTAATCCTAACCCTAACCCTAACCCTAACCCTAACCCTAACCCTAACCCTCACCCTCAACCTCACCCTCACACTAAAACTCAACCTCAATTTAAACATCACCATAACCCTAACCCTCACTCTAACCCTAACCCTAAACCTCACCCTAACCCTAACCCTAACCCTAGCGCTAACCCTAAACCTCACCCTCACACTAAACCTCACCTTAACCCTTATCCTCACACTAACCCTAACGCTAAACCTATCCCTATCCCGACACCTAAACATAACTGTCACCATAATCCTAAACCTAACCATAACCCTCACCTTAAACCTAACCCTAAGCCTAACCCTCAGCTTCCCCTATCCCTCACCGTCACTCTAACACTCACTCTAACCCTAAGCCTCAACCACAGCCTAAACTTCACCATCACCCAAACCCTCACAATCACCCAAATACTCACCCTCACCCTCAAAATAAACATCACACTAACCCTAAGTCTCACCCTAACAGTAACCCGAAACCTCATCCTAACCCTAACCCTCAGCCTAACCCTAACCCTCACCCTGACCCTCACCCTACCCCTAACTCTAACCCTCAACCTAACCCTTACCCTAACCCTAAACCTCACCCTAAAACTAACCCTCACCCTTACACTAACCTTCACACTAAACCTAACCCTAACACTCACCCTCACCCTCAACCTCACCCTCACCCTAACCCTAACTCTCATCCTAACACTTACGCTAATCCTAACACTCACTCTCACTCTAACCCTCAGCCTAATATTAACCTAACCTTAACCCTAACCCTCACACTAAACCTAACCCTCACCCTAACTCTAACCCTTAACCTAACACTAATCCTAAACCTAACCCTCACACTCACCCTCACCCTAAGCCTCACCCTCACCCTCAACTTCACCCGAACACTCACCCTCAAACTAAACATCACCCTAACCCTAACCCATACCCTAAACCTAACCCAAACCCTCACCCAAAACCCTAATCCTCATCCTATCCCTAACCCTAAACCTCATCTTCAACCTAGCCCTCATCCTAACCCTAATCCTAACAATAACCCTAACCCTAAATCTAAAACTCACCCTAACCCTAATCCTAACGCTAACCCTCACCATCTTCCCCACCCTCACCTTAAACATCACCCTCAACCTCACCCTCACCCTAACACTCACACTACCCCTAGCCCTCAACCTAAACGTAAACCTAACCCTCACCCCTAAACCTAACCCTAACCCTCACCCTCACCCAAACCCTCAAGCTCAGCCTAACCCTAACCCTAACCATAATACTAAACCTAACCCTAAAACTCACCGTCATCCGAACCCTAACCTTAACGCACACCCACACCCTCAGCCTAACCATAAACCTTATCCTCACCCTAACCCTCACGGTAAAACTTACCCTCATCTTTTCCCTAAACCTAACCCGCACTCTCACCCTAACCGTAACCCTCACAATAACCCTAAAAATCAAACTAACAGTAACCCTCACCCTCACCCAAACCCAAACTCTAATCGTAACCATCACCCTCACCCTCACCCTCAACCTAACCTTCAACCTCACCCTCACCCTAACCCTCACCCTCACCCTAACTCTCATCCTAACCCTCACACTAACACTCACGCTAATCCTAACACACTAATCCTAACACTGTCACTCTAACCCTTACCCTAATATTTACCCTCAACTTAACCTTAACCCTAACCCTCACACTAAAACTAACCCTCACCCTAACTCTAACACTTAAATTAACCCTAATCCTAAATCTAACCCTCACACTCACGCTCACCCTAAGCCTAAACCTCACCCTCACGATCACCCTAACACTCACCCTCAAACTAAACATCACCCTAACCATAACCCTCACCCTAAACCTAACCCTAACCCTCACCCAAAACCCTAATCCTCATCCTATCCCTAACCCTAACACTCACCCTCACCCTCACCTTAGACCTCACGCTAACCTTAATCCTCAACCTATCATTAACGCTCAACCGAACCCTATTACTAACATTCACCCTCTTGCTAACCCGAACCCGAACCCTAACCATCACCCTAACACTAACCCTAACCCTCACCCTAACGCTAACCCTCACCTTAATGCTCACCCTAACCCTAATGCTAACCTTAACCCTCACCCTCACCCTAACCCTCACTCTAACACTTATCCTCACACTAAACCAAACCCTAGCCCTCACACTAACACTAATCCTCACACTATCAATGACTCTTACCCTAACCCTCACCCTAACCCTCACTCTCATGCTAACCCTAACACTCAACTTCACCCTAACCCTTACTCTCACCTTCAACCTAACCTTAACCCTAACCCTAAACCTCACCCTAACCGTAACCCTAAACCTATCCCTAAACTGAACCCTAACACTCGCCCTCACCCTAACTCAAAACCTAAACCTAAACCTCACGCTAACCCTCACCCTAACCCTAAAGTTATCCCTAACCCTCACTCTCTCACCCTCACCCTCACCCTCTCCCTAATGCTCACCCTCAACCTAGCCCTCACCTAACCCTAACCCTAAACCTAAACTTCCCCCTCCCCCTCCCCCTCACCTTCAGCCTAACCCTTACCCTAATCCTAAACCTACACCTCACCCCTACCATCACCCTAACCCTAAACCTATACCTAACCCTCACCCGAACCCTCACCCTAACCCTAATCCTCAACCTAACCCCCACCTTCATCCTAATCCTCACCATAACCTTAAGCATGACCCTTACATAACAGAAACTCTCACACTCACCCTCCCCTTAAACCTCCCCCTAACACTTATCTCACACTTAATCTAACTTAACCCTCACACTAACACTAATCCTCACCCTATACCAAACCCAAATCCTAACCCTCACCCTAACCCTCACTCTCACCCTAACCCTAATGCTAAACCTAACACTCAAACTCACCATAACCCTCACCCTAACCCTTATCATCACCCTAACCCTAAACCTAACCCTCCCCCTAACCCTAACTCTAAACCTCACTCTCACCCTAACCCTAAAGCTAACCCTAACCCTTACACTAACCCTCACCCTAACCCTTACGCGAACCAAAAACCTCAACCTCACCCTAAACCTCACCCTAATACTTACCCTCACCATAAACCTAACCCTAACCCGAATCCTCACCTTAAACCTAACCCTCACCCACAACCTAAAATTTACCCTCATCCGAATCCTTACCTTCACCCTAACACTCACCTTACTCTAAACAAAATCCTAAACCTAAACCTCAACATCAACCTCATCCGCACACTTATGCTAACCCTAACCATAACCCTCATCTTCATCCTCACCCTAACCCTCATCTCACCCTAAACATCACCCTAACCCTAACCCTCACCCTAACCCTCACCCTCACGCTAAACAGTAACTTAACCCTAACTCTCACCCTAACCCTAAACCTAACCCTCACCCTAAACCTAACCCTAATACTTACCCTCTTCATAACCCTAAACCTAACCCTAATCCTCACCCTAAAACTAACCCTCACCCACAACCTAAAATTCAACCTCAACCGAATCCTTACCCACACCCTAACACTCACCTTACCCTAAACCTAATCCTAAACCTAACCCTCAACATCACCCTCACCTGAACGCGAGCCCTAACCCTAACCCTAACCCTCACCCTCATCCTCACCGTAACCCTGAACTCACCCTAAATATCACCCTAAGCCTAACCCTCACCCTAACCATCACCCTCACGCTAAACAGTACCCTCAACCTAACTCTCACCCTAACCCTAAACCTAACGCTCACACTAAACCTAACCCTTACCCTAAGCCTCACCCTAACCCTAACGATAACCCTAACCCTCACACTCACCCTAACCCTCACCCTAAACTTTAACCTCACACTAACCCTAACTCTAACCCAAACCCTCACACTAACCCTAACCCTCACCGTAACCCTAACACTACCCCTCACCCTAACCCTCACCCTAACCCTAACTCAAAACCAACCCTCACCCTAAAACTCACCCTCACCCTAGTCCTCAACCTAACCCTAACCCTCAACATAATCCTAACCCTAACCCTCACCCTCACCTTCAACCTAATCCTAACCCTAACCCTAAACCTCACCTTAACCCTCACCCTAGCCCTAACCCTGAGCCACAACCTAAACCTAACTCTCACCCTCGCACTCACCCTTACCCTCACCATCACCAGAACCCTAACACTCAGCCTCATCCTAAACTTCAACCTAACCGTAACCCTCACTCTAACCCTAACCCTAACCCTAACCCTCACCCTAACCCTAACCCTCAACCTCACCCTCACCCTTACCCTAGCCCTCACCATAATTCTAAACCTAAACCTAACACTAAAACTCACCCTCCCTCTCTGACTCCCCCTCAGCCTAACCATAATCCTAATCCTAAACCTACCCTTCACCCCCACCATCACCCTAAACCTAACCCTAACCCTAACGCCAACCCTGACCCTAAACCTCACCCTAACCCTAATGCTTACCTTAAACCTAACGCTAAACCTAACCATCACCCTCAACCTAACACTCACCCTAACCATTATCCTCACAGTAACCCTAAACCTAACCCTAACCCTAACCCTCACACTAACCCTAACCATCACCCTAACCCTAACCCAAACGCTCACACTAACCCTCATCCTATCCCTCACCCTAACCCTAACCCTCAAGCTAACCCTCACTCTCACCCTAATCCTCACCATAACCCTAACACTAACCCTTACATAACCGAAACCTTCACCCTCACCCTAACCCTAACGCTCACCCTCACCCTCACCCGAAACCTAACCCTCACCGTCACCCTCACTGTCTCCCTAACCCTAACCCTAACACTAACCCTAACACTAACCGTCAACCTCACCCTCACCCTAACACTCACCTTCACCATAAACACACTCTAATCCAACCCTCACCCTAACCCTCACCCTCACCCTCAACCTAACCCTCAACCGCACCCTAACCATCACCCTAACCCTGACCCTCACCCTAACCCTAACCCTAACTCTCACCCTTACCCTAACCCTCAACCTAACGCTCACCCTCATATTAATCCTCACTATAGCCCTAACCCTAAACCTTACCTAACCGAAACCCTCACCCTCACCCTCACCATAACCCTCACTATCACCCTAGCCTAAACCCTAACCTTAACTCTCACCCTAACCCTAACACTAACCCTCACCCTCACCCTAACCCTACCCCTAACCCTAACCCTCACACTAACCCTCACCCTAACCCTAACCAAAACCCTAACCATAACCCTCACCATAACGCTAACACACAACCTAAACCTCAGAATCACGATAATCCTCACCATAAGCCTAACCCTAACTTTTACCTAACCGAAACCCTCAAACTCACCCTCACCCTAACCCTCACCGTCACCCGAGCCGTCAATCTAATATTTACCCTCACCCTAAACTTCACCCTCACCCTAACGCTAACAGTAACGCTCACCCTCACCCGATCCCGAACTCTAAGCCTCGCCCTCACCCTCACTCTCACCCTAAACCTAAACCTAACCCTAACCCTAAACCTAACCCTCAACCTCACCCTCAGCCTAACACTCACCCTCACAATAAACACACACTAACCCTAACAATCACCCTAACTCTCACCCTCAATCTAACCCTAATGATAAGCCTAACCCTCAACCTCACCCTAACCCTCACCCTAACTCTTACACTCACCCTAACCCTAACCCTAAACCTCAACCTAACCCTAATTCTAATCTTCATCCTAACACTAACACTCACACCAACCCTCACGCTTACCCTTATGCTAAACCTAAACCTCAACCTCACCCTAAACCCCATCCTAAGAATTACCCTCACTATAACCCTAACCCTAACCCTAATCCTCACCCTAACGCTAACCCTAACCCTCACCCTCACACTCACTCTCACCCTAAACCTAACCCTAACCCTAACCCTAACGCTAACCCTAACCCTAACCCTCACACTAACACTCACCCTCACCATAAATATCACACTAAACCTAATCCTCAACCTAAACATAACCCTAACCCTCACCCTAACACTAACCCTCACGCTAAGGCTCACCTTAACACTAAGTCTAACCCTAACCCTCACCCTCACCCTATTCCTCACCCTAACCTTAACACTTACCTAACCGAAACCCTCACACTCACCCATACACTAGCCCTCAACCTAACACCAATCCTAAACTTAAAACTTACCCTCGGCATCACCATCACCCTCTCCCTCAGCCTAACCCTAACCCTAACCCTAACCCTATCCCTAAGCCTTATCCTCACACTAACTCTAAACATAACCCTAACCCTATCCATCACACTAATCCTAACCCTCACCCTAACAATAACCCTTCCCCTCACACTAACCCTGACCCTAACCCTAACCCTAACCCTAACCCTAACACAAACCCTCACCCTCACGTGAACACTCACCAGAACCCGAACCCTAAACATCACCCTAACATTAACACTCACCCTAACCCTAACCCTAACCCTCACCCTTACGCTAACGCTCAAACTAACACTCACCCTCACCCCAATGCTCAACCTAACCCTAACCCTAAGATTTACCTAACTGAAACCCTCACCCTCACCCTCACCCTCACCTTCAACCTAACCCTCACCATTACCCTAGCCCTCATCCTAACCCTAACCCTCAACCTCACCCTCAACCTAACACTAACCGTAACACTCACCCTAATCCTTACCCTAGTCCTAATGTTACAACTAACCCTCACCCTCACCCTAAACATCACCCTAACCCTCAGCCTCACCCTAGACCTTACACTGACCCTAACACTCACACTAAAGCTAAACCTCACCCTAACCCTAAACCTACACCTCATCCTAAACCTCACCCTAACCTTAACCCTAAACCTAATCCTCACCCTACATGTCACCTAAACCCTTACCCAAACCCTAATACTCAACCTATCACTAATCCTAACCCTAACCCTAACCCTAACCCTCACCCTCACCCTAAGCCTCACCCTAACACTTAGCCTCACCCTAATGCTAACCCTAATCCTAACCCTCAGCCTAAACCTAACCCTCACCCTCACCATAAGCATAACTTTAACACTAAACGTAATCCTAAATCTAACACTCACAGTCACCCTAATCCTCACCCTAACCCTAAATGAAACCCTCACCCTCAGCCTCACCCTAGCCTTCACCCTAACCCTAAACCTAACCCTACCCTTCAACCTCACCCTCACCCTCACCCTCAGTCTAACAGTAAACTTAACCATAAACCTAACCCTCACCCTCACCCTAAACCTAACACTAACCCTAACCCTAACCCTCACCCTAACCCTAACCCTGAACTTAACCCTAACCCTCACCATCACCCTAATCCTAAACCTAACCCTAACCCTAATCCTCACCCTCACCTTACCCTCATCCTAACCCTTACCCTCACACTAACGCTAACCCTAACCCTAACCTTCACCCTGACCCTAACCCTCACTGTATCCCTAACCCTCATCCTAAGCCTAATCCTCACCCATACCCTAACCCTCACCCTAAGCCTAAACCTAACCCTAACCCTAATCCTAAACCTAACCTTCACCCTCAACTTAAACCTTACCCTATCCCTAAACCTAACCCTCACCCTCACCCTAATCCTAACCCTAACCCTAACCCTAACCCTAACTCTAACCCTAACCCTAACCCTAACCCTCAACCTAAGCTTCACCCTAACCCTAACCCTAATCCTAATCCTAACCCTGATCCTCACCCTAAATCTCACCCCAACCCTAACCCTAAGCCTAACCCTAACCCTAACCCTCACTGTCACCCTAACACTCCCCCGAACACGAAACCTCACCCACACCCTAACCCTCACAATCTCCCCAACCCTCAAGCTCACCCTCAACCACACCCTCAACCAAAATCTCACCCTCACTCTAAACATAACCCTCAACCTAACCCTCACCCTAACCCTAACCCTAACCCTCATCCTAACCCTAACACTCAAAATAACCCTCAACCTCACCCTAATCCTCTCCGTAACCCTAACCCTTACCTAAGTGAATATCTCACCCTCACCCTCAACCTCAACCTATCCCTTACCCTCACCATAGCCTTCACGCTAACCCTAAATATCACTAACCCTAACCCTAACCCTCACCCTCACACTTACCCTAAACCAAAGCCTAACCCTAACCCACACCCTAAACCTAACCCTAAACCTAATGCTAACCCTAATGCTCACCCTCACCCTAACCATCACCCTAAACCTTACCCTCAACCTAAACCTTACCCTAACCCTAACACTCACACTAAACCTAACTTTCACCCTAACCCTAAACCTAACAGTCAGCCTAAACTTCAACCTAACCCTAACCCTAACCCTATTCCTTACCTGATCCCTAACCCGAAACCTAACCCTCACCCTAACTCTCACCTTAACACTTACCCAAACTCTAATCCTCACACTATCACTAATCCTAACACTAAACCTCAACCTCACACTAAACCTCACCCTAACCCTTACCCTCACCCTAATGCTAATCCCAACCCTAACCTTCACCATAATCCTAAACCTCACCATCACCCTCAGCCTAACCCTAACACCAATCCTAAATCTAACCCTCTCCGTCACACTAACCCTAACCCTAACCCTAACCCTCACCCTCACCCTAACCCTAACCCTAACCCTCACCCAAAAAATCACCCTAACCCTCACACTAACCCTAACGCTAACCCTAACCCTCACCATCACACTAACCGTCACCCTAACCCTTATATCACACTGAACCTAACCCTATTCCTAACCCTAACCCTCACACTAACCCTAACGCTCACCCTAACCCTAACAATACCCCTCACCCTAACCCTCACCCTAACACTCAATCTAACGCTCACCCTAAACCTAACCCTGAACTTCACCCGAACCCGAACCCTAAACCTCACCCTAAAACTCACCCTCACCTTAAACATCACGCTAACCCTAACACTCACCCTTACTCTAACCCTAAGCCTCACCCTAACCATAACCCTAACCGTAACTCTCACCCTCAACCTAAACCTCACCCTCACCCTTAGACTCGCCCTTACGGTAAACATCACTCTAACCCTAACCCTCACTCTAAGCCTAACCCTCACCCTAACCGTTATCCTCACACTAACACTAACACTCACACTAACCCTAAACCTCACCCTATCCCTAAACCTAACCCTATCCCTAAACCTAACCCTATCCCTCACCCTAAAACTAATGATAACCCTAACCCACACCCTCACCCTAAACCTCACCATAACCCTTACCCTCATCCTAAACCTAAGCCTCATCCTCAAACTAAACCTCACCCTAACCTTACCCTCACTCAAACCCGCACTCTAAGCCTAACCATATCCCTCACCCTTACCCTCACCCTAACCCTAACTGTAATCCTAACCCTCACCCGAACCCTAAGCTCACACTCACCCTCATTCTCAACATCAGCCTAAGCCTAACCCTAACCCTAACCATAATCCTAAACCTAACCCTCGCCCTCAGACTCACCCTAACCCTAACCCTAACCAACACCCTCACCCTCACCCTAAGCCTAACTCTATCCCTAACACTCACCTTAAATCTAACCCTCACTCTAACCTTAACTCTAACCCTCAGCCTCACCCTAAGCCTAATCCGAACCCTAATCCTCACCCTATCCCTAACCCTAACACTAACCCTCACCCTAACACTCACCTTAACACTTACCCAAAACCTAACCCTCACCCTATCCCTAACCCTAACTCTATCATTCACCCTAACCCTCACGCTCACCCTAACACTAATGATAACCCTAACCCTCACCCTAACCATAAACCTTACCCTCATCCTAACCCTAAGCCTCACCCTCAACCTAAACCTCACTCTAAACCTTACACTCACCCTAACCCTAACCCTAACACTAACCTCACCCTCACCCTAAGCCTCAGCCTCAGTCTAAGCATAACCCTAACCTTAACCATAATCCTAACCCTAACCCTCACCCTCAGCCTCACCCTAACTCTAACCCTAACCAACAACCTCAACCTCACCCTGACCCTAACCCTATCCCTAACACTCACCCTAAATCTAACCCTCACACTAACCCTAACTCTAAAACTCACCCTAACCCTCATCCTAACTATAACGCTATCCCTAAACCTCAACCTCACCCTAAACCTCATCCTAAACCTCACCCTCACCATAACCCTAACCCTAACCCTAACCCTAATCCTCACCCTAACCCTAACCCTAACCCACACCATAACACTCACCCTCACCCTCACCTTCACCCTAACACTCACCCAAACCTTAACCCTAACCCTAATCCTAAGCCTAACCCTCACGCTCACCCTCACCCTAAACCTAACCCTAACCCTAACCCTCACTCTAACCCTAACCGTAACCCTCACCCTAACCCTAACCCTCACCCTAACCCTAACACTAACCCTAACCCTCACTCTCACCCTAAACCTCACCCTATCACTTAACCTCACAATAACCCTAACACTAACCCTAACCCTCACACTATCACTAACCCTCATCCTAACCCTAACCCTACCCCTCAACCTAAACCTCACCTTAAACCTAAACCTAACCCTAACCCTCAACTTAACCCTAACCCTAACCCTAAAGGACACCTTCACCCTAACCCTCACCGTCACCCTAACACTCACCCGAACCGGAACCCTCACCCACAACCTAACCCTCACCCTCTCCTGAACCTCACCCTCACCCGAAACCACACAGTCACCCTAAACCTCACCCTCACCCCAAACTTCATCCTAATCCTAAACCTCACCTTAACCCTAACCATCAAACTAAGACTCACCCTCACCCTAATCCTCACCCTAACCCTAACAGTAACACTTACCTAACTGCAACCCTCACCCTCAACCTCACCATCACCCTCAACCTAAATCTCACCCTCACCCTCACCCTCACCCTAACCCTTACCCTAAGCCTAAATCCCACCCTAACACTAGCCCTAAACCTAATGCTTACCCTAACCCTCACCCTCACCCAAACCCTTACCCTCACTCTAACCTGTACCCTAACACTAACACTCACGCTAAACCTAACACTCACACTAACACTAAACCTACCCCTCAGCCTAAACCTCAACCTAACCCTCACACTAACCTCCACCTTAACCGTTACCCAAACCCTAATCTTCACCATATCACTAATCCTAACTCTAGCCACACATCCTAACCCTCACCAGATGCCTAACCGTAACCCTCACACTAACCCTAACCGTAACCCTCACCTTAACCCTGACTCTAACCCTCACCCTCACCGTAAGCCTAATCCAAAACCTAACCAGCACCCTAACCCTCAACCTAACTCTATCGCTTTCCCTAACCCTCACCCTAAACCTAAACCTCATCCTAACCCTTACCCTCACCATAACCCAAATCATAAACCTAATATTCACCCTATCCCTAAACCTCACCTATCCCCTAACACTCACCCTCACCCTCACCCTAACACTCACCCTTACTCTAACCCTAACCGTAATCCTAAACCTAACCCTCATGATCACCCTCAACCTAACCCTAACCCTAAACCAAACCCTAAACCTCATCCTCAGCCTAACCCTCACCCTCACCCTAAACATCACCCTAATCCTAACCCTCACCCTAACCCTAACTGTAACCCTCACCCTAACGCTAAACATAACCCTCACCCTAAACCTAACTCTCACCCTAACCCTAACGCTAACCCTAAACCTCACCCTCAACCTAAACCTCACCCTAACACTTATCCTCACACTAACCCTAACCCTAACCCTAACCCTACCCCTACCCTCAAACTAAGGCTCACGCTAAACCTAACAACAACCCTAACCCTCACTGTAACCCTAACCCTAACCTTAAACCTCACCCTATCCTTAACCCTCACCCTAACGTTAACCCTCACTCTAACAATCACCCGAACCCGAACCCTCACACACACACTAACCCTCACCATCTCCCGAAACCTCACCCTCACCTGAAAGCTCATCTTCACCCTAACACTGACCCTCAACCTATACATCACCCTAACCCTAACCCTTACCCTAACACTACCCCTCACCCGAAACCTAACCCTAAAACTAAGCATCACCCTCAACCTAATCCTCATGCTAACCCTAACCTTAACCCTTACTTAATTGAAACCCTCACTCTCAACCTCATCATCACACTCAGCCTAACTCTCACCGTCACACTAGCCCTGACCCAAAACCTAACCCTCATCCTAACCCTAATCCTAACCCTCACCTTCACCCTCACCCTAACCCTCACCCTCACCATAAGCCTTACAGTAACCCTTACCCTCACCCTAACCCTTACCTTAACCCTTACCCTCACACTAATGCTAACCCTAGCCCTAACCCTCACCGTAATCCTAACCCTCAAACTCACCCTCACCCTCACCGTAAACCTAACCCTCACCCTAATCCTAAATCTAACTCTCACCATCAGCCTAACCCTAAACCTGACCCTCACCCTCACCCTAACCCTAACCCTAACTCTCAAACTAACCCTCACCCTAAACCTATCGCTAACCCTAACACTCACCATCACACTAACCCTCACCTTAACACTTATCATAACACTAACCCTACCCCTATCCCTAACCCTAACCTTGACACTAAACCTAATGCTCACCCTAACCCTAACCCTACCCCTCAGCCTCACCCTCACACTAACACAAAACCCCTCACCCTCACCCTAAACATCACACTAATCCTAACCCTCACCCTAACCCTAACCATAACCCTCACCCTAAGCCTAACCATAATCCTCACCCTAACCCTAACCCTCACCCTAGCCCTCAACCTAAACCTAACGCTAATCCTAACCCTCACCCTCACCCTAAACCTCACCCTAACACTTATCCTCACACTATCCCTAACCCTAACCCTCAAAATAAGCCTCACCCTAAACCCAACACTATCCCTAATCCTCATTGTAACCCTAACACTAACCTTAACCCTAAACCTCACCCTAACCCTCACTGTCAACCTAACACTCACCCGAACCCAAACCCTCACACACACCCTAATCCTCACCCTCTCCCGAAACCTCACCCTCACCCGATACCTCTCCTTCACCCTAACCCTGACCCTCACCGTAAACATCACCCTAAACCTATGCCTAACCCTTACCTTAAACCTCACCCCAACCCTAACACTCAAATTAAGCCTAATCCTCAACCTAATCCTCATCCTAATCCTAACCCTAACCCTTACCTAAATGAAACCCTCACCCTCAAACTCACCATCACTCTCAGCCTAACTCTCACACTCACCCTAGCCCTGAACCTAAACCTAACCCTCACACTAACGCTAAACCTAACCCTCACTCTCAACCTAACCCTAACCCTCACACTCACACTAAGCCTCACCCTAAACCTTACCCTCACTCTAAACCTTAAACTAACCGTTACCCTCACACTAATGCTAACCCTAACCGTAACCCTCACCCAAATCAGAACCCTCACCATCACCCTCACACTCACCATAATCCTAACCCTAATCCTAATCCTAAATCTAACCCTCACCATCACCCTAACCCTAACCATAACAATAACCCTCACCCTCAGCCTAACACTAACGCTAACCCTCACCCTAACTCTCACCCTAACCCTAACGCTAAACCAAAACCTCACCATCACGCTAACCTTCACCCTAACCCTTATCATCACACTAACCCTACCCCTATCCATTACCCTAACCCTCAAACTAAACCTAATGCTCACTCTAACCCTAACCCTACACCTCAGCCTAAACCTCACCCTAACACTCACCCTAACCCTCATCCTTACCCTAAACATCACCCTAAACCTAACCCTCACCCTAACCGTAACCGTAACCCTCATCCTAACCCTAGCACTCACCCTAACCCTAACGCTAACCCTAACCCTCACCCTCACCCTAAACCTCACCCTAACACTTATCCTCACACTAACCCTAACCCTAACCAATAACCCTAACCCTACCCCTCAAACTAAGCCTCACCCTAAACCTAACAGTAACGCTAACCCTCACTGTAACCCTAAACCTAACCTTAACCCTAATCCTAAATCCAACTCTCACCATCACCCTAACCCAAACCCTAACCCTCACCCTAAACCAAACCCTAACCCTCACACTAACACTCACCCTAACCCTTAATGCTAACCCTAACCCTCACCATCACACTAACCCTCACCCTAACACTTATAATCACACTAACCTTACCCCTATCCCTAACCCTAACCCTCACTCTAAACCAAATGCTCACCTGAACCTTAACCCTAAACCTCAGCCTACCCCTCTCACTAACACTCACCCTAACCCTCACCCTAAACCTAACCCTAAACCTCACCTTCACCCAAAACCTAAACCTCACCATAAACCTCACCCTCACCATAAACAACACCCTAACCCTAACACTCACCCTAACTCTAACCCTAAACCGCACCCTAACCCTAAGCCTAACCGTAAACCTCACCCTCACTCCCACCCTCTCCCTAAACCTCACCCTAACACTTATCTTCACATTAACCATAACCCTAACCCTAAACATCACCCTACCCCTCAAACTAAGCCTCATCCTAAACCTAACACTAACCCTAACCATCACTGTAACCCTAACATTAACCTTAACCCTTACCCTCAACCTAAACCTCACTGTCACCCTAACACTCACTCAAAACCGAACCCTCACCCACCCCCTAACCCTCACCCTCTCCCGAACCCTCAACCTCTCCCGAAGCCTCACTCACACAAGAAAATTCACCTTCACCCTAACCCTGACCCTCCCCCTAAACATCACCTTAACCCTAACTTTTACCCTAATCCTAACCCCCACCCGAACCCTAACCCTCAAACTCAGCCCCACCCTCCACCTAATCCTCATGCAAACCCTAACCCTAACCCATACCTTATTGAAACCCTCACCCTCAACCTTACCATCACCCTCAACCTAACTCTCACCCTCACCCTAACACTGAACCTAAACCTAAACCTCACCCTCACCCTAAACCTAACCCTCACTCTCACCCTAACCCTAACCCTCAACCTCACCCTAAGCCTCATCCTAAACCTTTTCCTCAACCTAAAACTTACCCTAACCCTTACCCTCACCCTAATGCTAACCCTGACCCTAACCCTCACACTAATCCTAACCCTCAAAGTCACCCTCACCCTCACCCTAAGCCTAACCCTAACCCTAATCCTAAATCTAACCCTCACCATCACCCTAACCCTAACCCTAAATCTAACCCTCACCCTCACCCTAACCCTAAACCTAATCCTCAACCTAATCCTCACCCTAACCCTAACGCTAACCCTAACCCTCACCATCACACTAACCCTCACCCTAACACTTATCATAACACTAACCCTAGCCCTATCCCTAACCCTAACCCACACACTAATCCTAATGCTCAACCGAAACCTAACCCTACCCCTCAGCCTACCCCTCACCCTAACACTTACCCTAACCCTCACCCTAAACCTAACCCTAAACCTCACCCTCACCCGAAATCTAAACCTCACCCTAAAATTCACCCTCACCATAAACATCAACCTAACCCTAACACTCACCCTAACTCTATCCCTAAACCTCACCCTAACCCTAACCCTAACCGTAATCCTCACCCTCACTCTCACCCTCACCCTAAATCTCACCCTCACCCTAACCTTCACCCTTACACTCACCCTCACCCTAAACATCACCCTAACATTAGCCTTCACTGTAACCCTAACCCTAACCCTCACCCTAACCCTAGCAATTACCGTAACTCTCACCCTCACTCTCATCCTCACCCTAAACGTCACCCTTACCATCACCCTAACCCTTACACTCACCCACACCCTAAAAATCACTCTAACCCTAACTTTCACTCTAACCCTAAACCTAACCCTCACCCTAATCCTAACACTCAGCCTAACCCTCAACCTAACCCGAATGATAACCTAACCCTCAGCCTCAACCTAAACCGCACCCTAACCCTTATCCTCACACTAACCCTAACACTCACACTAACCCTATCCCTCAACCTATCCCTAACCCTAACCCTATCCTTCAACCTAACTCTCACCCTCACCCTAACACTAATGCTAAACCAAACCCTAACCTTCACCCTAACCCTCACCCTAACCCTTACCCTCATCCTAAACCTAAGACTCACCCTGAACCTAAACCTCACCCTAACCATTACCCTCAGCCTAACCCGCAGCCTAACCCTCACCCTAAACCTAAACCTCACCCTTACCCTGACCCTAAACCTAACACTAACCCTAACCCTCACCCTAACCCTAACCTCACCCTCACCCTCAGCCTCAGCCTAAGCTTAACCCTAATCCTAATCCTAATCCTAACCCTAATGCTCACCCTCAGCCTCAACGTAACTCTAAACCTAACCCTTACCCTAACCCACACCTTCACCCTCACACTAACCCGAACCCTACACCTATCCCTCACCCTAATCATGACTCTAAACCTCAACCTCACCGTAAGCCTAACCTGAAACATAACCCTCAACCTAACCCTCACCCTAAGTCTAACGCTATCCCTAAATCTCACCCTCACCCTAAACCTCAGCCTAACCCTTACCGTCACCATAACCCAAACCCTAACCCTAAACCTAATCCTCACCATAACCCTAACCCTCACCCATCACCTAACACGCACCCTCACCCTCAACCTCACCCTAAAACTAACCCTAACTCTAAACCTAACCCTAATCCTAAACCTAACCCTCACGCTCACCCTCACCCTAACCCTAACCCTAAATCTAACACTAACCCTCACCACACCCTAACCCTCAACCTTTCCCTAAACATCACCCTAATCCTAACCCTCACCCTAACCCTAACCGTAACCCTCACCCTAACTCTATACTTAACCCTAACCCTAACCCTAACCCTCACCCTAGCCCTCACCCTAACCATAACGCTAACCCTAATCCTCACCCTCACCATAAACCTCACATTAACACTTATCCTCACACTACCCCTAACCCTAAAATTAACCCTACTCTATCCCTCAAACTAAGCTTCACCCTAAACCCAACACTAACCCTAACATTCACTGTAACCCTAATCATAACCTTAACCCTCATCCTCAACCTAAACTTCACCGTCACCCTAACACTCACCAAAACCCGAACCCTCACACACAACCTAATCCTCAACCTCTCCAAAACCCTTACCCTAATCCTAAATCTAACCCTAACCCTCTCCCTAACCCTCACCCTAACACTAAGGCAAACCCTAACCTCAACCTCACCCTCACCCTCAACCTAACGCTTATCCTCACACTAACCCTACCAGTAACCCTAACCCTAACCCTCACACTAAACCTAATGCTCACCCTAAACCTAACCCTACCCCTCAGCCTAACACTCACCCTAACACTCACCCTAACACTCATCCACACCCTAAACATCACCCTAAACCTAACCCTCACCCTAACTTTATCGGTAACCCACATCCTAACCCTAAACCTTAACCCAACCCTAACGCTAACCCTAACCTTCACCCTCACAGTAAACCTCACCCTAACACTTATCCTCACACTAACCCTAACCCTAACCCTAACCCTAATCCTAACCCTACCCCTCAAACTAAGCCTCACCCTAAACCTAACAGTAACCCTAACCCTCAATGTAACCCTAAACCTAACCTTAACCCTCACCCTCATCCTAACCCTCTCCGTCACCCTAACACTCACCTGAACCTGAACCCTCATCCAGACCTAAACCTCACCCTCTCCCGAACCCTCACCCTCACCTGAAACCTCACCTTCACCCTAACCATGACCCTTACCCTAAACATCACCCTAACCCTAACCATTACCCTAACACTAACCCTCATCCAAAACCTAACACTCAAACTAAGCCTCACCCTCAACCTAATCCTCATCCTAACCCTAACCCTAACCCTTACCTTACTCAAACCCTCACCCTCAACATCCCCATCAACCTCAGCCTAACTCTCACCCTCACTCTAGCCTTGATCCTAAAAATAAACCTCACCCTAAGCCTAACCCTAACCCTCAGTCTCACCCTCACCCTAACCCTAACCCTCAACCTAAGCCTCACCCTAACCATTTCCCTCACCCTAACCCTTACCCTAATACTTACCCTCACACTAATGCTAACCCTAACCCTAACCCTCACCCTAATCCTAACCCTCAGCCTCAACCTCACCCTCATCCTAACCCTAAACCTAACCCTAACGGTAACCCTAACCCTCAATATCACACTAACTCTCACCCTAACACTTATCATCACACTAACCCTACCCTATCACTAACCCTAACCCTCACATTAAACCTACTGCTCAACCTCACCCAAACCCTCACCCTAACCCTTATCCTCAAACTAATCCTACCCTTACACGTAACCCTAACCCTCACACTAAACCTAATGCTCACCCTAACCCTAACCCTACCCCTCAGCCTAATCCTCACCCTAACACTCACCTAACCCTCATCCTCACCCTAAACATCACCCTAAACCTAACCCTCACCCTAATCCTAACCGTAACTCTCACCCTAAACTTAAACCTCACCCTCATCCTAACGCTAACCCTAACACTCACCCTCACCCAAAACCTCACCCTAACACTTATCCTCACACTAACTCTAACCCTAAACCTAACCCTGACCATACCCCTCAAACTAAGGCTCACCCTAAACCTAACAGTAACCCTAATCCTCACTGTTACCCTAAACCTAACCTTAACCCTCACCCTCATCCTAACCCTCAGTGTAACCCTAACACTCACCTGAACCCGAACCCTCACCCACACCTAAACCTTACCCTCTCCCTCACCCTCATCCTCACCAGAAACCTCAACTTCACCCTAACCCTGACCCTCACCCTAAACATCACCCTACCCCTAACCCTTACCATAACACTAACCCTCACCCAAACCCTAACTCTCAAACTAAGCCTCACCCTCAACCTAATCCTCATCCTAACCCTAACCCTAACCCTTACCTTACTGAAACCCTCACCCTCAACATCCGCATCACCCTCAGCCTAACTCTTAACCTTACCCTAGACTTGATCCTAAACCTAACCCTCACCCAAAGCCTAACCCTAACCCTCACTCTCACCCTCACCCTAACCCTAACCCTCAACCTAAGCCTCACCCTAACCCTTTCCTTCACCCTAACCCTTACCCTAATACTTACCCTCACACGAATGCTAACCCTCACCCTAATCCTAACCCTCACCCTCCCCCTCCCCCTCCCCCAAACCCTCACCCTAACCCTAATGGTAACCCTAACCCTCAACATCACACTAACTCTCACCCTAACTCTTAGCATCACACTAACCCTACCCTATCAATAACCCTAACCCTCACATTAAACCTAATGCTCAACCTCACCCAAACCCTCACCCTAACCCATATCCTCACACTAACCCTACCCCTAACCCTAACCCTAACCCTCACACTAAACCTAATGGTCACCCTAACCCTCATCCTACCCCTCAGCCTAATCCTCACCCTAACACTCACCTAACCCTCATCCTCACCCTAAACATCACCCTAAACGTAACCCTCACCCTAACCCTAACCGTAACCCTCACCCTAAACTGAAACTTCACCCTAACCCTAACGCTAACCCTAACCCTCACCCTCACCCTAAACCTCACCCTAACATTTATCCTCATACTAACCCTAACCATAAACCTAACCCTACCCCTCAAACT
The DNA here is from genome assembly GCF_024711535.1 of Dipodomys merriami. Taxonomy (NCBI): domain Eukaryota; kingdom Metazoa; phylum Chordata; class Mammalia; order Rodentia; family Heteromyidae; genus Dipodomys; species Dipodomys merriami. The sequence goes on along the minus strand of NW_027202482.1, from coordinate 2,736,012 downwards.
AAGCCTCACCCTAAACCTAACAGTATCCCTAACCCTCACTGTAACCCTAAACCTAAACTTAAACCTCACCCTCATCTTAACCCTCACCGTCACCCTAACACTCACCCGAACCCGAACCCTCACCCACACCAAACCTCACCCTCTCCTAAACCCTCACCCTCACCCGAAACCTCAGCTTCACCCTAACCCTGACACTCACCTAAACATCACCCTAACCCTAACCCTTACCCTAACACTAAACCTCACCCAAAACCTAACTCTCAAACTAAGCCTCAACCTCAACCTAATCCTCATCCTAACCCTAACCCTTACCTTAATGAAACCCTCACCCTCAACATCCCCATCACCCTCAGCCTAACTCTCACCCTCACCCTAGCCTTGACCTTAAACCTAACCCTCACCCTAACCCTAACCCTAACCCTCACTCTCACCCTCACCCTAACCCTCACCCTCAACCTAAGACTCAAGCTAACCCTTTCCCTCACCCTAACCCTTACCCTAATCCTTACCCTCACACTAATGTTAACCCTAACCCTAACCCTCACCCTAATCCTAACCTTCACCCTCACTCTCACCCTCACCCTAACCTCACCCTAACCCTAACGGTAACCCTAACCCTCACCATCACACTAACCCTCACCCTAACCCTTATCCTCACACTAACCCTACCCCTACCCCTAATCCTAACCCTCACACTAAACCTAATGCTCACCCTAACCCTAACCCTACCCCTCAGCCTAACCCTCACCCTAAAACTCACCTAAACCTCATCCTCACCCTAAACATCACCCTAAACCTAACCCTCACGCTCTCTAACCCTCACCCTAACCCTAACCCTAACCCTAGCACTCACCCTCACCCTAAACCTCACCCTAACACTTATCCTCACACTGACCCTAACCCTAACCCTAACCCTAACCCTAACCCTCAAACTAGGCCTCACCCTAAACCTAACAGTAACCCTAACCCTCACTGTAACCCTAAACCTAACCTCAACCCTCACTCTCATCCTAACCCTCACCGCCACCCTAACACTCACCCGAACCCGAACCCTCACCCACACCTAAACCTCACCCTCTGCCGAAACCTCACCCTCACCCGAAACCTCACCTTCACCCTAAACCTGACCCTCACCCTAAACATCACCCTAACCCTAACCCTTACCCTAACACTAACCCTCACCTGAACATTAACTCTCAAACTAAACCTCACCCTCAACCTAATCCTCATCCTAACCCTAACCCTAACCCTTACCTTACTGAAACCCTCACCCTCAACATCCCCATCACCCTCAGCCTAACTCTCACCCTCACCCTAGCCTTAACCCTAAACCTAACCCTCACCCTAACCCTAAACCTAACCCTCACTCTCACCCTCACCCTAACCCTCACCCTCAACCTAAGGCTCAGCCTAATCCTTTCCCTCACCTTAACCCTTACGCTAATCCTTACCCTCACTCTAATGCTAAACCTAATCCTAACCCTCAACCTCACCCTCACTCTAAGCCTAACCCTAACCCTAATCCTAAATCTATCCCTCACCATCACCCTAATCCTAACCCTCACTCTCACCCTCACCCTCAACCTAAGCCTCAACCTAACCCTTTCCCTCACCCTAACCCTTACCCTAATCCTTACCTTCACAATAATGCTAACCCTAACCCTAAGCCTCACCCTAATCCTAACCCTCACCCTCACCCTAACCCTCACCCTAACAATAACTGTAACCCTAACCCTCACCATCACACTAACACTCAACCTAACACTTATCATCACACTAACACTACCCCTATCCCTCACCCTACCCGTAACCCTACCACTCAGCCTACCCCTCACCCTAACACTCACCCTAACCCTCACCCTAAACCTAACGGTAAACCTCACCCTCAGCCGAAACCTAAACCTCACCCTAAACCTCACTCTCACCATAAACATCAACCTAACCCTAACACTCACCATAACTCTAAGCATTAACTTCACCCTAACACTTATCCTCACACTAACCCTTAGCATAACCCTAACCCTAAACCTACCCCTCAAACTAAGCCTCACCCTAAACCCAACAGTAACCCTAACCCTCACTGTAAACCTAACCCTAACCTTAACCTCACCCTCACGCTAATCCTCACCGTCACCCTAACACTCACCCGAACCCGAACACTCACACACACCGTAACACTCACCCTCTCCTGAACCTTCACCCTCACCCAATACCTCACGTTCACCGTAACCCTGACCATCACCCTAAACATTACCCTAACCCTAACCCTTACCCTAACCCTAACCCTCACCCGAACCCTAAACTTCAAACTAAGCCTCACCCTCAATCTAATCCTCATCCTAACCCTAACCCTAACCCTTAATTAATTGAAAACCTCACCCTCAACCTCACCATCACTCTCAGCCTAACTCTCACACTCACCCTAGCCCTGAGCCTAAACCTAACCCTCACACAACCCTACCCCTAACCCTCACTCTCACCCTCACCCTAACCCTCACCCTCACCCTAAGCCTCACCCTAACCCTTACTCTGACCCTAAACCTTACCCTAACCCTCATCCACACATTAAACCTCACCATCACCATCACCCTCACCCGCAACCTAAAACTCACCCTCCCCCTAACCCTAAACTTAACCCTAATCCTCACCCTAACCCTAATATTCACCATCAACCTCACCCTCACCCTAAGCCTAGCCGTAAACCTAACCAAAATCCTAAACCTAACCCTCAACGTCACCCTCACCCTAAACCAAACCCTAACCGTAACCCTCACCCTAACCCTAACACTCACTCTAAACCTAACCATTAACCTCACACTCACCCTAAACCTAACGCTAACCTTCACCCTCACCCCAACCCTCACCCTAACCCTATGGCTAACCCTGACCCTCACCATAACCCTAACACTCACCCTAACATTTATCCTATCACTAACCCTAAACCTAACCCTAACCCTCACAATAACCCTAACCCTCACCCTAACCCTGACCCTACCCATCAACCTAAACCTCAACCCAAACTTAACCCTAACCCTAAACCAAACCCTAACCCTACCCCTAACCCTAACGCTCACCCTCACCCTAACACTCACCGTCACCCTAACACTCACCCTAATTCTATCCCTCACACACAACCTAACCCTCACCCTCACCCGAACCCTCACGGTTACTCTAACACTTACCCTTACCCTAAACATCACCATAACCCTAAACCTCACCCTCACCCTAAACAAAACACTCACCATCAACCTAACCCTAGCCCTGAAACTCACCCTAACCCTCACCCTCACACTCACGCTAACCCTATCCCTCACTCGCAACCTAACCCTCAGCCTAACCCTTACACTTACCCTAAACCTAAGTCTAACCCTAAACCTAAACCTAATGCGAAGCCTAACCCTCACTCTCACCCTCATCCTCACCCTCATCCTTACCCTTACCCTCACCCTAACCCTCTCCCTAACCCTCAACCTAAACTTAACTCTTAACCTAACCCTAAGACTAAACCTCACCCTCACCTTCACCCTAACCCTAACCCTAAACATAACCCTGATCCTAACCCTAATCCTCACACTAAACCTAAGCCTAAACATAACCTTAAACCTCACCTTAACCCTCACCCTAATGCTAAACCTAACCCTGACCCTCACCCTCACCCTAACCCTCACCCTAAATCTAACCCTAACCCTCACTCTCACCCTCAGCCTCAACCTCAAAATAACCCACACACTCATCCTCACCCTAATCCTAACCTTAACACTAATCCTCACCCTAACCCTAACCCTCACACTCACACTCATCCTTAGCCTAACCCCAACCCTAAACCTAATCCTAAACCTAACCCTCACCCTCACCCTAAACCTAAAACTAACCCTAACCCTCACCCTCAACCTCACCCTCAACCTGACCCTAACCCTAACCCTAACCTTCACCTTAACCCTAACCCTCACCCTAAAGCTAACCCTAAACCTAACCCTAATCCTCACGCTAAACCTCACGCTAACACTAATGCTAACCCTAACCCTCATCTTTACCCTAACTCTCTTCCTAACCCTTACACTCACACTAACCCTTAACTTAACCCTAATCCTCACACTAACCCTAATCCTAACCCTAAACCTCAAACTCACACTAACCCTCACCTTCACCCTAACCCTCACTCTAATCCTAACCCTCACCCACACCCTAATCCTCACCCTAACCCAAACATGAAACCTCACCCTAACCGTCACCCTCAAACAAAACATCACCCTAACCCTAACCCTCACCCTAACACTAACCATAAACCTCAACCTCATCCTAACCTTAACCCTAACCCTAACCCTAAACCTAACCCTCACCGTAACCCTCACCCTAACACTCAGGCTAACCCTAACCCTCACTCTCAACCTAACACTCACCCTAAAACTTACACTCACCCTAACCATAAGCCTAACACAAACCCTCACTCTAAACCTAACCCTCACCCTAACATTAGTGCTAACCCTATCCCTCACCCTAACCCTAACCCTCACCCTAATCCTAACCTTAACCCTACCCCTCAGCCTCACCCTAGCCCTCACCTTAACCCTAAACGTAACACTAACCATACAACTAAACATAAACCTAACTCTAACCCTCACCCTCACTCTCACCATCACACTCACCCTCACCCTCCCCTAACCTTAATCCTCACCCTGACCGTCACCTTAACCCTAACCTTAACCCTCACCCTAACCCTAACCCTAAACTTAACTCTAACCCTCAACATAAACCGCACCCTCACCCTAAACCTAACCGTAACCCTAAAACTCACCCTAACCGTAACCCTAAACCTAATGCTATCCTAAATCCTCACCCTCACCCTAACACTCACTCTAAACCTTAACCTCACCCTATCCCTAACCCTAACCCTAAACCTAAACCTCAATGTAACCCTAACCCTAACAATAGCCCTCAACCTAACCCTTACTCTCACCATCCCTCTAAACCTCATTGTAACCCTAACCCTCATCCTAAGCCTAACCTTAACCCTCACCCTCAACCTCACCTTAACACTAAGCCTAATTCTAATACTCACCCTAACCCTAACCCTAACCCTAACCCTCAACATAACCCTCACCCAAACCCTCACCCTAAACCTAACTGTAACCCTAACCCTCACCCTCACCCTAACCCTAACCCTAATGCTATCCCTAACCCTCACCCTCACACTAACCCTCACTCTAACTCTTACCCTCAACCTGACCCTAACCCTAAAACTAAACCTCATCCTAACCCTCACCCTAAACCTAACCCTAACCCTGACCCTTGCCCTAACCCGAACCCTCAACCTAACCCTAAACCTTTCCCTCATCCTAATCCTAAACCTAACCCTAAGCCTCAGCCAAACCGTCTTCCTAACCCTAACCATAACACTCAACCTAATCCTAACGATAACCATAACCCTAAACCTCACCGTATCCCTAAACTTCACCTTCACCCTCACCCTCACCCTCAGCCTAACCTTAACCCTAACCCTATTCATAACCCTAACCCTCACACTCACCCTCATCCTAACTCTAACCCTAACCCTAATCCTGACCCTCACCCTAACCCCAACCCTATCCCTAACCCTCAACCTATCCCTAACCCTCAAGCTAACCCTAACCCTAACCCTCACCCTCACCCTAACCCTAACCCTAATGCTATACCTAAACCTCACCCTCACCCTAACCCTCACTCTAACCATTACCCTCACCCTAACCATCACCCAAACCCTAACCTTAACACTAACACTAAACCTCACCCTAACCCTAAACCTAAACATAACCCTCACCCTAACGCTCACCCTAACCTTCAACCTGACCCTAACCCTCACCCTCACCCTAAACCTCAACCTGAAGCTTATCCTCACCCTAACCTTAACCCTAACCCTAACCCTAACGCTCACCATCACCCTAACCCTAACCTAAACCCTAATCCAAACCCTAAACCTCACCCTAATTCTAACTCTCTCCCTAAATCTCATCCTCACCCTAAACTTCATCCTAACCCTTACCCTCATCATAGCCCTAACTCTAACCCTAACCCTATTGTCACCGCAAACCTAACCCTCAACTTCACCCTAAACCTCACCGTCACATTACCCTCACCCTAACACTAACCGTCACCCACACACTAAAACTCACCTTCAACTGAAACCTCACCCCCACCCTTAATTTTCCCTGAACCTCATCCTAAACCTAACTCTAACCCTCACCCTTATACTAACCGTAACCCTCACCTTAACCCTCACCCTAACTCTCACCCTAACTCTAACGCTAACCATCACCCTCACTCTCAACTTAAACCTAACCCTAATCCTTATCCTCACACTATCCCTAACCCTAACCCTAACACTCACATTAACACTAAACCTCACCCTAACCCTAACCCTACCCCTCACCCTACCCCGCACCATAACCCTAACCCCTAACCCTCAACCTAACCCTAACCCTAACCCTCAACTTCACCCTAAGCGTCACTGTCACCATAACCCTCACCCTAACCCTAAACCTCACCTAAACCCTCACCCTCAACCTAACCCTCACCCTCACAATAAACATCACTCTAACCCTAACCCTTTCTCTAACCCTAACTTCACCTTAACCATAACCTTCACTTTAAACCTCACCCTAACCCTAATCCTCACCCTAACCCTAACCCTAAGCCTTTCCTAACCGAAACCCTCATCCCCACCCTGACCCTCACCCTCACCCTAGCCCTCACCCTAAAACTAACCCTAACCCTAACCCTCACCCTTAACATCACCCCCCCTCAACCTAACCCTAAACCTCAACCTCAGCCTAACCCTCACCCTAACAACCTCACCCATAGCCTCAACATCAACCTCAACACTAACCCTAACCCTAACCCTAATTCAAACCCTAACCCTCACCCTCAACTTAACTCTAAACCTAATTCTAACCATAACATTCACCCTAACCCTAAACCTGTCCCTAAACCTCACCCTTACCCTAACTCTAATCCTAAAATTAACCCTCACCCTCAACCTAAACCTTACCCTCACCCTATCCCTAAGCCTAACCCTCAGTCTAACCCTAATCCTAACCCTAAACCTAACCCTAAACTTCACACTAAACTTAACCCTAACCAAAACCCTAACCCTCACCCTCACCCTCAACCTCACCATCACGCTCCCCCTAACCGTCAACCTCACCCTCACCCTAACCCTAACTATAACCCTAACCCTCACCCTAAACCTAACCCTGAGCCTAACGCTCACCCTAACCCTCGACCTAACCCTAAACCTCACCCTAACCCTAACCCTCACCCTAAACCTTACCCTCAAACTACCAATAACCCTAAACCTAACTCTAACCCTCACCCTCAACCTAAGACTAACCTGAACCCTAACCCTCAACCTCACCCTAAATCTAACGCTATCCCTAAACCTCACCCTCACCCTAAACCTCATCCTAACCCTTTCGCTCATCATAACCCTAACCCTAACCCTAACCCTAATCCTCACCATAACCCTAACCCTCACCCTCACCCTAACACTTACTGTCACCTTAACCCTCACTCCAAACCTAACTGCCGTCCACACCCTAAAACTCACCCTCATCCGAACCCTCACCCTCACCCTAACACTACCCTAAAATTCACCCTAACCCTAAACCTCACTCTAAACCTAACTCTAACACTCACTCTCATACTAACCCTAACCCTCAACTTAACAGTCACCCTAACTCTCAACCTAACTCTAATGCTAACCATAACCCTCATTCTCACCCTAACCCTAACCCTAATCCTTATCCTCACACTATCCCCAAACCTAACCTGAACACTCACATTAACCCTAACCCTCACCCTAACCCTAACCCTAACACTCCACTTCACCTTAACCCTCATTGTCACCCTAACCCTCACCCTAACCCTAACCCTCATCTACACCCTCACCCTCACCTTCACCCTCACCATCGCCCTAAAACTCACCCTCACCCTAAACATCACCCTATCATTAACCCTACCCTAACCCTAACCCTAACCTCACCTTACACCTAACCCTCACCTTAAACCTCACCTTCACCCTAACCTTCACCCTAACACTCACCCTCACCCTAGCCCTCACCCTAAAAGTAACCCTAACCTTAACCCTCACTCTCAAGTACACCCCACCCTCAACCCAACCCTTTCCCTAACGCTCACACTAACCCTAACCCTAACCCTAATGCTAACCCTAAACCTCAACCTCACCCTAAACTTCATCATAACCCTTAACCTCACCCTCAACCTCACCTTAACCTTAACACTAACCCTAACCCTAACCCTCACCCTAACCCTCACTTTAACCCTAACACTAACCATCACCCTAATACTCACCCTAACCCTAAGCCTAACCCTAACCCTCAACCTCACCTTAACCCTCACACTAACCCTCATACTCCCCTGAACCCTAACCCTAACAATCAGCCTAACCCTCATCCTAAACCTAACCCTAACCCTAAACCTCAACCTAACTTTAACCCTAACCCCAATCCTAACCCTCACCCTAACCCTAACCCTCAACCTCAGCCTCAACCTCAACCTCAATCTAACCCTAACCCTAAAACTAATTAAAACCCTCACCGTCACCCTCACCCTAACTCTAAACCTACCCTTAAGCAAAACTCTCACCTAATCATAACCCTGTCCCTAAACCTCACCCTAACCCGAATCCGAATCCTAAACCTAACCCTCAGCCTCAACCTAACCTTAACCTCACCCTATCCCTAAGCCTAACCCTCAGCCTAACCCTCATCCTAACCCTAACCCTAACCCTAAACCTCACCCTAACCTTAACCCTAACACTTACCCTCACCCAAACCCTAACCCTCACCCTCAACCTCAACCTCACCATCACCCTCACCCTAACCATAACCCTAAATCTCACCCTAAACCTAACCCTAACACTCACATTAACCCTAAACCTAAACCTAATGCTATCCCTAACCCTCACCCTCACCCTAACCCTAATTTTAACCCTTACGTTAATCCTAACTCTCACCCTCACCCTAACCCTAACCCTAACACTAAACCTCACCCTAATCCTGACCCTAAACTTAACCTAAAACTAGCCCTCACCGTAACACTCACTCTAACCCTCGACCTAAACTTAACCGTCACCCTCACCCTAACCCTCAGCCTAAACCTTACCCTCACCCTAACAATAACACTAAACCTAACTCTAAACCTCACCCTCACCCTAAGCATAAGGTGAAACCTAAACCTCACCCTCAAACTCACCCTAACTCTAACGCTGTCCCTAAAACTCACCCTCACCCTAAAACTCATCCTAACCCTTACCCTCACCCTAACACTTACCATCATCATAACCCTAACCCTAACCATAAACCTAACCCTCACCCTCATCCTAACCCTTACCGTCACCTTAACCCTCACTCTAAACCTAACGGCCACCCACACCCAAAAACTCACCCTCACCCGAACCCTCACCCTCACCCTAGCCCTACCCTAAACCTCACCCTAACCCTAAACCTCACCCGAAACCTATCTATCCATCATCCTCATACTAACTCTAACCCTCACCTTAACCCTCACCTTAACCCTCAACCTAACCCTAGTGCTAACCCTAACCCTCAGTCTCACCCTAAACCTCACCCTAAACCTTATCCTCACACTAACCATAACCCTAACCCTAACCCTCACATAAACCCTAACCCTCATCCTAACTCTAAACCTACACCTCACCCTAACCCTAATCCTAACCCTCATTCTAACACTAATCCTAAACCTCTCCTTCACCCTAACTCTCACTGTCACCCTAACCCTCACCCCAACCCTAACCCTCAACAACACCTTCACCCTCATCCTCAACCTAATCCTCACCCTAACCCTAAACTTAATCCTCACATAACCCTAACCCTCACCATAAAACTCACCCTCACCCTAATCCACACCCTAACCTTATCCCTAAGCCTTTCCTAACCTAAACCCTCACCCTCATCCTAAACCTCACCCTAACCCTAACCCTCACCCTAGACCTCATCCTAAAACTATCCCTAACCCTAACCCTCACCCTCAACCTCACCCCCAACTTCAGCCTAACCCTAACCCTAAACCTAATCCTAACCCTAACCTTAGCCCTCACCCTCACCCTCACCTAACCCTAACCCTAACCCTAAATCTAATGCTAAAACTACCCCTCACACTCACCCTAACCCTAATCCTATCCCTAACCCTCACCCTAACCCTAATACTAACCCTAAACCTCAACCTCAACCTAACCCTCACCCTAACCCTTACCCTCACCCTCAACTTCACCCTAACCATAAATCTAACCCTAACCCTAAACCTCACCCTAACCCTCACCCTAATCCTACCACTCAGCCTAACCCTCAACCTAAACCTAACCCTAACCCTAATCATCAACCTATCCCTAAAACTAACCCTAACCCTTACCCTAACCCTCACCGTAACCCAAATGCTAACATTAACCCTCAACCAAACCCTAACACTCAACCTAACCCTTACACTCACCCTAACCCTAACCCTAGCCCTAACCCTCACACTAAACCTAACTCTCACCCTAACAATAAAGCTAACCCTAACCCTCACACTAACACTCACCATAACAATAAACCTCACCCTAATCCTGACCTTAACCCTAGCCCTCAGCCTCACCCTAGCACTCACCCTTACTCTAAACCTAACACTAACCATAAAACTAACACTAACCATAACTCTCACCCTCACCCTCATGCTCACCATCAACCTCACCATAACCCTCACACTCACCCTCACCATAAACCAAACCATAACCCTAAACCTCACCCTAAAACTAACTCTGACCTTCACCCTCACCCAAACCCTACGCCTAACCCTAAACCTAAGCCTAAACCTAAACCTAACCCTCAACCTCATACTCACACTAAACCTAAACCTTACCCTAAACCTAACCCTAACCCTAACCCTCACCCGAAAACTTACCCTCACCGTCACTCTAACCCTCACCATAACGCTAACCCTCAACCTACCCCTAAACCTAACCCTCACCTTCACCCTCACCCTAACCCTAACCCTAACCCTAAACCTCACCCTAACCCTGTGTCTAACCCCAAACCCAACCCTCAACATAACCCTCACCCTTACCCTCACCCTAACCCTAACTGCAAACCTAACCCTCACCCCCACCCTAACCATAACCCTAATGCTATTTCTAACACTCAAACACACCCTAAACCTCACTCTAACCCTTACCCTCACCCTAATCTTAACCCTTACCCTCAACCTAAACCTAACCCTCCCTCTAACCCTCACACTCACCCTAACCCTAACCCTACCGCTCAGCCTAACCCTCACTCTAAACCTAACCCTAACCCTAATCCTCACCCTATACCTAACCCTAACCCTTACCCTCACCCTAACCCTAACCCTAAACCTAACCCTCAAACTAAACCTAACCCTCACCCTAACAATAACGCTAAATCTACCCCTCACCCCAACACTAACCCTTAACTTAATCCTCACCCTAATCCTAACCTTAACCCTAGATCTCAGCCTCACCCTCGCCCTCACCCTAACCCAAACCTAAAACTAACCATAAACCTAACCCTAAACCTAAATCTCACCCTCACCCTCATCCTCACCATCACCCTCACCCTAAACCTCACCCTCACCCTATCCCTAAGCATAACTCTAACCCTCACCCTAAACCTAACTTTGACCCTCAACCTCACGCTCATCCTAAGCCTAACATTAAACCTAACCCTATCCCTCACCCTAACCCTTAACCTCACCCTCACTCTAACCATCATATTAACCCTAACCCTCACCCTAACCGTAACCCTAACCCTAACCCTACACCTCAACATAACCCTCACACTCAACCTAAAACTAACGGTAAACCTACCCCTCACCCTAACCCTTACCCTAACCCTAATGCTATCCCTAACCTTCACCCTCGCCCTAACCCTCAATCTAACCCTTACCGTCACCCTAAACCTAAACCTAACCCTAAACCTTAATCTCACCCTAAACCTAACCCTAACCCTATCCCTCACCCTAACTCTTACCCTCACCTTCACTCTAACCCTCACCCTAACCATTAACCTCAGCCTAACCCTAACGCTAACCCTCACCCTCACACTCACCCTAAACCTAAACCTAAACCTAACCCCACGCTAACCTTAACCTAACCGTAACTCTCAACATAAACCTCACCCTCACCCTCACCCTAACCCTAACCGTAACCCTAACCCTCACCCTAACGCTACCCCTAACCCTAATGCTATCCTTCACCCTCACCCTCACCCTAAATCTCATTCTAACCATTAGCCTCACCTTAACTCTAACCCTAACCCTAAAACTAAACCTCACCCTAACCCTCATCCTAACCCTAAACCTAAACCTAACCCTCAACCTAACGCTCACCCTAATCCTCACCCTAACCCTAACACTCACTGTCTCCCTAACCCTAACCCTAAACCTTTCCCTCACCCTAATCCTAACCCTAACCCTAAGCCTAACCCTCACACTAAACCTATCCCTCACCCCACCCCTAACCCTTAACCCTCAGACAAAGCCTCTTCCTAACCCTAACCCTAAGCCTAACTCTAAGCCTCACCCTCACCCTAAGCCTAACCTTAACCCTAACCCTCACCCTCAACCTCACCCTAACTCTAACGCTATACCTAAACATCACCCTCACCCTAAACCTCACCTAACACTTACCCTCACCATAATCCTAACCCTAACCCTAATCCTCACCACAACCCTAAACCTCACCTTCACCCTTAACCTCACAGTCACATTAACCCTCACCCTTACCCTAAACGTCACACCCTAAAACTCACCCTCACCCATACCCTCATACTAACCCTAACCCTCAACTTAACCCTCACCCTAACCCTCACCCTAACCTTAAAGCTAACACTAACCCTCACACTCACCCTAACGCTAAACCTATCCCTCACCCTAACCCTTAACCTGACATTAACCCTAAATCTCACCCTAACCCTAACCGTAACCATAACCATCACACTAAACCTAACCCTCACCGTAACCCTCAGCCAAACCCTCTTACTAACCCTAACCCTAACCCTCAACCTAACCCTAACCCTAACACTAAACCTAACCCTCACCCTAAATCTAAACCTCACACTCAGCTTCACCCTCACCCTCATCCTAACCCTAAACATAACCCTAATCTTAACCCTAACGCTCACACTCACCCTCAACCTAACTCTAACCCTAACCCTAACCCTGACCCTCACCCTAACAACAAACCTATCCCTAAACCCTCAACCTAACACTAACCCTCACCCTTACCCTAACCATAACAATAACCCTAACCCTAATGATATTCCTAAACCTCACCCTCACCCTAACTCTAACACTAACACTCAACCTCACCCTAACCCTAACCCTAACCCTAAACCAAAACCTATCCCTCTCTCTAACGCTCACCCTAACCCTCAACTTAATCCTAACCCTCACCCTAACACTAACCCTTACCCTAAACCTTACCCTCACCTCAACACTAACCCTAACCTTAACTCTAACCCTCATCCTCACCCTGAGCCTAACCTGAACTCTAAACCTCACCCTAACTCTAACGCTATCTCTAAACCTCACCCTCACCCTAAAACTCATCCTAACCCATACCCTCACCATAACCATAATCCTAACCCTAATCCTAATCCTCACTGGAACCCTAACCCTCACCCTCAACCTAACCCTCACCGTCACCTTAACCCTCACCCTAACCCTAACTTTCACCCACACCCTAAAACTCACCTTCACCTAAACCCTCACACTCACCCTAACCTTACCCTAAACCTCATCCTAACCCTAACCCTCACACTAAACCTAACTCTAACCCTCACCCTCGTACTATCCCTAACGCTCACCTAATCCTCACCCTATAACCCTAACACTAACCCTAATGCTCACTCTCACCCTAACCCTCACCCTAACCCTTATCCTAACTCTAACCCTTACACTACCCCTAAGCCTTACATGAACCCTAACCCTCACCCTAACCATAAGCCTACCCCTCACCCTACCCCTCATCCTACCCCTCACCCTAAACCTAAACCTAAAACTCACCATAACCCTAACCCTAACCCTCACCTTCACCCTAACCCTCACCTACACCGTCACCCTCACCCTCGGCTTAACCGTAACCCTAACCCAAAACCTAACCCTCAACCTAAACCTAAACCTCACCCTCACCCTCACCTTCATCCTCAGCTTAACCCTAACCCTAACCCTTATCCTAACCCTAAACCTCACACTCACCCTTACACTAACTCTAACCCTAACCCTAACTCTGACCCTCACCCTAACCCCTACCCTGTCCCTAACCCTCAACCTAACTTTAACCCTCACCCTAACCCTAAACCTAACCCGCACCCTAACCCTAAACCTAAACCCAATGCTATCCCTAACCCTCTCCCTCATACTAACCCTCAATCTAACCCTAAACCTCACCCTCACCCTAACCCTCACCCTAAATCTTACCCTCACCCTAACCCTAACCCTAATCCTAACTCTAACTCTCACCCTCACCCTAAGCCTTACCTGAACCCTAACCCTCACCCTAACCCTCACCCTAACTGTAATGGTATCCCTAAACCTCACCCTCACCCTAAAGCTATTCCTAACCCTTAGCCTCACCGTAAGCCGAACACTAACCCTAACCCTAATCCTCACTGCAACCCTAAACCTCACACTAACCCTAACCCTTAGCATCACCTTAACCCTCACCCAAACCCTAACCATCACCCACACCTTAAAACTCACCCTCAGCCGAACCCTCACACTCACCCTAAACTTACCCTAAACTTCATCCTCACACTAACCCTCACCCTAATTCTAACTCTAACCCTCACCCACATACTAAGCCTAACCCTCACCTTAACCGTCACCCTAAACATCACCCTAACCCTAACGCTAACCCTAACCCTCAATCTCACCCTAAGACTCACCCGAACCCTTATCCTCACACTAACCCTAAACCTAACCCTAAACCGCACATTAACGGTAACCCTCACCCTAACCCTAACCCTACACCTCACCCTAACCTTCACCTTAACCCTAACCCTAACACTCACCCTAACTCTAACCCTAACCCTCACCTTCCACCTAACCCTCACAAACACCCTGACCCTCACCATCAGCATAACCCTAAACCTAACCCTCACCGTAACCCTAAACCTCACCCTTACCCTCACAATAACCCTCAGCCTAACTCTAACACTAACCGTAATCCTAACCTAAACCTCACCCTCACCCTCACCCTAACCCTAATGCTATCCCTAACCCTCACCCTCACCCTAACCCTCAGTCTAACCCTTACCCTCACACTAACCCTAAACCTAACCCTAACCCTAATGCTATCCCTAACCCTAACCCTCGCCCTAAACCTCACTCTAACCCTTACCCTCACCCTAACCCTCACCCTAACCCTAACCCTAACCCTAACACTAACACTAAACCTAACCCTAACCTCACCCTCACCCTAAACCTCACCCTAAAACTTACCCTCACCCTAATGCTAATGCTAACACTAACTCTAATCCTCAACCTCACCCTAAGTGAAACCTGAACCCTAACCCTCACCCTAACCCTCACCCTAACTCTAACGCTGTCCCTAAACCTCACCCTCACCCTCACCCTCATTCTAACCTTTGTCCTCACCATAACCCTAACCCTAAACCTAACCCTAATCCTCACCACAACCCTAACCCTCACCCTCACCCTAACCCTCACTGTCACCTTAACACGCAACCTAACCCTAACCGCCACCCACACCCTAAAATTCACCCTCATCCTCAAGTTCATCCTCACCATAACCTTACCCTAAACCTCACCCTAAACCTAACCCTCACCCTAAACCTAACTCTAACCCTCATCCTCATACTAAACCTAACCCTTACCTTAAACCTCACCCTAACTCTCAACCTAACCCTAACCCTAATCCTCACCCTAAACCTAAACCTCACATTAAACCTCACCTTCACCATAATCCTCAACCTAACCCTAACAATAAACCTTTCCTAAACGAAACCCTCACCCTCACCCCAACCCTCACCCTTAGCCTCACCCTAAGCCTAAACTTACCCCTAAGCCTAATCCTAAACCTAACCTTCAACCTCAACCTAACCCTAAACCTAATCCTCACCCTAACCCTCAACCTCACCCTAATCCTAACCCTCACCCTAATCTTTACCCTCAGCCTAACCCTAACCCTAAAACTAACTGTAACCCTCAACCTCACCCTAAGGCTCACCCGAATCCTAACACTCACACTAACCCTCACCCTAACTTTAACGCTATCCCTAAACCTCACCCTCACCCAAAACTCATCCTAACCTTTACCCTCACCATAACCCTAACCCTAACCCTAAACCTAATGCTTAATGTAATCCTAACCCTCACCCTCACCCTAACCATAAACGTCACCTTAACCCTCACCCTAACCATAACCATCACGCCCACACTAAAACTCACCCTCACCTGAACCCTCACCCTGACCCTAACCCTTCCCTAAACCTCACCCTAAAGCTAACCCTCACCCTAAACCTAACTCTAACCCTCAACCGAATACTAAAACTAAAACTCACCTTAACCCTAAACCTAACTCTAACCCTAAACCTAAATCTCAACTGAAACCTCACCTTAAACCTTATCCTCACACTAACCCGAACCCTAACCCAAACCCTCACATTAACCCTAACACTCACGCTAACCCTAAACCTACCCCTCACCCTACCCCCCACCCTAACCCAAACCCTAACCCTCAGCTTAACACTAACCCTAACACTCACCTTGACCCTCACCCTCACCACCACCCTCATCCTCAGCCTCACCCTCAACCTAACCATCACTCTAACACTTACCCTCACCCTAAACCTCATCCTAACCCTAACCCTAACACTAACACCAAACCTGACTCTAACCCTCACCCTAAAACTCACCCTAAAACTAACCCTCACCCTAAACCTCAGGATAACCCTAACTCTAACCCTAAACTTAACCCTAACCTTCACCATCACCCTAAATCTAACACTAACACTAACCCTGACACTCAACCTAACCCCAACCCGCAACCTAACCCTAACCCTCACCCTCAACCTAACCCTAACACTCACCTTAAACCTCACCCTTACTCTAATGCTAGCCCTAACTCTCACCCTCACCCTAAACCTCACCCTAACCCTTACCCTCTCCATAACCCTAAACCTAACCCTAATCCTCACACTAAGCCTCACCCTAACACTCACCCTAAAAATAACCCTAACCCTCACCTTCACCCTAACCCTCACTGTCACCCTATCCCTCACCCTAAACCTAAACCTCACCTACACCATAACCCTCATCCTAACCCTCACCCTCACCCTCACCCTAAACCTCAACCTAAATATCACCCTAACCTAATCCTCATCCTAACCCTAACCCTAATCCTCACCCTACCCCTAACCCTAAGCCTTTCCTAACCGAATCCCTCACCCTCACCCTAAACCTCACGCTAACCCTCACCCTCACCCTAGCCCTCACCCTAAAACTAACCCTAACCCTAACCTTCAACCAAACCATCACTCTCACCATAACCCTCAACCTCACTCTCACCCAAACCCTAACCATAAACCTAACCCTCACCCTAAACCTAACCCTCACCCTCACCCTCACCATTACCCTCACCCTCACCTTCAACCTCACCCTCACACTAACCCTAACCACAAGCCTAAACCACACCCTAAACCTAAATCTGACCCTCACCCTCAAGCTCACCCTAAGCCTAACCCTACACCTGAGCCTAATAATAAACCTCACCATCACACTCACCCCAACCCTAAACATAAACCTCTCACTAACACAAACCCTAACCCTAGCCCTCACCCTAACCCTTACACACACCTCACCCTAAACCTAACCCTCACCCTATCCCTTACACTAACCCTAACCCTCACCCTCACCTCACCCTAAGCCTGAACTTAACCCTCACCCTCACCCTAACCCTAACCCTAAGGTTAACCCTAATCCTCACCCTCAGCCTAACCCTCATCTTAACCCTAAATCTAACCCTAACCCTCAACCTAACCTTAACCCTAACCCTAACCCTCACCCAAACCATAACCCTAACCCTCACCCTCAACCTCACCATCACCCTCACCCTAAACCTCACCCTCACCCCCACCCTAACGCTAACCATAACACTAACCCTCAACCTCACCCTCAACCTCACCCTATCCCTTAAACTCATGCTAACCCTAAGCCTAAACTGAAACCTAACCCTCACCTTAAATCTAACCATATCTGTAAACCTCACCCTCACCCTAAACCTCATCTTAACCCTTACTGTCACCATAAACCTAAACCTAAACCTAAACGTAATCCTCACCAAAACCCTAACCCTCACCCTCACCCTAACCCTCACCATTACCTTAACCCTCTCTCTAACCCTAACCGCCACCCACACCCTAAAACTCACCCTAACTCGAACCCTAACCCTCATTCTAACCCTACCCAAAACCTCACCCTAAACATAACCCTCACCCTAAACCTCTCTAACCCTCACCCTCATATTAACCCTAGCCCTCACCTTAGCCCTCACCCTAACCCTCACACTAACCCTAAAGCTCACCCTAACCCTCAGTCTCACCCTATCCCTCACCCTAACCCTAACCCTAACCCTCACCCTAAGCCTAACCCTCACCTTCACACTCACCTTCACCCGGACCCTCACCCTAAAACTCACCCTCAACCTAAACATCACCCTAACCCTAACCCTCACCCTAACCCTAACCTTAATCCTCACGTAAGCCTAACCCTCACCTTAAACCTCATTCTCTACCTAATCCTCACCCTAAACCTAACACTAAGCTTTTCCTAACCGAAACCCTCACCCTCACAATGACCCTCACCGTAACACTCACCCTCACCCAAGTCCTCACCCTAAAACTAACCCTAACCCTAACCCTCACCCTCAACCTCACCTCCAACTTCAGCCTAACCCTCACCCTAAACCTAAACCTAAACCTAACCCTAAACCTTACCCTCACCCTCACACTAACGGTAACCCTAACCCTAACATAAATGCTAACATTAGACGTCACCCCAACCCTAACCCTAATCCTAACTCTAACACTCACCCTAAATATAATGCTAACCCTAAACCTAAAACTCACCCTAACGCTCACCCTAACCCTTACCCTCACCCTCAACCTCAAACTAAAACTAATCTTAACCCAAACCCTAACCCTCACCCTAACCCTCACCCTCACACTAAGCCTAACACTACACCTCAGCCTAAACCTCCCTGTAAACCTAACCCTAACCCTAATCCTCACTCTATAGCTAACCCTAAAACTAACCCTCACCCAAAACCTCCCCCTCACCGTATCCCTAATGCTAACATTAACCCTCAACCTCACCCTAAACCTCGCCCTAACCCTTACCCTCACCTTAACCCTATCCCTCACCTTCACCCTAAGCTTAACCCTAACCCTAACCGTAATCCTCACACTTACCCTAATCCTTACCTTAAACGTAACCATACATGTCACCCTAATGCTAACTTTAACCTAACCCTAACCCTAACCCACAACCTAACACTAACACTAACCCTCACCCTAATCCTCACCCTAAACCTAAGCCTAACCTTAACAATCACATTACACTCACCCTTAACCTTACCCTCCCCTGAACCCTAACCCTAACCCTTAGCCTAACCCTCATCCTAACCCTAAACCTAACCCTAACCCTTACCCTAACCTTAACCCTAACCCTACCCTAATCCTCACACTAACCCTAACCCTCACCCTAAACCTAACCGTACACATCACTCTAACCCTAACTTTAACGTAAACCTAACACTAACCCTCAGCCTAACCCTTAACCTAACCTTAAACGTCAAACTCAACCTAACCCTCATCATCACCCTAACCCTCACTCTAACCGTAAACCTCACCCACACCCTAACCCTCACCCTAACCTAAACCTAACCCTAACCCTTACCCTCACCATAACCTTAACCCTAACCCTAAACCTAAACCTCACCCTAACCCAAACCCTAACCTTATCCCTCACCCTAACCCTTACCCTCACCGCCATTCTAACACTCACCATAACCATAACCCTCATCCTCAACCTAACCCTAACCCTAAACCTCACCCTAACCCTAACCCTAACCGTAACCCTAACCCTCAATATAACACTCAACCTCACACTCACCCTAAACCTCAGTAACCCTAACCCTCACCCTAAGCATAAGCCTAATCTAATGCTATCCTTAAACCTCACCCTCATCCTAAATCTCACTCTAAATTTTACCCTCACCCTAACCCTAACCTTAACCCTAAAATTAAACCTCAACCTAACCCTCACCTTAAGCCTAAACCTAACCCTAACCCTCACCCTAACGCTCACCCTAAACCTCAACCTAACTCTAACACTCACCGTCAACCTAACCCTCAACCAAAAACTTTCTATCACCCTAATCCTAACCCTAACCCTAAGCCTAACAATCACACTAACCCTATCGCTCACACTAACCCTAACCCTAACCCTTCAGCCAAACCCTTTTCCTAACCTTAAACCTAACCCACAACCTAACCCTAAACCTAAACCTAAAACTAATTCTCACCCTAACCCTAAACCTCACCCTCACCCTAACCCCAACCCTATCCCTAACACTCAAACTAACACTAACCCTCACCCTAACCCTTACCCAACCCTTACCCTAACCCTAACCCTAACCCTAATGCTATCCCTAACCCTCACCCTCACCCTAACCCTCACGTTAAATCTTACCCTCACCCTAACCCTAAACCTAAACCTAATCCTCACCCTAACGCTCACCATATACCTCAACCTAAACCTAACGCTAAACCTAAAACTCACTCTCACCCTAATCCTCACACTAACCCTTATGCTCACAGTAACCCTAACCCTAACCCGCACATTAATGCTAACCCTCACCCTAACCCTAACCCTAACCCTCACCTTCAAACTAAACCTCACCTACACCCTCACCCTCATCCTCAGCCTAACCCTAACCCTAACCCTAAACCTGACCCTCACCCTAACTCTAAACCTCACCCTCACCCACAACCTCACCCTCAGCCTAACCCTAACCCTAATCCTAACCCTAACCCTCACACTCCCCCTCATGCTAACTCTAACCCTAACCCTAATGCTGACTTTCACCTTAACACCAACCCTATCCTTAACCCTCAACCAAACCCTAACCCTCACCCTAACCCTAACCCTAAACCTCACCCAAACCCTAACCCTAACCGTAATGCTAACCCTAAACATCACCCTCACCCTAAGCCTCACTCTAACCCTTACCCTCACCCTAACTTTCACCCTAATTCTAACCCCAATTCTAACACTAAAACTAACCCTAACCTCACCCTAACCCTAAACCTAACACATTCCTTAACGCCCACGCTAAGCCTCAACCTAACCCTAACCCTCAACCTCACACTAACCCTCACCCTAAACCTTACCCTAAACCTAAAACTAACCCTAACCCTAACTCTAACCCTCACCCTCAACCTAACCCTAACCTGAACCCCAACCCTCACCCTAAATCTCACCCTAACTCTAACGCTGTCCCTAAACCGCACCCTCACCCTAAAACTCATTCTAATCCTGACCCTCACCATAACCCTAACCCTAACCCTAATCCTATCACAACCCTAACCCTCACCCTCACCCTAACCCTCATCGACACCTTAACCCTCACCCTAACCCTAACCATCACCTACACCCTAAAACTCACCCTCACCTGAACCCTCACCATCACCATAACCGTACCCTAAACCTCACCCTAAAACTGATCCTCACCCTAAACCTAACTCTAACACTCACCCTCATACTAAACCTAATGCTAACCTTCACCTTCACCCTAACCCTAACGGTAACCCTAACAATCAATCTCACCCTAACCCTCACCCTAACACTTATCCTCACACTAATCCTAACACTAACCCTAACCCTCACATTAACCCTAACCCTCTCCCTAACCCTAACCCTACTCCTCACCCTCGCCCTCACCCTAAACCTAACCCTAACCCTCACCTTCACCGTAACCCTCACCCTAAAACTCATCCTCACCCTAAACATCATCCTAACACTAACCCTCACCATAACCCAAACCCTAACCCTAATGCTATTTCTAACCCTCACCCTCACCCTAACCCTCACTCTACCCCTTACCCTCACCCTAACCCTAACTCTTACCCTCACCCTAAACCTAACCCTCACCCTAACCCTCACACTAACCCTAACCCTGAACCTACCCCTCAGCCTAACCCTCACCCTAAACCTTACCCTAAACCTAATCCTCACCCTATACCTAACCCTAAACCTTACCTTCACCCTAACCCTCAGACTCACCCTCACAATAACTCTAACACTAACCCTAACCCTGACCCCCACTCTAATTCCAACCCTATCCCTAACCCTCAACCTAACACTAAACCTCACCCTTACCCTAAGCCTAACCCTCACCCTAACCCTAACCCTAACCCTAATGCTATGCCTAACCCTCACCCTCACCCTAACCCTAACACTAGCACTAAACCTCACCCTAACCCTAAACCTAAAGCTAACCCTCACCCTTACGCTCACGCTAACCCTCAACTTAACCCTAAATCTCACCCTAAACGTAACCCTCACCCTAAATCTTATCCACACCCTAACACTAAACCTAAGACTAACTCTAACCCTCACCCTCACCCTAATCCTAACCTGAACTCTAAACCTCACCCTAACTCTAACACTATACCTAAACCTCACCCTCACCCTAAACCTCATCCTAACCCATACCCTCACCATAACCCTAAACCTAAAACTAACCCTCAGCTTCACCCTAAATCTCAGCGTCACCCTAACGCTCACCCCAACCCTAACCCTCACCTACACCCTCAGCCTCACCCTCACCCTCACCCACACCATAACACTCACCCTCACCCTAAACATCACCCCAACCCTAACCCTCACCCTAACCCTAACCCTAACACTACCCCTCAGCCTAACCTTCACACTAAACCTAACCCTAACCCTAATCTTCACCCTATAGCTTACCCTAACCCTAACCCTCACCTTAACCCTCCCCCTCACCATAACAGTAATGCTAACATTAACCCTCAACCTCACCCTAAACCTCACCCTAACCCTTACCCTCACCTTAACCCTATCCCTCACCTTCACCCTAAGTTTAAACCTAACCCTAACGCTAATCCTCACACTAACCCTAAACCTCACCCAAAACCTAACCATACATGTCACCCTAACCCTAACTTTTACCTAACCCTAACCTTAACCCACACCCTAACCCTAAAACTAACCCTCAACCTAATCCTCACCCTAACCCTAAGCCTAACCTTAACCCTCACATTAATCTCACCCTTACCCTTACCCTCCCCTGAACCCTAACCCTAACCCGCACCCTCACCCTCATCCTACCCTAACCCTAACCCTAACCCTCACGCTAACCTTAACTGTAACCCTAACACTAATCCTCACACTAACCCTAATCCTCACCCTAAACATAATCTTACACGTCACCCTAACCCTAACTTTAACCTAAACCTAAACCTTACCGTCATCCTAACCCTAACACTAACCCTAAACTTCAAACTCACCCTAACCCTCACCGTCACCCTAACCCTCATTCTAACCCTAACCCTTACTCCCACCCTAATCCAAACCCCAACCCTCAACCTAACCGTCACCCTCAACCTAAATATCACCTTAACCCTAACCCTCACCCTAACATTAAACATAATCCTCACCCTCACCCTAACCTTAACACTAACCCTAACCCTAAACCTAACCCTTACTGTAACTCTCACCGTAACACTCAGGCTAACCCTAACCCTCACTCTCACCCTCACACTCACCCTCACAATCACCCTCACCCTAACTCTTACCCTCATCCTCACCCTAACAGTAACCCTAACCCTCACACTAAACCTAACCCTCACCCTAATCCTAAACTTGACCCTAGACCTCAACCTCACCCTAGCCCTCACCCTAACCCTAAACCTAAAAGTAACCATAACCCTCACCCTCACCCTCAACTTAAACCTAAACTACACCTTAACACTAACCCTAAACCTAGCCCTCACACTAACCCTTACCCTCACAGTCACTCTAACCCTCACCCTCACCCTAACCCTAAACCTCACCCTATCCCTAAACCTAACCCTAACCCTACAACTCAACATAACCCTCACCCTCACCCTAACCCTAATGGTAACCGTAACACTCACCCTAACCCTAACACTAACACTAATGCTATCCTTAACCCTCACCCTCTCCCTAAATCTCACTCTAACACTTACCCTCACCCTAACCCTAACCCTAACCCTAAAACTAAACCTCAACCTAACCCTCACCTTAACAATAAACCTAACCCTAACCCTCACCCTAACGCTCACCCTAACCCTAACACTCACTGTCACCCTAACCCTCAACCTAAAATTTCCTTCACCCTAATCCTAACCCTAAACATAAGCCTAACCCTTACACTAGCCTTAAACCTTACCCTTACCCTCCCCCGAACCCTAACCCTATCCCGCAGCCTCACTCTAACCCTAACCCAACCCTCAGCCAAACCCTCTTCCTAACCCTCACCCTAACTCTCAACCTAACACTAAAACTAAACCTAATTCTCACAATAACCCTAAACCTCACCCTCACCCTCACCCTCACCCTCAGCCTAACCTTAACCCTAACCCAAATCCTAACCCGAACCCTCACACTCACCCTCACCCTAACTCTAACCCTAACCCTAACACTGACCCTCACCCAAACCACAACCCTATCCCTAACCCTCAACCTAACTCTAACCCTTACCCTAAACCTTACCCTAACCTGCACCCTAACCCTTACCCTAACCCTAATGCTATCCCTCACCCTCACACTCACCCTTACCCCCACTCTAAATCTTACCCTCACCCTAACCCTCACACTAACCCTAAAGCTAAACCTAACCCACACCCTAACGCTCACCCTATCCCTCAACCTAACCCTAACGCTAACCCTAATCCTCACTCTCACCCTAATCCTCACACTAACCCTTATCCTCAGAGTAACCCTAACCCAAACCCTAACCCGCACATTAACGTTAACCCTCACCCTAACCCTAACACTACCCTTCACCCTACCCCTCAACCTAACCGTAACCCTAACCCTCAACGTCACCCTAACCCTCACTTACATGCGCACCCTCAACTTCAGCCTAACCCTAACCCTAAACCTGACCCCCACCCTACACCTAAACCTCACCCTCACCCACACCCTCACCCTCAGCCTAAACCTAATCTTAACCCTAATCCTAACCCTAAGCCTCACACTCCCCCTCAACCTAACTCTAACACTAACCCTAAGGCTGAATTTCACCCTAACACCAACCCTATCCATAACCCTCATCCTAACCCTGACCCTCACCCTAATCCTAACACTAAACCTCACCCTAACCCTAACCCTAACCCTAACCCTAATGCTAACCCTCACCCTCACCTTAACCCTCACTCTAACCCTTACCCTCACACTAACACTAACACTAAACCTCACCCTATCCCTCACCCTAACCCTAAACCTAAACTTAACACTCTCCTTAATGCCCAACCTAACACTCAACCTAACCCTAACCCTCACCCTCACCCTAACCCTCACCCTAAACCTTACCCTAACCCTAACCCTAACCCTAACCCTAACCCTAACTCTAACGCTAACCCTCAACCTAACCCTAACCTGAACCCTAACCCTCACCCTAACACTCACCCTAACCCTAACGCTGTCCCTAAACCTCACTATCACCCTAAACCTCATTCTAACCCTTACCCTCACTATATCCCTAACCCTAACCCTAATACTACCACAACCCTAAAGCTCACCCTCACCCTAAACCTCACCGTCACCTTAACCCTCACCCTAAACCTAACCGTCAACCACACCCTAAAACTCACCCTCACTGGAACCCTCACCCTCACCATAACCTTACCCTAAACCTCACCCTAAACCTAACCCTCACCCTAAACCTAACTCTAACACTCACCCTCATACTAACCTTAAGCCTAGCCTTAACCCTTACCCTAACCCTCACCTTAACCCTAACGCTAACCCTAAACCTCAATCTCACCTTAACACTCACCTAAGTCTTATCCTCACACTAACCCTAACCCTAATCCTAACCCTCACATTAAACCTAACCCTCACCCTAACCCTAACTCTACTCCTCACCCTAGCCCTCACCTTAACCATAACCTTAAACGTCACCCTAACCTTAACCCTAACCCTCACTTTCACCCTAACCCTCACCGTCACCCTACCCTCACCCTAACCCTAACCCTCACCCTCACCCTAACCCTCACCATAACCCTCACCGTCAACCTCACCCCCACCCTCAACCTAACCCTAACCCTAACCCTAACCCTCACCCTAAACCTAAACCCAATGATAACCCTAAACCTCAACCTCACCCTAAACCTCACCCTAACCCTTAACCTCAACCTCAACCTCAACCTAACTCTAACACTAACCGTAATGCTAAGCCTCCCCTAACCCTCAGCCTAACCCTAACGCAAACACTAATCCTTACCCTATACCTAAACCTAATGCTAACCCTCACCCTAACCCTCAGCCTCACAATAAATCTAATGCTAAGATTAACCCTTAACCTCACCCTAAACTTCGCCCTAAACCTTACCTTCATCTAAAACCTATCCCTCACCCCCACCCTAACCCTCACCCTAAGCCTAAACCTCACCCTAAGCCTCAAGCTCAACCTCCGCCTAACCCTAACCCTAACCCTAACTCAAACCTTAACACTAAACCTCACACTAACTCTAAACCTAACCCTAACCCAAACCCTCAGGCTAACACAAACTCTATCCCTAACCCTCACCCTAACCCTAAACCTAATCCTAAACCTAACCCTCACCCTCCCCCTAACCCTTAACCTCACCCTAACCCTAAGCCTAACCCTCGGCCTAACCCTCATACAACACTAACCCTAACCTTAACCCTCACCCTAACCTTAACCCTAACCCGAACCCTAACCCTAACCCTCAACCCAACCCTAAACCTCACCCTCACCATCAACCTCACCATCACACTCATCCTAACCCTCACACTCACCCTAACCCTCACCCTAACCCTCACCCTAAACCTAACCATCACACTCAATCTCACAATGACCCTCACCCTAACCCTCACCCTCACCCTCACCCTAACCCTAAACATAACCCTAACCCTCACCCTAAACCTAACTCTGACCCTCACCCTCACCCTCACACTAAGCCTAACCCTACAACTAATCCTAATCCTAAACCTAACCCTCACCCTCACGCTTACCCAAACCTAAAACCCCACCTAAGACTAAGCCTAACCCTAGCACTCACCTAACCCTTATCCTCACCATCACCCTAACCCTAATCCTTAACATAACCTAACCCCCATCGTAACCCTAACCCTCACCCTCACACTAACCCTAAACCTAACCCTAGCCCTCACCCTAACCCTTACCCTCGCTGTCACTCTAAACCTCACCCTAACCCTAACCCTCACCCTAACCCTAAACCTAACTCTAACCTTCACCCTCAACCCTAACCCCCAAACTCACCCTAACCCTATTCCTAACCCTAAAACTAACCCTCAACTTAACCCTCACCCTTACCCTCACCCTAAGCCTATCCACAACCCTAACCCTCACCCTACGCCAAACCCTAAACCTAATGCTATTTCTAATCCTCACCCTCACCCTAACCCTCACTCTAACACTTACCCTCACCCTAACCCTAACCCTTACCCTCACCCTAAACCTAACCCTCCCTCTAACCCTCACACTCACCCTAAACCTAACCCTACCCCTCAGCCTAACCCTCACCCTAAACCTAACCCTAACCCTAATCCTCAACCTATACCTAACCCTAACCATTACCCTCACCCTAACACTAACCCTAACCCTCAAACTAAACCTAACCCTCACCCTAACAGTAACGCTAACCCTACCCTTCACCCTAACACCCACCCTAACCTTAATCCCCACCCTAATCCTAAACTTAAACCTAGACCTCAGTCTCACCCTATCACTAACCCAAACCCTAAACTTAAAACTAACCATAACCCTAACCCTAAACCTAACTCTCAGCCTCACCCTCATCCTCACCATCACCCTCACCCTAATCCTCACCCTCACTCTCAACCTAACACTTACCATAACCTTAACCCTCACACTAATTTTAACTCTGACCCTCACCCTCACCCTCACCCTAAACCTAATGCTAAACCTAAACCTGAACCTCACCCTAACGCTCACCCTAATGCTTACCCTCACCCTCAACCTCACCCTAACCCTAACCCTAACCCTAGCCCTCACCCTAACCTTACTCTCACCGTCACTCTAACCCTCATATTAACCCTAACACTCATCCTAAACCTAACCCTAACCCTCACCCTCACTCTCACTCTAACCCTAACCCTAACCCTCACCCTAACCCTAAACCTAACCCTAACCCTACAACTCAACATAACCCTCACCCTCAACCTAATCCTAACGCTAACACTAAACCTTATCCGAAACTTAACCCTAATCCTAATGCTATCGCTAAACTTCACCCTCAACCTAACCCACACTCTAACCATTACCCTCACCCTAAACCTAAACATAACACTAAATCTAAACCTCACTCTAACCCTACACCTAATCCTGTCACCCTAACTCTTACCCTCACCGTCACTCTAACCCTTACCCTAACCATCACCCTCACCCTAACCCTAACCCTAACCTTCACCCTAACCCTAACCCTAACCCTCACCCTAACCCTAACCATAACTTTAACTCTCAACATAACACTCACCCTCACCCTCATCCTATCCCTCACCCTAACCCTAATCCTAACCCTAAACCTAATGCTAAACATAACCCTCACCCTCACCCTAAATCTCACTCTAACCATTACCCTCACCCTAACCCTAACCCTAACCCTAAAACTAAACCTCACCCTAACCCTCACCCTAACAATAAATGTAACCCTAACCCTCACCCTAATCCTAACACTCACCATCACCGTAACCCTCACCCTAAACCTTTCCCTCACCCTAATCCTAACCCTAACTCTAAGCCTAACCCTCACACTAACCCTATCCCTCACCCTAAATCTACCCCTAACCCTCAGCCAAACCCTCTTCCTAACCCTAAACTTAACCCTAATTCTAAACCTCACCCTCACCCTAAGCCTAACCTGAAACCTAACCCTCACTCTCAACCTCACCCTAACTCTAACGCTATCCCTAAACCTCACACTTACCCTAACTCTCATCCTAATCCTTACCCTCACCATAACCCTAACCCTAACCCTAACCCTAATCCTCATGGCAACCCTAAGCCTCACCCTCACCCTAACACTCACCGTCACCTTAAGCCTCACCCTTACCCTAACCGTCGCACACACCCTAAAACTCACGCTCACCCGAACCTGAACCCTCAGCCTAAACTTAAACTAAACCTAAGCCTAACCCTAACCCTCACCCTAAACCTAAATCTAATGCTCACCCTCATAATAACACTTACCCTCAACTTAACCCTCACCATGTCCCTCACCCTAACCTAACGCTAACCCTAACCCTCACACTCACCCTAACCCTTACCCTCAACCTAACCCTAACCCTAACCCTAACCCTCACACTAAACCTAACCCACCCCCTACCCCTAATCGTAACACTAACCCTAACCCTCAACATAACCCTCACCCTCACCCTCACCCTAACACTCACCATAAATTTAATCCTCCCCCTAACTGTAACTTAAATCCTAATGCAATCCCTAAACCTCACCCTCATCCTAACCCTCACTCTAACCCTTACCCTCATCCTAACACTAACCCTAACCCTAAAACTAAACCTCATCCTAACCCTCTACCTAACTTAAAACTAACCCTAACAATGAACCTAACGCTCACCCTAACCCTGACCCTAACCCTAACCCTCACAGTGACCCTAACACTGACCCTAAACCTTTCCCTCACCCTAATCCTAAACCTAACCATAATCCTAACCCTCACTCTAAATCTAACCCTCACCCTAACCCTAACAATAACCTTCAGCCAAACCCTTTTCCTAACCCTAACCTCAACCCTCAACCTAATCTTAACCTTAAACCTCAAACTAACCCTAATCCTAACCCTAAACGTAACCCTCAACCTAAACCTAAACCTCACCCTCACCCTCAGCCTAAACTTAACTCTAACCCTAATCCTAACCCTAAACCTCACACTCACCCTCATCCTAACTCTAACCCTAACCCTAACCCTGACCCTCACCCTAACTCCAACCCTATCTCTAATCCTCAACCTAACACTAACCGTCACCCTTACCCTAACCCTAACCCTCACCCTCACCCTAACCCTAACCCTAATTCTATCCCTAAACCTCACCCTCACCCTAACTTAACACTAACACTAAACCTCACCCTAACCCTCAACCTAACCCTAAACCTAAAACTATCCTTCACCCTAACGCTCACCCTAACCCTCAACTTAACCCTAAACCTCACCCTAAAACTAACCCTCACCCTAAAACTTACCCATACCCTAACACTAACCCTGGCACTAACTCTAACCCTCACCCACACCCTAAGCCTAAGCTGAACCCTAACCCTCACCCTCACGCTCACCCTAACTCTAACACTATCCCTAAACCTCACCCTCACCCTAAGCCTCATCCTAACCCGTACCCTCACCATAACCCTAACACTCACCCTAACCCTAACCCTAACCCTCACCTTCACTCTAACCCTCACTGTCATCCTAATGTTCACCCCAACCCTGACCCTCATCTACACCCTCACCCTCACCCTCACCCTCACCCTAACACTCACCCTCACCCTAACCATCACCCTAACCCTAACCCTCACCCTAACCCTAACCTCAATCCTCACATAACCCTAACCCTCACCTTAAACCTCATCCTCACCCTAATCCTCACCCTAAACCTAACCCTAAGCATTTCCTAACCGAAACCCTGACCCGCACCGTGACCCTCACCCTAACCCTCACCCTCAACCTAGCCCTCACCCTAAAACTAACCCTAACCCTCACACTCAAGCTCACCCCCAAATTCAGCCTAACCCTAACCCTAAAACTAATCCTAAACCTAACCCTAACCGTCACCCTAACCCTCACCCTAACCCTCACCCTAACACTAACACTAATGCTAACACTAGCCCTCACCCCAACCCTAACCCTATTCCTAACCCGAACCCTCACCCTAAACCTAATGTTCACCCTAAACCTAAACCTCACCCTAACGCTCACCCTAACCCTTACTCACACCCTCAACCACACTCTAACCCTAACCCTAACACTACCCCTCTGCCTAACCTTCACCCTAAACCTAACAGTAACCCTAATCCTCACCCTATAGCTAAACATAACCCTAACCCTCAACCTAACCCTACCCCTCACCATAACCCTAATGCTAACATTAACCCTCAACCTCATCCTAAATCTCACCCTAACCCTTACCCTCACCTTAATCCTATCCCTCATCTTCACCCTAACCTTAAACCTAACCCTAACCCTAATCCTCACATTAACCCTAAACCTCACCCTAAACCTAACCGTACATGTCACCCTAACGCTAACTTTAACTTAACCCTAACCCTAACCCACACCCTAACCCTAACACTAATCCTAACCCTAACCCTCACCCTCATCCTAACCCTCACTCTAACACTTACCCTCACCCTAATCCTCAGCCTAACCCTTACCCTAACACTCCCCCTCAAACTAACCCTCACCCTCACAATAAACATCACACCAATCCTACCGCTCAGCCAAACCCTAACCCACTACCTAACCCTAACCCTCAACCTGACCTTCAACCTAAACCTAATCCTAACCCTAACCCTCACTATAACCCTTATCCTAACCCTAAGCGTAACCCTAAACCTAACACTCACACTAAAACCTACCCTCACCCTAACCGTAACCCTAATCCTAATCCAAAAGCTAACCTTAACTGTCCACTTAACCCTAAACCTCACCCTAACCCTTTCCCTCACCCTAACACTTACCATAACCGTAAGCCTACGCCTCAGCCTAAACCTCACCCCAAACCTAACCCTGACCTTAAGCCCTACCCTAACCCTCACACTAACCCTAACCCTCACCATAACCCTAACCCTCACACTAATCCTAACCATAACCCTCACCCTCACCAACACCCTCATCCTCACCCTAACCCTCATCCTAACACTCACCCTCACCCTCACCCTCACCCTAACCCTAACCCTAACCCTAACCCACACCCTCACCCTAAATCTCACCCTGAACCTGACCCTAAACCTTACCTAATCAAAAACCTCACCCTCACCTTCACCCTCACACTAAACTTCACCCTCACCCTAGCCCTCAACCTAACACTAAAACTCACCCTAACCCTAAACCTAAACCTAACCCTCACCCTAACCCTAACCCTCACCCTAACCCTAAATCTAACACTACCCATCATTCTAAACCTCACCCTACCCTAATGGTAACCCTAACACTTTCCCTAAGGCTAACCCTCACTTTAACCATCACCCTCCTACTAAACATCACCCTAACGCTAATCCTCACCCTAACCCTAACACTAACCCTCACCCTAACCCTAACACTCAACCTAACCCTCACACTCCCCTAAACCTCACCCTAACCCTAAACCTACCCCTCACCGTAATCCTAACCCTAACCCTTAACTAACCAAAACCCTCACCCTCACCCTCACCCTCACCCTAACACTCACCCTAACCCATATCCTCACCCTAACCGTCAGCCTAAACGTAACCATAACCCTCACCGTCACCCTAACCCTCACAGTCACCCTAACACTCAGTCTAACCCTAACCCTTACCTACACCCTAACCCTCAACCGAACCCGAACCCTAACCCTAACCCTAAACGTCACCTTAAACTTCACCCTAACCCTAACCCTCACCCTAACCCTAACACTCACACTAACCCTAAACCTCAACCTAATCCTCACGCTAAAATTAACCCTAATCCTTTCCTAACCGAAACCCCCACCCTCACACTGACCCTAACACTCACCCTATCCCCAACGCTAACCCTAACCCTCACTCTGACACTAACCCTCACCCTAACCCTATCGCTACACCTCACCGTAACTCTCACCATAACCCTAACGCTAACACTAAACCTCACCATAGCCCTAACCCTAAATCTAACCCTCACCCTCACCCTAACACTCACCCTCACCTTAACACTAACCCTCAGTCTAACCTTAACACTCACCCTAACCCTAAACCTAATCCAAACACTAATCCTCACCCTCACCCTAAACATAACCCTATCCCTAACCCTCACCATAAACCTCATCCTAAACCTCAGCCTCACCCTAACTCTAATGCTAACCCTACCTCTCACCCTCACCATAACCCTCACCCTAAACCTCACCCTAACTCTTACCCTCACCATAACCCTAACCCTAACTCTAACCCTAATCCTAACCCTAACCCTAAGCCTTGCCCACACCCTAACCCTCACCCTCACAAAAACCCTCACCCTCAACCTAACCCTAACGTTAACCCTTACCCTAATCCTAAACCTAATCCTACCCTCACCCTCACTCTCACCCTAACACTCACCCTCACCATAAACATCACCCTAAACCTAACCCTCAACCTAAACCTAACACTAACCCTAACCCTAAACCTAACCCTCACCCTAACGCTCACCCTATCCCTAACGCTAATCCTACACCTCACCCTGATACTAACCCTCATCCTAACCCTTATCGTCACACTAACCATAAACCTAACCCTAACCCTCACACTCATCCTAATCCTCACCCTAACCCTCACCCTAAAACTCACCCTAATGCTTACCCTGTCCCTAACCCGCAAACTAACACTAACCCTAAAGCTAACGCTCACACTAACCATCACCCTAAACCTAACACTAACCCTAACCCTCACCCTCATCCTAACCCTCACCCTAAACCTATCCCTAAAAGTGACCCTAAGCCTAACTCTGACCTGAACACTCACACTCACCCTAACCCTCACACTAAACATCACCCTAACCCTAACCTTCACCCTCACACCACCCTAATTCTAACCCTCACCATAATCCTAACCAGCACATTAACCCTAACCCTAACCCTCACCCTCACCCTCACCCTAACCCTCATCCTAACACTAAACCTCAAACTCACCCTCACCCTCAACATAACCCTAACCCAAACCCTAACACTAATAGTCACCCTAAAA
The DNA here is from genome assembly GCF_024711535.1 of Dipodomys merriami. Taxonomy (NCBI): domain Eukaryota; kingdom Metazoa; phylum Chordata; class Mammalia; order Rodentia; family Heteromyidae; genus Dipodomys; species Dipodomys merriami. Next base: position 2,701,754 of record NW_027202482.1, on the reverse strand, counting down.
CTAGCCCTAACCCTTACCTTACCAAAAACTTCACCCTCACCAATACCCTCCCCCTAAACCTCACCCTCAGCCTAGCACTCAACCTAACACTAACCCTCACCCTAACCCTAAACCTAACCCTCGCCCTCACCCTAACCCTAACCATAAACCTAAACCTAACACTCATCCTAACCCTAACCCTAAACCTAATTCTAACACTAAACCTCACACTCACTCTAACCCTCACCCTAACCCTTACCGTTCACCCTAACCCTAACCCTAACCCTCACACTAAACCTAAACCTCATACTTAACCTAACCCTACCCCTCAGCCTAACTCTAACCCTAAACCTAACCCAAATCCTCACCCTATCCTCAACGTTTAACCAAACCCTCACCCTATCCCTCACTCCCAACCAAACCCTCACCCTTACCCTTACCCTCACCCGAACCCTAACACTCACCATCACCCTAACCCTCACCCTAACATTTACCCACACCCTAACACTCACCCTAAATCTATCCACAAACCTAACCTTCACGCTAAACCTCAAACGAAACCTTAGCCTCACCCTCACCCTAACTCTCACCCTAAAATTTACCCTCACCCTAACACTTAGCCTAACCCTAAACCTAACCCTCACACTAACCCTAACTCTAACCCTCTGCCTAACCCTTATCATAACCCTAAACCTAACCCTAATCCTCACCCTAAACCTAATCCTAAACCTAACCCTATCCCTCACACTAAACCTAACCATAACCATCAGTCTAAACCTCAGGCTAACACTAACCATAACCCTAACCCTAATCCTAACCATAACAATTAACATAACCCTCAACCTCCCCTTCCCCCTCAGCCTTACCTTAACCCTAACCCTAATCCTAACCCTAACACTCAACCCCACTCTCACCCTAACCCTAAACCTAATCCTAATGCTAACCCTCACCCTCAGCATAACCCTAACCCTAATCCTAACCCTAACACTCACCCTCACCCTCACTCTGACACTCACCTTAAGCCTTAAATTAACCCTAACTCTCACCCTCATCCTTACCCTCAGCCTCTCAACTTCATCCTTACCCTAACACTAACACTAACCCTAACCCTCACACTAACCCTAAACCTCACCAAAAACCTAACGCTAAATCTAAACCTCACCCTCACCCTAAAACTCACCATCACCCTAACCCTCATCCTAACCCTAACCCTCAAACACACTCTAACCCTCACACTCACCCGAACCCTCACCCTAACACTCACTCTCACCCTAACCCCCACCCTCACAATATACATCACACTAAACCTAACCCCCATCTTAACCCTAACCCTCATCCTAACCCTAAATCTAATCCTAACACTAACCCGCACCCTCACCCTCAATCTAACCCTAACACAAAACTTAACCCTCACTCCAACCTTAACATTTACCCTAACCCTAACCCTAACCCTCACAATAACCCACACCCTAACCCTTATCCTCACACTAAACCTAACCCTAAATCTCAACCTCACCCTCACCTTAACCCTAACCTTAAACCTAACCCTAACCGTAACCCTAACCCTTACACTAACCCTAACCATAACCCTCACACTAACTCTCACCCTAACCGTAACCCTAACCCTAACCCTCACCTTCACACTCACCCTCAACATAAACTTAACCCTGAACCAAACACTCACCCTAAACCTAACCCTTACTCTAACCCTAACCCTAACCCTCACCCTAAACCTCACCCTCACCCTAAACCTAACCCTAACCCTAACACTAACCCTAAACCTAACCCTAACCCTAATCCTCACCCTAACACTAACCCTATCCCTCACCCTATACCAAAACCTAACCCTCACGCTAAACCTAAGCCTAACCGTAACCTCACCCTAACCCTAACCCTAACCCTCACCTTAAACCTAACCCTTACCCTAAACTTAACCGTAAACCTAACCCACCCCTAACCCTAAACCTCACCCTAAACCTTACCCTAACCCTACCCCTAAACCTAACCCTCACCCTCACCCTAACCCTAACCCTTAACCCTCACATTCAACCTCAACCCTAACCCTAACACTAACCCTACCCGTCAACCTACCCTAAAGCTAATCCTAACCCTAATCCTCACCCTCACTGTCACCCTCAGCATCACCCTCACCCTCAAACTCACCTTCACCCTAACCCTCAAACTAACCCGAACACTCATCCTAACCCTAACCCTAAACCCTCACCCTCAGCCTAACCCTAAACCTAACACTAATCCTAACCTTAACCCTCACCCTCACCCTAAACATAACCCTCAACGTCACCCTCACCCTCACACACACCCTAACTCTAATCCTCAACCTCCCCCTCGCCCTAATATTCAACCTCACCCTAAACATCACCCTAAACCTAATGCTCAACCTAACCCTAACCTTTATCATAACCCTAAACCTAACACTCCCCATAACTTTTATCTTCAGACTAACCCTTACTCTAAACCGAACCCTAACCCTCACACTAACCCTAACCCTCTCCGTAACCCTAACAATACCCCGCACCCTAACCCTCACCCTAACTCTAACCCTAACCCTTAACCTCACCCTAAACTTAACCCTAACCCTCACCATCACCCTAACCCTCATCGTCACTCTAACCCTCACCCTAAACCTAACCCTAACCCACACCCTAACCCTCACACTCACCGGAACCCTCACCCTCACCTGAACCCTCACCCTCACCCTAACCCTGAGCCTCACACTAAACCTTACCCTTACCCTAACCCTCAACCTAACCCTCACCCTAACCCTGAACCTCACCCTAACCCTGAACCTCACCCTAACCATAAACCTAACCCTTACCTAAGGGAAACACTCACACTCACACTCACAGTCAACCTAACCCTCACCATCACCATAGCCCTCACCCTCAACATTAATCTCACACTAACCCTCACCCTCACCCTAACCCTAACCCTAACCCTAAACCTCACCCTAACTCTTACCCTTACTCTAACCCTAACCCTAACCCTAAATCTCAAACTAACCCTAACATACCCTAACCCTCACACTCACCCTAACCCTAACCTTAATGCTAACTCCCACCCTAAACCTAATCCATACCCTAACCCTAATCCTAAGCCTCACCCTAACCCTCACCTTAACCCTAATCCTAACACTAACCCTCACACTAAACCTAACGCTAACCCTAACACTCACCCTCACCATAACACTCATCCTAACCCATATCCTCACACTAACCCTAACCCTAACCCTAACCCTCACCCTCACCATCACCCTAACCCTAACCCTAACCCTAACCCTCACCCTAACCCAAACACTTACAGTATCCCCAACCCTAATCCTCACACTAACCCTCACCCTAACCCTAAACCTAATCCTAACTCTCACCCTGACACTCACCCTAACCCTAAACCTAACCCTCACACTAACCCAAACCCTTACCCTAACCCTAACAATAACCCTTAAACTAAGCCTCCCCCTCCCCCTAACCCTAACCCTAAACCTCACTGTAAACCTAACCTAACCTTAACCCTCACCCTAACCCTAACATTAAACCTCACCCTAACCCTAACTGTTATGCTAACCCTAACCCTAAACCTAACCCTCACCCGAAGCCTAATGCTAACCCTAACACTCACCCTAACCCTAACCCTCACACTAACCCTCACATTCAACCTAATCCTCACCCTATCAATAACCCTAAGTCTTACCTAACCGAAACCCTCACCTTCACCCTCATTCTCACCCTAACCTTCACACTAACCCTAGCCCTCACCTTAACCCTAACACTAACCCTAACCCTTCCCCTCACCCTAAACTTCACCCTAACCCTAACCCTCTCCCACACCCTAAACCTCACCCTAATCTGAACCCTAAACCTCACCCTAGCACTCAACCTCACCCTAAACATCACACTCACATTCAACCTAACCCTAACCCTACCCCTCAACCTAACCCTAACCCTCGCCCTCACCCTCACCATCAACCTAACCCACATCCTAAACCTAACTCTAAACCACAACATAACCCTCTAACTCACCCGAACCCTCAACCTCACCTGAAACCTCACCCTCACCCTAACCCACAGCCTCACCCTAAATATCACCCTACCCTAACCTTAACCCTCACTCTAACCCCAAAACTAACCCTAACACTAACACTAACTGAAAACCTTACCTAACCGAAAACCTCTCCCTCACACTCACACTCACCGTAACCCTCACACTCACCGTAGCCCTCACCCTAAACCTAAACCTCACCCGAAACCTAACCCTCACACTAACCCTTACCCTAAACCACACCCTAAACGTCACCCTAACCCTAAACCTAAACGTAACCCTAACCCTCACCCTCACCCTCACCCTAACCATAACCCTAACCCTCAACCTCACGCTCACCCTCATCCTAACAATTACCAAAACCATAACCCCAACCCTAAAACTCACCCTCACTCTAACTCTAACCTTAACCCCAACATTCAGCATCACCCTCACCCTCACACTCACCCTCACCCTCACTGTCACCCTAAACATCACCCTAAGTCTAACCCTCAACCTAACCCTAACCCTTACAGTAAAACTAAACCTAAACCTAATCCTCACCCTAAACCTAACCCTCACCCTAACCCTCACCCTCACCCTAACCCTAACCCTATCCCAAACCCTCAGCCTAACCCTAAACCTTACCCTAACCCTAATCCGAACCCTCACCCTCACTCTCACCCTAACCCTAACCCTAACCCTAACCCCGACCCTACACCTAATGCTAACCCTAACCCTCACCCTCACCGTAAACCTGACCCTAACCCTTATCCTCTCACTAACACTAACCCTAACCCTCACTCTCACACTAACCCTCACCCTAAACCTAATCCTCACCCTAGCCCTATGCCTTACCCAAACCCTCACACTCACACTAAGCCGAACGCTTAACCAAACCCTAATCCTAACCCTAACCCTCATACTCACGCTAACCCTAACTCTAACAATAACTCTCACCATCACCCTCACTCTCACACTCCCCCTAATCCTCACCCTCAACCTTACATTCACCCTAACCCTCAACGTCACCCTAAACTTAACCCTAAACCTAACTTTCACCCTAACCCTAAACCTAAACCTAACGCTAACCCTATCCCTAACCCGCACCCTAAACCTAACCCTAACCCTAATCCTCACCCTAACCCTAAACCTCACCCTCACCCTAACCCTCACCGTCACCCTCACCCTCACGATAAACCTAACACTAAACCACACACTAACATTCACCTTCAAGATCAACCTCACTGGAAACGTCACCTTCACCCTAACCCTCAGCCTCACCCTAAACCTCAACCTAACCCTACCCTCAATCTAACCCTAACCCTAAAGCTCACCCTAACCCTAACCCTCAAAAGAACCCTCACCCTCATCCTAATCCTCATCCTAAACTTAACCCTAATCCTTACCTTACTGAAAACCTCACCCTCACCCTCACATTCACCCTAAACCACACCATCACCGTAGCCCTCACCATAAACCTAAACCTCAACCTAACCCTAACCCTAAACCTCACCCTCACCCTCACCCTAACCCTAACCCTAACCCTCACCCTAAACCTCACCCTCAACCTAACCCTAACCCTAACTCTAACCATCACCCTAACACTAACCCTCAACCTAACCCTTATCCACAACCTGACCCTAACCCTAATCCTAATCCTAACCCTCATACTAACCCTAACCCTCACACTAACCCTAACCCTACCTCTCACCGTAACCCTCACCCTCACCCTAACCCTAAACCTAACCGTAACCCTAACCCTCACCCTAACTCTGACCCTAACATTCACCCTAAACTTAACCCTCACACTACCCCTCAAATTCAACCTAATCCTCACCCTAAAAATAACCCTAACTCTTACCTAACCAAAACCCTCATGTTCACCCTCATTCTCACCCTAACACTCACACTCACGCTAGCCCTCAACTTAACCGTAACCCTAAACCAAACCCTAATCTTCACTCTCACCCTCACCGTCACCTTCAGCCTAACCCTAACCCTAAACCTAAACCTAAACCTAACCCTCAACCTCACCCTCAACCTAACACTAACCCTAAACCTAACCTTCACCTGCACCCTCACCGTCACCCTAAGCCTTACCATTACCATAACCCAAATCGTAACCCTTACCCTCACACTCACCCTCACACTCACCCTTAACCTCACCCTAACCATAGCCCTCACCCTGAACCTAAACCTCACCCTAACCCTAATCCTAAACCTCACTCTTACCCTAACCCTAACCCTAACCCTAACCCTAACCCTAACAATAACCCTAACCCTAAACCTAATCCTAACTCTAACCCTCATCCTAAATCAAATCCTATACCTAAAACTCACCCTAACTCTAATCCTAACCCTAACCCTCACCCTCACTTTCACCATCACCCTAATCCTGAACCTCAACCTCACCCTCACCCTAACACTCACACTAACCCTAGCCCTCACCCTAACCCTCACACTCAGCCTAACACTTAACCAAACCTTAATCCTAATCCTAACCCTCACGCTCACCATTACCCTAATCCTAACCATAACCCTCACCATCACCCTCACCCTCACCCTCACCCTAACCCTCACCCTCAACCTCACCCTCATCCTAAACCTCACCATCACCCTAAACTTCACCCTAACCATAACCCTCACTCTAACCCTAACCCTAAACCTAACCCTCTCCCTCACCCTAACCCTAAACCTCACACTAAACCTAACCCTAACCCTCAACCTAACCCTAACACTAACCCTCACACTAACCCTAACTCTTACCCTAAACCTAACCCTAACCATCACCCTAAACCTAACTCTAACCCTCACCCTAAAACTAATGCTGACCCTAACCCTAAAACTAACGCTTACCCTGAACTAACCCTAACCCACAACCTCACCCTCACACTAAACTTAACCTTATCTGTCACACTCACCCTATCCCTAATCCTAACCCTAACCCACACCCTCACTGTCACCCTCACACTAACCCTCACCGTCAACCTCACTTTCACGCCTACCCTCAAACTAACCCTAACCCTCACCCTCACCCTCACCCAAATCTTAACCCTAAAACTAACCCTAATCCTCACCCTAACCCTCATCCTCAACCTAGACCTAATCCTCAAGATCACCCTCCCCCTCCCCCTCATCCTAACCCTCACCCTCAACTTCACCCTCATGCTAACCCTCACCCTCACCGAAAACATAACCCGAACCCTAACCCGAACCCTAAACCTAACACTAACCTTAAACCTCACCCTAAACCAAAGGATAAACCTTACCCTCATGCTCACTCTAAAACTCACCGTAAGCTTTATCCTCATACTAACCCTAACTCTAACCCTAACGCTAACCGTCACACTAACCCTAACCTTCTCCCCAACACTCATCCTACCCCTCAACCTAAACATGACCGTAAACCTAAACCTAACCCTAAACCTCACCCTAACAATAACCCTAACCCTAAACATAATCCTAACCCTAACCCTCACCCTAACCCTAACCCTAACAATAAAACTCACCCTAACCCTAATCCTAACCCTAACCCTCAACCTCACTGTCACCGTCACCCTAACCCTGAACCTCAACCTCACCCTCACCCTAAACCTCACACTAAACTTAACCCTCACATTAATCCTAAGCCTAAACCTCACCCTCAACCTCACACTCAGCCTAACCCGTAACCAAACCCTAATCCTAACCCTAACTGTCACACTCACCCTAACCCTAACCCTAACCCTAACAATAACCCTCACCATCACCCTCACTCTCACACTAACCTCACCCTCAACTTCACCCTCGCCCTAACACTCACCGTCACCCTAAACTTCAAACCTAACCATAACCCTCACCCTAACCCTAAACCTAACCCTAACCCTAACCCTCACCCTAAACCTCACCCTATCCCTCACCCTAACCATAACCCTACCCTCACCCGAATCCTCATCCTAACACTAACCCTAAACCTCACCCTAACCCTAACCCTCAACCTCACCCTCACCCTCACCCTCAGCCTAAACCTAAGACTAACCCTAATCTTAAACCTAACCCTCAACGCCTCCCTCACCCTAACCCTAACCATAAACCTAACGCTAACCCTCACACTCACACTCAACTTAACAATAACCCTAACCCTAATCCTAACCCTCACCCTAATGCTAAGCCTAACATTAACCCTCACCCTCACCGGAACCCTCACCCTCACCCGAAACCTCACCCTAAACATCACCTTAACACTAACCCTCACCCTAACCCTGACCCTAACACTCACCCTAACCCAAACCCTCAACCTAATCCTCACTGTCAAGTCAATCCTCACCGTAACCAAACACTAAACCTTACCTACCAGAAACCCTCAACCTCATCCACACCTTCTTCCTAACCCTCATCCTCACCCTAGCCCTCACCCTATACTTAACCCTCACCCTAACCCTAACCCTCAATTTCAGCCACACCCTAAAACAAACCCTAAAACTAACCTTCACCCTAACCGCCACCCTAACCCTCACCCACACCCTATCCCTCAACCTAACCCTAACCCTCACCCTCACACTAAACATCACCCTAACCCTCACTCTAACTCTAAAACTAAAGCTCACGCTAACCCTCATCCTCACCCTCAACCTAACCCTCACCCTAACCCTGATCCTCACACTAACCCTAACCCTAACTCTAACCCTCACCCGAACCCTAACCCTAACATTAACCCTAAAACTCACCCTAACACTCACCCAAACCCTAACCCACAAACTCAGCCTAAACCTCAACATAACACTTGCCATCACCCTAAACCTAACCCTCGCTCTAACCCTAACCCTCATCCTAACCTAACCCTAACTCTAACCCTGAACCTAACCCTTACCCTTACCCTAAACCTCAAACTGACGATCACCCTCACCCTCAGCCTAATCCTAAACCTAACCCTAATCCTAACCCTAACACTCAACCTCTGCCTCACCAAAACTCTAACACTAACCCTAATCCTAAACCTAACCCTCACCCTCACCCTATCCCTAAACCTAACCCTTATCCTAATCCTCTCCCTAACACTATTGCTAACCTTAAAACTCACACTCACCCTAAACCTCACTCTAACTCTAAAGCTCACTGTAACCCTCAAACTAACATTAATACTCACTCTAACCCTAAACCTCAACCACACCCTAACACTCAACCTCAACCTCACCCTCACCCTAACGCTCACATTCACTCTAACCCTAACCCTAACACTAACCCTACACCTAACCCTCACAGTCACCCTCACCTCAACTTAACCCTAACCCTAACCCTCACCCTCACCCTAAATATCACCCTAAAGCTAACCTTCATCCTCACACTAACCCAAACCCTCAACCTAACCCTAACCCTAAACCTAACCCTAACCCAAACTCTAACCCTTACCCTAACCCTAAACCGAACCCTAACCCTCACCCTAACCCTAACCCTCAACCTCACCCTCACCTTAACCCTAACCCTTACCCTCACCCTACCCTAAACCGAATCCAAACCTAACCCTTACCCTCATCATCAACCTCACCCTAACGCTCACCCTTAATCTCACCTTCAGAGTAACCCTTAACAAACCCTAACCCTCACCCTAAACCTAAACATAAACCCCACCCTCACTCTCACCCTCAGCCTAACCCTAAATCTAATCCTAATCCTAACCCTAACCTTCACCCTCACCCTAAACATAACCCTCAACGTCAACCTCACCCTCACCCTCACCCTAACCCTCATCCTCAACCTAACCCTTACCTTCACCTCACACTCGCCCTCAGCCTAACCCTAACCCTAACCCTAACATTCACCCTCACCCTCACCCTCACCCTAATCCAAACCCTAACCCTTACCCTAACCCTCACCCTCACCCTAACCCTCACCCAAACCTTTAACCGCACACTAACCCTAACTCTAACCCTAACCCAAACCCTCACAGTAAACCTAACCCTCAACCTCACCCTAACCCTACCCTCACCCTAACCCTAACCCTAACCCTAACCCACACCCTATCCCTCACCCTCAACATAAACCTCACCCTCACCCTCAACCTCAACATAAACCTCACCCTAAATTTATCCTCATACTAACCCTAACTATCAACCAAACCTAACCTTCAAATTAACACTAAACTTTTCCCTAACCCTAATCCTACCCCTCACACTAACCCTCATCCTAAACCTAACCCTAACCCTAACCTCAACCTCACCCTAACCCTGACCGTCACCCTAACCCTCACCCTAATCCTAAGCCTCACCCACACCCTAACCCTCACCTTCACACTCACCCTAACCCTAACCCAATCCCTAAGCCTCAGCCTAACTGTAAACCTTACCCAAATCCTAACCCTCACTCTCATCCTAACCCTCACCCTAACCCTAAACTTTAACCTCACCCTCACCGTCGCCCTCAGCCTAACGCTAACCCTAACCCTAATCCAACCCTAACCCTCACCCTCACCCTCACCCTCACCTTAACCCTAAACCTCGCGCTAACCCTCACTCTCACACTAACCCTAACCCTCCCCCTAAACCTAACCCTCAACCTAAACCTCACCCTCAACCTAATCCTCACCCTAATCCTAACCCTAACCCTTACCTAATCGAAACCCTCACCCTTACACTCACTCTCAACCTAACCCTCACCCTCACCCTAAACCTAACCCTAACCCTCACCCTAACCCTCACCATAACCCTAACGCTAACCCTAACCCTTACCCTCACCCTAACCCTCACACTAACCTTTACCCTCAACCTGAACCTAACCCTAACCCTAACCCTCACAATCACCTTAACACTCACCGTCACCCTAACGCTCATCCTTAACCTAAACCGCACCCACAACTGATCGCTCAACATCACCCGAACCCTAACACTCACCCTAACCCTTACCTAACAGAAACCCTTAACCTCACACTCACCCTCACCCAAAACTTCACCCTCACCAAAAACATCTCACTCACTCTAGTCCTCCCACTATCCCTAAACCTCACCTACACTCTCCCCCTCCCCCTCAGCCTAACCCTAACCCTGACCCTAACCCTAACGCTAACCCTCACCCAAACACTAACCCTCACACTAACCCAAACCCTTTCACTCACCCTAACCCTAACCCTCACTCTAACACTAACGTTAACACTAACCCTCACCCTCAACTTAACCCTCACCCTAACCCGTATCCTCACACTAACCCAAACCATAACCCTAAACCTAAACCTCACCCTAACAATAACCCTCACTCTATTCCTAACCCTAACCCTCACCCTAATCCTAACAGTCCTCCTAACCTTCACCCTCAACCTAATCCTCTCCCTAACCCTAACCCTAACCCTTACCTAACTGAAACCCTCACCCTCACTCTCACCCTAACTCTCACAGTAACCCTAACCCTAACTCTGACCCTCACCCTCATCCTAAACCTAACCCTAAACCTCAACATAACCTTCACCCTAACCCTAACCCTGACCCTAAACTTAACACTAACTCTCACACTCACCCTAATCCTAATCCTAACCCTAACCCAAACCCTCACTGTCACCCTCACCCTAACCCTCACCATCAACCTCACCTTCACCCTATTCCTCAAACTAACTCTAACCCTCACCCTAACCCTAAACCTATCCCTCCCCCTCTCTCTAACCCTAACCATAAAACTAACCCTAACCCTCATCCTAACCCTTATCCTCATACTAACCCTATCCCTAAACCTAACCCTCAACCTCACCATCACCCTCACCCTAAACCTAACCCTCACCCTCACCCTCACCCTAACCCTAACCCTAACCCTCACTCTCACCCTTACCCTCACCCTAACCCTAACCCTAACTCTAACCCTCACCCTAAACCAAACCCTGAAAGATTAAAAATTGACCATTACCATTACTAACTTGCTAACTGCTGATTCTGCTTCTGTAAACTTGCTTACGCCAGCATTGACCCTTCCCTTCCCAGAAATGAGTGAAGAAGTTTCAGGGACCAGATGCCGGCCCCAGGACAAGGTCAGTGGTTGTATATAAAGAATAGACAGTTCGTGTTCCTCAGTTCCCATTTAGAAATTCCCCAGACAAGACCTTGAGATAACGACCACCTGGCAAGACAACAAGCTGAGCCAAGTGTCAACCAATCATTGGCCTGTAACCATGTAAATCCCCCCTTAAACCAACCATGGGCCAGTCATTTTACAAAGAGTATTACAAAATTTCCCGCTTGGCAAAGTGATTGTTGGCGTATATGATGACCTTTAAATGGACCAATCATGGCATGCTTTGTGTTATGCATTAATCTTATGGTTTTTGCCTTTAAAAGAAGGCTTGTAACCGTTGCTCAGGGCTCCCTGACCACCCGGGGCAGGGAGTCCGTTTGCGCAAATGTCGAATAAACTCCTCTTGTTTATTGCATCTCCCAGCCTGGAGTCTGAGTTTTCTGGGGTGCCCTCCCATTGAAGAAAGTATCCTAGGGGACTAGGGTCGTTCAACCCTTACCCTAACCCTAACCCTCCCCCTCCCCCTAACCCTCACCCTCACCCTAACCCTAACCCTAAACCTCACTCTAAACCTCACACTAACCCTAACAATAACCCTCACCCTAACTCTTACCCTAACCCTAACCCTAAACCTAAGCCTCACCCTAACCCTAACTCTAAACCTGAAACTAAACCTAACCCTTCCCCTAACCCTAAACCTAACCCTTCCCCTCAACCCAACCCTAACTCTAACCCTAAAATTCAACCTCGCAATCATACTAACCCTAACCTTAGAACCTAACCCTCACCCTCACCCAAAATATCACCCTAACCCTAACCCTTACCCTAACCCTAACCCTAACACTAACCCTAACCCTAACCTTCATCGTAACCTCAGCCTAACCCTAACGCTAACCCAAACCCTCACCCTCATCGTAACCCTCATCCTCACATTAACCCTAACCCTATACCTAACCCTAACCCTCACACTAACCTAACCCTCACCCTAACACTAACCATACCCCTCACCCTAAACCTCACACTAACCCTAAACCTAACGCTATCACTCACCCTAATCCAAACCCTAACCCTAACCCTCACCATCACCCTCAACCTAACCCTAAAATTAACCCTAACCCTCACCCTAACCCTAACCCTAACCCTCAGCCTCACCATCATACTCAGCCTAACCCTTAACCAAACCCTAATCCTAACCCTAACCCTCACACTCACCCTAAACTTAATCCTAAAAATAACCCTCATAATCACCCTTACCATCAACCTCAGCCTCACTCTCAGCCTCAGCCTAACCCTAACCCTAACCCTCACCCTAACAATAACGGTAAACCTAACCCTAAACCTAACCATAACGCTAACCCTCACACTAATCCTAAACCTAACCCTATAACTCACCCTAACCCTAAACCTAACCCTAACCCTCACCGTTACACTAAGCCTCACCCTAACCCTACACCTAACGCTCACCCTAAACATAACACTCACCCTAACCCTCACCCTAACCCTAAAGCTGACCCTAACACTCACCCTCAAACTAAACCTAACCCTAACCCTTATCCTCACACTAACCCTAAACCTAACCCTAACCCTAACCATCACACTAACCCTAACCCTCACCCTAAAACTAACCCTACCCCTCATACTAACCCTGACCCTAAACTTAAACCTAATCCTAACCCTCACCCAAACCCTAAACCTAACACTAACCCTCACCCTCACCTGAACCCTCACCCTCACCCTCACCCTAAACATCACCCTAACATTAACCCTCACCCTAACCCTAACCCTCACCCTCACCCTAACCCTAAACCTCAACCTAACCCACACCCTCAACCCAATATTCACCGTAACCCAAAGCGAAACACATTCCTACCCGAAATGCTCACCATCACCCTAAGCCTCCCCCTTACCCTAGCCCTCGCCCTAAACTTAACCCTCACACGAACCCTAACACAAACCCTCACCTTCACCCTCACCCTAAACCTAAACCTAAACATAATCCTTAACATAAGCCTCACCCTAACCCTAACCCAAACCCTTATAAAATCCCTCAGCCTAACCCTCACCCTCACCCTAAACATCACCCTAGCTCTAATCCTCACCCTAACCCAAAACCTCACCCTAACCCTCACCCTAAACCTAAACCTAAAGCTCAACCTAACCCACACCGTCACCCTCACCCTCAACTTAAACCTCACCCTAGCCTAACTCTCACCCTAACCCTAAACCTCACCCTAATCCTCACCCTAATCCAAACCCTAACCCTCTCCCTCACCCTCACCCTCATCCTAACTCTAATCCTACTTCTAACCCTCACCCTCACCCTAAATGTAACCCTAACCCTAAACCTAACCCTCACCCTCACCCTCACACTAACCCTAATCCTCACCCTATCCCTAACCCTAACCCTAAACCTCACCCTAACCCTCACCCTCAACCTAACCCTAATGCTAAGCCAAACCCTCATCCTCACCCAAACCCTCAACCTAACCCTTACCCTAACCCTAACACTAACCCTAACACTCACACTAACCCTAACCCTAAACCTAACCCTAACCTTCACCCTCACCCACACCGTCATCCTCACCTTAACCATAACCCTAACCCAAATACTAACCATTACCCTCACCCTCACACTCACACTCACCCTAAACCTCAACCTCATCGTAGCCCTCACCCTAAACCTAAACCTCATACTAACCCTAACCATAAACCTCATTCTCACCCTAACACTAACCCTAACCCTAACAATAACCCTAACCCTAACCCTAATCCTAATCCTAACCTTCACACTGACCCTAACCCTAACCCTAAAACTCACCCTAAACCTAATCCTATACCTAACCCCCCCACACACTGTCACCTTCACCCTAATCCTGACCCTCAACCTCACCCTAACCCTAACCCTCACATTAAACCTAACCTTCACCATAACGCTAAGCCTAACCCACAACCTCACCCTCACACTCAGCGTAACCCTTAACCATACCCTAATCCTAACCCTAACCCTCACACTCACCCTAACCCTAACACTAACAATAACTCTCACCAAAGCCCTCAACCTCACCCTCACCCTCAACCTCAACCTCACCCTAACCCTTACCATCACCCTAAACTTCACCCTAACCCTAACTTTCACCCTAACCCTAAGCCTAAAACTAACGATAACCCTCACCCTAACCCGCACCCTAAAACTAACCCTAACCCTAACCCTATCCCTCACCCTAACCCCAACCCTAACATTAAACCTAAAACTCACCCTAACACTCACCCTAAGCCTAACTCTCAAACTCTGCCTAAGCCTCAACATAACCCTTGCCATCACACTAAACCTAACCCTCGCCCTAGCCCTAACCCTCATCCTAACTCTAACCCTAACTCTAACCCTAAACCTAACCCTCAACCTTACCCTAACCCTCACACTGACGCTCACCCTCACCCTCAGCCTAACCCTAACACTAACCCTAACCCTCACCCTCAACCTGAATATCACCCTAACCCTAACCCTCACTGTAACCCTAACCCTCACCCTAACCCTAACCCTAACATTAACCCTAAACCTCACACTACCACTCACCCTAACCCTAACTCTCGCCCTAACCCTAACCCTCATCCTAACCCTAACCCTAACGCTAATCATAACCCTAAGCCTCACCCTCGGCCGCACCAAAACTCTAACCCTAACCCTAATCCTAAACCTAACCATCATCCTCACCCTATCCCTAAACCTAACCCTTACACTAATCCTCACCCTAACCCTATTGCTAACCCTAAACCTCACCCTCACCCTAAACCTCACTCTAACTCTAAAGATCACTTTAACCCTAAACCTAACCCTAATCCTCACCCTAACCCAAACCCTCAACTACACCATAACACTCAACCTCACCCTCAACTTCACCCTCATGCTCACACTCACGCTAACCCTAACCCTAACACTAACAATACACCTAACCCTCACCCTCACCCTCACCCTCACCCTAATCCTAACCCTAAACCTCACCCTCACACTAAATATCACCCTAAGCCTAACCCTCACCTTAACCCTAATACTAAAACTAACTAACCTAACCCTCATTCTCACACTAACCCTAACCCTAACCCAAACCCTCACGCTAACCCTTACCCTAACCCTAAACCTAACCCTAACCCTCACCCTAACCCTAACCCTAACCCTAACCCTCAACCTCATGGTCACCCTAACCCGAACCCTAACCCTAACCCTCAACCTACCCTAACCCTAATCCTAAACCTAACCCTCACCCTCACCATCACCCTCACCCTAAACCTCACCCTCAAACTAGTTTCACCCTAACCCTCAAACGAACTCTAACCCTAACCATAACCCACACCTTCACCCTCACCCTCAGCCTAACCCTAACCCTAACCCGAATCCTATACCTAACCCTCGCCCTCACATTAAACATAACCCTCACCATCAACCTCACCCTCACCCACACCTAACCCTCATCCTCAACCTCAACCTCACCCTAACATTCACGCTCACATTAAATATCACCCTAAACCTAAACCTCACCATAACCCTTACGTTAAACCTAAACCTAAACTTAACCCTCACCCTAACCATTAACTTCAGACTAAACCTTACTCTAAAGCTAACACTAAGCCTCACACTAACCCTAACCCTCTCCCTAACCCTAACCCTACCCCTCACTCTAACCCTCACCCTAACCTTAAACCTAACCCTAACCCTTACCTTAACCCTAACCCTCACCCTCACCCTAATCCTCATCATCACTCTAATCCTCACCCTAAACCTAACCCTAACCCACACCCTAACCCTCACCCTCACCCTCACCTTCACCCTCAACTGAACCCTCACCCTCACCTGAACCCTCACCCTCACCCTAACCCTCACCCTAACCCTAACCCTCAACCTAACCCTCACCTAAACCTAATACTCACCCTAACCCTAACGCTAACCCTTACCTAAGGGAAAACCTCACCCTCACCCTCACCCTCACCCTAACCCTCACCATCACGGTAGCCCTCAACCTAACACTAACCCTAACCCTAACCCTAACCCTCACCCTCACCCTAACCCTCACCCTAAATCGATCCCTTACCCTAACCCTAACCCTAACACTAACCCTCAATCTCACCCTAACCCTAACCTTAACCGTAACCCTCACCCTAACCCTAACTCTAACCTTAACCCTAACTCTCACCGTAACCCTAACTCTTACCGTAACTCTAATCCTAAGCCTCACCCTAACCCTCACCTTAACCCTAACCCTAACACTAACCCTCATCCTAAACCTAAGGCTAACCCTAACCCACACCCTTAACCTAACCCTCACCCTAACACTCACACTAAATCTAACACTAACCCTATAACTAACCCTCACCCTCACCCTCACCCTAAATCTTACCCTCACCATAACCCTAACTCTCACCCTCACCAAAACCCTCACTCTAACCCTTACCCTCATCCGAACCCTCACCCTAAAACTAACCCTAACCCTCACCCTAACCCTCACCCTAAACCTCCCCCTAACCCTAACCCCAACACTAACCCTAAAGCTCACCCTCAGCCTAACGCTCATCCTAAACTTAACCCTAACCCTATCCCTCCCTCAAAAGCCTAACCCTCATCCACACCCTCAGCCTCAGCCTAACCTTAACCTAACCCCAATCCTAAACCTAACCCTAAACCTAACCCTCAGCCTCACCAAAAGTCTAACCTTATCCCTAACTCTCAACATCACCCTAACATTATTGCTAACCCTAACCCTCACCCTCACCCTCACCTTAACCCTTACCCTAACAATAACGCTAAACCTACCCCTAACCCTAATCCTCACCCTAACCCTAACCGTCAACCACAACCTAACACTCAACCTCACCAGAACCCTCATGTTCACACTCACACTCACCCTAACACTAACCCTAACCCTAACCCTACCTTTAACCGTAAGCCTCAGTCTCACCCTAACCCTCACCCTAACCCTAAGTATCACCCTAACCCTAACCATCACCCTAACCCTCACCCTAACCCTAACACTAACCCTCATCCTAAACAGCACCCTAACCTTAAAGCTAACCCTAACCCTCACCCTCATCCTAACCCTAACCCTAACCCTTATTCTCACACTAATAATAACCCTATACATAACCCTAACTCTCACACTAACCCTAACCCTCACCCTAACCCTAACCCTAACCCTCATCCTAAACCTCACCCTAACCCTACTCCTAACGCTAACACACACCCTAATCATAACTTTAATCCTAACCCTCACCCTCACCCTAACCCTCACCGTCACCCTAAAACTCACCCGAACCCTAAACCTAACCCTCAACCTAACCCTCATGCTCACGCTAACCCGTACGCGAATCCTAACATTAACCCTCACACTCAACCTAAACCTTACCCTAAACATAACCTTCACCCTAACCAGAACACTAACCCTCACCCTAAATATAACACTGAACCTAACACTCACCCTCACCCTTAGTCTCACCCTAACCCTAACCTTCACCCTCACCCTCAGACTCAACCTAAGCCTAACCCTAACCCTAACTCTAATGCTAAACCAAACCCTCACCCCCACCCTCCTCCTAACCCTAACCCTAACCCTAACCCTCACCCTCACTCTCACCCTAACTCTAAACCTAACCCTCAACCTCACCCTAAATCAAACCCTTACCCTAAACCTAAACCTAACCCTCACCCAAACCCTCAGCCTAACCCTAACCCCCAAGCTCACTCTAACCCTCACCCTCACCCTCACTCTAAACCTCACCCTAACTCTGATCCTCACACTAACCCTAAACCTAACCCTAAACCTCAACCTCACACAAACCTAATCCTAACCCTACACCTCACGCTCACCCTCACCCTCACCCTAACTCTAACCCTAACCCTAATCCTAATTCTAAACCTCACCCTCACTCTCACCCTAACTCTAACCCGAACCCTATCACTAACACTCATTCTCACCCTTACCCTCACCGTCACCCAAAAACTCACCCGAACCATAACCCTCACCCACACCCAACCCTCATGCTCTCCCGAAAGCTCAGCCTCACCTGAACCCTCACCTTCACCGTAAGCCTAACCCAAACCCTAACCCTCACCCTCACCCTCAGCCTCAGCCGAACCCTAACCCTAACCCTAACACTCACCCTCACTCTCACCCTAACCATAAACCTAACCCTAATCCTAACAGTAACCCTCACACTAACCCTAACCCTAACCCTAACGCTAAACCTAACGCTTACCCTCACCCTAACACTCACGCTAACCCTTTCCCTCAACCTAACCCTAACCCTAACACTAACACTAAACTTGAACCTCAACCTAATCCTAACCCTACCCTTCACCCTAAGCGTTACCCTAAACCTAACCCTTACCCTAACCCTAACCTTCATCCTAAACTTATCCCTAACCCTCACAGTCACCCTAAGCCTCACAGTCAACCTAAACCTCAACCTCCCCCACACGCTAAGGCTCAACCTCACTCGAAACCTAACCCTCACCCTAACCCTAAGGATAACCCTCACCCTCACCCTAAACCTATCCCTAACCCTAAAAATAATCCTAACCCTAACCCTAACCCTAACCTAACCCTAACCCTAACCCTACCCAAAACCTCACCCTAACCATAACCCACAATCTATCCCTAACCCTAACCCTCACCCTAATCCTAACCGTCCACCTAACCCTCACCCTCAACCTAATCCTCTCCCTAACCCTAACACTAACCTTACCTAACTGAAAGCCTCACCCTCACTCTCACCCTAAACCTCACCCTTACCCTAACCCTAACCCTAGCTCTCACCCTAACCATCACCCTAAGCCTCACCCTAACACGCACCCTAACACTAATGCTAACTCTAAGGCTTACCCTCACCCAAAACTCACTCTAACCCTTACCCTCAAAGAAACCCTAACCTAAACCTCACCCTCACATTAACCCTAACCCTCACCTTAACACTAAACCTAACCCTACCCCTCACTCTAACCATCCATCACCCTAACCCTAACCCTAACTCTAAACCTAACCCTCACAGTCACCCTTACCCTCACCCTAAACCTAAACCTTCAACCTAAACATCATCCTTACCCACACCCTAACTCTCAAACTTACCCGAACCTTAACCATCACCCTAAACCTCACCCTCACCCTAAACCTCACACTAATCCTAACACTCACCAAAACCCTAACCCTAACACTCACCCAACCCTAAATTTCACACTAACCCACAAGCTCAACCTAATCCTCACCCTAACAATAACCCTAACCCTTTCCTAACCGAAACACTCACCCTCACCCTCACCCTCACCCTAACTTACACCCTCATGCTAGCCCTCACCCTAACCCTAACTCTAAACCTTACCCTCCCCCTTCCCTCCCCTTCCCCTTAACCCTAACACTAACCCTAATCCTAAACCTACACCTCAACACCACCCTCACCCTTACCCTAACCCTAAAACTAACACTCACCCTAACCCTAAACCTCACCCTAACACTCACCCTAACCCTAACACTAACTCTCACACTCACCCTAACCCTATCGGAAACATTAACAATAATCCTAACACTAACCTTAACCCTATTCCTAAACCTAACCCTGACACTAACCCTAAACCTAACCCTAAAACTCACCCTAACACCAATCCTAAAACGAATCCTCACCCTAACCTAACCCTCACCCTAACCCCAACCCTAACACTCACTTTAACCCTAAAACTCACCCTAACCCTCACCCTAACCCTTACACTAAACCTAACCCTCACCCTCAACCTAACCCTCAACCTAAACCTTATCCTCACACTATCCCTAACCCTATCCCTAACCGTAACCCTCACACTAACCCTAACCCTCACCCCAACCCGAACCCTAGCCCTCACACTAACCCTCACCCTAACCCTAACCCTAATACTAAACTTCACCCTAACCCTAACCCTAACCCTAACCCTCACAATTACCCTAACCCTGACCCGAACCCTTACCCTACCCCTCATCCAACCCCTCACCCTATCCCTAAACCTAACCCCGACCCTCACCCTAACCTTCACCGTCACGCTAACACTCACCCTAAAATAAACCCTCACCTAAACCCTAACCCTCACACTTGCCCTCACCCTAAAACTCACCCTCACCCTAAACATCACCCTAATCCTAACCCTCACCCTAACCCTAACCCTAATCCTCACCCTAAACCTAACACTCACCTTAAACCTCACCCTCACCCTAATCCTCACCCTAATCCTAATCCTAAGCCTTTCCTAACGCAAACTCTCACGCTCACCATAACCATCACCCTAACCGTCACCCTCACCCTAGCCCTCACCCTAAAACTAACCCTAACCCTCACCCTCACCATCACCTTCCCCCCCACCCTCAGCCTCACCCTAACCCTAACCCTAACCCTAATGCTAAAAGTAGCCCTAACACTCACTCTAAACAAAACGCCAGCCTAAACCTAACCCTAATCCTAACCCTACACCTAACCCTCACACTCAACCTAACCCTCACGCTCACACTAGCCCTCACTCTAACCATAACCCTCACCCTAACCCTAACCCTAACCCTCTCCTTCACCCTAAACCTCACCGTCACCCTAAACTTTACCCTAAACCTTACCCTCATCCTAAACCTCACCCTAACCCTAACCCTAATCCTACCACTAACCCAAACTCTAACCCTCACCCTAACTCTAACCCTCACCCTAACACTCACCCTAACCCTTACCATAACACTAACCCTCACCCTAAACCTAAGCCTAAGCCTAACCCTCACCCTCACCCTAACACTCACCCTAACCCTTACCATCACACGAACCCTAAGCCTAACCCTCAGCCTAAAACTCATATTAAACCTAACCCTAACCTAACCCTCACCTTACCCTTAAACCTAACCCTAAACCAAACCCTCACCCTAACCCTAACCCTCACCCTCAACCTCACCCTCAGCCTAACCCTAACACTAACCCTAAACCTATCCCTAACCCTCACCCTAACACTAACCCTAATCCTAATCCTAACCCTCACCCTCACCCTAAGCCTTACCCTCACCCTAACCCTAACCCTAACCCTCAACCAACCCTAAACCTCATCCTAACCCTAACACTCCCTCACATCTACACACTACTCCTAAAACTAACCCTAAGCCTAAACCTCACCCTCACCCTAATACTCACGCTAACCCTTACCCTCAAACTAAACCTAACCCTAAACCTAACGCTCACACACCCAACCCTCAACCTAAACCTAAGCATAAAACTAACCCTAACCCTAAACTTCACCCTCACCCTCAGACTAAACCTAACTCTAACCCTCAACCTCACCCTCAACCTCACCGTCACCCTCACCCTCAGCCTAACCCTAACCCTAAAAATAACCCTAACCCTAACCCTAACACTAAGCCTAAACCTAAACCTAAATCTAACACTAACACTAACACATACCCTAACGCTCACCCTCACCACAATCCTAAACCTAACCCTCACACTAACCCTCACCCTCACACTCACCCAAACACTCACGCTAACCCTAACCCTATCTCTCACACTAACCCTCAACCTAAAGATTATCCTCACCCTAACCCTAACCCAAACTCGAACCCTAACACTCACACTAAACCTAACCCTCACCTTAAACCTAAACCTATACCTCACCTAACCCTAAAACTAATGCTAACTCTCACCCTAACTCTATGCCTAACCCTAACCCTAACCCTAACCCTCACCCAAACCCTTATGCGAACCCTAAACTTAACATTAACCTTAACCCTCACCCGAAACCTATCCCTAACCTTAACCCTAACCCTCAACCTAAGCCTCACCTTAACCCAAACCCTAACCCTAATCGTCCCCCTCACCCTAAGCCTCAATCTATCCTTTACCCTCACCCTCACTCTAACCCTCACACTAACCCTAACCCTCACCCTCACCCTAACTCTTACCCTAAACCTAACCCTAACCCTAACACACACCCTAACCCTAACCCTAATTCTAACCCTATCCCTAATCCTACCGCTAACCCTTACCCTCACCCTAGCCCTCACTTAACTCTAACCATAACCATCACCCTCACCCTTACCCTCACCCTCACCCTAACCATCACCCTCACCCTAAACATCACCCTAACCCAACCCTCACCCTAACCTATTCCTAACCCTCACCCTAACCTTAACCCTCACCCTCACCCTTACACTCACCCCAACTTTAACCCTAAACCAAACCCTCACCCTCAGCCTAAGCCTAACCCTAAACCTAACCCTAACCCTACCCCTCACCCTCACCCACACCCTACCCCTAAACCTAACCCTAACCCTCACCCTCACCCACACCATCACCTTAATTCTAACCCTAACACTAACACTCACCCTAGCCCTAAACCTCACCCGAAACCTAATGATAATCCTAACCATCAGCCTCAACCTCAGCCTAACCCTAAAGTTAACCCGAACCCGAACCCTCACCCACACCCTCACCCTAACTCTAACTCTAACCCTAACCCTCATCCTCACCCTCACCCTCAGTCTAACCCTAAAACTAATCCTAATCCTAACCGTAACCCTCACCCTCAACCTCACCCTAAAACGAACCCTAACCCTAAACCTCACCCTCACCGTCACCCTCAGCTTAAGCCTAAACCTAACCCTAATAATAAAACTTACCCTAAACCAAAACCTCACCCTAAACCTAACACTAACCCTAACCCTCACACTAAGCCTAACCCTAAAATTCACCCTCAACCTAACTGTAACCCTGACCCTAATCCTAACCTTAACCCTCACCCTAAAACTCACGCTAACTCTAACCCTCATTCTCACACTAACCCTCAACCTAACCCTTACCCTCATCCTAACACTTACCCTAATCCTAAACCTAACCCTCAGACTAAAGCTAACCCTCACCCTAATCCTAAACCTACCCCTCACCCTAACATTAACAGTAACTCTAAAACTCACCCTAAGGCTAAGCCTAACACGAACCCTCACCCTCACCCTAGCACTCACCCTAACCCTAATCCTAAACCTAAACCTCACCCTAACCCTAACCCTCAACCTAACACTAAAGCTCACCCTCATCCTAAACCTTACCCTAACCCTAACCCTAACATTAACCATAACCCTCATCCTAACCCTAAACCTAACCTTAACCCTAACTCTCAACCTAACCCTCACCCCAAACCAAACCCTGACCCTAACCCTCCCCTCCCCTAACCCTCAACCTAAACCTTGCACTCACCTTCACTCTAACCCTCACACTAACCCTAACCCACACCCTAATCCTAAACTTAACATTAACCTTAACCCTGACCCTTACACAAACGCCTAACCTTAACCCGATCCCTCCCCCTAACACTAACCCTAACCCTCACCCTCACCCTAAGTCTCAACCTTACCCTTAATCTCGCCCTCACCCTAACCCTCACACTTACTCTAAACCTCACCCTAACCCTAACCCCATCACTAACCCTAACCCTCCCCCTCCCCCTCACTCTCACCCTAAGCCTAACCATAACCCTAATGCTAATCCTAACCCTAACCCTCACTCTCACCCTCACCCTGAACATACCCTAACGCTAAAACTCACCCTCACTTTCACATTCACCCTCACCTTTAACCTCACCCTAAACTTAAAAATAACCCTAACCCTAACCCTCACACTAACCCTAACACTCACCCTTACCCTAACCCTACCCCTCAGCCTAACCCTACCCCTCAGCCTAACACTCAACCTAACACTAACACTAAACCTAACCCTCAACCTCACCATAAACCTAACCCTAAACCTAACCCTTCCCCTAACCCTTACCTTCACATTAAACCTAACCCTCACCCTGACCCTTACACTCACCATAACCCTAACCCTATCCCTATCCCTCACCTTAACCCTCAATCTCACCCTAACCCTAACCTTCAGTGTACTCCTCACCCTAACCCAAACCCTAACCATAACCATAACCCTCACCCTAACCCTTAAGCTAACCCTTAAACTCACCCAAACCCTCACCCTAACTCTAACCCTAACACTCAACCAAACCATAACCTAAACCCTCAAACTAAACATAACCCTACCCCTCACCCTAACCCTCATCCTAACCCAAACCCTAACCCTAACCCTCAGCCTCAACCTCACCCTAAACATAACCCAAACCCTAACCCAAACCCTCACCCTCACCCTCAGTCAAACCCTAACCCTAAGCCTAATCGTAACCCTCACCCTAACCCTCACCCTCACCCTCACCCTAACCCTAAACCTAACCCAAACCTAACCCTCACCCTCAAACTCACCCGAAACTTCACCCTAAACCTTACCCACAACCTAACCTTAACCCTAACTCTAATCTTCAAACTGATCCTAACGCTAAACCTAACCCTAAACCTATCCTTCACTCTAACTCTCATCCTAACTCTAACCATTACCTTAACCCTAAGCCTAACCCTAAACTTCACCATCACCCTCACCCTGAGCCTAAACCTAACCCTAATCCTAAGTCTAACCCTGACCCTCACTCTCATCGTCAACCTAAACCTAAACCTAACGCTAAATCTCCCCCTCACCCTCAAACTCTCTGTCATCCTAACTCTGAAAATTACCCTAACCCTAACCCTAACCCTTAATCTCACCCTAAACCTAACCCTAACCCTAACCTCAACCCTAAACCTAACCCTCTTCTTCAACCTCAACCTCAGCCTAACCCTAAAACTAAGCCTAATCCATACCCTAACCCTCACTCTCAACCTCACCCTAAACCTAAGCCTAACCTAGTTCTCAGCCTATGCATAACCATATCCCTAACCCTAACCCTTTTCCTCACCCTAGCTCTCAACCTAACACTCACCCTGACCCTATCTCTGACCCTAACCCTAACCCTAACCCTAACCCACACACTAATCCTAACCCGAACCCTAACCCTCACTCTCACCCTCACACTAAACCTGACCCTCACCCTCAACCTCAACTCACCCTCACCATAACCCTAACAATAACCCTAACATTAACCCTAACCCTCACCCTAACCCTAACCCTCACCCTCCCCCAAACCCTAACCCTAACCCTAAACCTAACACTCACCCTCCCCTCCTCCTCACCCTAACCCTAACCCTAACCCTAAACCTAACACTCACCCTCCCCTCGCCTCACCCTAAGCCTAACCCTAACCTTAATCCAAATCCTAAACATAACCCACACTCTCACCCTCACTTTAAGCCTAACCCTAACCCTAAACCTCGCCCTGCCCCTAACCCTCCCCTCACTCTCACCCTCACCCTAACCTTTACAATAACACTAACCCTAACCCTAACCCTCACCCTAACCCTAATACTAAACCTAACCCTATGCTAAACCTAATCCTAAACCCTAACCCTAAACCTAATCCTAATCCTAACCCTAATTCTGACTCTCACCCTTACCCCAAACCTAACCCTAACCCTAAACCTCACCCTCACCTAACCCTTACCCTCACCCTAACAATAACCCTAACCCTAACCCTAAACCTTATCCTAACCCTCACCCGAACACTAACTTTAAACCTAAAATCAACACTAAACCTAAACCTAATCCTCACCCTAACCCTAACCCTCACCCTAATCCTATCCCTCACCCTGATCCTGAACCTCACCCTAACCCTAATCCTAAACCTAACGCTCACCCTAACCCTAAATTGCAACCTAGCCCTCAACCTAACCCTAACCATAACCATAAACCTCAGCCTCACCCTAAACCTCACTGTCACCCTAAACCTCACCCTCACCCACACCCTAATCCTCACCCTCATGGGAACACTCACCCAAACACTAAACCTCACCCTCAACTTAATCATCACAGTAACCCTAACCCCCACCCTAAACCTAACCCTAACGCTCACCCTAACCCTCACCCTCAAACTCATCGTCACACTCACGCTAAGCCTAACATTAAACTTAACACTAGTCCTAAAACTAGATCTCACCCTCACCCTCACCCTAACACTTACCCTAACCCTAACACTAACCTTAATGCTCACCCGCACCCTAGATCTCACCCTAACCCTAACCCTAACCCTCACCCTCACCCTCAACCTAACCCTTACCCTCAACTTAAACCTAACCCTCACCCTAACCCTAACACTCAGCCTAACACTTACACTCACCCTAACCCTAACCCCAACCCTAATCCTAAACCTCAAACTAACCCTAACACTAACCCTAAACCTATCCCTCACCCTAACCCTAAACCTCACCTTAACCCTAACCCTAATCTTCACACTAACCCTAATTCTCACCCTCACCCTAACCCTAATGTTAACCCTAACCCTAACCCTCATACTAAACCTACACTTCACCATAACCATAACCTACCCCTCAGCCTAACCCTCACCCTAACCCTCACCCTAACACTCAGGCTAACCCTAACCCTCACTCTCATCCTAAACCTCACTCTAACACTTACCCTCACCCTCACCCTCACCCTCAGCCTAACCCTAACCCTAACCCTAATCCTAACCCTAACGCTAACCCTAACACTAACCCTAACCCTTAACTTCACCCTCACCCTCACCCTCAACCTAACCCTCATCCTCACCCTCACCCTCACCTTAGTCATAACACTAACCCTCACCCTAACCCTAATTCTCACCCTAACCCTAACCCTAACCCTCACCCTCATCCTTACCCTAACCCTAACACTCACCCTCACACTCACCCTAACCCTCACCCTAACTGAAATGCTAACACTAAACCTCACCCTCACCCTAACCCTCACCAGAACCCTTACCCATACCTTAAGCGTAACCTTAAACCTTACCCTAATGCTCAGACTAAACCAAGCCCTCACCCCAACCCTAACCCTACCCCTCAGCCTAACTGTCACCCTAACACTAAACCTAACCCTAATTCTCACCCTATCCCTAAACCTAACCTAACCCTCAATCTCAACCTAGCCCTCAGCATAATGCTAACGCTAACCCTAACCCTCACCCTAAACTTCACCCTCATCCTAACCCTAACCCTAAACCTCACCCTGACCCTAACCCACACCCTAATCCTAACCCTAAACCTAACACTCAACTTCACGCTAACCCTCACCCATACCCTTACCTTCACCCTCACCCTCAACCTAACCCTAACCATCACCCTAACGCTCAACCTAACCCTCACCCTAAACCTTACCCTAACCCTAACACTAACCCTCACCCTCAGCCTAACCCTCAACCTAACCCGAAACCTAACCCTAACCCTATCCCTTACACTAAATATAACCCTCACCCTAACCGTAATCCTACCCCTTAAACTAACACTCATACTAACCCTAACCCTAAACCTAAACCTAAACCTAACCCTCACACTAAACCTAACCCTAACCCTCACCGTAACACAATCCCTCACCCTCACCCTCACTCTTTCCGTCAGTCAAAGCCTAACCCTAACCCTAATCCTAATGCTAACCCTAACCCTAACCCTAATCCTAACCCTAACCCTCACCCTCACCTTCACCCTAACTCTAACCCTTACACAAACCTAACCCTAAACTCACCCTAACTCTAAACCTCACCGAACCCCAAGAACCACCCTCACACTCAACCTAACCCTAAACCTATCCCTAACCCTCACATTCATCCAAACTCTAAACCTAACCCTAACCCTCACCCTAAACATCACCCAAACCCTGAGGCTAACTCTAACCCTCACCCTCACCATAAACTCTAGAGAGCTGCATGCAGCCGCAACTGAAAGATGGTGCTGGCTTCCGCCCTCCGCCTTCCCAATGGCGAGTGCTCTCTGTGGTAAACAACTCCTTATTTGGCTAAAGCAAAGAATCTGGCTTGCTTCTGCGCACCTGAACCTATTGGTGGTTCCCACGTGGCGTATCAGGGTTGGCTACCCAGCGGGTACTTAAGGCTGTGGGGAATTCTCCCCAGGGTTGGGGTCAGAAGATTGCTCAAAGGTACAGAATAAACTGCAGAGAGAAGAGCTCGGTGTCGCGTCTTCCTTGCTGGTCGAGGAGGTCGTGACAATAAACCTCGCCCTAACCCTTACACTAACCCTAAACTTATCCTAACCCTAATCTTAACCGTGACACTAATTCTAACACTAACCCTAAATCTCAACTTCACCCAAACCCTCACCCTAACCCTAAACCTAAAACTCACCCTAACACTAACCCTAACCCTAACCCTAACCCTAATCCTCACCCAAACCCTAACCCTCACCCTCAACGGAACACTCAACCTGACCCTAACAAACACCCTCACCATAAACATCACCCTAAAGCTAAGCCTCACCCTAACCCTAAACCTCACCCTAACACTTACCCTCACCCTAATCCTAACCCTAAACCTCACCCTAACCCTAACCTGACCCTTACCCTCACCTTAACCCTAACCCTCCTCTTAACCATAACTCTCCCCCTAACACTTACCGTCACACTAACCCTAACCCCAACCCTAACCCTAACCCTCACACTAACCCTAACCCTCACCCTAACCCTAACCCTAACCCAAAGGCTAACTCTCACCCTCACACTCACCCTAAACCTCTCCCTAACCCTTACACTAACCCTAACCCTAACCTAACCCTAACCCTCACAATAATCCTAACCCTAACCCTAACCCTCACTCTCACAGTAACCCTCACCATCACCCTAACCCTCAACCTAAACCTAAACCTCATCCACACCCTTAATTTCAACCTCACCTGAACACTCACCCTAACCCTAAGCCTCACCATCACCCTAAACTTCACACTAACCCTAAACCTTACCCTAACCCTAACCCTAACCCTCACTTTCAACCTCACCCTCACCCTCACTGTAAACCTCACCCTAACCCTTATCCTCACTCTAATCCTAAGCCCAACCCTAACCCTCACTCTCAACCTAACTCTTATGCTCACCCTAACCGTTACCCTCACCCTAAGCCCAAGCGCAACCCTAACCCTAAACCTCACACAAACCCTATCCATCACCCTAACCCTAAACCCAACCCTAACCCTCATGAAAATCTTCACACTAACCCTACACCTCACACTAACCCTTACCATAACCATCAAGCTAACCCTCAAACTCACCCTCACCCTCACCCTCAGTCTCAGCCTAACAATAACCCTAATCCTAACCTTAGCACTCACCCTCACCCTAACCCTAACCCTAACCTTAACCCTCAACTTCACGCTCACCCTCAGCCTAACCCTCAGCCTCACTAACACCCTCACCCTAACCGTAATCCTAACCCTAACACTAAACCTAACCCTAAACCTAACACTAACCCTCACACTAAAGCTAAGCCCCACCCTAATCCTAAACCTACCCCTCACCCTAACCCTAACAGTAACCCTAACCCTCACCCTAACCCTAACAGTAACCCTAACCCTCATGCTATCCCTAAACCTAACCCTAACTCTCACCCTCACCCTAGCAGTCACCCAAACCTAATCCTAACCCTAACCATCACCCTCACCCTAACCCTAACCCTAAACCTAATCCTCACCCTCACTCTAACCCTCACTGTCACCCTAAACCTCACCCTCACTGGAACACTCACCCTAACCCTAACCCTCATCCTAACCCTAACCCTCACCCTAACCTTTACCCTCACCATAATCCTAAACCTAAACCTCACCCTAACACTAACCCTAAAACTTACCCTCACCATAGCCCTAACACTCACCGTAACACTAACCGTCCTCCTAACCCTTACCCTCACACTAACCCTAACCCCAACCCTAAGCCTAATGCTCACACTAACCCTAACCCTCACCAAAACAGTAACCCTAACCCTAAGGCTAACTCTAACCCTCAACCTCACCCTAAACCTCTAACTAACCCTTACACTAACCCTAACCCTAACCTAACTCTAAACTTAACCCTCAAACTAATCCTAAACCTAACACTAACCCTCACCCTATCCCTAACCCTAAAACAAACCCACACCCTCACACTAACCCTAAACCTCATCCTAACCCTCACCCTCAACCTCACTCTCACCCTCACCCTAAGCCTAACCCTAAACCTAACACTAATCCTAAACCTAAATCTTACCCTAACCCTCACCCTAACGCTCAACCTAACCCTAACCTTAACACTCACCCTAACTCTTACCCTCACCCTAACCCTAACCCCAAGCCTAACCCTCATCCTCAACCTAACTCTTACCCTCAACCTAACCGTTACTCTCACCCTAACCCTAAGCCCAACCCTAACCCTAACCGTCACACTAACACTAACCCTCACTATAACCCTAAACCTAAACCTAACCCTAATCCAAATCTTCACACTAACCCTTAACATCACCGTAACCCTTACCCTAACCCTAACACTCAAACTAAACCTCACCCTCACCCTAACCCTCACCCTCAGCCTAACCCTAACCCTAATCCTAACCCTAACGCTAACCCTCACCCTACCCCTACCCCTAACCCTAACTCTCACCTTCACACTCACCCTCAGCCTAACCCTCAGCCTCACCATCACCCTAACCCTAACCGTAATCCTAACTCTAACACTCACCCTAACCCTGACCCTCACCTAATCCTAACCCTAACCTTCACACTCAACCTCCCGCTCCCCCTAACCCTAAACCTAAACCTAACACTCACCATAACCCTAACCCTCACACTAAAGCTAACCCCCACCTAATCCTAAACCTACCCATTACCCTAACCTTAACAGTAACCCTAACCCTCAGCCTAACCCTAAACCTAACCCTAACTCTCAAGCTCACCCTAGCCCTCAACCTAACCCTAACCCTATCACTAACCCTTATGCACCCCCTCACCCTCACCTTCACCCTCAGCCTAACCCTAAACCTAATCCTAATCCTAACCGTAACCCTCAATCTCACACTCACCCTAAACCAAAAACTAATCCTAAACCTCGCCCTCAAAATAACACCAACAATAATCCTAACCCTAACCCTAAACCTTACCCTAACCCTCAACCAAACACTAACCCTAAACCTAACCCTATCCCTCACACTAACCCTAACCCTCACCCTAACCCTAACCCTCACACTAACCTTAACCCTAACCCTAAACTTAACAATAAACCTAATACAAAGCATAAACTTAACCATAACCCTCACTATAACCCTAACCATCACCCTAACCCTAAACCTCACCCTGACCCTCATCCAACCCTAAACCTCACCATAAGCATCACCCTAACCCTCCCCCTAATCCAAACCCTCAACCTAAACCTAAGCCTCACCCTGACCCTAACCCTAACCCTCACCCTAACACTATTCCTACTACTCAGCCTAAACCTAACCCTAAACCTCACCCTAAGCCTCACGCTTACCCTTACCTTAACAATAAATCTCACCCTCACCCTCACACTAATCCTAACCCTAAACCTCACCCTAAAACTAAACCTAACCCTAACCCTAACCATAACCCTGACCCTCACCCTAACCTTAACGCTAACCATAACCCTCACCCTAACCCTAATCCTACCACTCAGCCTAACCCTAAACCTAACCTAATCCTCACCCTAACCCTCACCCTTACCCTAAACTTAACACTAAAGCTCTACCTCACCCTCACAATAACCCTAACCCTAAACCTCACCCTAACCATAAATCGAACCCTAACCCTCAACATAACCCTAAACCTCACACTAACCCTCACCCTAAACCTAACCCTCGCTCTAACCTTAACCCTTACTCTTACCTTCACCCTAACCCTCACCCTAACCCTCACACTGGTCCTCACCCTATCCCTAAACCTAACCTAATCCTCAACCTAACCCTCACACTAACCCTCACCCTAACCCTCACCCTAACTCTCACACTAAACCTTACCCTCACCCTAACCATCACCCTCACCCTCACCCAAACCTAACACTAACCCTAACCCTAACCCTTAACCCCCCTAACCCTAAACCTAACCCTAACCCTCACCCTAACCCAAAGGCTAAACCTAATCTTCACCCTAACCCTAACCCTTACAATCACCCTATCCCGAACTCTAAAACTACACCTATCCCTCACACTAACTCAAGCTAACCCTAACCCTAACCCTCACCCTAAACCTAACCCTAACCCTCACCCTCACCCTAACCCTCAGCCGAACACTCATCTGAAACCTAACCCTAATCCTAACACTCAGCCTAACCCTCACCCTAATCCTAACCCTACAATTCAGCCTAAACCTCAACCTAATCCTAACACTAACCCTAATCCTCAAACTTTCCCTAACCCTAAACCTAACCCTTACCCTCACCCTAATACACACCCTAACCCGAACCCTAAACCTAAACGTAACCCTCACCCTAACCCTAAACCTCACCCTGACCCTAAGCCTAACCCTAACCCTAACCCTCACACTAACCCTAAACCTCATCTTAACCGTAACCCTGCCCCTCACCATAACACTCATCCTAACACTCAGGCTAACCCTAACCCTAAACCTAACCCTCACCCTAACCCAAAACCTCACCCTCACCCTCAACCTCACCCTCAGTCTAAACTTAACTCTAACCCACATCCTAACCCAAACCCTAACCCTAATCATAACCCTAACACTCTCCCTCACCCTCACCCTCACCCTCACTCTAACCCTTACCCAACCCTAACCCTAAACCTCACCCTAACTCATACTCTCACCGAACCCCAACCCTCACCCTCACACTAACCCTAAACCTCACCTTAAACATAACCCTACGCCTCATCCTAAACCTCACCCTAACCCTAACCCTCACATTAACCCTCACCCTAACCCTAAACCTCACACTAACACTAACCCTCACCCTGACCCTAAGTCTCACCTTAACCCTAACCCTAAACCTAACACTCATCCTCAGCCTGACCCTCACCCTTACCCTTACCTTCACCCTAACCCTCACCGTAACCCTATCCCTAACACGAACCCTCACCCTAACCCTCACCCTAACCCTAAACCTAACCCTAACCCTCACCCTAAACCTCACCTATCTCTAACCCTAGCCCTCACCCTCACGCTAACCCTCACACTAAACCTTAGCTAACCTTAACCCTCAGGCTATCCCTTACCCTAACCTAACCCTATCCCTAAGCCTAACCATCATCCTCACCCTCACCCTAGCCCACACCCTAACCCTAAACCTTAACCTAAA
Organism: Dipodomys merriami; assembly: GCF_024711535.1. Lineage (NCBI taxonomy): Eukaryota > Metazoa > Chordata > Mammalia > Rodentia > Heteromyidae > Dipodomys > Dipodomys merriami. The sequence goes on along the minus strand of NW_027202482.1, from coordinate 2,667,722 downwards.
CCTAACCCTCACCCTAACCTTAACCCTCACCCTGACCCTAACCCTCAACCTAACACTAATCCTAACCCTAACCCTCACCATAATTCATAGCCTTCCCCACACCCTAACCCTCACACTCCCCTAAGTCAAAAACTCACCCTATTCCTAAACCTAACCCTAAATCTCAGCCTCACCCTAACACTCACTGTCACCCTAACCCTCACCCTAACCCTAACCATCACCCACACTCTAACCCTCACCCTCACCTGAACACTCACCCTAACCCTAATCCTAGCCCTTACCCTAAACATCACACTAAACCTAACCCTCAAACTAACCCTAACACTAACTCTCACGCTAACCCTTACCTTCACTCTAACACTCAAACTCACACTCATCCTCACCCTTAACCGAAGCCTAACCCTAAACCTCACTCTAACACTAATCCTAACCCTAACCCTCACCCTAAACCTAACCCTAAAACTAACCCTCACCCTAACCCTAACCCTAACCCTCAACCTCACCCTAACTGTAACCCTAACTCTCACGCTAAACTCAACACTCACCCTTACCCTAAACCTCACCCTAACCATAACCCGAACCCTCACCCCATCCTAATCCTCACTGTTACCCTTAAACTCACCCTAACGCTAACCCTCACAATAACCCTAACCCTAAACTTCACCCTAACCCTAACCCTAATCCTCAGACTAACCCTAAACCTCAACCTAACCCTAACCCTAACCCTAAACTTCACCCAAACCTTACCCTCACCCTAACCCTAACCTTAACCCTAACCGTATCCCTCAGACTAAACCTAACCCTCACATTAACCCTGAACCTAACCCTCAGCCTAACCCTCACCCTAACCCTCACCCTAACACTGAGGCTAACCCTAACACTCACTCTCACCCTAACCCTCACCATTACACTTACTCCCACCCTAACCCTAACCCTAACCTTCACCCTCACCCTTACCCTCACCCTCAGCCTAAACCTAACACTAACCCTAATCCTAATCCTAACTCTCAACTTCACCCTCACCCGAACCCTAACACTATTCCTATCCCTAACCGGCACCCTCACCCTCACCCTAATCCTCAGCCTCACACTCAAACTGACCCTAACCCTAAAGCTAACACTACCCCTCACTCTAAACCAAAGCCTGACGCTAACCCTAACCCTAACATTCACCTTCACCCTTAACCTAACCCTCACCTTAATCCTAACCCTCACACTAAAGGAAATGCTAAGCCTAACTCTCATTCTAACACTTACCCTCACCCTCACCCTTACCCTAACCCTAACCCTATCCTTCACACTAACCCTAACCCTCAGCCTAAACATAACCCTACCACTCATCCTGACCCTAGCCCTAACCCTAACCCTCACAAAAACCCTAACCCTCAACATAACCTTAAACCTACCCCTCACCCTACACCTCACACAAACCCTCAACTTCACCCTAACCCTCAACCTAACCCTAACACTCACCCTGAACCTAAAACTCACCCTAACCCTAAAAGTAAACCTAACCCTCAGCCTCACACTAACCCTCAGCCTTACCCTTACCTTCACCCTAACCCTCACTCTAACCATAACCCTAACCCTATCCCTCACCATAACACTCAACCTAAGCCTAAACCTAACCCAAACCCTCACCCTAACTATCACCCTAACCCTAACCCTCACCCTCACCCTAACTCTCACACATAGACTTATCCCCTCCCTAACCCTAACCGTAACCCTAACCCTCACACTAACCCTAACCCTCAACCTAACCGTAAACTTAACCCTCACCCTAACACTCACCCTAACCCTAACCCTAACCCTCACGCTAACCCTAACCCTAACCCTCACACTAAGCCTAACCCTAACCCTAACCCTAACCCTAACCCTCACCCTCAACAACAATCTAACCCTAACCCTAATCCTAACCCTAACCCTAACATTAATCCTAAACCTAACCCTCACCCTCACCCTCAACCTAATTCTAACACTTACCCAACCCTAACCCACACCCTAACTCTAACCATCACCGAATCCTAACGCTCACCCTCACACTCACCCTAACCCTAACCCTTACACTCACCTGAACCCTAACCCTAACCCTAAACTTAACCTTGACCCTAACACTCGCATTAATCCGAACCTTAAACCTAACCCTAAACTTCACCCTCACCCTAACCCTTAGCCTACCCCTCACCCTAACCCTAAACATAACCCTAATCTTAATCCTCACACTAACACTAAGCTTCACCCTAATGCTAACCCTAATCCTAAGCCTCACCCTAACCCTTACCCTCACCATAACCCTAACCTTAACCCTAACACTAACACTGTGACGAAACCTAACCCTCACCCTAAAACTACCCCTACCCCTCAGCCTAACCCTCACCCTAATCCTCACCTTAACACTCAGGCAAACCCTAAACCTCACCCTCACCCTAAACCTCATCCTAACCCTTAACCTCACCTAACCCTAACCCTAACCCTAACCCTAACCTTCACCCTCACACTAATTCTATCCCTAACCCTAAGGCTCCCCCTCACTCTAAACCTCACCCTAAACCTAACCCAAACCCTTACCCTAACCCTAACCCTAGACCTAACCCTCACCCTCAATGTAACCCTCACCAACACCCTAAATCTCCCCCTCCCCTCACCCTAACACTCAGCCTCACCCTAACACTAATCCTAATCCTAACCCTAACCCTAAACCTAACCCTCACCCTTGCCCTAACCCTAACCCTCCCCTTCACCCTCAGCTTCAGCCAAACCTAATTCTAATACTAATCCTAACCCTAACCCTCACTCTCACGCTAACACTAAACCTAACTCTAACCCTACCTCTCAGTATAACCCTCACCCTAACCCTCACCCTATCCCTAACCCTAACCCTAACCCTAACCCTAACCCTCACCCTAGCTCTCACCCTTACCGTAACCCTAAACCTAACACTTACCCTAACCCTACCCCTAAATCCTAATCCTAACCCTCACCCTAACATGAACCCCAACCCTAACCCTCTACTGATTACATCCTTGACGGCTACACTCTATTCAACCTGAGGAGTAAGTTGAACCTGTACTTATGGTACTCTGTGAAAGTTTGGAGAACTACACCTCAGTTGTTTGGGACGTGACAACTGTCCATCCTGGAATACGGATGGCACTAGTTATATCAGGCTCTAATTAGTCCACCGTTGTGTTCAGCTGAATGACTTCTGCCAGAAACACTCAGAATGAGGTTCTGAGTTATTGCAAGACAGGTGCGTTTCACTCCTTTTCAAGGGTTTTTAGGAAGAATTTCAGATTCTGCCTGGCTGTAGGCTTCCGTATGTTCCTGGTAAACATCTAATTGTAAACGCCAACCCTAACCCTAACCCTAACGCTGTCCATAACCCTAACCCTAATCCTAACCCTCACATTAACCCTAACCCTCACCCTCACCCTAACTTAACCCTAAACCTAACCATAACCCTAATCCTATCCCTCATCTTAACACTCACCTTAACACTCAAACTAACCCTAACCCTCACTCTCACCCTAACCCTCACCCTAACCCTTACCCTCATACTAACCCTATCCGTAACCCTAACCCTCACACTAAACCTAACGCTCACCCTAAACCGAACCCTACCTCACCCTAACCCTAACCCTAAGTCTAATCCTAACGCTCACCCTCACCCTAGCCCTCACCCTAACCCTAATCCTAAACTCAAACATCACTCTAACCCTAACCCTCACCCTCATCCTAAACCTTACCCTAACCTTTACACTCACCCTAATTCTAACCATAAACCTAACCCTCACTCTCACACTCACCCTCACCCTCAGCCTATCCCTTACTGTAAACCTAATCCTAACCCTAAACTTCACCCTGACCCTGACCCTGACCCTCACCCTCACCCTAACCCTAACCCTTACCTAACCTAAACCCTAACCCTCACCCTCACCCTCAACCTAAACCTAACTCTCATCCTCAGCCTAACCTTAACCATAACAATCACCTTAATCCCAATCTAAACCTCACCGTCACCCAAAGAATTAACCTAAACCTAACCCTAACCCTAACCCTCACACAAACCCTAACCCTCACCCTCACACTCATGCTAACCTTAAGCCAAACCCTAATCCTAACACTAACCCTTACACTCACCCTAACCCTAACCCTAACCCCAAACCTAACCCTCACCCTCACCCTCACCCTAACCCTAAACATAACCCTAACCCTCACCCTTACCTAACCATAACCCTCACCCTAAACCTACCCTAAACCCTAACCATAACCCTTAACCTAAACTTAACCCTAACGTTATCCTAACCCTCACACTAAACCTAACCCTAAACTTTACCCTAACCCTCACCCTAATCCTCACCCTAACCTTAACCCTAACCCAAACCCTCCCCCTCACCCTAAACATTAACCTAAACCTTACCCTCATCCTCACCCTAACCCTCACAATAAACCTAACCCTCACCCTAAACCTAACACTAACACCTACCCTCACCCTCAAGCTCACCCTCAGCCTAACACTAACCTTAACCCTAATCCAAACACTAATCCTCACCCTCACCCTCAACCTAACCCTAACTGGAACCCTAACACTCACCCTCAAACTAACACTCACCCTCACTTTAAACCTCATCCCCAGCCTCACCCTCAACCTAAACCTAACCCTAACCCTCACCCTAAGCGTAACCCTGACCCTTACACTAACCCTAATCCAAACCTTAACCCTCACACTCACCCTAACCCTCAACCTTAACCTAGCCCACACCCTAACCCTAAACCTCACCCTAACTCTAACCCTCACCCTAACCCTCACCCTCATCCTAACCCTCAACCGAACCCTTACCCTCACCCTAACCCTAACTCTCACACTAACCCTAACACTATCCCTCACCTTAAGCCTCATCCTAACACTAAGCCTAAACCTACCACTCACCACAAACCTAACCCTAACCCTAACACTCACCATCACCCTCAGAATAACCCTAACCCTAACCCTAATCCTAACCCTATACCTCACCCTCAACCTCACCCTAATTCTAACCCTAAACCTAACCCTAATCCTCACCCTCACCCTAACCCTAACTCTACCTCTCACCCTAACTCTAACACTCACCCTAAACCTAATCCTCACCCTCACCCTCACCGTAACTATAAACCTCACGCTAACCCTCAACCTAAACTTAACTCTAACCCTAACCCTAAACCTCACCCTAAACTTCACCCTAAACCTTACCCTCACTCTAACCCTAACCCTAACCCTAACCCTCACACTAATCTTTACCCTCAAACTAACCCTACTATACCCCTCACCCTAACCCTCACCCTAACACTAATACGAACTAACCATCAGCCTAACCCTAACCTTAACCCTCGCCCTCACTCTAACCCTCCCTGTCAACCTAATCCTCACCTTCACCCTAACCCTCACCCACAACCCAACCCTCACCCTCACCCAAAACCTCACCCTATCCCTAAGCCTAACCCTAACCCTAACCCTCACCCACAACCTCACCCTCAACCTAACACTCACCCACAACCTCACCCTCAACCTAACACTCATGCTAACCGTAAACCTCACTTTCAGCCTACCCTCCTCCTAACCCTTACCATCACCCTAACACTATCCCTAACCACAACACTCACACTAAACCTAGCCCTCAGGCTTACCCTAACCCTACCACTCACACTAACCCTAACACTAAACCTAACCCTAAACCTCACCCTAACCCTAAGCCTAATAGTAACCCTCACCCTCACTCTAGCCCTCACCCTAACCCTAATCCTAACCTTAACCCTCAACCTAAACCTAAACCTCACCCTAACCCTAACCCTCACCCTCACCCTAACACTTCCCTAAATATAACCCTAACATTAACCCTAACTCTCACCCTAAACCTAACCCTTAACCCTAACCCTCACCATAACCCTCACCATAACCCAAACCCTAACACTAACCATCCCCCTCACCCTAACACTAAACCTAATCCTTACCCTCATCCTCAACCTAAACCTCACAACAAACCTATCCCTCACCCTAACCCTAACACTAACCATCACCCTCACCCTCAAACTCACCATCAGCCTAACCCTAAACCTAACCCTAATCCAAACACTAACACTCACCCTCACCCTCAACCTAACCCTAACCCGAAACCTAACCATCCCCTCACACTCAATCTCACCCTCATCTTAAACCACAGCCTCAGCCTCACCCTCAAACTAAACCTAACCCTAACCCTAACACTCACCCTAAACGTAACACTGACCCTAAGCCTACCCTTACCCACACACTCACCCTCACCCTCACCCTCACCCTCACCCTAACCCTTAACCTCACCCTAACCCTCCACTTCACCCTAGCCCTCACCCTAATCCTAACTCTAACCCTAACCCTCACCCAAAACCTAACCCTCAACCTAACCCTCACCCTCATCCTAAACCTCACCCTAAAACTTACCCTTATCCTAACCCTAAACTTCACACTAAACCTAACCCTCGCCCTAACCCTAACCCTACCCCTCACCTTAACCCTCATCCTAACCCTAAGCCTAACCCTAACACTCACCCTAACCCTAAGCCTAACCATAACACTCACACTGACCCTCAGCCTAATCCTAACCCTAACCCTAATCCTAACCCTATTCCTCACCCTCACACTCACCCTAATTCTAACCCTAACCCTAACCCTAAATGTACCACTCACTCTAACCCTTACCATAACCCTAAACCTAACCCTAACACTCACCCTCACCCTCACCCTCAGCCTAACCCTAACCTTCACCCTATACCTTACCCTCACCCTAACCTAACCCTAACCCTTACCCTAACACTCACCCAAACCCTAATCCTAACACTTACCCTAAACCTAACCCTAACCCTCAGTCTCACCCTAACACTCACCCTAACACTTAACCTAAAATTAACTCTCAAACTCACCGTCACTCTAACACTCAACCTAACCCTAACCCTCACCAACACATTAACCCTCACAATAACTCTCACCCTCACACTAAACATCACCCTAAACCTAAACCTCAACCTAACCCTAAACATAACCCTCACCCTAAACCTAACACTAAAACTAACACTCACCCTCCTCCTAACCCTCATCCTTACCCTTACCTTCACAATCACCCTCACCCTAACCCTAATTCTAACCCTAACCCTCACCCTAACCCTAATCCTAACCCTAAACCAAACCCTAACCCTCACCCTAACCCTCAATTTAACCCTAAACCTAACCCTAACCCTCAGCCTAACACTCAAACTAACCCTTACCTTCACCCTAATCCTAACATTAACCCACACACTAACCCTAACCCTCACCCTAACAATAAAACTACCCCTCACCTAACCCTCATCCTAACCCTAACCCTAATCTTAACCCTCACCCTCACCATAAACCGAACCTTAACCCTAAACCTCAACCTAACCCAAACCTCACCCTCACCCTCACCCTCAGTCTAACCCTATCCCTAAACCTAATCCTTACCCTAACACTCACCCTCATGCTCACCCTCACCCTAAACCTAACCCTAAACCTAACCCTCACCCTAACCCTAACCCTCAGGCTAACCCTCACGCTAACCCTAACCCTAACCCTCTCTTTCACCATAACCCTAAACAAAACAATAACCCTAACCCTCACCCTACCCCTCAACCTAACCATTAACCTAACCCTAATCCACACCCTCACCCTAACCTTAAACCTAACCCTAAATCTCCCCCTAACCCTAAGCTTCACCCTAACACAAACCCTAAGCCTCATCAACACCCTAACACTCACCTTCACCCTAAACCTATCCCTAACCCTCACCCTCATCCTAATCCTCACCCTTGCCCTTACCCTCACGGTAACCAGAACCCTAAGCCTAATCCTAACCCTCACACTAACACTAAGGCTCACATTAACCCTAATGCTATGCCTCAACCTAACCCTCAACATAAACCTAACCCTAATCCTAACCCTCACCCTAACCCTAACCCTTACCTTCAATCTCACCCTAACCCTAACCCTAAACCTACCCCTCACCCTAACCCTCAACCTAAACCTAACCATAAACCTAACCCTAACGCTTGCCCTCACTCTCACTGTTACCCTAAACCTAACCCTAACCCTCAACCTAACGCTAAACCTAACCCTAACCCTTACCTTAAACCTAACCCTAACAATAACCCTAACCCTGACCCTAAACCTAAACCTAAACTTTACCCTAAATCTCACCCTAACCCTCACCCTAAGCCTAACCTTAACCCTACCTCTACCACTAACTCTAAGCCTCAACCTAACCATTACCCTCATGCTCACCCTAACCCTCACAATAAACCTAACCCTCACCCTAATCCTAACACTAACCCTCACCGTCACTCTCTTGCTCACCCTCAGCCTAACACTAATCCTAACAATAATGAAAACCCAACCCTCACCCTCACCCTCAAGCTAACCCTAATCTGAAACCTAATCCTCACCCTCAAACTCACCCTCACCCACACCTTAAACTTCAGCCTCAGCCTCAATCTCAACCAAATCACAACCATAAGTCTCAAACTCACTCTAACTCTAAAGCTCACCCTAACCCTCAACCTAACCCTAACTCTAAACCTAACCCCCACCCTTACCATGGACCTCACCCTAACCCTAACCCTCACCCTAATTCTAACCCTCAACCTAACCCTCACCCTCATCCTAACACTCAACTTAACCCTTAACCTCACCCTAACCCTAACCCTCACCCTAACCCTCATCCTAAAACTAAAATAAACCCTAACCGCCACCCTAAACCTAACCTGAACGCTTAGCCTCACCCTAATCGTTTCCATCACCCTAACCCTAAAGCCTAACCATCACACTAACCCTAAACCTCACCCTAACCATAACCCAACCCCTCACCCTAACCCTCATCCCAAACCTAACACTAACCCTAACACTAACCCTAATCCCTCACCCTAAACCTAACCCTAACCCTAACCCTCACCCTAACCCAAACCCTCACCCTCACTCTAAACCTAACCCTAACCATAACCCTAACATTAACCCTAACCCTCAGCCTAACACAAACCCTAACACTCACATTCACCCTAACCATAAAAAAACCCTAAACCTAACCCTCACCCTACTCCTCATCCTAAACCTTAACCTAACTCTAACACTCACACTAACCTTCACCCTCACTCTCAGCCTAAACCTAACCCAAACCCTAATGCTAAGCCTAAGCCTAACCCTCACTCTCACCCTCACCCTAATCCTAACCCCAACCCTAACCCTCACCCTCACCCTCACCCTAACCCTAAACCTAACACTAACCCTCACCCTAACCCTAAACCTCACCCTAACACTAACCCTAACCCTGACCCTTAAAAAAAACATAGCCCTAACATTAAACCTAACCTCACCCTAAAGCTAAACGTAAACTTAACCATAACCCTCACCCTAACCCTAAGCCAAACCCTCTCCCTCACCCTAACACTCAACCTAACCCTTACCGTCATCTTCAGGCTAACCCTCAGAATAAACCTAACACTCATCCTCACCCTCACGCTCACCCTCAGGCTAACCATAGCACTAACACTAATCCAAACACTAACACTTACCCTCACTCTCACGCTAACCCGAACACGAACCCTAACGCTCACCCTCACACTCACCCTCACCCTCACCTTAAACCTCAGCCTCAGCCTCAACCTCACCCTAACCCCAACCCTAACCCTTACACTAACCATAACCCTGACCCTAACCCTAACCCAAACACACACCCTAACCCTAACCCTCACCCTCACCCACACCCTAAACCACACCCTAGCCCTCACCCTAACGCTAACCCTAACCCTAAACCTCACTCTAACTATAAGCCTCACCCTAACCCTCAGCCTCATCTTAACCCTCACCCTAACCCTTACCCTCACCCTAATCCTAAACTTCACACTAACCCTAACCCTCACCCTAACCCTAAACCTGCACCTCACCTTATAACTTATCCTAACCCTAAGCCTAACCCTAACACTCACCCTAACCCTAACACTCAGCCTCACCCTCAGCCTAACCCTAACCCTATCCCTAATCCTAACCCTATTACTCACCCTCACCCTCACCCTAATTCTAACCCTAAACCTAATTCTAACCCTCACCCTCACCCTCACCCTAACTCTAACTCTCACCCTAACCCTAACTCTGACCCTAACACTATCCCTAACCCTCACCCTCACCGTAACTCTAAACCTCACCCTAACCGTCAATTTAACCCTCATCCTAAACCTAATTCTAACCCTAACACTCACCCTAACCCTAACCCTCACTCTAACTCTAATCCTAACATTCACACTAATCCTAACCCTCACCATAACCCTAAAAATACCCCTAAGCCTAAACCACACCCAAACACTAATACGAACCCTAACCTTCACGGTAAACCTAACCTTAACCCTCGCCCTCACTCTAACCCTCCCCGTCAACCTAACCCTCAACTTTTTCCTAACCCTCAACCACAACCCAAACCTCACCCTCACACAAACACTCACCCTATCCCTAACCCTAAACCTAAACCTAACCATTACCCGCAAACTCACCCTCACACTAACCCTGACCTAACCCTCACACTAACCCTAACCCAGACCATAAACCTAACCCTAACCTAACCCTCAACCTCACCTTCTCCCTAACCCTAACCTTAACACTCACCCTAATGCTCACCTTAACATTCATGCCAACCCTAAACCTCACTCTCACCTTACCCTCATCCTAACCCTTACCCTCACCCTAACCCTATCCCTAACCATATACCTCACACTAAAACTAACCCTCACCCTCACCCTAACCCTAACCCTCACACTAACCCTAACCCTAACCCTAACCCTAACCCTAACCTTAACCTTAAGCCATACCCTCACCCTCACCCTAACACTCACCTTCACCTTAGTCCACACCCTAAACCTAGCCCTAACCCTAACACTAATCCTCACCCTAATCCTCACCCTCAATCTAACCCTTACCCTCAGCCTAACCCTCATGCCGACCCCAACCCTAACCCAACCCCTAACCTTAACCTTAAACATCAAGCTAACCCTCAACCTCATCCTAACCCTTACCCTAACAATTACCCTCACCCTAACCCTAAACCTAAACCTAACCCTCACCCTCACCCTTACACTTATCCTCACCCTAACCTTAAACCTAACCCTCAAACTAACCCTAATCCTAACCCTAACCGTAACCCTAATCCTTACCCTGACTCTAACCCTAACCCTAACCCTAACCCTCACCCTCACCCTCACCCTGACAGTAACCATATCCCTAACCCTAAACCTCACCCTAACCCTCACCCTAACCCTAACGTTAAACTAACCCTAACCTAACCCTAACCTTCACACTAACCCTAACCCTCAGCCTAACCCTAAGCCTTACCCTTACCCTAACCCTAACCCTCACACTCACCCTAACCCTCACCCTAAACCTAAACCTAATCCTAACTCTAAACTTCACCCTCACACTCACTCTCACCCTCCCCCTAACCCTTAACCTAACCTAATCCTAACCCTAACCCTCACCCTCACCCTAACCCTAAACCTAACCCTAACCCTAAACTTTACTCTCAACCTAAACCTAACAATAACCCTAACCCTAACCCTAACACTAATCCTAATCCTAACCCTCACCCTCACCCTAAAACAAAACCTAACCCTTATCCTAACCCTTACCCTAAGCCTCAATGTAAACGTAAGCCTCACCCTAACCCTCACCGTCACCGGAACCCTAACCCTACCCCTCAGCCTAACCTTCACACTAACCCTAACCCTCACCCTCAGCCTGACCCTAATCCTAAACATAAACCTCACCTTAACCCTCATCTTCATTCTAACCCTCACCCTAACCCTTATCCTCACCCTAACCCTAAACCTAACCCTAATCCTAAACCTCACACTAACCCTTATACTCAACCTAACTCAAACCCTAATACTAACCTTAAACCTCACGCTAACCCTCACCCTATCCTAACCATAACCCTAACCCTAACCCTCACCTTACCCCTCACCCTAACACTAACCCTAACCCTAACTGTAACCCTCACCGTCATGCTAACCCTCACCGTCACACTTACCCTCACGGTAACCCTAAGCCTCACCCTAACTATAACACTAACCCTAAACATAACCCTAACCCTCACTCTCACCCTAACACTCACACTAACCCTTACCCTAAACCTAAACCTCAAACTCACTGTCAGCATAACACTCACCCTAACCCTAACCCTCACACACAGACTAACCCTCACTCTCACCCGAAACCTCACCCTCACTCTAAACATCACCCTAACCCTAACCTGCACCCTAAACCTAACCCTAACCCTCATGCTAACCCTAACCCTCACCCTATCCCTAAGCCTAAGCCTAACCCTAACACTAATCCTAAACCTAACACTCACCCCCACCCTAACCCTAAACCTATCCCTAACACTACCCTCACACCCTAACCCTAATACTAACCCTCACACTCACCGTACTCTAACCAAAACCCTAGCCATAACTGTCAACGTACCCCTCACCACAACTCTTAACCTAACCCATACCCTCACCCGCACCCTTACCCTAAACATAACCCTCAATTTCACCCTAAACCTAACCCTCACCCTGACCCTAAACTTAACCCTCATCCTAACGCTAACACTCACTCTCACCCAAACTCTATCCCTAACCCTCACCCACATCCTAACGCTCACTTTTACCCTTAACCTCACATTAACCCTAAACCTAACCCTAACCTTCACATAAAGACTAAGGCTCACACTAACCCTAAATCTACCCCTCACCCTTACCCTCAACGTAAACCTAACCCTAACTGTAACCCTTACCCTAACCATAAACCTCAGCCTAAACCTCAACGTAACCCTCACCCTCACCCTCACCCTAATCCTAACCCTAAACCTAACACTAACCCTCATCCTAACCCTAACCGTAACCCTAAACCTAACCCTAAACCTAACCTTTACCCTAAACCTAACCCTAACATTAACCCTAACCCTAACCCTGACCCTAAAACTAACCCTAACATTAAACCTAACCCTCAACCTAAACCTAACCCTAAACTTAACCCTAACCCTCACCCTAAACCTAAACCTCCCCCTCCCCCTAACCCTCAACCTAATACTTACCCTCATCCTTACCAAAACCCTCACAATAAACATAACCCTCACCATAAACCTAACACTAACCCGCACCCTCACGCTCACCCTCAGCCTAAACCTAATCCTCAACCTAACCCTCACCCTAAACCTAACCCTAACCCTAACCCTCCCCCTCACCCTATCCCTAAACCTAAAACCTACGCTCATCCTCACCCTAACCCTCACCCTAACCCTAACACTAAGCCTCACCCTCACAATAACCCTAATTCAAACTCTCACCCTAACCCTCACCCTCACCCTAACCCTAAAACTAACGCTCACCCTAACCCTCACCCTAACCCTAAACCCCACCATAACCCTGACCCTGACCCGAACCATAACTCTACCCCTCAGCGTAACACTCACAATAACTCTAAACCTCACCCTCACTCTAAAACTCACCCTAACACTTACCCTCACCCTAAGTCTAAACCTAACACTAACCCTAACCTTACACCTCAACCAAACCCTAACCCTCAGCCTAACCCTAACCCTAACACTAACCTTAAACCTCACCCTAACCCTCACCCTACCCTATCCATGACCCTAACCCTGACCTTCATCCTACGCCTCACCCTAACCCTAAACCTCACCCTAACCCTCACCCTCAGCCTAACACTGAAACTAATCCAAATCCTCACCGTACCCCTCACTCTCACACTAAGCCTAACTCTAACCCTAACACTAATCCTAAACCAAACCCTCCCCCTCCCCCTAACCCTAAACCTAATCCTCACCCTAACCCTAAACCTAACACTCACCCTGACACTAAACTTCACGGTCACCCTAACCCTCATTCTACACTAATCCTCACCGACACCCTAACCCTCACCCTCACCTTCACCCGCACCCTAACCCTCACCCTCACCTTAGTCCTCACCCTAACCCCAAACCTAAATCTAACCCTCACCCTAACCCTAAACCTAACCCTAAACCTCACACTAAGCCTAACCCTCACACTAACACTAACCCTACCCCTCACCATAACCCTCATCCTAAACCTAAACCTAACCCTCACACTCACCCTAACCCTAACCCTAAACCTCACCCTAACCCTATCCCTAACCCTCACCCTCATTCTAACCCTCAACCTTTCCCTTTCCCTCACGGTAACCCTAACCCTGTCCCTAACCCTTACCCTCACACTAACACTAAGGCTCACACTAACCCTAACCATACCCCTCACCCTTACCCTCAACCAAAACCTAACACTAACCGTTACCCTCACCCTAACACTAACCCTCAACCTAACCCTCACCCTCACCCTCACCCTAACCCTAAACCTAAACCTAAACCTCACCCTAACCCAAACCCTAACCCTAAACCTAACCGTAACCCTAAACCTAACCCTAACATTAACCTTTTTCTTACCCCTTACCCTAAACCTACCCCTAACATTAACCCTAACCCTCAACCAAAACCTAACCCTAAACTTAACCTAACCCTCACCCTAACCCTAAACCTCCCCCTCGCCCTAACCCTCAACCTAATCCTTACCTTCATCCTCAACCTAACCCTCACAATAAACCTAACCCTCACCAAAACCTTAATAGTAACCCTCACCCTCACGTTCACCCTCAGCCTAACCCTAACACTCACCCTAACCCTCAACCTAAACCTTACCCTCATCCTCACCCTACCCTCACCCTAACCCTAACACTAAGCCTCACCCTCACCCTAACCCTAACTCTAACTCTCACCCTAACCGTCACCCTCAATCTAACCCTAAACCTAACCCTCACCGTAATCCTCACCCAAACCCTAACCCTCACCCTCACCCGAACCCTAACCCTACTCCTCATCCTAACCCTCACACTAACTCTAACCCACACCCTCACTCTAACCCTCACCCTAACCCTTACACTCACCCTAAGCAAAACCTAACCCTAACCCTAAACCTCAACCTAACCCAAACACTGAGCCCTACCCTAACCCTAACACTAACCTTAAACCTCACCCTAACCCTCACCCTACCCTATACATAACCCTAACCCTAACCCTCACCCTACACCTCACCCTAACCCTAACCCTCACCCTCACCATAACCCTAAAACTATCCCAAAACCTGACCCTACCCCTCACCCTCACCTTAAGCTTAGTCCTAACCCTAACACTAATCCTAAACCAAACATTCCCCCTCCCCCTATCCCTAAACCTAATCCTCACCCTAATCCTAACCCTAACCCTCACACTCACCCTCACAGTCCCCGTAACCCTCACCCTACAGTAACCCTCACCGACACCGTAACCCTCAACCTCACCCTCACCCTCACCCTCACCCTAGCCCTCACCCTAGCTCTCAGCCTAACTAACCCTAAACCTAAGCCTCACCCTAACCCTAAACCTAACCCTAAACCTCACACTAAGCCTAAGCCTCACACTAACCCTAACCGTACCCTTCACCGTAACGCTCATCCTAAACCTAACCCTAACCCTCACCCTCACCCTAACCCTAACCCTAACCCTAACCCTACCCCTCAACCTGAACCTCATACTAAACCTAACCCTAATCTTAACACTCACACTCATCCTTAACCTAACGTTAAACCTCACCCTCACCCTCACCCTCAGCCTAACACTAACCCTCACCTTAACCCTCAATCGACTCTAACCCTCACCGACTACCTAACCCTCACCCTCACCATCACCATCACTCTAACCCTCACCCTCATCCTAGCCATCAGCCTAACCCAAACCCTAACCATAACACTAACCCTAACCCTCAAACTAACCCTCACCCTCACCCTAACCCTAACCCTAACCCAAACCCTCACCCTAACACACAACCAAACCCTAACCTTACACAAACCCTAACCCTCACCCTAACACTAACCTTAAGCCTAACCCTAAACCTCACTCTACCCCTCACCCTAACCCTAAACCTAACCCTAATCCTAACCCCACCCTCATCCTAACCCACACCGCTACACTTACCCTCACGGTAACCCAAACCCTATCCCTAAGTCTAACACTAACCCTAAACCTAACCCTAACCCTCAACCTCACCATAACACTCACCCTAACCCTTACCCTAAACCTAAACCTCAAACTCACCGTCACCCTAACACTCACACTAACCCTAACCCTCACACACACACTAATCCTCACTCTCACCCGAAACCTCACCCTCACCCTAAAACTCCCCTCACCCTACCCCTAACCCGAACCCTAACCCTAACCCTAACCCTCATCCTAACCCTAACCCTCACCCTCACCTTAACCCTAAGCCTAAGCCTAACCCTAACACTAATCCTAAACTTAACACTCAACCTCACCCTAACCCTAAACCTATCCCTAAAACTCACCCTCAACCTACCCCTCACAATAACCCTTAAACTAACACTAACCCTCACCCTCACCCTAACCATAATCTAACCCTAAACCTAACCCTCAACCTGACCCTAAACCTATCCCTCATACTCACCCTAGCACTCACCCTAAACCCAAACATCACCCTCATCCTAACCCTCACCATTACCCTTACCCACACATTAACCCTAACCCTAAACCTAACCCTAACCCTCAAACTAACACTAAGGCTCACACTAACCCTAACCCTAACCCTCACCCTTCCCCTCAACCTCAACCTAACCCTAATCCTAATGCTCACCCTCATCCTCACCCTCCCCCAAACCCTAAACATAGCCCTCACCCTAACCCTCAACCTAAACCTAACCCTAACCATAACCCTCAAGCTAACTCTAACCCTCAACCTCACCCTCAGCATAACCCTAACCCAAACCCTAATCCTAACCCAAAGCCTCACCCTCACCCACACACTAATCCTAACCCTCACCTTAACCCTAACTATACCCCTCACCATAACCCTCAACCTAACACTAATACCAACCCGAACCATCACCCTAACACTAATTTAACCCTCGCCCACACTCTAACCCTCCCTGTCAACCTAACTCTCAACTTTACCCTAAACCTCACACACAACTTAACCCTCACACAAACCATTACCCTATTCCTAACCCCAACCCTAAACCTAACCCTCAACCTCAACCTCACCCTCACCCTAACCCTATCCCTAACCCTCACCATAACCCTACCCCGACCCTAACCCTAACCCTAACCCATACTCTAACCCTCACCCTCACCCTCACCCTCATGCTAACCCTCACCCTATCTCTAGCACTCACCCTAATCCTAACTCTAAACTTAACACTCACCCTTACAATAACCCTCACCCTAACCCTCACCCTCATCCTAAACCTCACCCTAAGCCTTATCCTCTTCCTAACCCTAACCCTCACCCTAACCCTAACCCTACCCCTCACCTTAACACTCATCCTAAACCTAAGCCTAACCCTAACCCTCATCCTAAACCTAACCCTAAAACTCACCCTGAACCTCAGCCTAACCCTAACCCTAACACTAATCCTAACCCTATTCCTAACCCTCACACTCACCCTAATTCTAACCCTAACTATACCCATCACCCTAACCCTAAAACTAACCCTAAACCTCACCCTCACCCTCACCCTCAGCCTAACGCTAACCCTCACCTTAAACCTTATCCTCACCCTACCCTAACCCTAACCCTAACACTCACACAAAATTTAACCCTAAGCCTAACCCTAAACCTAATCCTAACCCTCACCCTCACCCTAAAAATCACCCTAAACCTTACACTAAACCTAACCATAAACTCACCGTCAACCTAACACTCACCCTAACCCTAACCCTCACCCACACCCTAACCCTAACCCTCACCCACACCATAACCTTCACCCTCATCCTCACCCTCACCCTCACCCAAACACTCACTCTCACACTAAACATCACCCTACCCCTAACCCGCACCCTAACCCGAACACTAACCCTCAACCTAAACCTAACCCTAACACTAACCCTCACCCTAACCCTTACCCTCACCCTCACCCTAACCCTCACCCTCACCCTCAAGCTCACCCTCAGCCTAACCCTCAACCTAAACCTAACCCTAACCCTATCCCTCACGCTAAACCTAACCCTCACCCTCACCCTCAATCTAACCTTAACCCAAAATCGAATCTTAACCCTAAGTCTCACACTCACCCTATCCCTAACCCCAATCCTAACCCTCAACCTCACCCTCATTCTAATGATAAAATTAACCCTAAACCTCACCCTAACACCAAGCCTCACACTAAACCTCAGCCTCATCCTAACCCTCAACCTAACGCTTATCCTCAACCTAACCCTAACCCTCACCCTAACCCTAACCCTCACCTTAACCCTCATCCTAACTCTAAGTCTAACCCTAACAATCACCCTAACCCTAACACTCACCCTTAACCTAAACCAAACCCTCACCCTCACCCCAACTCTAAACCTAACCCTAACCCTCAACCTAACCCTAACTATAACCCTAACCCTAAACCTCACCCAAAACCTCACCCTAACCCTTACCCTCACTCTAACAATAACCCTAACCCTAACCCTCACAGTAATCCTAACCTTCACCCTAACCCTAAATATACCCCTCAGTCTAACCCTCACCCTAACACTAATACGAACCCTAACCATCACCCTAACCCTAACCTTAACTCGTGCCCTCACTCTAACCCTCCCAGTCAACCTAACCCTCACCTTTACCCTAATCCTCACCCACAACCCAACGCTCACCCTCACCCAACCCTCACCATATTCCTAAACCTAAACTTAAACCTCACCCTAACACTCATGATAACACTAAAACTCATTGTCACCCTAACCTCATCCTAAACCTTAACCTCAACCTAACCCTATCCCTAACCATAACTCTCACACTAACCCTACCCCTCACACTATCCCTAATCTTAACCCTAATCCGCACCCTCAACCTAAACCTTACATTCACTCAAACCCTCACACTCACCCTAATCCTAACCCTAACCCTAACCTTAACCTTAAACACAAACCTAACCCTAACCCTCAACCTCACCTTAACCCTCACCCTAACAATTACCCTCATCCTAACCCTAACCCTAACCCTAACCCTCACCCTCACGCTAACCCTCACCCTCATCATAACCCTAACCCTAACCTTAAACCTAATCCTCAGCCTCACCCTCACATTAACCTTAACCGTAACCATAATCCTCAACCTGACCCTAACCCTAACCCTAACCATAACCCTAACCCTCACCCTCACCCTAACCATCAACGTCCTCCGAAGCCTCACCCTACCCTAACCCTCACTGACACCCTCACCCTCACCCTAACCCTAACCCTCACCCTAGCCCTCATCCTAACCCTAACCCTAACCCTAAACCTAACCCTCACACTAACCCTTAATCTCACACTAACCCTAACCCTACTCCTCACACTAACCCTCATCCTAATCCTCACCCTAAACCTCACCCTCAACCTAACCCTAACCCTAACCCTCAACCTAACCCTAAAACTCACCCTCACCTCACGCTCATCCTAAACCTAACACTGCCCCTCACCATAACCCTCATGCTAACCCTAACCCTAACCCTAACACTCACATTAATCCTAAACCTAACCCTAAACCTCACGCTCAGCCTAAAACCAACCCTCACCCTAACCCTTACCCTCACCTTCCCTAACCCTAACCCTAAACCTCACCCTCAAAATAACACTCACCCAAACTCAAACACAACACTAACCCTAACTCTCACCCTAACCCTCACCCTCACCCTAACACTAACCCTAAAACAAACCCTCACCCTACCCCTCATCCTCAGCCTAAGACTAAGCCTAAACCTAAGACTAATCCTAAACCTAACCCTCACCCTCACCCTATCCCTAAACCTAAACCTCACCCTAACCCGAAACCTAAACCTAACCCTCACCCTCACCTTCATCGTAACCCTAACCCTAACCTAACCTTAAACATCACCCTAAACCTCACACTAACCCTAACCCTCACCCTCATCCTAAACCTCACGCTAACACTTACCCTCACCCTAAATCTAACCCTTAACCTAAACCTCACACTATGCCTAACCCTCACCCTAATCCTAACCCTACCACTCAACCCAACCCTCATCCTAACAATTATCCTAACCCTAATCCTCACCCTAACCCTATCACTAACCCTTACCCTCACGCTCATCCTAACCCTCACCTGCAAGGTAACCCTCACCCTAACACTAACCCTCACCCATAACCTAAACCTAAGCCTCACCCTCACTCTCACCATACACTTAACCCTCACCTTAGTCCTCACCCTAAACCTAAATCTAACACTAACCGTAAACCTCACCCTAATCCTCACCCTCAACCTAACACTTACACTCATCCTAACCTTCACCCTGAAACTAACCCTAACCCAACCCCTAACCTTAACCTTAAACATCACCCTAACCCTTAACATAAAAATAACCCTCATCCTATCCCTCACCCCAACAATTACCCTCAACCTAACCCTAAAACTAACCCTAACCCTCATTCTCACCCTAACCCTAACCCTCACCCTAACCCAAACAGTAACCCTACCCTCAGCCTAACCCTCATCCTAACCCTAACTCTAACCCTAATCCTCACCCTGACCTAAACCTAACCCTAACCCTAACCCTAACCTTCACGCTCACACCCACCCTCAACCTCACCCTCAACCTAGCCCTCAGCCTAACCCAAACCCTAACCCTAACCCTCACCCTAATTCTAACCATCACCCTAAACCTCACCCTCATAATAACGCTCACCCTAACCATTACCCTCAACCTAACAGTAAACCTAACCCTCACACTAACCGTTAACCTCACAGTAATCCTCACCCTCACCCTAACCCTAAACCTAATCCTAACCCTCACCCTAACCATAACTCTAACCCTAATCCTAATGCTAACCCTCAACCTCACCCTAGCCCTCACCATCACCCTTACAATAACCCTGACCCTCAGCCTAACCCTCACCCTTACCCTTAAACTCACGGTAACCATAACCCTAAACCTAACCCTAACCATCACACTAACCCTAACACTCACACTATACCTAATCCTACTCCTCACCCTAAACATCATGCTAAACCTAAACCTAACCTTCACCCTAACCATAACCCTAAACCTAACCCTCATATTTAATCTAAATCTCACCCTCACCCTCACCCTCAACCTAACTCTAAACCTACCCCTCACCCTAACACTCATCATAAACCTAACCCTAACCCTAACACTCACACTAAACCTAAACCTAATCCTAAACCTCACCCTCACCCTCACCCTCAGTCTAACACTAACCCTCACCCTAACATTGACTCTCACCCTTCCCTAAAGCTATCCCTAAAACTAACCTTCACCCTCACCCTAACACTCACCCTAACAGTAACACTAACCCTAACCCTCATCTTAACCCTCACACTCACCCTAAACCTAACCCTAACCCAAACCCTCACCCTACCCCTCACCCTCACCCTAAGCCTGACCCTCACCCTAACACTAATCCTAACCCTAAACCTAACACTCACCCTAACCCTATCCCTAACCATCATACTCACCCTCCCCCTAAACCTAACACTAAACCTCACCCTAAACGACACCCTAAACCTAACACTAACCCTAAACCTCACCATCATCCTAAGACTCACCCTAACCCTTACCCTCACACTAACCCTAATCCTATCCCTTAACCTAACCCTCACACTAACCCTAACCCTCACCGTAACCCTAACCCTACCCCTCACGCTAACCCTCAACCTATCCCTAAACCTGACCATAACCCTAACCCTAACCCGTCCCTAAAAAAACCCTTCACACTCAGCTTCACCCTAACCCTAACCCTCACCCAAACCCTAACACTTAACCTCACAATAACCCTTCCCCAAAGCCTAATCCTCTCTCTAACACTAAACCTAGTCCTTATGTAACCGAAACCCTCACCCTCACCCTAACCCTAAACCTTACCCTACCCCTCAGCCTAACCGTCACACTAACCCTAACCCTCACCCTCACTATAATCCTCACCCTAACACTTACCCTCACCCTAATCCTAAACCTAAACCTAACCCTAACCCTCACACTAACCCTAACCCTCACACTAACCCTAACACTCAGCCTAACCCTAACACTAACCTTAAACCTCACCCTAACCCTCACCCTACCCTAACCATAACCCTAACACTAACCCTCACCCTACCCCTCACCCTAACCCTAACTCTAACCCTAACCCTCACCATTACACATACCCTCACG
Organism: Dipodomys merriami; assembly: GCF_024711535.1. Lineage (NCBI taxonomy): Eukaryota > Metazoa > Chordata > Mammalia > Rodentia > Heteromyidae > Dipodomys > Dipodomys merriami. Next base: position 2,645,440 of record NW_027202482.1, on the reverse strand, counting down.
GTAACCCTAACCCAAACCCTAACCCTCACAATAACCCTACCCCTCACACTAACCCTAACCCTAACCCTCACACTAACCCTCATCGTATACCTAACACTAACCCTAACCCTCACCCTAACCCTTAGCCTAACCCTCACCCTAACCCTAACCCTCACCCTCACCCTCACACTAACCCTAATCCTGCCCCTCACCCTAGCCTTAATCCTAACCCTAACCCTAACCGGTACACTCACCCTAACCCTAAACCTAACCCTAACCCTCACCCTCACCCTCACCCTCAGCCTAATCCTAATCCTAACAGTAATCCAAACATTAACCCTCAAACTCACCCTCAACCTTACCTTAACCCGAACCCTAACCGTCACACTCACACTCACCCTCACCCTGACCTTAAACCTCAGCCTGACCCTCAACCTCACCCTAAGTCTAACCCTAACCATCACACTAAACGTTAGCCTGACCCTAACCCTAAAACTAACCCACAACCTAACCCTCACTCTCACCCTCAAACTAACCAACACTCCGAACCTAGCCCTCACCGTAAACCTAACCCTAAATCTCACCGTAACTCTAACCCTCACCCTAAACCTCACCCTCTTCGTAAACCTCAAACTAACACTTACCTTCAACCCAACACTAACCCTCATCCTAACCCTAACCCCAACCCTCACCTTAATCCTCATCCTAACACTAAGACTAACCCTAACACTCACCCTAACCCTAACCCTAACCCTAATACTCACCTTCACCCTCAGCCTAACCCTAACCCTAACCCTAATCCCAACACTATTCCTCACACTCACCCTCAAACTAACACTAAGCCTCACCATAACCCTAACCCTCACTCTCACCCTAACCCTAACTCTCACCCTCACCCTAACTCTAAACCTCACCCTAAACCTCAAATTAACCCTAATTCTAAACCTAACCCTAAACCTCACCCTAAATCTCACCCTAACCCTTACCTTCACACTAACAATAACCCTAAACTAACCCGCACAAAAATCGTAACCCTCACCCTAAACCTAACTATACCCCTCACCCTAACCATCACCCTAACACTAATACGAACGCTAACCATCACCCTAACCCTAACCTTAACCCTCGCCCTAACCCTCACACTAACACTCATGCTAATCCTAAGCCTCACTCTCACCCTACCCCCATCCTAACCCTTACCCTCACCCTAATCCTACCCCTAACCATAATCCTCACATTAAACCTAACCCCCACTGTAACCCTAACCTTACCCTTCACCTAACCCTAACCCTAACCCTAAAACTCACACTAACCCTAAGCCTAATCCTAACCTTCACCCTCACCCTAGCCCTCACCCTAACCCTAATCCTAACCCTAAACCTCACCCTAACCCTCAACCTCACCCTAACCTTAACCCTCACCCTCACCCTAACGCTTACCCTAAACATAACCCTAAAATTAACCCTAACTCTCACCCTAAACCTTACCCTAAATTTAACCCTAACCCTCACCCTAACCCTCACCCTAACCCTAAACCTAATCCTAACCCTCACCCTCACCCTAAACCTCAACCTAACCCTTACCCTCATCCTAACCTTAATCCTCAAAATAACTCTAACCCTAAACCTAACCCTAACACTGACCCTCACCATCACCCTCATGCTCACCCTGAGCCTAACCCTAACGCTAATCCTAATCCAAACACTAAACCTCACCCTCACCCTCAACCTAACCCTAACCCAAACCCTAACCCTCACCCTCATATTCACTCTGACCCTCAAATTGAACCTCAGCCTCAGCCTCAACCTCACCCTAACCATAAGCCTAACCCGAACCTTCACCTTAAACGTAACCCTGAACCTAACTCTAACCCTAACCCACAACCTAACCCTCACCCTCACCCTAACCCTCACCCTCAACCTAGCACTTACCCTAACCCTAACCCTAATCCTAACCCTCACCCTAAACATATCACCTTAACCCTCAACCTCATCTTAACACTTACCCTAACAATAATCCTAACAGTATTCCTCAACCTCACTGTAATTCTAACCCTAACTCTAACCCTAACTATACCCCTCACCCTAACCCTCACTCTAATCCTAAACCTAACCCTAAACCTCACCCTCACCCTCACCCTCAGCCTAACCCTAACCCTCACCCTAAACCTTACCCTCACCCTACCCTAACCCTTACCCAACCCAACCACTAACACTCACCCAAACCCTAACCCTAACCCTAAACCTAAACCTAAACCTAACCCTCACCCTCACCCAAACACTCACTGTAACCCTTACCGGAAACCTAACCCTCAAACTCACCATCACCGTAACCCTCACCCTAACCCTAACGCTCACCCACACCCTAACCCTCAGCCTCACCCAAACACTCATCATCACCCTAAACCTCACCCTAACACTAATTATCACCCTAACCCTAACCTGCACCCTACCCCTAAACCTAACCGTCAGGCTAAACCAAACCCTCAACCTCACCCTCAGCCTAACCCTAACCAATTCCTAATCATAAACCTAAGCCTCACCCTCAACTTCACCTTAACACTAAACCTATCCCTAAAACTCACCCTCACACTCACCCTAACCCTAACCCTAACCTGCACCCTCACCCTACCCTAACCAAAACCCTAAACCTCACCCTCAACCTACCCTTCACCCTAACCCTTAACCTCACCCTAACCCTCACCCTCACTCTAACACTAAACCTAACCCTAACCCTCAACCCAACCCTTACCATCATCCTAACCCTAACCCTAACCCTCATCCTCACCATAATACTAACCCTCACCCTAACCCTATCCCTAAACCTCACCCAAATACTAACCGTTACCCTTACACTTACCCTCACGGTAACCCTAACCCTAACCCTAACCCTAACCCTCATACTAACACGAAGGATCACACTAACCCTAACTCTACCCCTCACAATTACCCTCAACCAAAACCTAACCCTAACCCTAACCTTCACCCTAACACTAACCCTCACCCTATCTCTCACCCTCAACCTCATCCTCACCCTCAGCCTAACACTAAACCTAGCCCTCGCACTAAACCTCAACCTAAACCTAACCCTACTCTAACCCTCAAGCTAACACTAACCCTCACCATCACCCTCCGCCTAACCCTAACCCAAACCCTAACCCTAACATTAACCCTAATCCTCCCCCTCACCCTAACCCTCACAATAAACCTAACCCTCACCCTAACCCTAACACTAACCGTCAACCACACCCACACGCTCACCCTCAGCCTAACCCTAACCCACACCCTAGCCCTAACCCTAAGCCTAACCCTCCCCCTCACCCTAACCCTCAACCTAAACCTTACACTCATCCTCACCCTAACCCTAACCCTAAAACTCACCCAAACTCTAACCCTAACACTAACACTAAACCTAACCCTAACCCACACCCTCAACCTAACAGTCACCCTAACCCTTACCCTAAACCTAACCCTCACACTCACTGTCACCCTAACACTCACACTAAACCTAACCCTCACCCGCACCCTAAACCGAACCCTCATCCTAACCTCATCGTCTCCCTAACAGCCTCACACTAACCATCACCTTAACCCAAACCCGCACCCTAACCCTAAACCTAACCCTCACCCTAACCCTAACCCTCACTCTCATCCTAACCCTAAGCCTAACCCTAACCTAACACTAATCCTAAACCCAACACTCACCCTAACCCTAAACCTAAACCTATCCCTAAACTCACCCTCACACTCAAACTAACCCCAACCCTCATCCTCACCCTACTCCTATCCAAAACCCTAACCCTAACCCAAATCCTATCCCTCACCCTAACCCTTAACCTAACCCTAACACTAACCCTAACCCTAAGCCTCACCCTCACCCTCACCCTAACCCTAAACCTACCCCTAACATTCACCCTAATCCTAACCCTCATACTAAACCTAACACTAATCCTCATCCTCACCCTAACACTCACCCTCACCCTAACCCTAACCCTAAACCTCACCCTCATCCTAACCCTCATCATTACCCTTACCCTCACGGTAATCCTAACCCTAAACCTCACCCTAACCCTCAAACTAACACTAAGGCTCACATTCACCCTAAACCTACCCCTCATCCTAAACCTCAACCTAAACCTAACCCTAAGCCTAACCCTCACCCTAACCCTAATGCTCACCCTAACCCTCACCCTAACACTATCATTAACCCTAACCCTCACCCTCAGCCTCACCCCCACCCTAAACCTAAACTTGGCCCTCACCCTAACCCTCAACCAAAACCTAACCCTAATCCAAACCCTAATCCTAACCCTAAGCCTCACCCTCACCCTCACTCTCACCCTAACCCAAACCCTAACCCTAACCCTAAGCCTCACCCTCACCCTCACTCTCACCCTAACCCAAACCCTAACCCTAAACCTAAGCCTCACCCTCACCCTCAACCTACCCCTAAACCTAAACCTAACCCTCACCCTAACCCTAACACTCACCCTAAACCTAACCGTAACTCTCACCCTAACCTAACCCTTGTCCTAAACCTAACCCTAATATTGACCCTAACCCGAACCCTAAAGCGAACCCTAAATTTATCCCTCACCCTCACGCAAAGCCTCCAACTCATCCTAACCCTCAACATAATCCTTACGCTCATCCTCACCCTAACCCTCACAATAAACCTAACACTCACCCTAACCCTAACACTAACCCTCACCCTCACCCTCACGCTCAACCTCAGCCTAAACCTAACCATCACTCTAACCCTCAACCTAACACTAACCCTAACGCTAACCCTCACCCTCACCCTAAACCTCAACCTAAATCTTAACCTCATCCTCACCCTAACCCTCACCCTAACACTAACACTAACCCTCACCCTCACAGAACCCTAAATCTAACTCTCACCCTCACCCTCCTCCTAACCCTAACCCTAACCCTAACCCTAAGCTTTAAGCCTAACACTGACCCTAGCCCTCACCCTAACCATAATCCTAACCCTCACCCACAACCCAACCCTCGCCCTCACCCAACCCTCAACCTTAGCCTAAACCTAACCCTCACCTCAGCCTCACCCTCACCCTAAACCTAACCCTCGCCCTAACCTAAACCTGACACTCACCCTCACCCAAACCCTCAGCCTCACACTCACCCTATCCCTAACCCTAACCCTAACCCTAAGCTTAAGCCTAACCCTCACCCTCAACCTAGCCCTCACCCTAACACTAATACTCACCGTAACCCTCACCCTAACCCTAAAACTCACCCTAACCCTAACGATAAACCCTAACCCTTACCCTAAACATAACCCTTACATTAACCCTAATTCTCGCCCTAAACCTAGCCCTTAACTTAAACCTAACCCTCACCCTAAGGATCACACTAACCCTAACCCTAAACCTACACTTCCCCCTCACCCTAACCCTCAACCTTACCCTTACCCTCATCCTCACCCTATCCCTCACAATAAACCTAACCCTCGCCATAAATTTAACACTAAACCTCACCTTCAACCTCAACCCAACCCTGACCCGAACCCTAACCCGAACCCTAACCGTAACCCTGACCCTAAACCTAACCCAAACCCTAACCCTCAACTTCACCCTCACCCTCACCCTAAACCTCACCCTCATCCTAGCCCTACCCCTAAACCTAAATCTAACCCAAATTTTCACCCTAACCCTCACCCTCATCCTTACCCTAACCCTCGCCCTAACCCTAACACTGCCCCTCACCTTAACCCTCATCCTAACCCTAAGCCTAACCCTAACACTCACTCTAACCCTAACCCTAACACTCACCCTGAACCTCAGCCTAACCCTAACCCTAACCCTAATCCTAACCCTATTCCTCACCCTCACATACACCCTAATTCTAACCGTAACCCTAACCCTAACGATACTCCTCACCCTAACCCTCACCCTAAACCTAATCCTAAACCCTTACCGTGAGTGTAAGCCTCAACCTTAGCCTAACCCTAACCCTCACCCTAAAACTTACCCTCAACCTACCCTAACCCTAATCCTAACACTTTCACTCATCCAAAGCCTAACCCTAACACTAATCCTGAAATTAACCCTAACCCTCACGCTGACCCTAACACTCACCCTAACACTTACCCTAAACCTAACCCTCAAACTCACAATCACCCTAACACTCACCCTAACCGTAACCCTCACCCACACCCTAATGCTCACCCTCACCCGAACCCTCACCCGCACTCTCACACTAAAAATCACCCTAACCCTAACCTGCATCCTAACCCTAAAACTAACCCTTACCCTTACCCTAACCCTCACCCTCACACTAACCCTAAGCCTAACTGTAAACCTAACACTAATCCTAAACCTAACACTCACCCTCACCCTAACCCTAAACCGAGAAGTAAACCTCACCCTCACACTCAACCTAAACCTAACCCTAAACCTCACCCTCACCCTAACCCTAATCAAAACCCTAATCCTAAACCTCACCCTACCCCTCACCCTAAACCTAAACCTATCCCTAAACCTGACCCACAACCTAACCCTAAACCTAACCCTAACCCTCACCCTAACCCTAACCCTCATCCTCACCCTAACACTCACCCTCAATCTAACCCTATCCCAAACCCAAACCATCACCCTAACCCTCACCCTTACCCTTACCCTCACGGTAACCCTAAAACTAACCCTAACTCTAACCCTCACACTAACACTAAAGCTCACACTAACCCTAGTTATACCCCTCTCCCTAACAGTCAATCTAAACCTAAACCTAACCCTAAGCTCCACCCTATCACTAACAGTCACCCTAGCCCTCAACCTAACCCTAACCCTAACCCTCACACTAACTCTAACCCTCACCTAACCCTCAGTCTCATACTAACCCTAACCTTAACCCTTACCCTCACACTAACCGTAACCCTCAACCTAACCGTAACCCTACCACTTAACTTAACACTCATCCTAACCCTAAGACTAACCCTAACACCCAACTTAACCCTAACCCTAACACTCACCCTCACCCTCAGCCAAACCCTAACCCTAACCCTAATCCTAACCCTATTCCTCACCCTCACCCTCACCCTAATTCTAACCATAACCCTAACCTTAACCCTCACCCTCACTCTAACTCTAAACCTCACCCTAACCCTCAACATAACCTTAACCCTAACACTAACCATAAACCTCACCTTAAACCTCACCCTAACATTTACCCTCACTCTAACCCTAAATCTAACCCTAACCCTCACACTAATCCTAACAATCACCTTAACCCTAATCCTCAATCTGAACCTAACCCTAACCATAACCCTAACCCTCACCGTCATCCTAACCCTCACCGTCACCCTAACCCTCACTCTAACCTAACCTTCACCGACACCCTAACCCTAATCCTCACCCTCACCCTAACCCAGGCTCTCACCCTAGACCTCAGCCTAAGCATAACACTAACCCTAAACTTCAACCTAACCCTAAACCTAACCCTAACCCTCACACTAAACCTAACCCTAAACCTCACCCTACCCCTCATTCTAAACCTAACTCTAATCCTCACCCTCACCCTAACCCTAACCCTAACTCTCACCCTAACCCTAAACCTCACCCTCACCCTCACCCTCAAACTAACCCTAACCCTACCCCTCATCCTAACCCTCATCCTAACCCTAATCCTCACCCTAACACTAACACTAATCCTAAACCTAACCCTAAACCTCACCCGCATCCTAACACCCTCACCATAACCCTTAACCTCACCCTTCCCTAACCCTAACCCTAACGCTCACCCGCATCCTACACTCACCCAAACCCTCACCCTACCACTAACCCTAACCCTCACCCTAACCCTCAACCTCACCCTAACCCTATCCCTTAACCTTTCCCTCATCCTAACTCTCAACCTTACCGATAGCATCACTGTAACCCTAACCCTAACCCTAACCCTAACCCTCACACTAACAGTAAGGATCACAGTAACCCTAACCATACCCCTCACCCTAACCCTCACCCTCATCATTACCCTCACCCTAACCCTAACCCTTAACCTACCCCTCACCTTAAACCTCAACCTAAACCTAACCCTAAACTTAACCCTCATGCTAACCCTAACCCTCACCCTCACCCTCAGCCTAACCCTAACCCAAACCCTAATCCTAACCCTAACCTCACCCTCACCATAAACCTAACCCCAAACCTAACCCTCAACCACACCCTCACCCTAACACTAAACCTAACCCTAACCCTCACACTAAAACTAAACGTAACCCTCACCCTTACCCTAACCCTAACCCTAAACCTTAAACTAAACCTCACCCTAACATTAAACCTAACCCTCACCTAAAAGTAACCCTAAACTTAACCCTAAACCTCACCCTAATCCTCACCCTAACCCCAACCCTAACTCTAACACACCCCATCACCCAAACACTCAACCTAAACCTTACCCTCATCCTCACCCTAACCCCCACAATAAACCTAACCCTCACCCTAAACCTAACACTAACACTCACCCTCACCCTCATGCTCAGCCTCAGAATAATCTAACCCTAATACTAATCCAAAAAATAACCCTCACCCTCACCCTCAAGCTAACCCTAACCTGAACCCTAACCCACACCCTAACCCTCACCCTCATCCTCACCCTCATCCTAACCCTCACCCTAACCCTTACCCTCACCCTAACCCTAACCCTCCCTCTTACTCTAACCCTACCCCTCAACTTAACCCTCATCCTAAACCTAAGCCTAACCCTAAAACTCACCCTAACCCTAACCCTAACCCTAACACTCACCCTCACCCTCAGCCTAACCCTAAACCTAATCCTAACCCTATTCCTCACCCTCAACCTCACCCTAATTCTAACCCTAACACTAACCCTAACCCTCACCCTCACCCTAACCCAAACTGTAACTCTCAACCTAACCCTAACACTCACCCTTACCCTGGCTCTAACCCTCACCCTCACCCTAACTCTAAACCTCACCCTAACCATCAATCTAACCCTAACTCTAACACTAACCCTAAACCTCACCATAACCTCACACTAACCGTTACCCTCACTCTAACCTTAACACTAACCCTAACCCTCACACTAATCCTAACCCTCACCCTAACCCTAACTATACCCCTCACCCTAACCATCACCTTAACCCTAAACTTAACCCTCGCCCTCACTCTAAAACTCTCCGTCAACCTAACCCTCAACTTTACCCTAACCCTGAACCACAGCCCAACATTCACCCTCACCCAAACCTCACCCTATCCCTAAACCTAACCCTAACCCTCAACCTAACACTCATGCTAACACTAAACCTTACTCTCTCCCTTCTCTCATCCTAACCCTTACCCTCACCCTAACCCTATCCCTAACCATAACCCTCACACTAAACCTAACCCTCACCCTAACCCTAACCCTACCCCTCAAACTAACCCTAACCGTAACCCTAAACCGCACCATCAACCTAACCCTTACCCTTGCCCTACCCTAACACTCACCATAACCCTAACACTAACCCTAACCTTAACCTTAACCATCAAACTCACCCTAACCCTCACCCACACCATAACCCTAACCCTAACCCTAAACTTAACCTTAAACATCACCCTAACCCTAACCCTCACCCTCATCCTAATGTTCACCCTAAAATTTACCCTCACCCTCACCCTAACCCTAACCCTCACCCTCACCCTAATCTTTACCCTCATGCTAACCCTTAACCTAACCCTAAAGCTACCCCTCACGCTAACCCTCATCCTAACCATAACTGTAACCCTAATCCTCAACCTGACCCTAACCCTAACCATAAACCTAACCCTCACCCTCACCCTAATCCTCATCATCCCCCTAACCCTCAACCTACCCTAACCCTCACCGACAATCTAACTCTCACCCTCGCCCTCAGCCTAACCCACATGCTCATCCTAGCCCTCAGCCTAACCCTAACGCTAACTCTAACCCTCAAAATAAACCTCACCCTAAACCTAACCCACAAACTAACCCTAACCCTCACACTAACTCTAACCCTAACCCTACTCCTCACCCTAACCCTAATCCTAAACCTTACCCTAACCCTCACCCTAACCCTAACCCTCATACATACCCTAAACTTAAGCCTCACCCTCACCCTCACCCTAATCCTCACGCTCAACCTAGTCCACACCCTAACCCTAACACTAACCCTAACACTAATCCTCACCCTAATCCTCACCCTCAACCTAAACCTTATCCTCAGCCTAATTCACACCCTGACCCTAACCCTAACCCAACCCCTAACCTTATCCTTAAACATCACCCTAATCCTCACCCTAACTCTAACCCTCACCTTCATCCTAACCCTCACCCTAACAATTACCCTCACCCTAACCCTAAACCTAACCCTAACCCTCACCATCACCCTAACCCTTAACCATACCCTAACCCTAACCGTCACCCTACCCCTCACCCTCACCCTAATCCTCATCGTCCCCCTAACCCTCACCCTAACCTAACCCTCACCGACATCCTAACCCTCACCCTCACCCTCACCCTAACCCACACCCTCATCCTAGCACTCAGCCTAACCCTAACGCTAACTCTAAACCTCACCATAACCCTCACCCTAACACTCACCCTCACCCTAACCCTAACCCTAACCCTCACGCTAACCCTAAACCTCACCCTCATCCTCACCCTCAACTTAACCCTAACCCTAACCCTCACCCTAACCGTCATCCTAACCATATCCCTAACCCTAACGCTCACACTAATCCTAAACCTAACCCTAAACCTCACCATCAGCCTCAAACTAAACCTCACCATAACCCTTACTCTCACACTTCCCTAACCCTAACCCTAAGCCTAAACCTCACCCGCAACCTAACACTCACCGAAACCCTAACCCTAACCCTCACCCTAACCCTCACCTCACATTAAACCGAACCCTAACCCAAACCCTCACCCTACCCCTCACCCTCACCCTAAGCCTAATCTTAACCCTAACACTAATCCTAAACCTAACTCTCACTCTCACCCTAACCCTAAACCTAACCCTCATTCTCACCCTAACCATAACCCTCACATTCACCCTCACCCTAAACCTAACCCTAACCTTAACCTTAAAAATCACCATAAACCTCACCCTAACCCTATCCCTCACCCTCATCCTAACGCTCACCCTAACCTTTACCCTCACCCTAACTATAAACTTAAACCTAACCATCACACTAACCTTAACCCTCACCCTAACAAAACCCTACCACTCAACCTAACCCTCCTCCTAACCATAACCCTAAACCTAATCTTCACCCTAACCCTAACACTAACCCTAAACCTCACCCTCATCCAAACCCTCACCTTCACGGTAACCCTAAACCAAACACTAACACTCACCCATACCTAATCTTAAGCATCACCCTCACCCTCACCCTAACCCTCACCCTCATCTTAGTCCACACCCTAAACCTAGTCCTAAACCTAACACTAATCCTCACCCTAATCCTCACCCTCAACCTAACCCTTACCCTCACCCTAAATCTCACCCTGACCCTACCTCAAACCCTACCCCTAACCTTAACGTTAAACATCACCCTAACCCTCACCATAACCCTAACCCTCACCCTCATGCTAACCCTCACCCTAACACTCACCCTCATCCTAACCCTAACCCTAACCCTCAAGCTAACCCTAAACCTCACCCTCACCCTCACCCTCAACTTAACCATAACCCTAACCCTCACCCTGACCCTCATCCTAACCCTAACCCTAATGCTCACACTAATCCTAAACCTAACCCTAAATCTCACCTTAGCCTAAAACTAAACCTCAACATACCTCTTACCCTCACCCTTCCCTAACCCTAACCCTAACCCTAAACCTCACCCGCACCCTGACACTCACCCAAAACCTAACCCTAACCCTCACCCTAACCCTCACCTCACATTAAACCTAACCCTAACCCAAACCCTCACCCTACACCTCAACCTCACCCTAAGCCTAATCCTCAACCTAACACTAATCCTAAAACTAACTCTCACCCTCACCCTATCCCTAAACCTAACCCTCACTCTCACCCTAACCATAACCCTCACCTTCAACTTCACCCTAACCCTAACCCTATCCCTAACCTTAAGCATCACTCTGACCCTCACACTAACCCTATAGCTCACCCTCATCCTAACCCTCACCCTATCCCTGACCCTCACCCTAACTCTAAACCTAAACCTTACCCTCACACTAACCCTAACCCTCACCCTAACCATTACACTAAACCAAATCCTCACCCTAACCCTAACACTAACCCTAACACTCACCCTCATCCTAACCCTCACCTTCACAGTAACCCTCACCCTAACCCTAACCCTCACCCATACCCTAAACTTAAGGCTCACCCCCACCCTCAGCCTAACACTCACCCTCACCCTAGTCCACACCCTAAACCTAACCCTAACTCTAACACTAATCCTCACCCTAATCCTCACCCTCAACCTAACCCTTACCCTCACCGTAACTCTCACCCTGACCCTAACCCTAACGCATCCCCTAACCTTAACCTTAAACATCACCCTAACCCTCACCCTAACCCTAAACCTCACCCTCATCCTAACCCTCACCCTAACAATTACCCTCACCCTAACCCTAATACTAACCCTAAACCTCACCATCACCCTAACCCTTAACCTCACCCTAACCCTAACCATCAACCTAAACCTCACCCTCATCCTAATCCTCACTGACACCTTAAATCTCAACCGACCGTAACCCTCACTGACATTCTAACCCTCACCCTCAAACTCACCCTTACCCTCACCTTCACAGTAACCCTCACCCTAACCCTAACCCTCACCCATACCCTAAACTTAAGGCTCACCCCCACCCTCAGCCTAACACTCACCCTCACCCTAGTCCACACCCTAAACCTAACCCTAACTCTAACACTAATCCTCACCCTAATCCTCACCCTCAACCTAACCCTTACCCTCACCGTAACTCTCACCCTGACCCTAACCCTAACGCATCCCCTAACCTTAACCTTAAACATCACCCTAACCCTCACCCTAACCCTAAACCTCACCCTCATCCTAACCCTCACCCTAACAATTACCCTCACCCTAACCCTAATACTAACCCTAAACCTCACCATCACCCTAACTCTTAACCTCACCCTAACCCTAACCATCAACCTAAACCTCACCCTCATCCTAATCCTCACTGACACCTTAAATCTCAACCGACCGTAACCCTCACCGACATTCTAACCCTCACCCTCAAACTCACCCTTACCCTCAACCTCACCCTAGCCCTCAGCCTAAACCAAACAGTAACCCTAACCCTCAACCTACCCTAAGCCTAACCCAAACCCTAACCCTAACACTCACACAAAGCCTAAACCTAACACTAACCTTAAACATAAACCTAACCCTCGCGCTCACCCTAACACTTACAATAAACCTAACCCTAAAACTCACCGTCACACTAACACTCACCCTAAGCCTAACCCTCACCCACACCCAAACCCAAACCCTCACTGAACCCTAATCCTCACCCTAACCCTCACCCTCACACTAAAAATAACCGTAACCCTAACCCGCTCCCTAACCCTAACCCTTACCCTCACCCTCACCCTAACCCTCACACTCACCCCAACCCTAAACCTAACACTAACCCTAACACTAATCCTAAACCTAACACTCACCCTCACCCTAACTCTAAACCTATCATTAACCTCACCCTCACACTCACCCTAACCCTAACCCTCACCCTCACCCTAAACCTAATCAAAACCTTAACCCTAAACCTCACCCTACCCCTCACCCTAACCCTTAACCTAACCATAACCCTCACCCTCACCCTAAACCTAAACCTAAACCTAAGCCTCACCCTAAACCTAACCCCCACCTTAATCCTAACCATAAACCTCATCCTCACCCTAACACTCACCCTCACCCTAACCCTATTCCAAACCCTCACCCTCATCCTAACCTTCACCCTTACCCTTACCCTCACGGTAACCCTAACCCTAACCCTAACCCTAACCCTCACACTAACAGTAAGGCTCACATTAACCCTAACCATACCCCTCACCCTAACCCTCAACCTAAACCTAACCCTAACCTAACCACCACCCTAAACCTTACCCTCACACAAACCCTCAACATAACCATAAACCTAACCTCCACCATAACCCTCAACCTAAACCTCACCCTCAAACTAACCCTCAAGCTAACCCTAACCCTCAGCCTAACCCTAACCCAAACCTTAATCCTAACCGTAACTTCACTCTCACCCTACACCTAACCCAAAATCTAACCCTCACTCACCCTCAACCTAACCCTAAACCTAACCCTAACCCTCACCCTAACCCTAACCGAAACCCTCACCCTAACCTTAACACTAACACTAATCCTAAACCTAACACTCACCCTCACCCTAACCGTAAACCTAAACCTCACCCTCACCCTAAACCTAACCGTTACCCTCACCCTCAACCTAAACCTGACCCTAACCCTCACCCTAACCAACACCCTAACCCTAACACTAACAGTAAACCTCACCCTCATCCTAACACTCACATGAACCCTTACCATCACCCTATTCCTCATCCTATTCCTAAACCTAACCCTCCCACTAACCCTAACCCTCACCCAAACGCTAAACCTACCCCTCACTCTAACCTACAACATATCCCTAAACCTAACCCTAACACTAACCCTAACCCTAACCATTACCTAAACAAAACCCTCAACTTCAGCTTCACCCTAACCCTAACCCTCACCCAAACCCTAACACTTACACTCAGCCTAACCCTCACCCAAACCCTAATCCTCTCCCTAAACCTCAACTTCACCCTCACGATAACCCAAACCTTAAACCTAACCCTCACCCTCACCCTAAACATCACCCTAAACCTCACCCTCACCATAGCCTTTTCTTCAACCTCACCCTAACCGTAACCCTCACCCTCAACCTCACCCTCACCCTCATCCTAACCAAAACCCTAACCCTAATCCTAACCCTAACATTCACCCTCACCCTCACAATAACCCTAACCCTAATCCTAACCCTCAGCGTCACAGTCAACCTCACCCTAACCCTAACCCTCAACATCAGCCTAATCCTTACCCTAAACTTAACCCTAACACTCACCCTCAACCTAACCCTCAACCTTACCTAAACCCTAACCCTTACCCTCAACCTAATCCTAAACCTAACCCTCACACTAACCCTAACCTTCACCCTAACCCTAACGATAACACTAACCCACACCCTCACCACAGCCTAACTCTAACCCTCACCCTAACCCTAACCCTAAGTGAAACCCTAACCCTAACCCTCACCCTAACCCTAACCCTAACCTCACCCTCACCTTAACCCTAACCATAACCCTAACCCTCACCCTAAAACTCAACCCAACACTCACGGTAACCCTAAACCTCACTCTCACCCTAATCCTCTCCCTAATCCTTACCCTCAAGCTAATCCTAACCCTAACCCTAATCCTCAAACTAAACCTAATCCTCAACCTAACACTAACACTACCGGTCACCCTAACCCTCACCCTAAACCTATTACTCACCCTCAGCCTCGACTCACCCTAAACCTGACCCTAACCCTAACCCTAACCCTAACCCTAAACCTAAATCTAACCGTAAACCCAACCCTCACCCTAAACCTCACACTAACCCTAACCCTAACCCATAAATTCACACTCACCCTAACCATAACCCTAACCCTAACCCTCAACCTAACACTAATGCTAAACCGATGTCTCACCCTCACTCTAAACCTAACCCTCACACTCACCCTCACCCTCAGCCTAAACCAAACCCTACCCCTAACCCTCACCATAACCCGAAACCTCACTTTCACCCTCACCATCAGTCTAACAATAAGGCTAATCGTAATCCTAACCCTAACCCACACCCTCAACCTCACAGTAACTCTAATCCCTACCCTAACCCTAACCCTCACCCTCACCCTCACCCTAATTCTAACTCTATCCCTAAAACTCACTCTAACTCTAACACTCAACCTAACCCTATCCATAACCCTCACTCTCACAATAATCCTAACATTAACCCTAATGCTCACCCTAACACTCACCCTCACCCTCACACTAACACTAACCCTAACCCTAACCCTCACCCTCACCGTCACCCTAACCATAATTCTATCCCTAAAACTCACCCTAACCCTACACCTCACCCTAACACTAACTCTATCCCTCACACTAACCCTCACCCTAACACTTACGCTAACCCTAAATTTCACCGTCACCCTAACCCTCACCCTAACCCTTACCCTCACCCTAACCCTAAACCTAAACCTAACCCTCACACTAAACTTAACCCTCAGCCTAAACCTAACCCTACCCCTCAAACTAACCCTCACCCTAACCCTAACCCTAAAAATAACCCTAACCCTAACGCAAACCCTCACCCTAAACCGAACACCCACCCTCTCCCTAACACTAACACGAAAACTAAGGCTAAGCTTAAACCTAACCCTCACCTTCTCCCTAGCCTTCACCTTATCCCTGAACCTAACCCTAACCCTCACCCTAATCGTAATCTTAACCCTAAACGTAACACTCACCCTAACTCTAAACCTAACCCTCAGCCTTACAATAAGCATACCCCTCAGCCTAACCCTCATCCTAACCCTCACCCTCACCCTAAACCTATCCCCAACACTCACCCTTACCCTAACCTCACCCTCAGCCTAATCCTAACCCTAACCCTAATACTAAATCTAACACTCACCCTAATAATCACCCCAATCCTAACCCGAACACTAACCCTGAACCTAACCCTAAACCTAACCCTGACCCTAAACCAAACACTAAAAATAACTCTAAACCTAAACCTCATCCTCACCTTAACCCTAAACCTCACCCTCAACCTCAGCCTAACTCTAACCTACCTCCAACCCTCAACCTAACCCTAAACCTCAGCCTCACCCTCAGTCTTAGCCTAACCCTAACCCTAACCCTAACACTAACACTAACCCTAACACTAAACCTAACCCTAACCATAAACCAAACATTAACCCTAACCTTAATTCTAACCCTGACCCTCACCCTCACCTTAACCCTAACCATAACCTTAACCCTCACCCTAACACTCACCCCAACACTCAAGCTATCCCTAAACCTCACTCTCACCCAAATCCTCACCCTAATACTTACCCTCACCCTAACCGTAACCCTAACGCTAATCCTCACACTAAACCTAATCCTCACCCTCACACTAACCCTCACCCTAACCCTAATACTCACCCTCACCCTAGACCTCACCCTAACCCTAATCCTAACCCTCACCCTAACCCTAACCCTAAACCTAACCCTCACCCTAAACCTCACACTAACCCAAATCCTAACCCATAAACTCACCCTCACCCTCACCATTAGTCTAACACTAATCCTAATCCTAATCCTAAACCTAACCCACACCATCAACCTCACACTAACTTTAATCATTACAATAACCCTAACCATCACCCTCACCCTCATCCTAAGTCTAACTCTATCCCTAAACCTCACCCTAACTCTAACACTCACCCTAATCCTAACCCTTACCCTCACTCTCACAATAAACCTAATCCTAACCCTAACCCACAGCCTAACCCTAACCCTCTCCCTCAATTTAAACCTCAACCTCACCATAACCCTCATCCTAAACCTAACACTCAACCTCAGCCTAAACCTAAACCTAACCCTAACCCTAACAATACCTATAACCCTAACCCTAAATCTAAAAATAACCCTAACCATAGTCGTCAACCTAACCCTCAACCTATCCCTAACCTTAACCCTCACTCTCACATTAACCCTAAGCCCAACCCTAACGCTCACCCTATCCCTAACGCTAACCCTAACTCTGACCTCACCCTAAACCTCACCGTAACCCTAACCCTCACACGCAACCTCATCCTAAACCTAACCCTAAACCTAACCCTCAACCTAACCCTCACCCTAACACTAACGCTAATCCTAAACTTCACTCTCACCCTAAACCTCACCCTAACCCTTACCCTCACCCTAACCATAAACCTAACCCTAACCCTCACACTAAACTTAACCCTCACCCTAACCCCTACCCTGCCCCTCAAAATAAACCTCACTCTAACCCTAACCATAACAGTAACCCTAAACCTAACCCTAACCAAAAACCCTCACCCTAACCCAAACCTTCACTCTCACCCTAACCCTAACCCTAACCTTAATGCTAACCCTAACCCTAACCCTCACCTTCTCCCTAGCCCTCACCTTAACCCTAAACCTAAACCTAACCCTCACCCTATTCCTAAATTTACCTTAACCTAACACTCACCCTATCCCGAACCCTAACCCTCAGCCTAACCCTAAACATACCCCTCAGCTAAACATTCATCCTAACCCTTACACTAACCCGAACCCAAACCCTAACCCTCACTCACACCCTAAACCTCACCCTCACTCTCAGCCTTAGCCTTACCCTAACGCTAACGCTAACCCTAACCCTAACCATAACCATAAACCAAACATTAACCCTAAACCTAAGCCTAAACCTCACCCTCACCCTCACCGTAAACCTAACAATAAACTTCACCATAAAGCTAACCCTTGCCCTAAAACAAAACCTAACTCTCACCCTCACCCTAACACTAACCCTAACCCTTAACCTCACCCTAACATTAACCATAACCCTCACAGAAATCCTAACCCTCATCCTAAACCTAACACTACCCCTCAGCCTAACCCTCACCATAACCATAACCCTAATCCTAATCCTCACACAATCCCTAACCCTCACCCTAACCCTAACCCTCACCCTTATCTTCACCCTCACCCTCAGCCTCACCCTCAGCATAACCCTTATCCTAACACTAACCCTAACCCTCACCCTAACCTTAACCCTAAACCTCACCCTCACCCTAAACCTCACCCTCACCCATGCCCTAACTCAAACCCTAACCCTATCCCTTACCCTAAACCTAACTGTAACCCTAACCCTCACCCTAACCTTAACACTAACCCTAAACCTCACCCCAACCCTAACCCTCACCTTACCCCTAACCCTCACCCTAACCCTCACCCTAACCCTCACCATAAACATAACCCAAACCCTAACCCTCACCTTCACCCTAAACCTAACCCTCACCCTCACCTGAACCCTCACACTCACCCTAGCCCTCATCCTCTCCTAAACAGAACCCTAACCATAACCCTCACTCTCAACCTAACCCAAACCCTCACCCTAGTCCTCACCCTCACCCTCACCATCACCCTCAGCCTAACCCACACCCACACCCTAGCACTCACCCTAACCTTAAACCTCACCCTAACCCTAACCCTCACCCTAACCTTAACCCTCACCCTAACACTAACCCTCACAATCAGCCTAAGCCTAAAGCTAACCCTCACCCTAACCTTCACCCTAACGCTCACCCTAGCCCTTACCCTAACCCTCACCTTCACCCTCACCCTAAACATAACCCTAAATCTAACCCTCACACTAACACTCAGGCTAACCCTAAAATTCACTCTCACACTAACCCTCACCCTAACCCTGACCCTCTCCCTAAACCTAAACCTAACCCTAACCCTCAAACGAACCCTCACCCTAAAACCAACCCTAACACTCACCCTAACCCTAACCCTAACCCAAAACCTCACCTTCACCCTAGCCCTCACCCTAACCCTAATCCTAAACCTAACCCTAACCCACACACTAACCCTAACCCTCTCCCTAACTCTAAACCTCACCCTCACCATAACCCTCATCCTAAACCTCAACCTCACCCTCGCCCTTATCCTAACACTAACTATAAACCTAAGTCTAACACTAACCCTCTCCTTAACCGTCACCCTAACCCTCACCCTAACCCTAACCCTAACCCTCACCCTCACCCTAAACATAACCCTAAACATAACCCTCACCCTCACCGTAAACCTAACCCTCACTCTCACACTAACCCTAACCGTAACCCTAATGCTCACCCTAACCATAACGCTAACCCTAATTCTGACCCTCACACTAAACCTCACCTTAACTCTAACCCTCACCCACACCCTAACACTCATCCTCAACCTCAGACTAACTCTCACCCTAACCCTAAACCCAACGCTCACCCTCACCCTAACCCTAACCCTACCTCTATCCCTAAACCTCAACCTAACAATAAACCTCACCCTAACCCTAAAACTGACCCTCACACTAACCCTAAACCTAACCCTAACACTCATCCTAAATATCATCCTAACAATAACGCTAACCCTAACACTTACCCTAGTCTTAAATCTCACCATAAACCTAACACTCACTCTAAACCTAACCCTAACCCTGACCCTAAAAATAACCCTAAATCTCACCCTCACCATTACCCTCACCCTAACCTTCATCCTCTCGCTAAACATCACCCTAACCATAACCCTCACCCTAACCTTATCCCTAACGCTTACCTAACGGAAACCCTCACCGTCAGCCGCACACTCACACTAACGCTAAACATATCCCTCAGCCTAAACTTCATCCTAACCCTAACCCTAATCAGAACCCTCATCCTAACCCTAACCCTCACCCTAATCCTAACCCTAAAATTCACCCTCACCTTAACCCTAAGCCTAACCCGCACCCTCACCCTAACCCTCACCCTAAGCTTAACACTAACACTAACCCTCAACCTCACCTTAAACCTCACCCAACCCTAATCCTCATGCACAAACTAATCTCACCTTCACCTGAACACTCACACTCACACGAACCCTGACCCTCACCTTAAACATCACCCTAACCATATCCCTCACCCTAACCAGAACCCTAATCCTCACCCTAACCATAACCCACACCCTAACCCTCACCCTCACGGCAACCCTCAAACTCACCCTAACCCTAACCCTCACCCAAACAGTAACCCTCACCCTCATCCCAACCCTCACACTCACCCTAACCCTCAACCTCACCCTAAATATCACTCTAACCATAACCCTCACCATAACCACTAACCCTCACCCTAATCCTCATCATAACCCTCAACCTCACGTTCACCCTCAGCCTAAAACTCAACCTTACCCTAGCCCTCACCCTAACCCTAACCCTCACCCTAACCCTAACCCTAACCCTCAGCCTAACCCTTACCCTAACCCTATCCTTAACCCTAACCCTCACCCACATCCTCACCCTCACCCTAAACATCAACCTAACCCTAACACTAATAATAACCCTAACATTAACACTAAACCTAACCCTCACCCTCATCCTCACCCTAACCCCAACCCTCACCCTAACCCAAACCCTAACAAAAACCTTAACCCTAATCCTAAACCTCACACTCAACCTAACCCTAACCCTAAACCTAAGCCTACCCTCACCTTCACCCTAGTCCTCAACTTAACTCTAAACCTAACCCTAACCCTCATCTTAATCCTAACACTAACTCTACCCCTAACTCTCACCCTAAACCTCCCCCTAACCCTCAACCTAACCCTCAACCTCACCCTCACCCTCATCCTAAACCTAACGCTAATACTAATCCTAATACTAACCCTCACCCTCACCCTCACACTAACTCTAAACCTATCCCTAAACCTAACCCTCACCTTCACCCTCACCCTAACCCTAACTCTATCCATAAAACTCACCCTAACCCTAACACTCACCCTAACCCTAATCCTAACCCTCACCCTAAACCTAACCCTAAACCTAACCCTCACCCTCACATTAACCCTAACCCTCACCCTAACCCTCATCATAACCCTCACTCTAACCCTAACCCTAACCTTCATTCTAACCCTCACCCTCACCCTAACCCCAACCCTCACCCTAACCCCATCCTAACCCTAACACTAAACCTAACCCTCACCCTCACCCTAACCCTATTCGTAAATCTAACCCTAACCCTCAACTTCACCCTAGCCCTCACCTTAACCCTAAACCTAACCCTAACCCTCACCGTAATCCTAACCCTAACCCTAACCCTAACACTCTCCCTAAACCTAACCCTAACCCACAGCCTACCCCTAACCATACCCTTCAGCCTAACCTTCATTCTTACCCTAATCCTAACCTGAACCCAAATCCTAACCCTAACACTCAACCTAACCCTACCTCTAACCCTGACGCAAAACATCACCCTTACCCTCACCCTAATCTTAACGCTAAACCTAACTCTCAACCTCACCCTAAACCTCACCGTAAGCTAACTCTCACCCACACGCTAAACCACACCCTCACCATCAAACTAACTCTAACCCTAAACCTAACCCTAACCTTCACCCTCACCCTCACCCTAATACTAACTCTGTCCCTATACCTCCCCCTAACCCTAAAACTCACCCTAAACCTAACCCTAACCCTCACCCTAACAGTAACCCTAACCCTAACCCTAACACTTACCCTAAACCTCACCCTAACACTAACGCTAACCCTCACAATCACCCTCACTTTAAGTCTCATTGTAACCCTAACCCTCACCCACACCCTAACCCTCACACTCACACTAACCCTCACCCTCACCCTAAATATCACCCTAACCCAAACCGTCACCCTAACCCTAAACATAACCCTCTCCCACACCCTAACCCTCACCCTCACCCGAACCCTCACACTCACCCTACGCCTCACCCTCACCCTAAACATCACCATAAACGTAAACCTCACACTAAACCTAACTTTAACACAAACCCTAACCCTCATCCTCAACCTCACCTTCACCCTCACCCTAAACCTCACCCTCACCCTAGCCCTCACCCTAAAACTAAACCTCACCCTAAACCTACCTCTCACCCTCCCTCAGCCAAATCCTAAACCTAACCCTAAACCTAACCCTAAACCTCACCCTAACAATAATCCTAATACTCACACTAACCCAAACCTTAACACTCAACCTAACCCTATCCTAACCCTAACCCTAAATCTCACCCTAACAGTCACCCTTACACTCACGCTAACCCTAAACCTAACCCTTACCATCACCCTCACCCTAAACATCACCCTCACGATAACCCTAACACTAACACTCATCCTCACCCTCACCCTAAACCTCACCCTAAACCTTACCCTCACCCTCAAGCGAACACTAAACCTAAACCTCACACTAAAACTAACAGTAACCCTCACCCTCACCCTCACCTAACCGTAACCCTAAACTTCACCCTAACGCTAACCCTAACCCTAACACTCACCCTCACCCTAACCCTCACCCTAAATCTTTCCCTCACCCACAACCTAACCCTCACCATCGCCCGAACCATCACCCTCACCCTAACACTCACCCTCATCCTAAACATCAACCTAAACCTAACCCTCACCCTTACCTTAAACCTAACCTGAGCCCTAACACTAAGGCTCACCCTCACCCTCACCCTCACCCTAAACCTAATCCTCACACTCACACTCACACTCACACTCACACTAACCCTCATGCTCACCCTAAACATCACCCTAAACTTAACCCTCACCCTACCCTAAACCTAACTCTCACCGTAAACCTGACCTTCGCCCTCACCCTCACCTTCACCCTCAACCTAAAACTCAACCTTAACCTAGCCCTCACCCTAAACCTAACCCTCACCCTAACCCTAACCTGAACCCTCAGCCTAACCCTTACCCTAACCCTAACCTTAACCCTAACCCTCACCCACATCCTCACCCTCACCCTAAACATCAACCTAACCCTAACACTAATAATAACCCTAACATTAACACTAACCCTAACCCTCACCCTAAACCTAATCCTAACCTTCACCCTCACCATCACCCTAATCCTAATTCTGTCCCTAAACCTCCCCCTAACCCTAAAACTCACCCTAACCCTAACCCTAACCCTCACCCTTACAGTAACCCTAACCCTAACCCTAAGACTTACCCTAAACCTCACACTAACACTAACGCTAACCCTCACACTCAACCTCACTTTAAATCTCATCGTAACCCTAACCCTCACCCACACCCTAACCCTCACACTCACACTAACCCTCACCCTCACCCTAAATATCACCCTAACCCAAACCGTCACCCTGACACTAAACATAACACTCTCCCACACCCTAACCCTCATCCTCACCCGAACCCTCACACTCACCCTAAGCCTCACCCTCACACTAAACATCACCGTTACCGTAAACCTGACACTAACCCTAACCTTAACCCTCACCCTAACCCTCATCCTCACCCTCACCCTCACCTTCACCCTCACCCTAACGCTCACCGTCACCCTAGCCCTCACCCTAAAACTAAACCTCACCCAAATCCTACCCCTCACCCTCCCTCAGCCTAATCCTAAACCTAACCCTAAACCTAACCCTAATCCTCACCCTATCCCTAACCCTAATACTCAACCTAACCCTAACCCTAACCCTAAATCTCACCCTAACAGTCACCCTTACACTCACGCTAACCCTAAACTTCACTCTCATCCTAACCCTCACCCTAACACTTACGCTCACACTAACACTAACACTAACCCTCATAATAAACCTAACCCTCACCCTCACCCTAAATCTAACCCTAACCCTAAACCTCACCTTCAGTGTAGCCCTCACCCGAACCCAAAACCTAACCCTAACTCTCACCCTAAACTTAACACTCATCCTAACCGGAAACCTCAACCTCACAATAACCCTAACCCTAACCCTCACCCCCAACCTCACCCTAAATCTAAACCGAACCCTAAAACTCACCCTCACCTTCAACCTCACCCTAACACTCACCCTCTCCCTCACCCTAACGCTAACCCTAATCCTCACCCTAACACTAACCCTCAATGGAAACCTAATCCTAAGCCTCACACTCAAACTAACACTAACCCTAAACCTAAACTTCAACCTAAAAATAACCCTAACCCTAATGCTAACCCTACCCGTAAACCTTACCCTAACCCTCACCATAACCCTAACCCTAACCCTATACTTCACCCTCACGCTAACACTAACCCTAACTGTCACCATCACTCTAACCATCACCGTCACCCTAACCCTACAACTCAACCACACCCTAACCCTAACCCTCAACAGAACCTTCACCCTTACCCCAACACTTACCCTCACCCTAAACATCACCCTAACCTTAACCCTCACCCTAACTCTAACCATAACCCTCACCAAACCCTAACCATTTAACTCACTCTAAGCCTAGCGCTAACACTAACCCCAAAACTAAACCTAAAGCTCTCCCTCACCCTCACCCAAACCGTAAAACTCACCCTAACCGTCACCCTCACCCTAACCCTAACACTAACCCTAAACCTCACCCTAACACTAACCCTCACCCTAACCATAACCATAACACTCACCCTATCCCTCACAATAACCCTAATGCTAACCCTAACCCTCACCATCACCCTAACCCTCATCCTAACCCTTATTCTCACACTAACCCTCACCCTAAGCCTTATGCTCACACTAAACCTAAACTTAAGCCTAACCCTCACACTAAGCTTAAACCTCACCCTAACCCTAAAGCTACCCCGCACCCTAACCCTCAACATAACCCTAACCCTCACGCACACACTATAACGCTCACCCTCACCAGAATCCTCAGCCTCAATCTAAACCTCACCCTCACCATTAACATCACCCTAACCCTAACAGTCACTTTAACCTAAACCCAAAACCTCACCCTAAACCTAACCCTCAAACTAAGGCTCAACCTCATCCTAATCATAACCCTAACCCTAACCCTAACCCTAAACCTAACCCTAAACCTCACGCTAACCCTAACGCTAACCTTCACCCTCACCCTCACCCTAACCCTAAACCTAAACGTATCACTAACTCTCAACCTAATCGTGACCCTAACACTCACGCTAACCCTAACCTTGATTCTCAGCCTAACCCTCACCCTTACGCTTACCTAACACTAACCCTAAACCTCACACTAAACCTAACCATAAACCTCACCCTCACCCTAACCCTAAACTTCACCTTCACCCTATCCTTCACCCTAACCCTAATCCTAACCCTAAATCTCACATTAATCCTAATCCTCACCCTAAACGTCACTCTCACCATAACCCTAACCCTAACCCTCACCTCACCCGCTGCCTAACCTTAACCCTAACCGTAATCCGAACACTAACTCTCACCCTCAGCCTCACCCTAACTCTAACCCCAACCCTAACCCTCACCCTCATCCTCACCCTAACCCTCACCCTCACCATCACCCTAACCCTAACCCTAAACCCTCACCCTAACGCTAACCCTCACCCTAAACCTAACTCTAACCCTCACCTAAAGCATTAACCCTAAACCTAAACTTCAGCCTAAAAATAACCCTAACCCTAATGCTAACCCTAACCGTAACCCTCACCCGAGCCCTCACCCTAACCCTAAAACTAACCCTAAACTTTACCCTAATGCTAACCCTAACCCTAACCCTCACTCTCATCCTAACCCTCACCGTCACCCAAACCCTCACCCTAACCCTACAACTCAACCATACCCTAAACCTCACCCTCACCAGAAACCTCACCCTCATGCTAACCCTCACCCTCACCCTAAATATAACCCTAACCCTAACCCTAATCCTAAAACTAAAACTCTCCCTCACCCTTAGCCTCACCCTAAAACTAACCCTAACCCTAACCCTCACCCTTACCCTAAACTTCAACCTAACCCTAACCCTAACCCGAACCCGAACCCGAAACCTAACCCTCATTCTCACGCTAAACCTCACCCTCACCATCACCCTAACTCTAAACCTAACCCTAACCCTTATCCTTACCTTAAACCTAATTCTAACCCTAACCCTCACCCTAATCCTCACCATAACCCTACCGCTAACACTAACCTTCAACCTCACCCTAACCCTAACCCTAAACTTCACACTAACCCTTACCCAAATCCTAACCCTAACCCTCACCCTAACCTTAACCCTCACCCTCACCCTCACCCTCACCCTAACCCTAACGCTTACCCTAAACCTCAACCTTACCCTAATCTTCACCCTCATCTTCAACCTCACTCTCAATCTAACCCTAACCCTAACTGTAACCCAAAACCTCAACCTCAGCCTAAAACTAACCCTAACCCTAAACCTCACCCTAACACTTAGGCTAACCATAACCCTCACCCTAACACTCACACTAACCCTAAATCTAAACACAGCACTCACCCTTACCCTAAACCACACCCTCAACCCAAACCTCACCCTAACCCTAACCCTAACCCTCACCCTAACCCTCATCATAACCCTAACCCTAAACCTAAACCTAAAAATAAACTTCACTCTACCCCTCACCCTCACCCTAACCCTAACCCGAATCCTCACCCTACCCTCACCCTAACCCTAACTCTAACCAAAACCCTAAACCTAATCCTCAACCTAACCCTAACCCTAAACCTCACCTAACACTTAGGCTAACCATAACCCTCACCCTAACCCTCACACTAACCTTAAATCTAAACACAGCACTCACCCTTACCCTAAACCACACCCTTACCCCAACCCTCACCCTAATCCTAACCCTAACCCTCACCCTAACCCTCATCATAACCCTAACCCTAAACCTAAACCTAAAACTAAACTTCACTCTACACCTCACCCTCACCCTAACCCTAACCCTAATCCTCACCCTAACCTCACCCTAACCCTAACTCTAACCCTAACCCTCACACTCACCCTAACCCTCAACCTAACCCCAACTCTCACCCTAAACCTAACCCTCACCCTCTCCTTAACCCTCACCCTAAACCTAACCATGACCCTCACCCTAGCCCTCATCTTAACCCTCACCGTAACCCTAAACTTCACCCTCACCCTAACCCTAACCCTAACCCTCACAGTAACCCTAAACCTCACCCTAACCCTAACCATACACCTCACCTTAACCCTCACCATAAACCTAAACCTAAACCTAACCATCACCCTCAGACAAACACTCACAGTCACCCTAACCCGCACCCTAAACCGAACCCTCACCCACACCCTAACCCTCCCCCTCAACCGAAACCTCACCCTCACCCTAATCCTCACCCTCAACTTAAACATCACCCAAACCCTAACCATATGCCTAAACCTCACCCTAACCCTAACCCGCGCCCTAACACTCACCCTCAACCTAGTCCTCACCCTAACTCTAACCCAAACCCTTACTTAACTTTAAGACTCATCCTCATCCTAAACCTAACACTAAACCTACACTTAACCCTAACCCTCACACTAACCCTCACCCTAACTCTCAACCTAACCTTAACACTCACTCTCACCATAATCTTCACCCTAAACCTTACACTTACCCTAAACCTAACCCTAACCCTAACACTTACAATAAACCTAAACCTCACCCTGACCCTAACCCTATCCCTCACCCTCACCCTCACTCTAACCCTAATCCTAAACCTAACACTCACTCTAACCCTAACTCTAATATTAACCTTAAATGTAAACCTAACCCTAACCCTCACCTCATCCCAAAATCTAACCCTAACCCTTACCCAAAACCTAAACCTAACCCAAACTCTCACCCTCACCCTAAACCTAACCCTAATCCTAACTCTCACCCTAAGCCTCACGCTAACCATAACCCTAACCCTAACACTCACGCTCACCCTAAACCTCATCCAAAACCTTACCCTCAACCTAGCCCAAATCCTAACCCTCACATTAAGCCTAACCTTCGCCTTAACCCTAACACTACTCCTCAGCCTAAAACTCATCCTTAACCTAACCCTAATCTTCACACTTAACCTAACCCGAAACCTAAACCTAAACCTCACCCTAACCCTAACCCTCACCCTCACCCTAACCCTCACCACACCCTCAGCTGAACTCTAACCCTAACACTAACCCAAACCCTCACCCTCACCCTTAACATAACACTAACCCTAACCTTCACCCTAAACTTATCTAACTGAAAACCTCCCCCTCCCCCTAATCTTCACCCTCACCCAGCCCTCACCCTAACCCTAATCCTAAGATTAAACCTAACCCTCAACCTCCCCCTCAAACTCACCCTCAGCCTAACCCTAAACCTAACCCTAATACTAATCCTAACCCTCACCCTCACCCTCACCCTAACCCTAATGGGAACAATAACCCTCACCCTAACCCTAAACCTAACCACAAATTTCACACTAACCCTAACACAAAACCTACCCCTAACCCTGAACCAAACCCTAAGCCTCACCCTCACCCTCAACCTCACTCTCAGCCTAACCCTAAATCTATACCTCACCCTAACCCTAAGCCTAACCGAAACCCTAAACCTAACCCTAACACTAAACCTCACCCTCACCCGCACCCTCACCATAACCCTAACCCTAACCCTAACCCTAACTATAACCCTCACCCTAACCCTAACCCTAAACTCACCCTCACCTTAATCCTAACCCAAATCCTAAACCTCACCTTAACCATCACCCTAACACTCACGCTAACCCTAACCCTAACCCTAACCCTCACCCTCACCCCAACCCTCACCCTAACCCTAGTGCTAACCCGAAATCTCAACCTCACCCTAACGCTCAGCCTAAAACTTACCCTCACCATCACCCTAACCCTTACCCTAACCCTCACCCTAAACCTAACCCTAATCCTAACCCTCACACAAACCCTAACCCTCAACCTAACCTCACCGTAACCCTAAACGTTACCCTCACCCTAACCTCACCCTAACCCTAACCGTGACCCTCACCCTAACCTCACCCTAACCCTAACCCTAACCCTAACACTCGCACTCACCCTAACCCTCACCCTAACCCAAACTGTCACCCTAAACCTAACCCACACCCTCACCCTAACACTAACCATAACCCTCACAATAAACCTAACCCTCACTTTAACCCTAACCATACCCCTCACTATAACCCTTACCCTAACCCTAACCTTAACCTAACCCTCAGCCTCAACCTAATACTCACAGTCACCCTAACACTCACCCTAAACCTAACCCTCACCCACACCCAAACCCCCACCCTCACCCGAACCCTCTCTCTCACCTTAACCCTCACCCTCACCTTAAACATTGCCCTAACCCTAACCCGCACACTAACCCTCACAGTCAACCTTATCCTCACCCTAACTCTAACCCTGACCATTACCTAAACTTAACCCTCACCCTCATTCTAACCCTAAAACTACACCTAACACTAACCCTATCCCTGAAACTAACCCTCACCCTAACACTAACGCTAACACTAACACTCATTCTCACACTAACCCTCACCCTAAACATTACCCTTACCCTAACCCTAACCCTAACCCTAACACATACATTAAACCTAAACCTCACCCTGACACTAACCCTACCCCTCAACCTCACCCTCACCCTCACCTTAACCCTAATCCGAACCCTGATACTCACCCCAACCCTAAATCTAACCCTAACCCTAACCGTAGACCGAACCCTAACCCGAACCCTAAAACTAAACCTAACCTTAAACCTCACCCTAAACCTAAACCTAACCCTAACCCTCACCCTCACCCTAACCCTCACTCTAACCCTAATCCTAACCCTAACCCTAACTTCCTACCTCACCCTCAACCTAACTCTAACGCTAACCCTAACCATAACCCTCACCCTCACGGTCACCATCACCCTAACCGTAATCCTATCACTAACCCTCACCCTCACCCTAACCCTAACCCTAAATCTCACAATAAATCTAACCCTAACCCTCACCCTAAACCTAACCTAACCCTACATCTCACCCTATTGCTAACCCTAACCCTAACTCTCACCTTCACCCTCACCCTAACCCTCACCGTCAACTTAACCCTCTCCCTAACCATAACCCTAACCCTCACGCAAACCCTCACACTCACCCAAACCCTCACACTCACCCTAACCCTCACGCTCACCCTTAACATCACCCTAACCAAAACCCTCACCATAACCTTCAACCTAACCCTAACCCTCAACGTCACCCTAAGCCTAATCCTAACCCTATAACCCTAATCCTAAACCTAACACTCACCCTAACCCTAATCCTCACCCTAAATCTCAACCTAACACTTTGCCTCACCCTAACTGTGTGAGACAAACACTAACCCTCATCTTAAACCTAACCCAAACGATATTCCTCACCCTCACCCTCACCCTAACCCTAACCCTAACCCTAACAATAATCCTAACACTAACCCTAACCCTAACCCTAACTCTAACACTCACCCTAACCCTAAGCCTAACCTGAAACCTCACCCTAACCCTAATCCTAACACTTACTCTCACCCTAACCCTAATCCTAAACCTAAGCCTCACCTTACCCTAACGCTCACCATAACACTAACCATCACCTTCAACCTAACCCTCACCCTAACCTAAACCTGACCATATACCTCACCCTAACACTCAACCTAACCAAACCCTCACCCTAAACCTCACATTAACACTAACCTAACCCTAACCCTAAACCTAACCTTCACCCTACCCCTAACCGCCACCCTAAACCTAACCCTAACCCTAACCCTCACCCTACCCTCACCCTGACCCAACCCTAACCCTAACCGTCACCCTAATCCTAACAATCACCCTAAACCTCAATCTAAACCTAACCCTCATCCACACCCTAACCCTCACCCTAACCCTAAATATCACCCTAAACCTAACCCTAACCCTAAACCTAATCTGCAACCTAACCCTAATGCTCAACATAATCCTCACCCTAACTCTAAGTAAACCCTTACCTAACTGAAACCCTCACCCTCACCCAAACCCACACCTTAGCCCTCACCCTACCCCTAACCGTAACCCTAACCCCCATCAAGCTAACACTAACCCTAACCTTAACCATCAACCTCACTCTCACCCTAACACTAACCCTCACCCTTACCGTCACCCTAACCATAAACTTAACCCTCTCCCACACTCTAAACCTCACCCTAACCCTAAACCTAACCCTATCACTTACACTAAAACTAAACCTCACCCTAACCGTAAACCTACCCCTCACTCTCACCCTCACCCTCACCCTTACCCTAATCCTAACCCTGACACACACTCTAACCCGCTCCCTAACCTTTACCCTACCCCTTACCGTAACCCTAAGCCTAACCCTAACCCTAACCATAAGCCTCACTCTATCGCTACACCTAACCCTAAACCTTACCCTCAACTGCACCCTAACCCTCAGTCTCACCCTAACCTTCACTCTAACCTTAACTCTACCACTCAGCCTAACCCTCATCCTAAAACTAACCCTAACCCTCACCCTAACCCTAACCATAACCCTCACTCTCACCTCACCCTAAACCTAGCCCTAACCCTAATCCTCACCCTTACCCTCACCCTCACCCTAACCCTAATAATAACCCTAATTCTAACACTAACGCTAACCCTAACCCTAACCTTAACTGTAAACCTCACCCTAACCCTAATCCTAACCCTCACACTAACCCTAACCCTCACCCTAACCCTAACCATACCCCTCAGCCTAAACCTCATCCTAACCCTAACCCTAATCCTCACCCTAAACCTTAACCGAAAACAAGACCTAATCCTAACCCTCACCCTACCCCTAACCCTCACCCTCACCCTCACCCTCAGTCTAACCCTAAACATAACTCTCATATTAACCCTAAAATTCACCCACAACCTCACCCTAACTCCAACCCTAATGCTAACTCTAAACCTCACCCTCACCCTCAACGTAACTCTAATCCTAACCCTAACC
This sequence comes from Dipodomys merriami, assembly GCF_024711535.1. Classification (NCBI taxonomy): domain Eukaryota; kingdom Metazoa; phylum Chordata; class Mammalia; order Rodentia; family Heteromyidae; genus Dipodomys; species Dipodomys merriami. The sequence continues at coordinate 2,612,923 of NW_027202482.1, read as the reverse complement.
CTCACACTCACAATAACACTAACCCTATCCCTAACCCTCATGCTAAACCTGACCCTCACCCTCACTCTCACCCTAAACCTATCCCTAACACTAACACTAAAAATAACCCTCACCCTAACCCTAGACCTAACCCTCACCCTAACCTTTACCCTAACCCTCACCCTAACCTTCACCCTAACCCTAACCCTAACACTAACCCTCAGTCTAAACCACACCCTAACCCTCACCCTCACACTAAACATCACACTATCCCAAAACCTAACCCTAATCCTAAACCTAACCTTCTCCCTAAACCTCACCGTCACCCTCAACCTCCCCCTAAGCCTAACCCTAACCCTAACCCTAATTCTAAACCTAACACTCACCCTCACCCTCACACTCAGTCTAACCCTCACCCTAACCCTGGCCCTGACCCTCACCTTCACCTAACTGTAACCCTAACCCTAACCCTAATCCTCACCCTCATTCTAACCCAAACCAAAAACCTAACCCTCAACCTAAACCTAACCCTCACCCACACACTAACCCTCACCCTAACCCTTACCCTCACCCTCACCCTATGCCTAACCCTAACCGTAACCCTAATCCTACACCTAACCCTCACCCTGACCCGCACACTACACCAAAGTCTACACCTCAGTCTAACCCTCACACTAACCCTAACTCTAACCCTAATCCTCACGCTAGCACTAACCCTAACCGTAACCCTCACACTCACTCTAGCCCTCAGCTTCACACTAACCCTAACCCTAACCGTCACTCTAACCCGAACCTTCACCCTAACACTAACCCTCACCCACACCCTAACCCTCACCGTAATCCTAATGCTAACCCTAACATTAATCCTCACACTAGCCCTCACCCTGACACTAAGCCTAACACTAACCCTAACCCTAACACTACCCCTGACCTAACACTAACCCTAACCCCAACCCTTACCCTAGCCGTCACCCTCACCCTAACCCTAACCCTAACCCTAACACTCACCATCACCCTAATCCTCACCTGTACCCTAACCCTAACCCTCACCCTAATCCTAAAGCTAACCCTTAACCTAAAGCTAAACCTAACCCTCACCCTCACCCTTAACCTGACTCTCACCCAAACCCATTTCCTCACCCTAAACCTGAGGTTCATTCAAACCCTAACCCTCACCTTAACGCTAACCAACACCTAACTCTAAATCTAAGCCACACCCTCAACTTCACGCTAAGCCTAATTCTAATCCTAACCTTCAACCTGACCCGAACACTCACGATAACGCTAACCTAAACCCTCACCCTCACCGTAATCTTAACCCATGCCAAAAACCCACCCTAACCATCACCCTCACCCTAATCCTAACACTAACATTAACCCTCACCCTAACACACACCCTAACCCTAACACCAACCCTAACTCTCACACTAAACCTCACCCTAACACTTACACTCACCCTAACCCTAACCCTAACCCTAACCATCAAACTAACCCTAACCCTAACCCTAACCATCACCCTAACGATAACCCTAACTCTAACCCTATCCTTCACCGTCAACATAACCATCACCCTAACCCAAACCCTCACACACACTCACCTGACCCCTCACTCTCAACCTAACCCTCATCCACACCCTCACCATCATTCTAAACATCACATTAACACTAACCCTCACCCTAACCCTAACCCTAACCCTCACCTTAACCGTCACCTAAACCCTCACCCTCACCCTGAGCCTAACACTAAACCTAACCCTAAACCAAAATCTAAAACTAAACCTCACACTCATCCTCAGCCTAACCCTAACCTTAATCCTAACCATAGCCCTCACCCTCACCCTCACCCTAATTCTAACCCTAAACCTAACCCTACCCCTTACCCTTAAGCTAACTCTAACCCTAAATCTAACCCTGACCCTAACCCAAAACCTCACGCAAACTCTAACGCTAACCCTCACACTCACTGTAACACTCACCCTAACCCTTACTCTAACCCTAACCCAAAACCTAACCCTCACCCTCACACTAACCCTAACCCTCACACTAAGCTAACCCTCACCCTAACCCTAAACTTAACCCTCAGCCTAACACTCACCCTAACACTAACTCTAACCCTAATCCTCACCCTATCACTAACCCTAACCCTAAAACTCACCCTTCCCATTACCCTAACCCTAAACCTAATGCTCACCTTAACCCTCACCCTAACCCTCACCCTCACCCTAACCCTATCCCTAACCCTAACACACACCCTAACCCTAACCCTCACACTTACCCTAACCCTAACCCTCATACTCACCCTCACCCTTAACCTAACCCTAAATATAACCCTAACCCTAACCATATCCTTCAACCTAATCCTCACCCTCACCCTAACCCTAACACTAACCTTAACCCTCACCCTAACCCACACCCTCACCCTCATCCGAACCCTCACACTCACCCTAAACCTCACTCTCAACCTAATCATCACACTAACCCTAACCGTAACCGTAACCCTAACCCTAATCCTCACACTAACCCTAACCCAAAACCCTAACCCATACCCTAACCATCACCCAAACCCTAACCCTAACCATAACCATCACCCTAACGCTAAGCCTAGCCCTAAACCTAAACCTCACCATCAACCTAACCATCACCCTAACCATAACCCTTACACACACCCTAACCTTCACCATAACCTGAACCCTCACTCTCACCCTAATCAAAATCCACACCCTCACCCTCACTCTAAACATCACACTAACCCTAACCTTCAACCTAACCCTAAACCTAACTTGCACCCTAAGCCTCACATTCACCCTCACCCTCACCCTAAGCCTAACACTAAACCTAACCCAAATCCTAAATCTCACACTCACCCTCACCCTCACCCTCACCCTCAGCCTAACCCTAACCCTACACTTAATCCTAAACCTAGCCCTCACCCTCAACCTCACCCTAACTCTAACCCTAACCCTAACCCTGACCCTCACCGTAAAACTAACACTAAACCTAATCCTCACCCTAACCCTAAACCTCACGGAAAAGCTAATCCTACCCTCAACCTCACACTAACCCTCACACTAACCTTACTCTCACCCTAAAACTAACCCTAAACATCACCCTAACCCTAACCCTCACTTTCACCCTAAATATCACACTAACCCTAACCCTCACCCTAACCTTAAACCTAACCCTCACCCTAACCCTCACCCTCACCCTGAGCCTAACACTAACCATAACCCTAATCCTAAACCTAACCCTCATCCTCACCCTCACCCTCAGCCTAACCCTAACCCTAACACTAATCCTAACCGTAGTCCTCACCCTCACCCTCACCCTAATTCTAAACCTAACCCTAACCCTAACCCTAACCTAACACTAACCCTAAATCAAACCCTCATCCTAAGCCTAACACTAACACTCACCCTCACCCTAACCCAAACCGTAAATATCACCCTCACCCTAACCCTCACCCTAACCATAACCCTCAACCACACCCTAACCCTCACCCTCACCTGAACACTCACACTAACCCTAACCCTCACCCTCACCCTAAATATCACACTAAACCTAACCCTAACGTTCATCTTAACCCTAACCCTAACCCTAACCCTCACCCCAAGCCTCACCCTAACCCTAACGCTCACCATAAACCTGACCATTCCCCTCACCGTAACCCTCATAATAAACCTAACCCTAACCCTCACCGTAAATCTAACCGTTACCCTTACCCTCACCCTAACCCTCAACCTAACCCTCACCCTAACCCTCACACTAACCCTAATCCCCACCCTTACCCTAATCCTCACCCTAACCCTCACCCACACTCTAAACCTCCCCCTCCCCCTAACGCATTTCCTCACCCTAACCCTAACCCTAAACCGATCGCTCACACAAACCATAACCCTCACCCTAACCCTTACTGTCACCCTAACCCTAAGCCTAATCTTAACCCTCACACTAACTTGAACCTTCACCCTAACCGTAACCCTAACAACACGCTAACCCTCACCCTAACCCTAAACCCAGCCCTAATCCTCACCGTATTCCTAAACCTAACCCTAACCTTCACCCTCACCCTAAACCACACCATCACCCTGACCCTCACGCTAACACTAACCCTAACCCTCACCCTAACACTAAACCTCACCTTAAACCTAACCCTGTCACCCACACCCTAGCACTTACCATAACCCTAAACCTAACCCTAACCCTCACCATCATACTTACCCACACCCCAGCCTAACCCTAACCCTAACCCTAATCCTAACCCTAACCCTCACTCTCACCCGTAAACTAACCCTCACCCTAATCCTATCCCTGTCCCTCACCTTAACCCTAAGACTATCCCTAAAAATCACCTTAACCCTAACCCTTACCCTAACCCTAACCCTCACCCTCTCTCTGACCCTAACCCTAACACTAAACCTAACTCTCACACTAAACCTCATCCTAACCCCAACGCTAACCTAACGCTCACCCTAATCCTCACTCTAACCCATATCTTAACCCTAACCCTAACACTAACCCTAACACTAAGGTTCACCCTAACCCTATAGTTCATCCTAATCCTAACCCTCACCCTCACCCTAATCCTAACCCTCACACTAAACCAAACCTCACCCTATCCCTAACCCTACCCTTCACCCTATCCCTCATTCTAACCCTAACCCTAACCCTAAACCTCAACCTAACCCTAACGCTAACCCTAACCCTAAACCTCACCCTAACAATAACCTGCATGCTAAAGCTAACCCTAACAATCAACCTCACCCTAAGCCTCACCCTAGCCTTACGCTCACCCTAACCCTAACCCTAACCTTAACCCTCACACTAACCCTAATTCTAAACCTCACCTTAACCCTCACTCTAACCATCACCCTCACCCTAACACTCACCCTAACCCTAACCCTAACCCTACCAGTAAGCCTCACCCACACCCTAACCCTAACCCTCAAAGGAACCCAATCCCTCACCCTAAACATCACTCTCACCTTAACCCTCACTGAACCCTAAATCTAACCCTCACCCTCACGATAACCCTCACCCTAACCCTCACCCTAACCAACCCGAACGCTAACCGTAACCCTTACCGTAAACCTAAATCTAAATCTAACCCTCACAATAACCCTAACACTATCCCTAACCTTCACCCTCAACCTAAAACTCACCCTAAATCTTACCCTCCCCCTAACCCTAAACCCAACCCTAACCCTAATATTTACAATAACCCTAACATTAAACCCCAACCTAAACCTCACCCTAAACGGAACCCTAACCCTAAACTTCCCCCAAACCCTCACCCTAACCTTAACCCTCACCCACACCCTAACACTCACCTCACCCTAACCCTCACCTTCACCCTAAGCCTAACCCTCACCCTCACCCTAACCCTCACCTTCACACTAAACATCACCCTAACTCTAACCCTAACTCGAATGCTAACCCTAATCCTCACCCTCACCCTGATCCTAAGCCTAACACTAACCCTAAAATTAATCCTAGACCTAATGCTCTCTGTCACCCTCACTCTAACCGTAACCCTAAACCTAACCCTAACCCTCACCCTCACCCTAACCCTAACCCTAACCCTCACCCTAACCCTAACCTTAAATCTAACCCTAACTCTCACCCTATCCCTCCCTAATCCTAACACTAACACTCACCCTAACCCTTACTCTCACCCTAACCCTCACTGTAACCCTAACCCTAGCCTCACCCTCATCCTCACCCTAGTCCTCAACCTAACCCTAAACCTACCCCTCACCTAATTCTCATCCTAACACTAAACCTAACCCTAACCCTCACCCTAACCCTAAACCTAACCCTTTCCCTCATCCTCCCGCTAACCCTCAACCTAACACTTACCCTCAACCTAACCCTAACCCTAACACTAACTCTAAACCTCACACTAACTCTAAACCTCACCCTAACCCTAATACTAAACCTCACCTTAACACTAACCTTCACCCTCACCCTCACCTTCATTCTCAGCCTCACCCTAACCCTAACCCTAATCCTAAACCTATCCCTCATGCTCACCCTAACTCTAACCCTAACCCTAACCCTCTTCCTAACCCTCACCCTAAACCTAACCCTAACACTAACGTTCACCCTAACATAACCCTCACCTTGACCCTATCCCTAACCCTAACCATAACCCTAACACTAACCCTCACCTAACACTAACCCTAACCCCACCCCTAACACTAACTGTCACCCTCACCCTAACCCTAACCTTAACCCTCACCATCCCCCTAACCCTCACCTGTACCCTAACCCTAACCCTCACCCTAATCTTAAAGCTAACCCTTACCCTAAACCTAAAAGTAACTCTCACCCTCACCCTAACCCTAACCCTTACCCTGACCCTCACCCAAACCCTTTTCCTCACCCTAACCGGATCCGTCCAGCAGGTTCAGTTATTCGTTATACTCGAGGAGGCACCTCCTAAGAACCATGGGGGTGAAAGAGAAACGAGACCAAGCGCATAAAGAAAGACAAAGTCAGTCTGAGTCGCGTCAAGGTCTGCTTTATTAAAGTGAGGCAGGTTTTATATACCTGAAGGGACAGGGGAAGGGAAAGAATGAAAAAACTTTGCAGAAGCAAGGGTGAGAAGTCCCGGGGTCAGGGCTCGGTCATGCTTTTCCTTTGGCCGTTGTGCTAGTCGTTCTAAGAAATATTTATGGTCAGTCAGGCGCCATTTGCTGAGTGCTGGAGATAAGAGAAATGTTTATGGTTAGTCAAATGTTGTCTCCTTAGGGCTGGAGGAATATTTATGGTTAGCCAAATGTAGTTTGCTTAGGGCTGGAGGAATCTTATCTTTCCATACACTTTCTTGGCTCCCAACAAATCCCCCTTTCTTATTTAGAAAATTGACCATCAATTGTTGGCTGCTCTTTTTAAGGGGGTGACAGAGGCTATGTTCCTCTAAGGGCCCAGGGTTTTTTTCCCGCTCCCGAGCGAGCGTCCTCACTCGGGGAGGGGAGTTTTACAGGCCTTGGCATGTTTTTTGAGGAGACGGCTCTTGTTTATGCATGCCAACCGTTAAGCACCAGAGCTTGACACTCAGGGGTCTTGGGTTTTGGGATCTCGCGGATCCATCCCCCTGCAGTCTTACCTGCACCCTTGATTATAGCATTTCTTCTTCCTCCCATAGGTGCATCCTCCCCCAAGCGGAGGGGCCTATAGGAGGAGGGGCGAACCTGTCCCTTATGGCAATAGGTCTTGCCCGTTGAATGGTCAGAAGTTACGAATAAGAAGAAAGATTTTCTAAATAAGAAAAAGGAAATGGGGGCTGTTTCCCACTGGAGCAAGTTCACGGCAAAGCACTAATTAAAAGCCTAGGGTAAATGCTCGATCTCAATGCCTTAGTCCGCCATATTGAGGTGATGGTGATGAACCTGTATGGGCTTAGAAGACCAGAGATTAATCTGTTATTTAATAAATTAAGTCAGGAAGGTCCAAGTCTGGAGTTCTAGCTGCATCTGTAAGAGAAAATTCATCATCCTCGGGGGGAAGGTTTCCCCTGGGTTATAGCAAGCCATGCACCTGTTTTATCAACAAATTTTCCAAAGGTAGGTTATGAGAAAACATCCTATCTTAGGTTATATGGAGGGCCACCTTACCACTGCCTACATGCCTTGTTGAGCCAGCCTGTACGGCCTCTATATGTAGTGCTACCCAGGTTAAGCTTCATAATACTCCTGTCATTGGATGTTTTCTAGCTTTTTTAGGAATCATTAGGGAAGAAGTGTATGGCATTGCAGTCCTTCTCTAGGGGTGGCCGCGGTGTGCTCCGTGGGGTCCCCCCAAGTCTCTAAGCGATGATAATGCACCGAGATCAAATTTTTGGAAGAACAGAATCTATTTGATCTTTTATAAAGCACTTAAGGTGCTGAAAAGCCCAAGAGCCAAAGGAAACAAGCAAAAGTAATCCAACAAGGGGACCCAGGAGGGGAAGAACATAGGTTAAAAGTCCCCCTCAAGCAGCCCAAATAGGGCGCTCAAAAAAACTCGTGTCGCCGTCTTTCAATCTCCTCCTGATGTTTTTAAACTCGATCTCTTACAATGCCAGACTTATTGGCATAAAAACAGCACTTTTCCTGTAAAGTTAAGCAAATGCCACCTCTGTCAACAGTTAAAAGATCTAAACCTTTGCGATTTTGTAAAGCCACCTCAGCTAATGAATCTAACTGATCCTGAAGATCTTTAACAGATTGATAAACTTTAGTAATAGCATCAGCTAATTGTTGTGAAAGCTTGGAGTATGAGGAGACAGCAGTGGCTAATCCTGCAGTCCCAGTGCCTAAAGCACCAGCCACTCCAAGTCCTATCAGTAGGGGAATAAATTGTACCACCCTTTTATGTCGGGGAACAAAATAATCAAAGTCAGGAATGGGTACTAGCTCATCTCCGGAAATCAAGTCAATGTCTGGGAGTAAAATAGCTGGAATACAGAGCCCTGTCCAATTTTGGGGAAGTACAGTGTAGGCCATATTATTGCCACAAACAAAAACCTGGCTCTGTTGTAAGAATAGGGAGGCAGAAACATTAATAACATTGTTGCACAGGGAAAAGGAGGATATCCCAACATCAATGTCATACTACCTGGGGAAGTTTATAACACTCTTTGCAATAAAACAATTAGCACGGATGATCAAACTGAGGTAGTCACTCTGGGAGGTAAGGGTTAGGGAATCTACAGTGTTACAGGCTTGTGATTGATTAACACTTGGCCTAGTCTGCTGGGCTGATCAAATGGCCCTTATCTTGAGCCCCCTAAATCGGGAATTTTTACACAGGAATGCGGAGGAACATACTCTTTGTTCCTTATCTTGGGTCCCATTTGGCCATTTGGGGAATTTACTTGTTAGCCCTTTATTTCCGATTACAGAGCTTGTCCCAGGGCCAACATCTAGACTCCGAAAGTTTTTATATATCTCCAGGGAGGGGAAGGGTCAGTGCTAGCGCAAGCAAGTTTACAGAAGCAAAACCAGCAGTTAGCAATTGTAAAATGTAACTCTAATTTTTAATCTTTTATTCCCTCTTTTTTCTTTGGGCTAATTTTAATCTTAAAATTTAGGGGGTTCTTATCTCAGTCGTAGGGGTGTCTCTATATTATCTTGTGGGGTGTCAGTTGTTCTCAATGCTTGGTATTTGGATCTCAGAACTAATAGACGGACTACGCTGATCTTTTTCTTTAACAAAAGACACCATTCTGTTAAGTATACAAGGTCTGATTGTAACAGAAGTAACAGTACCAGAGACCCTTACATTTTTTTCCACCAGTCCTGACTCGTGTATCGTAGTTAACTTAATTTTATACCAGCTTTACTTGTAAGCTCCAGTTTGAAGACAACTCATACCATCTGCTACGTACTTAAACTTTTTGAGGTTTGTCTTAAAGACAATCCTTACTTTTTAAATTTTCCCAATTCCCTTTCCAAGGCTTTCTTTACTACCTTTTTTTTTTTTTTTTTTTTTTTTTTTTTTTTTTTTTTACAATTTCTTGAGCATCTTTGTGGCTGGAGTTTAAAAACTGCCCAATTTTCCTTTGGCTTGTGGAACCTTTATCTTAGAACAGCGTTAAGGCACCACTGTGATGCAGAAGCTTGCTAGATTTTAAGGCTAACAGTATTACCTTCATTGATAATACACTTAGGTTATTACCATACCAGAGCCAAACTAGGCTGTGACCATAGAGTGGATTTTCAGTCACTATGCACTGAAGTGCCTAAGGCAAGCAAGCCAGTGATATTCTTGTCCCCAGTATCCACTGTGGGAATACAGAGGATTTTTGGATATCACCTAAAAGAATGTCTCATAAGATCTCAGATTTAGCAGCAGTCAACCAGGATGCAGACTCAGATGATGGAATCAGGCAGGAGGTCCTCGTGGCTGTCAGGCCATCGTTGATCTTTACCCATCAGGGTATGCAGCAGCAGCAGCAGCAGCAGCAGCAGCAGCAGCAGGGTCTCTCAGTGGCTCCAAGGGACTGTCACACCTCATGCTGGGCTGTAAATTCCTACACAGACTGGTTAAGGATACATTGCATGGGCTTGGCAGGCTTTGATCCTGCTGGTTTTTAAGATCTTTAAACAATAGCCCAGGACAATTTACCAAAATCGCAACTCTTATTACTAACCAGATATTTTTGTAAATAGACACAGAAGGCTCAAAAGGCTTAGCCTTGTAGCCATCTCTGACAGATGCAGTCTCCACACCTTGAACACCTACAACAATTAACACTATTCTTTATGCCTTTTTTTCATCTATGTTGCCTCATTTCTCCAAAATTTCTGACTCTGGACCCTTGATCTTAAAAATGGGGGTAGAAGGGCGAAGGTCCATCTTCCGTAACTTCTTCAAGCTGACTTTAGGGGCGTTGATCTTACCTAGCCAGGAACCTATAACTTTAGCCTATTTTACAAAGAGGCTATCAGGGTTAGATGCCATTAAGAACAATGTTTAACTTTTCACAACTGCACAGACCTTTTCCCCGGCTACAGCAGTGTAGCTTGTTTAGCACTCTGGTTTGCAAAAGCATCTTCCTAGATGGCTTAGGAATGTGATCTCTAATGATCCCAAATAATGCCTAAGTTACCTTTGCAGGCCTTTAGAAAGATATCAATAGAAACACACTCCCAGGTTTACAAACTTTTTCCTGAGCAGATGAACTTCATGTAACTAGTGTCAGCTCAATTAGAGCTGCCAATTAGACATTTTTTTGCACATAAAGGGGTTGAGATTTAAACTATCCCCCACATTTTATAACATTAGCTTTTTATTACTATCACAGAGGACTGGCAAGTTACTGTCCCTTACAAGGTAGATAGTCATGGACATTAGGCATGTTTACAAACTCTTCCCATGACCTCCCGGCTCTGACCAGTTTTGAGAGGCCACAAAATGACTCTAGGATCTGACATTTCTGCCATCCAAGCAGTGGCTTTACTGCCTCTGGATGCTCCTCCATTGCTTTTGTCCCAGGAGTGTCTTCTCCACATTAGGATAAATGCCTCATTGGCATTTCCTTTTATCTGGTTGCTGGACTTGAACTCGGGGCCTGAGCACTGTCCCTCACCTCTACAGCTTAAGGCTAGCACTCTGCTACTTTGAGTCTGGAGCTTGGGGCTTGAGTACTGTCCCCTGGCTCTTTAGTCCAGGGTTAGTACTCTGCTGGCTGAATAGAGGTGACAGTCTCACAGGAACCTTTTTGTGCCCGGGCTGGCTTTGAACCTGTTTGCAGATGAATGATTCTTACAAAAGGCCATTTTACTCCAATTAAAAGCAACAAGGTGGTCAACATAGAAGTGGCTTTTAAGCATGCTCTTACCTGAAACTAATTAAGAGTCAAAGTGACATCAGACAACTTGTAAGAATCCTCTGTGCATTGCTCTGGGCTTGCTGGAAACTTAAAAAACCTATAAGAGCAAACTAGAATAGAAATTATTTTGGTAATCCTAATTCTTTCTTTGTGTACTTTGAGGCAAATGTTAAGAACAATTTTACAGTTAAACTTTATATCCAAAAATCCATTTCTAATTTTTTTAAAACCTCTTATTAATCACCTTTACTATTTTATACTTTAGTTTTTATTTGCATTTTGAAAAGATCCCTTGAAATCTTGAGGCCAAGTGTCACTCATTGCCTCTTGGTTGCTTGTTTTAAAACAGACACACATTAAGATTTTTAAACTCAAATGACAATTTTTCCTTAATGCAAGAATTACAGTCACCATCACTATACCACGAAGCTAGACTTAACACCTTTATAACTTTTAAAAACATCCTAATTGTAGAACATAATTGAAAGTAAGCCACATTATATAAATGAGTTTTTAACCCTCTTTTTAAGGCCTTCCTAATTTTAATGTTAACACATCCAAGGGGAAGTTTTAGCAATACTAATCAGATCATCACATCACTCATTTTAACCACCATGTTTTCAGTGTCTATCTGCAGAGAAAAGAGAGAACAAAGATGGGCCACTCAGCCCCTTCTATGGAATGGGCACACACCCAATCCGACTCTTTAGGTTTAGATGAACTGAGTTTGTGCCAGCTTGCCCTCTTTCACCATGCATGGACTCCTCCCAGGACCTGCCCCACCATGCATGACCAGCTGAACTGCCCTTGTGCTTGTTCACCCCTTACCCCTTAAGGTCTTCTGTTGGTTTTTAAGTTTTCCCTTTTTTTATCTCTTGGTTCTCGAATGAAATACACAGTTTTAGATAGAACAAGTAACATCTTTGACGGTGTTAAACTAAGCTTTACATTTAAATTTTTAATATTTATCCCCAAATTTTAGCCAAAGGAACTAGATCCCAAACAGCCAATGCATTTTTGTTAAGCCAGATAACTTGGTTACAGTATAAACAGTCTTATGCATTTTAAAACATTATTCTTTTAAAATACCAGATTTTCTAATTTGCAAGTTAAAGAATCATTACAAAGCCATTTAAAACAATGCGAAGATTTTTTTGTCAATGTCCAAACGTCATAACTTTTTGAATTTTAAATTTAAACTCACCCAATTGTTACAGCACGATGATAATTTTTATCTTTGAACACGTTTACAGACACACACAAAACACTCACACAGATCTTAAAGCGTGCAAAAATCAAAATCAGTTGTACGTACACCTTTTAAAGTTATTAAACAAAAATTTAAGACAGTATTTCTTTTAAACCAGGTACCTTTGTTGGGCTTCATTTTCCCAAGCTTAACTAGTAAGACAATTCACTAATTAGTCTTTTGAATCTCTGTGCTGTTCTCATTCAGCAAGCTTAATCCAGAGTCTGCTGAGTGAGCTTGTCACTCTCACCCAAGTCTTCCCTACCTCAGAAAACATAAAACGAACACACACACTAAACAGGACAAACAAGTGGCCACAAAGACAAAATCAGGTCTCAGTCAATGGGGCGACATCTCACCACCATTCACTTACCAGGGGACTCAACACCCCTATTCACCTCCGGAGGATTTTTTTCTCTTAGATTCCTGCAGACGTTGACCCAGGGGCCTTCCAAGGTGGAGGAGAATTCCCAGTCATGGCAAGGGAAAAGAAAAATCCCTAGCGGCCATCCCCTCAGACTGGCAGGTTCTCCCCCACACTCAGACCCCCTGAACCAAGGCCTAAGGCTGAGATCTAACTGGGGCCACTCGCATGTGGTCAGTGGCAATTTCATAAGTGACAAACAAGCAAGTTCCTAAAACCTGACAATCTTGGCTCGAGCTGTAACTTTTTTCCAATGATCTAAAGTCAGACTTAAGGGGGTTGTTAGTTGCCGCCCCTTCCCTTTAAGGACAACAAGACAGACAACAGAGACAATTAACACTAAACAGAAACAGAGGAAACCAGACAGGCGCTGCGAGGCAGTCGAAGGACTGCAAACAGAAAAAGCAACTTCAGATGGGAGTGGCCATCTGAACATGTTTTTGTTTATGATAGCCTAAGCTTCTGCCTTATCTATAAATTCAGCCTTCCAGGTTAAATATTGACCTCTGGTCAGGACCGATTGTACAATCTTATTCCATTCATGAGGCAGCAGGTGTCCTCCGTTAAAATCAATAAGCGGGCACCATCTCTTCCCTTTTCTACCTCTTTTAAAATGTCCCTAATAATCCCATAAAAACTAAAAAAGGCCTCGGGTATTTCTTCTCCTTTAGCCGCTAAATCATTAATATTTTTCCATACTTTACTCCAGCTAAGGGGATGAATGTCGGGGCCACTCAAAATTAGCCAGGGACATTTTTCCCAACAAAACAAAACAAAAAAAATTACAAGATCCTTTCTTTTTACTCTTATTCCTCACTCCCTAAGAGCTTCCTTCATTTCCTTTATAAATAAAGCCTGCTTTTCCCATGGTTGATTGAAAGGCAAACTTACCTCAAGGCTTCCCATGGTGCACGAGTGATGCAATGTGGGCGTCTCTACCCTTAAATGATTGGGGATCCCCATCTCCAGCGCCGTCGGGTAGGTCACCGCGCCTCGAGCCCCACGTTGGGCGCCACTTGACCCGTCCAGCAGGTTCAGTTATTTGTTTGACTCGAGGAGGCACCTCCTAAGAACCATGGGGGTGAAAGAGAAACGAGACCAAGCGCATAAAGAAAGACAAAGTCAGTCTGAGTCGTGTCAAGGTCTGCTTTATTAAAGTAAGGCAGGTTTTATATACCTGAAGGGACTGGGGAAGGGAAAGAATGAAAAAACTTTGCAGAAGCAAGGGTGAGAAGTCCCGGGGTAAGGGATGGGTCATGCTTTTCCTTTGGCCGTTGTGGTAGGCGTTCTAAGAAATATTTATGGTTAGCCAGGCGCCATTTGCAGAGGGCTGGAGATAAGAGAAAGGTTTATGGTGAGTCAAATGTTGTCTGCTTAGGGCTGGAGGAATATTTATGGTTAGCCAAATGTAGTTTGCTTAGGGCTGGAGGAATCTTATCTTTCCATACAATTTCATGGCTCTCAACAATAACCTAAGGCTCACTCAAACCCTAACCCTCACCTTAACACTAACCCTCACCTAACCCTAAATCTAACCCACACCCTCATCCTCACCCTAAGCCTAACTCTAATCCTAAACTTCACCCTAACCCTAACCCTCACAGTAACCCTAACCCTAACCTCACCCTCACCATAATCCTAACCCTAGCCGAAACCCGCACCCTAAACATCACCCTCACCCTAACCCTAACAATAACCTTAACCCTCACCCTAACACACACCCTAACCCTAACGCCAAACCTAACCCTCACCCTAAACTTCACCCTAACACTTACACTCACCCTAACCCTAACCCTAACCATAACCATAACCATAACCATCACCCTAACGATAACCCTAACCCTAACCCTAACACTCACCGTCAACATAACCATCACCATAACCAAAACACTCACAAACACCCTAACGCTCACCATCACCTGACCCCTCACTCTCAACCTAACCCTCATCCACACCCTCACCCTCACACTAAACATCACACTAACCCTCACCCTCACCCTAATCCTCACCCTAATCCTCACCTAAACCCTCACCATCACCCTAAGCCTAACACTAACCCTAACCCTAATCCTAAATCTAAAACTAAAACTCACCCTCACCCTCAGCCTAATGGTAAACTTAATCCTAACTCTAGCCCTCACCCTCATCCTCACCCTCAGCCTAACACTAAACTTAATCCTAACCATAGCCCTCACCCTCACCCTCACCCTAATTCTAACCCTAACCCTAACCCTACCCCTCACACTTAAGCTAACTCTAACACTAAATCTAACCCTCATCCTAAACCTAAACCTCACGCAAACGCTAATCCTAAACCTCACATTCACTGTAACCCTCATTCTAACCCTTACTCTAATCCTAACCCAAACCCTAACCCTCACCCTCACCCTCACCCTAACCCTAACCCTCGAACTAAGCTAAACCTCACTCTAACCCTAAACTTAACCCTCAGCCTAACACTCACCCTAACCCTAAACATAACCGTAATCCTCACCCTATCACTAACACTAACACTAAAACTCACCCTACCCATTACCCTAACCCTAAACATAATGCTCACACTAAACCTCAACCTAACCCTCACCCTCACACGAACCCTAACCTTCACACTAACCCTAACCCTAACCCTCACCCTCACCCTCACCCTTAACCTAACCCTAACCCTAACCCTAACCGTATACCTCACCATAATAGTCACCCTCACTCTAACCCTAACACTAAACTTAACCCTCACCCTAACCCACACACTAAACCTAACGCTAACCCTAACCTCACCCTAAACCTCACCCTAAATGTACCCTCACCCTAACTGTAACCGTAAACCTAACCCTAATCCTCACACTAACCCTCACCCAAAACCCTGACTTGTACCCTAAACATCACCTTTACCCTAACCCTAACCCTAATGCTAAGCCTAGCCCTAAACCTAAACCTCACCATCAAACTAAACATCACCCTAAACATAAACCTCACACACAACCTAAACTTCACCATAACCTGAACCCTCACTCTCACCCTAACCGATATCCACACCCTCACCCTCACTGTAAACATCACACTAACCCTAAACCTCACCCTAACCCTAAACCTAACGTGCACCCTAACCCTCACCTTCACCCTCACCCTCACCCTAAGCCTAACACTAAACCTAACCCTAATCCTAAATCTAACACTCACACTCACCCTCAATCTCAGTGGAACCCTAACCCTACACTTAATCCTAACCCTAGCCCTCACCCTCACCCTCACCCTAACTCTAAACCTAACCCTAACCCTAACCCTCACCATAAACCTAATACTAAACCTAATCTGCACCCTAACCCTAAACCTCACGCAAAAGATAACCCTACCCTCACCCTCACGCTAACCCTCACACTAACCCTTACTCTCACCCTAACCCTAACCCTAAACATCACCCTAACCTTAACCCTCAGTGTCATGATAAACATCACACTAACCCTAAACCTCACCATAACCCTAATCATAACCCTCACCCTAACAATCACCCCCACCCTCACCTTGAGCCTAACACTAACCCTAACCCTAATCCTAAACCTAAAACTCACCCTCACCCTCACCCTCAGCCTAAACCTAAACCTAACACTAATCCTAACCGTAGTCCTCACCCTCACCCTCACCCTAATTCTAACCATAACCCTAACACTAACTTAACACAAACCCTAAACCAAAACCAAATCCTAAGCCTAACACTCACACTCACCCTTACCCTAACCCTAACCCTAACCATCACCCTCACCCTAAGCCTCAACCTAAACCTTACCCTCAACACAAATCTAACCCTAACGCTAACCCTCATACTACCCCTAACCCTCACCCTAAGCCTAACCCTAACCCTCACCCTAAACCTCATCCTAACCCTAAGCCTAACCCTCAACCTAACACTAACCCTAACCCTAAACCTAAACCTCACCCTAAAACTAACCCTCATGCTAATGCTAACCCTAAACATCCCCCTCAACCTAAACTTCACCTTAACCCTTACTGTCAACCTAACCCTAACCCTAACCCTCACACTAAACCTAAACCTAACCCTAACCGTAACCCTTAGTTTAACCCTCACCCTAACCCTCACCATCACTCTAACCCTCAAACTAACCGTAAGCCTCACCCACAGCCTAACCCAAACCCTCACCCGAACGCACACGCTCACCCTAAACATCACCATCAGGCTAACTCTCACCCTAACCCTAAACCTAACCCTCACCCTCACGCTAACCCTCACCCTCACCCTCACCCAAACTCTAACCCTAACTCTAACCGTAACCCATAACTTAAACCTAACTCTAAACCAAAACCTAACCCTAAACCTAAGGCTAACCCTAAACTTCACCCTCACCCTACACCTCACCCTAACCCGTACCCTCACCATAACACTAAACCTAACCCTAACCCTAACCTTCACACTAACCCTAATTGTAAACCTCAACCTAATCCTCACCCTAAACCTAAATTTAACCCTCACCCTCACCCTAACCCTCAGCATAACCCTAACCCTAATTCTCACCCTCAACTTAGCCCTCACCTTAGCACAAGCCCTAAGCCTCACCCTAACCCTAACACTCACCGTCACACTAACCCTCACTCTAACCTCACCCTAACCCTTAACCTCAACCTAACCCTAAACCTAACCCTAACCCTCACACTAACCCTAACCCTCACCATAACACTAGACCGACCCCTCAGCCTATCTCTCATCCTAATCATAACCCTAACCCTAAACTTCAACCTAGCCGAAACCCTAACCCTAACCCTCATCCTAGACCTAACCCTCACCCTCACGCTAATCCTCGCCCTCACCTTCACCCTAACTCTAACCCTAACTCTAACCGTAACCCTTACCTTAAACCTAACTCTAAACCTAAACCTCACCCTAACCCTAAGGCTAAACCTAAACTAGACCCTCACCCTACACCTCTCCCTAATCTGAACCCTCACCATAACCATAAACCTAACACTAACCCTAATCTTCAAACTAACCCTAACTGTAAACTTCAACCTAACCCTCATCCTAAGCCTTACCCTACACTACCCCTCAAACTAACCCTCATCCTAAACCTACCCATCACCCTCATCCTAACTCTCACCATAACCCTAATCCTAATTCTCACCCTCAACCTATCCCTCACCCTAACACTAACCCTAAGCCTCACCCTCACCCTAAACTTAACCTCACACTCACCCTCAGTCTAACCTCACCCTAAACCTTAACCTCAACCTAAACCAAGCCCTAACCCTAACCCTCACACTAACCCTAAACCTCACCCTAACCCTAACCCGACCCCTCAGCCTATCTCTCATCCTAATCATAACCCTAATCCTAACCCTCAACCTAACCCTAACCCTAACCCTCATCCTAACCCTAACCCTCATCCTCACACTTACCTTCACCCTCAGCCTAACCCTACCCTAATCTTAACCCTAACCCTAACCCTTACTTTCACCCTCACCCTAACTCTAACACTTACCCTAATCCTAACCCTCACCCTCAACCTCACCCTCACCCTAACCCTATCCCAAAAGCTCATCCTAAACCTAACCATCACCCTAACCCTAACCCTAACCCTCACACTCACCCTAACCCTAACACTAAACCTAACCCTCACCCTAACTCTAACGTTAATTAACCCTCACCGTAAACCTCACCATAACCCTTACCCTCACCCTAACTCTAACCTTAATCCTCACAATAACCCTAACCCAAACACTAACCCTACCCATCAACCTCACCCTAACCTCAACATCACCCTAACCCTAACCGTAACCCTAAACCTCACACTAAATCTAACTGTAACCCTCACTCTCACTCTCAGCCTAAACCTAAACCTAATCTTAATCCTAACCCTAGCACTCACCCTCACCCTCACCCTAACTCTAACACTAACCCTAACCTTAACCCCCACCCTCAACCAAAAGCTAAACCTAACACTCACCCAAACCCTAACACTCATGCTAATGCCAACCCTAACACTTACCCTCACCTTAACTCTCACCCTAATCCTTACTCTCACCATAACCCTAACCCTAAACATAACCCTAACCCTCACCCAACCCTAACCCTCACCATCAAGCTAACCCTCATCGTTACTCGAACCCTCACTCTCACCCTAAACCTCACCCTCACCCTAAACATCACACTAACGCTAACCCTCACCCTCACCCTTAGCTTAAAACTAAACCTTACCCTAACTGTCACCCTCACCCTCACCCTAAACCTAACACTAAAACAAACCCTCACCCTTACCCTCACCCTCACCCTCACCCTAACACTAACCATAACAATAACACTGACCCTTACCCTAACCCTAACCCTAACCCTAATACTTACACAAACCCTAACCCTGACCCTAAGCCTTACCCTCAACCTAAAACTAAACCTAACCCTAACCCTCATTACTAACCCTAACTCTCATCCTAACCCTAAACCTATTCCGCACCTTAACCCTCAGCCTAACCCTAACCCTAACACTAATTCAAACCCTATCCCTAATCCTAACCCTAACCCTCACCCTATCCCTAACTATTATGCTAACCATCACCCTAAACCTCACCCTAACCCTAATCCTAACCCTAATCCTCACCCTCAGCCTAACCCTAACCTTAACCCTAATCCTAACCATAACACTCACTCTCAGCTAACCCTAAAACTAATGCTAACACTAAACCTCAACGTCAAGCTCAGCCTAACCCTATCCCTAACACTAACCTTAACCCTAACCCTCACCCTCAGAATTACCCTCTCCCTGACCCTCACCCTCACCCTAAACCTAACACTAACCCTTAGCCTCACCCTAGCCCTAACCCTCACCCTAACCTTCACTCTAACCCTCAAACTTACCCTCACCCTAAACCTAACCCTAACCCTAACCCTCACCCTAACCATCATCCTAACACTAATGGTAACCCTATCCTCACCCTAACCCTAACTCTCACCCTAACTCTTAACCTCACCCTAATTTTAACCCTAACCCTAACACTAACCCTCAAACTAAATCTATCCTTCACCCTAACCCCAACCCTACCCCTCAGCCTAACCCTCACCCTAACGCTAACCTTAAACATAATCCTCTCCTTATCCCTAACCCTAACCCTAACCCTCACCCTTAACCTAACCCTAACAATAACCCTAACCCTAACCCTCACCCTAACCCTAACACTAACCCTAAACTCAGTGTAAACCTAACCCTTATCCTCACCCTCACCTTAAACCTCACCCTAACCCCAACACTAATCCTAACCCTCACGTTCACCCTAAAACTCACCATAAACCTTAACCTCAACCTAACTCTAACCCTAACCCTAACCTTAAACCTCACACTAACCCTAACCCTAACCCTAACCATAATCCTCACCCTAACCCTCACCCTAACCCTAACCCTAACCATATCACTCACCATAACCCTAGCCCTAACCCTAACCCTCACCCTCACCCAAACCCTCACCATCACCCTAACCCTCACCATCACCCTAACCCTCACCCACAACCTAACCCTCACCCACACCTGAAGAATCACACTCACCCTAACCCTCACCCTAACCCTAAATATCACACTAACCATAAACCTCACCGTCATCCAAACCCTAACCCTAACCCTAAACCTTATCCTAAGCCTCACCCTAACCCTAACGCTCACCATAAATCTCCCTTCCCCTGAATGTAACCCTCATCCTAAACCTAACCCTAATCCTCATCGTAAACCTCACACTAACCCTTACTGTCACCCTCATCCTAACACTAACCCTAACCCTAACCCTCAACCTAACCCTCACCCTAACCTTAATCGTCACCCACACCCTAACCCTCACCCACACCCTAACCCTAAATATCACACTAAACCTAACCCTCACGTTCATCTTAACCCTAAACCGAACCCTAACCCTCACCCTAAGCCTCACCCTAAACCTAACGCTCAACATAAACCTGACCCTTCCCCTCACCGTAACCCTCATACTAACCCTAAACATAACCCTCACAGTAAACCTCACCGTAACCCTTACCCTCACCCTAACCCTCAACCTAACTCTCACCCTAACCCTCACACTAACCCTAATACTCACCCTTACCCTAATCCTCACCCTAACGCTCACCCTGCCTCTAACCCTCACACTCCCCCTAACCCTCACCCTAACCCTTTTCCTCACCCTCACCCAAACCCTAACCCTATCGCTCACACAAATCATAACCCTCACCCTAAACCTTACAGTCACCCTAACCCTAACCCTAACCCTAACACTCTCACTAACTTTAACCCTCACCCTAACCCTAAACCTAACCCACGCTAACCCTCACCCTAACCCTAAACCTAACCCTAATCCTCACCCTATACTTAAACCTAAGCCTAACCAGCACTCTCAACATAACCACACCGTTACACTGACCTTCACCTAACAGTAACCCTAACCCTCACCCTCACCCTAACCTTCACGGTAAATCTAACCCTAACTCTCACCCTCACCCTAGCCCTTACCGTAACCCTAACACTAACCCTTATCCTAACCCTAACCCTCACCATCACACTTACCCTCACCCCCAGCCTAACCCTAACCCTAACCCTAATGCTAACCCTAACACTCACTCTCACCCGAAATCTAACCCTAACACTAATCCTAACCCTCACCCTCACCCTAACCCTAATACTATCCCTAAACCTCACCTTAACCTTAACCCTTACCCTAACCCTAATCCTCACCGTCACTCTGACCCTAACCCTAACACTAAACCTAACCCTCACACTAAACCTCATCCTAACCCTAACGCTAACCTAATGCTCACCTTAAACCTCACCCTAACCCATATCCTCACCCTAACCCTAACCCTAACCCTAACACTAAGTTTCACCCTAACCCTAAAGTTCATCCTAACACTAACCCTCCCCCTCCCCCTAACCCTAACACTCACACTAAATCTAAACCTCACCCTAACCATAACCCTACCCCTCACCCTACCCCTTATCCTAACCCTAACCCTAAACCTAAACCTCAACCTAACATTAACGCTAAACCAAACCCTAACCCTAAAACTCACCCTAACACTAACCTGCACGCTAACGCTAAACATAACCTTCACCCTCACCCTCACCCTTACTCTAACCCTAACTCTAACCATCAACCTTACCTTAAACCTAAATATAAATTTAACCCTCACAATAACCCTAATGCTAACCCTAACCTTCACCCTCAAACTAAAACTCACCTTAAATCTTACCCTCACCCTAACTCTCAAACTAACACTAACCCTAATCTTAACAATAACCCTAACATTAAACCCCAAACTAAACCTCACACTAAACCTAACCGTAACCCTAAACTTCACCCAAAATCCTCACCCTAACCCTAACCCACACCCTAACCCTCACCCTCACCCTAACCCTCACCCTCACCCTCACCCTAACCCTCAACATAACGCTCACCCTAACCCTCACCCTTACCCTAAACATCACCCTAACCCTAACACTAACCCTAATGATAACCCTAATCCTCACCCTCACCCTGACCCGAAGACTAACATTAACCCTAAACTTAATCCTAAACCTAACGCTCTCTCTCACCCTCACTCTAACCGTAACCCTAAACCTAACCCTAACCCTAACCCTCACTCTCACCATAACCCTAACCCTAACCCTAACCCTCACCCTAACCCTAACCCTAACACTCACCCTTACCCTAAACCTCACCCTAACCCTGACGCAAACCCTAACCCTAATACTCACCCTAACACAAATCCTAAAACTAACCCTAACTCTCACCCTATCCCTCACCCTAATCTTATCCCTAACACTCACTCTAACCCTTACTCTCACCCTACCCCTCACCGTAACCCTAACCCTAGCCTCACCCTCACCCTCACCCTAGTCCTCAACCCAACTCTAAACCTACCCCTCAACTAATCCTCATCCTAACATTAAACCTAACCCAAACCCTAACCCTAACCCTCATCCTCCCCCGAACCCTCAACCTAACCCTTACCCTCAACCTAACCCTAACACTAAAACTAACTATAAACCTTACACTAACTCTAAACCTCACCCAAACCCTAACCTTCACCCTCACCCTTACCTTCATTCTCAACCTCACCCTAACCCTAACCCTAATCCTAAACCTATCCCTCACCCTCACCCTAACTCTAACCATAACCCTAAACCTTGTTCTCACCCTCATACTAAACCTAACCCTAACACTATCGTTCAACCTAACACTAACCCTCACCCTGACCCTAACCCTAACACTAACCCTAAAGCTAACACTACCCCTCACCTAACACTAACCCTAACCCCATCCCTAACCCTAACCATCAAGCTCACCCTAACACTAACCCTAACATTCACCCTAACCCTAAGCCTCACCTGTACCCTAACCCTAACCATCACACTAATCCTAAAGCTAACCCTGACCCTAAACCTAAACCAAACCCTCACCCTCACCCTAACCCTTTTCCTCACAGAAACCCTAAGGCTCATTCAAACCCTAACCCTCACCTTAACACTAACCCTCACCTAAACCTAAATCTAACCCACAACCTAAACCAAACTCTAATCCTAACCTTCACCCTAACTCTAACCCTCATTGTAACCCTAACCCTAACTCTCACCCTCACCCTAAACCTAACCCTAGCAGAAACCCTCCCCCTAACCGACACCCTCACCCTAACCCTAACACTAACCTTAACACTCACCCTAACCCACACCCTATCCCTAAAGTTAACCCTAAACCTCACCCTAACCCTTACACTCACCTAACCCTAACCCTAACCCTAACCATCAACCTAACCCTAACCCTAACCCTAACCATCACCCTAACGATAACCCTAACTCTAACCCTAACCCTCACCTTTAAACTAACCATCACCTTAACCCAAACCCTCACACCCACCCTAACCCTCACCCTCACCTGACCCCTCTCTCTCAACCTAACTCTCATCCACAATTTCACCCTGACTCTAAACATCAACCTAACCCTAACACTCACCCTAACCCTAACCCTCACCTTCACCCTCACCCTCACCCTTAGCCTAACACTAAATCTAACCCTAATCCTAAATCTAAAACTAAACCTAACCTCACCCTCACGCTCACCCTCAGCCTAAGCCTAACCCTAACCTTAACCATAACGCTAGCCCTCACCCTCACCCTCACTCTAACCCTAACCCTCACCCTAACACTAACCCTCACACACACCCTAACGCTCACACTCACCCAAACACTCAAACTCACCCTAACTTTCACCCTCACCCTAAACATCACACTAACCATAACCGTCACCCTAACCTACCCCTTACCCACACCCTAAACCTCAATCTCACCCTCACCCTCACCCTAAACCTTACCATAACTGTAACCCTAATCCTAAACCTCTCACCCTAAACCTCAGACGAACCTAAGGCTAACCCTAACCCTCACCCTCACCGTAACCCTCAGCCTCATCCTTACCCTCATCCTTACCCTCACCCTAACCCTAAACCTAAACCTAACCCTAACCCTCCCACTAACCCTAACCCTCACCCTAACCTGAACCTTAACCCTCACCCTCACCCTAAACCTCACCCTAACACTAATGCTAACCTTAACCGTAATCCTCACCCTAACCCTCACCCTAACACTAACCCAAACCCTTAACCTACACCTCACCCTAACCCTAACCCTAACCCTCACTCTCACCCTAACACTGGTCCTAAACCTTGCCCTCACCCTACCTCTCATTCTAAACCTAAACCTAAAGCTAACCCTCACCCTAACCCTCATGCTAACCCTAACCCTAACACTAACACTAACCCTCAACCTGACCCTTACCCTCAACCCAACCATAATACTATCCCTAAACTTAACCCTCACACTCAACCTAACCCTCACACTAATCCTAACTCTCACCCTAACTCTAACCCTAACCCTCAAACTAATCCTAACCCGAACCCTAACCTCAAACCTCACCCTAACATTAAACCTCACATTAATGCTAATCCCAACCCTCACGCTCACCCTAACCCTCACTCTAATCCTTACGCTCAACCTAACTCTAACCCTAACCCTAATCCTCACACTAACCCTAACCCTAAAACAAAACCTCACCTTAACCCTCATCCTAAACATCATCCTCACCCTAACCCTAACCCTAAATTTAAACCTATCCCTCACACTCACGCTAAACTTCACCCTCACCCTCACCCTAACTCTAACCCTAACACTAACCCTAAACCTTAACTTAAACCTAATTCTACACCTAACCCTCACCCTAAACCTAACGCTAATCCTAAACTTCACCCTCACCCTAAACTTCACCCTAAAACACTCAACCTAAACCTAAACCTAAACTTAATCCTAATCCTCACACTAACCCTACCTGTAAACCTTAACCTAACACGCACCTTAAACCGAACCCTAAACCTAACCATCACCCTAACGTAACCCTAACCCTAACCCTCAAATTCATCCTAACCCTCACTCTCACCCAACCCTTCACCCTAACCCTACCCCTCACCCTAAACCTCACCCTCACACGCACCCTCACCCTAAACATCACCCTAACCCTAACCCTAACACAAACCCTAACCAGCACCTAAACTTAACACTCACCCTCGCCCTCACTCTAAGCCTAACACTAACCCTAAACCTAATCCTAAACCTAACGCTCTCCCTCACCCTCAGCCTAACCATATCCATAACCCTAATCCTAACCCTCACCCTCCCCCTAGCCCTAAAACTAACCCTCAACCTCACCCTAAACCTAACACTCACCCTCAAACTAAACCTAACCTAACAATAAACATAACCCTCACACTAACTATAACCCTCACCCTTACTCTAAACCTCACCCTAACCCTAACCCTAACCCTAATCCTAACACTAACCTTAATCCTCAACCTAGACCTCACCCTAAACCCTACCCTAACACTAACCCTAACTCTCACCATACCCTTCACCCTAACCCTAACCCTAATCCTCATGCTAACACTTACCCTCACCCTAACACTCACCCTAACCCTAACACTAACACTAACCCTCAACCTAACCCTCACCCTCACCCTAACACTCACGCTAACTCTCACCCTAATCCTAACCCTAACCCTCACCGTCACCCTCACCCTAAACATCAATCTAACAGTTACCCTCAGCCTAATCCTAACCCGAACCCTAACTTTCTCCTAACCCGAACCCTCACCCTAACCCAACCCTACCCCTCAACCTATCTTTCACACTAAACCGATACCTACACCTCACCCTAATCCTCAACCTAACCCTTACCCTCAACCTAACTCTAACCGTATCTCTAACTCTAACCCTCACACTAACCCTAATCCTCAACCTAACCCTAACCCTACACATCACCCTATTCCTGACACTAACCCAAACCCTAACCCTAAACCTCACCCTAACCATAACATTAAACCTCACCCTCATCTTCATTCTCAGCCTCACCCTAAACCTAACCCTAATCCTAATCCTGCCCTCACCCTCACACTAACTATAACCCTAAATCTAACCCTAACCCTCACCTTCACAGTAACCTCAACCCTAACACTATACTTCACCCTAAACCTAACCCTCACGCTAACGCTAACCCTAACCCTATCCCTCACACTAACCCTCACCCTCACCCTAACCATCACCCTCACCCTAACCCTCACCCTAAACCTAAACCTATAACTCTAAACCTAACTTTCACCCTAAGCCTAATCCTAACCCTAACCCTAATGCTAAACCTAACCCTCACCCTCACCTTAACACTAACCCTTACCCTAACCCTAACCCTAACCCTGACCCTCATTATCATACTAAACCTAAACCTCATGCTAACCCTAACCCTAAACCTAACCCTCAACCTAACCCTAACCCTAAACCTAAACCTTAACCTCATCCTAACCCTAACGCTGACCCTCACCCTCACTCTCAGCCTCTCCCTGATCCTAACGCTAACTCTAACCCTAACCCTCACCCTCTCGCTAAACCTCAACCTTACCCTTACCCTCAGCCAGACCTAACCCTAACTTTAACCCTCACAGTAACCCTAACCCTAACCCGCACCCTAACCCTATCCCTAACACTCACCCTAACTCTAAACCTACACCTCAACCTAATCCTCACCCTAAACCTAACCCTAACCCTAACCCTCACTGTCCCCCTAACCCTCAACTTAACCCTTACCCTCAACCTAACCCTAAGCCTAATCCTAAGTCTAACCCTCACACTAACCCTAACCCTCACCCTAACCCTAACCCTACACCTAAACCTAACCCTCATTCTCACGTTAACCCTTTCCCTCACACTCACGCTAATTCTAACCCTAACCCTAATCCTAACCCTTAAACCTAACTCTATACCTATACCTCACCCTAACCCTCACCTAACACTAACGCTAACCCTAACCTTCACCCTCAACCTAAACCTCACCCTAACCCTCATCCAAACCCTAAACCTAACCCTAATCCTCACCCTCACACTAACCATAACCCTAACACTAATCGTAACACTCACCCTAACAACAACCCTCACCTTAACCTTAACGCAAACCCTAACCCTAATCCTCACCCAGTTACCCTACCCCTAACACTTACGCTCACACTAAAACTTACCCTCACCCCAACGCTCACCTTAACCCTCACCCTAACACTAAGCCTCAACCTAACAATCACCCTAAACATAAACCTAACCCTAAGCCTCATCCTAACCCTAACCATAACCCGAACCCAGACCCTCACGCTAAACGTCAACCTAATCCTTACCTTCAGCCTAAACCTAACCCTAACCCTAACCCTCAAACTAACCCTAAACCTAACCCTCTCCCTAACCCTAACCCTACCCCTAACCCTAATTCTCATCATAACCCTAAACATACATCTCACCCTAATCCTCACCGTAAACCTAAACCTAATCCTCACCCTCAACCTAACCCTTAGCCTCAACCTAACCCTAACCCTAACCCTCAACCTCACCCTACACCTCAGCCTAACTCTCATCCTATTCCTAACCCTAACCCTAACCCTCACCCTAACATTAACCCTAACACTTACGCTCACCCTAACCCTAACTCTCTCCCTCAACCTCACCCTTACCTTAACCCTCATCCTAATCCTAAACCTAACAGTAATCTAACCCTAACCCCCACCCTCACCCTCACCTTAACTCTAACTCTAACACTAATCCTAACCATCAAACTCATCCTCACCCTAAACGAACCCTATCCCTAAACCTCACCCTAACCAAAACGCTAACACTAACCCTAACCCTAACCATCACCCTCACCCTAACCCTAACACTAATTCTAACACTCACCCTAACCCTCAACTTAATCCTAACGCTAACACTAACCCTCACCATAAACCTCACCCTAAACCTTATCCTCAACCTCAACCTAACCCTTAACCTAACCCTCACCCTAACACTCACCCTAAACCTAACCCTAACCCTAACCTTCACCGTCACCCTAACCCTTACCTGAAAACTAACCATCACCCATGCCCTAAACCTCACCCTAATCTTCACCCTCACCCTATGCCTAAACCTAACCCTAACCATAATCCTGAACCTAACCCTCACCCTCACTGTCACCCTCAGCCTAAATCTCACCCTAACCTTAACCCTAGCTCTAACCCTCACCCTCACCCTTACCCTAACCCTAACGCTAACACTAACCCTCATGTTAACGCTAACGGTAACCCTCAACCTTACCCTAAACCTCAACCTCAACCTCACCCTAACTCTAACCCTAAACCTAACCCTAACCCTTACCCCAAACGTAACCCTAACTCTCAACGTCATCCTAACCCTAACACTAACCCTAACCCTCACCCTAAGCCTCTCCCTAACCTTAAAGCTAACCCTTACAATAATCCTAAACCTACACCTCACCCTCAACCTCACCGTCACCCTCATCCTAACCCTAATCCTAAACCAAAACATAATCCTAACCCTCACGCTCAGTCTCACAATCATCATAAACCTAACCCTAACACTAATCCTAAACCTATCCCTCACCCTCAACCTCACCCTAACTCTAACACTAACCCCCACCCTAATCCTAACACTAACCCTAACCCTAAACCTCACCCTAACCATAACCCTCACGCCAATGCTAACCGTATCCCTCATCCTCATCCTAACCCTCACCCTAACCTTACTCTCAACCTAACCCTCACCCTCACCCTAAACCTTTCCCTAACCATAACCCTACCCTAATTCTGACCCTCATCCTAACCCTAATGCTCGCTCTCAACCTCACCCTAACCCTAACCCTACACCTCACCCTAACCCTCATCTAACCCTAACCCTAACACTCATCGTAACCCTAAACCTAACCCTAACCCTCACCCTAACCCTAATTCTAAACCTAACACTAACCTTAACCCTCACCTTAACCCTCACCCTAAAACTAACCCTAAACCTAACCGTAACTATCACCCTACCCCTCACCCTAAACGTAACCCTAACCGTAAATCTCACCCTCACCCTAACACTCACCCTAACCCTTACCCTCGCCCTAACCATCAAACTCACCCTAACCCTCACCCTAATCCTAACCCAAAACCTAACCCTCACACTCACCCTTAGCATAAACATAACCATAACCCTCATCCTAACCCCAAACCTAAACCTAAAGCTATCTCCAATCCTCACCCTCACCCTAAACCACACCCTAAACTTTACCCTCACCATTACCCTAAACTTATCCCTAATACTCACACTATTCCTAACCATAACCCTTACCCTAACCCTCACCCTAATCATAACCCTAACCCAACCCCTCAATCTAACCCTTACCCTTATACGAAACCTAACCCACACCCTTACCTAACCCTCACGGTCACCCTAACATTCACCCTAAGCCTAAGTCTCACCCACACCGTAACCCTCACCTAAAACCTTACCCTCACCGTAATCCTAGCCCTCACCCTAACTCTAACACTAACCTTAACCCTAATCCTAAACCTAACCCTCACCCTCACCCTCACCCTCACCCTCACCTTAACACTAATCCTACCCCTAACCCTAAACCTAAGCCTCACCCTCAACCTCACCCTAACCCTAACCCTAACCCTCACACTAAATCTCACCCTAACGCTAACCCGCACATTAACCCTCACCCTAACCCTCACCCTAACCCTCACCCTAAACCTAACACTAACTAAAACCCTCACCCTCAACCTGACCTTCACCCTAACCCTTAACCTCACCCTAACCCTCACACTAACCTTAACCCTTACCCTAACACTAACCCTACCCCTCACCCTACTCCTCACACAAACCCTAACTCTAACCCTAACCCTCACCCTAACCCTATACTTAACCCTCATCCTCACCCTAACCCTTAACTTCATCCAAACCCTCACACTCACGCTAACCCTCACCCTCACCCAAAACATCACGCTAACACTAACCCTCACCCTAACCCTAACCCTAACCCTCATCCTAACACTATCCCTCCCCCTAACACTCAAACTCAACCTAATCCTCACCCTAACCATAACCCTTACCAAACCCAAACCCTCACCCTCACCCTAAATCTCACCCTCAACATAGCCCTCACCCTAAACCTAACCCTAACCCAATCCCTCACCCTCATACTCACCCTCACCCTCAGCCTACCGGTAACCCTATACCTAATCTTAACCCTAAACTTCACCCTCACCCTCACCCTCACCCTCACCCTAACACTCAACCTCACCCTAAATATCGCCCTAAACCTCACCCTGACCCAAACCCTAGCCCTAAGCTTCACCTTAACCCCAACCCTCACCCTCACCCTAATGCTAACACTAAACCTCACCCTAACCCATACCCTCAGCATAAACCTAAACCTAATCCTAACCCTCACCCTCACCCTCAGCCTAACCCTCAACCTAACTCTAACCCTAACCCTCACCCAAACCCTCACCCTAAACTTTACCCTAACACTCATCCTAAATCTAACCCTAACCCTAACCCTAACCCTCACCCTAAGCCTAACCGTAACCCTCACCCTAACCCTAACCCTATACCTCACACTCTCCCTCACCCACACCCTAACCCTAACCCTATCCATCACCATAACCGTCATTCTAACACTAACCCTAATGCTAACCGTTACCCTAACCATAAACCTAAACCTATACCTCACCCTCACACTCAACCTCAGCCTAACCCTAAACCTAACCCTAATCCACACATTAAACCTAACCCTCACCCTCTCCCTAATTCTAACCCTAAACCTAACCCACACCCTAACCCTAACCCTCACCCTCACCCAAACCCTAATGCTCACTCTTACCGTAACCATAACCCTAACCTTCACCCTAACTTTCAACCAACCCTAAAGTTAAACCAAGCCCTCAGCCTCACCTTAAACATCACCCTAAACCTAACCCTAACCCGCACACTAATCCTAACCCTCAACCTACCTCTAACCATACCCCTCTCCCTAACTCTCACCCTAACAGGAACACTAACCCTAACCCTCACCCTAACCGTAACACTAACCCTAACCCTCACCCTAACCCTTACCCTCACACAAACCCTCACACTCACGCTAACCCTCACCCTCAAGGAAAAAATCACGCTAACCTTAAATCTCACCCTCACCCTAACCCTAACCCTCGCCCCAACCCTAACCCTCACCCTCACCCTAAATCTCACCCTCAACATAGCCCTCACCCTAACCCTAAACATAATCCTATCCCTCACCCTCATACTCACCCTCACCCTCAGCCTACCGCTAACCCTATACCTAATCCTAAAACTAAACTATACTCTCAGGCTCACCCTCACCGTAACCTTAACCCTAAACTTTATCATAACCCTAACCCTAACCTTCACCCTACCCCTCACCCTAGCCCTAACCCTAACCCTAAACCTCACCCTAACACTCACCCTAACCCTCATCCTCATCGTCACCCTAACACACACCCTAACCCTAACCATCACCCACACGCTAACCCTCACCCTCACCCGAACTCTCACCGAACCCTCACCCTAACTCTCAACCTCACCCTAAACATCAAACTAACCCTCCCACTAACAATAACCCTAAACTTCACCCTAACCCTAACCCTCACCCTCACCCTACCCCTAAGCCTAAGCCTAACATTAACACTAATCCTAAGCCTAATCCTCACCCTCACCCTCACCCTAAACCTAACCCTAAACCTCATCCTCACACTCACCCTAACCCTAACACTAACCCTAACCCTCACACTAAACCTAAAATTCACTCTAAACATAAACATCAATTTCACCCTAACCCGAACCCTAACCCTCACCCTAAGACTCACCCACACCCTAACCCTCATCGAAAACCTCACCCTCACCCTAACCCTACTCTCACACTAACTTTAACCCTAACCTTAATCCTAATCCTAAACCTAAACCTCAACCTCACCCTCACCCCAACCCTAAGCCACACCCTAGTCCTAACGTGAACCCTAACACTTACCTTCACCCTCACCGTAACCGTCACCCTAATCCTAATGCTCACCTCACCCTAACCCTAACCCTAACCCTCAAAATAACCCTAACTATAACACTAAACCTAACCCTAAAATTAACCCTAATCCTAACCTTAACGTGAACCCTAACACTTACCTTCACCCTCACCCTAACCCTCATCCAACTCCTAATGCTCACCTCACCCTAACCCTAACCCTATCCCTAACTCTAACCCTAAACCTAACCCTAAAATCAACCCTAATCCTAACCCTAACCGTAACCCTCACCCCACACTCAAACTCACCCTCAGCCTAACCCTAACCCTAATTCTAAACATAACTCCCACCATCAGGCTCACCCTAAACCTAACCCTAACCCGAACTCGAACCCAAACCCGAACCCTAAAAATAACCCTAAACATAACCCTAACCCTAACCCTCACACTAAACCTAAACTTCACCCTAACCCTAACCATCACCCTCACCCTAACCCTCACCCTCACCCGAACCCTCAACCTAACACTAAACCTAACCCTCACCCTCACCCTAACTCTAACCCTAACCCTAAACCTCACACAAACCCTAACCCTAATCCTAACCCCCACCCTCACCCTCACCCTGGCCCTCAGCCTAACCTAAAACTTCAACCAAACCTAACCCTCACCCTCAAACTCCCCCTAAAACTAACCCTAACCATAACCCTAACATTAACCCTAACCCTCACCCTAACACTTAACATAACCCTAAGCTTAACCCTAAGACTAAGCCTAACCCTCACCCTAACCCTCACCCCAACTCTCACGGTCAACCTCACCCTAACCCTTAGACTCACCCTAAATCTAACCCTAAACGTAACCCTCACCCTAACCCTAACCCTAACCCTCACCCTAACCCTAACCCTCAACCTCACCTTCAACCTCAGAATAAACCTAACCCTCAACCTTATCCTAAACCTATATCTCACACTCACTCTCACCCAAAATCTAACCCTAACCCTAACCCTAAAGCTCACCCTAAATCTAACACTAAAACTAAACCTCACCCTCACCCTAGCCCTCACCCTAACCCTAACCCTATCCCTAACACTAACCCTCAACCTAAGCCTAACCCTAACCCTGACTCTAAACCTAAGCCTAAACCTAACCCTCACCCTCAACCTAGCCCTCACCCTACACCTATTCCTAACCCTAACCCTCACACTAACCCTAACTTTCAAACTAAACCTAACCCTCACCCTCAAAATCCCCCTAACCCTCAACCTAACCCTAACCCTAACATTAACCCTAACCCTCACTGTAACCCTCAACATAACCCTAAGCTTAACCCTAAGCCTAACACTAACCCTCACCCTAACCCTCACCCGAACCCTCCCCCTCAACCTCCCTCTCCCCCTCACCCTCACCTTAACCCTAAACCTAACCCTCACCCATCTCTTACACTCACCCTAACCCCAAACGTAACACTCACCCTCACCCTAACCCTAAACCTAGGCCTAAACCTTAACATCACCTTAACTCTCACCCTAAACCTAATGTTAACCCCAAAGTTCACCCTGACCCTAACCCTCTCACGAACACTTACCCTCACCCTAACCCTAAACCTAACCCTCACACTAAACCTAAACCTCACGCTAACCATAACTCTCACCCTCACGCTAAACCTCACACTAACCCTAACCCTCAATCTAACCCTAACCGTAACTCTCAACATAATCCTTACTCTCACACTCAGCCTAACCCAAACCCTAACACTAATCCTAAACCTATCCCTCACCCTCAAACTCACCCTAAACCTCATCCTCAACATCACCCTCACCTTCACCCTAACCCTAACCATAACCATAACCCTCATCCTAACCCTAAGACTAACCCTCACCATAATCCTAACCCTAACCCTTACCCTCAACCTAACCCTCACCATAACCATTACCCTAACCCAAAGGGAAAACCTAACCCTAACCCTAAACCTAACCCTCACACTAACCTTAACCCTCACCCTACTCCTCACCCTACCCATCACCCTAACCCTCATCCTAACCCTAACTGTAAGCCTAACCCTCACCCTCACCCTAACCCTAAACCTAACCCTCTCCCTAACCCAAACCCTCACACTCATCCTCACCCTCACCCTCAGTCTAACCCTAACCCTAACCCTAATCCTAAACTTAACCCTCACCCTCACCTTTACTTTAACCCTAACCCAACCCTAACCCTCACCCTACCATAACCCTAACCCTAATGCTCACCCTAAACTTACCTTAACCCTATACCTCACCCTAACCCTAACCCTCACCCTAAACCTAACCCTAACCATCAACCTCACCCTAACCTTAATCCTAACCCTAACCCTCACCCTAATCCTAACCCAAAACCTCACCCTCACCCTAACCCTCACCGTCACACTAACCCTCACCCTAAACCTAACCCCGACATACAAACTAACCCACACACTCACCTGAATCCTCAGCCTCACACTAACCCTCACCCTAGCCCTAAACATCACCTTAACCCTAACCAAAATCACCCTAACATTAGCCCTAACGCTCACCCTAACATTAACCCTAACCCTCAAATAAACCTAAACCTCACCCTCAATCTCACCCTCACCCTAAACCTAACCCTAAGCCTAACAATAATCCTAATCCAAAACCTAAGCCTCACCCTCACCCTAACCCTAACCCTAACCATAACCATAACCCTCATCCTAAACCTAATCCTAACCATCACCCTCACCCTCACGCTCACCCTCAGACTAACCCTAACCCTATTCCTAATCCTAACCCGAACCCTCACTCACACCCTCACCATAAACCTAACCCTAACCCTAAACTTCACCCACACCCTCACCCTCACCCTCACATTCACCATAACCCTAACAATAACCTTAATCCTAAACTTAACCATAAGCCTAACCCTCACACTAACACTACCCTAACATTAACCTTCACACTAAACCTAACTTTCAACCTAACCCTAAACCTACACCTCAGCCTAAACCTCAATCTAAACCTAACCTTAAACCTAATCCTCTCCCTATCCCTAACCATAACCCTAAACCTCACCCTCAACCTAGCCCTCAGCCTAAGCCAAAATCCTAAACCTAAATCTCACCCTAACCCTCACCCTCACCCTAACCCTAACACTCACCTTGACCCTCTCCCTCACCCTATCCCTCACCTAACCCTTACACTCACCCTAACCCGCACCCTAATCCTAACCCTAACCCTCACAGAAACACTCACCCTCACTCTAAGCCTAAACCCAAACCTAACCATAACCCTCATCCGAAACCTAACCCTAAACCTCAACCTCACCCTCACCCTCAACCTAACCCTTACCCTCACTGTAACCCTAAACCTAACCCTAAACCTAACCGTAAACCTAACCCTAACACTAGCCCTAAACATCACCTACACCTCACCCTACCTCTCACACTCACCCTAACCGAAACACTCACCCTAACCCTCACCGTCAGTCTAACCATCACCCTAACCCTAACCCTAACCCTCACCCTAAACCAAACCCTCACCCTCAGTCTAACCCTAAACCTAACCCTAATCCTAAACCTAAAGCTCATCCTCACCCTAACTCTAAACGTAACCCAAACTTAACCCTGACCCTAACTCTAACCCTAACCCAACCCCAAACCTCACCGTCACCCTAACCATCACCCTAACCCTAACCCTCAACCACACCCTAACCCGAACCCGAACCCCAACCCAAACCCTCACCCACACCCTCACCCTCACTCTAAGGCGAACACTCACCCTAACCCTAACCCTTAACACTAAACTTAACCCTAAACCACACCCTAACCCTAACCCTCACCCTAAACCTAAACCTAACCATCAACCACAACCTAACCCTAATCCTAACCCTTAACCTCACCCTAAACCTAATCCAAAACCTCACACTCACCCTAACCCTCCCCGTCACCCTAACCCTTTCCCTAACCCTCACCCTAAAACTAACCTTAACCCTAAACCTCACCCTAACCCTAACCCTCACCCTAACCCTAACAATAACACTCACCGTCACCCTACCCCTCCCCCTAAACTTAATGTTCACCTACACCCTAACCCTCATCCCCACCTGAACACTCAGCCTCACACTAAACCTCACCCTCACCCTAAACATCACCTTAACCCTAACCCTCACACTAACAGTAACCCTAACCCTCACCTAACCCTAAACCTCACCCTGAGCCTCACCCTCACACTAAGCCTAACCCTAAACCTAACATTAATCCTAATCCTAACCCTAACCCTCACCTTCACCCTAACCCTAACCCTAAACCTAACCATAACCTTCATCCTAACCCTAATCCTAACCTTAATCCTAACCATCTCACTCACCCTCACCCTCACCCTCAGACTAACCCTAACCCTAATCTTAATCCTAACACTAACCGGCACTTTCACAGTCACCTTAAACCTAACACTAACACTAAACCTAACCCACACCCTCACCCTCACCCTCAACTTCACGCTAACCCTAACAATAAACTTAATTCTAACCTTAAACCTAAGTCTAACCCTCACCCTAACTCTAACCCTAACCTTAAGCTTCACACTAAGGCTAACCCTCAACCTAACCCTAAACCTACCCCTTAGCCTAACCTTCACTCTAACCCTAAACCTAACCCTGTTCCTCTCCCTATCCTTAACCATAACCCTAACCCTCACCCTCAACTTAGCCCTCACCCTAAACCTCACCATAAACCTAACCCTCACACTAACCCTAACCCTAACCCTAACCCTAACACTCAACCTGACACTCACCCTTACCCTAACCCTCAACCTAACCCTTACCCTCAACTTAACCCTCATCCTAACCCCAACCTTAACCCTCACAATAATCCTTACCCTAAGCCAAACCCTGAACATCATCCTCACCCTCACCCTAACCCTTACCCTCACTCTATCCCTAAACCTTACCCTACACTTAACCATAAACCTAACCCTCACACTAACCCTAACCCTCAACCTACCCCTCAACCTACTCCTAACCCTAAACCTCATCCTAACCCTAATCCTAACCCTAACCTCAGCCTCACCCCAACCCTCACAATAACGCTCACCCAAACCCAAACCCTCACCTTCAACCTAACCCTCAGTCTAACACTAAACCTAACCATAATCCTAACCCTAACGCTCACCCTCACCCTAACTCTAACCCTAACCCAAACTTAACCCTCACACTAACCCTAACGCTAACCCAACCCCAACACTCACCGTCACCCTTACCCTCACCCTAACCCTAACCCTCACCCTAACTCTAACCCTCACCTTCACCTGAACCCTCACCCTCACCCTCACCCTAAGGCAAACACTCACCCTAACCTTAACCCTAACCCTCACTGTAAAACTAAACTTAACCCTAAACCTCACCCTAACCCTAATCCTAACCCTTACCCTCACCCTAATGCTAACCCAAACCCTCACCCTCACCCTAACCCTCAAAGTCACCCTAACCCTAACCCTAACCCTCACCCTAAACCTAACTTTAAGCCTAAACCTCACCCTAACCTTAACCCTAAATCTAACCCTAAACCTAACCCTCACTGTCATGCTAACCCTCACCCTAAACCTTACCCTCACCCACACCATAACCCTCATCCTCACCTGAACACTCACCCTCACACTAAATCTCACCCTCGTACTAAACATCACCTTAATGCTAACCTTCACCCTAACATTAAACCTAATCCTCACCGTAAACCTAAAACTCACCCTGACCCTCATCCTCACCGTAAAACTAACCCTAAACCTAACATTAATCCTAATCCAACCTTAATCCTCACCCTTAATCACCCTCACCTTAGCCCTCACTCTAAACATTAGACTCACCCTAAACCTAACCATAACCCTAACCCTCAAACTAACTCTTACCCTCACACTATCACTAACCCTACCTCTCACACTAACCCTCATCATAACGCTAACCCTAACCCTACCCCTCACCCAAACCATAACACTCAATCTCACCCTCACCCTCAACCTAATCCTAACCCTAAACTTAATCCTAACCCTATCCCTCACCCTCAACCTCACCCTAACTATAACTCTAACACTAAACCTTACCCTCACACTAACCCTAATAGTAACACTAAACCTAAACCTCACCCCAGCCCTCAACCGTACCCCTAACCGTAACCCTCATCCTAACCCTAACCCTAACCCAAACCCTAAGCCTAAGCCTAAACCTAACCCTCTCCCTCACCCTAAACTTCAACCTAACCCTAACCTTCAGCCTCAAACTCCCCCTAACCCTCACCCTAACCCTCACCATAACCCTACGCCTAAACCTAAACCTAAACCTAACCCTCAGCCTAACCCTCACCCTAACGCTAAACCTCTCCCTCACCCTCACCCTCAACCTCACCCTCACCTTAAACCTAAACCTAACACTCACCCAACCCTACCACTCACCTTAACGCCAACCATAATCCTCACCCTCACACTAACCATAACCCTAGCCCTAAACCTTGACATCACCCTAACCCTCACGCTAACCCTAATGCAAACCTAACCCTTAGCCTAAACCTAACCCTCATTCGAACGTTTACCCTCACCCTAACCCTAACACTAACCGTAACCCTCACACTAAAACTAAACCTCAGGCTAACCTTAACCCTCACCCTCACCCTAAACCTCACTGGAACCCTAACGCTCAATCTAAACCTCAACATAACACTCACCCTCACCTTCAGCCTAACCCTAACCCTAACACTAATCCCAAACCTAAACCTTACCCTCAACCTCACCCTAACCCTCTCCCTCATCATCACTTCACCCTCACCGTATCACTAACTTTAACCATAATCCTCACCCTAACCCTAACCCTGACACTAACCTTAACCCTAACCCTCACCCTCACACTCATCCTAACCCTAACCCTAATCCTAAAACTAACCCTCACACTAACTTTAACCCTCACTCTAAACCTAACCCTAACCCTAACTCTAACCCTCCCCCTCTCCCTCCTCCTCCCCCTCACCCTCAGACTATCCCTTACCCTAATCCTAATCCTAATCCTAACCCTCACACTCACCCTCACCCTAAACCTAACCCTAACCGTAAACCTCAACCATACCCTCACCCTCACCCTCACCTTTAACCTAACCCTAACAATGACCTTAATCCTAACCTTAACCCTCAGCCTAACCCTCACCGTAACACTAACCCTAACCCTAACCCTCACAGTAAACTTAACACTTAATCAAACCCTAAAACTACTCCTCAGTCTAACCCTCACCCTAACCCTAACCCTAACCTTCTCCATATCGCTAACTCTAACCCTAACCCTAAACCTAAACCTAGACCTCACACTAACCCTAACCCTCTACCTAACCCTAACACTCACTCTGACCCTAACCCTCATCCTAAGTTTAACGCTAATGTTAACCCTCACCATTACCCTTACCTTAACCATAACCCTAACCCTAACACTCAGCCTACGCCTCACCCTAACTCTAACTCTAACCCTCACCCTCACCCTAACACTTATCCTAAACTTTGCCCTCACTCTAACCCTCATACTAAACCTAACCCTCACCCTATCCCTCAACCTAACCCTCATCCTAACCCTAACACTAACGCTAAACTGAACCCTCACCCTTACCCTAACTCTCACCCTCACCCTATCCCTCACACTAACCCTCATCCTAACCCTAATCCTAATGCTAAACCTAACCCTCATTCTCAACCTAACCCTAACCCTCACGCTCACCCTAACTCTAACCCTAATCCAAACTTAACACTCACCCTAATTCTAACTGCAACCCAATCCCAACCCTCACCGTCACTGTAACACTCACCCTAACCCCAACCCTCATCCACACCCTAACCCTCAACCTAACCCTCACCCTCACCCTCACCCTAAACATCACCCTAATCCGAACACTCACCCTAACCCTAAACCTAACCCTCATCCTAACTCTAACCCTCACCCTCACCCTCACCTTCACCGTAAGCCAAACCCTCCCTCTATCCTTAACAATAACACTCAACCTAACCCTAATTTTAACTCTAAACCTCATCCAAACCCTAACCCTAACCCTCAACCTCAACCTAACCCTAACCCTAGCCATAACCCTAAACATCATCCTAACCCTCATCCTAACGCTAAAGCTAACCCTAACCCTCACACTATCCCTTACCCTCATGCTAACCCTAACCCTAACTCTAACACTAAACCTCACACTAAACCTCACCCTCACCTTAACACTAACCCTACAACTCAGCCTAACCCTCACCCTCACCCTAACCCTCACCCTAACCCTCCCCCTAACCATAACCATCACCCACACCCTAACTTTCACCTTCACCAGAATCCCCACCCTAAACCTCACCCTAACCTTCACCCGAACCCCAACCCTAAACCTAAACCTCACACAACGCCTAACCCTAACAGTAACCCTTACCCAAACCCTCACCCTAACCCTCACCCTAACACTTACACTCACCCTAACCCTAACCCTGACTGTAAACCTCACCCTAACCCTCACCCTAATCCTAAACCTAAACCCTAACCCCCACCCTAACCCTCGCCCTAACCCTAACCCTAAACCTAACCCTCACACTCACCCTCAAACTCATGATCGCCCTAACCATAATCCTAACCCTAACCCTCACACTCACCCTCACCCTAACCCTAACCCTCATCTTAAACCTAACCCTAAACCTAACCCTCACACTCAAGCTCACCTTAAACCTAATCCTAACCCTAATCCTAAGCCTAACAATCACCCTCATAGTCACCTTAAGCCTAACCCTCACCTTAACCCTAAACTTCACCCTTACCCGAACCCAGACCCTCACCCTAACTCTCACCCTAACCCTAACACTAACCTTCAGCCTCACCCTCAGCCTAACCCTAACCCTAATCCTAATCCTAAACCTAACCCTCAGACTCACCCTGACCTTATACATAACCCTTACCCTAACCCTCCCCCTCCCCCTCAAAGTCACCCTCCCCCTAACCCTAAAAATAACGCTAGTCCTAATCCTAAACCTCAACCTAACACTCACGCTAACCCTAACCCTCAACCTCACCCTCACACAAACCCTTAGATTCGCCCTTTCCCTAACCCAAACCCAACCCTCAAACTAACCCTAAGCCTCACCCTAACCCTAACCCTAACCGTCACTCTCTTGCTAACCCTCCCTATCACTCTAACCCTCACCCTAATCCTAACCCTCACCCACAACCTAACCCTCAACTTCACGCGAACTTTCACCCTAACCTAACCCTCACCCTCACGCTAAACATCACACTAACCCTAACTCTGAGCCTAACCCTAACCCTAACCCTCACCCTAACCCAAACCCTCATCCTAAGCGTCACTGTCACCCTAATCCTCAGCCTAAACATAACACTAAAACTTACTTAACCCAAACCCTCACACTCTCCCTCACCCTCACCCTAACCCTCACCCTCAACCTAGCCGTCACCCTAACCTTAACCCTAACCTTACCCTAACCCTTACCCTCACGCTCACACTCAAGTTCACTGTAACCCTAATCCTAACCCTAACCTTCACCCTCACCCTCACCCTAACCCTAACCCTCACCTTAACCGTAACCCTCACCCTAACCTTAACCATGACCCTGACCTTAACCCTAAACCTATCCCTCATTCTAAACCTCACCCTAACCTAACACTAACCCTCAACATCACCCTCAGCCTAACCTTAACCCTAATACAAATCCTATACCTAACCCTCACTCTCACCCTCACCCTAAACCTAACCCTAACACTAAAGCCCACCCTCACCCTAACCCTCACCCTAATGCTTAACCTGACCCCATCCCTCACCCTAACCCTAATCCTCAACATAACCCTCAGTCTAACTCTAAACTTCACCATAAACCTCACCCTAATCCTAACCCTCATCCTAACACTAACCCTCACCCTAAACCTTGACCTAACCCTAACACTAACCCTAACCCTAACCCTCACACTGAACCTAACCCTACACCTCAAACTATCCCTCACCCTAACCCTAACTCTAACCGTAAACCTAACCCACACCCTAACCCTGACCTTCACCCGAACTCTAAACCTAACCTCACCCAAACATGTACGTCAGCCTAATGCTAACGTAATCCTCACCCCCACCCTAAACATCACCCTAACCCAAACTCTCACCCTAACAGTCACCGTAACTTTACTCCTCACCCTAAACATAACACTAGCCCTTCCCTAACCCAAAAACTCACTCTCTCCCTCACCCTCACCCTAAACCTCACCCTCAACCTAGCCCTCACCCTAACCCTAACCCTAACATTAACACTATCCCTGAACCTAACCCTCACCCTCACCCTCACCCTCAAGCTCACCCTAACCGTAAACCTAACCCTAATCCTAAAACTCACCTTCACCCTCATCCTAAATCTAAACCTAAACCTAACAATCACCCTAACCCAAACTCTCACCCTAACCCTAACCCTCAGCCTGAACCTAACCCTCACACTAACCCTTACCCTGAACCTATCCCTCACCGTCAACCTAACCCTCACCCTAACCCTAACCATCACTCTCACCCTAATCATCACCCTAAACTTAACCCTCACCCTAACCCTAACCCTAACCCTCACCCTAACACTCACCCCCACCCCAATCCTCACCTTAACCCTAACCCTTACCTAAGTGAAACATTCACCATCATCCTCACACTCAACCTCAACCTAACCCTCACCCTCACCCTAACCCTAACACTCACACTAACCATCACCGTCAACCTCACTCTAACTCTAAACCTAACCCTAACACTCACCCTAACCCTCACCCTCACACTCACCCTCACCCTAAACTTCACACTAACCCTCACCCTCAACCTAACCCTATCCGTCACCCTCAACTTCACCCTCACCCTCACGCTCAGTCTAAACCTAACCATAATCCTAATCCTAAACCTAACCCTCACACTCACACTCACCCTAAACCTCACCCTCACACTCACCCTAAGCCTAACCCTACACCTAACCATAACCCTAAACCTCATCCTAACCTTAAACCTAAACTTCACCCTCACCCTCACCCTAATCCTAACCCTAAGCCTAACCGTCACCCTAACTCTAATGCTAACCCTTAAACTCACCCTCACCCTAATCCTCACCTGAAACGTTACCCTCACCCTAACGATAACCCTAACCTTAACCCTAACCTTA
Source organism: Dipodomys merriami (assembly GCF_024711535.1). Taxonomy (NCBI): domain Eukaryota; kingdom Metazoa; phylum Chordata; class Mammalia; order Rodentia; family Heteromyidae; genus Dipodomys; species Dipodomys merriami. Next base: position 2,569,376 of record NW_027202482.1, on the reverse strand, counting down.
ACCCTCAGATTAATCTAAACTCACCCAAATGAAATCCTCACCCTCACCTTAAACCTCACACTAACCCTAACCCTCAAGCTAACCCTAACCCTAACCCTCAACATAACCCTCATCCTAAACCGTAGCCTAAACCTAAAAATAACTCTAACCCTAACCCTCATCCTAACACTAATCCTAACCCTAATACTAAACCTCCCCCTCCCGCTCACCCTCACCCTCACCCTAAACCTAACCCTAATGCAAATCCTAACACAAACCCTCAGCCTCACCCTAACCCTCATCCTAACCCCTACACTTTACCTAACCCTCATCCTAACCCTTACCATAACCCTAACCCTGACGCTAACCCTCATCTTAGCTCTAATCCTAAACCTAACCCTCACCCTCACCCTAACCCTCACTGTCACCCTCACCCTCATGCTATCCACAACCCAAAACCTAACCTTCACTCTAAATCTAACACTCACCCAGACACTAACACTAACCCTCACCGTAACCCTAAAACTCAACCTACCCCTCACCCAAACCATCACCCTAACCCTAAACCTAACTCTAACCCTAATCCTCACCGCAGTCTTACCCTAACCCTAAACCCAATCCTCACCCTATCCTCACCCTAACACTCACGCTGACCCTCACTCTGACCCTAACCCTCACACTAATCCTTACCCTCAGGCTAACCCTCACCCTCACACTAACCCTAAACCTACAACTCATGCTAACCCTCACCCTAACCCTAACCCTAACCCTAAACCTAACCCTCACCATAACCCTCATCCTAATCCTAACACTAAACCTCACCCTCACCCTAAGACTCACCATAACCCTTACCCTCACCCTAACCCTAAACGTAACCCTAACCCGAAACTTCACACTCACCCTTAGCCGAAAATTCACTCTCACCCTAACCCTAACCCTAACGCTCACCCTAAACTTAACTTAACCCAAACCCTCACCCTAACCCTAACCCTCACCCTAACAGTAACCCTAACCGTCAACCTCTCCCTAACCTTAATCCTAACCCTAACCCTCACCCTAATCCTAACCCTAATCCTCAACCTAATCCTAACCCTAAACCTCACCCTCACCCTGACCCTCAACGTCTCCCTAACCCTCACCCTAAACCTAACAATCACCTAAACCTAAACCTCACCCCCACCCTAACCCTAAGCCTAACCCTAAACCTAACATTAATCCTAATCCTAACCCTAACCCTCACCCTCACCCTGACCCTAACCCTAACCATAGCCCTCCTCTAACCCTAATCCTAAACCTAAACCTAACCATCATCCTCACCCTCACCCTCACCCTCAGCCTAACACTAACCCTAATCCTAATCCTAACCCTAACCCTCACACTCACCCTCACCGTAAACCTAACCCTAACCCTAAATCTCACCCATACCCTCACCCTCACCCTCACCTTCACCTAACCCTAACAATAATCTTAATCCTAAACTTAACCCTAAGCCTAACCCTCATCCTAACACTAACCCTCACCCAACCCTAAAACTCACACTTATCTTCACCATCGCCCTAACCTTCACCCTAACCCTTACCCTCACTCTAACCCTCACCCTAAACCTAAACCTAACCCTCAAAATAGCCCTCACCCTAACCCTAAACATAAACCCAAACTTCACGATAACCCTCACCCGAAAACTAACCCTAACCCTCAACCTCACCCTAATCCTCACCCTAACCCTTACCCTCACCCTAACCCTAAACTAAACCCTACACCTAACCCTAAACCTAACCCTCACACCAACCATAACCCTCACCCTAGACCTCATCCTATCCCTAACCCTAACCATCATCCTAATCCTAACCCTCACCCTCACCCTAACCCTAAGCCTAAACCTCACCTAACGCAAACACTCACCCTCACCCTCACCCTCAGTCTAACCGTAAACCTAACCCTAATCCTAACGCTAACCCTCAACCTCACCCTAACTCTAACCCTAACCTAAACTCAACCTTCACTGTCACCCTATCCCTGACCCTAAACCTAACCCTAAACCACACCCTTACCCTGATGCTCACCCGAACCCTCACGCTCACCCTCACCCTCACCCTAAGTCCAACCCTCACCCTAACCCCAACCCTAACCCTCACCATAAGACTAAACTTAACCCTAAACCAAACCCTAACCCTAACCCTCAACCTAAACCTAAACATAACCTTAAAACTCACACTAACATTAATCGTAACCCTAGCCCTCACCATAATCCTAACCCAAACCGTCCCCCTCACGCTAACCCTCACCGTCACCATAACCCTAACCCTAACCCAAACCCTAGCCCTCACACTAAACTTAACCCTCACCCTAACCCTAACCCTTACCTTAACCCTCACCCTAACCCTTACCCTCACACTAAACCTAACTCTAACACTAACCCTAACCCTCACACTAAACCAAACCCTCACCCTAACCATAATCCTAACCCTAACCGTAACCCTCACTCCACCCTCAACCTCACCCTCAGCATAACCCTAACCCTTACGCTAATCCTAAACCTAACCCCACCCTCAGTCTCACCCTAAACCTAACCATTACCCTCACACTTACCCTCACCCTAACCCTAACCCTAACCCTCAGAGTAAACCTAACCTTCACCCTAACCCTAAACAGCACACTCAACCTAACCTTCACCCTCACCCTCACCCTCAACCTAACCCTAAAACAAAACCTCACCCTCAACCTCACCCTAAACCTAACCCTAACCCTAAACCTCACCCTAACCCTCGCCCTAATCCTAACCCTAACCCTAAGCCTCACCCTAACACTAACCCTAAAACTAACCCTAAACCTTACGGTAAACCTAAGGCTAAACCTAACCCTCACTCTCACCATAGCCCTCACCCTAACACTATTCCTAACCCTAACCCTCACCCTAACCTTAACTTTCAACCTAAACCTAACCCTCACGCTTCAACTCCCCCTTTCCCTCACCCTAAGCCTAACCCTAACATTAACCCTATCCCTCACCCTAGCCCTCACCATAACCCAAAGCTTAATCCTAACCCTAACCCTAACCCACACCGTAAAAATAACCCTAACACTAACCCGAACCCTCACCCTAACCCTCACAGTCACCCTCACTCTAACCCTTACCCTAACACTTAGACTCACCCTAAACCTAACCCTAACCATAAACCTCACTCTAACCCTAACCCTAATGGTCAGCCTAACCCTAACCCTTAACCTCACCCTCACCCTCAGTGTAAACCTAACCCTAACCCTAAACTCACTATCCCTCACCCTCACCCTCACCCTAACTCTAATCCTAACCCTAACCCTAACCCTCACCCTAACTCTAACGCTAAAACTAAACCTGACCCTTACCCTAGCCCTGACCCTAACATTAACCCTACCCATAAGACTTACCCTCAACTTAAACATAACCCTAACCCTCACCCTAAACCTAAGCCTAAACCTAACTCTCACCCTCACCCTAGCTCTCACCCTAACACTATTCCTAACCCTAACCCTCACCCTAACTCTAACCTTCACCTTAACCCTAACCCTCAAACTCCCCCTAACCTCCCCCTAACCCTAACTTAAACCCTAACCCTCTCCTTATCCCTCACCATAACCCTAAGCTTAACACTATCCCTAATCCTAACTCTCCCCCTCCTCTTCCCCCTCCCCCTCAGCCTCAGACTAACCCTAACCCTAATCCTAATCCTAACACTAACCTTCTAACTCATCCTCACCCTAAAACTAAACCTTACAATAAACCTCACCCACACCCTCACCCTCAACCTCACATTCAACCTAACTCTAACAATAACCTTAATCCTAACCTTAACCCTAAGCCTAAGCCTCACACTAACACTAACCCTAACCCTAATCCTCACACTAAACCTAACCCTCAACCTGACCCTAATCCTACCCCTCAGTCTAACTCTCACCCTAACTTTAACCCTATTCTTCTCCATATCCCTAAATCTAACCCAAACCCTCACCCTCACCCTAGCACTCACTCTAACCCTAATCCTAAACCTAAACCTCACCCTCACCCTACCCCTCACCGTAACCCTAACACTAACTCTGACAGTAACCCTCATGCAACGTTTAAACCTAATCGTAACCCTCACCATAACCCTCACCCTAACCATAAACCTAACCCTAACACTCAGCCTACGCCTCACCCTAAGTGTAACCCTAACCCTCACCCTCACCCTAACCCTCACCCTAACATTTACCCTCAACATAACCCTCACACTAACCCTAACCCTCACCCTACCCCTCACCCTATCAATGATACAAACTTTTATCACCCCCAGTCTAAACCTAAACCTAAACTTAATCCTCACCCCTTCCCTAACACTCACCCTGACCCTCACCCTCACCCTAAACCTCACCCTAACACTTACCCTCATGCTAAACCTCACCCTAACCCTAACCCTAACACTAACCCTCACGCGAAGCCTCACACTAACCCTAACCCTCAATCTAACCCTCACCATAACCCTCACCCTAACCCTAACCCTAACACTCACCCTAAACCTAACCTTCACCCAAACACTTACCCTCACCCTAACCCTAAACCTAACCTTTTCCCTAAAACTAAACCTAACCCTCACACTAAACCTAACCCTAAAGCTAAACCTAACAATCACCCTCACCCTAACTCTTACCCTAACACTCACCCTAACACAAACCCTCACCCTCACCCTTATCCTAAACCTAACCCCTACCCTAATCCTAACCCTAACCCTCACCCTCACCCTAACTCTAACCCTAACCCAACCCTTACCCTCACCCTAACCCTAACACTAACCCAAACCCAAAACTCAGAGTCACCCTAAGCCTAACCCTCAACAACACCCCAACCTCACCCTTAACCAAACCCTCACACTCACCCTCAACAACACCCCAACCTCACCCTTAACCAAACCCTCACACTCACCCTCATATTAAACCTCACCCTAAACCGAACCCTCACACTAACCCTAACTCTAACCCTCACCCTAACCCTAAACCCCAACCTCACCCTCACCCTCACCCCAAGCCGAACACTCACCCTAAACCTAACCCTAACCATCAATCTAACCCTAACCTTAACCCTAAAGCTCAACTTAACCCTCATCCTCAACCTCAGCCTAACCCTAAAAAAACCCTAACCCTAAACCTAATCATAAGCCTAACCCTCATCCTAACCCTAAAGCTAACCCTCACCCTAACCCAAACCCTCACACTCATCTTCACACTTACCCTCAATCTAAACCTAACCCCAACCCTAATCCTAACCGTAACCCTCACCCTCACCCTAACTGTAACCCTAACCCAACACTAACCCTCACCATAAGTCTAACCCTAACCCAACCCCAACCCTCACCTTCACACTAATCCTCACCCTATCCCTAACCCTCAACCACACCCTATCCCGAACCCTCACTCAAACCCTCACACTCACCCTAACCCTAAACATCACCCTAAACCGAACCCTCACCATAACCCTAACACTAACCCTCACCCTAAACCCCAACCTCACCCTCACCATCACCCTAAGCCGAACACTCACCCTAACGCTAACCCGAACCCTAACCCTCACCCTAACCCTAACACTAACCCTAACCATCAGCCAAACCCTAACCCTCACCCTAACCCTAAACCAAACTCTCACCGTCACCCTAACCTTAATCCTAACACTAACCCTCACCCTAATCCTAACCCAAACCTCACCCTCACACTAACCCTCACCATCACCCTAAACCTCACCCTAAACCTAACCCTCAACCACACCCTAACCCTCACAATCATCCAATTACTCAGCCTCACACTAACCCACACCCTGGCCCTAAACATCACCTTAATCCTAACCCTCACCCTAATGTTAACCCTAACCCTCACCTAACCCTAAACCTCACCCTCACACTCACCCTAAGCCTAACCCTAAACCTAACATTAATCCTATCCTAACCTTAACCCTCACCCTCACCCTAACCCTAACACTCACCCTAACCCTAACCCTAAGCCTCACCCTCACCCTCACCCTAACCTTAACCCAAACCATAACCCTCATCCTAACCCTAAACCTATTCCTAACCATCATCCTCACCCTCACCCTCACCCTCAGCCTAACCCTAACCCTAATCCTAATCCTAATCCTAACCCTCACACTCACCCTCACCCTAAACCTAACCCAAATCCTAAACCTCAACCATACCCTCACCCTCACCCTCAACTTCACCCTAACCCTAACAATAACTTTAATCATGAACTTAAACCTAAGCCAAACCCTCACCCTAACAATAACCCTAATCTTAACCCTCACACTAAACCTAACCGGAAACCTACCCCTCAGCCTAAACCTCACCCTATCCCTAACCATAACGCTAACCCTCACGCTCAGCCTAGCCCTCACCCGAAGCCTAACCCTAAACCTAATCCTCATCCTAACCCTAACCCTCACCCTAACCCTAACACTCACCATGACCCTCACCCTCGCCCTAACCCTAAACCTAACCCTCATCCTAATCCTAACCCTCACCCTAACAATAACACTCACCCTGACCCTGACCCTCACCCTCACCCTAAACCTAAACCCAACCCTCACCATAACCCTCAATGGAACCCTAACCCTAACCCTCAACCTCACCCTAATCCTCACCCTAACCCTTACCCTCACCCTAACCCTAAACTAACCCCTAACCCTAACCCTAAACATAACCCTCACACTAACCCTAACCCTCACCATAGACCTCACCCTACACCTACCCCTAACCATCATCCTAACCCTAACCATAACCCTAACCCTCACCCTCACCCTAACCCTAAGCCTAAATCTCACATTAACCCAAACTCTCACCCTCACCCTAACTCTAACCCTAACCCTAACCCTCATCATTAATCCAAACCCAAACCTCACAGTCACCTTCAACATAACCCTAACACTAACGCTAATACTAAACATAACCCCCACTCTCAGTCTCACCCTAAACCTAACCCTAACACTAACCCTGACCCTAAACCTAACCCTCACCGTCACCCTCACCCTAATCCTTACCCTAACCCTTAGGCACACCCTAAACCTAACCCTAACCCTAACCCTCACCCTAACCCTAAAACTAACCCTCACCCTAACCCTAACCCTCAACCTCACCCTCACCCTCAGCCTAAACCTAACCCTAACCCTAAGCGTAACCCTATCCCTCACCCTCACCCTCACCCTAACTCTAAACCTAACCCTAACCCTCATCCTAACTCTAACGCTAAAACTAAACCTGACCCTTACCCTAGCCCTCACACTAACACTAACCCTACCCATAACCCTAACCCTCACCTTAACCCTAACCCTAACCCTCACCCTAAACCTAAACCTAAACCTAACCAGCACGCTCACCCTAGCCCTCACCCTAACAGTATTCCTAATCCTAACCCTCACCCTAAACCTAACATTCAACCTAACCCTAAACCTCATCCTCAAACTCCCCCTAACCTCACCCTAACCCTAACATTAACCGTAACCCTCTCCATAACCCTCACCATAACCCTACGCTTAACCCTAATCCTGACCCTAACCTTCTCCCTCCCCCTCCCCCTCACCCTCACCCTCAGACCAACCCTAAACCTAATCCTAATCCTAACACTAACCCTCATTCTCACCCTCACCCTAAACCTAACCCTAACCCTAAACCTCACCCACACCCTCACCCTCACCCTCACCTTCAACCTACCTAAGCCTAACCCTCACCCTAACACCAACCCTAACCCTAACCCTCACACTAAACATAACCCTCAACCTAACCATAAACCTACCCCTCTAACCCTCACCCTAACCCTAACCCTAATCTTCTCCATATCGCTAAATCTAACCCTAACCCTCACCCTCACCCTAGCCCTCAGCCTAACCCTGACCCTAAACCTAAACCTCACCCTCACACTAACCCTCAGCCTAACCCTAACACTCACTCTGACCCTAACCCTCATCCTAAGCTTAACCTAATCATAAACCTCACCATAACCCTCACCCTAACCATAATACTAACACTAACACTCAGCCTACGCCTCACCCTAACTCTAACACTAACACTCACACTCACCCTAACCCTCACCCTAAACTTTTCTCTCACTCTAACCCTCACACTAACCCTAAACCTCACACTAGCCCTCACCCTACCCCTCACCCTAACAAAGATCCTCACACTAAACCTAAACCTAAACCTATCACCCTCTGTGTAACAATAAACCTAAACCTAATCCTAACCCCTTCCCTAACACTCACCCTGACCCTCACCCTCACCTAACCCTCACTCTATGCCTTACCCTCACGCTAAACTTCACCCTAAACCTAACCCTCATGGTAACCCTCACACTAACCGTAACCCTTACCCCATCCCTCAACCTATCCCTAACCCTAACCATCATTCTAACACTAACCCTAACGCTAAACCTAACCCTCAACCTCACCCAAACCTTCACCCTCACCCTCACCCTTATTCTAACCCTAATCCTAACCCTAACCCTCACCCTCACCCTAAATATAACCCTAACCCAAACCTAACCCTCACCCTAACTCTAACACTAACCCAACCCAAACCTCACCTTCACATTAATCCTCACCCTATCCCTAACACTCAACCACACCCTATCCCGAACACTCAACCGAACCCTCACACTCACCCTCACCCTAAACATCACCCTAAACTGAACACTCACCCTAACCTTAAATCCCAACCTCACCCTCACCCTCACCCTAATCCGAACACTCAACCTAACGCTAACCCGAAACCAAACCGTAACCCTAACCCTAACACTAACCCTAACCATCACCCTAACCCTATCCCTCAACCTAACGCTAAACCTAACCCTCACTGTCACCCTAACCTTAATCCTAACCCTAACCCTCACCCTAATCCTAACCCAAACACTCACCCTCACCCTAACCCTCACCATCACCCTATCCCTCACCCTAAACCTAACCCTCAACCACACCCTAACCCTCACAATCACCCAATTACTCAGCCTCACACTAACCCTCACCCTGGCCCTAAACATCACCTTAACCCTAATCCTAACCCTCACACTGAACCTAACCCGACACCTCAGCCTAACTCTGACCCTAAGCCTAATCCTAACCCTAATCCTCTCACTATCCGTAACCCTAACCCTAAACCTCAACCCCAATATAGCCCTCACCCTAACACTCACCCTGACCCTAACCCTCAAACTAACCCTAACCCTCACCCTTACCTTACCTCTCACCCTGACCCTAAACCTCACCCTAAATCTAACCCAAACCCTCATCCTATCACTCACCACAACCGTAACCCTAAACCTAACCCTCACCCTACTTGTCAACCTTACCCTAAACCTAAACTTAACCCTCACCCTCACCCTAAACCTCACCTCAACCCTTACCAAGACCCTATTCCACACCCTAACTCTAACCCTCACCCTAACCCTAAACCTCACCATAAATCTCCCACTAACCCTAACCCTCACCCTCACACTAACCCTCAACCTAACCCTTAACCTCACCCTAACCCCAACCCTAACCCTAATCCTCACTCTAACCCTAACCCGAAAAGTAACCCTAACCTACAACCTAACCCTCACCTTCACCTGCACTCTCGCCCTAACCTAACCCTCACCCTCAACTTAAACATCACCCTAACCTTAACTCTAAGCCTAATCCTAATCCTAACCAACACCCTAACCCAAACCCTCACCCTAACCATCACCGTCACCCTAATCCTCACCCTAATCATAACACTAACCCTTCCCTAACCCAAATCCTCACCCTCTACTCACCCACACCCTAATCCTAAACCTCAACCTAGCACTCACCCTAACCCTAACCCTAACCTTAACCCTAAACCTAAATCCAACCCTTACCCTCACCCTCACCCTCCAGCTCACCCTAACCATAAACCTAACCCTATTCCTAACCCTAAACCAACCCTCTCCCTCACCCTAACCCTAACACTCACCTTAACCCTAACCCTCACTCTAACCCTAATCCTGACCCTCACCCTAACACTAACACTCACACTGAACCTATCCATACCCATCAGCCTAAACCTCACCATAACTCTAACCCTAACCCTAATCCTCTCCTTATACCTAAAACCAACAATAACCCTCAACATAAATCTAGTCCTCACCCTAATGCTAACCCTAAACCTAACCCTCACCCTAACAGTAACCCTCACCCTGACCCTCTAACTCACCTTAACCCTAAACCTATCCCTCACCTTCAACCTAGAACTCACCTGAACCCTTACCCTCACCCTAACTTAAACCCTAACCCTAAACCTCACAGTAAACCTCACCCTGAACTTAACTCTAACGCTACAATTCAGCCCAGCCCTCACCCTCACCCTAACGCTAATTCCAACCCTCACCCTAAACCTCAACCTAACCCTAACAATCACCCACACCTTAACCTTTACCCTCACTAGAACCCCTACCCTAACCCTCACCTTAACCCTCACCCTAACCCTAAACATCACCCACACCCTAAACCTCACTCTAACCTTCACCCTAAACTTAACCCTAAATCTAACCCTCACCCAACGCTTCACCCTAACACTAACCCTTACACTTACCTTCACCCTAACCCTCACCCTAAATCTTACCCTCACCCTAACCCTCACCCTAACCCTTACCCTAACCGTAAACCTCACCCTAACACTCACCCTAACCCTAACTCTAACCCTAAACTTAACCCTAACCCTCAACTTAACCGTAAGCCTCAACCTATCCCTAACCCTGACCGTCACCCTAACCCTAACACTAACCCTAACCCTCACACTAACCCTCACCCTAGCCCTAACACTAACCCTCACCCTCACCCTCAGCCTAACCCTAAACCTAAACCTAATCAACCTAATCATAAGCCTAACCCTCACCCTAACACTAACTCTGATCCTATGCCTTACCCTAACCCTAACCCGAACCCAAACAGTCACCCTAACCTTCACCGTAACCCTAATTCTCACCCTAAACATAACACTAACCCTTCCCTAACCCAAAACCTCACTTTCTCCCTCACCTTCACCCTAAACCTAACCCCTAACCTAGCCCTTACGCTAACCCTAACCCTAAACTTAACCCTAACCCTAAAGCTAAACCTAACCCTCACACCCACCCTCACACACAAGCTCACCCTAAAACCTAATCCTAAACCTAACCCTCACCCTCACCCTCACCCTAACCATAACCCTCACCTTAACCCTAACCCTCACCCTAACCCTAAAACTAATCCTCTCCCTTTCCCTAACCATAACCGTAACCCTCACCCTCACACTAGCCCTCACCCTAAGCCTAACCCTAAACCTAACCCTCATCCTAACCCTAACCCTCACCCTAACCCTGACACTCACCCTGACGCTCACCCTCATCCTAACGCTCTCCCTAATCCTTACCCTTACCCTCACCCTAACCCTAAACCTAACCCTCAAAATAACCCTCACCCTAACCCTAAACCTTAAACCAACCCTCATCATAAACTTTACCCGAACCCTAACCCTAATTCTTAACCTCACGCTAATCCTCAACCTAACACTCACCCTCACCCTAACCCTAAACTAAACCCTAACCCTAACCCTAAACCTAACGGTCACACTAATCCTAACCCTCACCCTAGACCTCACCCTACCCCTAACCCTAACCCTCATCCTAACCCTAACCCTAAGCCTAAACCTCACCCTCACCCTAACCCAACGCCTAAACCTCAACCTAACCCAAACCGTCACCCTCAGTCTAACCCTAAACCTAACCCTAATCCTAAACCTAACCTTCACCCTCACCCTAACTCTAAACCAAACCCAACCTTAACCCTCACTCTAACTCTAAACCTAAACCAAACCAAAACCTCACCATCATCCTATCCCTCACCCTAAACTTAACCTAAACCAGACACTAACCCTGACCATCACCCGAACCCTCAGGCTCACCCTCTCCCTCACCCTAAGGCGAACCCTCACCCTCACCCTACGCCTCACCCTAAACCTCACCCTAAACCTAATCCTAACCCAAACCCTCACCTTCACCGTCACCCTAAACCTAATCCTAAACATAAACCTAACCCAAACTCTAACCCTCACACTAAACCTAATCCTCACCCTAATCCTAACCCTTAACTTCAACCTCACTCTAACCCTCTACCTAACTGTTACCCTCACGCTAACACTAACTCTTATCCTAATCCTACCCCTCACACTAAACCTAACCCTCACCCTAACCCTAATTCTAACCGCAACCCTAACCCTCACCCCAACCTCAACCTCACCCTCAGCCTAACCTAACCCTAACACTTATCATAAACCTAACCCCCACCCTCAGTCTCACCCTAATTCTAACCCTAACCCTAAACTCACCCTAACCCTAAACCTAACCCTAAACCTCACCCTAAACCTAAGCCTAAACCTAACACTCACCCTGATCCTAGCCCTCACCTTAAACCTATTCCTAACCCGAACCCTCACCCTAAACTTAACTTTCAACCTAACCCTAACGCTCATCCTTAAATTTCCCCTAACCCTCACCCTAACCATAACACAAACATTAATCCTATCCCTCACCCTAACCCTCACCATAACCCTAAGCTTAACCCTAACCGTAACCCTAACCCTCACCCTAACTCTCACCCTAACACTAACCCTGACCCTAACCCTAACCCTTACTCTAACCCTCACCCTGACCCTAACCCTAACCCTCACCCTAACCCTCACCCTCACCATCACCCCCACCCTAACCCTTACCATAACTCTTAGACTCACCTTAAACCTAACCCTAACCCTAAACCTCACCCTAGCCCTAACCCTCAACCTCACCGTCACCCTAAGCCTAAACCTAACCCTAACCCTAATCCTAAACCTATCCCTCACCCTCACCTTCACCCTAACTCTAACACTAAACCTAACCCTCACCCTAACTCTAACACTAAAACTAATCCTGACCCTCACCCTAGCCCTCACCCTAACCCTAACCCTACCCCTAAACCTAACACTCACCTTAACCCTAACCCTAACCCTCACACTAAACCTAACCCTCATCCTCACCCTAGCCCTCACCCTAACCCTATTCCTAACCCTAACCCTCACCCTAACCCTAACCTTCAACCTAACCCTAACCCTCACCCTCAAACTCCCCCTAGCCTCACCCTAACCCTAACATTAAACCTAACCCTCTCCATAACCCTCACCATAACCCTAAGCTTAACCCTAATCCTTACCCTAACCCTCACCTTCTCCCTCACCCTCACCCTAACCCTAAACCTAACCCTAGCCCTAAAACTTCACATCACCCTCACCCTTACCCTAACCCTAATGCTGACCCTAACCCTTACCTTCACCCTAACCCTCACCCGAACCCTTACCCTCACCCTCACCCAAAACATCACACTAACCCTAAACCTCAATCTAACCCTAAACTGAACAATCAACATAACACTCACCCTCACTCTCAGCCAAACATTAACCCTAACACTAATCCTAAACCTAACCCTCACCCTCACCCTAACACTCACCCTAACCATCACCCTCAAACTCACCCTATATCTAACCCTAACCATAACCCTCACCATAACCCTAAACTTCACGCTAACCTTAACCGTAACTCTCACCCTCACCCTCATCCTAACCCTAAGCCTAAACCTAAACCTAACCCTCACACTTATTCTATCCCTCACCCTCACCCTAACCGTAAACCTCCCCCTCACCTTCAACTTCACCATAACCCTCAGCCTAACCCTAACCCTAATCCTAATCCTAACCCAACCCTCACTCTCACCCTCACCCTAAACCTAATCCTAACCTTAAACCTCCCCCTCCCCCACCCCTGCCCCTCCCTCTACCCCTAACCATAAGGTCACCCTAATCCTCATCCTAACCCTAATCCTAACCCTAATCCTAACCCTCCCTCTCTCCCTCCCCGGTCCCTATGCCTAACCCGAATCCTAATGCTAATCCTAATGCTAACCCTCACACTCACACTCACCCTAAACCTAAACCTAACCATAAACCTCAACCTCACCCTCACCCTCACCCTTATGATAACAATAACCTTAACCTTAAGCCTAACCCTCACCCTAACACTAACCCTAACCTTAACTCTCACACTAAACCTAACCCTCAAACTAACCCTAAACCTACCCCTCAGTCTAACACTCACCCTAACCCTAAGGCTAACCCTAAGCCTCCCCATATCCCGAACTCTAACCTTAATCCTCACCCTCACCCTAGCCTTCAAACTAACCCTCACCCTAAACCTAAACCTCACCCTAACCCTAACACTCACCCTAACCCTAACACTCACCCTGATCCTAACCCTAATCCTAACCTTAACCCTAACCCTAACCCTAACCATAATCCTCATCCTAAACATAACCCTAACACTAATACTCACCCTATGTCTCACCCTCACCCTAACCCTAACTCTCACCCTCAGCGTAACACTCACCCTAACTTTTACCCTCACCCTAACCCTCACCCTAACCCTAACCCTAACCATCATGCTAACCCTCACCTTAACACTAATCCTTATCCTAACCCACACCATCACCCTTGCCCTAATCCTCACACTCACCCTAAACCTCACCCTATCCCTAACCCTAACCCTTAACCTCACTCTAAACCTAACACTCACCCTGACCCTAACACTAACCCTCACACTAACCCTAACCATCACCCACACTCTAACCTTGACCCTCAGCAGAACCTCCAACCTAACCCTCACCCTAACCTTCACCCTAACCATAACCATCAGCCACACCCTAAACTTCACCCTCAAAAGAAACCCCACCCTAACCCTCACCCTAACCTTCACCCTAATCATAACCCTAACTCTAAACCTAACCCTCACCCAACGCCTCACCCTAACACTAACCCTTAACTTAACCCTAACCCTAAACCTCAACCTAACCCTAACCCTAACCGTAAACCTCCCCCTAACCCTAAACCTAACCCTAACCCTCACCCTAACTGTCACACTAACCCTAACACTAACCCTAACACTAAACCTAAACCTCCCACTCACCCTCACACTCAAGCTCACCCTAAACCTAATCCTAAACCTTATCCTAACCCTAACCCTCATCCTCACCCTCGCCCGAACCCTAACCATCACCTTAATCCTAAGCCTTACCAACCCTAACTCTCACACTCACCCTAACCCTAACCCTAACCCTCAAACTAAACTTCACCCTAAACCTAACACTAACCCTCACCCTCACCCTCAGTCTAACCCTAACCCTAATCCTAACCCTAAACCTAACCCTCACACTAACCCTCACCCTAAACCTAAACCTAAACCTAACCCTCCTCCTACTCAAACTCACCTTCACCCTAACCCTAACAATAGTCCTAACCCTAACCCTAACGTTAATCCTAACCCTAACCCTATCCCTCTCCCTAACCCTTACCCTTACCCTAAATATCACCTTAAACTTAACTATGATCCTAACCTGAACCCTAACGCTAACCCTAACCCAAACACTCAACATAACCTTCAAGGTAAGCCTAATACTAACCCTAAACATAACACTAACCCTTCCCTAACACAAACCCTCACCCTCACCCTCACCCTCACCCTAACCCTCAGCCTCAACCTGGCCTTCACCCGAAACATAACCCTAAACTTAACCCTAACCCTAAACCTAACCCTCACTCTCACCCTCACACTCAAGCTCACACTAAACCTAACCCTCACCCTAATCCTAAACTAACACTCCGCCTCACGCTCAGCCTAACCCTAACCCTAATCCTAATCCTAAACCTAACCTTCACCCTCACCCTCACCCTAACCCTAACCCTAACCCTCACCCTCAAACCCACCCTCACCCTAACCCTAACAATAACCACAGCACTAAACCTAACCCTCACCCTAACCCTCACCCTAAGCCTAACCCTCACCCTTACCCTCACCCAAACCCTTAGACTCACCCTAACCCTAATCCTAACCCAACCCCCAAACTAACCCTAACACTCACCCTATCCCTAACCCTACCGCTCACCCTAACCCTATCCCTCACCCTAACCCTAACCCGAACCCTCACCCTCTCACTAACCCTCCCCGTCACTCTAACCCTCACCCTAACCCTAACCCTCACACACAACCTAACCCAAACCCTCACCCTAAGCGTCACTGTCACCCTAATCCTCACCCTAAACATAAAACTAACCCTTCTTAACCCAAACCCTCACTCTCTCCCTCAGCCTCAACCTAACCCTCCCCCACAACCTAGCACTCACCCTAAACCTAACCCTAACCTTACCCCTAACCCTAAACCTAACCCTCACCCTCACACTCACACTAAAGTTCACCCAAACCCTAATCCTAACCCTAACCCTCACCCTCAATCTCACCCTATCCCTAAACCTCAACTTAACCCTAACCCTCACCTAACCCAAACCCTGACCCTAAACCTATCCCTCACCCTAATATTAACACTAATCTTCACACTCAACCTCAGCCTAAAAATAATCCTAATCCTAATCCTAACCCTAACCCTCACTCTCTCCCTCACCCTAAACCAATCCCTAACGCAAACCCCACCCTCACCCTCACCCTCACCCTAACATTAACCCTAACCCTAACCCTCACACTGAACCTAACCCTACACCTCAGCCTAACATTCACCCGAACCCTAATCCTCTATCTATCCCTAACCCTATCACTCAACCACAATCTAGCCCTCACCCTATCCTTCACCCTGATCATAACTCTCACCCTAAACCTAATCCTCACCCTAACCTTAAACCTCCCCCTGACCCTAACACTAACCGTAACCCTAACCCTAACCCTCACCCTAACACTCACCCTAACCGTAACCTCAAACCTAACCCTCACCCTACGCCTCAAACTTTCCCTAAAACTAACCTTAAACCTCACCCTCAACCGAATACTAAACCTAACCCTTACCCTTACCATATCCTTCACCCTAACACTAACTCTAACCCTAACCCTCACGCTAACCCTCAACCTAACCCTAAACCTCACCATAACTATTAGCCTAACCCTAAACCTAAACTTAACCCTAACCCTAAACCTAACCCTCACTCTCACCCTCACACTCAAGCTCACACTAAACCTAACCCTCACCCTAAACCTAAACTAACCCTCAGCCTCACGCTCAGCCTAAACCTAACCCTTATCCTAATCCTAAACCTAACCCTCACACTAACCCTCACCCAAACCCTTAGACTCACCCTAACCCTAATCCTAACCCAACCCCCAAACTAAACCTAACACTCACCCTAACCCTAACCCTACCGCTCACCCTAACCCTAACCCTCACCCTAACCCTAACCCTAACCCTCACCCTCTCACTAACCCTCCCCATCACTCTAAACCTCACCCTAACCCTAACCCTCACACACAACCTAACCCAAACCCTCACCCTAAGCATCACTGTCACCCTAATCCTCACCCTAAACATAAAACTAACCCTTCTTAACCCAAACCCTCACTCTCTCCCTCAGCCTCACTCTCACCCTCACCCTAACACTAAACCTAACCCTAACCCTCACATTGAACCTAACCCTACAACTCAGCCTAACCTTCACCCGAACCCTAATCCTCTATGTATCCCTAACCCTAACCCTAACCCTCAACCCCAATCTAGACCTCACCCTATCCCTCACCCTGATCATTACTCTCACCCTAAACCTAACCCTCACCCTAACCCTAAACCTCCCCCTTACCCTGACACTAACCGTAACCCTAACCCTAACCCTCACCCCAACACTTACCCTAACCGTAACCTTAAAACTAACCCTCACCCTACGCCTCAAACTTTCCCTAAAACTAACCTTAAACCTCACCATCAACCGAACCCTAAACCTAACCCTTACCATTACCATATCCCTCACCCTAATACTAACTCTAACCCTAACCCTCACGCTAACCCTCAACCTAACCCTAAACCTCACCATAACCCTCACCCTAACCCTAACTATCACCCTCACACTAAACCTCAACCTAACCCTTAACCTTACCATAACCCTAAACTTAACCCTAACACTCACACTAACCCTAAACCTCACCCTAAACCTAAACCTACCCCTCAACCTAAGCCTCATCCTAACCCTAACCCTAACCCTCACCCTAACACTAACCCTACCCCACACCATAACCCACACCCTAACCCACACCCTAACCCTCACCTTCACCCGAATTCTCACCCTAACCTAACCCTCACCCTCACCTTAAACCTCATCCTATCCCTCAGCCTAAACCTAACCCTAAACCTATCCCTCACACACACCTTCACACTCAAGCTCAACCTAACCCTAATCCTAACACTAATCCTAACCCTAACACTCACCCTCACCCTCACCCTAACACCAACCCTCACCTTAACCCTAACCCTAACCCTAACCCTCAGCCTAAACCTCACCCTAACCCTAACCCTAATCCTCTCCCTATACCTAACCCTAAACCTAATCCTCAACATCATTCTAGCTCTCACCATAACGCTAAGCCTAAACCTAACCCTCACCCTAACCCTAACCCGAACCCTAACCCTGACACTAACCCTCACCAGAACCCTAACCCTAACCCTCACCCTAACCCTCACCCGAACCTTTAACCTCACCCTAACCCTAACACTAAACCTAACACTAAAGCTCACAGGAAATCTCAACCTCAATTTAACCCTAACCCTACAACTCAGCCTAACCCTCACCCTCACCCTAACCTTCAACCTAAACCTAACCATCATCCACATCCTAAACTTTACCCTCACCAGAACCCCTACCCTAACACTAAACCTTACCCTAACCTTCACCCTAAGCATTACCCTAAAATTTACCCTCACCCTAACCCTCAACTTAACCCTAAGCCTAAGCGTAAACCTCACCCTAATCTGCACAGTAACCCTAACCATAACCCCAAACCTCACCCTAACCCTCACCCTAACCCTAACTCTAAACCTAAACCTAAACCTAAACCTAACCCAAACACTCACCCTAATCCTCACCCTAAACATAACACTAACCCTTTTTTAACCCAAACCCTCACACTCTTCTCACCCTCACCCTAACCCTTACCCTCAAACTAACCCTCACCCTAACCCTAACCCTAACCTTAACCCTAACATTAAAGCTAACCCTCACACTCACACTTACACTCAAGCTCACCCGAAAACTAATCCTAAAACTAATCCTAAGTGTAACCCTCAACCTCACACTCACCCTAACCCTAAACCTCACCTTAACCCTAAACCTCACCCTAAACCTAACCCTGACCCTCACACTAACTCTAACACTAACACTAACCCTCACCCTAACCCTCACCATAAACCTAACAATAATGCTCACGCTCCCCCTCATCCTACCCCTAACCATAATCCTAATCCTAAACATAACCAACACACTCACCCTCACCCTATACCTACCCCTTACCCTAAGCCTCCCCCTCCATCTCAAACTCACCCTCAACCTCAACCTAACCCTAAACCTAAGCCTCCCCCTCCAACTCAAACTCACGCTCAACCTCACCCTAACCCTAACCCTCACCCTAACCCTCACAATAACCTTAACCCTCACCCTAACACTTAGACTCACCCTAACCCTAAACCTCACCCTCTTGTTAACCCTAACTGTCACCCTAACATTAACCCTAACCCTAACCCTCACACAGAACCTAACCCTACACCTCAGCTTAAACCTCACCCTCACCCTAACCCTAACACTAAGCCTCTCCCTAGCCCTAACCCTAACCCTAAACCTCAAACTCAATCTAGCCCTCACCCTAACCCTAACACTAAAACTAACCCTCACCCTAACCCTCACCCTGACCCTAACCCTCACCCTCACCCTAACCCTAAACGTAAACCTCACCCTAAACCTCACCCTAACACTAACCCTAACCGTAAACCTCACCGTAACACTAACCCTCACCCTAAACCTCAAACTCACCCTCAAATTCAAGCTCAACCTAACCCTAATCCTAAACCTAATCCTACCCCTAACCCTAACACTTACCCATACCCTAACCCTAAACCTCACCTTAACCCTAACCCTCGCCCTAACCCTAACCCTGACCTTCACCCTAAACCTAACCCTAACCCTAACCCTTACCCTAACCGTAACCCTCACCCTCACCCTCACCCTCACCCTAACCCTAACCCTAACCCTCACCCTTAACCTCACCCTCACCCTCAGCCTAATCCTAATCCTAACGCTAATCCTAACCCTAACCCTCACCCTCACCTTAACCCTAATTCTAAACCTAACCCATACCCTAACCCTAAACCGAATATTATCCCTAACCCTCATCCTTACCCTCACCCTAACACTCACCCTAATCGTAACCCTCACCTTCACACTTACCTTCAACCTAACCCTAAACATAACCCTCACCCTAACCCTCACCCTAATACTCAAGCTAACCCTAACACTAAATCTCAACCTAAACCTCACCCTAACCCTTACCCTCACCCTAACCCTAACCCTAACCCTAACTCTCACATTAAACCTAACTTTCACCCTAACCCTAACACTAAACCTCACCCCAACCCTAACCCTAAGCCTAACCCTCACCCTCACCCTAGACCTCACCCTAAACCTAATCTTAACCCTAATCCTATCATTAATCCTATCTCTCACCCTAAACCTGACCCTTACCCTAACCCTAACCCTAACCCTCACCCTAAACCTAACAATAACGCTCACCCTCAACCTCAGCCTAACCCTAACCCTAATCCTAATCCTAAACCTAACCCTCACACTCACCCTCACCCTATACCTAACCCTTACCCTAACCCTCCCCCTCCCCCTCAAACTCACCCTCACCCTAACCCTAATCCTAACCCTCAATGTAACCCTCACCCTAACCCTAACGCTCACCCTCACCCTCATCCAAACCCTTAGACTCACCCTAACCCTAAACCTAACCTAACCCTCAAACTAACCATAACCTTCACCCTAACCCTATGACTCACCATTAGCCTCATCCTATCCCTAACCCTAACCCTAAGACTAACCCTAACCCTAACCCTCAGACTGACCCTAACCCTCACCGTAACGCTAACACTAACAATAAACGTGACCCTAAACCTCACTCTAACCCTAACCCTAACCCTAACTCTCACACTAAACCTACCTTTCACCCTAACCCTTACCCTAACCCTAAACCTAAACCTCACCCTGACCTTAACCATAAGCCTAACACTCACCCTCACCCTAGACCTCACCCTAAACATAATCTTAACCCTAACCCTAACATTAATCCTAACTCTCACCCTAACCCTGACCCTTACAATAACTCTCACCTTAACCCTCACCCTAAAACTAACAATAACTCTCACCCTCACCCTCAGCCTAACCCTAACACTAATCCTAATCCTAAATCTAACCCTAACACTCACCCTCACCCTATACCTAACTCTTACCCTAAATCTCCCCCTCCCCCTCAAACTTACCCTCACCCTAACCCTAACCCTAACCTTCACCATTACTCTCACCCTAACCCTAACCCTCACCCTCACCCTCATCCAAACGCTTAGACTCACCCTAATCCTAACCCTAACCCTACCCTCAAACTAACCCTAAACCTGAACCTAACCCTAACCCTACCCCTCACCCTAAGGTTCATCTTAACCCTAACACTAACCCTAACACTAAACCTAACCTTAACCCTAACCCTCACACTGAACCTAACCCTACACTTCAGCCTAAACCTCACCCTAAACCTAACCCTAATCCTCTCCCTATACCTAACCCTAAACCTAACCCTCAACATCAATCTAGCCCTCACACTAACGCTAAGCCTAAACCTAAACCTCACCCTAAACCTAACCCTCACCCTAACTGTAACCCTCACCCTGACCCTAACGCTCTCCCTAACCCTAAGCCTAACCCTAACACAAAACCGAACCCTAACCCTAACCCAAACCCTTAACCTCACCCTAACCGCATCCCTAAACCTCACAGTAAATCTCACCCTCGCCTTAACCCTAACAATACAACTCAGCGTAACACTCACCCTCACCCTAACCCTAACCCCAAACTTCACCCTAACCCTCACTCTAACATTAACCATCACCCACACCCTAACCAGAACCCCGACCCTAACCCTCACCCTAAACTTCACCCTAACCCTAATCCTAACCCTCAGCCAACGCCTCACCCTAAAACTATCCCTCACCCTAACCTTCACCCTAACCCTCATGCTAAAACTTATCCTCACCCTGACCCTCAACCTAACATTAAGCCTAACCGTAAACCTCACCCTGAAACTCACCCTAACCCTAACCCTAACCCTAAACCTCAACCTAACCCTAACCCTAACCCTAACCCTCACATTCACCCTCACACTCAAGTTCACCCTAACCCTAATCCGAACCCTAAGACTCACCCTCACTCTCACCCTCACCCTCTCCCTAACCCTAACCCTCACCTTAACTCTAACCCTCACCCTAACCCTAACCCCTGACCCTCACCCTAACCGGAACCCTAACCCTAACCATAACCCTCACCCTAACCCTCACCCGCACCCTAACACTAACCCTCACCCTCACTCTCAGCCTAAGCCTAAACCTAATCCTAATCCTAAACCTAACCCTCACCCTAAAGCTAACCCAAACCCTAACCCTCACCCTCCCCATCAAACTCACCCTCATCCTAACCCTAACAATAAACCTAACCCTCACCCTCACCCTAAACATCACCCTAACGCTAACTCTGATCCTAACCCTAACCCTAACCCTAAACCTAACCCAAACACTCACCTTAACCTTCACCGTAACCCTAATCCTCACCCTAAACATAACACTAACCCTTCCCTAACCCAAATCCTCACCCTTTCCCTCACCCTCACCCTAAACCTCACCCTTATCCTAGCCCTCAACCTAACCCTAACCCTAACCTTAACCCTAACACTAAACCTAACCCTCACACTCACCCTCACACTCAAGCTCACTCTAAACCTAATCCTAAAGGTAATCCTAAGCCTAACCCTCACCCTCACCCTCACCCTAAGCCTAACCCTCACCTTCACCCTAACCCTGACCCTAACCCTAACCTTAAACCTTACCCTAACACTCACACAAACCCTCACCCTAAACCTAACAATAATGCTCACCCTAACCCTCAGCCTAACCCTAACCCTAATCCTAATCCTAAACCTAACCCTAACACTCACCCTCATCCTATACCTAACCCTGACCCTAAGCCTCCCCCTCCACCGCAAACTCACCCTCACCCTCACCCTAACCCTAACCCTCACCCTAACTGTCACCCTAACCGTAACCCTCACCCGCACACTTAGACTTACCCTAACCCTAACCCTAACCCAACCCTCAAACTAACCCTAACCCTCACCCGAACCATAAACCTACCTCTCACCCTGAGCCTCATCCTAACCCTAACCCTCACCCGAACCCTAAACCTAACCCTCAACTTCTCGCTATCCGTCCCCTTCACCCTAGCCTTCACCCTAACCCTAAGCCAAACTATAACCCTCAACTTCACCCGAACTCTCACCCTAACCTAAACCTCACCCTCAGCATAAACATTACGCTCACCCTAACTTTGAGCCGAACCATAACCCTAACTCTCACCCTAACCCAAACCTTCACCCTAAAAATTACTACCATCCTAATCCTCACCCTAAATATAACACTAACCCTTCCTTAACCCAAACCCTCACACTCTCCCTCACCCTCACCCTAACCCTCACCCTCAACTTAGCCCGCACCCTAACCCTAACCCTAAACTTACCCCTAAGCCTAAACCTAACCATCACCCTCACCCTCACACTAAAGTTCACCCTAACCCTAATCCTAAACCTAATCCTAACCCTAACCCTCATCCTCACCCTCACCCTAACCCTAATACTGACACTCAACCTAACCCTAACCCTAAACCTAACCCTCAAACTAACCCTCACCCTAACCCTAAAACAAACTCTCACACTCACCCTCAGCCGAACCCTAACCCTAATACAAATCCTAACCCTAATCCTCACACTCACCCTAACCCTAACTGTAAACCTCACACTCACCCTCTCCCTCACCCTCACCCTAACCCTAACAATAAACTTAACCCTGACCCTAACTCTAACCCTAACTCTCACCTTAACATTAAGCGTAACCCTAACCCTCACACTGAACCTAACCCTAAACCTCAGCCTAACCCTCACCCTAACCCTAAACCTCACCGTCACCCTAGCCCTCAACTTAACACTAACCCTAAACCTAAACCTCACTCTAATCCTAACCCTAGCCCTCACACTGACACTAAACCTCACCCTAATCCTAACCCTAACCCTCCACCTAACCCTCACCCTAAAACTAACCCTAACCCTAACCCTCATCCTACGCTTCACCCTTAACCTAACCCTAACCTTAACCCTTACCCTCACCCTATCCCTCACCCTATCCCTCACCCTAACCCTAACCCTAAACCTAAACCTAACGCTAATCCTCACCCTAACCCTAAACCTCAAAATAACCCTCACCGTAATCCTAACACTCATCCTAACACTAACCCTCACCTTAACGCTTAACCCCACCCTAACCCTAACCCTAACCCTAACACTGACATTCACCCTAAACCTCACCCTAAAACTTACCCTGAACCTATCCCTCACCCTACCCTAACCCTAACCCTAACCTTCACTCTAACCCACACACTAATCCTAACCCTCACCATAACCCTCACTCAAACCCTAAACCTAACCTCATCCTCAAACTAACCCTCAACCTAAACCTTAACCACACCCTAAGCCTAAGCCTAACCCTCACACTAACCCTAACCCTAACCCTCACCCTAACCATAACCCTACCCCTCCCAATAACCGTCATCCTAACCCTAACCCTCACCCTAACATTAACCCTCACCCTCACCCTAACCCCTCAACCTAACCCTAAACGTAAACCTCACCCTAACCCTAAACCTAACCCTCACCCTAACACTAACCCTCACCCTAACTCTCACCCTCACCCTAACCCTAACTCTCACCATATCCCTCACTCTAACGCTTACCCTAAACATAACCCTCACCCTAAAACTAACCCTCACCCTCACACTAACCCTCACCCTCACTCTAACCCTAACCATAACCCTAACCCTCAACCTAACCCTCAACCTAACCATATACCTAAAACTATCCCTCTCCCTACTCCTCACCTTAACCCTAACGCAAAACCTGAGCCTCACACTCACCCTAACACTAACCCTAACCCTCATACTAAACCTAACCCTCACCCTTACCCTAACCCTCACCTTCACCCTAGCCCTAACGCTAATCATCACCCTAATCCTCACCCTAAACCCTTACCCTCACCCTAACCCTAACACTCAACCTAACAATCACCCTCACCCTAACCCTCACCCTAACAGTAAAACACACACCAAACCTAAACCTCATGCTAAACCTAACGCTACACCTCAGCCTAACCCACATACTAACACTAACCCTAACCTTAACACTCAACCTCACCCTAGCTCTCACCCTAACACTAACCCTAACTCTAACCCTCACATTAACGCTAACCCTCACCCTAACCATAAACCTCCCCATGAACCTAACCCTCAGTCTAAAACTAACCCTAACCCTAACCCTTACACTAACCGTAATCCTAACACTAAGCCTCACCTTACGCCTCACCATATCCCAACCCTAACCCTCACCCTCACCCTAACACTCACCCTAACCCTTACCCTCAACACTAAACCTCACCCTAACCCTTACCCTAACCCTCAAATTAAACATAAAACTCACTCTAACCCTAACCGTAACCCTCGCACTAAACCTAACCCTCACGCTAACCCTAAGCCTATACCTCAGCCTAACCTTCACCCTCACACTAACCCTAACCCAAACCCTCACCATAACCTTCACCCTCATCCTAACACTAACCCTCACCCTCAGAATAAACCTAACACTAACACTACTCCTAACCCTCACTCTCACCTTCACCCTCACCCTAACACTTACCCTAACCCTCACCCTAACCCTAACCCTAATCCTCACCCTCACACTAACCCTCACTGTCACCATAACACTAACCCTAATCCTAACCCTCACCCACAAAATTACCCTCACCCTTACCCTAATCCTTTCCCTAACCATAACACTAACCCTTACCCTAACCCTAACCCTCACCCTCACCCTCACCCTCACCCAAACCCTCAAGATCACCCAAGCCCTCACCCTAACGGTAACTCGAAATCTAACCTTAACCTTAACCCTAAACCTCACCCACAACCTAATCCTCACCCGCAACCTAATCCTCACCCTCAGCCTAATCCTAACCCTAACGCTAATGCTAACCCTAACCCTCACCCTAACACTCACCTTAATCCAAACACAAAACCTCACGCTAACCCTCACCCTAACCCTAAACCTAACACTCACCCTAACACTCACAGTAACACTCAAGCTAACGCTAAACCACACTCTCACCCTAAACATCACCCTAAACCCTAACCATAACCCTAACCCTAATCCTCACAGCAAACCTAACCCTCACCCTAACCCCAACCCTAACGCTCACCCTAACCCTAACCCTAAAACTAACCCTCACCCTCACACTAGCCCTCACCCTAAATCTAATCCTAACCCTAAACCTCACAGTAACCCTAAGCCTAACATGTATCTCATCCCTCACACTAACCCTGACACTTACCCTAAACCTAAACCTAAACCTAACCCTCACCTTGAGCCTAACTCTCACCCTAACATTAACCCTGATGATCACCCTCACTCTCACCCTAACCCTCAGCCTAAACCTCACCCTAACCCTCACCCTATCCCTAATCCTCACCTTATCCCTAAACCTAACACTCACCCTAACCCTAGACGTCATCCTAACCCTAACCCTCACCCTATCCCTTACCCTGAACCTATCCCTCACCCTAACCCTAACCCTAACCTTCACTCTATCCCTCACCCTAATCCTAACCCTCACTCTAACCCTAAACCTAACCCTCACCCTCAACCTAACCCTTAACCACACCCTAAGCCTAAGCCTAAACCTAACCCTAACCCTCAAACTAACCCTAACCCTCACCCTAACCATAACCCTACCCCTCACAATAACCGTCATCATAACCCTAACCCTAACCCTAACACTCACCCTGACCCTAACACTAACCGTACCCCTAACCCTCACCTTAACACAAACCCTCACCCTCACACTCACCCTCACCCTAACTTTAACCCTAACCCAACCCTAACCCTCAACCTCAATTTAACCGTAACCCAACCTGAACCCTCACCCTCACCCTAAACCTCACCCTAACCCTTATCCTCACTCTAAACCTGACTCTAACCCTAAACCTAACCCTCACTCTAATCCTAACCCTAACCCTAACACTAACCCTAAACCTAACCCTAACCCTCACTCGAACCTTAACCCTCACCCTCACACCAAACCTAACCCTAACCCTCACCCTAACCCTAAACCTCAGCCTAACCCTAAACTTCAACCTGAACCTTACCCTCGACCTAATACTAACCCTTACCCTAACCCTCACCCAAACCCTCACCCTAAGGGTAAGCCTAACCCTAAGCCTCACCCTATGCCTCACCATAACCCTAAACCTAACCGAGACCCTCTCCCGAGCCCTCACCTTCACACTAACCCTAACCCTAAACCTCACCCTAACCTTCACCCTTATCCTAACACTAACCCTCACCCTCCACTCACCCTCAGACTAAACCTAACCCTAACACTAATGCTAACCATAACCCTCACCCTAACAATAACATTAACCCTAACCCTCACCCTAACCCTAACCTTAACACTCACCCTCACACTAACCCTCACTTTGACCCTAACCATCACCATAATCATAACCCTCACCCCAACCAAAACCCTCACCTCACCCTAATCCTCTCCCTAACCCTCAAAATCACCCAAGCCCTCACCCTAACCATAACTCGAACTCTAAATATCACCCTAACACTAAGCCTCACCCTCAACCTCACCCACACCCTCAGCCTAATCCTAACCCTAACGCTAATCCTTACCCAAACCCTCACCCTCAACTTAACCTAACCCGAAACCTAACCCTAACCCTAACATTAACCCTAACCCTCACTCTAACACTCATCCTAATCCTAAACCTTACCCTCACACTAAACCTCACCCTCACCCTAACCCTCACCCCAGCACTCAAGCTAACCCTAACCCTCACCCTCACCCTAACCCTCACCTTAACCCTTAACCTCACCCTAACACTAACCCTAACTCTAACCCTCGCACTAAACCTAATTTCAGGCTAACCCTAACCCTACCCCTCAACCTAATCCTCACCCTCACCCTAACCCTCACCCTAACCCTAACCCTAAGCCTAACCCTGACCCTCACCCTAGACCTCACCCTAAACCTAATCCTAACCCTAACCCTCATCCTAACCCTATACTTCACCCTAACCCTCACCCTCACCCTCACCCTCACCCTAACCCTCACCCTCACCCTAACCCTAACCCTAACATTAATCCTAACTCTTACCGTAACCCTGACCCTTACCCTTTAAATAAACCTAAATCTAAACCTAAACCTGAGCCTAACCCTCACCCTAACCCTCACCCTAACAATAACCCTCACCCTTACCTACCCCTCAGCCTAAACCTCACCCTAAACCTAACCCTAACCCTAATCTTCACCCTATCCCTAACCTTAACCCCAACCCTCAATGTCACCCTAGGCCTCACCCTAACACTAAACCTAAACCTGACCGTCACCCTAACACTAAACCTCACCCTAACTCTAACCCTAAACCTCACCCTAACCCTAAACCTAACCCTCACCCTAACACTAACCCTCACCCTAACCCTAACCCCTCACCCTAAAACCTCACCCCAACCCTAAACCTAACCCTTACCCTAACACTAACCCTCATCCTATCCCTCACTCTAACCCTAACCCTAAACTTAACCCTCACCCTAAACCTTACCCTCACCCTTACCCTAACCCTCACACTCACTCTAACCCTAACCATAAATCTAACCCTCACCCTAACCCTAACCCTAACCATATACCTAACACTAACCCTCTCCCTACGCCTGACCTTAATCCTAACCTTAACCCTAAGCCTCACCCTCACCCTAAACCTAACCCTAACCCTCATATTAACCTAACCCTCACCCTTACCCTAAACCTCACCCTCAACCTAGCCCTAACCCTAATCATCACCCTAACCCTCACCCTCACCCTAACCCTAATACTCAACCTAAAAATCAACCTCACCCTAAACCTCACCCTAACACTAAAACTCACACCAAACCTAAACCTCACGCTTTCCCTAAACCTAACCCTAACTCTCAAACTAAACATAACCCTCACTCTAACCCTAACCGTAACCCTCGCACTAAACCTAACCCTCACGCTAACCCTAAGCCTACACCTCAGCCTAAACTTCACCCTCACCCTAACCCTAACCCAAACCCTCACCCTAACCCTCACCCTCATCCTAACACTAACCCTCACCCTCAGACTAAACCTAAACCTAACACTACTCCTAACCCTAACCCTCACCCTCACCCTCACCCTAACACTAGCCCTAACCCTCACCCTAACCCTAACCCTAATCCTCACCCTCACACTAACCCTCACTGTCACACTGTCACCATAACACTAAACCTAATCCTAACCCTCACCAACAAAATTACCCTCACCCTTACCCTAATCCTCTCTCTAACCTTAACACTAACCCTTACCCTAACCCTAACCCTCAACCTCACCCTCACCCTCAGCCTAATCCTAACCCTAACGCTAATGCTAGCCCTAACCCTCACCCTAACCCTCACCCTAACACTCACCCTAATCTGAACACGAACCCTCACGCTAACCCTCACCTTAACCCTAAACCTAACACTCACCCTAACACTCACAGTAACACTCAAGCTAACCCTAAACCACACTCTCACCCTAAACCTTACCCTCAACTTAACCCTAAACATAACCCTAACCCTATTCCTCACAGCAAACCTAACCCTCACCCTTACCCTAACCTTAACCCTCACCCTAACCCTAACCCTAAACCGAACCCTCACCCTCACCCTAGCCCTCATTCTAAATTGAATCCTAACCCTAAACCTCAAAGTAACCCTAAGCCTCACATGAATCCCATCCCTCAAACTAACCCTGACACTTACCCTTACCATAAACCTAAACCTAAGCCTAACCTTGAGCCTAATCCTCACCCTAACCCTAACCCTAATGATCACACTCACCCTCACCTTACCCCTCAGCCTAACCCTCACCCTAACCCTCACCCTATCCCTAATCCTCACCTTATCCCTAACCCTAACACACACCCTCACCCTAGACGTCATCCTAACCCTAACCCTAACCCACACCCTCACTCTAATCCTCACCATCAACCTTACCCTCACCTTCACCCTTACCCTCACACTATTCCTAACCCTCAACCTAACCCTAACTTTCAACCTCACCATCACCCTAACACTCACCCTCACCCTCATCCTTACACTAACCCTAACAGACACCCTAACCCTCACCCTAACCCTAACGCTCACCAGAATCTAAAACATAACACTCAAACTCACCCTCAACCTAATCCTAACCCTAACGCTAACCCTCACCCTAACCCTATTGCTAACCATAGTACTCACCCTAACCCTAAACCTCACCCAAACTCTAACCCTAACACTCAAACTAAACCTAACTCTCACCGTTAACCGAACCCTACCCCTCAGCCTAACACTCACAATCCTAACCCTAAACCTCACCCTAACCTAACCCCCATCCTAAACCTAACCCACACCCTACACCTCATCCTATCACTAACCCTAACCCTAACCCTCAAACTAATCCTAACCCTTACCCTAACCCTAACCCTATTCCTAACCCTAACCGTCACCCTCACCCTAACCGTAACCCTAACCCTAACCCTCACCCTACACCTCACCATATGCCTAACCCTTACCCTAACTCTCACCCTGACCCTAACCCTCACCCTAACCCTTACCCTCACACTAAACCTCACCCTAACCCTAACCCTAACCCTAACCCTCACCTCAATCCTCACCCTAACCCTAACCCTAACCTTAACCCTCACACTAAACCTAACCCTCACGCTAACCCTAACCCTACCCCCAGCCTAACCCTCACGCTAACCCTAACCCTTATCCTAAACGTCACCCTATCCCTAACCCTAACCCTTACTCTCACCCTCACACTAGCCCTCACCCTAACACTAAAACTAACACTAAAATTAACCCTCAAACTAACCCTCAAACTAAACCTCAAGCTAAACCTAACCCTCACTCTCACCCTAAACATAACCATAACCCTTACCCTCACCTTAACCCTAACCATAACCCTAACCCTAATCCTATCCCTAACCCTCTTTCTCACCCTCACCCTAAATCTAACACTAACCCTAAACCTCACTCACACCTTCAACCTCACCCTAAACATAACAATAACCCTAACCCTCACCCTAACACTAACCCTAACCCTAAACCTAACCCTCACCCTAATCCTCACCCTCAACCTTACCCGCACCCTCACCCTAAAGCTAACCTTAATTTTCTCCCTATCCATAACTCTAAACCTAACCCTCAACATCAATCTAGTACTCACCCTAAGGCTAACCCTAAACCTAACACTCACCCGAACTCTAACTCTCAAACGAACACTAACCATCATCCTGACCATAACCCTCACCCTAAACCTAAACCTAACCCTCACTCTAACCGTAATCCTAATCCTAACCCTCACCCTTTGCCTCACCCTTACCCGAACCCTAACCCTAACCCTTACCCTCACCCTAACCCTTATCCTGAACCTATCCCTCACTCTCACCCTAACCCTAACCCTCACACTAACCCTCACCCTAATCCTAACCCTCACCATAACCCTCACCCTAACCCTAAACCTAAACTTCACCGTCACACTAACCCTCACCCTAACCCTTAACCTCATGCTAAGCCTAACCCTAAACCTACTCCTAAACCTCACACTAACCATAACACTCACCCTAAACATAATCCTACCTCTCACAATAACCCTCATCCTAACCCTTCCCCTAACCCACAACCTCACCCAATCCCTCACCCTCACACTCACCCGCACCCTAACTCTAACGCAAACCCAACCCTAACCCTCAACCTAACTCTAAACCTAACCCAAGCCTAACCCTCAACCTCACCCTAATCCTCACCGTAACACTTATCCTCACTCTAAACCTGACCCTAACCCTACACCTAACACTCACTCTCATCCTAACCCTAACCCTAACCCTAACCCTAAAACTCACCCTAAGCCTCACCCTAACCCTAACCCTAACCCTCACACCAAACCTAACCCTAACCCTCACCCTAACCCTTAACCTCACCCTAAGACTAACGCTACCACTACAACTAACCCACACACTAACCATAAACCTCACCCTAACCATAACACTACCACTCACAATAAGCCTCATCCTAACCCTAACTCTAACCCTAACACTCACCCTCAACCTAACACTAACCCTTCCACTAACCCTCACCCTAAGCCAAACCCTCAACCTCACACTCAACCGCACTCTAACTCTAACCCTAACCCAACCCTAACCTTCAACCTAAGTCTAACCCTAACCCAAGCCTAAGCCTCAACCTCACTCTAAACCTCACCCTAACCCTTATCCTCACTCTAAACCTGACCCTAACCCTAAACCTAACCCTCAGTCCCATCCTAACCCTAACCCTAACCAAAACCCTAAAACTCACCCTAACCCTAACCCTCACACCAAACCTAACCCTAACCCTCACCCTCACCCTAACCCTCAGCCTAACCCTAACCCTTCCTCTCAAGTTCACCCTCACCCTCACCCTAACAATAACCCTAACCCTAACCCTAAACCTCACCCTAACGCTAACCCTCACCCTCACCCTCATCCAAACCCTTAGATTCACCCTAATCCTAAACCAAACCCAACCCTCAAACTAAACCTAAAACCTCACCCTAACCCTACCCCTCATCCTAATCCTAATCCTAACAGTAACCCTAACCCTCACCCTAGCCCTAACCCTAACCCTCACCCTGTCGCTAACACTCCCCATCACCCTAACCCTAACCCACACCCACACCCTAACCCTCACCTTCACCCGAACTCTCACACTAACCTAACCCTCACCCTCACCCTAAACATCACCCTAAGCCTATCTCTGAGCCTAACCCTAATCCTAAACCTCACCCTAAACAAAACCCTCACCCTAAACCAAACCCTCACCCTAACCGTCCCTGTCACCCTAATCCTCACCCTAAACATAACACTAACCCTTCCTTAAACCAAACCCTCACCCTCTCCCTCACCCTCACCCTAATCCTCACCCTCAACCTAGCCCTCACCCTAACACTAACCCTAACCTTACCCCTAAAAGGAAACCTAACCCTCACACTCACCCTCACACTCAAGTTCACCCTAACCCTTATGCGAACCCTAATCCTAACCCTAACCCTCACCCTCACCCTCACTCTAACCCTAATCCTCACTTTAACCCTAACCCTGACCCTAACCCTAAAACAAATCCTAACCCTAACCCTCATTCTCACCCTCACCCTAAACCTAACCCTAACCCTAAAACTCACCCTCACCCTCACCCTCACCCTCACCCTAACAATAAACCTAACCCTAAACCTAAATCTAACTCTAACCCTCACCCTAACACTAACCCTAACACTAAAACTCAAACTGAAACTAAACCTACACCTCAGCCTAACCCTCACCCTCACCCTCACCCTAACCTAATCCTCTCCCTATCCCTAACCCAAACCTAACACTCAACCTCATTCTAGCCCTCACCCTAACCCTAAACATCATCCTCTTGCTAACCCTCCCCGTCACCCTAATCCTCACCGTAAACCTAAACCTAACCCTCACCCTCACTCTAACCCAAACCCTTAGACTCACCCTAACCCTAACCCAAACCCAACCCTCAAAATAACCCTAACCCTCACCCTAACCCTAACCCTAACCCTCACCCTGTCGCTAACTCTCCCCATCACCCTATCCCTAACACTCACCCACAACCTAACCCTCACCTTCAGCCTAACTCTCACCCTAACCTAACCCTCACCCTCACCCTAAACATCAGCCTAACCCTATCTCTGAGCCTAACCCTAAACCGAACCCTCACCCTAACCGTCTCTGTCACCCTAATACTCATCCTAAACATAACACTAATCCTTGCTTAACCCAAACCCTCACCCTCTCCCCCACCCTCACCCTAAACCTCACCTTCAACCTAGCCCTCACACTAACCCTAAACCTAAATTACCCCTAAACCGAAAACTAACCCTCGCACCCACACTCACGTTCACCCTAACCCTAACGCTAACCTTCACCCTCACCCTCACTCTAACCCTAACCCTCACCTTAACCCTAAACCTCACCCTAACCCTAACCCTAACCCTAATACAAATCCTAACCGTAACCCTCACTCTCACCCTCACCCTAAACCTAACCCTAACCCTAAAAGTCACCCTCACCCTTACCCTCACCCTAACCCTAACCCTAACAATAACCCTAAACCTAAACCTAACTCTAACACTAACACTCACCCTAACACTAACCCTAACCCTAACCCTCAAACTGAACCTAAACCTACAACTCAGCCTAACCCTCACCCTCACCCTAATCCTCTCCCTTTCCCTAACCCTAACCCTAACCCTCAACCTCAATCTAGCTCTCACCCTAACCCTAACCCTAAACCTAACTCTCACCCTAACCCTAACCCTCACCCTAACACTAACCCTCATCTGGACCCTAACCCTCACCCTAAACCTAATCCTAACCTAACCCTCACCCTAACAACAACCCTAACCCTAACCCTCACCCTAAGCCTCACCCTTAACCTAACCCTAACCTTAACGCTCACCCTCACCCTCACCCTCACCCTAAACCTTACCCTGACCCTATCCCTCACCCTAACACTAACCCAACCCTAAGCCTCACGCTAAATCTCAACCGAACCATAAACCTCACCATAACACTCACCCTAACCCTAACCATCATCCTAACACTAACCCTCACCCTAACCCATAACCTCACCCTAACACTAACCCTAAACCTAACCCTCACACTAACCCTAAACCTCACCCTAACCCTAAATGTACCCATCACCCTAAGCCTCA
This sequence comes from Dipodomys merriami, assembly GCF_024711535.1. Lineage (NCBI taxonomy): Eukaryota > Metazoa > Chordata > Mammalia > Rodentia > Heteromyidae > Dipodomys > Dipodomys merriami. The sequence continues at coordinate 2,534,320 of NW_027202482.1, read as the reverse complement.
TCCTAAACCTATCCCTAAACCTCACCCTAATGCTAAACATAACCTTAACCCCAACCCAAACCCTCACCCTCACCTTCACCCTAAACATAACCCTAACCCTAACTCTGAGCCTAACCCTAACCCTAACCCTCACCCTAATCAAAAACCTCTCCCTAACCGTTACCTTCACCCTAATCCTTACCCTAAACCTAACACTAACCCTTACCTAATCCAAACCCTCACCCTCACCCTAACCTTCACCCTCAACCTAGTCCTCACCCTCACCCTAACCCTAACCTTAATCCTAAATCTAACCCTCATATTCACCCTCAAAATTAAGCTCACCTTAACCCTTAACCTAACCCTAATCCTAACCCTAAACTTCACCCTCAGCCTCACCCTTAAGCTAGCCCTCACCTTAACCCTAACCGTCACCCTAAACTTAACCCTGACCCTCAACCTAACACTAACCCTAACCCTCACCCTAACCCTCACTCAACCCTAACACTAACCCTCACCATCACCTTCACCCTAACACTAAACCTAATCCTAATCCTCACCCTAACCCTCACTCTCATCCTCAGCTTTAACCTAATCCTAACCCTAACAATCCCCTTCCCACTCACCCTCACCCTCACCCTAACCCTAACAATAACCCTAACAATAACCCTATACCTCAACCTAACACTAACCCTAACCCTAACCCTCACACTGAACCTAAACCGACACCTCAGCCTAAACCTCACCCTAACACTAACCCTAACCCTATACCTCTCCCTATCCCTAAATCTAACCCTCAACATCAATTTAGGACGCACCCTAATGCTAACCCTAAACCTAACACTCACCCTAACCCTAAAAATAACCCTAACCCTAAACCTCACCCTACGCCTCACCCTTACCCTAACCCTAACAATAACCCTCACCCTCACACTAACCCTCACCCTAACCCTTACCCTGAACCTATCCCTCACCCTAACCCTATCCCTAACCTTCAACCTCACCCTAAACCTAACCCTAAACCTAACCCTCAACCTAAACCTAACCCTAACATTAACCCTAACCCTCATCCTAACCCTCCCCTAACACACACCCTAATCCTAACCCTCACCCTCACGCTAACCCTCACCCTAACCCCAAACCTAAACCTCACACTAAACCAAACTTTCACCCTATCCTTAACCCTACCCTTCAACCTATCCCTCAATCTAACCCTAACCCTAACTCTCACCCTAACCCTAACCATAAGTCTAAACCTCACCCTCACCCTAGACCTCACTCTAAACCTAATCCTAACGCTAAACTTCACCCTAACACTAAACTTCACCAAAATCCTCACCCTCAACCTCACACTCATGCTCACCCTAAACCTCACACTATCCCTCACCGTAACCCTCAACCTAAACCTCACTGTAACCCTAACCTTAACCCTCACCCTCAACCTCACGCTCACCCAAACCCTTAGCCTGAACCAATCCCTCACCCTAACCCTAAACCTAACCCTAACCCACACCCTAAGGCTCACCCTAACCCTAACGCAAACCCTCACGCAAAACCTCAAATTATCCCTAACCCTAAGCCTAACCCTCACCCTAACCCTAACCCTAACCCTCAACCTAAATCTAAACCTTACCTTATCCTCAACCTCATCCTAATCCTCTGGCTAACCCTAAACCTATCCCTAACTTAACCAAAACCCTCACCCTCAACCTCTTCCTAACTCTAAACCTAACCCTACCCCTCAGCTTAACCCTCACCCTAACCCTAACCCTCACCGTCAACCTGACCCAAATCCTTACCCTAACCCTGAGCCTAACCCTCACCCTCACCCTAAACATCACCCTAACACTTAGCCTCACCCTAACACAAAACCTAACCCTAACCTTAACTCTCACACTAACCCTAACACTCACCCTAAAACTAACCCTACCACAAAATGTAAACCTCACCCTAACGCTCAACCTAACAATAACTGTAAGCCTAAACCTAACCCTAACCCTCATCCTACCACTCACCCTAACTCTCACCCTCATCCTAAACCTCACTCTAACCCTTATCCTCCCCCTACTCTAACCCTAACCCTAACCCTAACCCTCACCCTAACCCTAACACTCACCAAAACCCTAAGCCTAATCCTCACCCTCACCCTAACCCTCAGTCTCACCCTAAACATCATCCTAACAATAAGCCTCATTCTAACCATAAACCTAACCTTCACCGTAATGCTAACCCTCACCCTAACCCTCACCTCACCCTAATACTCTCCATAACCCTAACCCTAACCCTTACCCTAACCCTAACCCTCACCCTCACTCTCACCCTTAGCCTCACGCTCACCCTAGCCCTCACCCTAACCCTAACTCTAACCCTAACCCTAAACTTCACCCTCACACCCTGCCTAAACCTAACCCTATCGGTAATCTTAAACCTATACCTCAACCTCAACCTAACCCTAACAATAACCTTAACCCTGATCCTAATCCTAAACCTAACATTAAGCTTAACCCTCACCCTAAACCTCACCCTAACACTCAGCCTAATCCTAACCCTCAACTTCACGCTAACCCTCACCCTAACATTAAACCTCACCCTCACCCTAACCCTCAGCCTAAACCTAACTCTAAAATTAATCTTAACCCTAAACTTCACCCTCACCCTAAACCTAACACTAAAGCTAACCATAAACCTAACCCTCAACCTAACGCTAACCCTAACCCTAACACTCAACCTCACCCTAAATCTCACCAAAACCCTTACCCTCAACCTAACCAGAACACTAAACCTAACCTCAACCCTCACACTAATCCTAACCATCACCATAACCCTAATCCTAACCTTCAACCTAACCCTCACCCTAACACTAACCCTAACCCTAACGCTCACACTAACCCTAACCCTAAACCTCACCCTCAGCCTAACCCTCACTGTCACCCTAACCCTCACCCTAATCTTAACTTTCACCCACACCCTAACTCTCACCCTCATTCCAACCCTCACCCTCACCCTAACACTCACCCTCACCCTAAAAATCATCCTAACAATAAGCCTCACCCTAACACTAAACCTAACCCTCACCCTCACCCTAACCCTAACCCTAACCATAACCATAACCCTCACACTTACCCTAACCCTAACATTAACCCAAAAGCTCACCCTAAACCTCACCCTAAACCTCACCCTAACACTAACCTTAATCCTAACACTCAACTTCACGCTAACCCTCACCCTAACCCTAAAACTAACCCTCACACTAACCCTCACCCTAACACTCACTTTAACTCTAACCCTCACTCTCAACCTAACCCTCAACCTAAACCTTACCCACACCCTAAACCTAACCCTAACCCTAACTCTACCTTCACACTAAACCTAACCTTCACCCGACCCCTAACCCTAACCCTCAACCTAAACCTCACACTAAACCTAACCCTAAACTTCACGCTAACCCTCACCCTAACCCTAATCCTAACCCTCACATTAACCCTTATCCTAACACTCACTCTAACCCTAAACCTCACACTCACCCTAACCCTCAACCTATCCCTTACCCTCACCCTAACCCTAACCCTAACTCTAACTCTAAACCTCACACTAAACCTAGCCTTCACCTGAACCCTAACCCTACCCCTTAACCTTACCCTCACCCTCACCTTAACCCTAACCCTCTAACTAATGCAAACACTAACCCTAACTCTCAACCTCAAGCTAGCCCTCACCCTAAACCTAATCCTAACCATAACCCTCAACCTAACCCTAAACTTCACCCTAACCCTCACCCTCACCCCCACCCTAACCCTCACCATAAACCTAACCCTAACATTAACTCTCACCCTCACCCTCTGACCCTTAAACTAACCCTTAACCTAAACGTAACCCTACCCCTGACCCTAATTCTCACCTTAACCCCTATCCTCAAACTCACCCTAACCCTCCCCCTCCCCCTCACGTTAAACCTAACGCTAACCCAAACCATAACCCTAAACCTCACCCTAAATCTAATGCTAACCCAAACACTCACCCTCAACCCAACCATCACCCGAAGCCTTACCCTCACCCTAACCCTAACCCTAACCCTCAAACTAAACCTAACCCTCACCCTAAAACTAACTCTACCACTCAGCCTAACCCACACCCTAACCCTAACCCTAACCCTAAACCTCACCCTCACCCTAACCCTTACCATGACCATATCCCTCACCCTAACCCTAACCCTAACCCTAACCCTCACGCTAACTCTCACCCTAACCCTAAACCTCACCATAAACCGCACCCTAATCCTAACCCTCATCCTAACCCTAAACCTCACCCTAACACTTAACCTCACCCTAGCCCTAAACAAAACCCTACCTCTACCTCACATTAAACCTAACCTTAACCCGAACCCTAAACCTAACCCTAAACCTAACCCTCACCCTAACCGTAACTCTAAACTTCATGCTAACCCTCACCCTAACTCTAAACCTAACCCTCACACTAACCCTCACCCTAACCATAACTCTAAACTTCATGCTAACCCTCACCCAAACCCTCACCCTAACCATTACCCTCACCCTAACCTTAATCCTAACTCTAACTCTAATCCTCACACTAAAACTAACATTCACCCGAACCCTAACCCTATCCCTCAACCTAACCCTCACCCTAACCCTAACCCAAACCTTAACACTAACCCTCACACTAACCCTAAACATAACCCTCACACTAAACCTAACCCTCAGCCTCACCCTAACACTAACTCTACACCTAACCCTATCCATAATACTAAATCTTACCTTCACCCTCACACTAGCCCTCACCCTAACACTAACACTAACCCTAACCCTCAACATAACCGTCACTGTCAACCTAACAGTAACCCTCACCCTCAACATAAACCTAACCATAACACTAATCCTAACCCTAAATCTCACCCTCAACCTCACCCTAACTCTAACCTTAACCCTAACCCTAACCCTCACCCCAATTCAAACGCTAACCCTAACCCTCACCCTCACCCTAAACCTCACCAAAACCCTGACCCTCACCTTAACCGGAAACCTAACCCTCACCCTAAAACTAAAACTAACCCTAATCCTCACCCTAAACCTAACCCTAATCCTCACCCTCAGTCTAACCCTCATAGTCACCCTAACCTTCACCCTAATCTTAACCTTCACCCACACCCTAACCCTCACACTCACCCCAAACTTCACCCTCACCCTAAACCTCACCCTCACCCTAAACATCTTCCTAACCATAAGCCTCACCCTAACCCTAAACCTAACACTCACCCTAACCCTAACCCTCAACATAACCCTCATCCCAACCCTAATCCTCTCCATAAGCCTAACCCTAACCCTTACCCTAACCCTAACCCTCACCCTCACCCTCATCCTCACTCTAAGCCTCACGCTCACGCTAGTCCTCACCTAACCGTAACTCTAAACCTAACCCTAAGCCTCACCCTCACACTCAGCCTAATCATAACCCTAACGCAAATCCTAACCCTAACCCTCACTCTTACCCTAACCCTAACCCTAACCTTAACCCTCACCGTAACCTTAACCCTAACATTAACCCCAAACCTCACCCTAACCCTCACCCCCAACACTAACCCTAAACCTAACCCTCAGCCTCACTCTAACCCACACCCTAACAATAAACCTAAACCTCACACTAACCCTCACCCTAACACTCACCCTAACCCTAACACTCACTCTCACCCTAACCCTCACCCTAACTTTTAACGTCACAATAACCCTAACCCTAACCCTAACTCTAACCATTACACTAAACCTAACCACACGAACCCAAATCCTACCCCTCACCCTAAACCTCAACCTAGCCCTAACCCTAACCCTCACCCTAAACCTAACCTTCACCCTAACCCTCACCCTCACGCACACCGTTACAGTAACCCTAAACCTAACCCTATCCCTGACCCTAATTCTAACCCTAACCCTAACCTTAACCCTCACACTCAACCTCACCCTAACCCTCACCCTCACCCTCATGCTAAATCTACCGCTAAGCCTAACCCTCACCCTAACCATAATGCTAACCAAAACACACACCCTCACTCTAAACATCACCTGAAAACTTACCCTTACGATAACCCTAACCCTAACCCTCACACTGAACTTAAGCTCACCCTAACCCTAACTCTACCACTCAGCCTAACACTCAGCCTAACCCTAAACCTAAACCTAATCCTAACCCTATCCCTAACCCTAACCCTAAACCTCACCCTCATCCTAGACCTCACCCTAAACCTAACCCTAACCCTCACCCTATCCCTAACCCTCACCCTAAACCTAACCCTCACCCTCACCCTAAACCTCAACCTAACCCTAACCCTAACCCTCAAACTAACCCTCATCCTAACCCTAAGCCTAACCCTCACCTTAAACCTCACTCTCAACCTCACCCTCAACCTAATCCTTACCCTGACCCTAACCTTCACCCTAAACCTAAACCTAACTGTAACCCACAACCTAACCCTAACTGTACCCCTCATGCTAATCCTCAAACTATCCCTAACTCTAACCTTCAGCCTAACCCTCACCCTAAACCTAACCCTCACCCTAACCATCACTCTAACCCTAACCCTAAACTTAACCCTCACCCTCCCACTCCCCCTCAAGCTAACCCTTACCCTGACCCTATCCCTAATCATAAACCTAACCCTAACCTTAACCCTAACCCTAACAATCACCCAAACCCTAACGCTACCCCTCACGCTAAACCTCAACCTATCCCTAACCCTAACCCTAACCCTCAACCTAAACATAACCCTCACCCTAATCCTCACCCTCACCCGAATCCTCTGGCTAACCGTAAAACTATCCCTTACTTAAATGAAACCCTCATCCTCAACCTCACCCTAACTCTAACCTTACCGCTACCCCTCAGCTTAACCCTCACCCTATCCCTATCCCTCACCCTCAACCTGACCCAAATCCTTACCCTAACCCTTAGCCTAACCCTCACCCTCACCCTAAATCTCACCCTAACCCTTACCCTCACCCTAACACAAAACCTAATCCTCAACCTAACTCTCACACTAACCCTAACTCTCAGCCTAAACCTTACCCTAACACTAAATCTAAACCTCACCCTAACCCTCACCCTAACAATATCTGTAACCCTAAACCTAACCCCAAACCTCACCATACCACTCACCCTAACCCTCACCCTCATCCTAAACCTCACCCTAACCCTTATTCTCACCCTACTCTAACCCTAAACCTAACCCAAAACCTCAGCCTAACCCTAACACTCATCCAAACCTAAGCCTAATCCTCACCCTCAGCCTAACCCTCACTGTAACACTAACCCTCACCCTAATCTTAACTCTCACCCACACCCTAACTCTCACCCTCACCCCAACCCTCACCCACACCCTAACCCTCAATCTCACCCTAAATATCATCCTAACAATAAGCCTCACCCTAACCATAAACCTAACCCTCACCCTAACCCTAAACCTCACCCTAACCCTCACCCCACCCTAAACCTCTCCATAACCCTAACCATAACCCTTACCCTCACCCTAAACCTCACCCTCACCCTCACCCTCACCCGAAGCCTCACGCTCACCTTAGCCCTCACCCTAACCCTAACTTTAACCCTAACCCTAAACTTCACCCTCACACTCTGTCTAACCCTAACCCTAACGCTATACTTAAACCTAAACCTCACCCTCACCCTAACCCTAACAATAACCTTAACCCTCACCCTAACCCTAAACCTAACATTAACCCTAAACCTCACCCTAACACTAACTATAATCCTACCCCTCAACTTCACGCTAACCCTTACCCTAACACTAAACCCCACCCTCACCCTAACCCTCAGCCTAAACCTAACTCTAACAATAATACTAACCCTAAACCTCACCCTCACCCTAACCCTAACACTAAACCTAAACATAAACCTAACTCTCAACACAAAGCTAACGCTAACCCTAACCATCAACCTCACCCTAAACCTCACCAAAACCCTTACCCTCACCCTATCCAGAACCCTAAACCTAACCCCAATCCTCACACTAATCCTAACCCTCACCATAACCCTAATCCTAACCGTCACCCTAACCCTCACCCTAACATTAACCCTAAACCTAACCCTCACCCTCACCATTAACGTCACCCTAACCTTTATCCTCATCCTACTCTAAGCATAACCCTAACCCTAACCATCACCCTAACCCTAACACTCACCAAAACCCTAAGCCTAACCCTCACCCTAAACCTCACACTAAACCTCACCCTTACCCTAGCCCTAACCCTAACCCTCACCCTACACCTCAACCTAACCCTAAAACTAAACTTAACCCTCACCCTCACCCTAACACTTACCCTAACCCTTAACCTCACCCTAATATTTAACCTCATCCTAATCCTAACCCTAATCCTAACCCTAACCCTAACCCTCAGCCTAACCCTAACCCTAACCCTAACCCTAACCCTAATCCGAAACTTAACCCTAACCCTAACCCTAATCATACTCCTCACCCTAACCCTCATACTAACCCTAACCCTAAACCCAACCCTCTCCCTAAACCTAATCCTAACTCTAACACTAAACCTCACCCTCATCCTCACCCTCAGCCTAACCCTAATCCTAAACCTCACCCGAAACATTACCCTCACCCTAAACCCAATGCTAACCCTAACCCTCCCCCTAACCTTAACTCTAATCCTCAACCTCAACATAAACCTAACCCTTACCCTAAACCTCACACTAAACCTAACCCTCACCCTCACCCTAACCCTTACCATAACCCTAACCCTAACCCTAACCCTAACCCTCACCCTCATGCTCGCCCTAATCCTCACCCTAAACCTTAACCTCACCCTCACCCTTACCTTCAAACTAACCCTTAAAACAACCTAACCCTAACCCTAACCCTCACCCTCACCCTAAGCCTTACCCTAACACTAACCCTAACCCTAAACCTCAACCTAACCCTAACCCTAACATTAACCATAACACTCACCCTAACTCTCACATTAACACTAACCCTAACGCTAACCCTCACCCTCACGCTAACCCTCACACTAACCCTTACACTCATCCTAACCCTAACCCTCACACTAAACATAACCCTCACCCTAACACTTACCCTAAACCTCACCCTAACCCTAACCCTAACCCTAAACCTAACCCTAATCGTCACCCGAACTCTCACCTTAACCCTAACACTAAACCTAACCCTCATCCTCACCCTAACACTCACCCTCACCCTAACCCTAACCGTAATCCTAACCCTCACACTAACCCTAACACTCACACTAACCCTTACCCTACCCCTCACCCTAACCCACAACCTAAACCTACCCCTCACCCTAACCCTCATCCTCACTGTAAACCTAACCCTAACCCTCACCCTCAACCTCAACCTAACCCTAACCATCACCCTAAATCTTACCCTCACCCTACCCTAACCCTAACACTAACCGAAACCTCATTCTAACCCAAACCCTAACACTAACACTAAACCGAACCCTCACCCAAAACCTCAGGCCCACCCTAATCCTCTCGGTAACCCTAAACCTGACCCTTACCCTAACTATAACCCTCACCGTAACCCTCAACCTAAGCCTAAACCTAACTTTAACCCTCACCCTCAACCTCACCCTCACCCTCAGCTTCACCCTAACTGTAACCCTAACCCTACCCCTCAGCATAACCCTCACCCTAACCCTAACCCTCACACTCAACCTGATCCTAATCCTTAACGTAAACCTTAGCCTAACCTTCAACCTCACCCTAAACCTCAACCTAACCCTTACCCTCACCCTAACCCAAAACCAAACCCTAACACTAACACTCACCCTAACCCTAATCCTAAAACTAAATCTAAACCTCATCCTAACCCTCACCCTAACCATAACTGTAACTCTAACCCTAATCCTAATCCTTACACTACCACTCACCCTAACCCTAACCGGAAACCTAACACTCATCCTCACCCTAACGCTCACCCTAACCCTTATCCTCACCCTACCCTAAAATTAAACATAACCCTAACCCTCACCCTAACTCTAACACTCACCCAAACCCTAAGCCTAACACTAACCCTAACCCTCAAACTAACCCTAACCCTCACCATCACCCTAAACCTAACCCTAACCCTTACCCTTCACCTCAACCTAACCCTAACACTAAACCTAACCCTCACCCTCACCCTTCACCTCAACCTAACCCTAACACTAAACCTAACCCTCACCCTCACGTTATCACTCACCCTAACCCTTAACCTCACCCTAAACTTCACCTCACCCTAAGCTTAACCCTAACCCTAACCCTCACCCTAAAACTCACCATAACCCTAAACCTAACCCTAAACCTCACCCTCACCCTCACCCTAACCCTCCTTATCACTAACCCTAACCCTAACCCTTACCCTCACCCTAACCCTAACCTTCACCCTCACCTTCACTCTAACCCTAATCCTAACCCTACCCCTCACCCTAACACTCATCCTAACCCTAACCCTAAGCCTAACACTAACCTTAACACTAACCCTAAACCTCACCCTCACCCTAACACTCACCCTAACCCTTACCTTAAATCTAACCCTCAACCTCACCTTAACCCTAACCCTAACCCTCACCATAAGCCTCACCCTAAATCTCAGCCTCAACCTAAACTTCACCCTCAACCTAACCCTCACCCTAACCCTAACCCTAAAACTCACCATCATCCTAACCCTCAACCTAAACCTTACCCTCACCATAACCCTAACCTTAATCCTAACCCTAACCCTCACTCTAACCCTAACCCTAACCCTAACCCTCAGACTAAACCTTAACCTCACACTAACCCTAACACTATCCCTCAGCCTAAGCCTCACCCTAAAATTAACCCTAACCCTAAACCTCAACCTATCCATAACCTTGACCCTTACCCTCACCCTCACACTAGCCCTCACCCTAACACTAACCTAACACTCACCCTAACCATCAACCTCACCGTAACAGTAACCCTCACCCTTACCTTCACCCTCAGCCTAAACTTTACCCTAACACTAATCCTAACCCTAAACCTCAACCTCAGCCTCACCCTAACTCTAAGCCTAAGCCAAACCCTAATCATCACCTCACGCTAAACGTCACCAAAACCCTTACCCTCACCCTAATCCGAAACCTAACCCTAACCCCAACCCTCACACTAATCCTAACCCCCACCCTAACCCTGATCCTAACCCTCAACCTAACACTCACCCTAACACTAATGCTAACCCCAACTTTCACCCTAAACCTAACTCTAATCCTCACCCTAATTCTAACCCTCACTCTAACCCTCACCAACTCCCTAAACTTCTCCATAACCCTAACCCTAATCCTTACCATAACCCTAACCCTCACCCTCACCCTCATCCTCACTCTAAGCCTCATGCTCACCATAGCCCTCACCTAACCTAACTCTAACCCTATCCCTAAACCTCACCCTCACACTCATCCTAATCATAACCCTAATGCAAATCCTAACCCTAACCCTAACCCTCACCCTATCCCTAACCCTAAACTTAACCCTCACCCTAACCCTCACCCTAACTCTAACCCTAACCCTAACCCTCACCCTCACACTAAACCTCACCATAACCCTAAAACTAACACTCACACTAACCCTGACCCGAACACTCATGCTAAACCTAACCCTCACTCTCACCCTAACCCTCACCTTAACCCTTTCAGTCAAAATAAACCTAACCCTAACTCAAACCCTCACACTAAACCTAAACTTCAAACCAACCCTAACCCTACCCCTCACCATAACCCTCAACTTAGCCCCAGCCCTAACCCTCACACTAACCATAACATGAACCCTAATCCTCACACTCAACCTAACATTCACCCTAAACCTAATCCTAACCCTAACCCTCACTCTAACCCTAACCTTCACCCTAACATTCACCCTCACCCCCATCTTAATCCTCACCCTAAACCTAACCATAAAATTCACTCTAACTTTCAACGTAACCCTCACACATACCCTAACCCTAAATTTAAACCTAACCCAAACCCTGATCCTAATTTTCACCCTAACCGTAACCTTAACCCTCACCCTCACCCTCAACCTAACAGTCACCCTCACGCTCACGCTAAACCTAATGCTAACCCTAACCCACACATTAAAACTAATGCTAAGCCAAACACTCACCCTCACCCTAACCCTCACCCAAAACCTTACCCTCACCCTAACCCTAACCTTAACACTCACACAAAACCTAACCCTCACACTAACCCTAACTCTACCACTCAGCCTAAACCTAAACCTAACCCAAATCCTCACCCTATCCCTAACCCTAACCCTAACCCTCACCCTCACCCTAGACCTCACCCTAAACCTAACCCTAACCCTCACACTAAACCTAACCCTCACATTCACCCTAAACCTCATCCTAACCCTAACCCTAACCCTCAACCTAAAACTCACACTAACCTCAACCCTAAACCTCAACCTAAACCTCACTCTAACCCTAACCTTAACCCTTAGCCTGACCCTATCCCTCACCCTAACCCTAACACTAACCCAAAAAATAACCCTAACGCTACACACAACGCTAACCCTAAACCTATCCCTAAACCTAACCCTAAACCTCACCTTAACCCTCACCCTAACCCTAACCCTCACCCTAACCATCACTCTAACCCCATCCCTAAACTTAACCCTCACCCTCACCCTCACCCTCACCCTAACCCTTACCCTGACCCTATCCCTCATCCTAACCCTAACCCTAACCCTAATGCTAACCCTAACTCTAATGCTACCCTTCACGCTAAACATCAAAGTATCCCTAACCTAACCCAAACCCTCACCCTAACCCTAACCCTAAGCCTCAACCTAAACCTAACCCTCACCCTAATCCTCACCCTCACCCTAATCCTCTGGCTAACCCTAAACCTAACCCTTACTTCACCAAAACCCTCACCCTCTCCCTCAAACTAACTCTAACCCTAACCATACACCTCAGCTAAACCCTCACCCTCACCCTAACCCTCACCCTCAACCTGACCCAAATCCTTACCCTAACCCTTAGCCTAACCCTCTCCCTCACCCTAACCCTCACCTTAACCCACACCCTCACCCTAATCCAAAACCTAAACCTAACCTAACTCTCAAACTAACCCTAACCCTAACCCAAAACTAACCCTAACCCTCATCCTCACCATAACCCTCATCCTCACCCTAAGCCTAACCCTAACCCTAACCCTAACCCTCACCCTACCTCACCATAACCCTAACACTAACCCTAAGCCTCACCCTCACCCTAATCCTCACCCTAAACCTTACCTTCACCCTCACCTTTATTCTCACACTAACCCTAAACATCAACCTAACCCTCAGCCTAACCCTAACCCTCACGATCAACCTCACCCACAGCCTAACTCTAACCCTAACCCTAACGCTCACCCTCACCCTCACCCTACACTCACCATCACCCGCACCCTCACACTAACCCTAACGGAAACCCTAACCCTCACCCTAACCCTAACGCTCACCCGAACCTTAACCCTAATCCTCAAACTCACCCTCACCCTAACCCTCACCCTAACGCTAACCCTCACCCTAACCATAATGCTAACCCTAACACTCATCCTCACCCTAATCCTCACCCTAACTCTAACCCTACCCCTCAGCCTAAGCCTCACACTAATACTAACCCTCACACTAAACCTAAACCTCACCCTAACCCTAACACTAACCCTAACCCTCACCCTAAACCTAACACTCACCCTAACCCTAACCCCCACTCGAAACTTCACCCTCACCCTAGCCCTCACACTAACACTAACGTAACCCTAACCTTAATGCTAACCCTAACACTCACCCTAATCCTAACCCTTACCCTGAACCTAACCCTCAGCCTAACCCTAAACTTATTATTAACCCTAAACCTTACCCTCACCCTAACCATAACCCTAACCCCAACACTCACCCTACACATTACCATAACCCTACACCTAACCCTGACCCTCACCCAGACCCAAACCCTCACCCTAATATTTACCCTCACAATAACCCTCACCCTAATCTTAATCCTAATCTAACCCTCACACTAAACCTAATCCTCACCCTAACCCTAACCCTAACCCTAACCCTCACACTAAACCTAAGCCTCACGCTAACCCTAACCCTACCCTCAGCCTAACCCTCACGCTAACCCTAACCCTAACCCTAAACCTCACCCTATCCCTAACCTTAACCCATAACCTCACCCTCACACTAGCCCTCAACCGAACACTAACACTAACCCTAAACCTAACCCTCAACCTAACCGTCACCCTCACCCTAACCGTAACCCTCACCTTTATGCTAACCCTCAGCCTAAACCTAACCCTAAATTTAATCCTAACCCTAAACCTCACCCTCACCCCAACCCTAAATCTAAAGTTAACCACAACCCTAACACTGAACCTAATGCTAATGCTAACCCTAACTCTCACCCTCAACCTAAACCTCACCAAAACCCTTCCCCGAACCTTAACCCGAACCCTAAACTTAACCCCAATGATCACACTAATCCTAACCCTCACCATAACCCTAATCCTAACCCTCACATTAACACTCACCCTAACACCAAACCTAAACCTACCCCTCACCCTAAACCTAACCCTAAACCTCACCCTCAGCCTAACCCTCACTGTCACCCTAAACCTCACCCTAATCTTAACTGTCACCCACACCCTAACTCTCACCCTGTCCCCAACCGTCACCCTCACCCGAACACTCACCCTCACCCTAAATATCATCCTAACAATAAGCCTCACTCTCAACCTCACCCTAAGCCTCACGCTCCCCTTAGCCCTATCCATAAACCTAACTCTAACCCTCACCCTAACCTTCACCCTCACACTCAGCCTAACCGTAACCCTAACGCTAATCCTAACCCTTAACACTCATCCTCACTCTAAACCTAACCCTAAACTTAACCCTCACCCTAACCCTAACGCTCACCCTAAACTTCACCCTAACACTAACCCTAATCCTAACCCTCAACTTCACGCTAGCCCACACCCTAACCCTAACCCTAACCTTCACACTAACCCTCACGCTAACTCTCACTCTAACTCTAACCCTCACTCTCACCCTAACCCTCACCCTACCACTTACAGTCACCCTAACCCTAACCCTAACCCTAACTCTACCCTCACACTAAACCTAACCTTCACCCGAACCCTAAACCTAACCCTCAACCTAACCCTAACCCTTACCCTCACCCTAACCTTAACCCTAACCCCAACATTCACCCTACGCCTCACCATAACCCTCACCGTAACCCTTAATTTCACACTAACCCTCACCTAACCCTAAATCTAAACCTAACACTCATCTCAACCCTCACCCTAACCCTAACCCTAACTCTAACCCTCACACTAAACCTCACCCTCACCCTAACCCTAAACCTAACCCTAACCCTCACACTAAACCTAACCCTCACGCTAACCCTTACCCTAACCCTCACCCTAACACTAACCCTAACACTAAACCTCACCCTATCCCTAAACCCTAACCCTTACCTTCATCCTCACACTAGCCCTCACCCTAACACTAACATTAACCTTAACCCTCACCCTAACCATCATCCTCACCCTAACAAAAACCCTCCCCCTCACCCTAACCCTCAGCATAAATCTAACCCTAACATTAATCCTAACCCTAAACCGCACCCTCACCCTAACCCTAACTCTAAACCTAACCATAACACTAACCCTCAACCTAACTCTTTTTTTAAATTGTATTTTATTTTATTTGTGAACATACTGTACAGAGGGGTTACAATTACATGGGCAGGATAATGCGTACATTTCTTACCAACATTGCACCCTCCTCCTTTGGTTTACCCTTCACATCCCTTCCCAGCCTCCCCCCCTCCCCCCAAACCCAATCCTTCTCCTTCCCTCCCCCTCCCCCCCCGCACCGACATTGTAAAGCTCATTTTGGACATGACAACTTGTACTTCTCATTGTTACAACAAGT
Organism: Dipodomys merriami; assembly: GCF_024711535.1. Taxonomy (NCBI): domain Eukaryota; kingdom Metazoa; phylum Chordata; class Mammalia; order Rodentia; family Heteromyidae; genus Dipodomys; species Dipodomys merriami. Next base: position 2,518,369 of record NW_027202482.1, on the reverse strand, counting down.
CCACCTGTATCCTTAAACAACTGGTTTTTCCCCATCTCCTCCACAAGTTATACTGACATCAAATATAGTGAAAGCAGGGGTTATACTGTGGGGGAGGGACATACAAAGCAACAAAGAGATAATCTTATAAATGCGTTAGAAGCACATGCATGAAAGAAAAAAATTAAAATACATATCTAAGGGTTCATTTTCCTGACCTCACATTATCTGACCTTTTCCGCTTGACTCATACATATACTAGATATTGCAAATAAGGGAAACCATGGGACCTATGTTTCTTTGGGCCTGGCTTACTTCACATAATATAATTTTTTCCAGGTTTTTCCATTTCCTAACAAATGGGGCAATGCCATTCTTTCTGATGGAAGCATAGAATTCCATTGTGTATATATACCACATTTTCTTGATACATTCATCTGCTGATGGACATCTGGGTTGGTTCCATATCTTAGCTATGGTAAATAATGCTGCAATAAACATTGTTGTGCTGGTAGTGTGTGGTCTTGTTTGTAAACATTTGTGTAATTGCCCAAAAGTGGGATTGTTGGGTCATAGGGGAGATCTATGTGAAGTCTTTTGAGGAACCTCCATACTGCTTTCCAAAGTGGTTGAACAAGTTTACATTCCCACCAACAATGAAGTAAGGTTCCTTTCTGTCCACATCCCCTCCAGCATCTGTTGATGTTAGAGTTCTTGATTTTTGCCATTCTAAATGGGGTGAGGTGATATCTCAATGTTGTTTTGATTTGCATTTCTTTTATGGCTAGGGATGTTGAACATTTCTTCATGTGTCAATTGGCCATCCTTCTTTCTTCTTCAGAGAAGTTTCTCTTTAAGTCTTTTGCCCACTTATTTATTGGGCAGTTGTTTCTTTGAAGATTTGTTGTTGGGGGGTTTAATTTTTTGAGTTCCAAGTATATTTTAGATATGAGACCCTTGTCCGTGGTATGGCTAGTAAAGATCTTCTCCCAATCCGTGGGCTTTTATTGATCTTGCTAGCTATGTCATTTGCCCTGCAAAAGCTCTGCAACTTTATGCAATCCCATTTGTCCAACCTTTCTTTGATTTGTTGTGTTTCCGGGTCTCTATTCAAAAAATTTTGGCCTGAGCCAAGGAGACCTAGGGTTTCTCCTATTCCATCCTGTAATGTTTTCAGAGTGTCTGCTTTGCCTTCAAGGTCTTTGGAGTTGATTTTGGTGCAGGGTGATACATAGGATCTAGCTTTAGTTTTCTACATGTAGTTAACCAATTTTGCCAGCACCATTTACTGAAGAGGCTGTCTTTCTTCCATTCTATTGTTTTAGCTCCCTTATCGAAGATTAGATGGCTATAGGTCTGTAGGTTAATTTCTGGGTTTTCAATTCTATTCCATTGGTCCTGAGGTCTGTTGTTATGCCAGTACCAAGCTGTTTTGATTACTATGGCTTTATAGTAGAGTTTGAAATTTGGTATTGATATTCCTCCAGCAGTGTTCTTTCCGTTGAGGAGCGTTTTTGGTATTCGGGGTCTTTTATTACAACCTAACTAGTATGCTCACCCTAACCCTCACCCTGATCCTAAACCTCACCAAAACCCTTACCCTCACCCTAACCCGAACCCTAAACCTAACCCCAACCTTCACACTAATCCTAACCCTCACCATAACCCTAATCCTAACCCTAACACTAACGCTCACCCTAACCCTAACCCTTATACTCACCCTCAGCCTAACCCTCACTGTCACCCTAAACCTCAACCTAATCTTAACTCTCACACACAGCATAACTCTCACCCTCACCCCAACCCTCACCCTCACCCTAAACATCATCCTAAAAATACGCCTAACCCTAAACCAAAACATAACCCTCTCCCTAACCCTCATCCTAACCCTCACACTCACCCCCCCACTCTCACCCTAAACCTAACCCTAAACTTCACACTATCCCTAACCCTAACCCTAACCCTAAATCACACACTAACCCTAACGCTACCCTGCACGCTAACCCTCAACCTATGCCTAACCCTAACCCTAAACCTCACCCTAATCCTCACCCTAATCCTCTGGCTAACCCTAAACCTAACCCTTACCTGAACCCTCACCGTAACCCTAAACCTAACCCTCACCCTCACCCTAATCCTCACCCTAAACCTTACACTCACACTCACCCTTACACTCAAACTAACTCTAAACCTCAACCTAACCCTAACCCTAACCCTCATCATCACCCTAAGCCTAACCCTAACGCTAACCCTAACCCTAACCCTCAACCTAACCCTAACCCTCACCCTAATGCTAAGCCTCAACGTAACCCTTACCCTCACAATAAACCTCACCCAAACCTATACTAAACCCTCAACTTAAACATCAGCCTAAATCTAACCCTGACCCTAACACTAAACGAAAACCTCACACTAAACCTAAACCTCACCCTAATCCTAACGCAAAACCTAACCCATCACCCTCACACTAAAGCTTACCCATACCATTACCCGAACTCGAACCCGAACCTTACACCTAACCCTAACCCTCACACTAATCCTAACCCTCAACCTAACCCTAATCCTACACCTCACCCTAACACTAACCCTAACCCTAACCATCACCCTAACACTAACTCTAATCCTCACCCTCGCCCCAACCCTCATTGTCACCCTAACCGTCACCGTAATCCCAAACCTCACTCACACACTAACTCTCATACTCACCCGAAACGTCACACTCACACTAATGCTCACCCTCACCCTAAACATCATCCTAACCATAACCATCACCCTAACCCTAAACCTATCCCTCACCCTAACCCTAACCCTCACCCTAACACTCAGGCTCACCCTAGTCCTCTCCCTAACCCTAAACTTAACCCTTACCCTAACCATAGTCCTCAACCTCACCCTCGCCCTAACCCTAACCCTAACCCTCACCCTCAACCTCACCCTAAACCTAAGCCTAACCATAACCCTAACCTTAATCCTACCCTAACCCTAACCCTAATCCTAACCCTCACCCTAATCTTAACACTAACATTAACAATGACACTTACCCTAACCCTCAACTTAACATTAACCCTAACCCTAAACCTCACCCTCACGTTCCCCTTCACCCTAACACTTACCTGCACCCTAACCCTGACCCTCACAATAAACATAACCCTCACCCTAACCCTAACCATACCCCTCAACCTAACCCTCATCCTAACACTAAGCCTAAACCCAACCCTCACCCTAAACCTAACCCTAACCCTAACCCTCACCCTAACCCTCAACCTCACCCTCACCCTCAGCCTAACCCTAATCATAACCCTATCCATCAGCCTCAACCTAACCCTAACTCTAACCCTAACCCTAACCCTAACCCTCACACTCACACTAAACCTCACCCGAAACCTTACCCTCACCCTAACCCCAATGCTAACCCTAACCTTCACGCTAAGAGTAACCCAAATCCTCACCCTAAACATAAACCTAACCCTAAACCTAACCCTCACACTAAACCTAAACCTCACCCTTACCCTAACATTTACCGTAAACCTAACCCTAAACCTAACCCTCACCCTAACCCTAATCCTCACACTAAACCTTAGCCTCACCCTCACATTCACTCTCAAACTAACCCTAAACCTCAACTTTACCCTAATCCTAACCCTCACCATCACCTCACCCTAAGCCTAACCCTAACCCTAATCCTAACCCTCACCCTAACCCTAAACCTCACCCTAACCCTAACCCTCACCATAACCCTAACACTCACATTAACCCTGACCCTCACCCTAACCTTAACCCTAAACTTAACCCTCAGCCTTAACCTAACCCTAACCCTAACCCTAACACTCATGCTCAACTTGAGTCAGCCTAAACGTAACCCTTACCCTAACACTAACCGAAACCCTCACACTAAACCTAACCCTCACCCTAACCAAAAACCTAACCCTAACCCTCACACTAAATGTAAACCTCACATTAACCCTAATCCTACCCCTCAGCCTAACCCTCACCCTAACCCTAACCGTAACCTTAAGCCTCACCCTATCCCTAACACTAACCCTAACCCTCACCCTCACCCTAAAGCTCACCCTAAACATTACCCTCACCCTAACCCAATGCTAACCCTAACCTTCACGCTAACAGTAAACCTAATCCTCACCCTCAACATAAACCTAACCCTAAACCTAACCCTCACAATAAACCTAACCCTCACCCTTACCCTAACCTTTACCGTAACCCTAAACCTACACCTAACCCTCACCCTCACCCTAATCCTCACACTAAAACTTACCCTCACCCTCAAACTTACCCTCAAACAAACCCTAAACGTCAGCCTATCCCTAACCCTAAACCTCACCATCACCCTCACCCTAAGCCTAAGCCTAACCCTAACCCTAACCCTAACCCTCACCCTAACCCTATGCCTATCATTTACCATAATTCTCTCCCTAACCCTCACCTTAACACTAATCCTAACCGTAACACTCACCCTCACGCTAAACCTAACTCTAACCCTTACCCTCACACTAAACCTAACCCACACACTAAACATAACCCTCACCCTAACCCTTACCCTAACCCTAACCCTCACCCTCACCTTAACCCTAAACCTAAATCTAACCGACACCTTAATCGTCACCCTAACCCTAAACCTAAACCTAACCCTCATCCTCACCCTAACACTCACCCTCACCCTAACCTTAATCCTAACCTTCACACTAAACTTAACCCTCAAACTAACCCATACCCTATCCCTCACCCTAACCCACAACCTAAACCTAACCTTAATCCTAACACTCATCCTAATCCTAACCCTCACCCGAACCCTCACACTAACCATTACCCGAACCCTAACCCTAAACGTAACCCTCAAACTAATCCTCATCCTCACCCTAAACCTAACCCTAACCTCACCCTAAATCTTACCCTCACCCTACCCTAACCCTAACACTAACCCGAACACTCACTGTAACCCTAACACTCACTAAAACCCTAATCCTAACACTAAACCGAACCCTCACCCTAACCCTCACGCTCATCCTAATCCCCTCCCTCACCCTAACACTAACCCTTACCCTAACCATAACCCTCACCCTCATCCTCACCCTAACCCTAATCCTAAACTTCACCTTCAACCTCACCCTCACCCTAACTCTAACCCTTACCCTACCGCTCAGCTTAACCCTAACCCTTTCCCTAACCCTCACCCTCAACCTGACCCAAATTCTTACCCTAACCCTTAGCCTAAACCTCACCCTAACCCTAAACCTCACCCTAACCCTTACCCTCACCCTAACCCAAAACCTACCCTAACCCTAACTCTCACACTAACCTTAACACTCACCCTAACCCTAACCCTAAACCTAACCCTCACCCTCGCCCTAAACCTCACCCTAACACTTATCCTCACCCTACTCTGAACTTAACCCTATCCCTAACTGTCATCCTAACACTAGCACTCACACAAAACCGTAGCCTATCACTAACCTTCACCCTCACCCTAAATTTCACCTAACCCTAACCCTAAACCTAACCCTCACCCTACACCTCACCCTAACCCTAACACTAACCATAACCCTCACCCTCAACCTAGCCCTCCCCCTAAACCAAACCCTAACCCTAACCCTCACCCTAACCCTAACCTTCACCCTAACCCTCACCCTCACCCCCACCCTAATCAGCACCCTAAACCTAACCCTAAAATTAAACCTAACCTTCAACCTAACCCTCACTCTTACCCTAACCCTAAACCTAAACCTAACCCTAACCCTGACCCTAATTCTCACCTTACCCCTAACTTTAATCCTCACCGTCATCCTAATCCTTACCCTCACCCTCACCCACAAGCTAACCTTAATGCGAACCCTAACAATCATCCTAACCCTCACCCTAAAACTAATGCTAACTCAAAAACTCACCCTCACCTTAACCCTCACCCGAAACCTTACCCTCAACCTAACCCTAAATTTAACCCTCACACTAAACCTAACCCTCACCCTAACCCTAAATCTACTATTCAGCCTAAACCTAAATTTAAACCTAATCCTCACCGTATCCCTAAACCTAACTCTAAACCTCACCCTCTCCCTAGACCTCACCCTAAACTTAAGACTAAACCTAACCCTATCCCTAACCCTCACCCGAACCCTAAACCTCACCCTCACCCTAAACATCACCCTAACCATAACTCTAACCCTCACCCTAACGCTCACCCTAACCCTACCCTAACCCTCACCCTAAACCTCACTCTAACCCTAACCTTAACCCTCAACGTCAACCTCACCCTCACCCTAACACTTAGCCTCACCCTATCCCTCACCCTAATCCTAACCCTAACGCTAAACCACACCCTAACCCTAACGATACTCCTCACACTAACACTCAACCTATCCCTGACCCTTACCCTAAACCTCACCCTAACCCTAACCCTAAGTCTCAAACTAAACCTAGCCCTCACCCTAATCCTAAACCTCAACCTAATCCTCTGTCTAACCCTAAACCTAACCCTTACTTAACCTAAACCCTCACCTCAGCCTCACCCTAACTCTAATACTAAACCTTCCCCTCAGCTTAACCCTCACCCTAACCCTAACCCTCACCCTCAACCTGAACCAAAGCCTTACCCTAATTCTTAGCCTATCCCTCACCCTCACCCTAACCCTCACCCTAACACTTACCCTCACCCTATCCCAAAACCTAACCCTAACCCTAACTCTCACACTAAACCATAACACTCACCCTAATACTAAATCTAAACCTCACCTTAACCCTCACCTTAACAATAACCGTAAACCTAACCCTAACTGTAACCCTCACCCTACCACTCAGCCTAACCCTAACCCAAAACCTAACACTCACCCTCATCCTAAACCTCACCCTAAACCTTATCCTCACCCTACTCTAACCATAACCCTAACCCTTACCCTAACCCTAACCCTAACCCTAACACTCACTCAAACCCTAAGCCTAAACCTCACCCTCAGCCTAACCCTCACTGTCACCCTAACCCTCACCCTAATCTTAACTCTCACCCACACCCTAACTCCCATTCTCACCCCAACCCTCACCCTCACCCTAACCCTCAACCTCACCCTAAACATCATCCTAATAATAAGCCTCACTCTAAACCTAAACCTAACCCTCACCCTAACCCTAACCCTAAACCTAACCCTCACCCCAACCTAATCCTCTCCATAAACCTAACCATAACCCTTACCCTAACCCTAACCCTCACCCTCACCCTCACCCTCACCCTAACCCTCACGCTCACCCTAGCCCTCACCCTAACCCTAACTCTAACCCTAACCGTAAACTTCACCCTTATATTCAGCCAAACGCTAACCCTAACGTTAATCCTAAACCTCACCCTAAACCTCACCCTACCACCCACCCTAACACTAACCCTAAACCTAACACTCACCCTCACCACAAACATCACCCTAACCCTTATTCTCACCCTACTCTAACCCTAAACCTAATCCTAACCATCAATCTAACCCTAACACTCACCAAAACCCTAAGCCTAACACCAACCCTAACCTCACCCTAAACCTCACCTTCAACCTAGCCCTAACCCTAACCCTCACCCTACACCTCAACCTAACCCTAACCCTAAACCTAACCCTCACCCTCATCCTAAACCTCACCCTGAACCTTATCCTCACCCTACTCTAACCCTAAACCTAACCCTAACCCTCATCCTTACACTAACACTCACTCAAAACCTAAGCCTAATCCTCAACCTCAGCCTAACCCTCACTGTCACCCCAACCCTCACCCTAATCTTAACTCTCACTCACACTCTTACTCCCACTCTCACCCCAACCCTCACCCTCACCCTAACACTCAATCTCACCCTAAACATCATCCTAACAATAAGCCTCTCACTAAACCTAAACCTAACCCTCACACTAACCCTAACCCTCAGCCTAACCCTCACCCCACCCTAATCCTCTCCATAAACCTAACCATAACCCTTACCCTAACGCTAACCCTCACCCTCAACCTAAGCCTCACGCTCACCCTAACCAAAACTCTAACCCTAACCCTAAACTTCACCCTCACATTCAGCCTAACACTAACCCTAACGTTAATCCTAAACCTCACCCTAACCCTCACCCTACCACCCACCCTAACACTAACCGTAAACCTAACCCTCACCCTCACCCTAAACCTCACCCTAACCCTTATTCTCACCCTACTCTAACCCTAAACCTAATCCTAACCATCAACATAACCCTAACACTCACGAAAACCCCTAACCTCACCCTAAACCTCACCCTCCACCTAGCCCTAACCCTAACCCTCACCCTACACCTCAACATAACCCTAACACTAAACCTAACCCTCACCCTCACCCGAACACTCATCCAAACCCTTAACTTCACCCTAAACCTCAACCTCACCCTAACCCTAACTCTAACCCCAACCCTCACCCTAACCCTCACCATAACCTTAACCTTAACCCTAACCCTCACCCTCAACCAAACACTCTCCCTAACCCTAACCCTAACCCTAACCCTCACCCTCACCCTAAACCTAACCTGCACCCTAACCTTCACCCTCACCCTAATCCTAAACCTACCCCTCTCCCTAACCCTCATCCTAACCCTAAACCTAAGCCTAACTTTAATCGTAACACTAACCCTAACCCTTACCCACACACTCACACTCACCCTCAGCCTAACCCTAACAATCACCCTAACCCTTACCCTTACCCTACCCTAATCCTAACCCTAACCCTCATCCTAACCCTAACACTCACCCTAACCCTAACCCTAAAACTAACAGTATCCCTAAAGCTAACCCTGATCCACACCATAATCCTTAACCTCACCTGAACACTCACACTCACACTAACCCACACCCTCACCATAAACATCACACTAACTCTAACACTCCCCCTAAAACTAATCCTAACAATAACCCTCAAACTCATGCTAACCCTAATCCTAACCCTAACCTTAACACTCACATAAATCTACAGCTAACAATAACCCTAACCTTATCCCTAAACCTCAGCCTCACGCTAAACCTAACACTCACACTATCCCTCACCCTTGCCCTAAACCTCACCCTAACCCTAACCCTAACACTAAACCTCATCCTCACCCTAATCTTCACACTAAACCTTACCCTCACCCTCACCCTTACCCTCACACTAAGACTAAACCTCAACCTTACCGATAGCCTAACGCTAAACCTAAATCTAAACCTAACCCTCATCATCACCCTTACCCTCAGCCTAACCCTAATCCTAACACGAATCCAAACCCTTACCCTCACCCTGAACCTCAACCTCACCCTCACCCTCATCCTAACACTAACCCTAACCCTAAACCTCACCCTAACCCTCACCCGAACCCTAATACTAACCCTAACACTCACCCTCACCATAACACTCATCTGAACCCTTGCCCTCACCCTAACCCTAACCCTCACCCTAACCCTCACTCTAAACCTAACCCTCACACTAACACTAACCCTAACCCTAACCCACACACTAAACCTAACGCTCATGCTAACATTAACCCTACCCCTGAGCCTAACCCTCACACTAACCCTAACCCTAATGCTACACCTCACCCTATCCCTAACCCTAACCCTAACCCTCAACCTCACCGTAGCCCTCAGCTAACACTAACCCTAATCCTAACCCTCACTCTCACCATAAACCTAACACTCACCCTAAACCTAAACCTCAGCCTGAACCTAACCCTCAGCCTAACCCTAACCCTCACCCTCCCACTAACCCTCACTATAACCGAAACCCTAACCCTCACCCTAACCCTCACCCTAACCCAGACCCTCACACTAAGCTCGAACCCAAACTAAACCTAACTTTCACCTTAATCCTAACCCTTACACTAAGCCATTCCCTCACCCTCACCCTCACCCTAACCCTAACCCTACCCCTAACCCTAACCCTAACGCTGACCCTCACCCTAATCCTAACCCTAACCCTCACACTAACCCTAGTCCTCACCATAACCCTAACCCTAACCCTCAGCCTCACCCTAAATCTCACCCTAACCCTTACCCTCACCTTAACCCTAACTCTAACCCTAACACTAAACCTCACACGAAACCTAACCGTATCACTAAACCTAACCCTAACCCTATCCGTAACCTCACCCCCACATCACCCTTAGCTTCAGCCTAAACCTAGCCCTAACACTAATCTTAAACCTAACCCTCACCCGCAGCCTCACCCTAAACCTAACCCTAAGCCTCACCCTAACTCTAAAGCCAAAAATAACCCTATCCTAATCCTAATCCTAAACCTCACCCTAACCCTAACCCAAAACCTAACCCTCACCCCAACTCTAACCCTAACCCTCACCCTAAACCTAACCCTAATCCTCACCCTCACCATAAACCTACACCTAACCGTGACCCTCACACTAAATCTAACCCCCAACATTAACATAACCCTCACCCTAACCCTAACCCTAACCCTCACCCTCACCCTCACCATAATCCTCACCATAAACATTACCCTCACCCTCACCCTTACCCTCAAACTAAACCTAACCCTCAACCTAACACTAACCCTAAACCTAACCCTCACCCTCACTCTCACCCTAAACCTAACCCTGACCTTCACAGTATCCCTAACCCTAATACTTATCCTCACCCTAACCCTAATGCTAACCCTAACCCTAACCCTCACACTCACCCTAACCCTCACCCTAACCCTCACCTCACCCTAACCCTCACCCTAAGCCTAACCCTAACCTGAACCCTAAACCTCAAACTAAACCTAACCCTCACACTAACCCTAAAGTACCCCTCAGTCTAACCCTCACCCTAACCCTAAACCTAACCCTAAACCTCACCCTATCCCTAACCCTAAACCTAACCCTCACCCTCACCCTAGCCCTCACCCTAATACTAACCCTAACCCTCACCATAAACATCACCCTCTCTAACCCTCATCCTCAACCTCACCCTCAGACTAAACCTAACCCTAAAGCTAATCCTAACCCTCACCTTCACACTCAACCTCAAACTAACTCTAACCCTACCCCTAACCCTACACCTCAACCTAAGCCTCCCCGTCACCCTAGACCACACCCTAAACATAACCCTAACCCTCACCCTAAACATTACCCTCACCCTCACCCTAACTCTCACCCGCACCCTAACCCTAACCCTAACCCTTACCCTAACCATCACTCTAACTCTAACGCTAACCCTCACACTACCCCTCACTCTAACGCTAACCCTAAACTTCACTCTCACCCGAACCCTTAGCCATACCCTTGCCCTGACACTAATTCTCACCCTAACCCGAACCATCCCAGTAAACCTAACCCTCACCCTTACCCTAAAGCTACCCCTCAGCCTAACTCTCACACTGACCCAAACCCAAAAACTAATCCTCACACTATCCCTAAAGCTAACGGTAACACTCACCTTAACCCTAACCCTAACACTAACCTTAACCCTAACCCTCACATAACCCTAACCCTCATCCTCACCATAACCCTCATCCTCACCCTAAGCTTAACCCTCACCCTAACCCTAACCCTCACCCTACATTACCATAAAACTAACACTAACCCTAAGCCTCACCCTCACCCTAATCCTCACCCTAAACCTTACCTTCACCCTCACCGTTACCCTCACACTAACCCTAACCCTCCACCTAAACCTAAACCAAACCCTAACCCTCATAATCGCCCTCACCCACAGCCTAACTCTAACCCTAACCCTAACACTCACCCTCACCCTCTCCCTACACTCACCATCACCCTCACCCTCACACTAACCCTAATGGAGACCCTAACCCTCACCTTAACCCTAACGCTCACCCGAATCTTAACCCTAATCCTCAAACTCACCCTCACCCTAACCTGAACCCTAACTCTAACACTCACCCTAACCATAATGCTAACCTAACACTCACCCTCACCCTAATCCTTACCCTAACTCTAACCCTACCCCTCAGCCTAAGCCTCACAGTAAACCTAACCCTCACACTAAACCTAAACTTCACCCTAACCCTAACACTAACCCTAACCCTCACACTAAACCTAACACTCACCCTAAACCTAACCCCCACACGAAACCTCACCCTCACCCTAGCCCTCACACTAACACTAACCCTAAACCTAACCTTAATGCAAACCCTAACACTCACCCTAACCCTAACCCTCACCATGAACCTAACCCTCAGCCTAACCCTAAACCTATTCGTAACCCTAAAACTTACCCTGACCCTAACCGTAACCCTAACCCCAACACTCACCCTACACATTACCATAACCCTAACCCTAACCCTAACCCACACCCAGACCCAAACCCTCACCCTAACACTTACCCTCACAATAACACTCACCCTAACCCTAACCCTAATCTAACCCTCACACTAAACCTAACCCTCACCCTAACCCTAACCCTCACACTAAACCTAACCCTCATGCTAACCCTAACCCTACCCTCAGCCTAACCCTCACGCTAACCCTAACCCTAACCCTAAACCTCACCCTATCCCTAACCTTAACCCATGACTTCACCCTCACCCTCACCCTCAACCAAACACTCACCATCACCCTAAATATCATCCTAACAATAAGCCTCACCCTCACCCTCACCCTAAGCCTCACGCTCACCCTAGCCTTAACCCTAAACCTAACTCTAACCCTAAACCTAACCTTCACCCTCACACTCAGTGTAATCATAACTCTAATGGTAATCCTAACCCTTAACACTCACCCTCACTCTAACCCTAACCCTAACCTTAACCCTCACCCTAACCAAAGCCCTCACCCTAATCTTCACTCTAACACTAACCCTATTCCTAACCCTCAACTTTACGCTAAACCTCACCCTAACCCTAAACCTAACCCTCACACTAACCCTCACCATAACACTCACTCTAACTCTAACCCTCACTCTCACCCTAACACTTACAGTCACCCTAACCCTAACCCTAACCCTAACTCTACTCTCACACTAAACCTAAATTTCACCTGAACCCTAACCCTAACCCTCAACCTCACCGTCACCCTAACCCTAACCCTAAACTTGACGCTAACCCTCACCCTAACCTTAAATCTAACACTCACACTAACCCTCACCTTAACACTCACTAACCCTAACCCTCACACTCACCCCAAACCTCACCCTAAACTTTACCCTCACCCTAACCCTAACTCTAACTCTAACTCTAATCCTCACACTAAACCTAACTTTCACCCTAACCCTAACCCTACCCCTCAACCTAACCCTCACCCTCACCCTAACCCTAAGCCTCTCCCTAACCCAAACACTAACCGTAACCCTCATCCACAACTGAGCCCTCACCCTAAACCTAATCCTAACCCTAACCTTAAAATTCACCCTAACCCTCACCCTCAACCCCACCCTAGCTCTCACCCTAAACCTAACCCTAACATTAACCCTCACCCGCACCCTTACTCTCACCCTTAACCTAACCCTAAACCTAAATCTAACCTTAACCCTGACTCTAAATCTCACCCTAACCCTAACCTTAACCCTCACACATACCCTCACCCTAACCCTCAACCTCACACTCATGCTAACTTTAACGCTAACCCTAACCATCACCCTAACCCTCAGCCTAACCCTATTGCTAAACCAAACACTCACCCTCACCCTAACCCTCACCCGACCCCATAACCTCACCCTAACCCTAACCATAACCCTCACACTAAACCTAACCCTCACACTAAAACCAACTCTACCACTCAGCCTAACCCTCACCCTAACCCTAACCCTAATCCTCACCCTATCCCTAACCCTAACCCTAAACCTCACCCCCACCCTAGACCTCACCCTAACCCTAACCCAAACCATCACCCTAACCCTAACTCTCACCCTAGATGTAACCCTCACGTTCACCCTAAAACTCACCCTAACCCTAACCCTAACCCTCACACTAACTATCACCCTAACCCAAAACTTAAGCCTCACCCTAAACCTCACCCTAACCCCAACAATAACCTTAAACCTCACCCTCACCCTTACCCTGACCCTATCCCTCACAATAACCCTAACGCTTACCATAACCCACACACTAAAACTAACGCTAACCCTCATGCTAACTTTCAACATATCATTAACCATAACCCTAACACTCACCTTAACCCTCACCCTAACCATAAACCTCACACTAACCCTCTCTCTAACCCTAACCCTAACCTTAACCCTCCCCCTACCTCTCTCCTCACCCTAACCCTTACTCTGACCCTATCCCTCACCCTAACCCTAACCCTAACCCTAAAACTAACCCTCACCCTAACCCTAACGCTACCCCTCACGCTAAACCTCAACTTATCCCTAACCCTAATCCTAAACCTCACCCTCACCCTAACCCTAACCCTCAACCTAAACCTAACTCTCAACCTAAACCTAACCCTCATCCTAATCCTCAACCTCACCCTAATCCTCTGGCTAACCCTAAACCTAACCCTTACTTAACGAAACCTTCACCCTCAGCCTCACCCTAACTCTAACCCTAACCCTAACCCTCAGCTTAACCCTCAGCCTAACCCTAACCCTCACCATCAACCTGACCCAAATCCTTACCCTAACCCTTAGCCTAACCCTCACCCTCACTCTAACCCTCACCCTAACCCTTACCCTCACCCTAACCCAAAACCTAACACTAACCCTAACTCTCACACTAACGCTAACACTCACCCTAACCCTAACCGTAACACTAAACCTAAACTTCACCCTAACCCTCACCCTAACAATTACCGTAAACCTAACCCTAACCCTAATCCTCACCCTACCATTCATCCTAAACCTAACCCTAAACCTAACCCTCACCCTCACCCTAAACCTCACCCTAACCCTTATCCTCACCCTACTCTAAACCTAAACCTAACCCTAACTGTCACTCTAATCCTAACACTCACCCAAACCCTAAGCCTAACACTAACCCTAACCCTCACCCTAAACCTCTCCTAAAACTAACCCTAAACCTAACCCTCACCCTACAACTCATTCTAACCCTATCACTAAACCTAAACCTCACACTCACCCTAAGACTCACCCTAACCCTTAACCTCACCCTAAAACTCAACCTCACCCTAACCCTAACACTAACCCCAACCCTCACCCTAACCCTCACCATAACCCAACCCTAACCCTAACCCTCAACCTTACCCAAACCCTCTCCCTAACCCTAACCCTAACCCTAACCCTCACCCTCACCCTTACCCTAAACTTCACCCTCACCTTCACCCTCACCCTAATCCTAAACCTACTCCTCTCCCTAACCCTCATCCTAACCCTAACCTAAAACTAACATTAACCGTAACACTAACCCTAACCCTTACACTCATACTCACACTCATCCTCAGCCAAACACTAACAATAACCCTAACCCTTACCCTCACCCTACCATAACCTTAATGCTAACCCTCACCCTAACCCTAACCCTAAACCTAAAACTAACAATAACCCTAACCCTACCCCTAACCTAGCCCTCACCCTAACGCTAACCCTCATCCACACCCTAATCCTTACCTCACCCTAACACTAAGACTCACCCACACCCTAACCCTCATCCAAAATCTCACCCTCACTCTAAACCTAGCCCTCACCCTAACTATAACCCTAACCTTAACCCTAATCCTAACCCTAACCCTCACCCTCACATTAACCCTAACCCTCACCCTATCCCTCACCCTAACCCTAACACACTATCCCTAAACGTCAACCTCTCCCTAACCTTCATCCTAACACTTACCCTCACCCTAACCCTCACACTAACCCTAACCCTTACCCTAACACTAACCCTCCTCTCCCCCTCCCCCTCACCCAAAACCTAACGCTAACCCTAACCCTCACCCTAACCCTAAGCCTAACCCTCATCCTCACCCTAACCCTTACACTCCCACAAACCCTCACACTCACGCTAACCCTCACCCTGACCAAAACATCACGTTAACCTTAACCCTCACCCTCACCCTAACCCTAACCCTCACCCTAAACCTAACCCTAACCCTCCCTCAAGCCCTCAAATACAACCTAATCCTCACCCTAACCATAACCCTAACCCTAACCTAACCCAAACCGTCACTCTCACCCTAACCCAAACCCTCAACCTAGCCCTCACCCTAACCCTAACCCTATCCCTCAGCCTCATACTCACCCTAACCCTCAGCCTACCCCTAACCCTAAACCTAACTCTAACCCTCACCCTAACAATCAACATCATCCTCTCAACCTCACCCTAAACATTACTTTAACCCTAAACCTCACCCTAACCCTAACCCTAACCTTCACCCTTACCATAACCCTCACCATCACCCTAACACTAAGCCTAACCCTAACCCTAACACTAAACCTAACCCTAACACTCACCCTAAACCTAACCCTAAAACTCACCCTCACAATCACGCTAACCCTAACCGTAACCTTCACCCTAACCCTAACCCTAACCCTCACCCTCACCCTCACCCTAAACCTAACCCTAACACTCACCCTAACCCAAACCCTAACCCTAAGGCTAACCCTAAACCTCACCCTCATCCTAACACTTACCCTAACCCTTACCCTCACCTTAATCCTAATGCTATCCCTAAACCTAACCCTCACACTAACCCTAACCCTCACTCTAACCATAACCCTACGCCTCACACTAGCCCTCAACCTATCCCTAACCCTAACCCTATCCCTTAACTTACCGAACCCCTAATGCTCACCCTCACTCTCACCGTAGCCCTAACTCTAACCCTAACTTTCACCCTAACCCTAACCCTAACCCTAACCATCACCCTCACCCTAAACCTAACCCTAACACTCACCCTACCCCAAACCCTAACCCTAAGGCTAACCCTAAACCTCACCCTCATCCTAACACTTACCCTAACCCTTACCCTCACGCTAATTCTAATGCTATCCCTAAACCTAACCCTCACACTAACCTTAACCCTCACTCTAACCATAACCCTATGCCTCACAATAGCCCTCAACCTATCCCTAACCCTAAACCTATCCCTTACCTAACCGAACCCCTCATGCTCACCCTCACCCTAACCCTAACCCTCACCTTAAACCTAACACCAACACTCACCCTAACCCTCACCCAAACGCTAATCCTCTCTCTAACCCTAAACCTAAACCTTAATTCACCGAAATGCTCACCCTCACCCTCACCCTAACACTCACAATAAATCTTACCCTCACACTAACCCTAAACCTACCCCTAATACTAACCCTCACACTAACCCTAACACTCTCCCTAACCCTAAACCTAACACTAACCCTAAATCTCACCCTAACCCTAACCATAACCCTAACCCTAACCCTCACCCTCACCCTAACCCTAAACCTAAACCTCACCATCATCCTCACCCTAAGCCTAACCGTATCCCTAACCCTAACCCTCAACCCAACACTCACCCTAACCCTAAACCTAACACTAACCCTAAACCTCTCCCTAACCCTAAACATAACCCTAACCCTAACTCTGACCCTCACCCTAATCCTAAACCTAACACTAAATGTCACCCTAACCCTAACCCTAACCCTAAACCTCATCCTAACCCTAACACTCACCCTCACTATAACCCGAATCCTAACCCTAAACCTCACACTAACCCTATACCTAACCCTCATCCTCACCCTAACACTCACCCTCACCCTAACCCTAACCCTAACCCAAACCCTCACACTAACCCTAACCTTCACAATAACCCTTACCCTACCCCTGACCCTAACCCTCAACATAAACCTAACCCTAAACTTCACCCTCATCCTAACTCTAACCCTCACCCGAACCCTCACCCGAACCCTCACCCTAAACCTAACCCTAACCCTCAACCCTAAACATTACCCTCACCCTACCCTAACCCTAACACTAAGAAAAACCCTCACCCTAAATCTAAAACTCACCCAAACCCTAACCCTAACACTAACCCTAACCCTCACACTTAACCTCAAGCTAACCCTAACCCTAACCGTAAACCTAAACCTAACCCTCACCCTACCCCTCACCCTAACCCTAATAACAACCCTCACCCTCACCCTAAACCTAACCCTACCCCTCACCCTAACCCTCATCCTAACCCTAAACCAAACCCTAACACTCATCGTAACACTAAGCCTTACCCTAACTCTCAACCTCACCCTCACCCTCAGCCTAACCCTAACCCTCATCCTACCCCTTACCCTCACCCTACCATAACCCTAACCCTAACCCTCACCCTAACTCTAAACCTAATCCTAACTCTAAACCTAACCCTAACCCTAAATCTCACCCTCACCCTAACACTCACCCTAACCCTTACACTTGCACTAACCATAACACTCACCGTAAACCTAACCCTAATCCTAACCCAAACCCTAACCCTCACACTCACCCTAACCATAACCCTAACACTAACCCTCACCCTAACCCTAACGCTAACCCCAAACCTCATCCTCACCCTAAACCTCACCCTAAACATTACACTCAACCTAACCCCAATGCTAACCCTCACCCTCACGCTACCCTAACCCTAATCCTAACCCTCAACAAAAACCTAATCCTAACCCTCACCCTCACACTGAACCTAACACTCACCCTAACCCTAACTCTAACCCTAACCCTCACATTAAAAATAACCCTCATGTTAACCCTAACCCTACCCCTCAGCCTAACACTCACCTTCACCCTAACCCTAACCCTAAATCTCAACCTAACCCTAAAACTAACCCTCATCCTCACCCTCACCCTAAGCCTAACCTTAACCCTAACCCTAACCCTTACCCTCACCCTAACCCTAACCCCCACCCTAACTCTAACCCTCACCCTAACCCTTACCCTCACACTAACCGTCACCCTAACCCTAACCTTAACCCTCACCTTAACCCTCACCCTTAACCTAAACCTAACCCTAACCCTCACCCTCACGCTCACCTTAACCGTCTGCCTAAACCTCACCTTAACCCTAACACTAACTGAAACCCTCACACTAAACCTAAACCTCATCCTAACCCTAAACTTAACCCGAACCCTCACACTAAATGCAACCCTCACAATAACCCTGATCCTATCCTTCAGCCTAACCCCCACACTAACCGTAACCATAACCTTAAGCCTCACCCTATCCCTAACCCTATCCCTAACCCTCACCCTCACCCTAGCACTCACCCTAACACTGACCCTAACACTAAGCCTCACCCTAACCCTCACCTCACCCAAAACGTAACCCTCACCCTCACCCTAACCGTAACCCTCACCCTCCTCCTAAACCTAACCCTAACACTAATCCTAACCCTAAGCCTCACCCTCACCCTCAAGATAACTCTAATATTAACCGTAAACCTAAAACTCACCCTAATCCTAACGCTAACCCTAACCCTCACCCCCACCCTAAACCTCACACAAACCCTTAACCTCACCCTAACCCGAACCAGAAACCTAACCCTAACCCTCACACTAATCCTAACTCTCAACCTCGCCCTAATCCTACACCTCACCCTAACCCGACCCTTAACACCCTAACCCTAACACTCACCCTTAACCTAACCATCACTCTAACACTAACACTAATCTTCACCCTCACCCCAACCATTATTGTCACCCTAACCCTCACCCTAATCCTAAACATCACGGACAAACTAACTCTCATCCGCACCCTGACCCTCACACTAATCCTCACCCTCACCCTAAACATCATCCAAACCATAACCCTCACCATAAACCTAAACCTATCCCTCACCCTAAACCTAACCCTCAACCTAACCCCCACGCTCACCCTAATCCTCTCCCTAACCCTAACCCTAACCCTTACCCTAACCATAACCCTCACCCTCACCCTCACCCTAAGCCTATTCCTAACCCTAACCCTCACCCTCAGCCTCAGCTACACACTCAGCCTAACCCTAACCCTAACCCTAATCCTACACTAACCCTAAACCTAACCCTCACCCTAACCCTAAACCTAACCCTCATCCTCAGCCTAACCATTAATCTCACCCAAACACTCACCCTCATGCTAACCCTCACCCTCACCAAAAACATCATTCTAACCCTAACCCTAAACCTAACTCTAACCCTAACCCTAACCCTAACCCTCTCCCTAAACCTAACCCTCCCTCTAACCCTCAAACTGAACCTAATCCTCACCCTAACCATAACACTAAACCTTACCTAACCCAAACCCTCACCCTCAACCTAACCCTCACACTGAACATAGCCCTCACCCTAACCCTAATCCTAAACCTAAACCTAACCCTCAACCTCACCCTAACCTTCACTTTAACCCTTACCCTCACCCTAACCCTCACACTAACCTTAAATCTAACCCTACCCCTAAAGCTCAACATAACTCTCACCCTAACCCACACCCTCAACCTAACCCTAAACTTCACCCTCATCCTAACCCTCACCCTAACACTTACCCTCACCCTAACCCTAACCTTAACCCTAACCTTAAGCCTAACCCTCACACTAACACTAAACCTCAACCTAAACCTGACCCTACCCCTCACTCTACCCCTCATCCTGACCCTAATATTCACCCTAACCCTAAACCTAACCCTCACCCTCACCCTCACCCTAACCCTCATGGTTACCGTAACCCTCACCCTAACCCTAACGCTCACCCACACCCTAACCCTCAACCTCACCCTCATCCTCACCCTAAACCTCAGCCTCAGTCTAGCCCTCACCATAACCTTAACACTAACACTAATCCTTACCTAACAGAAACCCTCACCCTCACCCTCACACTCAACCTAACCCAAACCCTAACCCTCACCCTAACACTTAACCTCATCCTAACCCTCACGCTAACCCTAACACTCACCCTCTCCCTCACTCTCAGGGTCACCCGCACCCTAACCCTAACCCACACTCTCACCCTAACCCTTACATTCACCCTAACCCGAACCGTCATCCCCACCCTCACCTCTCGGTAACCCTCACCCTCACCCAAAACATCACCCTAAACCTAACCCTAACCCTAACCCTCACCCTAACGCTCACCCTAACCCTAACACTAACCCTAACACTCATCCTCACCCTAAACCTCACCCTAACCCTTACCCTCACCCTAACCCTCACACTAACCCTTACCCTTAACCTAACACTAACCCTACCCCTCACCGAAACCCTAACGTTAACCTTAACCCTCACCCTAACCCTAACCTAACGCTCATCCTCACCCGAATCCTTACCCTCACCCAAACCGTCACGCTCACGCTAACCCTCACTCTCACCCAAAACATCACGCTAAACCTAACCCTGACCCTAACCTAACCCTAACCCTCACCCTAACGCTAACCCTCCAACTCTCAAACACAACCTAATTCTCACCCTAAACATAACACTAACCCTTACCTAACCCAAATCCTCACCCTAAACCTAACCATAACACTCAACATAGCCCTTACCCAAAACCTAACCCTAACCCTCACCCTCACCTTCACCCTAAACTTCACTTTAACCCTTATCCTCACCCGAACCCTCACACTAACACTAACTCTAACCCTAACCCTAAACCTCAACATAAACCTCATTCTAAACCTAACCCTAACCCTAACCATAACCCTAAACATTATACTAACCCACACCTTCAACCTAACCCTAAACATCACCCTCATCCGAACCCTCACCCTAACCCTTACCCTCACCCTAACCCTAACCCTAACCCTAACCCTAAGCCTAACCCTCACATTAACCCTAAACCTCACCCTAACCCTATCCCTAACCCTCACACTACCCCTCATCCTGACCCTAAAACTCACACTTTCCCTAACCCTAACGCTAACCCTCACCGTCAACCTAACCCTCACGGTTACCCTAACCCTCACCCTAACCCTAAAGCTCACCCACACCCTAACCCTCAACCTCACCCTCATCCTCACAGTAAAACTCACCCTCAAACTAGACCTCACCATAACCGTAACACTAACCCAAACCCTTACCTAACCGAAACCCTCACCCTCACCATCACTCTCACCCTAACCCTAACCCTCACCCTCACCCTGACACTTACCCTCACCCTAACCCTCACGCTAACCCTAACCCTCACCCTCACCCTTACTCTCACGGTCACCTGCATCCTAACCCTAACCCTAACCCTCACCGTCACCATAACCCTTACCTTCACCGTAGCCCGAACCCCCATCTGAACCCTCACCTCACGGTAACACTCACCCTGACCCAAAACATCACCCTAACCCTAACCCTGACCCTCACCCTAACCCTAACCCTCATCCTTACCCTAACCCCTCTAACCCTCAAACTCACTCTAATCCTCACCATAACCATAACCCTATCCCTTACTTGAGCGAAACCCTCACTCTCACCCTCACCCTCACCCTACCCCTAACCCAAACCATAACCCTTACCCTCACCCTACCCTAACCCTAACCCTAACCCTCACAATAACCCTAACACTCACCCTAACCCTAACCCTTACACTAACCCTAAACCTAACCTTAACCCTCACCCTAACCCTAACCCTCAACCTACCCTCACCATAAGCATAACTCTAAAACTCACCCTCATCCTAACACTCACCCTAACCATTAGCTTAACCCTAACCCTCAACCTCACCATAACCCTAACCCTCACCCTCACCCTAAATCTCACCCTAAACATCACATTCACCCTAACCCTCACCCTCACTGTAACCCTAACCTTAACATTAACCTAACCCTCATACTAACCATAATCCTCACCCTAAACGTCACTCTCACCCCAATTCACACCCTAACCCAACCACTAACCCTTACCCTAACCCTCACCCTCACCATCATTCTAAACCTAACCCTAACCCTAAACCTAAACCTAACCCTCAGCCTCAACTTCACCCTAACTCTAAACCTAACCCAACCCTAACCCTCACCCTAATCCTATGCCTAAACTTAAACTTTACCTCACCCTCACCCTCACCCTAATTCTAACACTAACCCTAAAACCTAAACCTCACCCTAACCCTAAAACTCACGCTAAACTTCAGCCTAACCCTCATTTTCACACTAACCCTAACACAAAACCTCACCCTCATCCTAACCCTCAACCTAAACCTTACCCTCACCGTAACCTTAATCTTAACCCTAACCCAAACCCTCACACTAACCCTAAACCGAACCCTCTCCCTAACCCTAACCATAACCCTCACCTCACCCTCACTCTCACCCTAAGCCTAACAATCACCGTGACCCTCACCTTAAACCTAACCCTCAACCTAACCCTAACCGTAACCCTAACAATCAACCTCACCCTAACCCTCACCCTAACCCTAACACTCAGGCTAACCCTCACCCTCACCATCACCCTAACCCTCACACTTAACCTGACCTTCACCCAAACCCTAACCCTCACCTTCACCTGAACACTCACCCTCACAATAAACCAAACCCTAACCCTAAACATCACCCTAAACCTAACCCTCATCCTAACCCTAACCCTAAACCTCACCCTAACCCTCACCCTCACCCTCACCCTAAGCCTAACCTTAAACCTAACACTAACCCTAAACCTAACTCTCACCCTCACCCTCACACTAACGCTAACCCTAACCCTAACCCGAAAACTCACCCTCACAATTACCCTAAAACTAACGCTAACCCTAACCCTCACCCTAACCCTCACCCTCACCCTAACCCTATCCCTCACCTTCACCCTCACCCTAACCCTAAACCTAACAATAAACCTAACACTCACCCTAACACTAACCCTCACCCTATACCTAACCCTCACCCTGACCCTAACCCAAACCCTAACCCAAACATAAACCTAACCCTCTCCCTAACCATAACCCTAACCCTAACCCGCACCCTAAGCCTCCCCCTTCCCCTAACCCTAAGGCTAACCCTTACCCTCACCCTAACTCTGACCCTAACCCTCATCCTCACCCTATCCCTCATCCTAACCCTTATCCTCACCCTAACTCTAACACTAATCTTCACACTAATCCTAAACCTAAACCTAAATTACACACTAAACCTCAACCTCAACCTAACCCAAAACCTA
Source organism: Dipodomys merriami (assembly GCF_024711535.1). Taxonomy (NCBI): domain Eukaryota; kingdom Metazoa; phylum Chordata; class Mammalia; order Rodentia; family Heteromyidae; genus Dipodomys; species Dipodomys merriami. Next base: position 2,494,455 of record NW_027202482.1, on the reverse strand, counting down.
ACCCTAACCCTAACACTATCAATTACCCTCACCCTCACCCTAACCCTCACTGTCAACCTAAGCCTCACCCTAACCCTAAACCTAAACCACAACCTAAACCTCACCCTGACATGAATCCCCACACTCAACCTAACCATAAACATCACGCTAAACTGAACTCTCATCCTAACCCTAATCATAACACTCACCCTAAACATAACCCTCACCCTCACCCTCAACCTAAGCCTAACCCTCACCCTAAACCTAACCCTAACAATCACCCTAACTCTAAACCTAAGCCTCACACTCAACCTAACCCTAACCCTCAACCCAAACCTTACCCTAAACCTCAACCTCACCCTAACCCTCAATGTCACCCTAACCCTCACCCTATACCTAACCCTCACCCTGACCCTAACCCAAACCCTAACCCAAACATAAACCTAACCCTCAACCTAAACCTCACCCTAACCATAACCCTAACTGTAACCCGCATCCTAAGCCTCACCCTTACCCTAACCCTAAGGCTAACACTTACCCTCACCCTAACTCTGACCCTAACCCTCATCCTCATCCTATCCCTCATCCTAACCCTTATCCTCACCATAACTCTAACACTAACCCTCACACTAATCCTAAACCTAACCCTAAATTACAAACTAAACCTCACCCTCACCCTAACCCAAAACCTAACCCTAACCCTAACCCTATCAATTACCCTCACCCTCACCCTAACCCTCACTGTCACCCTAAGCCTAACCCGCAACCTAACCCGCAACCTAACCCGCAACCACACTCTAACCCTCACCCTCACCCTCACCCTCACCCGAACACTCACCCGAACACTAACCCACACCCTCATCCTAAAAACTTAACCCTCACACTAACCCTAAACCTAACCCTCACCCTAACCCTCACCATCAACCTAACCCTATCCCTCACCCTCACCCTCACCCTAACCCTAACCCTAACCCTAATTCTAAACCTAACCCTCACACTAAGCCTCACCCTAACCCTAACCCTAACTTTCAAATTAATCCTCACCCTTATCCTAACCCTATGCTTCACCCTCAACCTAACCCTAACCCTAACAATAACACTAACCCTAACCCTCAATCTAAGCCTAAACCTAACCTTAACACTAATTTTCACCCTCACCCTATTCCTAACCCTAACCCTCACCCTCACCCTCACCCTCAGCCTAACACTAACCGAAACTCCAACTCTCACCCTCAACCTCACCCTCACCCTAACGCAGATCCTAAACCCAACTCTAACCCTAACCCAAAACTAACCCTAACGCTAACCCTAAACCTTATATTAACCCTCACCCTCACCAGAATCCTAACCCTAACCCTAACCCTCACCCTCACCCTCACCCTAACACTCACTCTAACATTAATATTAACCCTAACCCTCATGCTCACCCTAAACCTCACCCTAACCCTTATACTCACTCTATCCCTGACCCTAACCCTAACCTTAACCCTCATACTAATCCTAACCCTAACCATAACCCTAACCCTGAATTTCATCCTAATCCTCACCCTAACCCTAACCCTAACCCCAACCCTCACCCTAACCGTTCCTACAGTTAACCCTCCCCCTCATCCTAACCCTCACCGTCACCCTAACCCTAACACTCAACCACACTGTAAACCTCACCCTCAACTGCACCCTCACCCAAAACTTAACACTAAACATCACCCTAAACCGAACACTCAACCTAAACTTAACACTCACCCTCACGCTAAAACTAACCCTCACCCTCACCCGCACCGTCATCCTAAGACTAAACCTCACCTTAACCCTAACCGTAACCCTCACCCTTACGCTAACCCTAACTCTAACACTCAACCTAGCCCTAACCCTCACCCTCACCCTAACCCTAATGCTCAACCTCAACCTAGCCCTCACCCTCACCCTCATCCTAAGCCTAACCCTGAACCTAACACTAACCCTAAACCTAAATCTCACACTCAACCTCACCCTTACACTAACCCTAAACCTAACCCTAACCCTCACCCTCACAATCACCCTAAACCTAACCCTAACCCTAACCCTCACCCTAATCTTCACCTTCACCCTAAACCTATTCCTCACACTCACCCTCAGGCTAACCTAAACCTAACCCTCACCCTCACCCTAACGCTAAACCTAACACAAACCCTAACCCTTAACCTCACCCGAACACTCACCCTCACATTAACCCACACACTCACCCTAAACATAACCCTAATTCTAAACCTCACCCTCACCCTCACCCTTACCCTAAGCCTAAACCTAAACGTACTACTAACCCTAAACCTAACTCTCACCCTCACAATCACCCAAAGATTAACCCTAATCCTAACACTAACCCTCACCCTCTTCCTCACCCTAATCCTAAACCTATCCGTCACCCTCACCCTAACCCTATTCCTCACCCTCACCCTCACCCTACCCCTAACCCTAACACTAAACCTAAACCTAACCCTCAACCTATGCCTAACCCTAACCCTAAAACTAACCCTCACCCTCACCCTAATCCTAAACCTAACCCTCTCCCTCACCCACACCCTCAGCCTAACACTTACCATAACACTAAACCTCACCTGCACCCTCACCCTCACCCTAACCCTAAACCTCACCCTAACCCTCACCCTCACCCTCACCCTAACCCTAATCCTAAACCTCACACCATCCCTAACCCTAAACCTTATCCTCAGCCTAACCCTATCGCTAAACCTAAACCTAACCCTCACACTAACCCTAACCCTCAAACTAACCCTAACCCTCACCCTCACACTAACCCTCAACCTAACCCTAACAGAAAACCTAACCGTAACTCTAAACCTAACGCTTACACTCACACTAAACCTAACTGTCACCCTAACCCTAAACCTAAGCCTAACCTTAACCCTCACCCCCAACCTCAACCTCACACTAAACATAACCCTAACCCTAACCCTCACATAACTCTAACGCTAACAATAACCCTAACCCTAACCCTAATGCTAAAACTCACCCTAACCCTAACCCTAACCCTCACCCTAAACTTAACCCTAAACCTAAACCTCTCCCTAACCCTAACCCTAATCCTCACCCTCACCCTAACCATAACCTTAACCCTGACACTAAACCTATCCCTCACCCTCACCCTAATCCTCACGCTAAATCTTACCCACAACCTCACACTTACCCACACACTCTCTAACCCTCAACCTAACCGTAAACCTAACCCTCAGCATCAACCTCACCCTCAGCCTAACCCTAACCCTCACTCTAATCCTAACCCTAACCCTCACCCTCACCCTCACCAGAACCCTCAACATCACCTCACCCTCACCCTAACACTAACCCTAACCCTAACCCTCACCCTAACCCTAACGCTCACCCTAAAAACCCTAACCCTCACCTTCACCTTCACCCTAAACCTACCCCTAACCCTAAACCTCACCCTAACCCTCTCCGTAACCCTAATCCTATCGCTAACACTCACCCTCACCCTCACCTGAACCCTTACCCTCCCCATAACCCTAACCCTAACCCTCACACTAAACCTAACCCTCAACCTAACACAAAACCTAACCATAACCCTAACCCTCACACTAAACCTAACCCCCATGTTTACCCTAATTCTACCTGAGCCTAAGACTCACACTAACCCTAACCCTAATCCTACACCTCACCCTATCCCTAACCCTAACCCGAAACCTCAAACTCACCATAGCCCTGAGCTAACACTAACCCTATCCCTAACCTTCACCCTCAACGTCACCCTAACCCTCACCCTAACCCTAACCCTCAACCACACCCTAAACCTCACCCTCACCTGAATCCTCACCCTCACCCTAGTCATAAACATCACCCTAAACCGAACCCTCACCCTAACTCTAACCCTAACCCTCACCCTAAACCTAACCTTCACCCTCCCCTTCCCCTCCTCCTAAGCCTAACCCTCACCCTAACGCTCACCCTAAAGCTAATCCTCATCCTAACCTTAACACTAACACTCAACCTATCCCTAACCCTCAACCTGATCCTAACCCTAAACCTCAAACTCACCTTAACCATCACCGTCACCCTAACCCTATCCCTCAACGACACCTTATCTGTCACAGTCACACCAACACTCACTCTCACACTAACCCACACCCATAACCTAAACATCACCCTAAACCTAACCCTTACTCTAAACCTAACCCTAACCCTCAATCTAATGCTAACCCTGTCCCTCACCCTCACCTTCACCCTAACCATAAACATAACCCTAACCCTCACCCTACGCTTAACCCTATCCCTCACCCTAACCCTCACCTTAAACCTAACACTAACTTTCACCTTAATCCTCACTCTTAACCTAACTCTAACCTTCACCCAAACCGTCACACTCTACCTAAACATCACAGTAAACATAGCCCTCACCCTAACCCTAACCCTAACGCTAACACTCACCCTAACCCTAACTCTCAAACACAACCTAATCCTCACCCTAAACATAACACTAACCCTTACCTAATCCAAACCCTCACCCTCAACCTAACCATCACAGTCAACATAGCCCTCACCCTAACCCTAACCCTAAGCCTAAGCCTAACCCTAACCCTAACCCTCACCCTCACCGTCACGCTAACCTTCACTTTAACCCTTACCCTCACCCTAAACCTCACACTTACCCTAACCCTAAACCTCAACTTAAACCTCATTCTAAACCTAACCTTAACCCTAAACATCACCCTAACCCACACCCTCACCCTAACCCTAATCCTCACCCTCATCCTAACCCTCACCTTAACCCTTACCCTCACCTTAACCATAACCCTAACCCTAACCCTAAGCCTAATACACACACAAACCCTAAACCTTACCCTACCCCTAACCCTAACTCTCACATTACCCCTCATCCTTTCCCTAATACTCACCCTAACCCTAACCCTAACCCTCACCCTCACCCTAACCCTCATGGTTACCTTAACCCTCACACTAACCCTAACACTCACGCACACCCTAACTCTCAACCTCACCCTCATCCTCACATTAGATCTCACCCTCAACCTAGACCTCACCATAACGGTAAAACTAAACCTAACCCTTACCTAACCAAAACCCTCACCCTCATCCTCATCTTCAGCCTAACCCTAACCCTCACCCTCACCCTAACACTTACCCTCACCTGAACCCTCACGCCAACTTTAAACCTCACCATCAGCCTCACTCTCACGGTCAACCTCACCCTAACCCTGTCACCCTCACCCTAACCCTTACCTGCAACCTAACCCTCACCCTCACCCAAACCCTCTCCTCATGGTAACACTCATCCTCAACCAAAACATCACCCTAAACCAAACCCTCACCCTAAACCTAACGCTCCCTCTATCCCTCAAACTCACCCTAATGCTCACCATAACCATAACCCTAACCCTTACCTAAGCGAAACCCTCACTTTCACCCTCACCCTCAGCCTAACCAAAACCTCATCCTAACCCTAACTATAACCCTAACACTCACCCTAACCCTAACACTATATCTCACTGTCACCCAAACCCTAACTCTTACCCTAAACCTTATCCTCACCCTAACCTAAGCCTAACCCTAACCCTAACCCTAAAACTCATCCAAACCCTAAGCCTAATGCTAAACCTAACCCTTAACCTAACCCTCACCCAAACCTTAAGCCTAACACTAACCATACCCCTCATCCTAAAACTAACCATCACAGTCAACATAGCCCTCACCCTAACCCTCACCCTAACCCTAATCCTAACCCGAACACTCACCGTCACCCTCACCCTAACCTTCACTTTAACCCTTACCCTCTCCCTAACCCTCAAACTAACGCTAACTCTAACCCTAACCCTAAACTTCAACCTAACCCTCATTCTAAACCTAAACCTAACCCTAAACCTAACCTTAAACATCACCCTAACCCACACCCTCACACTAACCCTAACCCTCACACTCATCCTAAACCTCACCCTAACCCTTACCCTCACCCTAAACCTAAACCTAACCCTAACCCTAAGCCTAACCCTCACCCAAACCCTAAGCCGAACATTAACCCTAACCCTCACCCTAAACCTAACCCTAACCCTAACCTTCACCCTACCCCTCACCATAACCCTAACCTTAACCCTTAACCTCACCCTAACCCTAACCCTATCCCTAACCCTAACGCTAACACTCACCCTCACCCTAACCATAACCCTTACCCTCACCCTAATCCTAACCCTACCACTCACCCTAACACTCATCCTAACCCTAACCCTAAGTCTAACACTAACCGTAACACTAAACCTAACCCTTACCCTGACCCTGACCCTCACTCCCAGGCTAACACTAATCCTCACCGTAACCCTTACCCTCACCCTACCTTAACCCTAACCCTAACGCTAACACGCACCCTAACCCTAAACCTTACACTAACCCTAAACTTAACCTTAACCCTCACACTAACCCTACCCCTCACCCTACCCTCACCCGAACCCTAACCAAAACTCTAAACCTCACCCTCACCCTAACACTCACCTTAACCCTTAGCCTAACCCTAAACCTCAACCTCACCCTAACCCTAACTCTAAACCTCACCCTAAACCTCACCCTAAATCTCAAACTCACCCTCTCACCCTCACCGAAACCCTACAGTGAACCCTAAACCAAACCCTCACGCAAATCCTAACACTCACCCTAACCCTAACCCTAACACTCACCCTAACCTTCAACCTAAAACTAAGCCTAACACTAACCCTCACCATAAACCTAACCCTAACCCTCAATCTCACCCTCATCCTCACCCTAACCCTACCTCTTCCCCTCAACCTAAACCTCATCCTAACCCTAACCCTAACACAAACACTCACCCTAACACTAACCCTAACACTAAACCTCACCCTCAAACTCACCCTCAGCCTAACTCTAATCCTAAACCTAATCCTAACACTAAACCTTACCCTCACCCTAATTCTAACCCTAACCCTAAAACCTAAACCTCACCCTAACACTAACAGTCACCTTAAATTCACCCTCACACTAATCCTCAACCTAACCCTACCACTAACCCTTACCTTAACCTCACCCTCACCCTCATTCTAACCCTAAACCTATCCCTAATCCTAAAAATAAACCCTCACCCTCAACTTCACCCTAACTCTAATCCTAACCCAACCATAATCTTCACCCTAATCCTATCCCTAATCCTAAACTTTACACTAATCATAATTCTCACCCTAACCATAACCCTAAAGCTCACCGTCATCCTAACCCTCACCCTAAACTTTTCCCTCACTGTAACCCTAACCATAACTCTAACCCTAACCCTCACCCTAACACTAAACCTAACCCTCATCCAAACCCTCAACCTAAACCTAAAACTAACCCTAAACCAAACCATAACTCTATTTCTAACCCTCAATCTCACCCTCATCCTCACCCTAACCCAAACCCTACCCCTCACCCTAACACTCATCCTAACCCTAAGACTCACCCTATCACTATCCCTGACCCTAAACCTCACCCTCAACCTCACCCTCAGCCTAACACTAACCCTAACCCTAATCCTAACCCTAAACCTCACCCTCACCCTAAATCTAATCCTAACCCTAAAACTTAAAACTCACCCTAACACTAACACTCACCCTAAACTTCACCCTCACCCTAATCCGCACCCTAACCCTACCACTAACCCTTAACCTTACACTCACCCTCACCCTCATTCTAAACCTAACCCTAACCCTAATCCTAACCCTAACCCTCACCCTCGCCTTCACCCTAACTCTAACCCTACCCAATCCTAACACTCACCCTAATCCTTTCCCTAACCCTAAACTTTACCCTAAACCTCATTCTCACCCTAACCTTAACCATAAAGCTCACCATCATACTAACCCACACCTTAACCCTTACCCTCACCATAAACCTAACCTTAAACCTAACCCTAACCCTCACAATAATCCTAACTCTCACCCTCACAATAACTCTAACCCTCACCCTAGCCCTCAACCTAAACCTAACCCAACCCTAACCCTCACCATAACCCTAACACTAACCTTCAATCATACCCTCATCCTCACCCTAACCCTAACCCTACCCCTCACCTTAACCCTCATCCTAACGCTAACCCTAACACTCACACTAACACTAACCCTAACCCTAAACCTCACCCTCAACCTCACCCTCAGCCTAACCCTAACCCTAACCCTAATCCTAAACCTAAACCTTACCCTCACCCTAATTCTAACACCAACCCTAAACCTAAACCTCACCCTAAACCTAACACTCACCCTAACCTTCATCCTCACCCTAATTTTCACCCTAACCCTACCACTAACCCTTACCATAACCCTCACCCTCATTCTAAACCTAACCCTATCCCTAATCCTAACCCTAACACTCACCCTCATCTTCACCCTAACTCTAACCCTAACCCAACCCTAACCCTCAGCCTAATCCTATACCTAACCCTAAACTTTACCCTAGACCTCATTCTCACCCGAAACCTAACCCTAACCCTAACCCTCACCCGAACACTAACGCTAAACCTAAACCTCACCCTCACCCTAAACCTCACCCTAAACCTGACCCTAACCCTAATGCTAACCTACACACTAATCCTAACTTAACCATAAACCTAACCCTAAATTTCAACCTAACCCTCACCCTAACACTAAACCTAACCCAAACCCTCACCCTAACTCTAACGCTAAACCTAACCCTTACGCTCAAACTAACCCTAACAGTCAACCTAACCCTCACCCTAACCCTAACCCTCAACCACACCCTAAAACTCACCCGAACCCGAACCCGAACCCTCATCCTAACCCTCACCGTTAATCTAACCCTCACCTCATCCTCACCCTCACCTTAAGCCTAACACTCACCGTAAACCTAACCCTAACCCTCACCTTACCCTAAACCTAACCCTAACCCTCACACTAACCCTAACACTCACCCTAACCCTAAACCTTACACTAACCCTAACCCTAACCTTAAACCTAACCCTAATTCTAACCCTAAACCTACCCCTCACCCTACCCTCACCCTAACCCTAACCATAACTCTAAACCTCCCCCTAAACCTCAACCTAAACCTCACACTCATCCTAACCCTCACCCTCACCGTAACCCTAACCTTGACCCTTACCCTAACCTTTACAATAACCCTCACAGAAACGCTCACCCTAACCCTCAACAAAAAACGAATCCTAACCCTAACCCTCACCATAAGCCTAACCCTAACCCTCAACCTCACCCTCATCCTCACCCTAACCCTAACCCTTCCCCTCACCCTAACCCTCATCCTAACCCTAAACCTCACCCTAATCCTCACCCTAACACTACCGCTAACCCTTACCCTACCCCTCACCCTACCCTCACCCTAACCCTAACCATAACTCTAAACCTCCCCCTAAACCTCAACCTAAACCTCACACTCATCCTAACCCTCACCCTCACCGTAAACCTAACCTTGACCCTTACCCTAACCCTTACAATAACCCTCACAGAAACGCTCACCCTAACCCTCAACAAAAAACGAATCCTAACCCTAACCCTCACCATAAGCCTAACCCTAACCCTCAACCTCACCCTCATCCTCACCCTAACCCTAACCCTTCCCCTCACCCTAACCCTCATCCTAACCCTAAACCTCACCTTAATCCTCACCCTAACACTAACACTAACCCTTACCCTAACCCTCACCCTCACCCTCATTCTAACCCTAACCCTAACCCTAATCCTAACCCTCACCCTCACCTTCATCTTCACCCTAACTCTAACCCTAACCCAACCCTAACCCTCACCCTAATCCTATCCCTAAACCTAAACCTTACCTCACCCTCAACCTCACCCTAATTCTAACCCTAACCCTAAAACCTAAACCTCACCCTCATCCTAACCCTCACCCTAAATCTTACCCTCCCCGTAACCCTAAATTCAACCCGAACCCTAGCCCTCACACTAACCGTAACCCTAACCCTAACCCTCAACATAACCCTCAACCTTAACCTAACCTTAACCCTAACACTCACCATAACCCTAACCCTAACCCTAAACCTACCCCTAAACCTCAACCTCACCCTAATTCTAACCCTAACACTAAAACCTAAACTACACCCTAACCCTAACACTCACCCTAAACTTCACCCTCACCCTAATCCTCACCCTAACTCTACCACTAACCCTCACCCTAACCCTCACCCTCATTCAAACCCTAACCCTAAACCTAATCCTAACCCTAAACCTCACCGTCACCTTCACCATTACTCTAACCCTACCCAACACTTATCCTCACCCTAATACTATCCCTAACCCTAACCCTAACCCTAAACCTCACCCTAACCCTAACTGTAACCCTTACACGCACCCTCACCCTACCCTCACCATCACCCTAACACTCACCCTAACCCTAACCCTCACCCACATCCTCACATTCACCCTATACATCAACCTAACTCTAACCCTCACCCTAACCCTAACTCTAACTCTCACCCTCACACTAATCCTCACCCTAACCCTAAACCTAACCCTTACCAAACTTTCCCTCTAACTCTAACCCTACCCAAAACTAACCCTCACCTTAATCCTATCCATAACCCTAAACTTTACCCTAACCCTCATTTTCAACCTAAACCTAACCCTAACCCTAAGCCTCACCCTCATCCTAAACCTCACCCTAACCCTTACCCTCACCATACCATTAATCTTAACCCTAACCCTCACACTAAACCTAACCCTAACCCTCACCCTAAACCTTACCCTCACCGTAACCCTAAACATAACCCTAACCCTAAACTTTACCCTAACCCTAACACTAACCCTCACCCAAAGCCTCAACCGAAACCTAACCCTAACCCTAAACCTCACCAAAACCCTAACCCTAACCCTCAAACTCACCTTCAGCCTTACCCTAACCCTAACCCTACCCCTCACCCTAACACTCATCCTAACCCTAACCCTAACACTCACACTAACAGTAACCCTAACCCTAAAACTCACCCTCAACCTCACCCTCAGCCTAACCCTAACCCTAAACCTAACCCTACACCTAAACCTCAACCTCACCCTACTTCTAACCCTAAACCTAAAACCTAAACCACACCCTAATCCTAACACTCACCCTAAACTTCACCCTCACCCTAATTCTCACCCTAACCATACCACTAGCCCTTACCCTAACCCTTCCTCACCCTCATTCTAACCCAAACCCTAACCCAAATCCTAACGCTAAACCTCACCCTAATCCTAACCCTAACCCTCACCGTCACCTTCACCCTAACTCTAACCCAACCCAACCCTAATCCTCACCTTAAACATCATCCTATCCATAACTCTGAGACTAATCTTAACCCTAACCCTAACCCAAACCCAAAAGCTCATCCTAACTGTCACCGTCACCCTAATCCTCACCCTAAACATAACACTAACCCTTTCCTAACCCAAACCCTCACCTTCTCCCTCAACCTCACCCTAACCCTCACCCTCAACCTAGCCTTCACCAGAACCCTAACCCTAACCTTACACCTAACACTAAACCTAACCCTCACAATCACCCTCACACTCAAGCTCACCCTAAACCTAATCCTAACCCTAATCCTAAGCCTAACCCTCACCCTCAACGTCACCCTAATCCTAACCCTCACCTTAACCCTAAACCTCAACCTATCCCTAACCATGACCCTCAACCTAACCCTCACCCTAACTCTAACATTAAAGCTCACACTCACCTTCAGCCTAACCCTAAACCTAATGCTAATCCTAAATCTAACCCTCACACTCACCCTCACCCTATACCTAACCCTAACCCTAACATTCCCCCTCCCTCTCCCCCTCCAACTCACCCTCACCCTAACCCCATCAATAGCCCTAACCCTAACCCTAACCCTCACCCTAAACTTCATCCTCAACCTCACCCTCACCCAAACCCTTAGACTCACCCTAAACCTAACCCAAACCCAACCTTCAAACTAATCCTAAGGCTCACCCAATCCCTACCCCTCACCCTAAGCCTCATCCTAACCCTAACCCTAACCTTCACCCTGTCACTAACCCTCCCCATCACCCTAACCCTAACCCTTACCCACACCCTAACCCTCAACTTCACCCGAACTCTCACCTTAACCTAACCCTCACCCTCACCCTAAACATCACCCTAACCCTATCTCTGAGCCTAACCCTAATCCTACCCCTCACTCTAAACCAAACCCTCACCCTAAACCAAATCATCACCCTAACAATCACTGTCACCCTAATACTCACACTAAACATAACACTAAGCCTTCCTGAACACAAAACCTCACCCTCTCCCTTACCCTCACCCTAAAGCTACCCCTCAACCTAGCCCTCACCCTAACCCTCACCCTAACCTTACCTCTAAACCGAAACCTAACCTCCCCCTCCCCCTCACTCTAACCCCAACCCTCACCTTAACCCTAACCCTCACCCTAATCCTAATCCTAACCTTAATACAAATCCTAACCCTAACCCTCACTCTCACCCTCACCCTAAACCTAAACCTAACCCTAAAAATCACCCTCAGCCTCACCTTCACTCTAACCATAACAATAACCCTAAACCTAAACCTAACTCTAACCCTAACCCTCACCCTAACACTAACCCTAACCCTAACCTTCAAACTGAACCGAAACCTAAACCTCAGTCTAATCCTCACCCTCACCCTAACCCTAACCATAATCCGCTCCCTATCCCTAACCCTAAACCTAACCCTCAACCTCAATCTAGCCCTCATCCTAACCCTAACCCTAAACCTCACCCTCACCCTAACCATAACCCTCACCCTAACCATAACCCTCATCCTGACCCTAACCCTCACCCTAACCCTCACCCTAACCCTCACCCTCAACCTAACCCTCACCCTAACCGTAACCCTAAACCTAAACCTCACCCTACGCCTCACCATTAACCTAACCCTAACCTTAACCCTCACCCTCAACCAAACCCTCACCCTAAACCTTACCCTGAACCTATCCCTCACCCTAGCCCGAACCCTAACCCTAATCCTCACGCTAACCCTCAAACTAACCCTACAACTCACCATAACCCTCACGCTAATCCTAACCCTCATCCTAACACTAACCCTCTCCCTAACCCTTAACCTCACCCTAACACTAACACTAACCCTAACACTCACACTAACCCTCACCCTCACCCTAAACCTAAATCTACCCCTAACCTTAAGCCTCATCCTAACCCTTTCCCTAAACCTCACCCTAATGCTAAACCTAACCGTCAACCTAACCCAAACCCTAACCCTCACCATCACCATAAATATAACCCTAACCCTAACTCTCAGCCTAAACCTAAACCTAACCCTCACCCTAATCAGAACCCTCACCCTAAACCTTACCCTCACACTAACCTTCAACCTAACCCTTACTCTAACCCTAACCTTCACCTCAAACCTCACCCTAACCCAACCCTAAAACAAAACCTAAAACTAATCCTCACCCTAACCCTAACCCTAACCCTAAACCTCACACTAAACCTAGCCCTCAGGCTAACCCTAACCCTACCCCTCAGCCAAACACTCACCCTCACCCTAACCATAATCCTAAACCTCACCCTATCCCTAAACTTAACCCTTACACTCACCCCCACACTAGCCCTCACCCTAACCCTAACACTAACCCTAACCCTCACCCTAACCTTCACCCTCACCAAACAGTAACCCTCACCCTCAACCTAACCCTCAGCCTAAACCTAACTCTAACATTAATCCTAACCCTAAACATCAGCCTAACCATAACACTAACACTAAACCTAACCATAACCATAACCCTCAACCTAACGCTAATGCTAACCCTAACCCTCACCTTAACCCTAAACCTCAACCTATCCCTAACCATGACCCTCAACCTAACCCTCACCCTAACTCTAACATTAAAGCTCACACTCACCTTCAGCCTAACCCTAAACCTAATGCTAATCCTAAATCTAACCCTCACCCTCACCCTAAACCTCATGAAAACCCTTACCCGAACCCTAACCCGAACCCTAAATCTAACCCCAACCCTCACACTAATCCTAAACCTCAACATAACCCTAATCCTAAACTTCACCCTAACCCTCACCCTAACACTAACACTAACCTTAACCCTAACCGTCACCCTCACACTAACCCTTACCCTGACCATATCCCTCAACCTAACCGAAACCCTAAACCTAACCCTCACTCTAACCCACGCCCTAATCCTAAACCTCACCATAACCCGCACCCTAATCCTAACCCTCATTCTAACACTAACCCTCATCCTAATCCTTAACCTCACCCTAACCGTAACCATAACCCTAACTCTACCCTCAAACTAAACCTAACCTTCACCCCAAACCTAACCCTAACCCTCAACTTAACCCTCTCCCTAACCCGAAATCTAAACTTCATGCTAACCCTCACCCTAACCCTAACTCTAAACTTCATGCTAACCCTCACCCTAACCCTAAACCTAACCCTCACACTAACCCTCACCCTAACACTCACTCTAACCCTAACCCTCACTCTCACCCTAACCCTAACCCAAACCCTTACCTCACCCTAACCTTAACCCTAACTCTTACTCTAACCCTCATACTAAACCTAACCTTCACCCGAACCCTAACCCTACCCCTCAAAGTAACCCTCACCCTAACCCTAACACTAAGCCTCTCCCTAACCCAAACACTAACCCTAACCCACAACCTCAAACTAGCCCTCACCCCAAACCTAATCCTAACCCTAACCCTCACCCTAACCTTAAACTTCACCCTAAACCTCACCCTCACCCCCACCCTAACCCACACTCTAAACCTAACCCTAATATTAACCTTCACCCTCACCCTAACTCTCACCCTTAAATAACCCTAAACCTAATTCTAACCCTAATCCTGACCCTAAATCTCACCCTAATCCTAACCATCACCCTCACCCTCACACTAACCCTAATGCTAACCCAAACACTCACCCTCAACCTAACTCTCTCACCTAAAGCCTTACCCTCACCCTCACCCTAACCCTCACACTAAACCGAACCCGCACCCTAAAACTAACTCTAACACTCATCCTAACCCACACTCTATCTCTAACCCTAATCCTCATCCTCACCCTAGACCTCACCCTAACCCTAACCCAAACCATCACCCAAACCCTAAACCTCACCCTAACCCTAACTCTCACACTAAACATAACCCTCACCCTACCCTTACCCTAACCCTAACACTCACCCTCACCCTAACCCTAAACTTAACCCTAACCTTCACCCTAACCCTCACCCTAACCCTAACCCTAAACCTAACCCTAATCCTCACCCTAACACTCAACCTCACCCTAACCCTAACCCTAATCCTAACCCTCACACTAACCCTAACCCTCACACCAACCCTTACCCTACCCCTCACCCTAACCCACATCCTAAACCTTACCCTAAACCTAAGGCTCATCCTAACCCTAACCCTCAGCCGAAGCCTCACCTTCACCCGAACCCTCACCGTAAACATAAACCTAACCCTCACCCTACTCTTCACCCTTACCCTAAACCTAATCCTAAACCTCACCATCAACCTCAACCTAACCCTAACCCTCACCCTGAATCTTACCCTATCCCTAACCTAAACCTAACACTAACCCGAACCCGAACCCTAATCCTAATACTCACCCAAAGGCTAATGCTAACACTAACGCTCAAACTCAATGTAAAGCTCACCCTAACCCTAACCCTAAACCTAACCTTAAACATAACCCTCACCCTACCCATCACCCTAATCCTAATCCTAACCCTAACCCTCACCCTCACCCTAATACTCACCCTAACACTTACCCTCAACCTAACCCTCACCCTCACCCTTATCGTAACCCTCACCCTCACCCTCACCCTAACCCTAACCCTTCTCGTCACCCTCTCATCCTACCCCTAAACCTAACCCTAAAACTCAACATAACCCTAACCCTAATCCTAACCCTAACCCTCACCCTCAGCCTAACTTTAAGCCTCACCCTACCCCTTACCCTCACCCTACCCTAAACCTAACCCTAACCCTAACCCTCACCCTAACCCTAATGAACACCCTAACTGTAAACCTAACACTAACCCTAACCCTCAACCTAACCATCACATTAAAACTAACCCAAACCCTAATTGTAACCATCACCCTACACCTCATTCTAACCCTAATACTAACCCTAAATCTCACCCTCACCCTAACACTCACCAGAACCTTTAACCTCGCCCTAACCATCACCCTCACCCTAACCTAACCCTCACCATAAACCTAAAACAAACAGTAATCCTTACCCTCACCTTCACCCTAACCCTAACCCTAACCCTCAACCTAACCCTAACGCTAACCCAAAACCGCACCCCCACCCTAACCCTAACCCTAACCCTCACACTAATCCTAACCCTCACCCTAACCCTAACCATACCCCTCACCCTAACCCTCACCCTAACCCGAACACTAACCTAATCCTCACCCTAACCATAACCCTAAGAGAATCACTCACTCTAACCCTCACAGTCACACTAAACCTCAACCTAAACCTAACCCTCACCCACATCCTAACCATCACCTTAACCCTAAACCTAAACCTCACCCTAAATGTAAGCCTAAACCTAACCCTCACCCTAACCCTTACCCTCAAAAAAACATAAACCTCAACATAACCCTAACCCTAACCCTCACCATCACCCCCAAACTAAGCATAACCCTAACCCTAACCCTAACCATCACCCTAACCCTAACCCTCACCCTAACCGAACCCTCACAATAACCCTTTACCTCACACTAACCCTCACCCTAACCTATCCTTAACCCTCATCTTAAACCTCACCCTTAACCTAAACCTAACCTTCCCCTCACGCTTAACCTTAACAGTCAGCCTAACCCTAAGCCTAACCCTAACACTAATCGAAACCCTCACACTAAACCTAACCCTCATCCTCACCCTAAACCTAACCCTAAGCCTCACACTAAATGTAATCCTCACAATAACCCGAATCCTACCCCTCAGCCTAACCCTCACCCTAACCCTAACCATTACCTTAAGCCTCACCCTATCCCTAACCCTAACGCTAACCCTCACCCTCAGCCTAGCCCTCACCCTAACACTGACCCTAACCCGAACCCTTACCCTAACCCTCACCTCACCCTAAACGTAACCCTCACCCTCACCCTAACCGTAAACCTCAATCTCACTCTCACACTCACCCTCAGCCTAAACCTAACACTAACACTAATGCTAACCCTAACCCTCACCCTAACCCTCAAGCTAACTCTAACCTTAACCCTAAACCTAAACCTCACCCTAATCCTAACGCTAACCCTAACCCTCACCCTCACCCTAAAACTCACCCAAACCCTTAATCTCACAGTAACCCGAACCCTAAACCTAACCCTAAACCTCACACTAATCCTAACCCTCACCCTCACCCTAATCCTACACCTCACCCTAACCCACACCCTAACACGAACCCTAACCTTAACCATCACCTTAACACTAACTGTAATCCTCACCCTCACCCCAGAGCTCATTGTCACCCAACCCTCACCCTAATCCTAACCCTCACCCACACACTAACTCTTATCCTCACCCGAACCCTCACCCTCACACTAAGCCTCACCCTCACCCTAAACATCATCCTAACCATAACCCTCACCCTAACCCTAAACCTAGACCTCACCCTAAACCTAACCCTCACCCTAACCCTCAAGCTCACCCTAATCCTCTCCCTAACCCTAACCCTAACCCTCACCCTCAACCTCACCCTCACCCTCAGCCTAACCATAACCCTAACCCTAATCCTACCCTAACCCTAAACTTTACCCTAACCCTAACCCTAACAGTAACCATAACACTCACCCTAACCCTCACCTTAACACTATCCCTAACCCTAACACTCACCCTCACACTAACCCTCACCCTAACACTTACCCTGACCCTAACAATAACACAAACACTAAACATAACCCTCACCTTAACCCTAACCATAACCCTCACCCTCAACATCATCCTAACCCTGACCCTAACTCCAAATCTCACCCTAAACCTTACCCTAACCCTAAACCTCACCCTCATCATAACCATTTTCCTAACCCTAACCCTCAGCCTCAACCTAATCCTAAGCCTAACCTTAACCCTCACCCTCACCCTAAACCTCACCCTAAACATTACGCTCACCCTAACCCTAACCCTAACACTAACCCTCACACTAACCCTAACCCTAATCTTATCCCTAAACCTAACCATCACACTAACCCTAACCCTCACCCTAACCCTAACCCTACCTCTCACACTAACCATCACGCTAACCCTAACCCTCACCCTAACCTGAGTTCTCACCTTCACCCTCACCGTCATCCTAAACCTAACCCTACCCCTCATCCTAACCCTCATCCTAACCCTAACTCTAACCCTGACACTCACCCTAACCCTAAACCTAACCCTAACACTCACCCTCACTCTCACCCTCAGCCTAACCCTTACCCACCCACTAAACTTAACCCTCACCCTAACCTTCACCCTAAACTAACACTAACCCTAAACCTAACACTAATCCTAAGCCTAACCCTCACCCTCACTCTCACCCTAAACCTAACCCTAAAAATCACCCTCATCCTAACCCTAATCCTAACCCTAACCCTCAGCCTCTACCTAACCCTAACCCTCACCCTCACCCTAAACCTCACCCTAAACATTACCCTAACCCTAATCCTCACCCTAACACTAACCCTCATACTAACCATAACTCTAATCCTATCCCTAAACCTAACCCTCACACTAAACCTAACCCACACGCTAACCCTAACCCTACCCCTCACGCTAACCATCACCCTAACCCTAACCCTCACCCTAACACTACCTCTCACCCTCACCCTCACCCTAATCCTAAATGTAACCCTACCCCTCACCCTAACCCTCATCCTAACTTTAACCCTAACCCTGACACTCACCCTAAACCTAAACCTAACCCTAACACTCACCCTCACCCTCACCCTCAGCCTAACCCTTACCCACACCCTAAACCTTAACCTCACCGTACCCTAACCATAACCCTAACCCTAACCCTCACTCCTAAACCTAATGCTCACGCAAAACCTAACCCTAACACTAAACTTAACGCTCACCCTAACCTTCACCCTAACCCTAAGCATAACTGTAACACTAACCCTAACACTCACCCAAAACCTAACCCTAACCCTAAACCTACCCTCATCCTAACTTTCACCCTCACTCTAATGCTCACTCTAAACCTAACCCTAACCCTTTCCCTAACCCTAACCCTCACCCTCACCCAAACCCTCACCCTAACCCTCACCGTCACCCTAATCCTCACCCAAATCTAACCATAACATTTACCTAACCAAAACCCTCATTCTCACCCTCACCCTAACCCTCACACTAAAACGAACCGTAACCCACACCCTCACCCTAATCCTCACCATCACCCTAAACCTCACCCTAACCCTAAGACTCACCCACACCTTAACCCTCAATGAAAACCTCACCCTCAACTTAACCCTAACCCTCAACCTAATTCTAACCCTCACCTTAACCCTAACCCTAAACCTAAACCTCACCCTCACCCTAAACCTAACCCAAAGCTTCACCCTAACCCTCACCATCACCCTCACCCTCACCCTAACCCTAAGCGTAACCCTCACCCTCACCCTCACCCTAAACCTAACCCTAAACCTCAACCTCACACTCATTGTAACCCTAACCCTAAACCTAACCCTCAACCTCACCCAAATCCTCAACCTCACCCTAACACTCACACTAAACCTTACCCTCACACTAACCATAAACCTAACCCTAATGCTCACCCTCACACTAACCCTAACACTCACCCTCACCCTAAACCTAACACTAAGCCTAAACCTCACCCTAACCCTCACCATAACCCTATCCCTAACCCTCAACCTCACCCTAACCCTAACCCTAACCCTCATCCTAACCCTAACACTCACCCTCACTACAACCGGAAACCTAACCCTAAACCTCACACTAACCCCAAACCTAATCCTCATCCTCACCCTAACACTCACCCTCACCTTAATTCTAACCCTAACCCTAACCCTCACACTAACTCTAACCCTCATACTAACCCTTAAACTAGCTCTGAACCTAACCCTCAACATAAACCTAACCCTAATCCTAACCCTCATCCTAACCCTAACCCTCACCCTCACTCTCAACCTCAACCTAACCCTCACCCTAAACCTTACCCTCACACTGCCCTAATCCTAACACTAACCTGAACCCTCACCCTAAACCTAACACTCACCCAAACCCTAACCCTAACATTAACCCTAAACTTTACCCTAAACCTCACCCTAACCCTAACAGTAAACCTAACCCTAAACGTAACCCTCACCCTACCCCTCACCCTACCACTAATCCTAACCCTAAACCTCACCCTCACCCTAACACTCACCCTAACATTTATCATCATCCTAACACTCCCCCTCCCCCTAACCGTAACCCTAACCTAACGTCACCCGCAACCTAACCCTATCCCTCAACCTCAGCCTCGCCCTAACCCTAACCCTCACCCTCACCCTCACCATCAGCCTAACCCTAACCCTCACCCTACCCCTTACCCTCACCCAACCCTAACCCAACCCTTACCCTCACCCTAACCCTAAATCTAAACCTAACACTAACACTAATCCTCACTCTAACCCTCACCCTA
Organism: Dipodomys merriami; assembly: GCF_024711535.1. Classification (NCBI taxonomy): domain Eukaryota; kingdom Metazoa; phylum Chordata; class Mammalia; order Rodentia; family Heteromyidae; genus Dipodomys; species Dipodomys merriami. The sequence goes on along the minus strand of NW_027202482.1, from coordinate 2,473,823 downwards.
AAACTAACCCTAACCCTAACCGTAACCATCACACTACCCCTCACCCTAAACCTAACCCTAACCCTAAATCTCACCGTCACCCTAACACTCACCCTATCCCTTACCCTCGCCATAAGCTTTACCTTCACACTAAACCTCACCCTAATTCTATCCCAAACCATAACCCTCACACTCACCCTAAACCTTACCCTCACCATAAAAATCACCTTCACCTTAACCCTCAAACTAAACCTAACATAAACCCTAAGCTTCACATCCACCCTAATCATAACCATAACTCTAACACTCATACTAACCCTCAACCTAAACCTAACGCTGACCCCAAACCTAACCCTCACCCTAAACCTCACCCTAAACATTACTCTCAACCTAAGCCCAATGCTTACCCTAACCCTCACGATAACCCTAAACCTAATCTGCACCCTCAAAAAAAAACCTAACCCTAACCCTATCCCTCACACTAAACCTAACCTCACACTAACCCTAACCCTAACCCTCACACTAAAACTAACCCTCACGCTAAACCTAACCCTACCCCTTAGCCTAACCCTCACACTTACCCTAACCCTAAACCTAAACCTCAACCTAACCTTAATCCTAAACCTAACCATCACCCTCACCGTAGCCCTCACCCTAACCCTAAACCTATCCCTAACCCTCACCCTAAACCTCACCCTAAACATTACTCTCAACCTAACCCCAATGCTTACCCTAACCCTCACGATAACCCTAAACCTAATCCGCACCCTCAAAAAAAAACCTAACCCTAACCCTATCCCTCACACTAAACCTAACCTCACACTAACCCTAACCCTAACCCTCACACTAAAACTAACCCTCACGCTAAACCTAACCCTACCCCTTAGCCTAACCCTCACACTTACCCTAACCCTAAACCTAAACCTCAACCTAACCCTAATCCTAAACCTAACCCTCACCCTCACCCTAGCCCTCACCCTAACCCTAAACCTATCCCTAACCCTCACACTAAAAATAACCGTCACAATAACCCTAATCCTACCCCTCAGCCTAACCCTCACCCTAACCCTATCCATAACCTTAAGCATCACCCTATCCCTAACCCTAACCCTAACCCTCACCCTCACCCTAGCCTTCACCCTAACACTGACCCTAACCCGAACCCTCACCCTAACCCTCACCTCACCCTAAACATAACCCTCACCCTAACCGTAACCCTCACACTCACCCTCACCCTCACATTCAGCCTAAACCTACCCCTAACACTAATCTTAAGCCTAACCCTCACCCTCAACTTCAAGCTAACTCTAACCTTAACCCTAAACCAAAACCTCACCCTAATCCTAAGGCTAACCCTAACCATCAACCTCACTTTAACCCGAACACTAAACCTAAACCTAACCGTCACACTAATCCTAACCCTCACCCTAACCCTAATCCTACACTTCAACCTAACCCTCACCCTAACCCTTACCCTAACCCTAACCATCACCCTAACACTAAACCTAATCCTCACCCTCACCCCAACACTCATTGTCACCCTAACCCTCATCCAAAACTAACCCTCACTCACACACTAACTCTCTTACCCACCCTCACCCTCACCTCACACGAATCCTCACCCTCCCTGTAAACATCATCCTAACCATAACCTTCACCCTAACCCTAAACCTATCCCTCACACTAAACTAACACTCACCCTAACCCTCACGCTCACCCTAATCCTCTCCCTAACCCTTACCCTAACCATAACCCTCACCCTCACCCTCACCCTAACCCTAACCCTAACCCTAACCCTCAATCTCACCCTCACACTCAGCCTAACAATAACACTAACCCTATTCCTAACCTAACCCTAACCCTAACCTTAACCCTCACCCTAACCCTAACACTAACTTTAAGCATAACACTCACCCTAACCCTCACTTTAACACTAACACTAACCTAACCCTAACCCTCACGCTAACCATCACCCTAACACTTACCTGCACCCTAACCCTAACCCTCAAACTAAACATAACCCTCACCCTAACTCTCACCATACCCCTCACCCTAACCGTCATCCTAACCCTAACCCTACCCCCAAACCTCACCGTAAACCTAACCCTAACCCTAACCCTAACCCTCACCCTCACCCTCAGCCTAAACCTAATCCTAACCATAACCCTCAGCCTCAACCTGACCCTAACTCTAACCCTAACACTAACCCTCACCCTCACCCCCACCCTAAACGTCACCCTAAACATTACCCTCACCCTAACCCTATGCTAACCCTAACCCTCATGTTAACCCTAATCCTAAAACTCAACCTAACCCTCACCCTCACACTAACCCTAACCTTACCTCTTAGCCTAACACTCACCCTCACCCTAACCATAACCCTAAACCTCAACCTACCCGTAAACCTCACCATCACCATCACCCTCACCCTAAGACTAACCCTCACCCTAACCCTAACCCTAACCCTCACCCTAACCCTAACACTCACACTAACCCTAACCTTCACCAAAACCCTTACCTTCACACTAACTCTCACCCTAACCCTAACTTTAACCCTCACCTTAACCCTAAACCTTAACCTGACCCTAACCCTAAGCCTCACCCTCATGCTCACCTTAACCATCAGCCTAAACCTAACCCTAACCCTAACACTAATCGAAACCCTCACACTAAACCTAACCCTCACCCTAAACCTAAACCTAACCCTAAACCTCACACTAAATATACCCCTCAAAATAACACTAATCCTACACATCAGGCTAAACCTAATGCTAACCCTAACCGTAACCTTAAGCCTCACCCTATCCCTAACCCTAACCCTAACACTCACCCTCACCCTAGCCCTCACACTAACACTGACCCTAACCCTAACCCTCACCATAACCTTCAATTCACCCTAAACATAAAGCTCACCCTCACCCTAACCGTAACCCTCACTCTCACCCTCATCCTCACGCTCAGCCTATACCTAAACCTAACACTAATCCTAACCCTAACCCTCACCCTCACCCTAAACCTCACCCTAAACATTACCCTCACCCTAACACCAATGCTAACCCTAACCCTAAATCTAACCCTAACCATAATCCTCACCCTCAACATAAACCAAACCCTCACACTAAACCTAACCCTCACCCTTACCCTAACCCTTACCGTAACCCTAATCCTAATGCTAACCCTCACCCTCACCCTAATCCTCACACTAAACCTTACCATCACCCTCACCTTTACCCTCAACCTAACCCTAAACCTCAACCTAACCCTAACCCTAACCCTCACCATCACCCTCACCCGAAGCCTAAACCTACCCTAACCCTAACCCTCAACCTAACCCTAACCCTCACCCTAACCCTAACCCTCACCGTAACCCTTAACCTTACAGTAACACACAACTTAACCCTAACCTTAAAACTCAGCTCAACCCTCACCCTTAACCCAACCCTAACCCTAAACCTCACCCTCACGTTCCCCTTAACCGTCAGCCTAAACCTAACCCTAACCCTAACACTAATTGAAAACCTCACACTAAACCTAACCTTCACCCTAAACCTAAACCTAACCCTAACCCTCACACTAAATGTAACCCTCACAATAACCCTAATCCTACCCTTCAGCCTAACCCTCATCCTAACCCTAACCCTAACCTTAAGCCTCACCCTATCCATAACACTAACCCTAACCCTCACCCTCACCCTAGCCCTCACCTTAACACTGACCCTAATCCTAACCCTCACCCTAACCATCATCTCACCGTAAACGTAACCCTCACACTCACCCTAACCGTAAACCCCACCCTCCCCCTCACCCTCAGCCTAAACCTATCCCTAACATTAATCCTAACCCTAACTCTCACCCTCACCCTCAAGTTAACTCTAACCTTAACCCTAAAGCAAAACCTCACCCTAATTCTAACGCTAATCCTAACCCTCACTCTCACCCAAACCCTTAACTTCAACCTAACCCGAACACTAAACCTAACCCTCACCCTCACATTAATCCTAACCCTCACCCTAACCCTAATCCTACAACTCACCCTAATCCTCACCCTAACACTAACCATAACCATAACCATCACCCTAACACTAACCCTAATCCTCACCCTCACCCCAACTCTCATTGTCACCCTAACCCTCACCCTAATCCTAAACATCACCCACACACTAAGTCTCATCCTCACCCTCACCCTCACCCTCACACTAATCCTCACCCTCACCCTAAACATCATCCTAACTATAATCATCACCCTAACCGTAAACCTATCCCTCACCCTAACCCTAACCCTCACCCTAAACTTCCCGCTCACCCTAATATTCTCCCTAACCCAAACCCTAACCCTTACCCTAAACATAACCCTCAACCTCACCCTAACCCTAAACCTAACCCTAACCCTCACCCTCAACCTCACCCTCAACCCCAGCCTAACCATAACCCTAACCTTAATCCTACCCTAAACCTAACCTTAACCCAAATATTAACCATAACACTCACCCTAACCCTCACCTTAACACTAACACTAACCCTAACCCTCACCCTCACACTAACCCTCACCTAATCCTTACCCTCACCCTAACCCTAACCCTCACACTAAACATAACCCTCACCCTAACCCTAACAATAACCCTCACCCTAATACTCATCCTAACCCTAACCCTAACCCCAACCCTCACCCTAAAACTAACCCTAACCCTAAGCCTCACCCTAAACATCACCCTCACCCTCACTCTCACCCTCAGATTAACCCTAATCTTAAACCTAACCCTCAGCCTCAACCTATCCATAAGTGTAACCCTAACACTAACCATAAACCTCACCCTCACCCTAAACCTCACTCTAAACATTCCCCTCACAATAACTCAAAGGCTAACCCTAACCTTCATGCTAAACCTAACACTAATCCTCACCCTCAACATAAACCTAACCCTCACACTAAACCTAACTCTCACCCTTACACTAACCCTTACCCTAACTCTCACTGTAACCCTCACCTTAAACCTCAACCTAAATCTTACCCTCATCCTCACCCTCACCTTTACACTCAAACTAACCCTAAACCTCAACCTAACCCTAACTCTAACCCTCACCATCACCCTCACCCTAAGCCTAACCCTAACCCTAACCCTAAACCTCACCCTAACCCTAACCCTAACCCTAACCCTAAACCTCACCTTAACCCTTACCCTCACAGTAACCCTCACCCTAACCCTAACACCCACCCTAACTGTAATCCAAACACTAACCCTAACCCTCACCCTAACCCTCATCCTAAAACTAACCCTAACCCTAACTGTAACCATCACCTTACCCCTCACCCTAACCCTAACACTAACCCTAATCCTCACCCTCACCCCAACCCTCATTGTCACCCTAAACTTCACCCTATCCTAACCCTCACCCACACACTAAATCTCAAACTCACCCGAAAACTCAACATCACACTAATCCTAACCCTAACCCTAAACATCATCCTAACCATAACCCTCACCCTAAAACTAATCCTCAACCTAACCCTAACCCTCACCCTAACCCTCATGCTCACCCTAATCTTCGCCCTAAACCTTACCTAACCCTCACACTAAATGTAACCCTCACAATAACCCTAATCTTACACCTCAGCCTAAACCTAACCCTAACCCTAACCCTCACCCTCACCTCACCCTAAAAGTAATCCTCACCCTCACCTTCAACCTCAGCCTCAGCCTAAACCTAACCCTAACACTAATCCTAACCCTAACCCTCACCCTCACCCTCAAGCTAACTCTAACCTTAACCCTAAACCTAAACCTCACCCTAATCCTAAGGCTAACCCTAACCCTCACCTTCATCCTAAACGTCACCCAAACCCTTATCCTCAACCTATCCCGAACCTAAACCTAAGCCTAACCCTAAAACTAACCCTAACCCTCACCCTAACACTAACCCTAATACTAACCACCCTAACACTAACCCTAATCCTAACCCTCACCACAATCCTCATTTTCACCCTAACCCTAACCCTAATCTTAACCCTCACCCATACACTAACTCTCATCCTCACCCAAACGCTCACCCTCACACTAATCCTCACCCTCACACTAAACATCATCCTAACCATAACCCTCGCCCTAACCCTAAACCTATCCATGACCCTAACCCTAACCCTCACCTTAACCCTCACCCTAACCCTAACCCTAACCCTAACCATCACCCTCAAAGTCATTCACACCCTCAGCCTAACCATAACCCTAACCCTAATCCTACCCTATCCCTAACCCTAACCCTCACCCTAACCCTAAACCTAACATTAAGCATAAAACTCACCCTAACCCTCACCTTAACACACCCCCTAACCCTAAATCTCACCCTCACGCTAAACGTCACCCTAACACTTACCCTCACCTAACCCTAACCCTCACACTAAACATAACCCTCAACCTAACCCTAAACATATCCCTCACCCTAACACTTATATTAACCCTAACCATAACCATAACCCTCACCATAAACCTAACCCTAACCCTAACCCTCACCCTAAACCTCACCCTCACCCGCACCCTCAGCCTAACCCTAATCCTAAACCTAACCCTCAGCCTCAACCTAAAGCTAACTCTAACCCTAACCTAACCCTAACCGTAACCCTCACCCTCACCCTAAAACTCACCCTAAACATTACCCTCACCCTAACCCCAATGCTAACCCTAACCCTCACGCTAATCCTAACCATAATCCTCACCCTCAACATTAACCTAACCCTAACCCCAACCCTCACACTAAACCTAACCCTCACCCTTACCCTAACCCTTACCGTAACCATAACCCTAAACCTAACCCTCACCCTCACCCTAATCCTCACCCTAAAACTTACTCTCACCCTCACCTTTATCCTCAAACTAACCCTACACCTCAACCTAACCCTAACTCTAACCCTCACCATCACCCTCACATTCACCCCAAGCCTAACCCTAACCCGAAACCTAACCCTAACTCTCACCCTAACCCTAACCCTCACCATCACCCTCACCCTCACCCTAACCCTTACCCTCATGCTAACTCTCACCCTAAGCTAACCTTAACCTTCACCTGAACCCTCACCCTTAACCTAAACCTAGCCCTAATCCTCACCTTCACGCTCACCTTAACTGTCAGCCTAAAGCTAACCCTAACCCTAACTCTAACAGAAAACCTCACACTAAACCTAACCCTCACCATAAACCTACACCTAACCCTAACCCTCACACTAAATGTAACCCTCACAATAACCCTAATCCTACCCCTCAGCCTACCCCTCACCCTAACCATAACCATAACCTTAAGCCTCACCCTATCCCTAACCCTAACCCTAACCTTCACCTTCACCCTAGCCCTCCCAATAACACTGACCCTAACCCTAACCCTCACCCTAACCCTCACCTCACCCTAAATGTAAACCTCACCTTCACACTAAACCTCAGCCAAACCCTTACCTTCACCCTAACCATAACCCTAACATTAAAAATAACACTCACCCTAACCCTCACCTTAACACTAACCCTAACCCTAACCCTCACCCTCACGCTAATCCTATCCCTAACCCTAACCCTAAACATAATCCTAACCCTAAATCTTACCCTCACCCTACCCTAACCCTAACACTAACAGGAACTCTTACCCCAACCCTGACACTCACCCAAAACCTAACCCTAACACTAACCCTAACCCTCACACTAAACCTCACACTAACTCTAACCCTAAACCTTACCCTAAAACTAACCCTCAACCTACCCCTCACCCTAACCATGATACTAACCCTAACCCTCACCCTCACCCTAATATTCACCCTAACACTTACCCTCACCCTCACACTCACCCTAACCCTAACCCTAACCCTAACCCTCACTTTTACCCTAACCTTAACCTTCACCCTAACCTTAAACCTCACCCAAACCCTAATGCTAAACCTAATCGTCACCCACAGACTAACCGTCTCCCTAACCCTTACCCTCACCCTAAACCTCACACTAACCCTAAACCTCACCCGAACCCTCACACTAACCTTCACCCTAACTGTAACCCTAACCTTCACCCTAACCCTCACTCTAACCTTAACCTTAACCCGCATCCTAAATCTAACCCTAAACGTAACCCTAAACCTAACCCTCACCCTAATCCTCACCCAAACCATTAACTTCACCCTAAACCTCAGACTAACCCTAAACTTTACACTAACACTAGCCCTTACCCTCACCCTACCCCTAACACAAACCCTAACCCTAACCGTAACACTCACCCTCATCCTCACCCTAAACCTTACCCTCACCCAAACCCTCACACTCACGCTAACCCTCACCCTCAACCAAAATATCACGCTAACCCTAACCCTCACTCTAACCCAAACCCTAACCCTCACCCTAACCCAAACCCTCCCAATAACCCTCACACTCAACCTAATCCTCAACCCACCCCTAACCCTAAACCTAATCCTAACACTAAACTTCACCCTCTCCCTCACCCTCACCCTCACTTAACCCTAACCCTAACCTAACCCTCACCCTAACTCTAACCCTCACCCTCACCCTAACCCTAACCCTAACCCTCACCCTTACCCTAAACCTAACCCTCACACTAATCCTAACCCTAACCCTAACCCTAAACCTACCGCTCACCCTACCTCTCACCGTAACCCTAACCCTAACCCTAATCTTCACCATAAACGTTACCCTCACCTAACTCTCATCCTAAACCTAACCCTAACACTAATACTAACCCTCACCCTGGCCCTTACCCTAACCCTAACCCTAACCATAAGCCTAACCTTAAACATCACCCTAACCATAACGCTCACCCTGACCCAAACCATCACCCTAACCCTTAACGTCACCCTAATCCTCATCCTAAACCTAAACTAACCCAAACCCTCACCCTCACCCTAAACTTCACCCTCACTCTAGCCAGCACCCTAACCCTAATCCTAACTTTAACCCTTACACTAAACCTAACCCTCACCCTCACCCTAACCCTCACCCTAACCCTACCCCTAACTCTAACCCTCACCCTAACCCTCACCCTCACTCTCACACTAACCCTACCTCTCACCCTCACCCTCAGCCAACCTTCAGCCTAACCCTAACCCAAAACTTAATCCTACCCTTAACCCTCAACCTTACCCTCACCCTCACCCTAACGCTAGCCCTCAACCTCACCCTCACCCTCACCCTCACCCTTACCCTAACCCTAATCCTCAACCTAACCCTATCCATCACCCTAACCTAATACTAACCCTAATCCTCACCCTCAGACTAACCCTCTCCATAACCCTTACTCGCACCCTAAAACTTACCTACCGCTAAATCTCACCTCACAGTCAGCCTAATGCAAACCCTCAGCCTAACCCTAAACCTAATCCTCACCCTCACCCTCACCCTCACCCTATCCCTAACCATCAGCCTAACCCTAACCCTGACCCTAAACCTCACCCTAACCCTCACCGTCACCGTAACCCTCACCCTAAAGCAAACCCTCATCCACACCCTAACCCTTACCCTCACCCTAACACTCACCCTCACACTAACCCCCACTCTCACCCTAAACATCACCCTAACTCTAACCCTCACCCTAACCCTAATGCTAACCTCCACCCTAACCCTAACCTTAACTCTCACCCTCACCCTCACCCTAAGCCTAAACCTAACCTAAGATTAACTCTAAAGCTAATTCTCACCCTCACCCTCACGCTCAGCCTAACACTAACCCTAACCCTAAACCTCACCCTAACCCCCACCCTCACACTAACCCTCATCCTCACCCTAACCCTTACCGTCACCCGAACACTCACCCTCAAACTAACCCCCACTCTCACCCTAAACATCACCCTAACACTAACCCTCACCCTAACCCTAACCCTAACCCCCACCCCAACCCTAACCTTAACTCTCACCCTCACACTCACCCTAATCCTAAACCTAACCAAAGATTAACTCTAAACCTAATTCTCACCCTCACCCTGACCCTCACCCTCAGCCTAACACTAACCCTAACCCTAAACCTCACCCTCACCCTAACCCTCACACTAACCCTCACCCTCACCCTAACCCTCATCCTCACCCTAACTCTCACCCTAACCCTAAACTTCACCCTGACCCTAACCCACACCCTAACCCTAATCCTTACCCTAACAGTAACTCTAACCCTAACCCTAACAGTCACACTAAACGTAACAATCACCCTAACCCAAACGCTAACCCTAACCTTATCATTCACCCCCACCGTCAACCTTACCCTCACTCTAACCCTAACCCTAACCCTAATCCTAACCCTAACCCTCATCCTAATGCTCACCCTAAACCTAACCCGAACCCTAACCCTCACATAACTCTAAAACTAACAATAACCCTAACCCTAACTCTAACCCTAAACCTCACCCTAACCCTAAACCAATCCCTCACCCTAACCCTAAACCTAACCCTATCCCTTACCCTAACCCTAACCCTAAACCTTACCCACATGCTAACTCTAACACTAACCCTAAACATCACACTAAACCTATCCCTCACCCTTACCCTAACCCTCACCCTAACCCTAAGCCTAACACTAACACTCACCCTTACCCTAATCCTCAACCCAAACCTCACCCTCACCCTCACCTTTACCCCCACACTAAGCCTAACCCTCAACCTAACCATAAAGCTAACCTTCACCATCACACTCACCCTCAGCCTAACCCTAACTGTAACCCTAATCCTAACCCTAACCCTCACCCTCAACCTCAACCTCAGCCTCAGCCTTAACTTTACACTAAACCTAACCCTAACACTCACCCTAACCCTAACACTCACCCTAAACTTAAACCTAACCCTCACACTCACCCTCACCCTAAACCTAACCCTAACCCTAATCCTCACCCTAACACTTACCCTAACCCTAATACTAACGCTAACACTCACCCTCACATTAACACTCACCCGAACCCTTACCCTCACCCTCACCCTAACCCTAACCCTAACCCTAACCCTTACAGTAAACCTAACACTCAACCAAACACTAACCCTAACCCTAACCCTATCCGTCACACTAAACCTAACCCTCACGCAAAACTAACCCTACCCCTGAGCCTAACAATCACACTAACCCTAACCCTAATGCTAAACCTCACCCTATCCCTAACCCTAAACCTAACCCTAACACTCACCCTCATATTCACCCTCACCCTCAGCCTACCCCTAACCCTAAACCTAATCCTAACCCTAAACTTCATCCTGACCCTCACCTTAACCCTAACCCTAACCCTAACCCTAAACCTAACCCTCAACCTACCCCTAACCCTAACCCTAACCCAAATCTTTAACCTAAACTTTACCCTCACCCTAACTCTCATCCTAAACCTAAACCTAACACTAATCCTAACCCTCACCCTAACCCTAACCCTCACCTTAAACATCACCCTAAACCTCATCCTAACCATAACCCTCACCTTCATCCTAACACTCACCCCAACCCTTACCCTCACCCTAACCGTAACACTAAACCTAACCATCATATTAACCCTAATCCTCACCCTGACCCTAACCCAACCATTCACCCTAACCCTCACACTAAACTTAACACTAATACTCACCCTAAACCTTAATCCTAACCATTATCCTCACCCTCACCCTAACCCTCACCCTAACCCTACGGCTCAGCCTAAGCATAACCCTAACCCTATTCCTCACCCTCAAACTCACGCTAAACCTTACCCTAAACCTTAACAAAAACCTCAACCTAACCTTCACCCTAAAACTTATCCTCAATCTAACCCTAACCCTCACAATAACCCTAATCCTAACCCTCTCCTTAACTTTCACCCTCACCCTTACCCTCAGTCTAACCCTCACCCTAACCCTAACCCTAACACTAACACTCCCCCTAACCCTCACCCTCACCCTCACGCTAACCCTAACCCTAATCATCACTCTAACCCTCACCCTAATCTTAACCCTAATCCTATCCCTATTCCTCAACCTCACCCTTACCCTAAATGAAAACCCAAACCTAACCCTAACCCTCACCCTCAACCTAACCCTAACTCTAAATCTCACTCTAACCCTAAACCTCACACTAAACCTCACCCTAACCCTCAAACTAACCCTAACTCTAACCCTAACCCTCAACCTCATCCTAACCCTAACCCAAACCCTAACCCTGACCCTAACCCTCACCATAACGCTAACCCTAACCCTAACCCTCACCTTCTCCCTAATCCTCACCCGCACCCGAAACATCACCCTAACTGTAACCCTCTCCCTAATCCTAAACCTAAATCTCACCCTAAAGCAAACCCTCACCCTAAAGTTCACCCTCACCCGAATCCTCACCCTAACCCTCAAAATAACCCTTACCCTAACCCTAACTCTCATCCTCACCCTCACCCTCAGCCTAAGCCTCATCCTAACCCTAAGCTGAACCCTAACTCTAACCCTCACACTAGACTTCACCCTAACCTTAAACCTAATCCTAACCCTTACCCTCAACGTAACCTTCAGACTAACAATTACCCCCACCCTCACCCTAACCCTAACCCTCACACTTACCCTAACCCTCACCCTAACCATAACCCTCATAATAACCCTAACACTACCCCTCTCCCTAACCCTAACCATAACCCTAAGTCTAACACTCACAATAATCCTCACCCTCACACTAACCCTCACGGTCACCCTAACCCTCACCCTCACCCTAACCCTCACCCACACCCTAACCCTCACTTTGATCCGAACTCTCACCCTCACCCTAACCCTCTCCCTCACCCTAAATATCACCCTAACCCTAACTCTCAGCCTAACCCTAACTCTAACCCTCACCCCAACACAAAACCTCACCGTAACCCTCACCCTAACCCTCACCCTAAACCTTACCCTCACCCTAATACTCACACTAACCCTATACGTCGCCCTCAACTTCAACCTCAACCTAAACCTAACCCTAACCCTAACCCTCAACCTAAACCTCACCCTAACCATAACCCTCACCCTAAACCTACCCCTACCACTACCCCTCACCCTCACCCTCACCTTCACCCTAAACCTTACCCTCACCCTAAGACTCACACTAAACCTAACTGTAACCCTAACCCTAACCCTCAACCTAAACCCCACTGTAACCCTAACCCTAACCCTAACCCTAACCCTAACACTAAACATCACCCTAAACCTCACTCTCACCCTAACACTAACCCTCACCTTCATCCTAACCCTCACCCTAAACCTCACCCTCACCCTAACCCTATCCTTAACCCTAACCCTAAACCTAACCCTCAGACTAAACCTAAAGCTCACCCTAAACCTAACCCTAATCCTCAGCATACCTCTCATCCTACACCTAATACTCACCCTAATCCTAAACCTAACCCTAACACTCACCCTCATCCTAACCCTCACGGTCACCCTAACCCTAACCCTAACCCTAATGCTCACCCTCATCCTAACCCTCACGGTCACCCTAACCCTAATGCTCACCCACCCCCTAACCATCAACCTCACCCTCACCCTCACCCTAAACCTACCCCTCACCATAACCCTAACACTAATCCTAACCCTTACCTAACCGAAACCCTACCCTCACCCTCACCCTAACACTAACCCTAACCCTTATCCTAATCCTAACCCTCACCCTAACCCTCACTGTCACACAAATCTTCACCCTAAACCTAACCCTAACATGTACCTAACCCAAACCTTCACCCTAACACTCACCCTAAAGCCCACCCTCACGCTAAACATAACCCTACAAATACCCCTCATCCTAATCTTCACACTAACACGAACCCTAAACCACACCCTCACCCAAACCCTCACCGTCACCCTAACCCTAAGACTCACCCACAACCTAAACCTCACCCAAAACCTCACCCTCACCGTAGCCCTAGTCCTCAGACTAATTCTAACCCTAACCTTAAGCCTAAACCTAAACCTAACCCTCACCCTCACCTTCCCCCTCACCTTAACACTAATCCGAAACCTCACCCTAACCCTAACACTCACCCTAACCCTCACCGTAACCCTCTCCCGCACCTTAACCCTAGCCCTCACCCACACCCACACCCTAAACCAAAACCTCACCCTTACCCTCACCCTAAGGCTAACACAAACCCTAACCCTCACCCTCACCCTAAACCTCACCCTAACACTCACCCTCATCCTAACCCTCACCCTAAACCTACTACTAACACTAAAACTAAATCTGACCCTCACCATCACCCGAAGGTTAACCCTAATCATTACCCTAACCATCACCCTCATCCTCACCCTAACCCTAAGCCTAACCCTCACCCTATCCGTCACCCTCACCCTAAACCTATTCCTCACCCTCACCCACACCCTAACCGTAACCCTAAACCTAAACCTAAAACTAACCCTCGACCTATGCCTAACCCTACCCCTAAACCTAACCCTTACCCTCACCCTAATCCTAAACCTAACCCTCTCCCTAAACCTCACATTCAGCCTAACACTTACCCTAACACTAAACCTCACCTGCACCCTCACCCTCACCCTAACCCTAAACCTCACCCTAACCTTCACCCTCATCTTCACCTTCACCCTAACCCTAATCCTAAAACTCACACCATCCCTAACCCTAGTCCTTATCCTCAGCCTAACCCTAACGCTAACCCTAACCCTAAACCTCACACTAACCCTAACCCTCAACCTAACCCAAACCTTCACCCTCACCCTCACCCTCACCCTAACCCTTACCCACACCCTAACCATAACTCTAAACCTAACGCTAACCCACACACTAAACCTAACCCTCACCCTAATCATAACCCTAAGCCTGACCTTAACCCTCACCCGCAACCTAAAACTCACCCTAAACATAACCCCAACTCTAATCCTCAAATAACTCTAAAGCTAACAATAACCCTAGCCCTAAAACTAATGCTAAACCTCACATTAACCCTAACCCTAACCCTCACCCTAAACTTAACCCTAATCCTAAACCTCTCCCTAATCCTAACCCTAATCCTCACCCTCACCCTAACCCTAACTCTAACCCTAAAACTCACACTAAACCTATCCCTCACCCTCACCCTAATCCTCACCCAAAATCTTACCTTCACCCTCACCCTTACCCTCACACTAACCCTAACCCTCAACCTAACCCTAAACCTAACCCTCACCATCACCTCACCCTCAGCCTAACCCTAAACCTCACTCTAATCCTAACCCTAACCCTCACCCTCACCCTCACCTTAACGCTCAACCTCACCATAACACTAACCCTAAACCTAACCCTCACCCTATCCCTAACGCTCACCCCAAAAACCCTAACCCTCACCTTCACCCTCACCCTAAACCTAACCCTAACCCAAGCCCTCACCCTCACCATCACCCTAACCCTCACTCTAACCCTAAACATCACCCACACCCTAAACCTCACCCTCACCAGAATCCTTACCATCACCCTATTCATAAACATCACACTAAACTGAACCCTCACCCTAACTCGAACCCCAACCCTCACCCTAAACATAACCCTCACCCTCAACCTCCCATTCCACTAAGCCTAACCCTCACCCTAACGCTAACCATAACCCCAACCCTCACCCTAACTTTAACCCTAACACTCATCCTATCTCTAACCCTCACCCTAATCCTAACCTTAAACCTCAACTTCACCCTAACCCTCGCCTTAACCCTAACCCTCACCCCCACCCTAACCGTCACAGTCAAGCAAACACTCACTCTCACACTAACCCACACCCTCAAACTAAACATCACCCTAACCCTAACCCTCACCATAACCCTAACCCTAAACCTCACCCTAACGCTAACCCTATCCTTCACACTAACCCTCACCCTAAACCTAACCCTAACCCTAACCCTCACCCTGAGCCTAACCCTATCCCTCACCCTAACCCTTACACTAAACCTAACACTAACTTTCACATTTATCCTCACCCTTAACCTAACCCTAACCCTCACCTAAACTGTCAACCTCACGCTAACGCACACCCTCACCCAACACATCACGCTAACCATAACTCTCACCCTAACCCTAACCCTAACCCTCACCATAACCCTAAATCTCAAACTCAACCTAATCCTCATCCTAAACATAACACTAACCCTTACCTAACCCAAACCCTCACCCTCAACCTAACCCTCACAGTCAACATAGCCCTCAGACTAACCCTAAGCCTAACCCTCAACCTAACCCTCACCCTCAACCTCACCCTCACCCTCACTTTCACTTTAACCCTCACCCTAACCCTTACCCTCACCCTAACCCTAACCCTAACACTAACACTAAGCCTAAACCTCACACTAACCCTAAACCTCACCCTAACCCTAACCCTAACCCTCACACTAACCCTCATCCTGACCTTAATCCTCACCTTAACCCTAACCCTAACCCTAACCCTCACCCTCACACTAACCCTCACGGTTACCCTAACCCTAACCCTAACCCTAACGCTCACCCACACCCTAAACCTCAACCTCATCCTCATCCTCACCCTAAACCTCACCCTTAACCTAGCCCTCACCACAACCGTAACACTAACCCTAACACTTACCTAACCGAAACCCTCACCCTCACCCTATCCCTAACCCTCACCCTCACCCTAACTCTTAACCTCACCCTAACCCTCACGCTAACCCTAATACTCACCCTCACCCTACCTATAATCCTGAATCTCACCCTAATCCTCACTCTAACCATAACCCTAACCTTTACCTAAGCGAAACCGTCACCCTCACCCTAACCCTAACCCTCATCCTAACCCTAACTTTAATCCTAACACTCACCCTAACCCTAACACTAAATCTCACTGACACCCAAACGCTAAACCTTACCCTAAAACTTATCCTCACCCTACCCTAAGCCTAAACCTAAACCTATCCCTAACACTCACCAAAACCTTAAGCCATATGCTAACCCTAACCCTTACTCTAACCCTCACCCAAACCCTAAGACTAACACTAAACTTAACCCTCACCCTAACCCTAAACCTAACCCTAACCTACACCCTACCCCTCACCATAAGCCTAACCCTAAACCTAACCCTCACCCTAACCCTAACCCTATCAATAACCCTAACCCTAATACTCACCCACACCCTAAACCTAACCCTCACCCTCATCTTCACCCTCACCCTAATCCTAAAACTACCACTCACCCTAGCACTCATCCTAACCCTAACCCTATGTCTAACACTAACCCTAACACTAATCCTAACACTTACCCTCACCCTCACCCTCACCCCTAAGCCTAACCCTAACCCTCACCCTAACCCTTACCCTCACACTACCCTAAACCTAACCCTAACCCTCACCCTAACCCTAACACTCACCCTAAACCTAACCCTTACACTAATCCAAACCTAACCTTGACCCTCACCCTAAACCTACCCCTCAACCTACCCTCACCCTAACCTTAACCATAACTCTAAACCTCACCCTCACCTAACACTCAACCTAAACCTTAGCCTAACCCTAACCCTCAACCTCACCCTAACCCAAACACTAACCCTCACCTTAAACCTCACCCTAAACCTCACACTCACCCTAACCCTCACCCTCATCGTAACCCTAAACTTAACCCTAAACCTAACACTCACAATAATCTTAACCCTCACCCTAACCCTAACCCTCACCCTTACCCTCAACATAAACCTAATCCTAACCCTAACCATCACCATAACCCTAAACCTAACCCTCAATCTCACCCTCATCCTCACCCTAACCCTAAACCTTCCCCTCACCCTAACCCTCATCCTAAACCTAACCCTCACCATAATCCTCACCCTAACCCTACCACTAATCCTCACCCTAACCCTCACCCTCAAACTCGTTCTAAACCTAACCCTAACACTAATCCTAACCCTAACCCTCACCCTAACCTTCACCTTAACTCTAACCCTAACCCTCAACCTAATCCTATCCCTAAAACTAAACTTTACCTCACCCTCACCATCACCCTAATTCTAACCTTAACCCTAAAGCCTAAACCTCACTCTAACCCTAACACTCACCCTAAATTTCACCCAAACCCTCATTCTCACCTTAACCCTAACCCTAAACCTCACCATCATCCTAACCCTCACCCTAACCCTAATCCTAACCCTCACGATAACCCTCAACCTAAACCTAACCCTAACCCGAACCCTCACCATAACCCTAACCCTAACCCTCAATCTCACCCTCATCCTCACCCTAACCCTAACGGTACCCCTCACCCTAAACCTCATCCTAACACTAACCCTAACCCTAACACTCACCCTAACACTAACCCTAACCCTAAACCTCACCCTCAACCTCACCCTCAACCAAACCCTAACCCTAACACTAATCCTACAGCTAAAACTCAACCTCACCCTAATTCAAACCCTAACCCCAAAACATAAACCAAACTCTAACCCTAACACTCACCCTAAACTTCACCCTCAGCCTTATTCTCACCCTAACCCTACCACTAACACTTACCCTAACCCTCACCCTCACCCTCATTCTAACCCTAATCCTAACCCTAACCCTAATCTTAACCCTAACCCTCACCCTCACCTTCACCCTAACTCTAACCCTAACCAACGCTAACCCTAACCCTAAACCTATCCACAACCCTAAACGTTAACCTAACCCTCATTCTCACCCTAACCATAACCCTAAGCCTCATCAACATTCTAAACCTTACCCTAACCCAGACCCTCACCATACCCCTAAACTTAACCCTAACCCTAACCCTCACACTAACCCTAACCCTCACCCTCACCCTAACCCTTACCCTCACCATAACCCTAACCTTGACCCTAACCCTAACCCTCACCCTAATCCTAACACTAATCCTCACCCAAACCCTGAACCTTAACCTAACCCTATCCCTAAGCCTCACCCTAACCCGAAACCTAACCCTCAATCTCACCCTCATCCTCTCCTAACCCTAAACCTACCCTTCACCCTAACACTCACCCTAACACTAACCCTAACCCTAAACCTCACCCTCAATCTCACCCTCCGCCTAACCTAACCATACCTGTAATCCTAACCCTAAACCTCACCCTCACCCTAATTCTAACCCTAACACTAAAATCTAAACCTCACCCTAACCCTGACACTCGCCCTAAACTTCACCCTCACCCTAATCCTCACCCTAACCCTACCACTAAATCTTACCCTAACCCTCACCCTCACCCTCATTCTAACCTTAACCCTAACCCTAATCCTAACCCTAAACCTCACCCTCACGTTCACCCTAACTGTAACCCTACCCAACCCTAACTCTCGCCCTAAATCTATCCCTAACCCTAAACTTTAACCTAACCCTCATTCTCACCCTAACCCTAACCCTAAACCTCAGCCTCATCCTAACCCTCACCTTAACCCTTACCTTATCCTTCACCCTAACCCTAACACTCACACTAATCCTAACCCTCACCCTAACCCTAACCCTAACCCTCACCCTAACCCTCAACCTAAACCTACCCCTCACCCTACCCTCACCCGAACCCTAACCATAACTCTAAACCTCACCCTCACCTAACACTCACCCTAAACTTTAGCCTAAACCTGACCCTCAACCTCACCCTAACCCAAACACTAACCCTCACCCTAACCCTCACCCTCACCCTAACCCTCACCCTAACCCTCATCCAAACCCTAACCCTAACACTAACACTCACGCTAACACTAACCCTATCCCTAAACCTCACCCTCAACCTCACCATCAGCCTAACCCTAAACCTAACCATAATCCTAACCCTAAACCTCACCCTCACCCTAATTCTAACCCTAACCCTAAAACCTAAACTTCAGCCTAACCCTAACACACACCCTAAATATCACCCTCACTGTAATCCTTACCCTAACCCTACCACTAATCCATACCCTAACCCTCACCCTCACCCTCATTCTAAGCCTAACCTTATCCCTAATCCTAACTCTAACCCTCACCCTCACCTTCACCCTAACTCTAACACTAACCCAACCATAAACCTCACCTAATCCTATCTCTAACCCTAAACTTTACACTAATCTTCATTCTCACCTTAACCCTAACCATAAACCTCACCCTCATTCTAACCCTCACCATAAACTTTACCCTTACCATAATCCTAACCTTAACCCTGACCCTAACCCTCACCCTAACCCTTACACTAACCCTCACTGAAAACCTCAACCTGAACCTAACCCTAAAACTAACCCTCACCCTAAACCTAACCCTAACCCTCAATCTCACCCTCATCCTCACCCTAACCCTACCCCTACCCCTCACCCTAACCCTCATCCTAAACCTAAACATAACCCTAACACTCACCCTAACACTAACTCTAACCCTTAACCTCACCCGCAGCCGAACCCTAACCCTAAACCTAAAACTAACCCTAAACCTCACCCTCACCCTAATTCTAACCCTAACCCTAAAAACTAAACTTCACCCTAACCCTAACACTCACCCTAAACTTCACCCTCACCCTAATCCTCACCCTAACCCTACCACTAACCCTTAGCCTAACCCTCACCCTCCCCTTCATTCTAACCATAACCCTAACCCTAAACCTAACCCTAACCCTTACCCTCACCTTCACCATAATTCTAACTCTACCCAACCCTAACCCTCACCCTATTCCTATCCCTAACCCTAAACTTTACCCTAACCCTCATTCTCAACCTAACCCTAACCCTAAACTTCACCCTCATCCTAACCCTCACCCCAACCCTTACCCTCACTGTAAACCTAACCTTAACCCTAACCCGAACCCTCACACTAATCCTAAAACTCAGCCTAACCTTAACCCTAACCCTCACCCTAACCCTCAACCTAAACCTAACACAAATCCTTACCCTCACCATAACCCTAATACTAACTGTCAATCTCAGCCTCATCCTCACCCTAACCCTAATCCTACCCCTCACCAGAACCCTCATTCGAACACTAACCCTAACCCTAACACTCACCCTAACACTAACCCTAACCCTAAACCTCACCCTAAAACTCACCCTCAGCCTAACCCTAACCATAACCCTAATCCTAACTCTAAACTTCACCCTTACCCTAATTCTAACCCTAACCCTAAATCTAAACCTCACCCTAAGCCGAACACTCACCTTAAACTTCACCCTCACCCTAATTCTGACCCTAACCCTCACCCTCACCTTCACCCTAACTCTAACCCTAACCCAACGCTAACCCTCACCCTAATCCTATCCCTAACCCTAAACTTTACATTAAATCTCATTCTCACCCGAATCCTAACCCTAATCCTAACCCTCACCCTAACCCTCATACGAACACTAACGCTAACCCTAAACCTCACCCTCACCCTAAACCTCCCCCGAACCCTGACCCTAACCCTAACCCTAACCTACACACTAATACTAACCCTAATCCTAAACCTAACCCTAAATTTCACCCTAACCCTAAACCTAACCCAAACCCTCATGCTAACTCTAAAGCTAACCCTAATCCTCATGCTCACACTAAACCTCACCGTCACCCTAACCCACACCTTAACCCTAACCCTCAACCACAACCTCAAACTCACTCTCAACCGAACCCTCACCCTCACCCGAAACATGACCCTAAACTGAACCCTCTCCCTAACCCAAACCCTAACCCTCACCGTAAATCTAACCCTCACCTCAGCCTCACCCTCACCCTAACGCTAACTCTAACCCTACCCCTCAGCCTAACCCTCACCCTAACCCTAACCCTCACCCACAACCTGACCCTAATACTTACCATAACGAAGATCCTAAACCTGACCATCAGCCTAACCATCACCCTAACCCTTACCTTTACCCTAACCCAAAAACTAACCCTAACCCTAACCTTCATACTAACCATAAGGCTCACCATAAGCCTAACCCTAACACTAAACCTAAACCTCACACTACTCTCACCCTAACCATAACCCTAATCCTACCGCTAATCCTAACCCTCACCCTACAACTCAGCCTAACCCTAAACCTAAACCTAACCCCCACCATCACCCTAAACCTTACTCTAAAGCTTATCCTCAACGTACCCTAAGCCTATCCCTAAACCTAACCCTAACACTCATCCAAACCCTAAGCCTAATGCTAACCCTAACCCATACCCTAACCCTCACCCAAACCCCATGCCTAACACTAACTGTAACCCTCACCCTAACCCTCACCCTAACACTAAACATAAACCTAAAACTTGCCCTAACCCTCATCCTAACCCTAACACTAAACCTAACCCTCACCCTCACCCTAACACTCACCCTAACCCTTAACCTCATGCTAACCCTCACCCTCACCCTAACCCTAACCCTAACCCTCACCCTAACCCTCACCATAACCCTAACCCGAACCATAACCCTCACCCTCACACTAACCCTCTCCCTAACCCTAACCCTAACCCTCACCCTCACCCTAACCCTAACTCTCACCCTCACCTTCACCCTCACCTTAATCCTAACTATACCACTCACCCTAACCCTCATCCTAACCCTAACCCTAAGACTAAAACTAACCGGAACACTAACCGTAACATTTACCCTCACGCTCACCTTCACCCCTCAGCCTAACCCAAAATCTCACCGGAACCCTTACTCTCACCCTAACCTAACCCTAACCCTAACCCTCACACTAACCCTAACCCTCACCCTAACCCGAACCATTACACTAACCCTAAACCTAACCTTAACCCTCACCCTAACCCTAACCCTAACCCTACACCTCACCCTACCCTATCCCTAACCATAACTCTAAACCTCACCCTCACCATAACACTCACCCTAACCCTTAGCTTAACCCTAACCCTCAAACTCACCCTAACCCGACCCCTAACCCTCACCCTAAACCTCACACTCACCCTAACCATCACCCTCATCATAACCCTTACCCTCAGCGTAACCCTAACCTTAACCCTAACCCGAACCCTCACACTAATCCTAACCCTCACCCTAACAATAACACTCACCCTAACACTAACCCTAACCCTAATCCTAACCCTAAACCTCAACCTCACTCTAATTCTAACCCTAACACTAAAACCTAAACCACATCCTAGCCCTAACACTCACCCTAAACTTCACCCTCACCCTAATCCTCACCCTAACCCTACCACTAACCCTTACCCTAACCCTCAACCTCACCCTCATTCTAACCCTAACCCTAACCCTAATACTAACCCTAAACCTCACCCTCACCTTCACCCTAACTCTAACCCTAACCCAACCCTAACCCTCACCCTAATCCTATCCCTAACTCTAAACTTTACCCTAAACCTCATTCTCACCAGAAACCTAACCCTAACACTAACCTTCACCCTAAACCTCACCCGAACACTAACGCTAACCCTAAACCTCACCCTCCCCTAAACCTCACCCTAACCCTTATCCTCACACTAACCCTAACTCTTACCTTCACACTAATCCAAACCCTAACACTAACCCTAAACCTAAATTTCACCCTAACCCTCACCCTAACCCTAAACCTAACCTAAACCCTCACACTAACTCTAACCTTAACCCTTAACCCTAACACTCATGCTCACACTAACATTCACCGTCACACTAACCCTCACCCTTACCCTAACCCTCAACCACCTGAAACTCACCCTCAGCTGAACCCGAACCCGAATCTGAAACATCACCCTAAACCGAACCCTCTCCCTAACCCTTACCCTAACCCTCACCGTAAATCTAACCCTCACCTCACCCTTACCTTCACCCTAACCCTAACACTCACCATAAACCTAACCCTAACCCTAAACCTAACCTTAACCCTAAACCTAACCCTCACCCTAAGCCTAACCCTAAGTCTAACCCTAAACCTCACCCTCACCCTAAGCGTAACCCTAACCCTCACCCTCATCCTCACCCTCACCCTAACCCGAACTCTAACCCTACCCCTCAGCCGAACCCTCACTCTAACCCTAACCCTCACCTTCAACCTGACCCTAATCCTTACCCTAACCCTGATCCTAACCCTCACCATCACTGTAACCCTTACCCTCACCCTAACCCAAAACCTAACCCTAACCCTAACCCTCACCCTACCACTCACCCTAACCGTAACACTGAACCTAATACTAACTGTAACACTAACTCTAAACCTTACCCTCACCCTCACCCTCACCCTTCAGCCTACACCTAACTCTCACCCTAACCCTTAACCTCTCACTACGCTAACCCTAAACCTAACCTTCACACTAACCCTAACACTCAACCTAACCCTAACCCATACACTAACCCTAACCCTAACTTTAACCCTCACCCTAACCCTAACCCTAACCCTAAACCTACACCTCACCCTACCCTCACCCTAACCCTAACCATAACTCTAAACTTCACCCTCACCTTAACACTCACCCTAACCCTTAGCCTAATCCTAAACCTCAACCTCACCCTAACCCTAACCCTAACCCTCACAATAAACCTCACCCTAAAACTCACACTCACACTAAACTTCACCCTCACCGTAACCCTAACCTTAAACCTAACCCTAACCCTCACACTAACCCTAACCCTCACCCTAATCCTAACCCTAACCCTCAACCTAACCCTCAACCTAAATCTAATCCTAACACTAAACTTCACCATAACACTAACCCTAACCCTAAACCTCACCCTCAACCTCAACCTCAGCCGAACCCTAAACCTAAACCTACCCCTCACCCTAACCCTCATCCTAACCCTAACCCTAACCGTAACACTCACCCTAACACTAACCCTAACCCTAAACCTCACACTCAACCTCAACCTCAACCTCAGCCGAACCCTAACCCTAACCATAATCCTAGCCCTAAACCTCACCCTCACCCGAATTCTAACCCTAACCCTAAAACCTAAACCTCATCCTAAACCTAAAACTCACCCTAAACTTCACCCTCACCCTAATCCTCACCCTACCCCTACCATTAACCCTTACCCTAACCCTCACCTTCACCCTCATTCTAACCCTAACCATAACCATAACCCTTACCCTCATTCTAACCCTAACCATAAGCATAACCCTTACCCTCACCTTCACCCTAACAGTAACCCTACCCAACCCTAACCCTCACCCTAATCCTATCCCTAACGCTAAATTTACCCTAACCCTCATTCTCACCCTAACACTATCCCTAAACATCACCCTCATCATAACCCTCACCCTAACCTTACCCTCACCGTAACCCTAACTTTAACCTAATCTTAACCCTCCCACTAATCCTAACCCTCACCCTCCCACTAATCCTAACCCTAACCCTAACCCTAACCCTAACCCTAATCCTAAAACTCACCGTAACACTAAACCTAAACCTAATCTAAACCCTAACCTTCACCATAACCCTACCACTAACTGTCAATCTCACCCTCATCCTAACCCTAACCCTAAGCCTGCCCCTCACCCTAAACCTCATCCTAACCCTAACCCTAACACTCACCCTAACACTAACCCTAACCCTAAAACTCACCCTCAACCTCACCCTCAGCCTAACCCTCAGCCTAACCCTAAAACTAACACTAAACCTCACCCTCACCCTAATTCTAACCCTAACCCTAAACCTAAACCGAAACCTAACCCTAACACTCACCCTAAACTTCACCATCACCCTAACTCTCACCCTAACCCTAACATTTACAGTTACCCTAACCCTCACCCTCACACTCATTCTAACCCTAACCATAAACCTAACCCTAATCCTAAACCTAACAATCACCCTAACCTTCACCATAACTCTAACCCTAACCCAACCCTAACCCTCACCCTAATCCTATCCCTAACCCTAAACTTTACCCTAAACCTCATTCTCACTGGAAACCTAACCCTAACCCTAACCCTCACCCTAACCCTCACCCGAACACTAACGCTCACCATAACCCACACCCTCACCCTAAACCTCACCCTAATCCTGACCCTAACCCTCACCCTAACCCTCACCCTAACCCTAACCCTAACACAAACCCTCATCCTCACTGTAACACTAACCCTAACCCACACGCTCACAATAACCGTCATCGTCACCCTAAACCTCACCCTTACCCTAACCCTCAACCACACCCTAAAACTCATCCTCTCCCGAATCCTCACCCTCACCCGAAACATCACCCTAAACCGAACCCTCTCCCTAACCCTAACACTAACCCTCACCGTAAATCTAACCCTCACCTCACATACACCCTCACCCTAAGCCTAACACTCACATTAGACCTAACCCTAAACCTAACCCTCACCCTAACCCTAACTGTAACCCTAACACTCAACCTCAACCTAATCCTCAGCCTAACCCTAACCCTCACTCTCACCCTCACCCTAAACCTAACCTTAAACTTAACAGTAATTCTAAACCTATCTCTCAACTTCAACCTCACCCTAACGCTAACCTTAACCCTAACCCTCATTCTCACGATTACCATAAACCTAATCCTAACACTAATTCTCACCCTAACCCTCACCCTAACTCTCTGGCTAACCCTAACACTCACTCTCACCCTAATCCTAACCCTCATAGTAACCCGCACCCAAAAGGTAATGCTAACCCTAACCCTTACTGTCACCGTAAACCTAACATTAACAATAAACCTAACCCTCACCCTAACCCTAACCCTAACCCTAAGTCTCACCCTATCCCTAACCCTAACCCTCACTCTCAACCTAGCCCTCACCCTAAATCTAATCCTAACCCTAAACCTCACCCGAACTCTCACCCGAACCCTAACCATCCCCCTCACCCTAACATCACCCTAACCATAACCCTCACACTAACCCTAACCCTAACACTTACCCTATCTCTAAGCCTCACACTAACTCTAACCATAAACCTATCCCGAACCCGAACCAGAACCCTAATATTAAACCTCACACTAACCCTAAACCTCACCCTCACCTTAACCCTAACCCTAACCCTAAACCTAACCCTCCCCTCACTCTCACCGTCACTCTAACCCTAACAATAACACTAACCCTAACCCTATCCCTAACCCTAAGCCTAAACCTAACCCGATCCCTAAACCGCCCCCTCCCCCTCAGTCTAACCTTAACCCTAATCCTAATCCTAACCCTAATTCTCAATTTCACCCTCACCCTAAACCTACCCCTAACTCTAAACCTCACCCTCACCCTCAACTTCACCCTATCCCTAACAATAACCCTTAACCTAACACTAAACCTTACCCTAACCCTCACCCAAACACTAACTCTAACACTAACCTCAACCCTAAACCTAAACCTAACCCTTACCCTAACCCTAACCCTCACCCTAACACTAACTCTCAGACTGACCCTGACACTCACCCTAACCCTATCCCTAAACCTAACACTCACCCTCACTCTAACCCTCACCCCTACCCTTACATTCACCCTAACCCTCACCCAAACCTTAACCCTAAACCTAACCCTCACCCTAACCCTCAACCTTACCCTAAACCTCACCCTCACAATAACCCTAACCCTAACCCGCACCCTCACATTAACCTCAACCTAAACCTTACCCTCACCCTAACCCTAACCCAAAACCTAACCCTAACCCTCACACTAACACTAAACCTCACCCTAACTGTAACCCTACCCCTCAACCTAACACTCATTCTAAACCTAACCCTAACTCTAAGCCTCACCCTAACCCTAAGCTTCACCCTAATCCAAAACCTCACCCTCACCCTCACCATCACCCTCCGTATAACCCTAAATCTAACCCTAATCCTAACCCTAACACTAACACTAATCCTCACCCTAAACATCACCCTCAGCCTCACCTTAACTCTAACCCTTACCCAACTCTAACCCTCACCCTAACTCTAAACCTCACCGAACCCTAACCCTCACACTCACAATCAGACAAACCTTCACCCTAACCCTCACCCTCACCATCACCCTAACCCTAAACCTAACCTTAACCCTCACCCTAACCCTCACCCTAACCCTAAGGCTAACTCTCTCTCCCTCACCCTAAACCTCTCACTAACCCTAACACTCACTCTAACCCTAACACTAACCCTAACCCTCACAGTAATCGTAACCCTAATCCTAACCCTAAATTTCAACTTATCCCTCACCCTAACCATAACCCTAACCGTAACCCTCCCCCTCCCCCTCCCCTCACCGTCATCCTAACCCTCACCCTAACACTAACCCTCACCCACACCCAAATCCTCACCCTCACGCAAACACTCACCGTAACCCTAAACCTCACCCTACCTTAAACATCACACTAACTCTAACCCCCAACCTAACCCTAACCCTAACTGTAACCCTAACCCTCTCCGTCAACCTCACTCTCACACTCACCCTAAGCCTAACATTAAACTTAACACTAGTCCTAAAATTTAATCTAACCCTCACCCTCACCCTAATGCTAACCCTATCGCTACCCCAACTTTAACCCTCACCCTCACCCTAGCCCTCACCCTAAAACGACCCCTAAGCCTCACCCTAACCCTCAAGATACCCCTTGCCCTCCCCTTAAACCTAACCCTCACCCTAACCCTAACACTTACCCTAACCTTTACAGTCACCCTAAACCTAACACCAACCCTAACCCTAACCCTCAAACTAACCATAACACTAACCTTAACACTAACCCTACCCCACACCCTAACCCTAAACCTAACCCTAACACTAATCCTCACACTAACCCTAAACCACACCCTAATCCTAACCCTAACCCCAACCCTAGCCTAACCCTTACCTCACGCTAACACTAACGTTAACCCTAACCCTAACACTCAGACTAAACCTACACCTCTCCATAACAATAAACCTACACCTCATCCAAACCCTCATGCTAACCCTCACCCTAACACTCAGGCTAACCCTAACCCTCACTCTCATCCTAACCCTCACTCTAATATTTACCCTCACCCTAACCCTACTCCTAACCCTCACCCTCACCCTTACCCTCACCCTAACCCTAACCATAACTTTAATCCTAACCATAACACTCACCCTCAGCCTCACCCAATCCCTAAACCTAACCCCAACCCTCACCATCACCATAATTCTAACCTTAAGCATAACCCGCACCTGAACCTTGACCCTCCTCCTAACTCTAACACTAAACCTCACTCTGACCCTAAACCTCACCCTAACTCTAACCCTAAAACTAACACTCACCCTCAACCTAACCCTCTCCCTCACCCTAACCCTAATCCTAACCCTAACCTTCACCATAACCCTCACACTAACGCTTACCCTAAACCTAACACTAAACCTAACCCTAACCCTAACCCTCACACTAAATCTAAACCTCAACCTTACCGTAACACTACCCCTCACCCTAACACTCATCCTAACCCTAACACTAAACCTAACCCTCACCCTCACGCTCACCGTAAACCTAACCTTAACCCTCACCTTACAACAACACCTCACCCTCACCCTCACCCTCAGTCTAAGCCTAACCCTAATCGTAATTGTAACCCTAACCCTAACCCTAATCCTATACCTAACCCTCACCCTCACCTTCACCTTAACTCTAACCTTACCAAAACTTAACCCTAAACCTCACCCTAACTCTAATCCTCATCGAACCCCAACCCTCACGCTAAAACTCACATTAACCCTAAACTTAACCCTAACCCTCACCCTCATCCTAAACCTAAACTTAACCCTAACCCTCAGCCCAAACCTCACCCTAACCCTAAGGCTTACTCTAACCCTCACCCTCACCCTAAACCTCTCCATAACCCTCAAACTCACCCTCACCCTAACCCTAACCCTCACCCTCACCCTCACCCTCACCCTCACCCTCACCCTAACGCTAACATTAACGCTAAACTCACCTTAACACTCACATAACCCTAACTCTAAACCTCAACCTAATCCTAAATCTAAACCTAATCCTAACCCTAACCCTCACACTAACCCTGAACCTCACCCTAACCCTAAATCTCAACCTAACCCTAACCGTCACCCTCACACTCACACTCACCCTCAGCCTATACCTAACCCTATCAATAACACTAACCCTAATCCTAACCCTCACCCTCACCCTAATCTTAACCCTAAACCTAAACCTAAACCTAACCCTCACCCTAAGCCTAACCCTCAACTTCACAATTACTCTAACCCTACCCTAACCCAAAAACTAATCCTAACCCTCACCGTAACACTCACGCTAATCCTTAACCTCACTCTCACCCTAACCCTCAACCTAACCCTTACCCTTAGCCTAACCCTAACCCTAACGTGACTCTAACCCTCACTCTAAACCTAACCCTCATTCTAACCCTCACCTTAACCCTAACCCTCACCCTAACATTAACCCTAACTTCACCATAACCCTAACCCTCATCCTAACCCTCACCCTAACCCTAAACCTAACCCTCACCCTCACCCTCACCCTAAGCCTAACCCTACCCCAACACTAATCCTAAAACTAACACTCAGCCTAACCCTAACCCTAACCCTAATCCTAAACATAAACCACACCCTCACCCTAAACCTCATCCTCACCCTCACCCTCACCCTAACCCTAACCCTAATGATTAGCCTCACCCTTACCCTAACCCTCACCCTAACCTTAACTATAATCTTCACCCCCACCCTCACCCTCACTCAAACCCAAACCCTAACCCTAACCCTCACCCTAACCCTCATCCTAACCCTAATTCTAACCCTCACCCTCACCATAACCCTACCCCTAACCCTAATCCTAACCCTCACCCTAAGCCTTAACCTCACCCTCACCAGAACACAAACCCTCACCATCACCCTAAACATCACCCTAACCCTAACCATAAAACTAACCGTAACCCTCACACTCAACAATACCCTAATCCTAACACTGACCCTAACCCTCACCCTAATCCAAAACCTCACCCTCACCCTAACTCTCACACTCACCATAATCCTAACACTAACCCTAACCCTAAAACCCATCCTCACCCTAACACTCACCCTAACCCTTACCCTCACATTAAGTCTAAACCTAACACCAACCCTAACCCTCAAACTAACCCTAAACCTCACCCTAAACCTAAACCCAAACCTAACCCTAACCCTCAACCACACCCTCACAGTCACCCTTAGCCTAACCCTAACTCTAACCAAAACCCTAACCCTAACTGTACCCTAACCTAACCCTAACCCTAAAACTAACCCTCACCCTAACCTTAACCCTCAACTTCACCCTAACCCTAACCCTAAACCTAAGCCAAACCCAAACCCTATCCCTCACCATAACTCGCACCATAACACTCACGCAATTCCTAAAAATCACTCTCACCCTAACCCTCAACCTCACCCTTACCCTCACCCTACCCCTAACCCTAACTCTCACCCAAACCCTAACCCTAACTTTCACCCTCACCGTAATCCTCACACTAACACTCATGCTAACCCTAACCCTCACTCTCACCCTAACCCTCACCCTAGCCCTTACTCTCACCCTAAACCTAACACACAACCTACCTCTAACCCTAAACCTAACCCTCACAATAACACTAACACTAACCCTAACACTAACACTAATCCTAACGCTAACACTCACTCTCATGCTCACCCTAATCCTAACACTAATCCTAAACCTAACCTCCACCCTCACCCTCACCCTAAGCCTAACCCTAATCCTAACACTAATTCTAAACCTAACCCTCACCCTCACCTTAACCCTAACCCTAACCCTAAACCCCTCTCTCACCCTAACCCTAATACCTACCCTTAACCTCACCCTAACCCTAACCCTCAACCTAACGTAACCCTAACCTTCACATTCACCCTAAACCTAACCCTAAGCCTAAGCCTAACCGTAACCCTAACCCTCACCCAAACCTCATCTTAACCCTAATGCTAACCCTCACCCTCATCATAAACATAACCCTCACCTTAACCCTTGCCCTCACCCTAATATTAACCCTATACCTAACCCTAAACCTCACACTAAACCGATCCCTCACCCAAACCCTAAACCTACACTTCAGCTTAAACCTCAACCTCACCCTGACCCTAACCCTAATCCTCAGCCTATACTAATCCTAACCCTCACCCTCACCCTCACCCTAGCCCTTATCCTAACCGTAAACCTAACACTAACTGAACCCCTAAACCTACTCCTAAACCTAAACCTCAGCCTAAACCTAACCCTCACACTAACCCTAACCTTCACCATCACCCTCACCATAATTTCCCACCCTAACC
Source organism: Dipodomys merriami (assembly GCF_024711535.1). Classification (NCBI taxonomy): domain Eukaryota; kingdom Metazoa; phylum Chordata; class Mammalia; order Rodentia; family Heteromyidae; genus Dipodomys; species Dipodomys merriami. The sequence continues at coordinate 2,441,823 of NW_027202482.1, read as the reverse complement.
CTAACCCTAACCCTCACCCTCACCCTAACTCTCACCCTAACACTTACCCTCATCCTAAGTCTAACCCTAACCCTAACCCTCACACTAACACTAAACCTCACCATAACCCTCACCCTAACCCTGAACCTAACCTCACCCTCAACCTAATCCTCGCCCTAACCCTAACACTAACCCTAACCTTCACACTCACCCTTACCCTAATCCTAAACCTAACCCTAAAACTCACCCTAATCCTAACCCTCATCCTAACCCTCACCCTAACCCTCACCATCACCATAATCCTAACCATAACCCTAACCCTCATCCTCACCCTAAAGCTCACCCTAATCCATAACCTCAACCTCAGTCAAAAGCTAACCCTAACCCTAACCCTCACATTAACCCTACAACTCACCCTAACCCTCAACCTAAACCTAACCCTAACCCTCCCCCTCACACTAACCCTCAGCCTAACCCTAACCCTAACAATAACCCTAACCCTCACCCTCACCCTCACACTCACCCTCAGCCTAAAACGTACCCTAACAATAACACTAACCCTAATCCAACCCCTCACCCTCAACCTAACCCTAACCCTAACACTAACCCTCACCTAACCCTAACACTAACCATCACAATCCTCACCCTAAGCCTAACACTAACACTAACCCTCACCCTCACTCTAAACCTAACCCTAACCATCACCCTAACCCTCATCCTAACCCTAAACCTAACCTCACCCTAACCCTAACCCTAATCCTCACCCTCACCCTAACCCTAACACTAACCCTAACCCTCATTCTCACTCTAACCCTTACCCTCACCCTAGGTCTAACCGTAACCCTAAGCCTAACCCTCACACTAACCCTAAACCTCACCTTAAACCTAAACCTAACCATAACCCTAACCCTCACCCTCATCCTCACACTCACCCTAAGCCTGACCGTAAACCTAACAATAACCTTAACCCTAATCCTAACCCTCACCCTCACCCTCAACCTAACCCTAACCCTAACGCTAAACCTAACCCTCACCCTAACCCTAACCCTCACCCTCAGCCAACCCTAATCCTAACCAAACCCAAACCTTAACCCTCTCCCTAACTGAAAACTCACCCTAACACTCAACCTAAGCCTCAACCTAACCCTCACACTAACCTTAACCCTTACCCTAGCCTTCACCCTCATCCTAATCCTAACCCTAAACCTACTCCTAACCTTTACCCTAACCCTAAGCTCAACCTCAAACTCACCTTCACCCTCACACTAACTCTCACCCTCACCCTAGCCCTCACACTAAACCTAACCCTAACAATAACCCTAACCCTCACCCTCAACCACACCCTCAGCCTACAATAATCCTAACCCTAAAACTAAACCTAACCCTCACCCTCACCCTCATCCTTAGTCTAACACTAACCCTAACTCTCACCCTAACCCTAACCCTAACCCTAACACTATCCCTCACACTTATCCTAACCCTCACACTAACCCTAACCCTCACCCTCAAGCTCACCCTCACCCTAAGCCTAACCCTAACCCTAACAATAATTCTAAACCTAACCCTCAGCCTAACCCTAACCCTAACCCTAATCCTATCCTGAACCCTCAACCTCATGCTAACCCTAAACATAACCCTAACCCTAAACCTAACCAAAGCCTAAACCTTACAATCACTCTAAACGAAAACTCACCCTAACTCTCAACCTAACCCTCAACCTAACCCTCACCCTAACCCTAACCCTCACCCTAACCTTCACCCTCATCCTAATCCTCGCCCTAAACCTAACCCTAACCATTACCTTAACCCTAAGCTCAACCTCAACATCACCTTCACCCTCACACTAACTCTCACCCTCACCCTAACCCTCACCCTAAACATAACCCTAACCCTAACCCTAACCCTCACCGTCAGCCTACAATAAACCTAACCCTAATCCTAACTCTAACCCTCAACCTCATCTTAACCCTACCCCTAACCCTAGCACTTACCCTTACCCTCAAATTAACCATAACCATAAACCTAACTGTAACCCTAACCCTCACACTACCCCTCACCCCAACAGTTACCCTCAACCTAACTCTACTCCTAAACCTAAATCTAACCCTCACAATAACACGAACACTCTCCTAATCTTAACCCTACCCCTCATTGTAAACCTCCCGCTAACACTAACCCTAAAGCTAAGCCTCACCTTATCCTTAATCCTAACCCTCAGCCTCACCATAACCCTCACCGTCACCCTAACCCTCACACTAACCCTAACCCTCACCCACAGCCGAACCCTCACCTTCACCCTCACCCTAACACTAATCCTAATCTTAACCTAACCCTAACCCTCAGCCTCACCCGAACCCTAACCTCACCCTATCCCTCATCCTCACTCTCAACATCACCCTAACCCTAACCCTCAACCTAACCCTAACCCTTACCCTCATGCTAACCCAAACCCTCAACCTAATCCTCACCCTCATCCAAATTCTCACCCTAACCCTAACCCATACCTAACCCAAACCCTCAACCTTAACCTAAATCTCACCCTAACATTCATCCTCACCCTAGGGCTCACACCAACCCTAACCATAACTCTAACCCTGACCCTTACCTACAACCTAACCCTAACCTTAACCCTCATCGAAAGCCAACCCCTCATCCTCACCCTAAACCTAACACTAACCCTAACCCTCACACTCACCCTCACACTAACTCTAACCTTCACCCTCATCCTCATCATAATCTTAACCCTAACCCTAACCCTCATGCTCACCCTAACACTCACCCTAATCCTAACACTCTCCCTAAGTCAAACCCTAACCCTAACCCTAACCCTCGCACTATCTCTAAACCTCACACTAACCCTAAACCTAAACCTAAACCTAACCCTCACCCTCACACTCACCCTCAGCCTAATCCTAACCCTAAAAATAACCCAAACCCTTACAGTAACCCTAACCTTAACCCTCACCCTAACCCTAACCCTCATTATAACAAAAACCCTCACCGTAAATCTGAACTTCATCCTAACTCTCAACTTAACCCAAACCGTCACCCTCAACCTAAACCTTACCCTAGAACTCACCTTCACCCTAGCCCTCACCCTAACCCTCACCCTAAAACTTACCCTCACCCTTACCTTCACCCTCACGTTAATCCTCATCCTAACCCTAACACTCAACCTCACCCTCACCATAATCCTCACCCTAACACTAACAGTCATTCTCACCGTAACTCTCACCCTAAGTCTGAACCTATCCCTAACCCTCACACTAACAATAAACTTAAACCGTACCTTAATCCTCACCCTCAAACTCACCCTCAGCCTAACCCTAACACTAACAATAAGCCTAACCCTAATTCTAACCCTCACCCTAAACCTAACAATAAGGCTCACCCTAACCCTAACCTTCACATTGTACCTAACCCTAACCCTAATCCTAACTGTCACTGAATCCTAACCCTAACCATCACAACCCTAACCCTAACCGTAAAACTAACACTAACACTTTCCCTAATACTAACCCTAACCCTCACCCTAACCCTCATCCTAACCCTAACCCTAACGCTCACCCTAAACCTAACCCTGACCCTCACCCTCACACTAAACTAACCAAACCCTAACACTCACTCTCACCCTAACCCTAACCTTAACCCTAACCCCTCTCCTAAACCTAACCCTCACCTAAACCTAACCCTAACCATCACAACCCTAGTCCGAAACCTAACACTAACCCTCACCCTAACCCTAACCCTCACTGTGACCCTAACCCTCACTGTCACTCTAACCCTCACCCACACCCTAATCCTCACCCTAAACCAAACCCTCATCCTCAAACTAACCCTCACCCTCACCCTAAATATCACCCTAACAGTAACCCTCACCGTAACCTTAACCCTAAACTTCACCCTAAACCAAAAGCACACCCTCACTCTCACCCTAAGCCTAACCCTAACACTAACACTAATCCTAAACCTAACTTTCAACCTCACCCTAACTCTAACCCTAACCGTAACCTAACCCTCACCCTAACCCTAACCCTAACCCTCACCCTCACCCTAACCCTAACACTCACACTAACCCTAACCCTCACACTAACCCTAACCCTCACCCTAAACCTCACCCTAACCCTAACCCTAACCCTAACACTAATCCTAAAACTAACACTCAGCCTAACCCTCACCATAAACCTAAGCCTCACCCTCACCCTAACCCTAACCCTAACCAAATCCTAACCTTAACCCTCTCCCTAACCGAAAACTCACCCTAACCCTCACCCTAAGCCTCAACCTAACCCTCACCCTAACCTTAACCCTCACCCTAGCCTTCACCCTCATCCTAATCCTCACCCTAAACCCAAACCTAACCCTTACCCTAACTCTAAGCTCAACCTCAACCTCACCTTCAACCTCATACTAACTCTCACCCTCACCCTAGGCCTCACCTTAAACCTAACCCTAACACTAACCCTAACCCTCACCCTCAACCTCACCCTCAGCCTAAAATAACCCTAACCCTAATCCTAACCCTAACCCTCACCCTCATCCTAACCCTACCCCTAACCCTAACCCTCAACCTAACGCTCATCCTAAGCCTAACCCTAACCCTAACCCTCATTATAACCCTCACCCTAACACTAACCCTAACCCTCACACTCACCCTAACCCTAAACTTAATATTAACCCTAACCTCACCCTAACACTCACCATAACCCTAAGCCTAACCCTAACCCTCATCCTAACCCTCACCCAACTAACCCAAAACCTAACCCTCACCCTAAATCTAACCCTAACCCTCACCCTCACCCTGACCCTAAGCCTAACCCTAACCCTAACTCTCACCCTAACCCTAACCCTAACACTATCCCTCACCCTTATCCTAACCCTCACACTAACCCTAACCCTGACCCTCAAGCTCACCCTCACCCTAAGCCTAACCCTAACCCTAACACTAATTCTAAACCAACCCTCAGCCTAAACCTAACCCTAATCATAACCTGAACCGTCACCCTCATGCTAACCCTAAACCTAACCCTAACCCTAACCCTAACCCTAACCCTCAGCCTACAATAACCCTAACCCTAATCCTAAACCTAACCCTCAACCTCATCTTAACCCTACCCCTAACCTTAAACCTTACCCTAACCCTCAAACTAACCCCAACCCTAAACCTAACAGTAACCCTAACCCTCACACTAACCCTTACCCCAACCCTTACCCTGAACCTAACCCTACTCCTAAACCTAAACCTAAACCTCACAATAACACTAACACTCACCTAATCTTAACCCTACCCCTCACCCTAAACCTCACCATAACCCTAACCCTAACCCTAACACTCATCCTAACCCTCAGCCTCACCATAACTCTCACCCTCACCCTTACCCACACACTAACCCTAACCCTCACCCACAGCCTAAACCTCACCGTCACCCTCACCCTAACACTAATCTTAATCCTAAACCTAACGCTAACCCTCAGCCTCACCCGAAAACTCACCCTCACCCTATCCCTCACCCTCACCCTAAACATCACCCTAACCCTAACCCTCAGCCTAACCCTAACCCTAACCCTCAGCCTAACCCTAACCCTAACCCTCACGCTAACCCAAACCCTCAACCTAATCCTCAACCTCATCCAAATTCTCACCCTAACCCTAACCCTTACCTAACCCAAACCCTCACCCTCAACATAAACCTCACCCGTACACTCATCCTCACCCTAGCCCTCACCCCAACCCTAACCATAACTCTAACCCTCACTCTTACCTACAACCTAACCCTAACCTTAACACTCATCGAAAGCCTAACCCTCACCCTCACCCGAAACCTAAACTATCCCTAACCCTCACACTCACCCTCACCCTAACTCTAACCTTCACCCTCATCCTCACCATAATCCTATCCCTAACCCTAACCCTCATCCTCACCCTAACTCTCACCCTAATCCTTACACTCTCCCTAAGTCAAACCCTAAACCTATCCCTAAACCTCACACTAAACCTAAACCTCACACTAACCCTAAACCTAAACCTAAACCTAACACTCACCCTCACACTCAACCTCAGGCTAATCTTAACCCTAACAATAACTCAAACCATTACAATAACCCAAACCCTAACCCTCACCCTAACCCTAACCCTCATTATAACAAAAACACTCACCCTAATCCTCAACCTCATCCTAACTCTCAACCTAACCCTAACCCTTACCTAACCCAAACACTCACCCTCAACCTAAACCTTACCCTAAAACTCACCCTCACCGTAGCCCTCACCCTAATCCTAACCCTAAAACTATCCCTCACCCTTACCTTCACCCTCACCATAATCCTCACCCTAACCCTAACACTCATCCTCACCCTCACCATCATCCTCACCCTAACCCTAACACTCATCCTCACGCTAATCCTTAAACTCAACCTAAGTCTAACCCTAACCCTAACCCTCACACTAACCCTAAACTTAAACCATATCCTAATCCTCATCCTCACACTCACCCTTAGCCTAACCCTAACACTAACAATAACCCTAACCCTAATCCTAACCCTCAGCCTATACCTAACACTAAGTCTCACACTAACCCTAACCTTCACATTGTACCTAACGTTAACCATAACCCCCACCTAATCCTAATCATAACCATCACAACCCTAACCCTAACACTAACACTAACACTAACACTCACCCTAATACTAACCCTAAACCTCACCATAACCCTCATCCTAACCCTAACCCTAACCCTCACCCTAAACCTAATCCTGACCCTCACCGTCACCCTCACCCTAAACTAACCATAACTCTAACCCTCACCCTCACCCTAACCCTAACCTTAACCCTAACCCTCTCCTAAAACTAACCCTCACCTAACGCTAACCCTAACAATCTCAACCCTAATCCTAACCCTAACACTAACCCTCACCTTAACCCTAACACTCCCTGTCACCCTAACCCTCACGGTCACCCTTAACCCTCACCCACACGCTAGTCCTCACCCTCAACCAAAATCTCACCCTCAAACCAACCCTCACCCTCACCCTAAACATCACCGTAACACTAACCATCACTGTAACCCTAACCCCAATCTTCACCCTAAACCTAAACCACACCCTCACTCTCACCCTAAGCCTAACCCTAAAACTAACACTAATTCTAAACCCAGCTTTCAACCTCACCCTAACTCTAACCCTAACACTAACCCTTACGCTAACCCTAAACCTCACCCTACCCCTAACCCTAACCCTATCCCTCACCCTAACCCTAAACCTCACACTAACCCTAACCCTCACCCTAAACCTCACTCTAAGCCTAACCCTAACCCTAACCCTAACCGTACCCTAACCCTCACCCTAAACCTAACCCTCACCTTCACCCTAACCCAAACCCTAACCCTAACCCAAACCCAAAACCTGACCCTATCCCTCACCCTAAACCGTACCCTAACACTCACACTAATTCTAACAGTCACTCTCACCCTAACCCTCAACCTCACCCTTACCCTCACCCTACCCCTAAACCTAACTCTCAACCTAATCCTAACCCTAACTTTCACCCTCACCGTAATCCTCACACTAACACTCATGCTAACCCTAACCCTCACTCTCACCCTAACCCTCACCCTAGCCCTTACTCTCACCCTAAACCTAACCCACAACCTACTTCTAACCCTAACCCTAACGCTCACAATAACACTAACACTCACTCTAACACTAACACTAATCCTAATCCTAACACTCACCCTCATGCTCACCCTAAACCTAACACTAATCCTAACCCTAACCCCCACCCTCACCCTCACCCTAAGCCTAACCCTAATCCTAACACTAATTCTAAGCCTAACCCTCACCCTCACCCTAACCCTAACCTTAACCCTAACCCTGTCTCTCACACTAACCATAATCCCTACCCTGAACCTCACCCTAACCTTAACACTCACCCTACCCTAACTCTAACACTCACACTCACCCTAAACCTAACCCTAAGCCTAACCCTAACCCTAAACCTAACCATAACTCTCACCCTAATACTCATCCTAACCCTAATGCTAACCCTCACCCTCATTATAAACCTAACCCTCACCTTAACCCTTGCCCTCACCCTAATATTAACCTTAAACCTAACCCTAAAACTCACACTAATCCGATACCTCACCCTAACCCTAAACCTACCCTTCAGCTTAACCCTCTACCTCACCCTAACCCTAACCCTAATCCTCAGCCTATACTAATCCTAACCCTCACCCTAGCCCTTATCCTAACCCTAAACCTAACACTAACCGAAACCCTAAACCTACTCCTAACCCTAACCCTCAGCCTAAACCTAACCCTCACACTAACCCTAAACTTCACCATCACCTTCACCATAATTTCTCACCTTAACCCTAACCCTAACCCTCACCCTCACCCTAAATCTCACCCTAACCCTTACCTCATCCTAAGTCTAACCCTAACCCTAACCCTAACCCTCACACTAACCCTAAATCTCACCATAACCCTCACCCTCACCCTCAACCTAAACCTCACCCTCATCCTAATCCTCGCCCTACCCCTAACACTAACCCTAACCTTCACACTCACCCTCACCCTAATCCTAAACCTAACCCTAAACCTCACCCTAATCCTAAACCTCACCCTAACCCTAACCCTCACCCTCACCCTCACCATAATCCTAACCATATCCCTAACCCTCATGCTCAACCTAAATCTCACCCTAATCCTTAACCTCATCCTAAGTCAAAACCTAACCCTAACTCTAACCCTCACATTAACCCTAAACCTCACCCTAACCCTCAGCCTAAATCTAACCCTAACCCTCCTCCTCACACTAACCCTCAGCTTAACCCTAACCCTAACAATAACCCTAAACCTCAACCTCACCCTCACACTCACCCTTAGCCTAAACCTAACCCTAACAATAATACTAACCTTAATCCTAACCCTCACCCTCAACCTAACCCTAACCTAACACTAACCCTCACCTAACCCTAACCCTAACCATCACAACCCTCACCCTAACCCTAACACTAACACTAACCCTCACCCTCACTCTAACCCTAACCCTAAGCATCACCCTAACCCTCATCCTAACCCTAAACCTAACCCTCACCATAACCCTAACCCTAATCCTCACCCTCACCCTAACCCTAACAGGATCCCTAACCCCTCCTCTCATCCTAAACGTTACCCTCACCCTAGGTCTAACCCTAACCCTAAGCCTAACCATCACACTAACCCTATACCTCACCTTAACCCTAAACCTAAACATAACCCTAACCCTCACCTTCATCCTCACACTCACCGTCAGCCTAACCCTAAACCTAACAATAACCTTAACCCTAATTCTAAACCTCACCCTCGCCCTTACCCTAACCCAAACCTTCAACCTAACCTTCACCCTAACCCTCATCCTAACACTATCCCTCACACTTATGCTAACCCTCACACTAACCCTAAACCTCACCCTCAATCTCACCCTCACCCTAAGCCTAACCCTAACCCTAACACTAATTCTAAACCTAATCCTCAGCCTAACCCTAACCCTAACCCTAATCCTAACCTGAACCCTCACCCTCATGCTAACCCTAAACCTAACCCTAACCCTAAACAAAGCCTAACACTAACAATCACTCTAACCGAAAACTCACCCTAAACCTCAACCTAACCCTCAACCTAACCCTCACCGTAACCCTAAGCCTCACCCGAACCTTCACCCTCATCCTAATCCTCGCCCTAACCCTAACCCTAACCCTCACCCTAACCCAAACTCCCACCCTAATCCTCAACCTCATCTTAATTCTCACCCAAACCCTAAACATTACCTAACACAAACCCTCACCCTCAACCTAAACCTCACCCTCAACCTCACCCTAAACCTAACAGTAACCCTAACCCTCACACTCACTCTAACCCTTACCCTCACCCTAAGTCTAACCCTAACCCTAATCCTAACCCTTACACTAACCCTAAACCTCACCTTGACCCTAAACCTAACCATAACCCTAACCCTCACCCTCATCTTCACACTCGCCCTCAGCTTAAAGCTAACCCTAACAATATCCTTAATCCTAATCCTTACCTCACCCTCACCCTAACCCTAACCATACCACTAAACCTAACCCTCACCCTAACCCTAACCCTCACCCTCACCGTAATCCTAACCCTAACCAAACCCTAACCCTAACCCTCACCCTAACTGAAAACTCACCCTAACCCTAACCCTAACGCTCACCCTAACCCTCACCATAACCCTAACCCTCACCCTAAACTTCACCCTTCTTCTAATCCTCGACTTAACCTAACCCTAACCCTTACCCTAACCCTAAGCTCAACCTCAACCTCAGCTTCAACCTTACACTAACTCTAACCCTCAAAGTAGCCCTCACCCTAAACCTAACCCTATCCCTAACCCTAACCCTCACCCTAACCCTCAACCTAACCCTAACCCTAAGCCTAACACTAAACGTAACCCTCACCCTAACCCTCACCCCAACCCTTACCCTCAAACTAACCCTACCCCTAACCCTAAACCTAACCTTCACAGTAACCCTAACACTCACCCTAATCTTAACACTACCCCTCACCCTAAACCTCACCATAAACCTAACCCTAAACCTAACCCTAATCGTAACCGTAACCCTAACCCTCAGCCTCACCCGAACTCTCACCCTCACCCTAACCCTCACCCTCACCCTAAATATCATTCTAAACCTAACCCTCACCCTAACCCTAACCCTAACCCTCACCCTAACCCAAACTCTCACCCTAATCCTCACCCTCATCCTAATTCTCACCCTAACCCTAAACCTTACCTAACCCAAACATTCACCCTCAACCTAAACCTAACCCTCAATCTAACCCTAACCTTACCCCTCCTCGAATGCCTAACCCTCACTCTCACCCTAAACCTAACACAAACCCTAACCCTCACACTCACCCTCACCCTAACTCTAAACCTCACCCTCACCCTCAACATGATCCTAACCCTAACCCTAACCCTCATCCTCACCCTAATTCTCACCCTAATCCTTACCCTCACACTAAGTTAAACCCTAACCGTATCTCTAACCCTCACACTAACCCTAAAACTCACCTTTACCCTAAACCTAAACCTAACCCTAAACCTCACCCACACACTCACCCTCTGCCTAATCCTAAACATAACAATAACCCTAATACTTACACTAACCCTAACCCTAAATCTCAACCCTCACCCTCACCCTAACCCTAACCCTAACACTATGCCTGACCTAACCTTAACCCTAACCATCACAAACCTAACCTTATCCCAAACACTAACACTAACCCTCACCATAACCCTAACCCTAAACTTTACCTTAACCCTCATCCTAACCCTAACCCTAAACCTCAGCATAACCCTATCCCTAACCCTCACCCTCACCCTCACCCTAACCCTAACCCTAAACCTACCACTCTCTCTCACCCTAACCCTAACCTTAACCCTAACCCTCAACCTAACCCAAACCCTCACCTCACCCTAACCCTAACCATCACAACCCTAACACTAACCCTAAACCTAACACTTACCCTCACCATAACCCTAAACTTCACCCTCACCTTAACACTCACAGTCACCCTAAACCACACTCTAACCATAACCCTCACTCACACACTAAAGCTCACCCTCACCCGAACCCTCAAACTCACCCTAACCCTCACCCTCACCCTAAACATCAACTTAACACTAACCCTCACCCTCACCTTAACCACGAACTTAATCCTAAACCTAACTCACAAGCTCATCCTCACCCTAAGCCTAACCCTAACCCTAACACTAATCCTAAACCTAACTCTCAACCTCACCCTAACTCTAACACTAACCCTAAAAATAAACATAACCATCGCCCTAACCCTAACCCTAAACCTAACCCTATCCCACACACTAACCCTAACCCTCATACTAACCCTAACCCTCACCCTAAACCTCACCCTAAGCCTAGCCTAACCCTAACAATAATCGTAAACCTCACACTCAGCCTAACCCAACCCTAACCTTAATCCTAAAACTAACCCTCACCCTCACACTCACCCTAACACTCACCCTATACGTCATACTAACCCTTACACTAAACCTCACCCTAACCTTCATCCTAATCCTAATGCTAACCCTCACCTTCACCATAACCCTAACCCTAACCCTCACCCTAAACCTAATCCTAACCCTCACCCTAACACTTACCCGCACCCTCACCAGAACCCACACCCTCACCCTAACATTCACCCTCACCCTTAACATCACCCTAACCCTAACCCTCACCCTAACCTTAACCCTAACCCTCACCCTAACCCTAACCCTCAAACTATTCCTCACCATCATCCTAATTCTCCCGCTAACCCCAACCCTTACCTAACTCAAAACCTCACCCTCAACCTAACACTCACCCTCACCCTAGCCCTCACCCTAACCCTAAACCTAAACCTAACACTCACCCTTAACTTCACCCTCATCCTCAGCCTAACCCTAACCCAAACCCTAACCCTAAACCTCACCCTCATCTTCACCCTCACCCTCACCCTAACACTAAGCCTAACCCTAAACCTAACACTAATCCTAAACCGAAATCTCACCCTCACCCACTCCCTAATGCTAACCCTAATCCTAACACTAACCCTGACCCTCACCCTAGCCCTCACACTAACCCTAACACAAAACCTAACCCTCAACCTAACCCTTACCCTCACCCTAACCCTAACACTCACCCAAACCCTAACACTCACCCTAACCCTTACCCTCACCCTAACCCTAAACCTTACCCTCACCCTCACACTAACCCTAACCCTCACCCTAACCCTAACCCTAAAATTCACCCTAACCCTAACCCTAACCCTATCTTAACCCTAATATTCACATTAACCCTAAACGTCACCCTAACCCTAAACTTAACCCTACCACTCACCCTCACCCTAACTCTCAACCTAACCCTAACCCTAATCCTAATCCTAACCCTAACCCCCACACTCACCCTCACCATAAACCTAACCAAACCTAAAACTGACCCTCACCCTCACTGACAGCCTCACCCTCAGCCTAAACCTAACCCTAAAAATAACCCTAACCCTGATCCTAACCCTAAACCTAACTCTCACCCTAACCTAACCATAAACCTCACCCTCACCCTAACCGTAACATAACCCTAACCTTAACCCTAACACTAACCTTCACCCTAAAACTCAGGCTAACTCTAAACCTCATTCTCACCCTAACCCTAACCCTAACCCTAACCCTAACCCTCACCCTAAACCTAACCCTATACCTAAACCAACCCCTTTCCCTCCCCGTCCCCCTCAGGCTAACCCTAACCCTAATACTAATCCTAACTCTAATTCTCACTCTCGCCCTCACCCTAAACCTAAACCTAACCCTAAACCTCACCCTCACCCTAACCCTTACAATAACCATTAACCTAACCCTAAATGTTACCCTAACCCTCACCCTAACACTAACTCTAACCCTAACCTCAACCCTAAACCTAATCCTAACACTCACCCTAAACCTAACCCTCACCCTAACCCTAAACCTCACCCTGACCTGTCCCTTACCCTAACAGTAACACTAAACCTAACACTCACCGTCACTCTAAACCTCACCCTTACCCGTAACTTCACACTAACCCTCACACTAACCCTTACCCTCACCCTAACCCTAACCCAAAACCTAACCCTAACCCTCACACTAAACCTAACCAAAAACCTAACGCTAATCCTACCCCTCACCCTAACCTCACCCTCAACCTCACCCTCACACTCAACCTAAGCCTAGTCCTCAGCCTAAAAATCACCCTAACCCTAAACCTAACCCTAATTCTCACCCTATCGCTAACCCTAACCCTAACCCTCACCCGAACCCTAGCCCTCACCCTAACTCTAACATTAACCAAAACCCTCAACCTCACCCTCACCCTCACCCTAACCCTCACTCTCACCCTAAACATCACCCTCACCCTAACACTAACCCTAACACTAACCCTAATCCTCACCCTCACCCTAAACCTAAGGCTAAACATAACCTTCATATTCACCCTAAACCTCACCGTAACCCTAACCCTCACCCTAAACCTAAGGCTAAACCTAACGTTCATACTCACCCTAAACCTCATCCTAACCCTCACACTAACCCTAACCCTAACCCTAACCCTAACCCTCACACTAATCCTAACTATAACCCTAACCCTAAACCTTAACTTCACCCAAACCTTCACCCTAACCCTAAACCTAACCCTGACTCTAACCCTAACCCAAATCTTAACCCAAATCTTAACCCTCACCCTCACCCTAGCCCTCACACTAATCCTAAATATAACCCTCGCCCTAATCCTCGACTTAACCCTTATCCTCACCCTAAAACTAACACTCACCCTGTCCCTCACCCTAAACTTTACCCTCACCCTAACCCTAACCCCAACCCTAACCCTAACACTCACACTAACCCTAATCCTCACCCTAACCCTACCCCTCACCCTAACCCTAAACCTAAACCTAGCCCTAACCCTAATCCTCACACTAACCCTAAAACTCACCCTAACCCTAACCATAAACCTAACACTAACCCTCACCCTAACCCTTACCCAAACCCTTACCCAAAACCTCACCCTCACCCTCACCCTCACCCTCACCCTCACCAAAAGCCTAACCTTAAAGCTAACACTAATTCTAAACCTAAATCTCACCCTCACCCTAACTCTAACCCTAATCCAAACCTTAACCCTCACCTGCACCCTAGACCTCACCCTAACCCTAAACCTAATTCTCACCCTAACCCTCAACCTAACCCTTATCCTCACCCTAAACCTAACCCTCAATCTAACCCTAATCCTCACCCTAACCCTTACCCTCACCCTTACCCTATGCCCAACCAAACCCTAAACCTCACACTAACCCTAACCCTCAACCTAACCCTAAACCAAAACCTGACCCTTACCCTAATCCTCACACTAACTCTAAACCTCACCCTAATCATAACCTTAAGCCTAACCATCACCCTAACCCTAACCCTCATCCTAACCCTAACCTTAACCTTAACCTAACCCTCAGACTAAACCTAACCCTCACACTGACCCTAAACCTATCCCTCTGCCTAACCCTCACCCTAACACTCAAGCTAACCCTAACCCTCACCCTCACCCTAACCCTCACTCTAACACTTAGTCTCACCCTAACCCTAAACCTAACCCTTACCCTATCCCTAACCCTCTCCCAACCCTAACCCTAACCCTCACCCTCACCCTCACCCTCACCCTCAGCCTCACCCTCACCCTAACCCTCACACTAACCCTCACACTAACCCTCACCCTAACGCTCACCCTCACCCTCAACCTAACCCTAACCCTATCCTAAACCTAACCCTAACCCTCACCCTCAACCTCACCCTAAACTTCAACAGAATCTTACTGCTGGCAGGCCTCCGGGTGTTCAGGGTGAACATTCTCCTTGTAAATCCTCCGTGGTTTCTTCTACACCCGTGAAGTTTGGCAAGTGTACGCAGTTTGCATTGCTGCACAACTGCGCCTGCAGAGGTCTGCTGCTCTTGCAAAAATTCAGACCTGGCAGTCAGATATGCTTGTCCCCATAGGACCCTGCCAGCTTACTGGGAATATCTGCTTCCCGTTCTTCTCACCTGAGTGCTACTGATTACAGCTTTGACAGCTACACTCTACCGAACCTGAGGAGTAAGTTTTAACTCTACTTATGGCACTCTGTAAAAATTTGGAGAACTTGACCTCAGTTGTTTGTGACATGACCACTGTCCATCCAGGTCTATGGACAGTACTGGGTATATCAGGCTCTAGTTAGTCCACCGTTGTGTTCAGCCGAATGACTTCTGCGGGAAACACTCAGAATGAGGTTCTGAGTTATTGCAAGATAGGTGCGTTTCACTCCTTTTCAAGGCTTCTTAGGAAGAATTTCAGAATCTGGCTCCCCGAAGGCCTCCGATTGTTCCGGGTGGACATCTCCTTGTAAATCCTAACCCTAACCCTAACTCTAATCCTACCTCTAAACCTCACCCTCACCCTCACCCTCATCCTCAACCTCACCCTCACCCTAACACTCATCATCACCCTCACCCTCTCCGTCACTGTAACCCAAAACTTACCCTAACCCTAATGCTAACCCTAAGCGCTAACCGTAACCCTAACCCTAATCATAAACATAACCCGAATCTTGCTGCTGTCAGGCCTCCGGGTGTTCCGGGTTAACATCTCCTTGTAAATCCTCCGTGGTTTATTTTTCACCCATGATGGTTGGCAAGGGCACACAGTTTGCATTGCTGCACAATTGTGCCTGCAGATCTCTGCCGAAGTTGCAAACATTCAGACGTGGCAGCCTGATCTGCTTGGCCCCGTAGAACACTGCCAGCTGACTGAGAATATCGGCCTCCCATTCTTATCACCTGAGTGCTACTTATTACAGCTTTGACTGCTACACTTTACTCAACCTGAGGAGCAAGTTTTACCTCTACTTATGGCACTCTATAAAAGTTTGGAGAACTAGACCTCAGTTTTTGGGACTCGACCACAGTCCATAGAGGACTATGGACGGCACTGGCTATATCAGGCTCTAATTAGTCCACCGTTGTGTTCAGCTGAATGACTTCTGCCAGAAACACTCAGAATGAGGTTCTGAGTTATTGCAAGATAGGTGCGTTTCACTCCTT
This sequence comes from Dipodomys merriami, assembly GCF_024711535.1. Taxonomy (NCBI): domain Eukaryota; kingdom Metazoa; phylum Chordata; class Mammalia; order Rodentia; family Heteromyidae; genus Dipodomys; species Dipodomys merriami. The sequence continues at coordinate 2,425,184 of NW_027202482.1, read as the reverse complement.
TTCAAGGCTTTCTAGGAAGAATTTCAGAATCTGGCTGCCGGCAGGCCTCCAGGTGTTCCTGGTGAACATTTCCTTGAAAATCCTAACCCTAACCCTCACCCTGACCCTCGTCCTAACCCTAACTCTAACCCTAACCCTAACCCTAAACCCTAACCCTAAACCTAACCCTAAACCCTAACCATGACCCTAATGCTTACCCTAAACCATAACCCTGAACCTAAACCTCACCGTATCACTATCCCTAACCCTAACCCTCTATGGATTACAGCTTTGACAGCTGCACTCTACTCAACCTGAGGAGTAATTTGCACCTGTACTTATGGCACTCTGTGAAAGTTTGGAACTAGACCTCAGTTGTTTGGGACATGACCACTGTCGTTCCAGGACTATGGTTGGCACTAGCTATGTCAGGCTCTAATTAGTCCACGGTTGTGTGCATCAGAATGACCTGTGCCAGTAACACTCATAATGAAGTTCTGAGTTATTGCAACATGGGAAAGTTTTAATACTTTCAAGGCTTCTTAGGAAGAATTCCAGAATCTTGCTGCCAGCGGGTCTCCGGGTGTTCTGGTTGGACATCTCCTTGTAAATCCTAACCCTAAGCCTAACTCTAACCCTCAACCTCAACCTCATTCTCACCCTCAACGTCATCGTCACCCTCACCCTCACCCTAACACTCACCATCACCCTCACCCTCATCTTCACTGTAACCCTTACCCTACCCTAAACCTAATGCTAACCCTAAGTCCTAACATTAACCCTAACCCTAAACCTAACCCGAATCTTGCTGCCGGCAGGCCTCCGTGTTTTCCGGGTGAACATTTGCTTGTAAATCCTCCGTGGTTTCTTCTACACCCGTGAAGTTTGGCAAGGGTATGCAGATTGAATTGCTGCACAATTGCGCCTGCAGAGCTATGCCGCCCTTGCAAACATTCAGACGTGGCAGTCAGATATGCTTGCCTCCGTAGAACACTGTCAGCTGACTGGGAATATCTGCTTCCCTTTCTTCTCACCTGAGTGCCACTGATTACAGCTTTGACGGCTACACTCTACTCAACCTGAGGAGTAAGTTGAACCTGTACTCATGGCACTCTCTGAACGTTGGGAGAACTGGACCTCAGATGTTTGGGACGCGACCACTGTCCATCCAGGAGTATGGACGGCACTGTTTATATCAGGCTCAAATAGGCCACGGTTGTGTTCATCAGAATGACCTCGGCCGCAAACATTCAGAATGAGGTTCTGAATTATTGCTACATAGCAGCGTTTCACTCCATTTAACGCTTCTTAGGACGAATTCCAGAATGTTGCTGCCAGCAGGCCTCCGGATGTTCCAGGTGAACATCTCCTTGTTAATCCTCCGTGGTTTACACTCGTGAAGTTTGGCAAGGGTACGCAGTTTGCATTGCTGCACAATTGCGCCTGCAGAGCTTTGCCGCACTTGCAAACATTCAGAAGTGGCAGCCAGATATGCTGGTCACCGTAGGACACTGTTAGCTGACTGGGAATATCTGCTTCCCTTTCTTCTCACCTGAGTGCTACCGATTACAGCTTTGACAGCTACACACTACACAACCTGAGGTGTAAGTTGAACCTCTACTTATGGCATTCTGTGAAAGTTTGGAGAACTAGACCTCAGTTGTTTGGGACGCGACCACTGTACATCCAGGACTATGGACGGCACTGGCTATATCGCGCTCTAATTAGTCCACCGTTGTGTTCATCAGAATGATCTCAGCTGCAAACACTCAGAATGAGGTTCTGAAATATTGCAACATAGGAACATTTCATTCCATTCAAGGCTTCTTAGGATGAATGCCAGAATCTTGCTGCCGGCATGCCTCTGGGTGTTCCGCGTGAACATTTCCTTTTAAATCCTAAACTTAACCCTAACCCTATCGTTAACCCTAACCCTAACTTCACCCTCACCCTCACCCTCACACTCACCCTAACCCTCACACTCACCCTAACCCTAACCGTAACTCTCACCCTCACCCTCACCATAACTCTAACCATAAACCTCAACCTAACCCTCACCCTAAACCTTACCCTCACCCAAACCATAACCCTAACCCTAACCCTCACACTAAACTTAAACCTCATTGTAACCCTAACCCTACCCCTCACTCTAAACATCACCCTAACCTAATCCTAAACCTAACACTCACACTCAGCCTAACCCTCACCATCACCCTAATGCTCATCCTAACCCTAACAATCTCCCACACACTAACCCTCACCCTTACCCAAACCATCACCCTCACCCTAACTCTCACCCTAAACATCACCCGAACATTAATGCTCACCCTAACCCTAACCCTAACCCTCATCCTAACCCTCACCCTCAACCTAACCCTCACCCTCATCCTAAACTTCTCCCTAACCCTAATCCTTACCCTAACCATAAGCTAAATCTCAACCTCACCTTCACAATCACACTAACCCTCACGCTCACACTAGACCTCACCCTAAACCTAACCCTAACCCTAACCCTAACCCTCACCTTCAACCTCACCCTCAGCCTAACCCTAACCCTAACCCTAACCCTAAACCGAAAACTAACCCTAACACTCACCCTAACCCTCACCCCAACCCTTAAGCTCAACCTAACAGGAACCGTAACCCTAACCCTCACAATAACCCTGACATTCACCCTAAACCTAACTCTACCCCTCACCCTAACCCTCACCGTAACCTTAACCCAAACCCTAACCCTCACACTAACCCTACCCCTCACCCACACCCTAACCGTCACTGTCACCCTCACCCTAACACTAAGCCTAACCCTACCCTTCACCCTAAACTTAATCCTCACCCTAACACTAACCCTCACTTACACCTGAACCTTCACACTCACCCTAACCCTCAGCCTCAACCTAAACATCACCCTAACCATAAACCTCACATTACCCCTAACCCTCACCCTAACCCTAACCCTAAACCTAAACCTTACCCTCATTTTAATTCTGGCACTAACCCTAACCCTTACCTAACCCAAAGCCTCACCCTCAACCTAAACCTCACACTAACACTAACCCTCACCCTAGACCTCACCCTAACCCTAATCCTAACCCTAACCCTCACCCTCACATTCACCCTCAACTGCAGCTGAACCCTAACCCTAACCCTCAACCTAAGCCTAAACCTCACCCTCACCCTAACGCTAACACTAATCTTAACCATCACACTCACCCTCATCCCAATCCTAACCCTAACTCTAACCCTCACCCTCAACCTAAACCTTAAGCACACCCTAACCCTCACCCTCACCCTCACTATAATCCTAACCCTAACCCTAACCCTAACCCTCACCCTCACCCTATCGGTAACCCTCAACCACACCCTAACCCTCACCCTCACCCTCACCATAATCCAAACCCTAAACCTAAACCTAACCCTCACCCTCACCGTAAATCTCACCCTAACCCTTACCCTCACCCTAACACTTACCCTCAACCTAACCCTAACCCTAACCCTAAAACTAACCCTCACCCTCAACATAACCTTTACCCTAACCCTAAACCTAAACCTCACCCTCACCCTAACCCTCACTGTCAACCAAACCCTCAGCCTAAACCTAACCCTCACCCACACCCTAACCCTCACCCTCACCCTCAAACTAAACCTCAACCTGTTCCTCACCCTCACCCTCACCCAAACCGTAACCCTATTGCTCATCCTAAGCCTAACCCTCATGCTCACACTAACCCTCACCATCACCCTAACCCTCACTCTAACCCTAACCCTCACCCACACACTAACCCTCACCCTCACACAAAACCTCACACTCACCTTAACCCTCACCCTCAGCATAACCATCTCCCTAACTCTAACTCTCAACCTAACCCTAACCCTAACCCTCACACTAACAATAAAACTCTCCCTACCCCTTATCCTTACCCTCACCCTAACCCTTACTGTCACCCTAACCCTCACCCTAACCCTAACACTCAACCACACACTAACACGAATCCTCACTTGAACCCTCACTCTCACCCTAAACCTCACCCTCATTTTAAACATCACCCTAACCCTAATCCGAACCATAACCCTCACCCTAACCCTAACCCTCACCCTAACCCTCACCCTCAGCATAATTCTCACCCTAACTCTAACCCTAAACCTTCCCCTAAACCTAACCCTCACCCTCACCCTCACCCTCACCCTAGCCCTCACCCTCACCCTCACCGAAGCCCTCACCCTAACCCTAAACCTAACCCTAACCCTAATCCTAACCCTCACCCTCACACTCACCCTCACACTAACAGGAATCTTGCTGCCGGCAGGCCTCTGGGTTTTCCGGGTGAACATCTCCTTGTAAATCCTCGGTGGTTTCTTTTATACCCGTGAAGTTTGGCAAGCGTATGCAGTTTGCATTGCTGCACAATTTCGCTTGCAATCCTCTGCCGTGCTTGCAAACATTCAGACTTGGTAGTCACATTTGCTTGTCCCCGTTGGACACTGCCAGCTGACTGGGAATATCTGCTTCCCGTTCTTCTCACCTGAGTGCTAATGATTACAGCTTTGACGGCTACACTCTACTCAACCTGAGGAATAAGTTGAACCTCTACTTATGGCTCTCTGTGAAAGTTTGGAGAACTAGACCTCAGTTGTTTGGGAAGCGACCACTGTCCATCCAGGACTATGGACGGCACTGGCTATATCAGGATCTGATTAGTCCACGGTTGTATTCGGCCAAATGACCTCTGATGGGAACACTCAGAATGAGGTTCTGAGTTACTGCAACAGAGGAGCGTTTCATTCCTTTTCAAGGCTTCTTAGGAAAAATTCCAGAATTTTTGTGTCTGCGGCCCTCCAGGTGTTCCAGGTGAATATCTGCATGTAAATCCATTCCTTTTCAAGGCTTCTTAGGAAGAATTCCAGAATTTTTGTGTCTGCGGCCCTCCAGGTGTTCCAGGTGAATATCTCCATGTAAATCCTAACCCTCACACAACCCTAACCCTAACCCTAAACGTACCCTCACCCTCACCCTCACCCTTACCCTCACCCACACCCTGACGCTAACCCTAACCCAATCCCGAAACCTAAACCTAACCCTAACCCTCACCCTTACCCTCACCCTAAACTTAACCCAAATCTTACTGCTGGCAGGCCTCCGGGTGTTCAGGGTGAACATTCTCCTTGTAAATATTCCATGGTTTCTTCTACATCCGTGAAGTTTGGCAAGGCTACGCAGTTTGCATTGCTGCACAATTGTGCCTGCAGAGCTCTGCCAAGCTTGCAAACATTCAGACGTTGCAGCCATATATGCTTGTCCTCATAGGACCCTGCTAGCTGACTGGGAATATCTGCTTCCTGTTCTTCTCACCTGAGTGCTACTGATTACAGCTTTGACAGCTACACTCTACTCAACCTGAGGAGTAAGTTTTACCTCTACTTATGGCACTCTGTAAAAGTTTGGAGAACTAGACCTCAGTTGTTTGTGATGCGACCACTGTCCATGCAGGACTATGGACAGCACTGGCTATATCAGGCTCTAGTTAGTCCACCATTGTGTTCAGCTGAATGACTTCTGCCGGAAACACTCAGAATTAGGTTCTGAGTTATTGCAAGCTAGGTGGGTTTCACTCCGTTTCAAGGCTTCTTAGGAAGAATTTCAGAATCTGGCTGCCGGCAGGCCTCCGGGTGTTCCTGGTGAACATCTTCTTGTAAATCCTAACCCTAACCCTAACCCTAGCCCTAACCTTGACCCTAACCCTAAAGCCTAACCCTAACTCTAAACCCTAACCCTGACCCTAACCCTAACCCAAAACCCTAACCCTGAACCTAAACCTCACCCTATCCCTAACCTAACTCTAACCCTCTACTGATTACACCTTTGACGGCTACACTCTACTCAACCTGAGGAGCAAATTGAACCTGTACTTATGGCACTCTGTGAAAATTTGGAGAACTAGATCTCAGTTGTTTGGGACGCGACCACTGTCCATCCAGCACTATGGACAGCACTACTTATGTCAGGCTCTAATTATTCCACGGCTGTGTTAATCAGAATGACCTCTGCCGAGAACACTCAGAAAGAATTTCTGAGTTATTGCAACAAAGGAGCGTTTCAATCCTTTCAAGGCTTCTTAGGAAGAATTCCAGAATCTTGCTGCGGGCAGGCCTCCGGGTGTTCCCGGTGGACATCTCCTTGTAAAACCTAACCCTAACCCTAACTCTAAACCTCAACCACACCCTCACCCTCATCCTCATCCTCACTCTCACCCTAACACTAACCATCACCCTCACCCTCACCGTCACTCTAACCCTATACTAATCCTAACCCTCACACTAATCCTCACCCTAATACTCATGCTAACACTAACTCTCACTCTCACACTAAACCTCAACCTAACGCTTAACCTCACCATAACCCTAACCCTAACCCTCACACTAAACCTAACGCTCACCCTAACCCTAAATCTACAACTCACCTAAACCTAACCCTAACCCTAGTTCTCACCCTAACTCTAATCCTAAACCTAACCCTCACACTAAACCTTACCCTAACGCTAACCCTAACATTAACCCTAACCCTCAGCCTAACCCTTACCCTAACCTTAACCCTAAACCTCAACCTAACCCTCACCATAACACAAACCCTAACCCTAATCCTACCTCTCCCCCAAAGCATCAACCTATCCTTTACCCTCACAATCTCTCTAACCCTCACACTAACCCTAACCCTCACCATAACCCTCACCCTAATCATTACCCTAACCCTAACCCTAACATTAACCCTAACCCTAATACTAACCTTAACCCTAATCCTCAACCTAACCCTCCCACTAACCCTAAACCTAACCCTAACCCTCACCCTCACCCTAACCCTCAACCTAACCCTTACTCTCACCCTCAATGTAGCCCTCACACTAACTCTAACCCTCATCCTAACCCTCACCCTAACCCTCACCCTCTCACTCACGCTCACCCTCAGCATAACCATAACCCTAACCCTAATCCTAAACCTAATGCTCACCCTCACCCTCAAACTCAACCTAAACCTAACCCTAACCCCAAACCTCACCCACACCCTCAACCTAAACTTCAGCCTCAACCTCACCCTCACACTAACCCTAAACCTAACCGTATCCCTCACCCTAAACCTAACCCTCAAGCTAACCCTAAACCTAACCATCACCCAAATACTCACCCTAACCCTAACGCTAACCCTAACCCTCACCCTCAACCTAACCCTCACCCTAACCCTTATCCTCAACCTAAAGCTAACCCTCAGATTAAACCTAACGCTCACCCTAATCCTAACCCTACCCCTCAGCCTAACCCTCACTCTAACCCTAATGCTCACATTTAACCTAACCCTAATTCTCACCATATCACTAAACCTACCCCTAACCCTCACCCTCACCCTAGCCCTCACTTATCTCTAACCCTAACCCTATCCCTCACCCTTACCCTCACCCTCTCCCTAAGCCTGAGACTCACCCTACATATCACCGTAACCCAATCCTCAACCTAACTTAATGCTAAACCTCACCCTAACCCTATCCCTCACCCTTATCCTCACACTAACCCTAACCCTAACACTTATATAACCGAAAACCTCACCCACACCCTGATCCTCTCCCTAAACCCCAGCCGCACCCGAGCCCTCAACCTAACCTTCACCCTAAACCAAATGCTAACCCTAACCCTAACACTAATCCTAACCCTACCCCTCACCCTCACCCTCACCCTAACCCTAAAGCTAACCCTAACCCTCACCCTCACCCACACCCTCACACTAACTCTAACCCAAACCCTCACCCTAACCCTGCACCTCACCTTAACACTAACCCTAACACTCACCCTCACCCTCAACCTCAGCCTAACCCTAAACCTAATCCTAATCCTAATCCTAAACTTCGCCCTCACCCTTAGCCTAAACATAACCCTAACCCTAAACCTCACCCTCACTGTCACCCTCACCCTCAGCCTAACCCTAACCCTAACAGTCACCGTCACCACAACCCTAACACTAAACCAAACCCTCCCACTAATCCTCACCCTAACACTCACCCTAACACTCACTCTGAATTTAACTCTAATTCTCACACTAACCCTCACCCTAACCCTTACCCTCACCCTAAACCTAAACCTAACCAAAACGCTAACACTCACACTAAACCTAACCCTCACCCTCACCCTAAATCTACCCCTCACCCTAACCCTAACATTAACCCTAACCCTCACCCTAACCCTAACCCTCACCCACACACTAGCCCTCACATTAAACATAATCCTAAACCTAACCCTCACCCTAACCCTAAAATTTACCCTAACCCTAACCTTTACCTTCACCCTAACCCTTACCCTAACCCTAACACTAAAGTTAACCATAACCCTCACCCTAACAATAACCCTAACCTTAGCCCTAACCCTCAAACTAACCATCACCCTAACCCAAACACTAACCCTAACCCTCCCCTTCACCCTAAACCTCAACCTAACCCTTACCCTCACACTCACTCTAACCTTCACACTAACACTAACCTTCACGGTAATTCTCACCCTAACATTAACCCTAACCCTCACCCTTACCGTAACCCTATACTTAACCCTCCCCCTCCCCCAACCCTCACCCTCACCCTAACACTCCACCTAACCCTCAACCTACCACTTACTCTCACCCTCACCCTAACCCTCACACTAACTCTAACCCTCAACTCTAATCCTCATGCTCAACATCAGCCTAACCAAAACTGTAACACTAATCCTAATCCTAAACCTCACCCTCACCCTCACCGTCACCCTAACCCTAACCCTAACACACACCCTCACCCTCACCCTCACACTAACCCTAAACTTCAGCCTCACCCTCACGCTAACCCTAACCCTAACCGTTTCCCTCACTATAAACCTAACCCTCACCCTCAAACTAAACCTAACCCTCACCCTCACCCTTAACCTAAACCTAACCCTAATTCTAACCCTCACCCTCACCCTCACCTTAACACTAATGCTAACCCGAAACCTCACCCTAACCCTTAACCGCACCCTAAACCTAACCCTATACTTAACACTAACCCTCAGACTCAACCTAACCCTCACCCTAACCCTAACCCTCACCCTAACCCTAAACCTAACCCGAATTCTCACCCTATCCCTAACCCTACCCCTAGTTCTCACCCTCACCCTAGCCCTCAACTAACTCTAACCCTAACCCTAACCCTCACCCTTACCCTCATTCTCATCCTAACCCTCAACTTCACCATAAACATCACCCTAACCCAACCCTCACCCTACCCTAAACCTAACACTTAACATAACCGTAACCCTCACCCTAAACCTCACCCTCACCCTAATCCTCACTCTAAACCTAACCATAAATTTTACCTAACCGAAAAACTCAACCTCACCCTCAAGCTCACCCTAACCCTCGCTCTTACTCTAGACCTCACCCTAACCTTAACACTAACTCTAAACCTCAACCTCACCCTCACCTTCAGACTAACCCTAACCCTAACCCTAATCCTAAACCTACCTGACACACTCACCTTCAGCCTCACTCTCATGCTCACCCTAACCCTAAACTTAACCCTAACCGTCAACCTCACCCAGACCCTCCCACTAACTCTAACCCTAAGCCTAACCCTCACCCTAAACCTAAACCTCACCATAACCCTATCCCTCGCCCTCACCCACACACTAATCCTAACCTTAACCCTAAGCCTAACCTTCACCCTCACCCTAACCTTCACCCAAAATTTTTCCCTCACCCTAATCCTAACCTTAACCCTCACACAAGCCCTAACCCTAACCCTAACCCTCCCCCTCCCCATCACCCTCAGCCTAACCTTAAACCCAATCCTAATCCTAACCCTAACCCTCACCCTAAGCATTACCCTAAAACTAACCCTAACGATAAAACTCCCACTCCCCTCCCCTTCCACCTCACCCTAATCCTAACAATAAACCTAACACTAACAGTAACCCTCACTGTCAGTCTCACCCTCACCATAAACCTAATCCTAACCTCACCCTCACCCTCAACTTAAACCTCACCCTAACCCTAACCCTCACACTAAACCTATCCTTCACCCTAACCCTAACCCTACCCCTCAGCCTAACTCTCACCCTAAACCTAACCCTAAACTTAATCCTCACACTATCCCTAACCCTATCCCTAACCCACACCATCACCCTAGCCCTCAACGTAACCCTAACCCTAAACCTAACCCTCCCCCTTACCCTAACCCTCCCCCTTACCCTAACATTCACCCTGACCATTAACTTCACCCTAAACCTAACCCTAGCCATAAACCTCACCTTAACGCTCACTCTCACCCTAACCTTAACACTCACCCTACTCGTCTCCCTAACCCTAAACCTAACCCTAACTCTCACACTCACCCTAATACTCCTGCTAACCCTTACCCTCTCCGTAACCCTCACACTAACCCTAACACTAAACCTCACCTTAACCCTCACAATAACCCTAAACCTAACCCTAACCCTCACCATAACCCTCAACCTAACCCTAAACCTAAACCTCACACTAAACGTAACCCTCACCCTAACCATAACCCTACCCCACACCCTAACCTTCATCCTATCCCTAACCCTAACACTAAACCTCACCATCACCCTAAACATAACCCTAACCTTAACCCTCACAATAACCCAAACCCTCACCCTCACCCTCATGCTCAGTCTAACCCTAAACCTAACCCTAATCCTAACGCTAAACCTCACCCTCACCATCAAACTCACCGTAACTCTAAACCTAACCCTCACCCTAAACCTCAAACTCACCCTAATCCTCACCCTAAACCTTACTCTCACACTAACCGTAACCCTAACCCTAACCCTCACACAAATCCTAACGCTAACCCTAACCTTAACCCTTTCCCTCACACTAAACCTCATCGTAACTATAACTAGTAACCTAACGTTAAGCCTGACCCTAACCTTCACCCTCACCCTAACCCTCACGGTCACCCTAAACCTCCCCCTCACCTTCAACCTCACACTTAGCCTAGATCTAACCCTAATCCTAATCCTAACCCTAACCCTCACACTCATCCTCAACCTAAACCTAAACCTATCCCTAAACCTCCCCCTTACCCTCACCATCACTGTCATCCTAAACCTAACACTAACCCTCACCCTCACACTCATCATAATCCTCACCCTAACCCTAACCCTCAATCTCACCCTATCCCTAACCCTCACACACACCATAACCATCACCCTCACCCTCACCATAATCCTAACCCTAACCTAACCCTAAACCTCACCCTAACCTTAACCCTAAAACTAACCCTCACACTCACCATAACCCTTACCCTAACCCTAAACCTAAACCTCAGTCTCACCCTAACCCTAACCATCACCCTCACCCTAAACCTCACTGTCAACCTAACACTCACCCTAACCCTAACCCTAAACCTAACCCTAAACCTCAACCTCACCCTCACCCTCAGCCTATACCTAACCCTATTCCTAATCCTAACCCTAACCCTCACCCTATCCCTCACCCTAAACCTAACCCTAACCGTAAACCTTCCCCTCCCTTATCCCTCCCTCTCACCCAAATCCCAAAAATAATCCTAACCCAAACCCTAACACTAACCCTCACCCTAACCCTAACCCCATCAGTAAACCTAACACTCCCCCTCCCCCTCACTCTCACCGTCAGCCTACCTAAAACTAATCCTAATCCTAACCCTAACACTCACTCTCACCCTCACCCTAAACCTAAACCTAACCCTCATCCTAACCCTAACCCTCACACTAAAACTAATCCTCAACCTAACCTTAAACCTATCCCTCAGCCTAACCCTCACCCTAACACTAACCCTAATTCTCACCCTATCCCTAACCCTACCCCTAACCCTCATATTCACCCTAGCCCTCAGCTAACTCTAACACTAACCCTAACCCACACCCTTACCCTCACCCTCCTTCTAACCTTCACCTTCATCGTAAAAATCACCCTAACCAAACCCTCACCCTCCCCTTACCCTAATCCTCACCTTATTCCTAACCCTCACCCTCACCCTAATCCTCACACTAATCCTAACCCTAACATTTACCTTACCGAAAAACTCACCCTCACCCTCACCCTCACGCTCACCCTAACCCTCACTCTTACTCTAGTCCTCACCCTAGCCTTAATCCTAAACCTAACCATCAACCTCACCCTCACCTTCAGCCTAACCCTAACCCAAACCCTAACCCTAACCCTTACCCTAAAAATCACCCTCACCCTCACCCTCACTCTGACCCTAACTCTAAACCTAACCCTAACCCTCACCCTCACCCACACATTCACACTAACTCTAACCCTAACCCTAACCCTCACCCTAACCCTAAACCTCACAATATCCATAAACCTCACCCTCACCCACACACTAATCCTAATGCCAACCCTAAGCTTAACCTTCACCCTGACCCTAACACTCACCCAAATATTTTCCCTTACCCTAATCCTAACCCTAACTCTGAAACTAACCCTAACCCTCACACACACCCTACCCCTAACACTAAAGCTAAACCTCCCCGTCCCCCTCACCTTCAGCTTAACCCTAACCCTAATCCTAATCTTAACACTACACTTCACCCTAACCCTAACCCTAACCCTAAACCTCACCCTCACCTTCACCTTTATCCTCACCCTAAACCTAACAAAAACCATAACCCTAATCGTAACTCTAACCCTAAACCTCACACTAAACCTAACCCTCACCTAACCCTACCCCACAGCCTAACTCTCCCCCTAACCCTAACCCTAAACCTAACCCTCACCCTATCCCTAATTCTACCCATTAACTCTCATCCTCACCCTAGCCTTTACCCTAACCCTGACCTTAACCCTTACCCACACCTTAACCCTAACCCTCTCCGTAACACTAACGCTCCTCCTAACCCTTACCCTTATCCTAACGTAACCCCAACCCTAAGCCTAACCCTCACACTAACCCTAACCCTCACCCTAACCCTAATCCTAACCCTAAGGCTAACTATAACCCTCACTCTCAACCTAAATGTATCCCTAACCATTACACTAAACCTAGCGCTAACCTAACCTTGACCCTAAACCTCACACTAATCCTAACCCTAACCCTAACCCTCACCCTAACCCTAAACCTAACCCTAACCCTCACCCTCACAATAACCCTCACCATCAAATTAACCCTCAACCTAAACCTAACCCTCACCCACACCCTTACCCTCACCCTCACCCGGACACTCAACCTAACCCTAAACCTCACCCTCACCCTAAACTTCCCACTAACCCTAACCCTCACCCTAACCCGCACCCTCAACGTCACTCTCACCCTCACCCTAAGCCTGAAAATAAACCTAACACTAATCCTAAACCTAAATCTCACACTCACCCTCACCCTAACCCTCACCCTAACCCTAACCTTAAACCTCACCCTAACCATTACCGTCACCCTAGCCCTAACCAAAACCCTAACCCTAACCCTAATCCTCACACTAACCCTAAAGCTCACCCTAACCCACACCCTAACCCTAACACTCACCCTAATCCTCACACTCACCCTCAGCCAAACCCTAACCCTCACCCTAATACTAACACTAACCCTCACCCTCACCCTCACCCTAACTGTAACCCTTATCCTAACCCTCACCCTCACCCTAACCCTAACCCTAAACATAACCCTCACCCTCAAACTAACCCTCACACTCAAACTAACCCTTACCCTAACACTAACCCTAACATTAACCATAACCCTCACCCTAACCCTAAACCTAACCTTAACCCTAACCCTCAACCTAACCCTCACCCTAACCCAAACTCTGACGCTAATCCTCCCCCTCTCCCTAACCCTCAACCTAACCCTTACCCTCACCCTCACTCTAACTCTCCCACTAACCCTAACCCTCACTCTAATCCTAACCCAAACATTAACCCTAACCCTCACCTTTACCCTAAACCCTAACCTTAACCCTAACCCTCCCCCTAAACCTCCCACTAACCCTAACCCTAATCCTAACCCTCACCCTCAACCTAATCCTTAATCTCGCCCTCACCCTAACTCTCACACTAACTCTAACACTCACCCTAAACCTAAACCTCACCCTCACGCTCACCCTCATCCTAACCCAAACCCTAACCCTAATCCTAACCTTAACCCTCACCCTCACCTTCACACTAAACCAAATCCTAACCCTTTCCCACACCCTCACCCTCACACTCACCCTCACACTAAATTTTAGCCTCACCCTCACTCTAACCCTAACCCTAACCATATCCCTCACCCTTTACCTAAATCTCACCCTAACCCTTAACCTAACCCTCACCTTCACCCTCAACCTAAACCTAAACCTAACCCTCACCCTACCCATCACCGCAACCCTAATGCTAACCCTAACCCTCACCCTCACACTCACCCTTACCCTAACCCTTAACCTCAACCTAAACCTAACCCTAAACTTAATACTAAACATCAGACTAAACCTAACCCTCACACTAACCCTAACCCTACCCCTCAGCCTAACCTTCACCCTAACCCTAATCCTCACCCTAACACTAACCCTAACCCTAATTCTCACCTTTTCCCTAACCCTACCCCTAACCCTCATACTCACCCTAGCCCACACCTAACTCTAACACTAACCCTAAACCTCACCCTTACCCTCACCCTCATCCTAAATTTCATGCTCAACCTAAACATCACCCTAAACAAACCCTCACCCTACCCTAACCCTAAACCTCACTTTAAACCTAACCCTCACCCTAATCCTCACCCTCACCCTAATCCTCACAATAATCCTAACACTAACCCTTACCTTACCTAAATTCTCACACTCACCCTCATGCTCACCCTAACCCTCAGTCTTACTCTAGACCTCACCCTACCCTTAACCCTAAACCTCAACCTCACCCTCACCTTCAGACTAACCTTTACCCAAACCCTAACCCTAACCCTTACCCTACCCGTCACCCTCACCCTCACCCTCACCCTTACCCTCACCCTAACCCTAAACTTAACCCTAACCGTCACCCTCACCCACACCCTCACACTAATTCTAAACCTAAACGTAACCCTCACCCTAAACCTAAACCTCACCATAACCCTAACTCTCATCCTCAGTCATACACTGATCCTAACCATAACCCTAAACCTAACCTTCACCCTCACCGTAACCCTCACCCAAACATTTTCCCTCACCCTAATCCTAACCCTCACGCTCACACTAACCCTAACCCTCACACTCACCCTAACCCTAACCCTAATCCTCACCCTCACCCTCAGCCTAACCTTAACCCTAATCCTAATCCTAACCCTAACACTCACCCTATGCCTCACCCTAAACCTAACCCTAACTGTAAACCTCCTGCTCCCTTGTCCCTCCCCCTCACCCAAATCCTAACAATAATCCTAAGCCAAACCCTAACACTAACCCTCACCCTAACCCTAACCCCATCACTAAACCTAACACTCACCCTCACCCTCACTCTCTCCCTCAGTCTACCCTAAACCTAATCCTAATCCTAACCCTAACACTCACTCTCACCCTCACCCTAAACCTAACCCTAACCCTCATCCTAACCATAACCCTCACACTAAAACTAATCCTCACCCTAACCCTAAACCTATCTTTCAGGGTAACCCTCACCCTAACACTAACCCTAACCCTTACTCTAACCCTAACCCTCACCCTCACCTTAGCCCTCACTTAACTCTAACTCTAACCCTAACCCTCACCCTTACCCTCATTTTCACCCTCACCGTTAAACATCACCCTAAACAAACCCTCACCCTCCCCTTACCCTAACCCTCACCCTAACCCTAATTCTCACCCTAAACCTTACCCTCACCCTAATCCATACACTAATCCTAACCTTAACCCTTAAATTACCAAAAAACTCACCCTCACCCTCACGCTCACCCTAGCCCTCACTCTTACTCTAGTCCTCACCCTAACCTTAACCCTAACCCTAAACCTCAACCTCACCCTCAAATTCAGCCTAACCCTAACCCAAAACCTAACCATTACCCTTACCCTACCCATCACCCTCACTCTCACCCTAACCTATACCTAACCTTAACCCTCACCCTCACCCACACCCTCACACTAAATCTAACCCTAACTCTAACCCTCAACCTAACCCTAAACCTCACCATATCCCTAAACCTCACCTCACCCACACACTAATCATAACCCTAACCCTAAACCTAACACTAACCTCACCATAAACCTAACCCCATCAAAAACCCTAACCTTCCCCCTCCCCCTCACTCTCACCCTCACCCTAACCCTAACCTTAATCCTAATCCTAACCCTAACCCTCACTCTCACGCTCACCCTAAACCTAAACCTAACCCTAAACCTCCCCTCACCCTCACCCTCACCTTTAACCAAACCTAACCCTAACCCTAACCCTCACCCTCACGCTAGCACTCACCCTAACTCTAACCCTAAACCTAACCCTTCCCTTAACCCTAACCCTCACCCTAACCCTAACACTCACGCTGACCCTTACCCTCACCCTAACCCTATCCCTAATCCTAACCCTCACCTTAATGCTCACTCTCACCCTAACCCTAGCCTTTACCATACTCCTCACCCTAACTCTAACGATAACCCTAACCCTCACTCTCACCCTCACTCTAAACCTAACCCTAACCTACCCCTCAGCCTAACCATCACTCTATCCTAATCATAACACTCAGCCTCACCCAAGTTCTCACCCTAACACTCACCCAAACCCTAACCCTCACACGAATCCTAACCCTAACCCTAACCTTCACTCTCACCCTCACCCTAAACCTAAGCCTAACCCACAACCTCAACTTCACCCTCACCCTCACCCTCAACCTCAAACTCACCCTCACCTTAACCCTAACTATAACCTTACATTAACCCTAACCCTCATCCTAACCCTTACCCTAACCCTAACCATCACCCTAAACCTAATTCTATCCCTTACCCAAAACTTCACCTGTACCCTCACCATCTCCCTCAGTCTAACCCTAAACCTAACCTTAATTCTAACCCTAAACCTCACCATCAACCTCATCCTAACTCTAACCCTTACACAACCCTAACCCTCGCCCTATCTCTAACCCTCACCGTACCCTAACCCTCACCCTAAAACTCACCCTAACCCTAACCCTAACCCTAAGCCTCACTCTAAACCGAAACTTCACCCTAAACATAAACCTCACCCTCACCCTCACCCCAAGCCAAACCTAACCCTAACCCTAACTCTAACCCTAATCCTCACCCTCACTCTAAAACTCACCCTAACCCTTACCCTCACCCTAACCCTAACCCTAAACCTCACACTAATCCTAACCATAAGCCTAAACGTCAACCTAACCCTAAGCCTAACCCTAAGCCTCACCCACACCTTAACCCTCACCCTCACCTGAACTCACCCTCACCCTAAAGCTCACCCTCAACCTAAACATCACTCTAAACCTAACCCTCACCCTGAACCTAACCCTAACCCTCAATCTAAACTTCACCCCACGCTCACCTTCACTGTAACCCTAAGCCTAACCCTAAACCTAACACTAATCCTAAACCTAAATCTCACCCTCACCTTCTCCCAAAGGCTAACACTAACGCTAACCCTAACCCTAACGCTCCTCCTCCCCATCACCCTCAGCCTAAACCTAACTTTAATCCAAATACTAACCTTAACCCACACTCTCACCCTCACCTTAAACCTAACCCTAACCCTAACCCTCAACCTAACCCTAAACTTCACCCTAACCCTAAACCTAACCCTCACCCTCACCTTACCCTAACCATAACCCTCACCCTCGATCTAACCCTCACCCTACCCGAAATGCTAACACTAAACCTCACCCTCACCCTAACCCTCACCGTAACCTTTACACTAACCTTAACCGTAAACTTAACCCTAACCCTAATGCTCCGACTAAACCTAACCCTCACACTAAACCTAACACTACCCCTCAGCCTAAGCCTCGCCCTAACACTAAACCTAACCCTAATTCTCACCCTATCCCTAAACCTAACCCTAACCCTCACCCTCATCCTAGCCCTCACCCTAACACTAACCCTAACCCTAACACTAAACCTCACCCTGACCCGAACCTTCACCCTACCCCTAACCCTAAACCTAACATTCACCCTCACGCTAGCCCTCACCCTCACCCTAACCCTAATCCTAACCCTAACCCTCAACGTAACCCACAAACTTACCCTAAACCTAACCCTAACCCTAACCCTCACCCTAACTATAAACCTAATCCTCAAACTCACCCTAACTCTCAAACTAACCCTTACCCTCACCCTAACCCTAAAGCGAACCCTAACCCTAACCCTCACACTAATTCTAACCCTCACCCTTACAGTAACCCTACCCCTCACCCTAACACTCATCCTAACCCTAACCCTAAACCTAACCCTCACCCTAACAATCACCCTAACCCTAAACCTAACCCTCACCCTACAACAACGCCTCACCCTCACACTCAGCCTCAGTGTAAACCTAACCCTGATCTTAATCGTAACCCTAACCCTAACCCTAATCCTAACTCTAACCCTCACCCTCAACTTCACCCTAAATCTAACCCTTACCAAAAATTAACCCTTAACCTCACCCTAACTCTAACCCTCATCGAACCCCAACCCTCACCCTAAAACTCACATTAATCCTAATCCTAACACTAACCATCACCATCATCCTAACCCTAAACCTAACCTTAAGTCTAAAACTTACCCTAACACTAACCCTCACACTAACCCTGAACCTCACCCTAACCCTAACTCACAACCTAACCTAACCCTCACCCTCACCCTCACACTCACCCTCAACCTAAACCTAACACTAACAATAACACTAACCCTAATCCTAACCCTCACCCTCACCCTCACCCTAACCCTAAACCTAAACCTAACCCTAACCCTCACCCTAAACCTAACCCTCAACTTCACCCTAACTGTAACACTACCCTAACCCAAAAACTAATCCTAACCCTCACCCTAACCTTCACCCTAACACTCACGCTAATCCTAAACCTCACTCTCACCCTAACCCTCAACCTAACCATTACCCTAAGCCTAACACAAAGCCTAATCCTCACTTAAACTTCACCCTCCCCCTAACTCTCCCCCTAACCCTAACCCTAACAATAACCCTAACCTCAACCTAACACTAACCCTAACCCTAACCCTAACCCTAACCCTCATCCTAACCCTCACCCTAACCCTAAACGTAACCCTCACCCTAAAACTAACCCTAACCCTCACCCTCACCCTAAGTCTAACCCTAACTCTCACCCTAACCCTAACCCTAATCCTAACACTATCCCTCACCCTTATCCTAACCCTCACACTAACCCTAAGCCTCACCCTCAACCTCACCCTCACCCTAAGCCTAACCGTAACCCTAACACTAATTCTAAACCTAACCTTCAGCCTAACCCGAAGCTTAACCCAAATCTTAACCTCAACCATCACCCTCAAGCTAACCCTACACCTAACCCTAACGCTATCCCTAACCAAACCCTAAACCTAAATCACACTCTAACCGAAAACTCACACTAACCCTTACCCTAACCCTCAACCGAAACCTAACCCTAACCTTAACCCTCACCCTAACATTCACCCTCATCCTAATCCTCACCCTAATCCTATCCCTAACGCTTACCCTAACCCTAAGCTTAAACTCAACGTCACCTTCACCCTCACACTAACTCTCACCCTTACCCTAACACCTACCACAAACCTAACACTATCCCTAACCCTAACCCTCACCCTCAGCCTACAATAACCGTAACCCTAATCCTAACCCTAACACTCAACCTCATCTTAACACTACCCCTAACCCTAACCCTTACCCTAACCCTCAAACTAACCCTAACCCTAATTCAAACAGTAACCCTAACCCTCACGCTAACCCTCACACCAACCCTTACACTCAAGCTAACCCTACTCCTAACCCTAAACCTAACCTTCACAATAACACTAACACTTACCCTAATCTTAACCCTACCCCTCACCCTATACCTCACCATAACCCTGACCCTAACCTTAACCCTCACCCTAACCCTAACCCTCAGACTCACCATAACCCTCACCGTCACCCTAACCCTCACACTAACCATAACCCTCACCCACAGACTAACCCTCACCTTCACACTCACCCTCACACTAATCCTAATCTTAAGCCTAACCCTAATCCTCAGCCTCACCCTCACCCTAAACATCACCCTATCCCTCACCCTCACTCTAAACATCAGCCTAACCCTAACCCTCACCCTAACCCTAACCCTAACCCTCACCCTAACCCAAAACCTCAACCTAATCCTCACCCTCATCCAAATTGCCACCCTAACCCTAACCCTTACCTAACCCAAAACCTCACCCTCATCCAAATTGCCACCCTAACCCTAACCCTTACCTAACCCAAAACCTCACCCTAAATCAATCCTCACCCTAACACTCATCCTCACCCTAGCCCTCACCCTAAGCCTAACCCTTACCTTCAAACTAACCCTAAACTTAACCCTCATCGAAAGCCTAACCCTCACGCTCACCCTAAACCTAACACTAACCCTAACCCTCACCATCACCCTCACCCTAACACTATCCCTCACCCTCATCATCACCATAATCCTAACCCTAACCCTAACCCTCATCCTCACCTAACTCTCACCCTAATCCTTACACTCACCCTAACTCAAACCCTACCCCTAACCCTAACCCTCACACTAACCCTAAACCTCACCCTAACCCTCAACCTAAACCTAACCCTAACCCTAACAATCACCCTTTCCTTCACCCTCATCCTAATCCTCGCCCTAAACCTAACCCTAACCCTTACCCTAACCCTAAGCTCAACCTCAACCCCACCTTCAACCTCACACTAATTCTCACCCTCACCCTAGCCCTCAGCCTAAACCAAACCCAAAACCTAACCCTAACCTTCACCCTCAACCTAAACCTCAGCCTACAATAACCCTAACCCTAATCCTAAACCTAACACTCAACCTCACCCTAACCCTACCCCTAATCCTAACCCTCACCCTAACCCTCAACCTAACCCTAACATTAAACCTAACAGTAACCCTAAACCTAACCCTCACCCTCACTCTCAACCTAACCCTAACCCTAATCCTAATCCTAACCCTAACCCCCACACTCACCCTCGCCCTAAACCTAACCCAAACACTAAAACTCACCGTCACCCTTACTGACAGCCTCACCCTCAGCATAACCCTAACCCTAAAAATAACCCTAACCCTTACCCTAACCCTAACCCTAACTCTCATCCTAACCTAACCATAAACCTCACCCTCACCCTAACCCTAACAAAAACCTAACCTTAACCCTAAACCTAACCCTAACACTAACCTTCACCCTAACACTCAGGCTAACTCTAACCCTCACACTCACCCTAAACCTAACCGTATCCCTAACCCTCACCGTAACCCTCACCCAAATCATAATGCTAACACTAACCCTTATTCTTACCCTAACCCTAACCTGAACAGTAACCCTAACCCTCACACTAACCCTACCCCTCAGCCTAACCCTCACCCTAACCCTATCCCTAACCCTAAGTCTCACCCTATCCCTAACCCTAACCCTCTACCTCAACCTAGCCCTCACACTAAATCTAACCCTAACCCTAACCCTCACCTGAAAATTCAACAGAACCCGAAACTTCACCCTCACATTAAACATCACCCTAACCCTAAACCTCACCCTAACCCTAACCCTAACCTCACCCTAACCCTAACCCTAACCGTAACCCTAACCATAATCCAAATCCTAACCCTAACCCACACTCTCACCCTCACCTTAAACCTAACCCTAACCCTAAACGTAGCCCTTCCCCTCCTCCTCCCCTCATTCTCACCCTCACCCTAACCCTAAAAATAACACTAACCCTAACCCTATACCTAACCCTCACTCTAAACCTAACCCTAAAACTAACCCTATCCCTAAACCACCCCCTCCCCTTCCCCGTCCCCCTCCGGCTAACCCTAACCCTAATCCTAATCCTAACCCTAATTCTCACTCTCACCCTCACCCTAAACCTCAACCTAACCCTAAACCTCACCCTCACCCTCACCCTCACCCTAACCCTTAAAATAACCATTAACCTAACGCTAAACCTTACCCTAACCCTCAAACTAACACTAACTTTAACCCTAACCTCAACCCTAAACCTAAACCTAACACTCAACCTAACCCTAAACCTCACCCTAACCCTAACCCTTACCCTGATCCTGACCCTTACCCTAAGAATAACACTAAACCTAACACACACCCTCACTCTAAACCTCACCCTTCCCCTTACCTTCAACCTACCCCTCACACTAACCCTTACCCTCACCCGAACCCTAACCCAAAACCTAACCCTAAACCTTACACTAACTCTAACCACCACCCTAACCCTAACCCTACCCCTCACACTTACCTCACCCTCAACCTCACCCTCACACTCACCCTAAGCTGAACCCTAAAACTAACACTAATCCTAAACGTAAATCTCATCCTCACCCTCTTCCTAACGGTAACCCTAACCCTGACCCTCACCCTCACCCTCAACCTAACACTTGCCCTCACCCTAACCCTAAACCTCATCATAACTCTAATCCTCACCCTAATTCTAACGCTCATTCTAATCCTCACACTAACCCTAAACCTCTCCCCAATCCTAATCCTAACCCTCACCCTCACCCTCACCCTAACCCTAACCCTAATCCTAAACCTAACCCTAACCGCATATTCACCCTCACCGTAAACCTAAGCCGAACCCTAAAAATCTCCCTCATCCTCACTGTCAGCCTCAAACTCAGCCTAATCCTAACCCTAAAAATAACCCTAAGCCTGACCCTAAACCTAACCCTAACTCTCACCCTAACCCTAACCCTAACCATCACCCTCACCCTACCCTTAACATAACCCTAACCTTAACCCTAAACCTAACCCTCACCCTAACACTCAGGCTACCCCTAACCCTCACTCTCACCCTAACCCTAACCCTCATCGTAACCCTCACCCAAAACCTAATGCTAGCCCTAACCCTTACTATCACCATAAACATAACCTTAACAATAAACCTCAACCTCACACTAACCCTACCCCTCAGCCTAACCCGCACCTAACCCTAACCCTAACCCTAAGTCTCACCCTATCCCTAATGCTACCCCTCACCCTCAACCTAGCCCTCACCCTAAATCTAACCCTAACCCTAACCCTCACCCGAACTCTCACCCGAACCCTAACCATCACCCTCACCCTAAACATCACCCTAACCATAACCCTCAACCTAACCCTAATCCTAACACTTACCGTAACCCTAAACCTCACCCGAACTCTAACCCTAACCCTAACGCTCACCTGAACCCTCACCCTAATCTTAACCCTCACACTAACCCTAATCCTGACCCTCACCTTAACCCTAACCCTAACCCTAAACCTAACCCTCCCCTCACTCTCACCGTCACCCTAACCCTAACAATAACACTAAACCTAACCCTATCCCTAACCCTAACCCTAAACCTAACGCTATCCCTAATCCGCCCCCTCCCCATTAGCCTAACCCTAACTGTAATCCTAACCCTAATTCTCACTTTCACCCTCATCCTAAACCTAACCCTAACCCTAACACTAAACCTAACACTCACCCTCACTCTAACCCTAACCCGTACCCTTATCTTCACCATAACCCTCACCCTAACCCTAAACCTAAGCTTCACCCTAACCCTCAACCTAACCTGAAACCTCTCCCTCATGCTAACCCTACCGTAACCCCCACCCTCAACCTAACCTTCACACTAAACCTTACCCTCAACCTAATCCTAACCCAAAACCTAACCCTAACCCTCACACTAACCCTAAACCTCTCTGTAACTGTAACCCTACCCCTCACCCTAAAACTCATTCTAAACCTAACCCTAACCCTATCCCTCACCCTAACCCTAACCCTCACCCTCACCCTAACCCTTACCGTCATCCTAACACTCACCCTAACACTAACCTTCACTGACACCCTAATCCTCAACTTCACACACTCACCCTAACCCTAAACCTTACCCTCAGCATAAACATCAAAATAATTCTAACCCCCAACCTAACCCTAACCCTAACCCTCACCCTAACCCTCACCCTCAACCTCACCCTCACACTCACCCTAAGCCTAACGCTAAACCTAACACTAGTCCTAAACCTAAATCTCACCCTCACCCTCAACCTAATGCTAACCCTAACCCTAACACTAAACTTAACCCTCACCCTCACCCTAGCCCTCACCCTAAACCTGACCCTAACCCTCAAGCTAACCTTTACCCTCCCCTTAATCCTAACCCTCACCCTAACCCTAACACTCACCCGAATACTTATACTCTCCCTAAACCTAACACCAACCCTAAACCTAACCCTCACACTAACCATAACAATAACCTTAACCCTAACCCTACCCCACACCCTCAACCTCAATCTCACCCTAACCTTCAGCCTCACCCTCACCCTCACCCTAAACCTTAATTTCACCCTAAACCTAACCCTAACCCTAACCCTCACACTAAACCTAACCCTCACCCTAACCATAAACCTACCCCTCACCCTAACACTCCTAATAACTCTAACCATAACACTAACCCTCACGCTAACATTAACCCTAACCCTAACCCTCACCCTCACACAAACCCTCACCCTCACCCTCACCCTCACCCTCAGTCTAAACATAAACCTAACCATAATCCTAACACTAACCCTACCCTAATTCTAAACCTGACCCTCAACCTATGCCTAACCCTGACCCTAACTCTAACCCTTACCCAAACATAACCCTCAGCGAACCCGAACACACACCCTCACACAAACCCTAACCCTAACCCTAATTCTCACCCTCAACCCTACCTTAAACCTAACCCTAACCCTCACCCCAACCCTCACCCTAAACCTAAGTCTAACCCTAATCCTCACCCTCACGCTAAACCTCACACTAAACCTTACACTCACCCTAACCCTAACCCTAACCCTAACACTCACACTAATCCTAAACCTAAACCTACCCCTAAACATCACCCTAACCCTCACCCTAAACCTGACCCTAACCGTAACACCATCCTTCACCCTAACACTCATCCTAACCCTAACACTAACCCTCAAGTTAATCCTAAACTTAACCAAACCCTAACCCTCACATTAAACCAAGCCCTCACCGACACCCTCACACTAACCCTCAGTCTAAGCCTAACCCTAACCCTAATCCTAAACATAACCCTCAACCTAACCCTCACCCTAACTCTAACCCTTAACCAACCCTAAACCTCACACTATCTCTAACCCTCACGGAACCCTAAACCTCACCCTCATACTTAACTTAACCCTAACCCTAACCATCACCCTCACCCTAACCTTAAACCTAGCACTAAACCTCACCCTAACCCTCACCCTAAAGCTAAGGCTTACACTAAACCTCACCTTCACCCTAAACATCACCCTAACCCTTACGCTAACCCTAAACCTAACCCTAACACTCACACTAATCTTAACTCTAACCCTAATCCTAACCCTAAACTTGACCCTAACCCTAACCCTACCTCTCACCCTACACTGAAACCTAATCCTAACCCTAACCGTAAATCTCAAACTAACCCTAAACCTCACCCTAAACCGAACCCTAAACCCTAACCCTTACCCTAACCCTTACCCTCACACTAACCCTAACCTTAACACTAACCCTAACCCTCAGACTAAACCTAACCCTCACCCTAAACGTAACCCTACCCCTCAGCCTAACCATCATTATAACCCTCACCCTAACCCTCAGCCTCACCTTCACCCGCACCCTAACCCTAACCCTAACCCTCAACCTAACCCTAAGCGTCAATCTAACCCTAACCCTAACTCTTACTGTCACACTTACCCTATCCCTAACCTTAAACCTAACCCTCACCCTAATTCTCATCCTAACTGAAATGCTAACCCTAACCCTCAACCTCAACCTAAACCTCACCCTAACACCGTCACCTTAACCATAACCTTAACCCTAACCCTAACCCTCAGACTAAACCTAACCCTCACTGTAACCCTAACCCTACCTCTCAGCCTAACAATAACCATAACCCTAAACCTAACCCTAATTCTCACCCTATCGCTCATCCTAACCCTAACCCTCACCTGAACCCTAGCCCTCACCCTAACTCTAACCATAACCATAACCCTCACCCGAACCCTCACCCTCACCCTAACCCTCACCCTCACCCTAAACATCACCCTGAACCTAACCCTCACCCGAACCCTAACACTAACCCTCACCCTAACCATAACCCTCACCCTATACATAACCCTACACATCACCATAACATTCATCTTAGCACTAAACCTAACCCTAAACCTTACCCTCACCCTAACGATAACCCTAACTCTACCCTCACCCTAACCCAAACACTCAACCTCAACCTCACCCTAACCCTCAGTCTAACCCTAACCCTAACCCTAATCCTAACCCTAACCCTAACCCTAACATTACTCATAAACCTAACCTTCACCCTCACCCTCACCATAACTCTAAACCTTACCCAACCCTAAACCTAACTCTAACCATCACCGAATCCTAACCCTCAACCTCACACTCACCCAAACCCTAATCCTAACCCTCACTCTCACCCTAACACTAAAACTAAGCCTAACCCTCACCCAAACCCTAAGGCTAACCCTAACCCTCACCCTCACCCTAAACCTCACCCTAACCCTTAGACTCATCCGACCCCTAACCCTAACGCTTAATTTCACCCTAACCCTAACCCCAACCATGACCCTAAACGTCACACTCACCCTAACCCTAAACCTAACCCTAACCCAAAACTTAACCCTCACCCTCACCCTAGCCCTCACCCTAACCCTAACTGAAACCCTCACCCTAACTCTCAACCTATCCCTTATCCGCTCGCTAACCCTTACCCTCACCCTCACCCTAACCCCAAATATAACCCTAACCCTCACACTAACCCTAACTCTAATCCTAAGCCTAACCCTCACTGTTACCCTAACATTCATCCTAACCCTAACCATCACCCACACCCTAACCCTCACCCTCACCTGAACACTCACCCTAACCCTAAACCTCACCCTCACTCTAAACATCACCCTAAACCTAACCCTCACCCTAACACTTACCCTAGCCCTCAGCCTAAACTTCACCCTCACCTTCACCCTCACCCTCACCCTAAGCCTAACCCTAAAGCTAACACTAATCCTAAACCTAAATCTCACCGTAACCCTAACTCTAAACCTAACCCTAACCCAAACTTTAACCTTCAACTGCACCATAGACCTCACCCTAAAACTAAACCTAATCCTCAACCTAACCTTCAACCTAACCCTTATCCACACCCTAACCCTAACCCTCACCCTAACCCTAACCCTCAACCTAACACTTACCCTCACCCTAAACCTATTCCCAAACCTAACCCTAACCCTCACACTAACCGTAACCCTAAACCTTAGACTCACCCTAACCCTAACCCTAACCCTTACCTTCACCCTAAACCTATCCACAACCCTAACCCTAAACCTCACACTCACCCTAACCCTAACCCTAACACTAACTCTAACCCTCACCCTAACCGTCAACCTAAACCTTATCTTCACGCTAACCCTTACCCTCACCCTACCCCTAACCCCAACTATAACCCTAACCCTCACACTAACCCTAACTCTAACCCTAACCCTCACCCTAACCCTAACCCTCACCATCACCCTAACCCTCATCCTAACCCTAACAATCACCCTCACTCTAACCCTCACCCTCACCTGAACACTCACCCTAACCCTAAACCTCACCCTCACCCTAAACATCACCCTAACCCTAACCCTCACCCTAACCCTTACCATATACCTCACCCTAAACCTCACCCTCACCCTCACCCTAAGTCTACCCCTAAAGCTAAAACTAAACCTAAAACTAAATCTCACCCTCACCCTAACTCTAACCCTAAACCTAACCCAAACTTAACCCTCACCTGCACCCTAGACGTCACCCTAACCCTAACCCTAAACCTCACCCTAACCCACTACCTAAACCTTATCCTCACCCTAACCCTAACCCTCACCCTAACCCTAACCCTCACCCTAACCCTTACCCTCACCCTAATCCTATCCCCAAACCTAACTTTAATCCTCACCCTAACCCTAACCCTCACCCTCACCCTAACCTTAACCTTAACATAAACCTCAGACAAAACCTAACCCTCACACTAACCCTAAACCTAACCCTCAGCCTAACCCTCACCTTAACACTCAGGCTAATCCTAATCCTCACCCTCACCCAAACCCTCACCCTAACACTTACTCTCACCCTAACCCCAACCCTAACTCTTACCCTATCCCTCACCTTCTCCCAACCCTAACCCAAAGCCTAACCCTAACCCTCACCCTCACCCTCAGCCTCACCCTCACACTATCCCTCACAGTAACCCTCAAACTAACCCTCATCCTCACGCTCACCCTCACCCTCAACTTAACCCTAACCCTATCCTAAACCTAACCCTAACCCTCACCCTCAACCTCACCCTAAACCTAACCCAAATCTTGCTGCCATCAGGCCTCCGGATGTTCCGGTTTAACATCTCCTTGTAAATCCCCCGTGGTTTATTTTTCACCCGTGTTGTTTGGCAAGGGCACACAGTTTGCATTGCTGCACCATTGCGCCTGCAGATCTCTGCCGAAGTTGCAAACATTCAGACATGGCAGCCAGATCTGCTTGGCCCCGTAGAACACTGCCAGCTGACTGAGAATATCGGCTTCCCATTCTTATCACCTGAGTGTTACTGATTACAGGTTTGACTGCCACACTCTACTCAACATGAGGAGCAAGTTTTACCTCTACTTATGGCACTCTATAAAATTTTGGAGAACTGGACCACAGTTTTTGGGACTCGACCACAGTCCAATGAGGAGTATGGACGGAACTGGCTATATCAGGCTCTAATTAGTCCACCGTTGTGTTCAGCTGAATGACTTCTGCCAGAAACACTCAGAATGAGGTTCTGAGTTATTGCAAGATAGTTGCGTTTCACTCCTTTTCAAGGCTTTCTAGGAAGAATTTCAGAATCTGGCTGCCGGCAGGCCTCCGGGTGTTCCTGGTGAACATCTCCTTGAAAATCCTAACCCTAATCCTATCCCTAATCCTAACCCTGACCCTCGTGCTAACCATAAACCGAACCCTAACCCTAACCCTAAACCCTAACCATGACCCTAACGCTAACCCTAAACCCTAACCCTGAACCTAACCTTCACCTTATCACTATCCCTAACCCTAACCCTCTACGGATTACAGCCTTGACAGCTACACTTTACTCAACCTGAGGAGTAATTTGAACCTGTACTTATTGCACACTGTGAAAGTTTGGAGAACTAGACCTCAGTTGTTTGGGACACGACCACTGTCCATCCAGGACTATGGTTGGCACTAGCTATGTCAGGCTCTAATTAGTCCATGGTTGTGAGCATTAGAATGACCTGTGCCGGTAACACTCAGAATGAAGTTCTGAGGTATTGCAACATAGGAGCGTTTTAATCCTTTCAATGTTTCTTAGGACAAATACCAGAATCTTGCTGCCAGCATGCATCCGGGTGTTCCCCGTGAACATTTCCTTTTAAATCCTAAACTTAACCCTAACCCTATCGCTAACCCTCACGCTAACCCTAACCGTAACTCTCACCCTCACCCTAACGCTAAACCTCACCCAAACCCTAACCCTCACCCTAACCCTCACACTAAACTTAAACCTCATCATAACCCTAACCCTACCCCTCACTCTAAATATCATCCTAACCTAATTCTAAACCTAACCCTCACACTCAGCCTAACCCTCACCATCACCATAAAAGCTCATCCTAACCCTAACCCTCTCCCACACCCTAATCCTCACCCTCACCCAAACCGTCACCCTCACCCTAAACCTCATCCTAATCCTCAATCTAACCTAACCCTAAGCTCAACCTCAACCTCACCTTCACACTCACACTAAACCTCACGCTCACACTAGCCCTCACCCTAATCCTAAACCTAACCCTAACCCTAAACCTCACCCTAAACATCACCCCCAGCATAACCCTAACCCTAACCCTAACCCTCACCCTCATCCTAACCCTAACCCTAACCCTCACCCTAACCCTCACCCTAACCTTCAACCTAATCCTAACCCTAAACCTAAAACTAACCCTAACCCTCACACTAACCCTCACCCCAACCCTAAACCTCAACCTAACTGGAAACCTAACCCTAACCCTAACCCTCAAAATAACCCTAACACTCAACCTAACCCTAACTCTAACGCTTAACCTCAACCTAACTGGAACCCTAACCCTAACCCTAACCCTCACAATAACCCTAACACTAACCTAAACCCTCACCGTAACTTTAACCCTAACCCTAACCCTCATACTATCCCTAACCCTCACCCAAAACTTAACCGTCACCGTCACCCTCATCCTAACACTAAGCCTAACCCTAACCTTCACCCTAAACTTAACCCTCACCCTAACCCTAACACTCACTCGCACCTGAACCATCACACTCACCCTAACCCTCACCCAAACCCTAAACATCACCTAAACACAACCCTCACACTAACCCTAACCCTAACCCTAACCCTAACCCTAACCCTAAACCTCACCCTCATTTTAATTCTGACACTAACCATAACCCTTACCTAACCCAAAGCCTCACCATCAAACTCAACCTCACCCTAACACTAACCCTCACCGTAGACCTCAACTTAACCCATCTCTAACCCTAACCATCACCCTCACATTCACCCTCAACCTCAGCTGAACCCTAACCCTAACCCTCATCCTAAGCCTAAACCTCACCCTCACCCTAACCCTAACACTAATCCTAACCATCACACTCACACTTACCGTAATCCTAACCCTAACCCTCACCATAAACCTAACCCTCAACGACACCCTAACCCTCACACTCACACTCACCCTATCCATAACCCTCACCCACACCCTAACCCTCACCGTCACCCTCACCATAATCCAAACCCTAACCCTAAACCTAACCCTCACCTTAACTCTCACCCTAACCCTTATCCTCAACCTAAACCTAACCCTCAGATTAAACCTAAACCTCACCCCAACTCTAACCCTAATCCTCAACCTAAACCTCACTCTAACCATAATGCTCACACTTATCCTAACCCTAATTCTCACCATATCTCTACACCTACCTCATTTATTTCTAACCCTAAGTCTAACCCTCACCCTTACCCTTATCCTCTCCCTAAACCTGAGCCTCACCCTAAACATCACCGTAACCCAGCCCTCACCCTCCCTTAACCCAAACCCTCACCCTCAACCTAAACCTCACCCTCACCCTCACCCTCACCCTAATCCTCACACTAACATTAACCCTAAAACTTATATAATCGAAAACCTCACCCACACCCTCACACTCTCCCTAAACCCTACCTGCACCCTAGCCCTCACCCTAACCTTAACCATAAACTTAACCCTGAACCTCATCATCACCCTCAGCCTAACGCTATCCCTAACCCTAACACTAATCCTAAACCTACCCCTCACCCTCACCCTCACGATCACCCTAACCCTAACCCTAACCCTAACCCTCACCCTCACCCACACCCTCACCCGAACTCTAACCCTAACCCTAAACCTCACCCTAACCCTACCCTAACCCTAACCATCACCCTCACCATCACCCTAAAGCTTACCCTAACCCTCACCTTCACCAACACACTAATCCTAATTTTAACCCTAAGCCTAAACATCACCCTCACCTAACTTTCACCCAAAACTTTTCCCTCACCCCAATCATCACTTTCAGCCTCACACAAACCCTTCCCCTCACCCTCACCCAAACCCTAACCCTAACCCTAACCCTCACCCTGCACATCACCCTCAGCCTAACCCTAACCCCAATACTAATCCTAACCCTAACCCTCACCCAAACCCTTACCCTAAAACTAACACTAAAACTCCCACTCCCCTACGCCTCCACATCACCCTAACCCTAACAATAACCCTAACCCTAACACTAACCCTCACTCTAACTCTCACCCTCACCCTAAACCTAACCCTAACCTCACTCTCACCCTCGCCCTCAACTTAACCCTCACCCTAACCCTATCCCTCACACTAAACCTATCCTTCACCCTAACCCTAACCCTCACCCTAAACGTAACCCTAAACCTAATCCTCACCCTATCCCTAATCTTAACCCTAACCCACACCCTCACCCTAGCCCTCACCCTAACCGTAACCCTAAACATAACACTCCCCCTTACCCTAACCATCACACTGACACTTACCTTCACCCTAACCCTAACCCTAACCCTAACCTCACCTTAATGCTCACTCTCACCCTAACCCTAACCCTCATCCTAATCCTCAACCTAACCCTAAACCTAACCCTAACTCTCACACTCACCCTAACCCTCACGCTAACCCTTACCCTCACCCTAATCCTCACCCTTACCCTAACATTAAACCTCACCCTAACCCTCAAGCTAACCCTAAACCTAACCCTAACCCTCACCCTAGCCCTCACCCTAACCCTAACCCTAACCTTCACACTAAACGTAACCCTCACACTAACCATAACCCTACCCCTAACCCTAACCCTTATCCTAACCGTAACCCTAACCCTAAACCTCACCCTAAACTTAACCCTAACCCTAAACCTCACCCTAACCCAAATCCTCACCCTCACCCTCACCCTCAGTCTAAACCTAACCCTAACCCTAAACCTAACGCTAAACCTCACCCTCACCATCACACTCACCGTTACTGTAACCCTATCCCAAACCTAACCCTAACCCTAAACCTCACCCTAAACCTTACCCTCACCCTAACCGTAACCCTAACCATAACCCTCACACAAATCCTAACGCTAACCCTAACCGTAACCCTTTCCCTCACCCTAATTCTCATCGTAACTCTAACAATTACCTTAACGTTAAGCCTGACCCTAACCTTCACCCTCACCCTAACCCTCAAGGTCAACCTAAACCTCGCCCTCACCCTCACCTTCACCCTTAGCCTAAATCTAAACCTAATCTTAATCCTAACCCTAACCCTCACACTCATCCTCAACCTAAACCTAAAGCTAACCCTAAACCTCCCCCTTACCCTCACCCTCACAATAATCCTAAACCTAACACTAACCCTCACCTTCACCCTCACCATAATCCTAACCCTAACCCTAACCCTAACCCTCACTATAACCCTCACCCTCACCCTAACTCTCACCCTAACACTTACCCTCACCCTCACCCTAAACCTAACCCTAAAACTAACCCTCACACTCACCATAACCCTTACCCTAACCCTAAACCTAACCCTCACCCCCACCCTAACCCTCACTGTCAACCTAACCCTCACCCTAACCCTAACACACACCCACACCCTAACCCTCTCCCTCACCCTCACCCTAACCCTCACTGTCACCCTAACCCTCACCCTAACCTTAACACGCACCCACACCCTATCCCGAATCCTTACCCTAAACATCATCGTAACCCTTATCTGAACCATAACCCTCACCCTAACCCTAACCCTCACCCTCAGCATAATCCTCACCCTAACCCTAACCCTAAACCTAACCCTCACCCTCACCCTCACCCTGACCCTAGCACTCACCCTCACCGAAGCCCTTACCCTGACCCTAACCCTTACCTTAACCCTAACCCTCACCCTCACCCTCACCCTCACCCTAACACGAATCTTGCTGCCTGCAGGCCTCTTGGTGTTCCGGGTGAACATCTCCTTGTAAATCCTCCGTGGTTTCTTCTACACCCGTGAAGATTGGCAAGGTTATGCAGTTTGCATTGCTGCAGAATTTCTCATGCAATCCGCTGCCGTGCTTGCAAACATTCAGACATGCTAGCCACATTTGCTTGTCCCCGTTGGTCACTTCCAGTTGACTGGGAATATCTGCTTCCCGTTCTTCTCACCTGAGTGCTACTGGTTAAACTTTGACAGCTACACTCTACTCAACCTGAGGAGTAAGTTGAACCTCTACTTATGGCTCTCTGTGAAAGTTTGGAGAACTAGAACTCAGTTGTTTGGTAAGCGACCACTGTCCATCCAGGACTATGGAAGGCACTACCTATGTCAGGCTCCAATTAGTCCATGGTTGTCTTCAGCCGAATGACCTCTCCTGGAAACACTCAGAATGATGTTCTGAGTTTTGCAACATAGGAGCGTTTCAATCCTTTCAAGGCTTCTTAGGAAGAATTCCAGAATCTTGCTGCCGGCAGGCCTCCGGGTGTTCTGGGTGGACATCTCCTTGTAAATCCTAACCCTAACCCTAACTCTAACCCTAACTCTAAACCTCACCCTCACCCTCACCCTCATCCTCATACTCATCCTCACCCTAACACTCACCATCACCCTCAACCACACCGTCACTCTAACCCTAAACTAACCCTAATCCTCACCCTAACGCTCACCCTAACACTCATGCTAACCCTAACCCTCACTCTCACACTAACCCTCACCCTAACGCTTACCCTCACCCTAAACCTAACCCTAAACCTAACACACACCCTCACACTAAACCTAACCCTCACCCTAACCCTAAACCTACCACTCACCTAACCCTAACGCTAAACCTAACACTCACCCTATCCCTAAGCCTAACCCTAACCCTTACACTCACCCTAGCACTCATCCTAACACTAATCCTAACCCTAACCTAAACTTCACCCTAAACCTTACCCTAACCCTAACATTAACATTAACCCTAACCCTCATCCTAACCATAACCCTAAACCTCAACCTAACCCCCACACTAACACAAACCCTAACCCTAATCCCCCGTCTCCCCCTAAGCCTCAACCAATCCCTTACCCTCACCCTCTCTCTAACCCTCACACTAACCCTAACCCTCACCCTATCCCTCACGCTAACCATTATACTAACCCTAACCCTAACATTAACCCTAAACCTCACCCTAACCCTAACTTTAACCTTAACCCTAACCCTCAACCTAACCCTCCCCCTAACCATAAACCTAACCCTAACCCTCACCCTCACCCTAACCCTCAATGTAACCCTTAATCTCACCCTCCATGTAATCCTCACACTAACTCTAACCCTCATCCTAACCCTAACCCTAACCCTCACTCTCTCACTCACACTCACCCTCAGGATAACCTTTACCCTAACCCAAATCCTAACCCTAACCCTCACCCTCACCCTCAAACTCAACCTAACCCTAACCCTAACCCAAAACCTCACCCTCACCCTCACCCTAAACTTCAGCCGCACTCTCACCCTCACCCTAAACCTAACCCTAACCGTATCCCTCACCATAAACCTAACCCTCAAGCTAACCCTAACCCTAACCATCACCCTATTACTCACCCTAACCCTAACGCTAACCCTAACACTCAGCTTCACCCTAACCCACACCCTAACCCTTATCCTCACCCTAACCCTAACCCTCAGACTAAACCTAACCCTCACCCGAATCCTAATCCTACCCCTCTGCCTAACCCTCACCCTAATCCTAATGCTCACCTTTAACCTAAACCTAATTCTCACCCTATTCTTAACCCTACGCCTAACACTCACCCTCACCCTAGCCCTCACTTATCTCTAAAAACCCTAATCCTCAACCTTACCCTCACCCTCACCCTAACCCTCATCCTCACCCCAACCATAACACTCACCTTAACCCTCACCCTCACCCTAATCCTCATACTAACCCTAACCCTAAATCTTACATAACTGAAAACCTCACCCTCACCATCACCCTCACCCTAAACCTCACCCTAAACCTAGCCCTCACCTTAACCTTGACCATAAACCTAACCCTGAACCTCACCCTCAGCCTAAACCTAACCCTAATCCTAATCCTAACCATACCACTCACCCTCACCCTCACCCTACCCCTAAATCTAACCCTAACCCTCACCCTCTACCACACCCTCACCCTAACTTTAACCATAACCCTAACCCTCACCATAACCATAAACCTCACCCTAACACTACCCTAACCCTAAACATCAGCCTCACCCTCACCTTAACACTAAAGCTAACCCTAACCCTCACCCTCACCCACACCCTCACCCTAACTATTACCCTAACCCTCACCCTAAACCTACACCTCACCCTAACACTAACCCTAACATTCACCCTCACCCTCACCCTCAGCCTAACCCTAAACCTGATCCAATTCCTAACCCTAACCTTCACCCTCACCCTCACCCTAAACCGAAACTAACGCTAAACCTAATCCTCACCAACACCCTCACCCTCAGCCTAACTCTAAACCTAACTGTCACCCTCACCCCAAAACTAACACAAACCCTAACCCTCACCCTAATCCTCACCCTAACCCTCACCCTAAAACTCACGCTAACTCTGACCCTCATTCTCACACTAACCCTCACACTAAACCCAACACTCACCCTAATCCTCACGCTAACATTAACCCTAACCCTCACCCTTACCCTAACCCTATCCTTAACCCTAACCATCAGCCTAAACCTCCCCCTCACCCTAACCCTCACTCTAACCCTCACCATAGCCCTAACACTCAACCTCACCCTCACGCTCACCCTCACCCTCGCCCTTTCCCACACCCTCAGTCTCACCCTCACCCTAAACCTCACACTAACCCTCACCCTCACACTCACCCTCACCCTTACGCAAATCCTAACCCAATCCAGAAACCTAAACCTAACCCTCACCCTCACCCTCACCCTAAACTTCAACAAAATCTTACTGCTGGCAGGCCTCCGGGTCTTCAGGGTGAACATCTCCTTTTAAATCCTCCGTGGTTTCTTCTACACCCATGAAGTTTGGCAAGGGTACACGGTTTGCATTGCTGCACAATTGCGCCTGCAGACCTCTGCCGCACTTGCAAACATTCAGACGTGGCAGCCAGATATGCTTGTCCCCATAGGACCCTGCCAGCTGACTGGGAATATCTGCTTCCCGTTCTTCTCACCTGAGTGCTACTGATTACAGCTTTGACGGCTACACTCTACTCAACGTGAGGAGTAAGTTGTACCTCTACTTATGGCACTCTGTAAAAGTTTGGAGAACTAGACCTCAGTTGTTTGTGACGCGACCACTGTCCATCCAGGACTATGGACAGCACCACAATTGTGTTCAGGTGAATGATTTCTGGCGGAAACACTCAGAATGAGATTCTGAGTTATTACAAGATACTTGCGTTTCACTCCTTTTCAAGGCTTCTTAGGAAGAATTAAAGAATATGGCTGCCGGCAGGTCTCCGGGTCTTCCTGGTGAACATCTCCTTGTAAATCCTAATCCTAATGCCAACCCTAACCCTCACCCTCACTCTAACCCTAACCCTAACACTAACACTCACCTTAACCCTAACCCTAAACTTACCCTAAATCTCAGACTAAACCTAACCCTCACCCTAATCCTAAGCCTACCGCTCAGCCTAACCCTTACCCTAATGCTAACCCTCACCCTATCCCTAACCCTAATTCTTACACTATACATAACCCTACCCCAAACCCTCAACCTCACCATCACCCTAACTTAACTCTAACCCTAACCCTATTCCATACCCTTACCCTCAACCTCACCATAATCATCACCTTCACCCTAAACCTCACCCTAACCCAACCCTCACCCTACCCTAACCGTAACGCTCACCCTAACCCTAACCCTCACCCTGACCTTCACCCTCACTCTAACTGGCACCTTAACCCAAACCGTAACCCTAATCTTCCCCCTCACACTAAGCCTCAACCTATCCCTTACCCTCACCCTCACTCTAACCCTCACACTAACCCTAACCCTCACTCTCACCTTAACACTTACCCTTAACCTAAAACTCACCCTAACACTCACCCTAACACTAATGCTAACCCTAACTCTCACCTCAACTTAACCCTCACTCTAACCCTTACCCTAATCCTAACCGTCACCCTAACCCTAACACTAATTCTCACCCTATCCCTAAACCTACCGCTAACCCTTACCCTCACCCTAGCCCTCACTTAACTCTAACCCTAACCCTAACCCTCACCTTACCCTCACCCTCACCCTCACCCTACCCCTAAACCTAACCCTAACCCTCACCCTCACCCACACCCTAACCTTAATTCTAACCCTAACCCTAACACTCACCCAAACCCTAAACCTCACCCTAACCTTAACGATAATCCTAACCCTCACCCTTACTCTCACCCTAACCCTAAAGCTAACCCTCACCCTCACCCTCACCCACACCCTAACCCTAACTCTAACTCTAACTCTAACCCTCACCCTAACCCTAACCCTAAATCTCACCCTAACACTAACCCTAACCATCACCCTCACCCTCACCCTCAGTCGAACCCTAAACCTAATCCTAATCCTAACTGTAACCCTCTCCCTCAAACTCACCCTAGACCGAACCCTAACCCTAAACCTCACCCTCACTGTCACCCTCACCCGAAGCCTAACCCTAAACCTCACCCTAACACTCACGCTAACTCTAAAACTCAATCTCAAACTAAACCTCACCCTAACACTTACCCTCACCCTAACCCTAACCCTAACACTAAACCTCATGCTAAAACTAAGCCTAACCCTAACACAAAAACTAACACTCATTCTAATCCTAATCCTACCCCTCACCCTAACCCTAACAGTAACCCTAAACATCACGCTAAAACTAAGCCTAACCCTAACCCTCACCCTCACCCTAGTCCTCACCCTAACCCTAATCCTAACCCTAACTCTCACTCTAACCCTCAACCTCACTCTAACACTGAACCTCATCCTAACCCTAACATTAACCATAACCCTCACTCTAACGCTAAACCTAAACTTAACCATAACCCTCAACATAACCCTTACCCTCACCCTCACTCTAATCCTCACACTAACCCTAAACCTCACCCTAATCCTCACCATAACACTAACACTAATCCTCACCCTTACCCAAAACCGTAACCTTAACCCTAACCCTCACCCACACCCTCACACTAAATCTAACCCTAACCCTAACCCTCACCCTAACCCTAAATCTCAGCATATCCCTAAACCTCACCCTCAACCACACACTAATCCTAACCCTAACCCTAAGCCTAACCTGCACCCGGACCCTAACCCTCACCCAAATATTTTCCTACACACTAATCCTAACCCTAACTCTCACACTAACCTTAACCATCACATTCACCCTAACCATAACAGTAACCCTAACCCTCCCCCTCCCCCTCAGCCTAACCCTAACACTAATCCTAATTCTAAACCTAACCCTCACCCTATACCTCACCCTAAACCTAATCCTAACCATAAACCTCCCCCTCCACTCCCCCTCCCCCTCCCCCTAACCCTAACAATAATCCTAGCACATACTAACACTAACCCTCACCCTAACCCTAAACCCATAACTAAACCTAACCCTCCCCCTCACAGTCACTCTCACCCTCAGCCTAACCCTAAACCTAATCCTAATCCTAACCCTAACCCTCGCTGTCACCCTCACCCTGAACCTAACCCTAACACTTAAACTCACCCTCACCCTCACCCTCCACTTTAACCTCACATTAACCCTAACAAAAACCCTTAACCTAACCCTAACCCTAACTCTCACCCTAACCCTAACCCTCACACTAAACCTAACCCTCACCCTAACCCTAACCCTACCCCTCAGCCTAACCCTCACACTAACCCTAACCCTAAACCTAATCCTCACAGTATCCCAAAACCTAATCCTAACGCTCACCCTCACCCTGGGCCTCAACCTAAACCTAACCCTTCCCCTAAACCTAACACTCACCCTAACCCTAACACTCACCCTGACCGTTACCATCACTCTAACCCTAACCCTCACCCTGACACTTACACTCACCCTAACCCTAACCCTAAACCAAACCCCCAACTTAACGCTCACTCTCACCCTAACCTTAATTTCACTGTACTCCTCACCCTAACCCTAACCCTCACCCTCACCCTAACCCTCACTCTAACCCTTACCCTCACACAAACCCTCATCCTAATCCTAACACTAACCCTCAACCTAACACTCACCCTAACCCTAACCCTCACCCTAACCCTTACTCTTACCCTAACCCTACCCTAACCCTCACTACAACGCTCACCCTAACTCTAACCCTAACCCTAACCCTCACCCAAACACTCACCTTAACACTAACCCTCACCCTCACCCTAAACATTACCTTAACCCTAACCCTCACCCTAAACCTAACCCTAACCCTCACCCTAACCCTATCCCTCACCCTAACCCTCACCCTCACCCT
This sequence comes from Dipodomys merriami, assembly GCF_024711535.1. Lineage (NCBI taxonomy): Eukaryota > Metazoa > Chordata > Mammalia > Rodentia > Heteromyidae > Dipodomys > Dipodomys merriami. Next base: position 2,384,988 of record NW_027202482.1, on the reverse strand, counting down.
AATCCTCATACTAACCCTAACACTCAAACTAACCCTCACCCTCACCCTCATGCAGACCCTAACTCTAAACCTAACCCTAACCCTCAAACTAACCCTAAACCTCACCCTAACCCTAACCTTCACCCACATCTCCACAGTACTCCTAACCCTAACCCTAAGCCTAAACCTCACCCTCACCCTAAACTCACCTCAACCCTTAGCCTCAAACTAAACCTCACCCTAACCCTAACCCTCACACACCCTAACCCTCAACCTAAACCTAAGCATAACACTAACCCTAACCCTAAGCTTCACCCTCACCCTCAGACTAAACCTAACCCTAACCCGAAACCTCACCCTCACCCTCACCCTCTCCCTCAGCCTAACCCTAACCCTAAAAATAACCCTAACCCTAACACTAAGCCTAAACCTAAACCTAAATCTAACCCTAAGCCTAACCCATACCCTAACACTCAACCTCACCACAACCCTAATCCTAACCCTCACACTAACCCTTACCCTAACACTCACCCTAAGACTCACATTAACCCTAACCCAATCTCTCATACTAACCGTCACCCTAAAGCTAATCATCACCCTAACCCTAACCCTAACCCGAACCCTAACCCTCACACTAAAGATAAACCTCACCCTAAACCAAACCTACACCTCACCCAACCCTAAAACTAATGCTAACTCTCACCCAAACTCTAAGCCTAACCCTAACCCTAACCTTCACCCTAACCCTTACGCTAACCCTAACCTTAACATTAACCCTAAGCCTCACCCGAAACCTATCCCAAACCTTAACCCTAACCCTCAACCTAACCCTCACCTTAATCCAAACCCTAACCCTAATTGTCTTCCTCACCCTAAGCCTCAACCTATCCCTTAACCTCACCCTCACTCTAACCCTCACACTAACCCTAACCCTCACCCTCACCCTAACCCTTACCCTAACCCTAACACTAACCCTAACACACACCATAACCCTAACCCTAATTCTCACCCTATTCCTAAACCTACCGCTAACCCTTACCCTCACCCTAGCCTTCACTTAACTCTAACCCTAACCCTAACACTCACCCTTACCCTCACCCTCACCCTAACAATCACCCTCACCCTAAACATCACCATAACCCAACCCTCACCCTAACCTATTCGTAACCCTCACTCTAACCTTAACCCTCACCCTCACCCTCACCCTCACCCTAACTTTAACCCTAAAACAAACCCTCACCCTCAGCCTAATCCTAACCCTAAACCTAATCCTAACCCTAACCCTCACCCTCACCCTCACCCTACCCCTAAACCTAACCCTAACCCTCACCCTCACCCACAACCTCACCTTAATTCTAACCCTAACCCTAACCCTCACCCTAACCCTAAACCTCACCGTAACACTAATGATAACCCTAACCGTCACCCTCACCCTCACCCTAAGCCTAAACCTAACCCGAACCTGAACCCTCACCCACATCCTCACCCTAACTCTAATTCTAACCCTAATCCTCAACTTAACCCTAAACCTCACCCTAACACTAACCCTAACCCTTACCCTCACCCTCACACTCAGTCTAATCCTAAACCTAATCCTAATCCTAACCTTAACCCTCACCCTCAACCTCACCCTAAACTGAACCCTAACCCTAAACCTCACCCTCATCATCATCCTCACCATAAGCCTAACCCTAACCCTAATAATAAAACTTACCCTAACCCTAATCCTCACACTAAACCTAAGACTAACCATAACCCTCACACTAACCCTAACCCTAATAGTCACCCTCAACCTAACTGTAAACCTAACCCTAATCCTGACTCTAACCCTCACCCTAAAACTCAAGTTAACTCTACCCCTCATTCTCACACTAACCATCAACCTAACCCTTACCCTCAGCCTAACACTTACCCTAACCCTAAACCTAACCCTCACACTAAAGCTAACCCTCACCCTAATCCTAAACCTACCCCTCACCCTAACCCTAACAGTAACCCTAAACTTCACCCTAACCCTAAGCCTAACAATAACCCTCACCCTCACCCTAGCACTTACCCTAACCCTAATCCTAACCGTAAACCTAAACCTAACCCTAACACTCACCCTAAAACTAAACCTCACCCTCATCCTAAGCCTTACCCTAACCCTAACCCTAACATTAACCATAACCATCACCCTAACCCTAAACCTAAACTTAACGCTAACTCTTAACCTAAACCTCACCGCAAACCAAACCCTGACGCTAACACACCCCTCCCCATAACCCTCAAACTAAACTTTACCCTCACCCTCAGTCTAACCCTCACACTAACCCTAACCCTCACCCTAATCCTAAACTTAACATTAACCTTAACACTGACCCTTACCCAAAACCCTAACCATAAACCTAACACTCTCCCTAACCCTAACCCTAACCCTCACCCTCACCCTAAGTCTCAACCTAACCCTTAATCTCACCCTAACCCTAACCCTCACACTTACTCTAAAAATCACCCTAACCCTAACCCTCACCCTCACACTCACACTCACCCTCAGCCTAACCCAAAACCTAACCCTAATCCTAACTTTAACCCTCAACCTCACCTTCACCCTAAACCTAACCCTAACCCTAATCCACACACTGATCCTCACCCTCACTCTCACCCTGAACTTCATCCTCACCCTCACCCTCACCCTAACCCTAACCCTAACCGTATCCCTTAACCTAAACCTAAACCTCACCCTAAACCTAACCCTAAACTTAACAATAACCCTCAAACTATACCTAACCCTCACCATAACCCTAACCCTACCCCACAGCCTAACCCACACCCTAGCCCAAACCCCCACCCTAACACTAACCCTAACCCTAATTCTCACCCTATCCCTAACCCTAACACTAACCCTCACCCTAACCCTAACCCCATCACTAATCCTAACCCTCCCTCTCACCCTCACTCTCACCCTAAGCCTAACCCTAACCCTAACACTAAAACTCACCCTCAATTTCACACTTACCCTCACCTTGAACCTCACGCTAACCTTAAAAATAACCCTAACCCTAACCCAGACCCTTAACCTAACCCTATCTCTCAGCCTAACCCTACCCCTCAGCCTAACCCTCACCCTAACCCTAAAACTAAACCTAATCCTCACCCTAACCCTAACCCTAACCATAACCCTCACCCTCAACCTAGCCCTCACCCTAACCCTAACCCTAAACTTAACCTTTCCCCTAACCCTAACCTTCACCCTAAACCTAACCCTCAACCTGACACTTACCCTCAGCATAACCCTAACCCTAACCCTACCCTCACCCTCACCCTCACCCTCACACTCACCCTCACCCTAACCCTAAACCGAACCCAAACCTAACCCTCACCCTAACCCTCAAACTCACTGGAAACTTCACCCTAAACCTTTCCCTCAACCTAACCTTAACCCTAACCCTAATCTTCACACTGATCCTAACGCTAACCCTAACCCTAAACCTATCCTTCACTCTAACTCTCATCCTAACTCTAAACATTACTTTAACCCTTAGCCTAACCCTAACCTTCACCCTCACCCTCACCCTGAGGCTAAACCTAACCCTAATCTTAATCCTAACCCTCACTCGCAACCTCAACCTAAACCTAAACCTAACCCTAAATCTCCCCCTCACCCTCAAACTCTCTGTCATCCTAACTCTGAAAATTACCCTCACCCTAACCCTTACTCTAACCATAACCCTAACCCTAACTCTAACCTCAGCCCTAAACCTAACGCTCTTCCTCAACCTCAACCTCAGCCTAACCCTAAAACTATGCCTAATCCAATCCCTAACCCTCACTCTCAACCTCACCCTAAACCTAACCCTAACCTAGTTCTCAGCCTAACCATCAACATATCCCTAACCCTAACCCTCATCCTCACCCTAGCTCTCAACCTAAAACTCACCCTGACCCTATCCCTCACCACAACCCTAACCCTAACCCTAAACCTCACACTAATATTAACCCGAACCCTAACCCTCAGTCTCACCCTCACACTAAACCTAACCCTAACCCTCAACCTCACAATCACCCTCACCCTCAACCTCAACCTCACCCTCACCATAACCCTAACAATAACCCTAACATTTACCTGAACCCTCACCCTAACCCTAACCCTCACCCTCACCCAAACCCTAACCCTAACCATAAACCTAACACTCCCCCTCCCCCTCCCTCTAACCCTAACCCTAACCGTAACACTCACCCTCCCCTCCCCTCCCCTCACCCTCAGCCTAACCCTAACCTTAATCCAAATACTAACCCTAACCCACACTCTCACCGTCACCTTAAACCTAACCCTAACCCTAAACCTCGCCCTCCCCCTACCCCTCCCCTCACTCTCACCCTCACCCTAACCTTTACAATAACACTAACCCTAACCCTCACCCTAACCCAAATACTTAACCTAACCCTATGCCAAAACCGCCCCTCCCCCTCCCTCTCCACCTCAGCTTAACCCTAAACCTAATCCTAATCCTAACCCTAATTCTGACTCTCAACCTCACCCCAAACCTAACCCTCACCCTAAACTTCACCCTCACCCTAACCCACACCCTAACCCTAACAATAATCCTAAACCTAACCCTAAACCTTTCCCTAACCCTCACCCGAACACTAACTCTTAGCTTAACATCAACCCTAAACCTAAACCTAACACTCACCCTAACCCTAACCCTCACCCTAAACCTAACCATCACCCTGACCCTGAACCTCACCCTAACCCTAATCCTAAACCTAACACTGACTCTAACCCTAAATTGCAACCTAACCCTCTTCCTAACCCTAACCATAACCGTAAACCTCAGCCACACCCTAACCCTCACCATCATCCTAACTGTCACCCTAAACCTATCCCTCACCCACACCCTAATCCTCACCCTCAGGGGAACACTCACCCTAACACTAAACCTCACCCTCACCTTAATCATCACACTAACCCTAACAACCACCCTAAACCTAACCCTAACCTCACCCTAACCCTCACCCTCAACCTCATCCTAACACTCACCCTAAGCCTAACATTAAACTTAACATTAGTCCTAAACCTAAATCTCACCCTCACCCTCATCCTAACTCTAACCCTAACCCTAACACTAACCTTAACGCTCACCCGCACCCTAGATCTCACCCTAACCCTAAACCTAACCCTCAACCTCACCCTCAACCTAACCCTTACCCTCAACTTAAACCTAACCCTCACCCTAACCCTAACACTCAGCCTAACCCTTAAACTCACCCTAACCCTAACCCCAACCGTAATCCTAAACCTCAAACTAACCCTAACCCTAACCCTAACCCTATCCCTCACCCTAACTCTAAAGCTAACCTTAACACTAACCCTAATCCTCACACTAACCCTAAATCTCACCCTCACCCTCACCCTAACCCTAATGTTAACCCTAACCCTAACCCTCAGACTAAACCTACATTTCACCATAAACATAAACCTACCCCTCAGCCTAACCCTCACCCTAACGCCCACCCTAACACTCAGGCTAACCCTAAACCTCACTCTCATCCTAAACCTCACTCTAACACTTACCCTCACACTCACCCTCACCCTCAGCCTAACCCTAACCCTAACCCTAATCCTGACCCTAACGCTCACCCTCACCCTCACCCTAACACTAACCCTAACACTAAACTTCACCCTCACCCTCACCCTCAACCTAACCCTCATCCTCACCCTCACCCTCAACTTAGTCATAACACTAACCCTCACCCTAACCCTAATTATCACCCTAACCCTAACCCAAACCCTACCCTCTCCCTTACCCTAACCCTAACACTCAACCTCACCCTCACCCTAACCCTCACCCTAACTGAAATGCTAACACTAAACCTCACCCTCACCCTAACCCTCACCAGAACCCTTACCCATACCTTAAGCGTAACCTTAAACCTTACCCTAATGCTCAGACTAAACCAAGCCCTCACCCTAACCCAAACCCTACCCCTCAGCCTAACCCTCACACTAACACTAAACCTAACCCTTATTCTCACCCTATCCCTAAACCTAACCTAACCCTCACCCTCAACCTAGGCCTCAACATAATGCTAAACCTAACCTTAAACCTCACCTTAACCCTCACCCTAACCCTCACCCTCATCCTAACCCTAACCCTAAACCTCACCCTGAACCTTACACTCAGCCTAATCCTAACCCTAAACCTAACACTAAACTTCACCCTAACCCTCACCCTTACCCTTACCTTCACCCTCACCCTCAACCTAACCCTAACCATCACCCTAACGCTCAACCTAAACCTCACCCTAACCCTCACCCAAACCCTCACCATAACCCTCACCCTCACCCTAACCCTCACCCTAACCCGAAACCTAACCCTAACCCTATCCCTCACACTAAATATAACCCTCACCCTAACCGTAATCCTACCCCTTAAACTAACACTCATATTAACCCTAACCCTAAACCTAAACCTAACCCTCACCCTCACCCTAAACCTAACCCTAACCCTCACTGTAACACAATCCCTCACCCTCACCCTCACCCTCAACCTCAGTCAAAGCCTAACCCTAACCCTAATCCTAATGCTAATCCTAACCCTAACCCTCATCCTAACCCTAACCCTCACCCTCACCTTCACCATAACTCTAACCTTTACACAAACCTAACCCTAAACCTCACCCTAACTCGAAACCTCACTGAACCCCATGCCCTACCCTCACACTCAACCTAACCCTAAACCTAACCCTAACCGTCACCTTCATCCGAACTCTAAACCTAACCCTAACACTCACCCTAAACATCACCGTAAACCTGAGGCTAACTATAATCCTCACCCTCACCATAAACTGTGAAAGATGGTGCTGGCTTTCGCCCTCCGCCTTCCCAATGGCGAGTGCTCTCTGAGGTAAACAACTCTTTATATGGCTAAGGCAAAGAATCTGGCTTGCTTCCGTGCCCCTGAAACTATTGGTGGTTCCCACGTGGCGTATCAAGGTTGGCTACCCAGCGGGTATTTATGGCTGTGAGGAATTCTCCCCGGGGTTGGGGTCAGAAGATTGCTCAATGGTCCTGAATAAACTGCAGAAAGAAGAGCTCGGTGTCGCATCTTCCGTGCTGATCGAGGCGGTCATGACAATAAACCTCTCCCTAACCCTTACACTAACCCTAAACTTATCCTAACCCTAAACTTAACCGTCACACTAATCCTAACCCTAACCCTAAATCTCAACTTCACCCAAACCCTCAACCTAACACTAAACCTAGCACTCACCCTAACCCTAACCTTAACCCTCACCCACACCCTAACCCTCACCCTCAACGGAACACTCAACCTAACCATAAATCACACCCTCACCCTAAACATCACCCTAACCCTAACCCTCACCCTAACCCTAACCCTCACCCTAACCCCTACCCTCACCCTAATCCTAACCCTAAACCTCACCCTAACCCTAATCCTAACCCTTACCCTCACCTTAACCCTAACCCTCCCCGTAACCATAACCCTCCCCCTAACACTTACCCTCACACTAATCCTAAACCCAACCCTAAGCCTAACCCTCACACTAACCCTAACCCTCACCCTAACCCTAACCCAAAGGCTAACTCTAACCCTCACCCTCACCCTAAACCTCTCCCTAACACTTACACTAACCCTAACCCTAACCTAAACCTAACCCTCACAATAATCGTAACCCTAACCCTAACCCTCACTCTCACAGTAACCCTCACCGTCACCCTAACCCTCAACCTAAACCTAACCCTCATCCACACCCTTAACTTCACCCTCACCTGTACACTCACCCTTACCCTAAACCTCACCCTCACCCTAAACTTCACACTAACCCTAACCCTTACCCTAACCCTAACCCTCACCCTAACCCTCACCCTCAACCTCACCCTCACCGTAAACCTCATCCTAACCCTTACCCTCACTCTAATCCTAACCCCAACCCTAAACCTCACTCTCAACCTAACTCTTATGCTCACACTATCCGTTACCCTCACCCTAACCCTATGCCCAACCCTAACCCTAAACCTCACACAAACCCTAACGATCACCCTAAACCTAAACCTAACCTTAACCCTAACCAAAATCCTCACACTAACACTACACCTCAAACTAATCCTTACCCTAACCCTCACCCTCACCCTCAGCCTCAGCCTAACAATAACCCTAATCCTAACCTTAACACTCAGCCTCACCCTAACCCTACCCCTAACCCTAACCCTCACCTTCACGCTCACCCTCAGCCTAACACTCAGCCTCACCATCACCCTCACCCTAACCGTAATCCTAACCCTAACACTAAACCTAGCCCTAAACCTAACACTAACCCTCACACTAAAGCTAACCCCCAACCTAATCCTAAACGTACCCCTCACCCTAAACCTAACAGTAACCATAACCCTCACCCTAACCCTAACAGGAACCCTAACCCTCACGCTAACCCTAAGCCTAACCCTAAAACTCACCCTCACCCTAGGCCTCACCCTAACCCTAATCCATAGCCTAACCCTCACCTTAAACCTAACCCTAACCCTAAACCTCACCCTCACTCTAACAATCACAGTCACCCTAACCCTATCTCTAACCATAACCCTCACCTTCACGTTCACACTCAGACTACCTCTCAGCCTCACCATCACCCTCACCCTAAACATAATACTAACCCAAACACTCAACCTAAACCTAACCCTCTCCCTAACCCTAACCCTAGACTTCATCCTCAACTTCACCCTCACCCTAACCCTAACCCTGACCCTAACACTCACCCTAAACATAACCCTAAACCTAACCCTCAAACTAAAGCTAAGCCCCACCCTAATCCTATACCTACACCTAACCCAAACCCTCACAGTAACCCTAACCCTCACCCTAACCCTAAGCATAAACCTAACTCTCATCCTCACCCTAACAGTCAACCTAACCCTAATCCTAACCCTAACCCTAACCCTCACCTCACCCTAACCCTAACCCTATCCCTCACCCTCACCAGAACACTCACACTAAGCCTAACCCTCATCCTAACCCTAACCCTCACCCTAACCCTTACCCTCACCCTAATGCTAACCCTAAACCTCACCCTAACCCTAACACTAAACCTTACCCTCACCTTAACCCTAACCCTCACGGTAACCCTAACCCTCCTCCTTACCCTAACCCTAACCCCAACCCTAAGCCTAACCCTCACACTAACCCTAACCCTCACCAAAACCCTTACCCTAACCCTAAGGCTAACTCTAACCCTCACCCTCACCATAAACCTCTCCCAACCCTTACACTAACCCTAACCCTAACCTAACATTAAACTTAACCCTCAAACAAATCCTAACCCTAACCCTAACCCTCACTCTAACCCTAACCCTAACCCTCACCCTCACACTAACCCTAACTCTCATCCTAACCCTCACCCTCAACCTCACTCTCACCCTCACCCTAAGCCTAACCCAAAAACTAACACTAATCCTAAACCTAAATCTCACCCTAAACCTCACCCTAACGCTCAACCTAAACCTAACCTTAACCTTCACCCTAACCCTTAGCTTCACCCTAACCCTAACCCAAACCCTAACCCTCACCCTCGACCTAACTCTTACCCTCACCCTAACGGTTACTCTCACCCTAAACCTAAGCCCAACCTTAACCTTAACCGTCACACTAACACTAACCCTCACCCTAACCCAAAACCTAACCGTAATCCTAACCCAAATCTTCACACTAACCCTAAACCTCACCGTAACCCTTACCCTAACCCTAACCCTCAAACTAAACCTCACCCTCACCTGCACCCTCACCCTCACCCTCAGCCTAACCCTAACCCTAATCCTAAACCTAATGCTCGCCCTCACCCTACCCCTACCACTAACCCTAACCCTCACCTTCACACTCACCCTCAGCCTAACTCTCAGCCTCACCATCACCCTCACCCTAACCGTAATCCTAACCCTAACACTCACCCTAACCCTGACCCTCATCCTAACGCTAACCCTAAACTTCACAATCAACCTCCCCCTCCCCCTAACCCTAAACCTAACCCTAAACCTAACACTCACCCTAACCCTAACCCTCACACTAAAGCTAACCCCCACCCTAATCCTAAACTTACCCCTCACCCTAAACCTAACTGTAACCCTAACCCTCAGCCTAACCCTAAACCTAACCCTAACCCTCAAGCTCACCCTAGCCCTCATCCTAACCCTAATCTTAACCCTAACCCTCACTCTAACCCTAAACCTCACCTTAAACCTAAATCTCACACTTAACCTATCCCTTACCCTAACACTAACCCTAACATTAACCATAACCCTCACCCTAACCCTAAACCTAACCTTAACCCTAACCCTCACCCTAACCCTCACCCTAACCCAAACCCTGAGGCTAACCCTCCCCCTCCCCCTAAACCTCAACCTAACCCTTACCCTCACCCTCACTCTAACCCTCACACTAACCCTAACCCTCATCCTAATCCTAACCCAAACATTAACCCTAACCCTCACCCTTACCCAAAACCCTAATCTTAACCCTAAACCTCACCCTAACCCTCTCCATAACCCTAACCCTAAACCTAACACTCACCCTCACTCTAACCCTCAACCTAACCCTTAATCTCGCCCTCACCCTAACCCTCACACTAACTCTAACACTCACCCTAACCCTAACCCTCACCCTCACACTCACGCTCACACTCAGCCTAACCCAAACCCTAACCCTACTCCTAAGCTTAACCCTCACCCTTACCTTCACCCTAAACCTAACCCTAACCCTAACCCACACATTCACCCTCATCCTCAACCTCACTCTCACCCTAAAGTTCAGCCTCACCCTCAACCTCACCCTAACCCTAATCCTAACCGTATTACTAACCCTATACCAAAATCTCACCCTAACCCCTAACCTAACCCCCACCTTCACCCTCAACCTAAACCTAAACCTAAACCTCCCCATAACCCAAAGCCTAACCCTACTCCTAACCTTAACCCTCACCCTCACATTCACCCTAAACCTAAACCTAACCCAAACTCACCCATTCACACTCACCCTCACCCTCACTCTCACCCTAAAGTTCAGCCTCACTCTCACCCTACCCCTAACCCTAATCCTAACCGTATCCCTCACCCTATACCAAAATCTCACCCTAACCCCTAACCTAACCCTCACCTTCACCCTCAACCTAAACCTAAACCTAACCCACCCCCTAACCCAAACCCTAACCCTACTCCTAAACTTAACCCTTACTCTCGCCCTCACTCTAAACCTAACCCTAACCTACCCCTCAGCCTAACCATCACCCTATGGCTAACCCTAACCCTCACCCTCACCCTAGCTCTCAACCTAACACTCACCCAAACCCTAACCCTCACACTAATCCTAACTCTAACCCTAACCCTCAATCTCACCCTCACCCTAAATCTAACCCTAACCCTCAACCTCAAATTCACCCTCACCCTATCCCTAACAATAACCCTAACATTAACCCTAACCCTCAACCTAAACCTCACCCTAACCCTCATCCTAACCCTTACCCTATCCCTAACCATCACCCTCACCCTAACTCTATCCCTTATCCAAAACTTCACCCGCACCCTCACCATCACCCTCAGTCTAACCCTAAACCTAACCCTAATCCTAAACCTAACCCTCACCATCAACCTCATCCTAACTCTAACCCTTACATAAAGGTAACCCTCACCCTACCCTAACACTCACCCTAAAACTTGCCCTAATCATAACCATAACCCTAAGCCTCACCCTAAACTGAACCTTCACGATAACCATAATCCTCACCCTCACCCTCAGCCCAAGCCTAAACCTAACCCTAACCCTAACTCTCACCCTAAGCCTCACCCTCACACTAAAACTCACCCTAACCTTACCCTCACCCTAAAACTAACCCTAACCCTCACACTAATCCTAAACATGACCCTAAACCTCAACCTAACCCTAAACCTAACCCTAAAACTCACCCCCACCCTTAACCTCACCCTCACCTGAACACTCACCCTCACCCTATAGCTCACCCTCACCCTAAACATCACCCTAACTCTAACCCTCAACCTAAACCTAAACCTAACCTTAAACCTCAATCTAAACTTCACCCTCACACTCACACTCACTGTAACCCTAAGCCTAACCCTAAACCTAAAACTAATCCTAAACCTAAATCTCACCCTCACCTTCTCCCTAAGGATAAAACTAACGCTATCACTAACCCTCACGCTCAGCCTCACCCTTAACTTCAGCCTAACCCTAACTTTAATCCAAACCCTAACCCACACTCTCAACCCCACCTTAAACCTAACCCTAACCCTAAACCTCACTCTCACCCTCACCCTAACCCTTACAATAACACTAAACCTAACCCTAACCCTAACCCTCACCCTAACCCTAACCCTAAACCTAACCCAATGCCTAAACAGCCCCTTCACCCTCCATCTCAACCTCAGCTTAACCCTAACCCTAATCCTAATCCTAACCCTAATTCTCACTCTCAGCCTCACCTTAAACCTAACCCTATCCCTAAACCTCACCCTCAACCTCACCCTCACCCTAACCTTAACAATAACCCCAAACCTAAACCTAAAACTTACCCTTACCCTCACCCGAACAGTAATTCTAACCCTAAACTTAAAACTTACACTCACCCTAACCCTCAACCTAACCCTAAACCTAAACCTAAAAGTCACCCTCACCCTAACCCTAACCCTCACCCTCACCCTAAACCTCACACTAACTCTTACCCTCACCCTAAACCTAACCCAATACCTAACCGGAACCCTCACACTAAACTTAAGCCTAACCCTAACTCTAACCCTACTCCTCATCCTAAAACTCATCCAGACCCTAACCCCAACCCTAACCCTCACCCTAACCCTAACCCTCACCCTAACCCTCACCCTAATCCCAAACCTCACCCTCAACCTCAGTCTAATCCTAACCCTAATCCTAATCCTAACCCTAACCCTAACACTAATCCTAACCTTAACCCTCACCCTCACCGTCACCCTAACTCTAACCCTTACCCAACCCTAACACTCACCCTAACTCTAACCCTTACTGAAACCTAACCATCACCCTAACCCTAACCCTAACCCTCTCCCTCACCCTAACCCTAACCCTAACCCTAAACGTAACCCTAACCCTCACCCTAAACCTCTCCCTAACTCTTACACTCACTCTAACCTTAACCCTATCCCTAACCCTCACACTAATCCTAACCCTTACCCTAACCTTAAATTGCAACCTAATCCTCATCCTAACCCTAACCCTAACTGTAACCCTCAGCCTCACCCTAACACTCACTGTCAACCTAACCCTCACTCTAACACTAACAGTCACCCACAACCTAATCCTCACCCACAGGCAAACACTCACCCTAACCCTAAACCTCACCCTCACCTTAATCATCATACTAACCCTAACCCCCACCCTAACCCTAATCCTAAACCTCACACTAACCCTCACACTCAACCTCATCCTCACACTCGCCCTAAGCCTAAACCTAAACCTAACACTACACCTAAATCTAAATCTCACCCTCACCCTCACCCTAATGCTAACCCTAACACTAACCTAACCTTAAACCTCACCCTCAAACTAGCCCTGACCCTAAAACTAACCCTAACCCTCACCCTAACCCTCAACCTAACCCTTACCTTCACCTTAAGCCGAACCCTCACCCTAAGCCTAAAACTCACCCTAACCCTTAAACTCACCCTAACCCTAACCCCAACTCTAACCCTAACCCTCACACTAACCATAACCCTAATCCTAACACTGAGCCTAGCCCTCACCCTAACCCTAAACCTAAACCTAACCCTAACTCTAATCCTCAAACTCACCCTAAACCTCACCCTAACCCTAACCCTATCCCTAACATTACCCTAACCCTTACCCTCACCCTAACTTTAACGTTAACACTAAACCTCACCCTGAGATTAAACCGACACCTCACCATAACCATAACCATACACTTCAGCCTAACCCTCACCCTAACCCTCACCCTAACACTCAGGCTAACCCTAAGCCTCACTCGCATCCTAACACTCACTCTAACACTTACCCTCACCCTAACCCTAATCCTAACCGTAACGCTCACCCTTACCCTCACCCTAACAATAACACTAACCCTACCCTCACTCTCACCCGCACCCTCACCCTAACCCTCAGTCTCACCTTCACCCTCACCATAACCCTAACCCTAACCCTACCCTCACCCTCACCCGCAACCTCACCCTAACCCTCAGTCTCACCTTCACCCTCACAATAACCCTAAACCTAACCCTCACCATAACCCTAACTCTCACCCTAACCCTAAACCTAACCCTCACCCTCACTCTTACCCTAACCCTAACAGTCATCCTCAACCTAACCCTCACCCTAACCGAAATGATAACACTAAACCTCAAACTCACCCTAACCCTCAACGTACCCCTTAGCCTCACCTTAAACGTAACCTTAACCCAAACCCTAACGCTCAGACTAAACCTAACTCTCACCCTAAACCTAACACTACACCTCAGCCTTACCTTCAAGCTAACCCTCAACCACACCCTTACTCTAAACCTAATCCAAAACCTAGCCCTCACCCTAACCCTCATCCTAAGCCTAAACCAAATTTTAACCCTCACATTAACCCTCACCCTTATCCTAACCCTCAAAATAACCCTTACCCTCACCCTAACCCTAAACCTAACCCTAACGCTCAAACTAAATCTAACCCTCACCCTAACGGTAACAATACCCCTCACACTAACCTCATCCTAACCCTAACCGTGAACCTAATCCTAACCTTCACCCTCACCCTAAACCTAAGTCTAACCCTCACCCTAACACAAACCCAACACTCACGCTCACACTAACCCTCAGTCTAAGCCCAACCCTAACCCTAATCCTAACCCTAACCCTCACCCTCACCCTCACCCTAACTCTAACCCTTACCCAAAATTCACCCAAAACCTCACCCTAAATCTAAACCTCACCAAACCCCAACCCTCACCCTCACCCTCATCCTAACCCTAAACTTAACCCTAACCCTCACCTTCATCCTAACCCTAAACCTAACTCTAACCCTCACCCAATCCCTAACACTAGCCCTAAGTCTAACTCTAAACCTCACCCTCACCCTAAACCAATCCTCAACCCTTACACTAGCCCTAACCCTCACAGTAATCCTAACCCTAACCCTAACCCTAACCCTAAATGTCACCCTCACTCTAACCCTCACCATCACCCTAACCCTCAGCTTAACAATAACTCACACACACACCCTAACTCTCACCCACACTGGAACACTCAGCCTAACCCTAAACCACACCCTCAACCTCAACTTCACCTTAACCCTAACCATCACCCTAACCCTAACCCTCATCCTAACCCTTACACTCACCCTAATCTTAACCCTAAACCTCACCCTAACCCTAACCCTAACCCTTACCCTCACCCTAACCCTGACCCCAACACTAAGCCTAAACCTCAAACTAACCCTAAGCCTCACACCAACCCTAAGCCTAACCCTAAGTCTAACTCTAACCCTCACCCTCACCCTAAACCTCTCCATAACCCTGACACTAACACTAACCCTAACCTAACCATAACTCTAAACCTCACACTAACCCTAACCCTAAACCTAACCCTAAATTTCACCCTAAACCTCACCCTAAACCTAGCCCTAACTCCAACCCTAACCACAACCCTAACCCTAACCCTCAACCTAACTCTAACCCTCACCCTAAACCTTACCCTCACCCTAAACCTAAGCCCAACCCAAACCATAACCCACACACTAACATTAACCCCCACACTAACCCTAACCCTACCCCTCACCCTAAGCCTAAACCTAACCCTAAGCATAACCCTAATCCTCACACTAAACCTAAACCTCACCCTAAGACTTTCCCTAACCCTAAACCTCATGCTAACCCTCACATTCACCCTCACCGTCATCCTAAGCCTAAGCCTAAACCTAACCCTTATCCTAACGATAACACTCACACTCACCCTCACCCTAACCCTAACCCTAACCCTCAGCTTCACCATCACCCTCACCCTAACCGTAATCCTAAACCTAACACTCACCCTAAACCTAACCCTCACCCTAACCCTAATCCTAACCTTCACCCTCCCCCTCCACCTCCCCCTCAGCCTAACCCTAACCCTAATCATAATCATAATATTAACCCTCACTCTCGCCCTCACACTAAACCTAAACCTAAAACTAAAACTCCCCCTCCCCCTCCCCCTTACCTTCAACCTCACCCTCACCCTCACCCTAAACCTTACAATAATCCTAACATTTACACTAAACCTAACCCTCACCCGCTCCCTCCCACTCCCCTTCACCCTCAGCCTAACCCTAACCCTAATCCTAATCCTCACACAAACTCTAACTCTCAAACTCACCCTAAACCTAAACATCACCCTCATCCTCTCCCTCACCCTCACCCTCACCCTAACCCTAACAATAACTCTAACCCTTACCCAACCCTAACCCTAACCCTCACCATAACTCTAACCCTCACCGAACCCAAACCCTCACCCTCACACTCACCCTAACCCTAATGAGAACCTTAACCCTCACCCTAACCCTTACCCGATACCTAAACCTAAACCTCACCCTAACCCTCACCCTTACCCTAAGGCAAACTCTAACCCTCACCCTCACCCTAAACTTCTCCCTAACCTTTACACTAACCCTAACCCTAACCTAACCCTGACCCTAACCCTCACACTAATCCTAACCCTAACATTAACCCTAACCCTAAACTTCACCCTAACCATCACCCTAAACCTAAACCTAAACCTCACCCTAACCCTAAAGCTAACGCTAACCCTCACCCTCACCCTAACCCTCTCCGTCACCCTAACCCTCACCCACACCCTTACCCTCACCCTCACCCGAACACTCAACGTAACCCTAAACCTCACCCTCACCCTAAACATCACCCACACCCTAAACATCACCCTAATCCTAACCCTAACCCTCAACTTAACCCTCATGCTAAACCTCACCCCCACCCTCACCCTAAACCTAACACTAAACCTAACACTAATTCGAAAACTAAATCTCACCCTCACCCTCAAACTAAAACTAAACCTAGACCTAACCCTAACCTTAACCCTCACCCTGACCATTACATTCACCCTAATCCTAACCCCAAACCTAACCCTAAACCGCAACCTAACCCTTACACTTAACTTAACCCTAACTCTCACCCTAACCCTAAACCTCACCCTAAACCTTACACTCACCCTAACCCTAACCCCAACCCAAACCCTAACCTTCACAATAACCCGATCCCTCACGGTAACCATAACCCTAATACTAAGTCTAACTCTAAACCTCAACCTCACCCTAACCATTACCCTCACCCTAACCCTAACCCCAAATCTAATTCTAACCCTCTCACTAACCCTAACCCTCACCCTAACCCTAACCATACACCTCACCCTAACCCTAAACCTAAACCTAACCCTAAAACTAATCATAACACTAACCCTAAAACTTACCCTAACCTCAACTTTAACCCTCACCCTAACAATCACCCTCACCCTCACCCACAGCCAAAACCTAACCCTAACCATAATCCTAAGCCTAATGCTCACACTCACCCTCACCCTAACCCTCATCCTAACCTTAACTCTAAACCTAACCCTAACCCGCCCCCTAGACCTCCGCTACACCCTCAGCCTAACCCTAAGCTTAATCCTAATCCTAACCCTAACTCTCACTCTCACATTCACCCTAAACCTATCCCTAACCCTAAACCTCACCCTCACACTCATCCTCACCCTCTCCCTAACCCTAACAATAACCCTAACCCTAAACCTAAATCTTACCCTAACACTAACACTAACCCTAACCCTAAACTTCACACTAAACCTAACTCTCAACCTAACCCTAACCCTGCCACTCAGACTAAGCCTCACTCTAACCCTAACCCTAACCCTCATCCTCACCCTATCCATAAGCCTAACCCTAACCATTACCCTCACCCAAGCCCACACCCTAAAACTAAACCTAAACATAAACCTCACCCTAACTCTAAACCTCACCCTAACCCTCACCCTGAACCTAACCCTAAACCTAACCTTAACCATATCGTAACCCTAAACCGCACCTTAACCCTAACCCTAACCCTAACACTAACCTTCACTGTATGCCTCACACTAACCCTAACATTAACCCTAAGCCTCATGCTCATCCTAACTCTCACCCTTACCCTTACCTGCACCCTAAACCACATCCTAAACATAACCCTAACCCTCACCCTAAACCTAACACTAGCCCGCACCCTGACCCTAAACCTAACCCTAAACCTCACCCTAACCTTAACACTCATCCTCACAATATCCCTCACACTAAACCTTACCCTCATGCTAACCCTAAACCTAACCCTAACTCTCACACAAACACTAACCCTCACCCTAACCATAACCCTACCGCTCAACCTAACCCTCACCCTAACCCTAAACCTAACCCTAACCCTCACCCTAAGCCAAAACCTGAAGTTGACACTCACCCTCCCCCTAAACCTCAACCTTACCCAATCCCTCACCCTCACCCTTACCCTCAGTCTAACCCTAACCCTAGAGCTAATCCTAACCCTAATCCTAAACCTAACACTCACCCTAGTCCTAACTTTAACCCTTATCAAAACCGAACCCTCATTCTAACTCTAACCCTGTGTGAATCCTAACCCTCACCCTCACACTCACCTTAACCCTAACCCTCA
Source organism: Dipodomys merriami (assembly GCF_024711535.1). NCBI lineage: Eukaryota > Metazoa > Chordata > Mammalia > Rodentia > Heteromyidae > Dipodomys > Dipodomys merriami. The sequence goes on along the minus strand of NW_027202482.1, from coordinate 2,366,288 downwards.
CCATCACCCTAATCTTAAACCTAAACCTAACCCTCACACTAAACTTCACCCTAACTTTCACCCTAACCATAAACCTCACCCTAACCCTCAGACTCACCCTAACCCTAACACTAACCCTAAACCTAACCCTAACCCTCAATCTAATCCTAACACTAACCCTAACCCTAAACTTCACCCTAACCCTCACCCTAATCCTAACCCTACCCCTCACCCTAACCCTACACCAAACCCTAAGTCTAACCCTAATCATCACACTAACGCTAAACCTCACTGTAATGCTAAACCTAAACCTCACCCTAACCCTAACCCTCAATCTAACCCTAAACTTAACCCTAACCCGAACCCTCAGACTAAACCTATCCCTCATCCTAAACCTCACCATAACCCTCACCCTAATCCTCACCCTAATGCTCACCCTAACCCTCAGCCTCACACTAACCCTCAGCCTCATGCTCACCCTAACCCTAACTCTAACCCTAACCATAACCCTCACGCTAACCCTAAGGCTCACACTAAATCTAAACCTAATCCTCACCCACACCCTTACCCTAAACCTAACCTTAACCCTAACCCTCACCCTAACAGTAAACCTTACCCTATTTCTCACCCTATCCCTAACCTTAACCCTAAACCTCACACTCACACTAGCCCTCCTGGTAAACCTAACCCTAACCCTAACTCTCACCCTAACCCTCAACCTCACCCTAACCGTCACCCTCACACTAAACATCACCTTAACCTTAACCCTCACAAGAACCCTAACCCTAAACCTAACCCTAACTCTAAATGTAACCCTAAACCTAACCCTCAACCGAAACCTCACCCTAAACCTAAACCTCACACAAAACCTTACCCTGATCCTCACCCTAACCCAAACCTAGGCCTAACCCTTACCCACCCCCTCACCCTCACCATCAACCAAAGCCTAACCCTAACCCTAATCCTAATCCTAACCCTAACCCTCTCTCTCAATCTCACCCTAAACCTAAACCTAATCCTAAACTTCACCCTCACCAGAACCCTAACAATAACCGTAACCCTAACTCTAAATCTTACCCTAATCCTCACCCAAACACTAAACCTAACCCTAAACCTAACCCTCACACTAACCCTAAACCTCACCCTAACCCTAACACTACCACTCGGGCTAACCCTAACCCTAAAATTAACCCTAACCCTAATACTAACCCTAAACCTCACCATAACACTCACCCTAACCCTAACACTCATCCTAACCCTAAACCTCACCATGACCCACATCCTAACCCTAAACCGAACCATAACCATCACCCTAACCCGGACCCTAACCCTAACCCTCACCCTAAACTTAAGCCTCACCCTGACCCTAACCCTCACCCTAAACCTAATCCTACCACTCAACCTAAACCTAACCCTAAACCTACCCCTAATACTCACCCTAAACCTCACCCTAACCCATAACCTTACCCTTACCTTAACATTAAACCTCACCTTGACACTCACCCTCACCCTAAAACTAACCCTAAACCTCACTCTAATCATAAATCGAACCCTAACCCTCACCCTAACCCTAACCCTAACACTAATCCTAACCCTAACCCTCACCTTTACCCTATCCCACAACCTAACCCTAACACTAACACTAACCCTCAGCTTAAACCTCACCCTAACCCTATCCCTAAACCTAACGTCAACTTACTCCTCACCCTAACCCTCACCCTAACCCTCACCATAACCCTCAACCTCACCCTAACACTCATCTTAACCTTAAACCTAACCCTAACCCTCACCCTAACCCTCACCCTAGATCTCACCCTAACCCTAAACCTAACCCTAACCCTCAACCTAACCATCACCCTAACCATCAACCTCACTCTAACCCTCACACTAAACCTTACCCTCACCCTAACCCTAACCCCAACCCTCACACTAAGCCTAACCCTCACCCTAACCTTAATCCTAACCCTCACCCTAACACTCATCTTAACCCTAACCCTAAACCTAAACCTAACCCTCACCATAACCAAAGGCGAACACTAACCCTCACCCTCATCCTAAACCTCACCCTAACCCTTACACTCACCCTAACCCTAACTCTAACCATAACCCTATCCCTCCCACTATCCCTCACGCTAACCCTAACCCTAACCCTCACCCTAAACCTAACCCTAACCCTCACCCTCACCCTAAGCCTCACCCGAACACTCACCCTAACCCTAACAATAACCCTACCATTAAACCTAACCATCACCCTAACCCTAACCCTACCACTCAGCCTAACCCTCACCCTAATCCTAACACTAACCCTCAACCTATCCCTAACCCTAACCCTAACCCTTACCCTCTCCCTAATCCATACCCTAACCCGAACCATAAACCTAAACGTAACCCTCACCCTGACCCTAACCCTAAACTTAACCCTAACCCTAACCCTATCCCTCACACTAACTATAACCCTCATCTTAACCGTAACCCTGCCCCTCACCTTAACACTCATCCTAACCCTCAGGCTAACCCTAACCCTCACGCTAACCCAAACTCTCACCCTCACACTCACCCGCACCCACAGTCTAACCCTAACCCTAACCCAAATCCTAACCAAAACCCTAAACCTAAACCTAAAAATCATCCTAAGGCTCAACCTAATCCTAAACCTAACCCTAAACCTCACCCTCACCCTAACCCGAACCCTAACCCTCACACTCACCCTTAACCTCACACTAACCCTTACACTCATCCTAACCCTAAACCAAAACCTAACTCTAACACTCACATTAAAACTAAGCCTCACCCTAACTCTAACCCTACCACTAAACCTAACATTCATCCTAACCCTAACCCTAACCATCACCCTAACCCTAACCCTCACCCTAATCCCAAACCTCACCCTCACCCTCACCCTCACCCTCAGTCTAACCCAACCATAACCCTAATCTTAACCCTAACACTCACACTAATCATAACCCTAACCCTCAACCTCATCCTCACCCTAACTCTAACCCTTACCCAACCATAACCCTCACCCTAACTCTAACCCTCACCGAACCATAACCCTCACCCTCACACTCAGCCTAACCCTAACCCTAACCCTCACCCTCACCCTAACTCTAAACCTAAACCTAACCCTAACCCTCACCCTAAACCTCACCCTCAACCTAAGGCTAACTCTAACCCTCACCCTCACCCTGAACCTCTCCCTAACTCTTACACTCACTCTAACCCTAACCCTAACCCTAACCCTCACATTCACTAATCCCAACCCTTACCCTAACCCTAAATTGCAAACTAACACTCATCCTAACCCTAACCATAACCGTAACCCTCAGCCTCACCCTAACAATCACTGTCAACCTAACCCTCACTCTAACCCTAACAGTCACCCACAACTTAATCCTCATCCTCAAGCAAAAACTCACCCTAACCCTAAACCTCACCCTCACCTTAATCATCACACTAACCCTAAACCAGACCCTAACCCTAATCCTAACTCTCACCCTAATCCGCACCCTCAACCTCATTATCACACTCGCCCTAATCCTAACCCTAAACCTAACACTAGTCCTAAAACTAAATCTCACTCTCACCCTCACCCTAACGCTTACACTAATCCTAACCCTAATCCTAACCCTCAAACTAACCCTCCGCCTATCCCTAACCCTAACCCTCAACCTCACCCTAACCCTCACACTAACCCATACCCTGAACCTAACCCTAACCCTAAACTTAACCCTAATTCTCACCCTAACCCTCACCCTAAGCATATCCCTACTCCTCACCCTAACACACATCCAAAAACTAACCCTAACCCTAATCCTCATGCTAACCCTAACCCTAAACCTAACCCTCACTCTAACCCAAACCCTAACCCTCACCCTCATCCTCACCCTCAGTCTAACAGTAACCCTAACCCTAATCCCAACCCTAACCATAACCCTAAATCTAACCTCTCGGAATCGTAAACCTAACCCTCACACTCACCCTAAACCTAAACCTAACCCTTACCCTCACCCTCACCCTAACCTTAAACCTAAACCTAACCCTTACCCTAACCCTCACCCTAACCTTAACCCTCAGCCTCACCCTAACCAAAATGCTAACCCTAAAAGTCACCCTCACCCTAACCCTGACCCTAACACTTACCCTCACATTAAACATAACCTTAACCCTACCCCTAACCCTCAGGCTAAACCTAAAAATCACCCTAACACTAACCCTACCCCTGAGCTTAATCCTCACCCTAACCCTAAACCTAACCCTAATTCTCAACCTATCGCTAACCCTAACCCTAACCCTCACCCTAACCCTAGCCCACACCCTAATACTAACACTAACCCTAACTCTCACCCTCACCCTCACCCTCACCCTAACCCTCACCCTCACCCTACAAACACCCTAACCCTAACCCGAACCCAAACCCTAACCCCAAGACTCACACTTACCCTAACCCTCACCCTAAACATAAACCTACCCCTCACTCTAACACTCATCTTTACCTAACCCTAAATCTAAACTTGACCCTCACCCTAACCTTAACCCTAAACCTTAACTTAACCCTCACCCTAACCATAACCCTCACCTTAACCTTTACCCTCACCCTAACCCCAAAACTAACCATAACCCTCACACTAACCCTAACCCTCACCCTAACCCTCAGGCTAAACCTAACACTCACTCTCACCCTAACCCTCATGCTAACACTTACTCTTATTCTAACACTAACCCTAACCCTCACCCTTACCCTCACCCTCAGCCTAACACTAAGCCTCACCCTAATCCTAAACCAAACGCTCACCTTCACCCTCATCCGAACCCTAACCCTATCCCTATCCCTAAACCTCACGCTCACCCTCACCTTCACCCTAAACATCAGACTCAACCTCAACTTCACCCTAACACTAACCTTAACCCTAACCCTCACCCTAACCCCAAGCCTCACCCTAACCGTAAACTTAACCCTCACCCTCACCCTTAATCTAAACCTAACCTTAACCCTAACCCTCACTCTAACCCTCACGCTAACCGAAATACTATCCACAACTCTCAGCCTCACCCTAACCCTCACCCTCACCCTAACCCTAACCCTAACCCTAACCCTCACACTAACCCTAACCCTCACCCTAACCATAAGTCTACCCCTCACCCTAACACTCATGCTAACCCTAAACCTCAACCTAACCCTCACCCTAACCCTAACATTCACACTAATCCTAACACTCACCCTCACCCTAACACTCAACCTAACCCTAAAACTAAACCTAACACTCACCCTCACCGTAACCCTCACAATTAACCTTACTTCACCCTAACCCTCATCCTAATCCTAATTCTCACTCTAACCCTCACCCTAACACTCACCCTCACACTAACCCTAACACTCACCCAAACCATAACCCTACACCTCACCCTAACCCTCATCCTAACCTTAAACCTCACCCTAACCCTAACCCTCACCCTGACCATAACACTCACCCTAACCCTAACCCTAAATCTTACACTCATCCTCACCCTCATCCTAAACCTAAACCCAACCCTATCCCAAAACCTAAGCCTCACCCTAACTCTAAACCCTATCCCTCACCCTCAGCCTAACCCTAACCCTCACCCTTACCCTAACCGAAACCCTAACCTTCACACTAACCCTAACCCTCAGCATAACCATAACCCTACCATTCACCCTAACCCAAACCCTAACCCTAACACTCACACTCACACTAACCCTAACCCTCACCCTAACCTTAAACCTACCCCTCACCCTACACCTCACACTAACCCTCACTTTTACCCTAACCCTTACCGTCACCCTAACCCTCACTTCAACCCTCACCCTCACCTTGACCCTAACCCTCACTCTAACCCTAAATATAAACCTAACACTCAGACTCACACTAACCCTCAACCTTACCCTTAAGTTCACGCTAACCCTCACACTAACCCTAACCCTAACCCTCACTCTAACCGTCACCCTAAACCTAATTCTAACCCAAAACCCCACCCTAACCCTAACCTTTACTCTCACCCTAAAACTAACCTTGACAATAACCCAAACGCTCACACTAACCCTACCCCTCAGAGTAACCCTCACCCTAACCCTAACCCTAAACATAACACTCACCCTAACCCTAAACCTAACCCTCACCCTCACCCTAACCCTCACACTAAGACTTACCCTCACCCTAAACATAAACATAACCCTAACGCTCACACTACCCTAACCCTCAACCAAACCGTAACCCTAAGCCTCACCCTAACACTCATCCTAAACCTAACCCTAACCCTTACCCTCACACTAATCATATACTTAACCCTAACCCACCCCATCACTCTAAACCTCACCCTAACAATAACCCTAACCCTTACCCTAACCCTAACCCTAACGCTCACCCTCAATGTAACCCTCACCAACACCCTAAACACCTCCCTCTAACCTCAGACTAACACGAAGCCTAACCTTAACCCTAATCCTAATCCTAACCCTAACCCTCACTCTCACCCTCACCCTAAACCTAACCCTAAGCCTAAACCTAAGCCTCAACCATAGCCTTACTCTTACCATAACCTTAACACTAACCCTCACCCTAACCCTCACCCTAACCAAAATGCTAAGCATTACCCTCACCCTCACCCTAACCCTCACCCTCACCCAAAACCTAACCCTAAACCTAACCCTCACACTAAACTTAACACTCACACTAACCATAACCCTACCTGTCACCCTAACACTAACCCTAACCCTAACCCTCACACTAACCCTAACCCTCACCCTAACCATAACCCTAACCCTCACCCTAACCTTCACGCTAACCCTAACCCTCACCCTAACACTCACCCTAGCGCTAACACTCACCCTAACCTTAACACCACCCTGACCCTCACACTCACCCTAACCCTAACACTAAACCTACCACTCACCCTCACCTTAACCCTCACACTTGACCTTACCTTCGCCCTAACCCTCAGCCTAACCCTAACACTTAATCTTAACCCTCACCCTAACCCTCACCCTAACCCTAACCTTAAACCTAACCCTAACCCTCACACTATCCCTAACCCTCTCCCTAACCATAACCCCACCCCTCATCCTAACCCTCACCCTAACCCTAACCCTCACACTAACACTCACCCTAAACCTAAACCTCACCCTAACCCTAACACTCACCCTGACCCTAACCCTCACCCTCACCCTAACCCTAACCCTAAACCTAACATTCATCCTCACCCTAACCCTCACCCTTAAACTTAGCTTCACCCTAACTCTCACCGAAACCCTATCCCTAACCCTAACCCTCACCCTAACCCTCAACCTAGCCCTAACCCTAAACCTAACCCTAACCCTCACCCTAAACCTCCACATAACTCTAACCCTAACCCTCACCATCACCCTATCCCTCACACTAAACCTTACCTAACCCTAACCCTCAGCCTATCCCTAACCCTAACCCTAACCCTATAGCTAAGCCTAATCCTCATCCTCACCCTCACACTAGCCCACACCCTAACCCTAACCCTAACCCTAAACCTAACCCTCACCCTAAGCTTAACCCTCACCCTGACCCTAACATTCAACCTAACACTAATCCTAACCCGAACCTTCACCATAATTCTTAGCCTACTCCGCACCCTAAACCTCACACTAACACTTAGTCTAACCCTTACCCTAACCCTAAACCTAACCCTAAAACTCACCCTCACCCAAACACTCACTGTCACCTTAACCCTCACCCTAACCCTGAACATCACCCACAGTTTAAACATCACCCTCACCTGAACACTCACCCTAACCCTAATCCTAAACCTTACCCTAAACATCACCCTAAACCTAACCCTCAACCTAACCCTAACACTAACTCTCACGCTAACACTTACCCTCACCCTAACACTAACCCTCACACTCATCCTCACCCTGAACCTAAGCCTAACCCTAAACATCACTCTAACCCTAATCCTAATCCTAACCCTAACCCTCACCCTAACCCTAAACCTCACCCTAACCCTAACCCTAACCCTAACCCGAACTCTCACACTAAACTCAACCCTCACCCTTACCCAAACCCTCACCCTAACCCTAACCCTAACCTGAACCCGAACCCTAATCCTCACTGTTACCCTTCCCTCACCCTCACCCTAACCCTCACACTAACCCTAACCCTAATTGTAACCCTAACCCTAACCCTAATCCTAACACTAACCCTAAACCTCAACCTAACATGTACCCTAACCTTAAACTTCACCCAAAACCTTATCCTCACCCTAACCCTAACCTTAACCCTAACTGTATCCCTCAGACTAAACATAACCCTCATATTAACGCTAAACCTAACCCTCAGCCTAACCCTCACCCTAACCTTCACCCTAAGACTCAGGCTTACTCTAACGCTCACTCTCTCCCTAAACCTCACCCTTACACTTACTCTCACCCTAAACCTAACCCTAACCCTCACCCTCACCCTCACACTCACCCTCAGCCTAAACCTAACCCTAACCCTAATCCTAAACCTAACTCTCACCTTCACCCTCACCCGAACCCTAACCCTATTCCTATCCCTAAGCCGCACCCTCACCCTCACCCTAAACCTCAACCTCACCCTAACCCTAAACCTAACCCTACCCCTCACCCTAAATCACAGCCTGATGCTAACCCTAACCCTAACCCTCATCTTCACTCTTACCCTAACCCTAACCTTAACCCTAACCCTCACCCTAAACCTCACCCTAAAAAAAATGCTAACCCTAACCCTCACCCTAACCATAACCCTACCACTCACCCTAACCCTAACCCTAACCCTAACCTTCACACTAACCCTAACCCTCAGCCTAACCATAACCCTACCACTCACCCTAACCCTAACCCTAACCCTAACCCTCACACAAACCCTAACCCTCAACCTAACCTTAAACCTTCCCTTCCCTCTATACCTCACACTAACCCTCAGCTTCACCCTAACCCTCACCCTAACCCTATACCTCACCCTGACCCTAACACTCACCCTAACTGTAAAACTAAACCAAATACTCAGCCTCACACTAACCCTCACCCTTACCCTTACCTTCACCCTAACCCTCAACCTAACCCTAACCCTAACCCTAACCCTTACCGTAACACTCACCCTAAACCTATACCTAACGCAACCCCTAACCCTAACCCTCACCCTAAACCTAACCCTAACCCTCACCCTCACCCTAACCCTCACACTAAGACTTACACCCACCCTAACCCTAAACATAACCCTAAACCTCACAATAACCCTAACCCTCAACCTAACCGTAACCCTAACCCTCACCCTAACACTAATCCTAACCCTAACCCTAACTCTAACCCTAACCCTCACCCTAACCCTAACACTAACCTTAACCCTCAACATCAAAATAACCCTCACCCAAACCTTAACCTCACCCTAACTCTCACACTCACTCGAACCCTCATCTCACGGTAACCCTCACCCTCACCCAAAACTTCACCCTAATACTAACCCTCACCCTAACCTTAACCCTAACACTCTCCCAAATGCTAACCCTCCCTCTAACCCTCAATCTCACCCTGGTCCTCACCCTAAGCATAACCCTAACCCTTACGTAACCCAAACTCTCACTTTCTCCCTCATTCTCACCCTAACCCTCACCCTCACCATAGCCCTCCGCCTAACCTTAACCCTAACCCTCACCCTCACACTCCCCCTCACCCTCAGATTATCCCTTACCCTAAAACTAATCCTAATCCTAAACTTCACCCTGACACTGAGGCTAACCCTAACCCGAAGCCTAAACCTCACCCTAACCCTAAAGCTCACCCTAACCCTAACACTAACCCCAACCCTAAACCTAACCCTCACACTACCCCTCACCCTAACGCTAACCATAAACATCACCGTCACCCTAACCCTAACACTAACCCTAACACTATCAATAACCCTAACCATAACCCTCACCATAACCCTAACCGTAAACATCACCCTCACCCTTACCTTCAACCTAACCCTTCCCCTCACCCTAACTCTCATCATAAACTCAACCATAACATTAACCCTAAACCTCATCCTAAACCTAATCCTAAATGTAAACATTACTCTAACCTTAAACCTCACCTCATCCTATCCCTCAACCTAACCCTTACCCTCACCCTAACTCTAACACAAAACCTAACCCCCACCCACACCCTAACTGTTAACCTCACCCTAAGCCTAACCCTAACCCTAAACCTCACCCTCACCCTAACCTTCACCCTAACCCTTACCCTCACCTTTACCCTCACACTAACCCTACCTCTAACCCTAACACTAACCCTCACACTAACCCTAAACCTAACCCTAACCCTAAACATCACCCTAACCCTCACCCTCACCCTCACCCTAACCCTAAACCTCACCCTCATCCTAACCCTCACCCTAACCCTTATCCTCAACCTAACCCTCCCCCTAACCCTAACTCTCACCCTGACCCTAACCCTAATCCTCACCCTCATCCTAGCTCTCACCCTAACCCTTATCCTCAACCTAACCCTCACCCTAACCCTAACTCTCACCCTGACCCTAATCCTCATATCAAACCTAATCCTCACACTAAACCTAACCCTAACCCTAACCCTCACGCTAACCCTAACCTTCACCCACACCCTAACACTCAACCTCACCCTCACTCTCACCACAAACCTCTCCCTTATCCTAGCCCTCACCGAAACCCTAACCCTAAACCTTACCTAACCGAAACAGTCACCCTCACCCTCACCCTCACCCTGACCGTAAACCTCAACCTCAACCTAACAATTACCTTAAACCTAACCCACACGCTAACCCTAAGCCTCACCCTCACCCTCACCCTCAAGGTCACCCTCATCCTAAAGCTAACCCTCAACTTCACCCTAACCCTAACTCTCAAACTAACCCTCACACTCACCCGAAACCTCACCTCACAGTAACCCTCACCCTCACCCAAAACATCACACTAACCCTAACCGTCACCCTAACCGTAACCCTAACTCTCACACTAAAACTAACCCTAAGCCTCACACTCACCCAAACCCTAACCCTAAGCATAAACCTCACCCTATCCCTCACCCTAAACCTTAACCTCACCCTAATCCTAACAAAAACCCTAACCCTAACCCTCATCCTCACCATACCTCACCTCACGGTAACCCTCCCCCTCCCCCAAAACATCACCCTAACTCTAACCCTCCCTCTAACCCGCAAACTCACCCTAATCCTCACCCTAACCATAACCCTATCCCTTACCAAACTGAAAATCTCACCCTCACCCTCACCCTCAACCTAACCCTAACTCTCATCCTAACCCTAACCTTAACCCTAACTCTCAACCTAACCCTAACCCTAAATCTCACCCTCACACAAACCCTAACCCTAACTGTCACCCTAACCCTCACCCTAACCCTAACACTAACCTTAACCCTCACCCTCAACCTAACCCTCACCCTAAACTTTAAACTCACCGTAATTCTCACACAATCCCTAACCCTAACCCTCATCCTCACCCTAACCCTCACCCTCACTCAAACCCTCACCTCATGGTAACGGTCACCCTCACCCAAAACATCACCCTAACACTAACGCTCAACCTAACCTTAACCCTAACCCTCTCCCTAACGCTAACCCTCCCTCTAACCCTCAAACTCACACTAATCCTCACCATAAACATAACGCTAAACCTTACCTAACCCAAACTCTCACCCTCACCCTCACTCTCACCTTAACACTCACCCTCACTGTATCCCTCAGCCTTATCCAAACCCTAACCCTAACCCTCACCCTCACACTAACCCTCACCCTCAGACTATCCTTAACCCTAAAACTATTCCTAACCCTTAACTTCACCCTGACCCTCAGGCTAACCCTAATGGTAACCCTAACCCTCACCCTAACCCTAACCCTCACCCTAACCCTAACCCTCACCCTAACCCTAACACTAAACCTAACCCTAAATCTAACCCTCAAGCTACCCCTCACCCTAACCCTAACCCTAACCATCACCATCACCCTAAACTTCACCCTAACCCTTACCCTCACCCTAACCCTCATCCTAAATCTAAATTTAACACTAACCCTAACCTTCACCCTAACCCTAATCCTAAACTTAAACATCACTCTACCCCTAAACCTCACCTCATCCTAACCTTCAACCTAACCCTTACCCTCACCCTAAATCTAACACGAAACCTAAACCCCACCCTCACCCACAACCTAACTCTAATTCTCACCCTAACCCTAACCCTAACCCTAAACCTCACCCTCACCCTAACGTTCACCCTAATGCTTACCCTCACCTTAACCCTCACACTGACCCTAACTCTAACCCTAAACCTAACCCTCACACTAACCCTAAACCTAACCCTAACCCTAAACATCACCCTAACACTCACCCTCACCCTCATCCTAACCCTAAACCTCACCCTCATCCTAACCCTCACCCTAACCCTTACTCTCACCCTAACCCTAACCCTAACCCTAACCCTCACACTAACCCTAACCCTCACCCTAACCCTAGCCCTACCCTTCACCCTAACCCTCACCCTCAACCTAACACTTACCCTCACCCTAACCCTCAGGCTAACCCTAACCCTCACCCTCACCCTCACCCTCACGGTCACCCTCACCCTAAAACTAACCCTCACCCTAACCCTTACCCTCACCCTAACCCACACCCTCACCCGAACCTTCATTTCAGTGTAAACCTCACCACCACCCAAAACATCACACTAACTCTAATCTTCACCTTAACCCTAACCCTCCCTCTAACCCTCAAACTCACCCTAATCCTCACCCTAACCATAACCCTAACCCTTACCTAACCGAAAATCTCACCCTCACCCTCACCCTCAACCTAACCCTAACTCTCATCCTAACCCTAACCTCAACCCTAACTCTCATCCTAACCCTAACCCTAAACCTCACACTCACCCAAACCCTAAACCTAAACATAAACCTCACCCTAACCCTCAACCTAAACCTTAACCTCACCCTAATCCTAACAAAAACCCTAACCCTCATCCTCACCCTAACCCTCACTCTCACTCGAACCCTCACCTCACGGTAACCCGCACCCTCCCCCAAAACATCACCTTTAACCTAGCCCTCACCATAACCCTAACACTAAACCTTATCTAACCAAAACCCTCACCCTCATGCTAACCCTCAATCTAACACTAACCTTCACCCTCAACCTAAAACTTACCCTCACCCAAACCCTCAGGCTAACCCTAACCCTCACCCTCACCCTAACCCTCGCGGTCACCCTCATCAAAAAACTAACCCTCACACTCACCCTAACCCTGACCCTCACCCTAAACCTCACCCTCACACGAACCCTCACCTCAGGGTAACCCTCACGCTCACCCAAAACATCACCCTAACCCTAACCGTCACCCTAAACCTAACCCTCCCTCTAACCCTCAAACTCACCCTAATTCTCACCCAAAACATAACCCTAAACCATACCTAACCCAACTCTCACCCTCACTCTAACCCTTACACTAACCCTTACCCTAAATCTAACCCTCACCCTAACACTAATCCTAACAATCACCATCACCCTAAACTTCAACCTAACCCTTACCCTCACGCTAACCCTCATCCTAATTCTAACCTTAACACTAACCCTAACCTTCACCCTAACACTAATCCTAAACTTAAACATCACTCTAACGCTAAACCTCACCTCATCCTAACCCTCAACTTAACCCTTACCCTTACCCTAAATCTAACACGAAACCTAACCCCCACCCTCACCCTCAACATAACTCTAACACTCACCCTAACCCTAACCCTATCCCTAAACCTCACCCTCACCCTAACCTTCACCCTAACACTTAACCTCACCTTAACCCTCACACTAACCCTAACTCTAACACTAAATCTAACCCTCACACTAACCCTAAACCTGACCCTAACCCTAAACATCACCCTAACACTCACCCTCACCCTCATCCTAACCGTAAACCTCACCCTCATCCTAACCCTCACCCTAACCCTTACTCACCCTAACCCTAACCCTCACCCTAACCCTCACACTAACCCTAACCCTCACCCTAACCCTAGCCCTACCCTTCACCCTAACACTCACCCTCACCCTAACCCTTACCCTCACCCTAATCCTCACCCTCACCCGAACCATCACTTCAGGGTAACCCTAACCCTACCCCAAAACATCACCCAAACCCTAATCGTCACCTTAAACCTAACCCGCCCTCTAACCCTCAAACTCACCCTAATCCTCACCCTAACCATAACCCTAACCCTTACCTAACCGAAAATCTCACCCTCACCCTCACCCTCAACCTAATCTTAACTCTCAACCTAACCCTAACCTTAACCCTAACTCTCACTCTAACCCTAACCCTAAACCTCACCCTCACCCAAACCCTAACCCTAACCCTCACCCTAACCCTCACCCAACCCTAACACTAACCTTAACCCTCACCCTGAACCTAACCCTCACCCTAAACCTTAACCTCACCCTAATCCTCACACAAACCGTAACCCTAACCCTCATCCTCACCCTAACCCTCACCACACTTGAAACCTCACCTCACGATAACACTCACCCTCACCAAAACATCACCCTAACACTAACCCTCACCCTACCCTTAACCCTAAACCTAACGCTAACTCTCCGTAACGCTAACTCTCCCTCTAACCCTCAAACTCACCCTAATCCTCACCCTAAACATAAACCTAACCCTTACCTAACCCAAACTCTCACCCCATCCTCACTCTCACCCTAACACTCACCCTCACCCTCAGACTATCCCTAACCCTGAAACTAATCCTAACCCTAATATTCACCTTGAACCTCAGGCTAACCCTAACCCTAACCCTAAACCTCACCCTAACCCTAACCCTCACGCTAACCCTAACCCTAACCCTAACACTAACCCTAACCCTAAACGTAACCCTCACCCTACACCTCACCCTAACCCTAACCCTAACCATCACCATAACCCTAACCTTCAACCTAACTCTCATGCTCACCCGAACCCTCACCTCACGGTAACCCTCACCCTCACCCAAAACATCACACTAACCCTAACCATCACCCTAACCGTAACCTTAACTCTCACTCTAACCCTAACCCTAAACCTCACACTCACCCAAACCCAAAACCTAACCCTAACCCTCAACCTAACCCTAAAACTAACCCTAACCCTCACCCTCACCCTAACCCTCAACCCAAACCTTAACCTCACCCTAATCCTAACAAAATCCCTAACCCTAACCCTCATCCTCACCCGAATCCTCACTCACACTCGAACCCTTGCCTCACGATAACCCTCCCCCTCCCCCAAAACATCACCCTAACCCTTACTCTCACCCTTACCCTAAACCTAACCCTCTCCCTAAACCTAATCCTCCCTCTAATCCTCAAACTCACCCTAACATTCACCCTAACCCTTAGTCTCACCCTAACCCTCACCCTAAGCCTAACACTAACACTAACCATAACCTTAAACATCACCCTAACACCCACCCACCCTAACGGTAACCCTCACCCACACCCTAACCCGAACACTCACCTGAACACTCACCCTCACCCGAACAGTCACCCTCACCCTAACCCTCACCCTCACACTGAACATCACCCTAACCCTAACCCGCACCCTAAACCTAACCTTAACCCTCACACTAACCCTAACCCTCAACCTCACCCAAACCCTAAGCCTAACCTTAACCCTAACACTAATCCTAAACCTAACATTCACCCTCACACTAAACCTAAACCTATGCCTAAACCTCACATTCATGCTAACCCTAACCCTAACCCTCAACCTCATCCTAACCCTAAACAAAACCCTAACCCAAACCCCCACCCTTCACATCACCCTAACACTTAACCTAACCCTAACCGTCACTGTCACCCTAACTCTAAAACTAACCCTAACACACACCCTCATCCTAACCCTCACAATTACCCTTGCCCTCACTGTAACCCTAATCCTAAACCTAACCCTAACCCTCACACTAACACTAAGGCTGAGAATAACCCTAAGCCTACCCCTCACCCTAACCCTCAACCTAAACCTAACTCTAACCCTTACCCTAACCCTAACCCTAACCTTCACCATAACCCTGACCCTCACTCTCACCTTGACCCTCACTCTAAACCTAAACTAACCCTAACTCTCACGCTAACCGTAAACCTCACCCTCACCCTAAGCATAACCTTAACCCAAACCCTAATCCTAACCCTAAGCCTCACACTCACCCACACCCTAACCCTAACCCCAACTCTAACCCTCACCCTCAACCTCACCCCAACCCTAAACCTAACCGTAAACCTCACCCTAACCTAACCATAACCCTCACCCTAAACCTAACCCTAAACCTAACCCTAAGCCTTACCCTAAACCTAACCATAATATTAACCCTAAACCTCACCCTAAACCTAAACCTAAATTTAACCCTATCCCTCACCCTAACCCTCAACCTAACGATAACCCTAACCCTAACCTTCCTACGCCCCCTAACCCTCAACCTACACCTTACCCTCATCCTCAACCT
Organism: Dipodomys merriami; assembly: GCF_024711535.1. Taxonomy (NCBI): domain Eukaryota; kingdom Metazoa; phylum Chordata; class Mammalia; order Rodentia; family Heteromyidae; genus Dipodomys; species Dipodomys merriami. The sequence continues at coordinate 2,349,807 of NW_027202482.1, read as the reverse complement.
AACCCTCACAATAAACCTAAACCTCACCTAACACTAACACTAACCCTCACCCTCACCCTCAACCTAACCCTAACCTGAACCCTAACCCTCACCCTCACACACAACTTCATCCTCATTTAAACCTCATCCTCAGCCTCAACCTCACACTAACCCTAACATTAAACCTCACCCTTACCGTAACCCTGACCCTAACACTAACCCTAACCCACACCCTAAACCTCATCCTCACCCTAACCCTCCCACTCACCCTAGCCCTCACCCTAATCCTAACCCTAACCCTAACTTTAACCCTCAGCCTAACCCTCACCCTCATCCTAACCCTCACCCTAACGCTTACCCTCACCCTAACACTAACCCTCACCCTAACCCCAACACTACCCCTCACCTTAACACTTATCCTAACCCTAACACTCACCCTAAACCTAATCCTAACCCTAACACTCACCCTAACCCTAACCTTAACCCTAACCCTCACCCTAATACTAAAACTCACCCTAACCCTCAACCTAACCCTAAATCTAACCCTAACCATAAACCTCACCCTAACACTAATACGAACCCTAACCATCACACTAACCCTAACCTTAACACTAGCCCTCACTCTAACCCTCCCTGTCAATCTAACCCTCACCTGTACCATAACCCTCACCCACAACCCAACCCTCACCCTCACCAAAACCCTCACCCTATCGCTAAACCTAATTCTAACCCTAACCGTCACCTTCAAACTCACCCTCAACCTAACCCTATCCCTAACCCTCACCTTAACCCTCACCATAACACTCATGCTAACCCTAAACCTCACTCTCACCCTACCCTCATCCTAATCCTTACCCTCACCCTAACCCGATCCCTAACCATAACACTCATACTAAACCTAACCCTCACCATAACCCTAACCCTACCCCTCACACTAACCATAAACCTAACCGTAACCCTACACCTCACCCTAACCCTAACCTAACCGTAAACCTCACCCTCACCCTAGCTCTCACCCTAACCTAATCCTAACCCTAACCCTCAACGTAACCCTAAACCTCACTCTAACCCTAACCCTCACCCTAACCCTAACCCTTACCCTAAAACTAATGCTAACATTAACCCTACCTCTCAACTTAAACCTAACCCTTAACTTAACCCTAACCCTCACCCTAACCCTAAACCTCACCCTAACCCTCCACCTCACCCTAACCTTAAACCTAAAACTTACTCTCATCCTCACCCTAACCCTCACAATAAACCTATCCCTCACCCTAACACTAACACTAAACATCACCCTCACCATCATATTCAGCCTAACAATAAACTTAAACCTAACCTTAACCCTCACCCTGTCCTTAATCCTAAACCTAACCCTAACCCTACCACTCAACGTAACCCTAACCCTAAATTTAACCCACCCCTAATACTCACCCTAAACCTCAACATAACCCTCACCCTAACCCTAACCCTCACCCTAACCCTAAACCTCACTTTGACCCTAAACCTAATCATCACCATCACATAACTCTCACCCTAACCCTAATCCGCAATCTAAATCTAAGCCTCACCCTGACCCTAAACCTCACCCTAACCCTAGCACTACCACTCAGCCTAAGCCTAACCCTAAACCTAACCCTAATACTCACCCTAAACCTCACACTAAAGCTCACCCTTACCCTTACCTTAACATTAAACCTCACCCTTACCCTAACCCTAACCCTAAACCTAACCCTCACCCTAACCCTCACCCTAATCACAAACCGAACCCTAACCCTCAACCTAACCCTAACCTTCACCCTAACCATAACCATAACCCTCACCCTGAACCTACCCTCAACCTAACCCTAACCCTAACACTAACCCTCATCTCAAACCTCACCCTAACCCTAATCCTAACCCTAACCATAACCCTCGCCCTAACCCTCAACCTTACCCTTACCTTTACCCTAACCCTTACGCTAAACTTCACCCTAACCCTCACACTCACCCTAAGCAACACACTAAACCTTACCCTCAACCTAACCCTAACCCTAACCCCAACCCTCACACTAACCCTAACCTTCACCCTAACCATAACCCTACCCCCACCCTAACACTCATCTTAACCCTAACCCTAACCCAAACCCTAACCCTCACCCGAAACCTCACCGTAACCCTAACTCTCACGCTAAACCTAACACTAAACTTCACCCTAAACCTCACCCTTGCCCTCAACCTAACCCTAAACCTAATCCTAATCCTAAACCAAACCCTACTCCTATACCTAACACTCACCCTGACCCTCACCCCAAATCTAACCCTAACCCTAACCCTAAACCTCACCCTCACTCTAACCCTAACTCTAACCTTAACCCTAACTCTCACATTAATCGTAATCCTAACCCTAACCCTAATCCTAAACTTCACCCTAACTCTCACCCAAACCCTAAGCCTAATACTCACCCTAACCCTAACATTAACCCTCACCGTCACCCTAAGCCTCACCGTCACCCTAACCCTCACCCAAACCCTAACCATCACCCACAACCTAACCCTCACCAACAACCGAACACTCACCCTAAAACTAAAACTCACCCTCACCCTAAACATCACCCTAACCCTAACCCTCACCCTAACCATAACCCTAGCCCTCACCCTAAACCTCACCCTCACCCTCACCCTCACCCTAAGCCTAACCCTAAACCTAACACTAATCCTAAACCTAAATCTCACCATTACCATAACGTTAACCCTAACACTAACCCAAATTTTAACCCTCACCCTCAACCAACCCTCACCCTAAACCTAAGCCTAACCATCAACCTTACACTCAACCTAACCTTTATCCTCACCCTAACCCTAAACTTCACCCTAAACCTAACCCTCACCCTAACCCTTACACTCACCATAACCCTAACCCCAACCCTAACCCTAACCCTCACACTAACCCTAATTCTCACCCTAACCCTAACCCTCACCCTCACCCTAACACTCACCGTCACCCTAATCCTCACCATAACCCTATCCGTCACCCACACTCTAACCCTCACCCTCACCTGAACACTCACCCTAACCCTAAAACTCACCCTCACCCTAAACATCACCCTAACCCTAACCCTCACCTTAACCCTAAGCCTAACCCTCACCCTAAACCTTACCCTCACCCTATGCCTAACACTAAACCTAACACTAACCCTCACCCTAACGTTCAACCTAACCCTTATCCTCACCCAAACCCTAACCCTCACCCTAACCCTAACCCTCAACTTAACCCTTATCCTCACCCTCACCCAAACCCAAATCCTAACCCTAACCCTCACAATAATCCTAACTCTCACCCTAAAATTAAAACTAAACCTTATACTCACCCAAACCCTAACCCTCACACTAATCCTAACCCTCACCCTAACCCTTACCCTCTCCCTAACCCCAACCCTAACCCTAACACTCACACTAACCTTAACTCTCACCCTAACTCTACCCTCACCCTAACCCTAACCCTAAACCTAACCCTAACCCTAATTCTCAATCTAACCCTAAACCTCACACTAACACTAACCCTAAACCTAACCGTCACCCTAACACTGAACCTCACCCTAACCTAACCTTAATGTAACCCTAACCCTCAGAATAACCCTAACCCTCACACTAACCCTAACTCTTACCCTCAATCTAATCCTCACCCTAACATTCAGGCTAACCCTAACCCTCACTCTCAACCTAACCATCAACCTAACACTTACTCTCACCCTAACCAAACCCTAACTCTCACCCTCAGCCTAAACCTAACCCTAAGCCTAAACCTTTCCCTAACCCTAATCCTAACCCTAAAGCTCACCTTCACCCTCACCCTAAAAATAATCCTATCCCTATCCCTAACCCTCACCCTCAACCTCAATCTCACGCTAACCCTCAGCCTCCCCTCCCCCTTACCATAACAATAACCTTAACCCTCACCCTCACATTTACCCTAACCCTAACCTTAACCCTAACCCTCACCCTAACCCGCACCCTAACCATAATGTTAACCCTAACCCTCACCCTCACCCTCACCCTAACCCTAACCCTCAACCTAACCCTAAACCTTACCCTGAATCTAACCCTCCCCCTAACCCTAACCATAAACCTAACACCCTCACAGAAACCCTCACCCTTACCCATACCTTCACCCTAACCCTTAACCTAACCCTAACCCTTACCCAAAACCTTTCCCTAACCCAAAACCTAACCTTAACCTTCACCCTAACCCTCACTCTAACCCTAACCCTAACCCTCACCCTCACCCTAAAACTTAAACTAAACCTTACCCTCACCCTAAACCTAAACCTAACCCTCACACTAACCCTGACCCTCACCCGAATTGTAACCATACCCCTCACCCTAACACTCATCCTAACTCTAACCCTAACCCTAACCCTCACGCTAACAATAACCATAACCATAACCCTCACCGTAACCCAATCTCTCATCCTCACCCTCAGTCTAACCCTAAACCTAACCCTAATCCTAACACTAACCGTACCCCTAATCCTAAACCGAAGCCTCACCCTCACCCTCACTCTGACCCTAACTCTAAGCCTTACCCAACCCTAAACCTCACCCTAACTCTAACCCTCAACGAACCCCAACCCTCACCCTCATACTCACCCTAACCCTAAAACTCACCCTCAACCTAAACTTAAACCTAACACTAACCCTCATCCTAAACATCACCATAACCCGAAGGCTAAGCCTAACCCTAACCCTCACCCTAAACCTCACCCAAACCCTTACACTCACCCTAACCCTAACCCTAACACTCAAACTAATCCTAAGCCTAAACCTAACCCTAATCCTAAACTTCACCCTAACCCTCACGCTCATCCTCACCCTCACCCTAATCTGAACCCTACCCCTCACCATAACACTCATCCTAAACTTACCCTTACCCTAAACCTCATGCTAACCCTAACCCTAATCCTAACCCTCACTTTAAAACAAACTCTCACCAACAGCCTCACTTTATCCCTCAGTCTATCCCTAACTCTAACCCTAATCCTAACCCTAATTCTAACCCTAATCCTAAACCTAACCCTCACCCTCACCCTAACTCTAACACTTACCCAACCTTAACCCTCACCCTAACTCTAAACCTCACTGAACCCTAAACCTCACCCTCACTCTGACCCTAACCCTAACCCCAACCCTAACCCTCACCCTCACCCTAACCATAAACCTAAACCTAAACCTCACCCTAACCCTACGGCTAACACTAAAAGTCACCTTCACCCTAAACCTCACCCTAACCCTTACACTCACCATAACCCTAACCCTAAACCTACCCTAACACTCACACTAATCCTAACCGCAAACTTAACCCGAACCCTAAACTTCACCATAACCCACACCCTAACCCTAACCCTACCACTCACCCTACACCTAAACCTAACCCTAAACCTAACCCTAATCCTCACAATAACCCTAAAACTCACCCTCACCCTAACCCTAACCCTAACCCTCACCCTAACCCTCACCCTAACCCTTACCCTCACCCGAACTCTAAACTTAATCTTAACCCTAACCCTCAGACTAAACCTAACCCTCACGCTAAACCTACCCCTAACCCTCTGCCTAACCCTCACCCTAATACCCATGCTAACCTTAAACCTCACTCTCACCCTAACCCTCAGCCTAACACTTACTCTAACCCTAACCCTAAACCTAACCTTTACCCTCACCCTTACACTAAACCTAACCTTAAACCTAACCCTAATCCTAACCCTTACCCTCACCCTTACCCTAACCCTAACCTTAAACCTAACCCTCAACCTAAACCTCAAGCTATCCGAAATGCTAACACTAACACTCATCCTTACCCTAGTCCTCACCCTAAGACTTACCCTCACCTTAACCATAACCTTAAACCTAACCGTCACCCTCAGACTAAACCTAACCCTCACCGTATCGCTTAGCCTACCCCTCAGCCTAACACTCACCCTAACACTAAACCTAACCCTAATTCTCACCCTAACCCTAACCCTAAACCTCACCCGAACATGAACCCTAGCCCTCACCCTAATGCTAAACCTAACCCTAACCCTCACCCTTACACTAACCCTCAACCTCAGCCTAAATATCACCCTAACCCTAACCCTCACCCGAACCCTAAACCTAACCCTCACACTAATCCTAAACCTCACCCTAAACATGACCTTTCCCCTCACGCTAACACTCATCTTAACCCTATCCTTAACCCTAACCCTAACCCTAACACTCACTCTAACCCTCACCCTAACTCTAACCCTCACCCTAACACAAACCACCACCCTCACCCTCATCCTCACCATGTCTAAACCTAACCCTAACCATACTCCTAAACCTAACGTTCACCCTCACCCTCACCCTAATTCTAACCCTTGCCCAACTCTAACCCTCACACTAACTCTAAACCTCACCGAACCCTAACCCTCACCCTCACCCTAACACTAAACCTAACCCTAACACTCACCCTAACCCTAAGGCTAACTCTAAACCTCACACTCACCCTAAACTTCACCCTAACCCTTACACTGACCCTAGCCCTAACACTTACCTTCACAATAAACCTAACCCCAACCCTAACCCTAACCTTCACAATCACCCTAACCCTAACCCTAAACCTAACACAAACATTAACACTCACCCTCACACTAACCCTCACACTAACACTAACCCTAACCCTAACCCTCACCCTCATCCTAACCCACACCCTAACCCTCACCCTCACCCGAACACTCACCCTAAATCTAAACCTCACCCTCACCCTAAGCATCATGCTAACCCTAACCCTCACCCTACACCTAAACCTAATCCTAATCCTCACACTAACCCTAAACCTCACCCTAACCCTAACACTAACTCTCACCCTAACCCTTACCTTCACGCTCACCCTAACCTTAACCCTAACCCTAACTCTAAGACTAAACTTAACCCTCACCCTAAACCTAAACCTACCACTCATCAAAACCCTCACCCTAACATTCAGGCAAACCCTAACCCTCACTCTCACACTAACCCTCAGCCTAACAATTACTCTTACCCTAACCCTCACCCTAAACCTCACCCTCACCCTCACCCTCACCCTCAGCCTAACCCTAAGGTAACCCTAATCCTAAACCTAAAGCTCACACTCACCCTCACACTAACCCTAAACCTAACCCTAACAATAATCCTCAAACTCATCCTCACCCTCACCCAAACCCTCAGCCTCACCCTCACCCACATGCTAACCCTAACCCTAGCCGTCAACCTAAAGCTAAGCCTCACACTAACCCTAACCTTTACCCTTACCCTCACCCTTACCCTAACCCTAAACTTAACCCTAACCCTCACCCTAACTGAAATGCTAACTCTAACCCTAACCCTCACCCTAACCCTCACCCTAACACTTAGGCTAACCCTAAACCTAACACAAATCCTAACCCTAACCCTAATCCTAAACCTAAACTTCACCCTCACCCTCAACCTAACTCTAACTCTTGCCCAACCCTAACCCTCACCTTAACTCTGAACCTCACCGAACCCTAACCATCACCCTCACACTCACCCTAATCCTAACCCTAACCCTCACCCTCACTCTAAACCTAAACCTAACCCTAAACCTCATCCTAACCCTAAGGCTAACTCTAACCCTCACCCTCACCCTAAACCTCAACCTAACCCTTACACTCACCTTAACCCTAAACCTAACCCTAAACCTTACCTTCACCCTAATCCTAACCCCAACCCTAACCCGAACCCTCACACTCACCCTAACCCTAACCCTAACCCTCACACTAACCCTCAACCTAACCCTTATCCTCAACCTAACCCTAACCCTCACCCAAACCCTTACTCTCACCCTAACACTTACCCTCACCCTAACCCTATCCCAACTCTAACCCGAACTCTTACACTAATCCTAAACCTCAACCTAACCATACCCCTCACCCTAAACCTAAACCAAAATCTAACCATAACCCTAATCCTCACACTAACACTAAACCTCACCCTAACCCTAACCCTAAACCTAACCCACAACCTAATCCTTACCCTCATCCTAACCCTGACCTTAACCTAACACTAACCCTCAGAATAAATCTAACCCTCAGACTAACCCTAAACCTAACCCTCAGCCTAACCCTCACCCTAACAATCAGGCTAACCCTAACCCTCCCCCTCCCCCTAACCCTCACCCTAACACTTACTCGCACCCTAGCCCCAACCCTAACCCTAACCGTCAACCTCACCCTCACTCTAAGCCTAACCTTAACCCTAACCTCATCCTAACACTAAAGCTGAACTGCACCCTCACCCCAACCTTACTCCTATCCCTATCCCTAACCCTCACCCTCACCCTTTCTCTCAACCTAACCCTGACCTTCACCCTCAATCTCACCCTAACCCTCAGCCTCACGCTCACCCTCACCCTAACCCTAACCCTCACCCTAATCTTAAGCCTCACCCTAAACCTAACACTAACCCTCACACTAAATTTAACCCTCACCCTAAACATAAACCTACCACTCACCCTAACACAAAACCTAACCATAAACGGAACCCCAACCCTCACCCTAACTCTCACCCTAAACCTAACCCTCACCCTCACCCTAATCCTCACCCTGACCCTAAACGACACCCTAAGCCTAACCCTTAAACTAACACTCACCCACACCCTAAACCTCATCCTTTCCCTTAACTTCACCCTAACCCTCACCCTCACCCTAACCCTAACCCTCACCATATACCTCACCCTAACCCTCACCCTAACCCTAAACCTAACCCTAACACTCATCCTAACCCTCACCCTGAAGCTAACCCTAACCATCACCCTAACAATAACCCTCACACTAGCCCTTACACTCACCCTAAACCTAACCCTAACCCAAACGCTCACCCTCACCCCAACCCTCACCCTAAGTGTAACCCTACCCCTATCCTAACACTCATACTAAAACTAACCCTAACCCTAACCCTCACGCTAACCCTAAACCTAACCCTATGCCTCACCTAACTAAAACCCTCACCCTCATCCTCACCCTCAGTCTAAACCTAACCCTAACCATAATCCTAACCCTAACCTTAATCCTAAACATAACCCTCACCCTCACCTTCACCCTGACCCTAACTCTAACCCTTACCCAACCCTAATCCTCACGCTTAGTCAAACCCTCACCAAGCCCTAAACTCACCCACCCCCACACCGTAATCCTAACCCTAACCCTAACCCTCACCCTCACCCTAACCTTAAAATTAACGCTAATCCTCACCCTAACCCTCACCCTAACCCTAACCCTCACCCTCACCCTCACCCTAAACCTTACCCTAAATTTTACACTCACCCTAAACCTAACCCTAACCTTAACACACACTAATCATAACCCTAACCCTTACCCTAATCCTAAACTTCACCCTAAACCTCAACCTAACCCTAACCCTCACCCTAACCGTAAACCTACCCCTCACCCTAACACTCATCCTATCTCTAACCCTAACCCTAACCCTCATGCTAACCCTAACCCTAACCTTAACCCTCACCCTAACAAAAACCCTCACCCACAACCTCACCCTAACCCTCTGTCTAACCCTAACCCTAACCCTAATCCTAACCCTAACCTTAACCTTAATCCTAAACCTAACCCTCAACCTCAACCTCACCCTGACCGTAACTCTAACCCTTACCCAACCTTAACCCTCACCCTAACTCTAATCCTTACCAAACTCTAAACTTCAACCTCACACTCACCCTAACCCTAACCCTAACCCTAACCCTCACCCTCACCCTAACCTTAAACCTAAACCTAACCCTCACCCTAACCATCACCCTAACCCTAAGGCTAATACTAAACCTCACCTTCACCCTAAACCTCACCCTAACCCTTACACTCACCGTAAACCTAAGCCTAACGCTAATGCTAACACTCACACTAATTCTACACCTAACCCTAACCCTAACCCTAAACTTCACCCAAACCCTCACCCAAACCCTAACCCTACCACTCACCATACAACTAAACCTAACCCTAAACCAAACCCTAATCCTCACACTAACTCTAAACCTCACCCTCATCCTATCTCTAACCCTAACTCTCACCTTAACCCTTACCCTCACCCTAAACCTAACCCTCTGACTAAACGTTATCCTCACCCTAAACCTAATACTACCCCTCAGCCTAACCCTCACCCTAACACTCAGGCTAACCCTAAACCTCAATCTCACCCTAACCTTCAGCCTAACACTTACTCTCACACTAACACTCAACCTAAACCTCACCCTCACCCTCACCCTCACCCGCAGCCTAACCCTTATGTAACCCTAATCCTAACCATAAAGCTCACTCTCACCCTCACACTAACCCTAAAACTAACCCTAACGATAAACCTCAAAATCAACCTCACCCTCACCCTAAACCTCAGCCTCAACCTCACCCACACCCTAACACTAACCCTCAACCTAACCCTAAGCCTCACACTAACCCTAACCCTAACCCTTACCCTCACCCTTACCCAAACCCTAAACTTAACCCTAAACCTCGCCCTAACAGAAATGCTAACTCTAACCCTCAGCCTCACCATAAACCTCACCCTAACCCTTACACTCACCCTAACCGTAAACCTTACCTTCACCCTAACCCTAACCTCAACCCTAACCCTAACCCTCACACTCACCCTAACCCTAAACCTAACCCTAACCCAAACCTTAACCCAAACCCTCACCTTAGTCCTCACCCCAACCCTAAATCTAAAGCACACCCTAACCCTCAACCTAACCCTTACACTCACCCTAAAACTAACCCCAAACCTAACCATAATCCTCACACTAACCCTAACCCTAACCCTAACCCTCAACGTCAAACTAACCCTCACCCTAAACCTGTCACCCACACCCTAACGCTCACCTTCACCCGAACACTCACCCTAACCCTAAGACTCACCCTCACCCTAAACATCACCCTAACCCTAACCCTAATCCTCACCCTCACCCTAATCATCAACGTCAACCTAACCCTCACCCTAAACCTAACCGTCACCCACACCCTAAACCTCACCCTCACCCGAACACTCACCCTAACCCTAAGACTCACCCTCACCCTAAACATCACCCTAACCCTAACCCTAATCCTCACCCTCACCCTAATCATCAACGTCAACCTAACCCTCACCCTAAACCTAACCGTCACCCAAACCCTAACCCTCACCCTCACCCGAACACTCACCCTAACCCTAAAACTCACCCTCACCGTAAACATCACACTAACCCTAACCCTCACCCTAACCCTCACCCTAAACCTCTCCCTCACTCTCACCCTCACCCTAAGCTTAACCCTAAAGCTAACACTAATCCTAAAACTTAATCGCACCCTCACCCTAATGATAAACCTAACCCTAACCCAAAACTTAACCCTCAAACTCACCCTAGACCTCACCCTAAACCTAATCCTCACCATAACCCTAAGCCTCACCCTAACCCTAACCCTCACCCTGACCCTAAACCACACCCTAAGCCTAAACCTAAACCTAACATTCACCCTCAACCTAACCCTCACCCTTACCCTTACCTTCACCCTAAGCCTCACCCTTACCTTCACCCTAACACTAACCCTGACCCTAACCCTCACCATAACCCTCACCCTAACCCTAAACCTAACACTCACTCTCACCATAACCCTCACACTAACGCTTACACTCACCCTAACCCTAACCCTAACCCTAACCCTCACCCTCACCCTAACAGTCACCCTAAGCGTATCCCAAACCCTCACCCTAATATTCATCCTAAAACTAACCCTAATCCTAACCCTCACGCTAACCCTAACCCTAAACCTAACTCTCACCTTAACCCAAACCCTGACCCTCACCCTCATCCTCATCCTCAGTGTAACCATAATCCTAACCGTAATTCTAACCCTAACCCTAACACTAATCCTAAACCTAACCCTCACCCTCACCCTGACCCTAACTTTAACCCTTACCCAACACTAACCCTCATGCTAAGTCTAAACCTCACCGAAACCTAAACCTCACCCTCACACTCACCCTAACACTAACCCTAACCCTAACTCTCACCCTAACCCGAAACCTCACCCTCACCCTAAACTTCACCCTAATCCTTACACACCCTAAACCTCACCCTAACCCTAACGCTTACACTAACACTCACACTAATCCTAACCCTAACCCTAATCCTAATCCTAAACTTGACCCTAACCCTCCAACTAACCCTAACCTTCAAACTAACCGTAACCCTACCCCTCACCCTAACACTCATCCTAACCATAACCCTAACGCTAACCCTCACACTAACCCTCACCCTAAACCTAACCCACACCCTAACCCTCACCCTAACCCTAAGCCTCACACTAACCCTAACCCTAACCCTTACCCTCAACCTTACCCTAACCCTAACCTAAACCTAACACTCACCCTAACCGAAATGCTAATCCTAACCCTCATCCTCACCCTAACCATCACCCTAACTCTTACTCTCACCTTAACCATAACCTTAACCCTACCCCTAACCCTCAGACTAAACCTAAAAATCACCCTAAACCTAAACCTAGCCCTCAGACTAACCCTCACCCTAACCCTAAACCTAACCCTAATTCTCACCCTATCGCTAACCCTAACACTAACACTCACACTAAGTCTAACCCTCACCCTAAACATAACCCTACCCCTCACCCTAAAACTCATCTTAACCGTAACCCTAACTCTAACCCTCACCCTCACCCTAACCCTAAACCTTACCCAAATCTAAACCTCACCATAACTCTAACCCTCCCTGTACCCTAACCCTCAACCTCACACTCACCCTAAGCCTAACAACAATCTTCACCCTCACCCTAAACCTAAACCTAAACCTAACCCTCACCCTAACCAAAGGCTAACCCTAAAACACACCCTCACAATAAAAATCACCCTAACCCTTACACACACCCTAACCCTAACTCTCACCCTAAACCAAACCCTTACCCTCACCCTAACCCTAACCATAACCCTAACCCTAACCCTCATACTCACCCTAACCCTAACCCTAACAGTAACCCAAACTGTAACCCTCACCCTCACCCTAGCCCTCACCTAACTCTAACTCTAACCCTCAACCTAACCCTCAACCTAAACCTTATCCTCAACTTAACCCTAACCCTCACCCCTAACCCTAAACCTCACCCTAACCCTTACCTCACCCTAACCCCAACCCGAACCCTTACCCTCAAACTAACCTAACCCTCACCCTAACCCAAACCCTACCCCTCACCCTTTCCCGAAACCTAACCTAACCTGAACCCTAAATATCACACTAACGCTGAACCTCACCCTAACCGTAACCCTAACCCTAACCCTTACCCTCATCCTAACCCTAACCTTAACCCTAACCCTAAACCTCAGACTAAACCTAACCCTCACACTAACCCTAACCCTAACCTTTAGCCTAACACACACTCTTGCCCTAACCCTAAAACTCAGGCTAAACCTAACACTCACTCTCACCCTAACCCTCACCCTAACACTTTCTCTTACTCTAACACTAACCCTAACCCTCACCCTCATCCTAACCCTCAGCCTAACCCTAACCATAACCCTAAACCTAACCCAAACGCTCACCTTCACCCTCATCCGAACCCTAACTCTATCCCTACCCCTAACACTCACCCTCACCCTGACACTCACCCTAACCCTCAGCCTCACCCTCAACCTCACCCTAACACTAACCCTAACACTAACCCTCACCAAAACCCTAAGCCTCACCCTAACCCTAAAGCTAACCCTCACTCAAACCCTTACTCTAACCCTAACCTTAACCCTAGCCCTCACCCTAACCGAAATGCTAACCATAACCCTGACCCTCACCTTAACCCTCACCCTCACCCTAACCCTAACCCTAACCCTAACCCTAACCCGCACACTAAACTTAACCATCACCCTAACCATAACCCTACCGCTCACCCTAAACCTAACCATAACCCTCACTCTAACCATAACCCTCACCCTAACCGTAACACTATGCTTCACCCTAACCCTCACGCTAACCCTAAACCTCACCATAACCCTCACCCTAACCCTAACACTCACCCTAACCCTAACACTCACCTTGAACCTAACCCTCACCCTAACCCTTACTCTGAACCTAACCCTCACCCTCACCCTAATCCTAACCCTAACCCTCACGCTAATACTCACCCTATCCCTAACATTTACCTAACAGAAACCCTCACTCTCAACCCCACCCTAGCTCTCACCCTAACACTAACCCTAACCCTAACAATCAACCTCACCCTCACCCTCACCCTCACCCTCAGTCTAAACCTAAGCCTCACCCTAATCCTAACCCCAACCCTCACAGTCACCCTCACGCTAACCGTAACCCTAACCCAAACACTAAACCTCATCCTCACCCTCAACCGCACCCTAACACTAACCCTAACTCTAACCCTCAACCTAACCCTAAACCTGACCCTAACCCTAACCCTCACCCTCACCCTAATCCTAAACCTAACACTAATCCTAACCCTCACTCTCACCTTACCCTCATCCTAACCCTGACCCTCACACTAACGCTAACCCTAACCCTAAACTTCACACTCACACTTACTCTCGTCTTCTCCCTAAACATCATCCTAAGCCTAACCCTCACCCACATGCTAACCCTCACCCTAACCCTAACTTTAACCCTCACCCTAACCCTAACCGTAACTCCCACCCTAACCCTGACTCTAACCCTCACCCTCACCGTAAGCCTAATCTGAAACCTAACCATCACCCTAACACTCAACATAACTCTATCGCTATCCCTAAACCTCACCCATCCCCTAACACTCACCCTCATCCTCACCCTCACCCTAACACTCACCCTAACTCTAACCCTAAGCCTAATCCTAAACCTAACCCTCACGCTCACCCTCAACCTAACCCAAAACCTAAACCTAATCCTAACCCTCACCCTAACCCTCACCCTCACCCTAAACATCACCCTAATCCTAAAACTCACCCTAACCCTAACCGTAACCCTCACCCTAACCCTAACCATAAACCTCACCCTAAACCTAACCCTCACCCTAACCCTCACCCTAAACCTAACCGTAATCCTCACCCTAAACCTAACCCTAACCCTAACCCTAATGCTATCCCTAACCCTCACCCTCACCCTAAACCTCACCCTAACACTTATCCTCACACTAACCCTAACCCTAACCCTAACGATAACCCTACCCCTCAAACTAAGCCCACCCTAAACCTAACACTAACACTAACCCTCACTGTAACCCTAAACCTAACCTTAAACCTCACCCTCAACCTAACCCTCACCATCACCCTAACACTCACCCGAACCCGAACCCTCACACACACCCTAACCCTCACATTCTCCCGAACCCTCAACCTCACCCGAAACCTCACCTTCACCCTAACCCTGACCATTAGGCTAAACATCACCCTAACCCGAACCCTTTCCCTAACGCTAACCCTCACCCGAACCCTAACACTAAAACTAAGCCTCACCCTCAACCTAATCCTCATCATTACCCTAACCCTAACCCTTACCTAATTGAAACTGTCACTCTCAACCTCACCATCACACTCAGCCTTACTCTCACACTCACCCTATCCCTGACCCAAAACCTAACCCTCACCCTAACCCTAACCCTAACCCTCACCCTCAACCTCACCCTAACCCTCACCCTCACCCTAAAACTCTCACAGTAACCCTTACCCTCACCGTAACCCTTACCTTAACCCTTACCTTCACACTAATGCTAACCCTAACCCTAATCCTCATCGTAATCCTAACCCTCAACATAACCCTCAACCTCACCCTCACCCTCACCCTAACCCTAATCCTAAATCTAACCCTCACCATCACCCTAACCCTAACCCTAACCTTCACCCTCACCCTCACCCTAACCCTAAACCTAACTCTCACCCTAACCCTCACCCTAAACCTAAGGCTAACCCTAACCCTCACCATCATACTAACCTTCACCGTAACACTTATCAGCACATTAACCCTACCCCTCTCCCTAACCCTAACCTTCACAATAAACCTAAAGCTCACCCTATCCCTAACCCTACCCCTCAGACTAACCCTCACACTAACACTCACAAACACCTTCACCCTCACCCTAAACATGACCCTAATCCTAACCCTCACCCTAACCCTCACCATAACCCTAACTCTAATCCTAATCCTCAACCTCACCATAAACCTCACCCTAACACTTATCCTCACACTAACCCTAACCCTAACCCTAACCCTAACCCTAACCCTCATCCTCACCCTAAACATCACCATAAACCTAACCCTCACCGTAACCCTAACCGTAACCCTCAACCTAACCCTAACACTCACCCTAACACTAACGCTAACCCTAAACCTCACCCTAACACTTATCCTCAAACTAACCCTAACCCTAACCCTAACCCTCAAACTAAGACTCACCCTAAACCCAACACTATTCCTAAACCTAACTGTAACCCTTACCCTAACCTTAAAACTAACACTCACCCTTACACTCACCGTCAACCTAACACTCACCCGAACCCGAAACCTCACACACACCCAAACCCTCACACTCTTCCGAACCCTCAGCCTTACCCGATACCTAAACTTCACTCTAACCCTGACCCTCACCCTAAACATCACCCTAACGCTAAAACTTTCCCTAACCCTAACCGGAACCCGAACCCTAACACTCAAATTAAGTCTCACCCTCAACCTAATCCTAAGTCTAATCCTAACCCTAACCCTAATCCTAAATGAAACCCTTACCCTCAACCTCGCCATCACTCTCAGCCTAACTCTCACCCTCAACCTAGCCCAGACCCTAACCCTAACCCTCACACTAACCCTAACCCTAACCCTCACTCTCACCCTCACCCTAACCCTCACACTCACCCTAAGCCTAACCCTAACCCTTACCCTCACTCTAAAACTTAAACTAACACTTACCCTCACACTAATGATAACCCTCACCCTCACCCTCACCCTAAGCCTAACCATAACCCTAATTCTAAATCTAACCCGCACCATCACCCTAAACCTAACCCTAAACCTAACCCTCACCCTCACCCTAACCCTAACCCTAACCCTCACCCTAACACTCACCCTAACCCTCACGCTAACCCTAGCCCTCACCATCACGCTAACCCTCACCCTAACACTTATCATCAAACTAACCCTACCCCTATCCCTAACCCTAACTCTCACACTAAACCTAATGCTCAACCTAACCCTAACCATACCCCTCAGCCTAACCATAACCCTAACACTCAACCTAACCCTCATCCTCACCCTAAACATCACCCTAAACCTAACCCTCACCGTAAACCTAACAGTAACCCTCAACCTAATCCTAACCCTCACCCTAACACTAACGCTAACCCTAAACCTCACCCTCACCATAAACCTCACCCTAACACTTATCCTCAAACTAACCCTAACCCTAACCCTACACCTCAAACTAAGGCTCACCCTACACCTAACACTAACCCCAAACTTCACTGTAACGCTAAACCTAACAGCTAAACTTCACCCTCTCACGAACCCTCACCAGAAACCTCACCTTCACCCTAAACCTGACCCTCACCCTAAACATCAACCTAACCCTAACCCTTACATTAATACTAACCTTCACCCGAACCCTAACCCTCAAACTAAGCCTCACCCTCAACCTAATCCACATCCTAACCCTAATCCTTTCCCTTACCTTACTGAAACCCTCAGGCTCAACATCGCCATCACCCTCAGCCTAACTCTCACCATCACCCTAGCCTTGATCCTAAACCTAAACTTCACCCTAACCCTAATCCTAACCCTCACTCTCACCCTCACCCTAACCCTCAACCTCAACCTAAGCCTCACCCTAAACCTTTCCCTCACCCTAAAACTTACCCTAATCCTTACCCTCACAATAATGCTAACCTTAACCCTAACCCTCAACTTAATCCTAAACCTCACACTCACCCTCACCCTCACCCTAAGCCTAACACTAACCCTAATCCTAAATCTAACCCTCACCATCCCCCTAAACCTAACCCTAACTCTAACCCTCACACTAAGCCGAAACCTAACCCTCAACCTAAACCTCACCCTAACCCTAACGCTAACCCTAACCCTCACCATCACACTCACCCTCACCCTAACACTTATCATCACACTAAACCTACCCCTAGCCCTAAACCTAACCCTCACACTAAACCTAATGCTCACCTGAACCCTAACCCTACCCCTCAGCCTACCCCTCACCCGAACACTCACCCTAACCCTCACCCTAAACCTAACCCTAAACCTCACCCTCACCCGAAACCTAAACCTCACCCTAAACCTCACCCTCACCATAAACATCACCCTAAGCCTAACATTCACCCTAACTCTAACCCGAAACCTCACCCTAACCCTAACCCTAACTGTAACCCTCACCCTCACTCTCACACTCACCCTAAACCTCACCCTTACCCTAACCCTCACCGTAACCCTAACGCTAACCCTAACCCTCACCCTCACCCTAAACCTCACGCTAACACTTATTCTCACACTAACCCTAACCCTAAACCTAAACCTAACCCTACCCCTCAATCTAATATCCTAAACCTAACACTAAACCTAACTCTCACTATAACCCTAACCCTAACCTTAACCCTCACCCTCAACCTAAACCTCACCGTCACCCTAACACTCACCCGAACCCAAACCCGAACCCACACCCTAACCCTCACCCTCTCCCGAAACCTCACCCTCACATGAAACATCACCTTCACACTAACCCTGACCCTCACAATAAACATCACCCTAACGCTAACCCTTTCCCTAACCCTAACCCTCACCCGAAACCTAACCCTCAATCTAAGCCTCACCCTGAACCTAATCCTTATCCTAACCCTAACCATAACCCTTACCTTGTTGAAACCCTCACCCTCAACCTCACCATCACCCTCAACCTAACTCTCACCCTCACCCTAGCCCTGACCCTAAACCTAACCCTCACCCTCACCCTAACCCTAACCCTCACCCTAACACTTTCCCTCACCCTAAACCATACCCTAAACCTTACCCTCACACTAATGCTAACCCTAACCCTAACCCTAATCCTAAATCTAACTCTCACCATCACCCTAACCCTAAACCTAACCCTAACCCTAACCCTCACCCTCACCCTAACCGTAACCCTAACCCTCACCCTAACCCTCACCCTAACTCTAACGCTAACCCTAACCCTCACGATCAGACTAACCCTCACCATAACACTTATCATCACACTAACCCTACACCTGTCCCTTACCCTAACCTTCACACTAAACCTAAATCTCAACCGAACCCTACCCCTACCCCTCAGCCTACCCCTCACCCGAACACTCACCCTAACCCTCACCCTAAACCTAACCCTAAACCTCACCATCACCCGAAACCTAAACCTCACCCTAAACCTCACCCTCACCGTAAACATCACCCTCACCCTAACACTCACCCTAACTCTAACCCTAAACCTCACCTAAACCTAAGCCTAACCGTAACCCTCAACCTAAATCTCACCCTCACCCTAAACATCACCCTAAACATCACCCTAACCCTAACCGTCACTCTAACCCTACCCCTAACCCTAACAATAACCGTAACCCTCGCCCTCACTCTCATCCTCACCCTAAACCTCACCCTCACCATCACCCTCAACCTTACACTCACCCACACTGTAAACATCACCCTAACCCTAACCCTCACTCTAACCCTAAAACTAACCCTCACACAAACTCTTATCCTCACACCTCACACTAACCCTAACACTCACACTAACCCTAACCCTCAACCTATCCCTAACCCTAACCCTATCCCACACCCTAACTCTCACCCTCACCCTAACACTAATGCTAACTCTAACCCTAACCCCCACCCTAACCCTCACCCTAACCCTTACCCTCATCCTAACCCTAAGCCTCACCCTCAACCTAAAACTCACCCTAACCCTTACCCTCAGCCTAACCCGCAGCCTAACCCTCACCCTAACCCTAAAAGTCACCCTTACCCTCACCCTAAACCTAACACTAACCCTAATCCTCACCCTAACCCTAACCTCACCCTCATCCTCAGTCTCAGCCTCAGCCTAAGCTTAACCCTAAACCTAATCCTAATCCTAACCCTAACGCTTACCCTCAGCCTCAACCTAACTCAAACCCTAACCCTTACCCTAACTCACACCTTCACCCTCACCCTAACCCGAACCCTACACCTATCCCTCACCTTAACCCTGACTCTAACCCTCAACCTCCCCTTAAGCCTAACCTGAAACCTAACCCTCACCCTAACCCTCACCCTAACTCTAAAGCTATCCCTAACCATAACCCTCACCCTAAACCTCAGCCTAACACTTACCCTCAACATAATCCAAACCCTAACACTAAACCTAATCCTCACCCTAATCCTAACCATCACCCATCACCTAACACTCACTCTCACCCTCAGCCTAACACTCACCCTAACTCTAAACCCTAACCCTAATCCTAAACCTAACCCTCACAATCACCGTCACCCTAACCCTAACCCTAAATCTAACACTAACCCTCACCCTCACCCTAACCCTCAACCTCACCCTAAACATCATCCTAATCCTAACCCTCACCCTAACTCTAACCGTAACCCTCACCCTAACCCTATCCATAAGCCTCACCTTAACCCTCACCCTAAACTTAACACTCACCCTAACCCTAACCCTTAACCTCACACTCACGCTCACACTAACGTTAACCCTCACCCTCACCCTAACCCTCACCGTAACCCTAAGGCTAACCCTGACCTTCAACAAAGCCCTAACATTCACCCTAACCCTTATCCTAACACTAACCCTAAACCTAACCCTAACCCTACCCTAACCCTCACCCTAACCCTGTCCGTACCCATTACCCTAAACCTCAACCCAAACCTAACCCTAACCCTAACCCTAACCCTCACCCTTACCCTAACACTCACCGTCACCCTAACCCTCACTCTAAATCAAACACTCACGCACAACCTAACCCTCACACTCACCCTCACCCTCACCGTTACTCTAACCCTCACCCTTACCCTAAACATCACCATATCCCTAACACTCACCCTCACCCTAACCATAACCCTCACCCTCACCCTAACCATAACCCTGAAACTCACCCTAACCCTCACACTCACACTCACGCTAACCCTATCCCTCACTCTCAGCCTAACCCTCAGCCTAACCCTTACACTTACCCTAAACCTAACTTTAACCCTAACCCTAATCCTAATGCAATGACTAACCCTCACCCTCAACCTCATCCTCATCCTAACCCTTACCCTCACCCTCAACCTCTCCCTAACCCTCACCCTAAACTTAACTCTTAACCTAACCCAAAGACTAAACCTCACCCTCACCTTCACCATAATCCTAACCCTAAACCTAACCCTGACTCTAACCCTAATCCTCATACTAACCCTAAACCTAAACATAACCCTAAACCTCACCTTAACCCTCCCAATAATCCTAACCCTAACACTAACCCTCACCCTAATTCTAACCCTAACCCTAACCCTCACCCTCACCCTAACCCTCACCGTCACCCTAACCCTCACCCTAAAACTAACCCTAACCCATACCAACACCCTAACCCTCACGTTCACCCTCACCCTAAACCTAACACTCACACTCATCCTCACCCTAATGCTAACCCTAACACTAATCCTCACCCTAACCATAACCCTCACCCTCACCCTCACACTAATCCTTAGCCTAACCCTAACCCTAACCGTAAACCTAAACCTAACCCTCTCTCTCACCCTAAACCTAAACCTTACCCTAACCCTCAGCCTCACCCTCACCCTCAACCTTACCCTAAACCTAACCTTAACTCTCACACTAACCCTAACCCTCACCCTAACACTAACCCTAAACCTAACCCTATTCCTCACCCTAAACTTCACCCTAACACTAATGCGAACCCTAACAGTCAACCTTACCCTAACTCTCTTCCTAACCCTTATACTCACACTAACCCTAAACCTAACCCTATAATCCTCACACTAACCCTAATCCTAACCCTAAAGCTCAAACTCACCCTAACCCTCACCGTCACCCTAACCCTCACTCTAAACCTAACCCTCACCCACACCCTAAACTGAACATGAAAACTCACCCTAAACGTAACCCTCAAACTAAACATCACCCTAACCCTAACCCTCAACCTAACACTAACCATAAACCTCACCCTCATCCTAACCTTAACCCTAACCCTAATCCTAAACCTAATCCTCACCCTCAACCTAACCTTACCCTCACCCTATCCCTAAGCCTAACCATGACCATAAACCTCACCCTAACCTTAACCCTAACCCTAAACCTCACCCAAACCCTAACCCTCACCCTCACCCTCAACCTCACCATCACCCTCACCCTAACCATAACCCTAAATCTCACCCTAAACCTAACTCTGACCCTCACCCTCACGATCACCCCAAGCCTAACCCTATACCTAAGCCTAATCCTAAACCTAAACCTCACCCTCATCCTCACTCTAAACCTAAACCTCACCCTAACCCTAACCATAACCCTAGCCCTCACCCTAACCCTTACCCTCACCGTCACCTTAACCCTAACCCTCAACCTAACCCTAACCCTAAACCTAACCCTCAGCCTCACCCTCAACCTAACCCTAAACCTAACCCTAACACTCACATTAACCCTAAACCTAAACCTAATGTTATCCCTAATGCTCACCCTCACCCTAACCCTCATTCTAACCCTTAAGTTCATCCTAACCCTCACCGTAACCCTCACCCTAACCCTAACACTAAACCTCACCCTAATCCTGGACCTAAACCTAACCTAAAACTAGCCCTCACCGTAACGCTCACTCTAACCCTCGACCTAAACCTAACCGTCACCCTCAGCCTAACCCTCACCCTAAACCTTACCCTCACCCTAACAATAACAGTAAACCTAACTCTAACCCTCACCCTCACCCTAAGCCTAACGTGAACCCTAACCCTCACCGTTACCCTCACCCTAACTCTTACGCTATCCCTAAAACTCACCCTCACACATTCTAACCCTTATCCTCATCCTAACCCTTACCCTCATCATAACCCTAACCCTAAACATAACACTAACCCTCACCCTCACCCTAACCCTTACTATCACATTAACCATCACTCTAAACAAAACCGCCACCCATACCCTAAAACTCACCCTCACCCGAACCTGAACCCTCACCCTAGCCCTACCATAAACCTCACCCTAACGATAAACCTCACCCTAAACCTAACTCTATCCATCAACTTCATACTAAACCTAACCCTCACCTTAACCCTCACCTTAATCCTCACTCTAAATCTAAGGCTAACCCTAACCCTCAGTCTCACCCTAACCCTATCCTCACACTAACCATAAATGTAACCCTAACCCTCAAATAAACCCTAACCCTCACCCTAACGCTAAACCTACCCCTCACATTACCCCTCAACCTAAACCTAACCCTAACCCTCACTCTAACCCTAACCCTAAACCTCTCCTTCAAACTAACTCTCACCGTCACTCTAACTTTCACCCCAACCTTGAATCTCAAGTACACCCTCACACTCACCCTCACCCTAACCCTCACTCTAACCCTAACCTTAATCCTCAAATAACCCTAACCCTCAACTTACACCTCACTCTCACCCTCATCCACACCCTAACCCTATCCCTAAGCCTTTCCTAACCTAAACCCTCACCCTCACCCTAAACCTCACCTTAACCTTAACCCTCACCCTAGCCCTCATCCTAAAACTAACGCTAACCCTAACCCTCACCCTCAACCTCACCCCCAACTTCAGCCTAACCCTAACCCTAAACCTAATCCTAACCCTATCCATAACCCTCACCCTCACCCTCACTTAACCATAACCCTAACCCTAACTCTAATGCTAAAACTAGCCCTCACCCACACCCAAACACTAATCCTAACCCTAACCCTCACCCTAACTCTAATACTAACCCTAAACCTTAACCTCAACCTAACCCTCACCCTAACCCTTAACCTCACTCTCAACCACACCCTAACCATAACTCTAACCCTAACCCTAACCCTAACCCTCAGCATAACCCTCACCCTAAACCTAACCCTTACCCTAATCCTCACTCTATCCCTAACCCTAACCCTAACCATTACCCTAACCCTTAGCCTCACCCTAACCCTAACCCTAACCCTAACCCTCACACTAAACCTAACCATCACCCTAACAAGAACACTAACCCTGACCCTCACACTTACACTCACCATAACAATAAACTTCACCGTAATCCTAAACTTAACCCTAGCCCTCAGCCTCACCCTAGCCCTCACCCTAACTCTAAACCTAACACTAACCATAAAACTAACCCTAACCATAACTCTCACCCTCACCCTCATGCTCACCATCAACCTCACCATAACCCTCACCCTCAACCTCACCCTAAACTTAACCATAACCCTAACCCTCACCCTAAAACTAACTCTGACACTCACCCTCACGTTAACCCTACGTCTAACCCTAAACCTAAGCCTAAACCTAAACCTAACCCTCAACCTCACCCTCACAGTAAAACTAAACCTCACCCTAACCCTAACCCTAGGCCTCACCCTAACCCTTACCCTCACCCTCACCCTAAACCAAACCGTCAACGTAACCTTAAACCTAACCCTCACCCTTACCCTAAATCTAACGCTATCTCTAAACCTCACCCTCACCCTAAACCTCATCCTAACCCATACCATCACCATAACCATAACCATAACCCTAATCCTATTCCTCACCGCAACCCTAACCCTTACCCCTCACCCTAACCCTCACCATCACCTTAACCCTCACCCTAACCCTAACCATCACCTACACCCTATAACTCACCTTCACCTAAAGCCTCACAGGCACCCTAACCTTACCCTTAAACTCACCCTAACCCTAACCCTCACCCTAAACCTAACTCTAACCCTCACCCTCATACTAACCCTAACGCTCACCTAAACCCTCACAGTAACCCTCCCGCTAACATTAACACTAACACTAACACTAACGCTCACTCTCACCCTTACCCTCACCCTAAACCTTATCCTAACTCTAACCCTAACACTATCCCTAACCCTCACATGAACCCTAACCCTCACCCTAACCTTAAGCCTACCCCTCACCCTACCCCTCACTCTAAACCTAACCCTAAATCTCACCCTAACCCTAACCCTAAACCTCACCTTCATCCTAACCCACACCTACACCCTCACCATCAACCTCAGCCCAACCCTAACCCTAACCCTAAACCTAACCCTCACCCTAACCCTAAACCTCACCCTCACCCTCACCCTCAGCCTAACCCTAACCCTAACCCTAATCCTAACCCTAACCCTCACACTCACCCTCACCCTAACTCTATCCCTAACCCTAACTCTGACCCTCACCCTAACCCCTAACCTGTTCCTAACGCTCAACCTAACATTAACCCTCACCCTAACCCTAACCCTCATGCTAACCGTAAACCTAACCCCAATGCTATCCCTAACCCTCTCCCTCACACTAACCCTCACTCTAAACCTTACCCTCACCCTAACCCTCACCCTAAACCTAAACCTAAAACTAACCCTCACCCTAACTCTCACCCTAACCCTCAACCTAACCCTAACCCTCACACTCACCCTAACCGTCACCCTAAACCTTACCCTTACCTTAACCTTTACCCTAATCCTAACTCCAACCCTCACCCTCACCCTAAGCCTAACCTGAAACCTAACCCTCACGCTAACCCTCACCCTAAACCTCACCCTAACTCTAATGCTAACCCTAAACCTCACCCTCACCCTAAAGCTATTCCTAACCCTTACTCTCACCATAAAACTAACCTTAACCCTAACCCTAATCCTCACCGCAACCCTAACCCTCACACTAACCCTAACCCTCACCGTCACCTTAACCCTCACCCATACCCTAACCAGCACCCACACCCTAAAACTCACCCGAACCCGAACCCTCACACTCACCCTAACCTTACCCTAAACCTCATCCTAACCTTAACCCTCACCACAATTCTGATTCTAAACCTCACACACATACTAACCCTAACCCTCACCTTAACCCTAACCCTAACACTCAACCTAAACCTAACCCTAAACCTAACCCTCACCTAAACCAAAACCTCACCCTCTCACTCACCCTCACCCTCAGCCTAAACCTAACCCTAATTCTAATCCTAAACCTAAAGCTCACACTCACCCTCACCCTAACTCTATGCCTAACCCTAAAGCTGACATTCACACTAACCCCAACCCTATCCCTAACCCTCAACCTAACCTTGACCCTTACCCTAAGCCTAACCATAACCCTCACCCTCACCCAAACCCTAACCCTAATGCTATCCCTAACCCTCATCCTCACCCTAACCCTCACTGTAACCCTTACCCTCACCCAAACCCGAACACTAACACTAACACTAAACCTAACCCTAACAGTCACACTCACCCTAACCCTCAACCAAAAACTTACCCTAACCCTAACGCTAATCCTAACCCTAACTCTAACCCTCAAACTCACCCTAAGCGAAACATGAACTCTAACCCTCACCCTAACCCTCACCCTAACTCTAAAGCTGTCCCTAAATCTCACCCTCACCCTCAACCTCATTCTAACCCTTGCCCTCATCATAACCCTAACCCTAACCCTAACCCTACTCCTCACCACAACCCTAACACTCACCCTCACCCTAACCCTCACTTTCACCTTAAGCCTCAACCTAACCCTAACCATCACCCACACCCTAAAACTCACCCTCACCCTCAAGCTCACCCTCACCAAAACCTTACTCTAAAACTCACCCTAAACCTAACTCTAACCCTCATCCTCATACTAACCCTAAACCTCACCTTAACCCTCACCCTAACCCTCACACTAAACCTTACCCTAATCCTCACCCTAACCCTAAACCTCAGCTGAAACCTCACCTTCACCATAATCCTCACCCTAACCCTAACCCTAAGCCTTTCCTAAAGGAAAACCTCAGCCTCACACCAACCGTCACACTAACCCTCACCCTCAGACTCACCCTAAGCCTAAACCTACCCCTAAACCTAATCCTAACTATCCTAATCCAATCCTAATCCAATGATATCCCTAACCCTCTCCCTCACACTAATCCTCACTATTAACCCTTACCTTCACCCTAACCCTAACCCTAACCCTAAACCTAAAACTAACCCTCACTCTAACACTCACCCTAACCCTCAACCTAACCCTAACCCTCAACTTCAACCTAACCCTAAACCTAATCCTCACCCTAACCCTCAACCTAACCCTAACCCTCACGCTAATCCTAACTCTCACCCTAAACTTTACCCTCAGACTAACCCTAACCGTAAACCTAACTGTAACTCTCGCAGACACCCTAAGCATAATTCGAATCCTAATACTCACACTAACCCTCACCCTAACTCTAACGCTATCCCTAAACCTCACCCTCACCCTAAACCTCATTCTAACCCATAACCTCACCATAACCCTATGCCTAACCCTAACCCTAATCCTTAGAATAATCCTAACCCTCACCCTCACCTTAACCCTCACCGTCACCTTAACCCTCACCCTAACCATAACCATCACGCCCAACCTAAAACTCATCCTTACTCGAACCCTCACCCTCACCCTAACCCTCACCCTAAACCTAACTCTAACCCTCACCTTCATACTAAAACTAAAACTCACCTAAACCCTCACCCTAACCCTCACCTTAAACCTAACGCTAACCCTAACCCTCGCTCTGAACCTTAACCCTTATCCTCACACTAAACCGAACCCTAACACAAACACTCACATTAACCCTAACACTCACGCTAACCCTAAACCTACCCTCACCCTACCCCTCACCATAAGCCTAAACCTAACCCTCAGCCTAACCCTAACCCTAAACCTCACCTTGACCCTAACCCTCACCATCACCCTCACCCTCACCCTCACCCTCAACCTAACCATCACTATAACATTTACCCTCACCCTAAACCACACAGTAACCCTAACCCTAACCCTAAACCTGACTCTAACCCTCACCCTAACCCTAAACCTAAACCTAATCCTCACCGTAATGCTCAGCCTAACCCTCAACCTAACCCTAGTCCTCACCCTCTCCCTCACCCTAACCCTCACCCTAAACCTTACCCTCACCATAACTCTAACCCTTACTCCAACTCTCAGCCTAACCCTAACCCTAACCCTAATCTTAACTCTAACACTCACCATCACCCTAACTCTAACACACACTAACCCTGACCCTCACCCTAAACTCAACCCTCACCCTAATCCCAACCCTCACCCTCACCCTAAACCTAACACTCACCTTAAACCTCACACTTACTCTAACGCTAACCCTAACCCTCACTCTCACCATAAACCTCACCCTAACCCTTACCCTCTCCATTACCCTACACCTAACCCTATTCATCACACTAAGCCTCACCCTAACACTCACCCTAAAAATAACCCTAACCCTCAACTTCACCCTAACCCTCACCGTCACCCTATTCCTCACCCTAAACCTAAACCTTACCTACACCCTAACCCTCACACTAAACCTCACACGCACCCTCACCCTCACCCTCAACCTAAACATCACCCTAACCCTAACCCTCATCCTAACCCTAAGACTAATCCTCACCCTAACCACAAACCTCAACTTAAACCTAACCCTCACCCTAATCCTCACCCTACACCTAACCCTAAGCCTTTCCTAACGAAAAATCTCACCCTCACCCTAACCCTCACGCTAACCCTCACCTTTACCCTAGACCTCACCCTAAAACTAACCTTAACCCTAACCCTCACACTCAACCTCAACCCCACACTCAACCGAACCCTAACCCTAACCCTAATCCTAGTTCTAACCCTAACCTTCACCCTCACCCTCACCCTCACACTAACCCTAACCCTAACCTAAACCCTAATGCTAACACTAGCCCTCAAACTCACCCTAACCCTAAACCTTACCCTAATCCTCAACCTCACACTCAACATCAGCCTCAGCCGAACCCTAACCCTAACCCTAATCCAAACCCTAAACCTCACCCTAAACCTCATCCTAACTCTAAACCTAACTCTAAACAAAACCCTCACCCTAACTCTAACCCTACCTCTAACCCTCACCCTAACACTAACCCTAATCCTAATCCTAACCCTCACCCTCACCCTAACCCTTAACCTCACCTTACCCTAACCCTCACCCTACCCCTCACCCTAACCCTAACCCTAACCCTCAGCCTAACCCTCATCCTAAACCTAACCCTAAACCTCACCTTAAACTTAACCCTAACCCTAACCCCTCACCCTCAACTTCAACCTCACCATCACCCTCACCATAACCCTCAACCTCACTCTCACCCTAACCCTAACCATAACCCTAACCCTCACCCTAAACCTAACCCTCACCCTCACCCTCACCATTACCCTCACCCTAAACTTCAACCTCACCCTCACACTAACCCTAACCATAAGCCTAACCCTCACCCTAAATCTAACTCTGACCCTCACCCTCACCCTCATCCTAAGCCTAAACCTACACCTAAGCCTAATCCTAAACCTAACCATCACACTCACCCCAACCCTAAACCTAAACCTCTCCCTAACCCTAGCCCTCACCCTAACACTTACCCACACCTCACCCTAACCCTAAACCTCACACTAACCCTTACACTCACCCTAACCCTAATGCTAAACCTAATCCTCACCCTCACCTTAACCCTCACCCTAACCCTTACCTTCCTCTGAAACCTAACCCTAGCCGTCAGCCTAAACCACATCCTACATGTAACCCTAACCCTAATCCTTATCCTAACCTTAACCCTAACCCTAACCATATCCCTCATCCTCACCCTAACCCTCACGTTCAGCTTCAACCTAAACCTTAGCCTAACCCTAAAACTAACATTTACTCAAACCCTAACCCTCACCCTCACCCTAATTCTAATCCTAACCCTAATCAAAACTCTCACCCTAACCCTAAACTTAACCCTATGCCTAATCTTCACCCTAACCCTAACCCTAATCATAAACCTAACCCTCACCCTCACCCTTACCCTTACACTCACACTAACCCTAAGCCTAACCCTCAGCCTAAGCCTCATCTTAACCCTAACCTTAACCCTAACCCTCACCCTAACCTTAACCCTAACCCTAAACCTCACCCAAACCCTAACCCTCACCCTCACCCTCAACGTCACCATCACCTTCATCCTAAACCTCACCCTCACCCGCACCCTAACACTAATCATAAACCTAACCCTCACCCTCACCCTCACCCTCACAATATCCCTTACCCTCATGCTAACCGTAAGCCTAACCTGAACTCTAACCCTCACCCTAACTCTAACCATATCCGTAAGCCTCACCCTCATCCTAAACCTCATCATAACCCTTACTGTCACCATAAACCTAAACCTAACCATAAACCTAATACTCACCAAAACCCTAACCCTCACCCTCACCCTAACCCTCACCATCACCTTAACACTCTCTCTAACCCTAACAGCCACCCACACCCTAAAACTCACCATAACCCGAACCCACACCCTCACCCTAACCCTACCCTAAACCTCACCCTAACCCTAACCCTCACCTTAAAACTAACTCTAACCCTGACCCTCATACTATGCCTAGCCCTCACATTAACCCTCACACTATCCCTCACCCTAACCCTCACCCTAACCCTAAAGCTCACCCTACCCCTCAGTCTCACCCTATCCCTCACCCTACACCTAACCCTAATCCTCACCTTAACCCTCACCCTCACCATCACGCTCACCCTCAGCCTCACCCTCAACCTAACACTCACCCTCACCCAAAACATAACCCTAAAACTAATGCTCACCCTAACCCTCAACTTAAACCTCAGCATCACCCTAATCCTCACCCTAAACCTGAACCTAAGCCTTTCCTAACCGAAACCCTCACCCTCACTCTGACCCTCACCCTAACCCTCACCCTCACCCTAGACCTCACCCTAAAACTAACCATAACCCTAACCCTCACACTCAACCTCACCCCCAAATTCAGTCTAAAACTAACCCTAAACCTAATCCTAAACCTAAACCTAGACCTCAACCTCACCCTAGCACTCACCCTAACCCTAACTCTAAAACTAACCATAAGCCTAAACCTAAACCTAACTCTCACCCTCACCCTCACGCTCACCATCAACCTCACCCTAACCCTCACCCTCACCCTCACCCTCACCCTAACCATAACCCTAACCCTCACCCTAAACATAACTCTGACCCTCACCCTCACCCTCACCCTAAGCTTAATCCTAAAACTAAGCCTAGTCCTAAACCTAACCCTCACCCTCACCATCAACCTAAACTTAAACCTCACCCTAACACTAACCCTAAACCTAGATCTCACGCTAACCCTTACCCTCACAGTCACTCTAACCCTCAACTTAACACTAACCCTCACCCTAACCCTAAGCCTAAGCATCACCCTCACCCTCAACCTAACCCAAAACCTCACCCTAACCCTAAACCTAACCATACCCCCACACCTCAACATAACCCTCACCCTCACCCTAATCCTAATGGTAACCGTAACCCTCAACCTAACCCTAACCCTAACCCTAATCATATCCTTAACACTCAACCTCACCCTAAATCTCACTCTAACCCTTACTCTCACCCTAACCCTAACCCTAACCCTATAACTAAACCTCAACCTAAACCTCACCTTATGTCTAAACCTAACCCAAACACTCACCCTAAAGCTCACCCTAACCCTAACACTCACCATCACCCTAACCCTCAACCTAAAACTTTCCCTCAATCTAACCCTAATCCTTACCCTAACCCTAACTCTAACCCTCACCCTCAACCTAACCATAACCATAACCTGAACCCTAACCCTCACCGTAACACTCAACCAAACCCTAACGCAGTCCCTAAACCTCACTCTCACCCTAAACTTCATTCTAACCCTTACCCTAACCATAACCATAACCCTAACCCTAACCCTAATCCTACCGCAACCCTAACAGTCACCCTCATGCTAACCTTAACCCTCACCTTAACCCTCACCCTAACCCTCAACCTAACCCTAACGCTAACCCTAACCCTCAATCTCACCCTAACCCTCACCTAACCCTTATCCTCACACTAACCCTAACCCTAACCCTAAACCTCACATTAAACCTAATGCTCACCCTAACCCTAACCCTACTCCTCACCCTAGCCCTCACCTTAACCATAAACCTAAACCTCACCCTAACCCTAAGCCTAACCCTCACCTTCACCCTAACCCTCACCGTAACCCTCACCATCAAACTCATCCCCACCCTCAACCTAACCCTAACCCTAACCCTAAACCTTACCCTAAACCTAACCCCAATGCTAACAGTAAACCTCAACCTCATCCTAACCCTCACCCTAAAACCTTACCCTCAACCTCAACCTCAACCTATCCCTAACACTAACCCTAACACTAACCCTAACCCTCCCCTGACATTCACCCTAGCCGTAACCCTAACCCTACCCCTCAGCCTAACCCTCACCACAACCCTAACACTTACCCTAATCGTTACCCTATACCTAAACTGAACACTACCCCTCACACTAACCCTAACCCTCACCATAAATCTAATGCTAACATTAACCCTCAACCTCACCCTAAATTTCGCCCTAACCCTTACTCTCACCTTAAACCAATACTTCAACCCCACCCTAACCCTCACCCTAAGCCTAAACCTCAACCTCAGTCTCAAGCTCAACCTCAGCCTAACACTAACCCTAACCCTAATTCAAAACCTAACCCTCAACCTCACCCTAACTCTAAACATAACCCTAACCAAAACCCTCACGCTAACCCTAACTTTATCCATAACCCTCACCCTAACCCTAAAACTAATCCTAAACCTAACCCTTACCTTCACTCTAAAAATTACCCTCAACCAAACGCTAAGCCTAACCCTCAGCCTAAACCTCATACTAACACTAACCCTAACCCTAACCCTCACCCTAACCATAACCCTAACCCTAACCCTAACCCTCAAACAATCCCTAACCCTCACTCTCACCCTGAGCCTCACTTTCAACCTCACCCTAACCCTAACACTCACCCTCACACTCACCCTCAGCCTAACCCCAACCATAACCCTAACACTCAAGCTAATCCTAACCATCACCCTCACACTCACCATGACCCTCACCCTAACCCTCAACCTCAACCTCACCCTAACCCTAACCATAACCCTAACCCTCACACTAAAACTAACTCTGACCCTCACCCTCACCCTCACCCTAAGCCTAACCCTACACCTAAGATTAATCCTAAACCTAACCCTCAACCTCACCCTCACCCAAAGCTAAAACTCAGCCTAACCCTAAGCCTAACCCTAGCACTCACCTAACCCTTACCCTCACTGTCACACTAAACGTAATCCTCAACCCAAACCTAACCCTCACCCTAAACCTAACCCTCACCCTCACTTTCACCCTAACCCTAACCCTAGCCCTCACCCTAACCCATATCCTCACCGTCACTCTAACCCTCACCCTAACCCTAACCCTCACCCTAACCCTAAACCTCACCCTCACCCTCACCTTAACCGTATTCCTAACCCTAAACCTAACCCTCAACATAACCCTCACCCCTACCCTCACCCTAAACCTAACCACAAACCTAACACTCACCCTAACCCTAACCCTAACCATAATGCTATTTCTAACCCTCACCCTCACACTAACCCTCACCCTAACCCTTACCCTCACCCTAACCCTAACCCTCACCCTCACCCTCAACCTAACCCTCACACTAACCCTAACCCTAACCCTAAACCTCAGCCTAACCCTCATCCTAAACCTAACCCTAACCCTCACCCTATACCTAACCCTAATCCTTACCCTCACCCTAACCCTAACCCTAAACATAACTCTCACACTAAACCTACCCCTAACCCAAACACTCACCCTAATCTTAATCCTCACCCTAACCCAAACCGCAACCCTAACCCTTAACCTAACACTAACCCTAACCCTAACCCTAATGCTACTTCTAACCTTCACCATCACCCTAACCCTCACTCTAACCCTTACCATCACCCTAACCCTAAACCTTACCCTCACCCTAAACCTAACCCTCACATTAAACCTCACACTAACCCTAAACCTAACCCTACACCTCATCCTCAACCTCACCCTAAACCTAACCCTAAACCTAATCCTCACCCTAAAACTAACCTTAATACTTACCCTCACCCTAACCCTAACCCTCACACTAAACCTAACCCTCACCCTAACAATATCGCTAACCCTACCACTCAGCCTACTACTCACCCTAACCTTAATCCTCACCCTATTCCTATCCTTAACCCTAGACCTCAGCCTGACCCTAGCTCTCACACTAACCCTAAACCTAAAACTAAACATAACCCTAACCCTAAACCTAATTCTCACCCTCACCCTCATCCTCAACATCACCCTCACCCTAACCCTCACCCTCACCCTCAACCTAACCCTAACCATAAACCTAATCATCACCCTAAACCTGACTCTGACCCTCAACCCCCCTTCATCCTAAGCCTAACCCTAAACCTAAGCCTAATCCTAAACCAAACCCTCACCCTCAACCTCATCCTAAACCTAAACCTCACCCTAACACTAACCCTAACACTATCCCTCACCCTAACATTTACCCTCACCATCACTCTAACCC
The DNA here is from genome assembly GCF_024711535.1 of Dipodomys merriami. Taxonomy (NCBI): domain Eukaryota; kingdom Metazoa; phylum Chordata; class Mammalia; order Rodentia; family Heteromyidae; genus Dipodomys; species Dipodomys merriami. Next base: position 2,315,174 of record NW_027202482.1, on the reverse strand, counting down.
TCACATTAACCATTACACTCACCCTAACCCTAAACCTAGGCCTCACCCTCACCCTCAACCTAAACCTAACCCTAACCCTCACCTTAACCATAACCCTAACCCTAACCCTACACCTCAACATAACCCTCACCCTCAACCTAATCCTAACTGTAAACCTAACCCTCACCCCAAACCTAACCCTAACCCTCACCCTCACACTAACCCTAACCCTAACCCTACACCTAACACTCACCCTATCCCTAACCATAACCGTAACTCTCAACATAACTCTCACCCTCACCCTCACCCTAAACCTAAATGTAACCCTAACCCTAACCCTAAACCTAATGCTATCCTTAACCCTCACCCTCACCTTAAATCTCACTCTAACCCTTACCCTCACCCTCACCCTAACCCTAACCCTAAAACTAAACCTCACCCTACCCCTCACCTTAACCCTAAACCTAAACCTAAACCTCACCCTTACACACACCCTAAAATTCACCCTAAACCTAACACTCACCATCACCGTAACCCTCACACTAAACATTTCTCTCACCCTAATCCTAACCCTAACCCTAAGCCTAACCCTCACACTAATCCTATCCCTCATTCTAACCCTAACCGTAATCCTCAGCCAAACCCTCTTCCTAACCATCAGCCTAACCTTAACCCAAACCCTAACCTTAACCCTGACCCTAACCCAAACATTCAGTCTCACCCTAACCTCACCCTAACCCTTATCCTCACACTAACCCTATCCCTAACCCTAACCCTCACATTAACCCTAACCATCACCCTAACACTAACCCTACCCCTCACCCTAGCCCTCAGCCTATTCATAACCCTAACCCTCAACTTCACCCTAACACTCATCCTCACCCTAACCCTCACCCTCACCCTAAACCTCACCCTCACCCTAACCCCAACCCTAACCCTTACCCTAACCCTAACCCTAACGCTAACCCTCACCCTAACCTTCACCCTAACTGTAATTCTAAACATAACCCTCACCCTCACCCTCACCCTAACCGTAAGCCTAACCCTCACCCTAACCCTAACCCTAACCCTAATGCTATCCTTAACACTCACTCACCCTAAATCTCACTCTAACCCTTACCCTCACCCTAATCCTAATCCTAATCTTATAACTAAACCTCACCCAAACCTTCACCCTAACCCTAAATCTAACCCTAACCATCACCCTAATGCTCACCTTAACCCTCACCCTAATCCTAACACTCACCGTCACCCTAACCCTCACCCTAAACATTTCCCTCACACTAATCCTAACCCTATCACTAAGCCTAACCCTCACAATAACCCTATCCCTCACCCTTAACCTAACCCTAACCCGCAGCCAAACCCTCTTCCTAACCCTAAACCTAAACCAAACTCTAACCCTCACACTCACTCTAAGCCTAACCTGAACCCTAACCCTCACCCTCACCCTCACCCTAACTCTAACGCTATCCCTAAACCTCACCCTCACCCTAATCCTCATCCTAACCGTTACCCTCACCATAACCCTAACCCTAACCCTAACCCTAATCCTCACCGCAACCCTAAGTCTCACCCTCACTTTAACCCTCACCCATACCCAAACCGTCACCCACACGATAAAACTCATGCTCACCAGAACCCTCACCTCACCCAAACTTACCCTAAACCTCAGCCTAACCCTAACCCTCACCCTAAAACTAAGTCTAACGCTCAACCTCATACTAGCACTAACCCTCAACTAAACCCTCACCTTAATTCTCACCCTAACCTTAACGCTAACCCTAACCCTCACACTCACCCTAACCTTCACACTAACCCTTACCCTCAACCTAACCCTAACCCTAACCCTAAAACTAACCCTCACACTAAAACTAACCCTCACCCTAACATTAATCCTAACCCTTACCCTAACTCTCAACATAACCCTCACCCTCACCCTCACCCTAACCCTAACCGTAAACCTAAACCTCCCCCTAACTCTAACCTAAACCCTAATGCTATCCCTAAACCTCACTCTCACACTAACCCTCACTCTAACCCTTACCCTCACCCTAACCCTAACCCTAACCCTAAAACTAATCCTCATCCTAACCCACACTCTAACCCTAAACCAAACCCTAACAATGACCCTAACGCTCACCCTAACCCTCACCCTAACTCTAACACTCACAGTGACCCTAACACTGACCCTAAAACCTTCCCTCACCCTAATCCTAACCCTAACCCTAAACCTGACCCTCACTCTAACCCTAACCCTCAACCTAACCTTAACAGTAAGTCTGCCAAACCCTTTTCCTAACCCTAACCCCAACCCTCAACCTAATCCTAACCCTAACACATAACCTAACCCTAACCCTAAACCTAACCCACACTCTAAACCTAAACCTCACCCTCACCAAAAACCTCACCCTCAGCCTAAATCTAACACTAACCCTAATCCTAACCCTAAGCCTCACACTCACCCTTACCCTAACTGTAACCCTCACCCTAACCCTAACCCTAACCCTAATGCTATACCTAACCCTCACCCTCACCATTACCCTAACACTAACACTAAACCTCACCCTAACCCTCACCCTAAATCTAAACTTAAACCTAAGACTCACCCTAAAGCTCACCCTAAATCTCAACTTAACCCTAAACCTCACCCTAAACCTAACCCTCACCCTAAAACTTACCCACACCCTAACACTAACCCTAACACTAACTGTAACCCTCCTCCTCACCCTAAGCCTAACCTGAACTCTAAGCCTCACTCTAACTCTAACACTATCCCTAAACCTCACACTCACATTTAACCTCATCCTAACCCATACCCTCACCATAATCCTAACCCTCACCCTCACCCTAACCCTAAACCTCACCTTTACCCCAACCTTCACCGTCACCGAAACGCTCACCCCAACCCTAATCCTCACCTACACCCTCACCCTCACCATCACCCTAACACTCACCCTAACCCTAACCCGCAACCTAACCCTAACCTTAATCCTCACATAACCCTAACCCTCCTTAAACCTCACCCTCACCCTAATCCTCACCCTAAACCTAACCCAAAGCCTTTCCTAAACGAAACCCTCAACCTCACCCTAACCCTCACCCTCAAACTAGCCCTCACCGTAAAACTAACCCTAACTCTAACCCTCACCCTCAAGCTCACCCCCACCTTCAGCCTAACCCTAACCCTAAACCTAATCCGAAACCTAACCCTAAACCTCACCCTCAACCTCACCCTCACCCTAATACTAAACCTAAACCTAACCCTAATGTTAACACTAGCCCTCACCCCCAGTCTAACCCTAATCCTAACCCTAACCCTCACCCTAAACCTAATGCTAACCCTAAACCTAAACCTCACCCTAACGCTGACCATAAACCTTACCCTCACTCTGAACCTCACCATAACACTAACCATAACCCTCACCCTAAACCTAACCCTAACACTACACCTCAGCCTAAACTTCACCCTAAACCTAAACCTAACCCTAATCCTCACCCTATAGCTAACCCTAACCCTAACCTTCACCCTAACCCTCCCCCTCACCGTAACCCTAATGCTAACATTAACCATCAACCTCAACCTAAACCTCGCCCTAACCCTTACCCTCACCTTAACCCTATCCCTCACCTTCCCCTTAAGCTTAACCCTAACCCTAACCCAAATCCTCACCCTAACCCTAACCCTCACCCTAATCCTCACCCTGAACCTAAGCCTAACCTTAACCCTCACATTACCTTCACCCTTACCCTTACCCTCACCCGAATCCTAACCGTGACCCTCAGCCTCACCTTCATCCTAACCCTAAGCCTAAAGCTAACCCGAACCCTAACCTTAACCCTAACCCTAACCCTAATCCTCACACTAACCCTAACCCTCACCCTAAACATAACCGTACATGTCACGCTAACCCTAACTTTAACCTAAGCTTAAACCTAAAAGTCACCCTAACCCTAACACTAACCCTAAACCTCAAACTCACCCTAACCATCACCGTCAACCCAACCCTCACTCTAACCCTAACCCTCACCCACAGCCTTACCCTCAACTTAACCCAAAACCGAACACTCAACCTAACTGTCACCCTCAACCTAAACATCAACTTAACCCAAACCCTCACCATAACATTAACCATAATCTTAACCCTCAACCTAACATTAACACTAACCCTAACCCTAAACCAAACCCTCACCATTACCCTCACCCTAACACTCAGGCTAACCCTAACCCTCACTCTCACCCTAACCCTCACACTAACTCTTAAACTCACCCTAACACTAACCGTAACCCTAACCCTCACACTAAACCTAACCCTCACCCTAATCCTAAACTTAACCCTAGACCTCAACCTAACCCTAGCCCTCACCCTAACCCTAAACCTAAATCTAACCAAAACCCTAAACCTAAACCTAACTCTCACCCTGACCCTCACGGTCACCATCACCCTCACCCTAAACCTCACACTCACCCTCACCCTCACCCTAACCCTAACCATAACCCTAACCCTCACCCTAAACATAACTCTGACCCTCACCCTCACCCTCACCCTAAGCCTAACCCTAAACCTAAGCCTAGTCCTAAACCTAACCCTCACCCTCACCCTCAACCTAAACCTAAACCTCACCCTAACACTAAGCCTAAACCTAGCCCTAAACCTAACCCTTACCCTCACCGTCACTCTAACCCTCACCCTAACCCTAACCCTCACCCTAACCCTAACTCTAAGCCTCACCCTCACCCTCACCCTAACCCTAACCCTCACTCTAACCCTAAACCTAACACCAACCCGACACCTCAACATCAACCTCACCTTCACCCTAACCCTAACGGTAACGGTAACTGTAACCCTCAACCTAACTCTAACCCTAACCCTAATGCTATCCTTAACCCTCACCCTCACACTAAATCTCTCTCTAACCCTTACTCTTACCCTAACCCTAACACTAACGCTAAAACTAAACCTCAACCTAACCCTCACCTTAACCCTAAACCTAACCCTAACCCTCAACCTAACTCTCACCCTAACCCTTAACCTCATCGTCAACCTAACCCTCAACATAAAACTTTCCCTCACCCTATTCCTAACCCTAATCCTAAGCCTAACACTCACACTAACCCTATCCCTCACCCTAACACTAAACCTTACCCTCAGCCAAACCCTCTTACTAACCCTAACCCTAACCCTCAACCTAACTCTAACCATAAACCTTATTCTCAAAATAATCCTAAACCTCACCTTCACACTCACCCTCACCCTCAACCTAACCCTAACCCAAATCCTAATCCGAACCCTCACACTCACCCTCACCTGAACTCTAACCCTAACAATAACCCTGACCCTCACCCTAACACAAACACTATCCCTAACCCTCAACCTAACTCTAACCCTCACCCTAAAACTTACCCTAACCCTCAACCTAACCCTAACCCCAACGCTAATGCTATCCCTAAACCTCACGCTCACCATTACCCTCACTCTAACACTTACCCTCACACTAATTCTCACCCTAACCCTAACCCTAAACCTAACCCTCACCCTAACTCTCACCCTATCCCTCAACCTAACCCTAATGCTAACCTTAACCCTCACTCTCACCCTAATCCTCACACTAACCCTTATCCTCACAGTAACCCTAACCCTAACCCTAAGCCGTCCATTAAGGCTAACCCTCACCCTAACCCTGACCTTACCCTTCACCCTACCCCTGACCCTAACCCTAACCCTCACAGTCACCCTAAACCTCACCTACACCCTCACCCTCACCTTCAGCCTAACCCTAAACCTAACCCTAAACCTGACCCTCACCCTAAACCTAAACCTCACCCTCACCCACACCCTCACCTTCAGCCTAAACCTAACCCTAACACTAATCCTAACCCTAACCCTCACACTCCCTCTAAACCTAAATCTAACCCTATCCCTCACGCTGACTTTCACCCTAACACCAACCCTATCCCTAATCCTCATCCTAACCCTACCACTAAACCTCACCTTAACCATAACCCTAAACCTAATGCTAAACCTAACCCTCACACTCGCCCTAACCCTCACTCTAACCCTTACCCTCAACTTAACCCTCACACTAACACTAAACCTCACCCCAACCCTCACCCTAACCCTAACCCTAAACCTAACACTCTCCTTAATGCCCACCCTAACCCTCAACCTAACCGTAACCCTCAGCCTCACCCTAACCCTCACCCTAAACCTTACACTAACACTAATCCTAACCCTAACCCTAACTCTAAACCTCACCCTCAACCTAACCCTAACCCTCACCCTAACCCTCACCCTAATATTCACCCTAACCCTAACGCAGTCCCTAAACCTCACTCTCACCCTAAACCTCATTCAAACCCTTACCCTTACCATAACCCTAACCCTAACCCTAGCACTAATCCTACCGCAAACCTAACCCTCACCCTAACCCTAACCCTAATCCTCACCCTAGCTCTCACCTTAACCATAACCCTAAACCTCACCCTAACCCTAACCCTCACTTTCACCCTAAGCCTCACCGTCACCCTACCCTCACCCTAAACTAACCCTCACCCTCACCCTAACCCTCACCATCAACCTCAACCCTAACCCTCAACATAACCCTAACCCTAATGCTAACCCTAAATCTCAACTTCACCCTAACCCTCACCCTAACCCTTACCCTCAACCTCAACCTCAACCTAACCCTAACACTAACCCTAACCCTAACCTTCCCCTAAGCCTCACCCTAAACCTAACCCTAACCTTAACCCTCAGCTGAACCCTCCCCCTAACCATAACCCTTACCCTAATCCTTACCCTATACCTAAACCTAAAGCTAACCCTCACCCTAACCCTCACCCTCACCATATATGTAATGCAAACATTAACCCTCAACCTCACCCTACATTTCGACCTAACACTTACCCTCACCTTAAACCTATCCCTCACCCCCCCAACCCTCACCCTAAGCCTAAACCTCACCCTCAACCTCAAGCTCAACCCCAGCCTAACCTTAACCCTAATCATAATTCAAACCCTAACCCTCTACATCACCATAACACTAAACCTAACCTAACCAAAACCCTCACGCTAACCCTAACTCTATCCCTAACCCTCACCCTAACCCTAAACCTAATCCTAAACCTAACCCTCACCCTCACCCAAACCCTTACCCTCACCCTAACCCTAAGCCTAACCCTCACCCTAACCCTCATACTAACCATAACCCTAACCCTAACCCTCACACTAACCTTAACCCTAACCCTAACCCTAAACCTAAAGCAAACCCTAACCTCACCCTCACCCTCAGCCTCACCTTCACCCTCACCCTAACCCTCACACTCATGCTGAGACTCACCCTCACTCTAACCCTAAACATAACCCTTACCCACACCCTAATCCTAAACATCACCCTCATCCTCACCATGACCCTCACCCTAACCCTCACCCTCAACCTCACCCTAACCCTAACCATAACCCTAACACTCACCCTAAACCTAACTCTGACCGTCACCCTCAACCTAACCCTAAGCCTAACCCTACACCTAAGATTAATCCTAAACCTAAACCTCACCCTCACCCTCACCCAAACCGAAAACTCAGCTTAACCCTAAGCCTAACCCTAGCACTCACCTAACCTTTACCCTCACTGTCACCCTAAACCTAATCCTCAACCCAAACCTAACCCTCACCCTAACCCTAATCCTCACCCTCACTTTCACCCTAACCCTAACCCTAGCTCTCACCCTAACCCATAATCTCATCGTCACTAACCCACACCCTAACCCTAACCCTCACACTAACCCTCACCCTCACCCTCACCCTCACCTTAACTGTATTCTTAACCGTAAACCTAACCCTCAACATAACCCTCACCCGTACCCTCACCCTAACCCTAACCGCAACCCTAACCCTCACCCTAACCCTAACCCTAACCCTAATGCTATTTCTAACCCTCACCCTCACCCTAACCCTCACTCTAACTCTTACCCTCACCCTAACCCTAACCCTTATCCTCACCCTAAACCTAACCTTAATCCTAACCCTCACACTAACCTAAACTTAACCCTACCCCTCAGCCTAACCCTCACCCTAAGCCTAACCCTAATCCTCACCCTATAACTAACCCTAATCCTTAACCTCACCCTAACCCTAACCCTAACCATAACTCTCACTCTAAACCTACCCCTCACCCAAACACTCACCCTAAAATTAATCCTCACCCTAATCCTAACCTTAACCCTAGGCCTCAGCCTCACCCTACCCACACACTAACCCTAAACCTAAAACTAATCATAACGCTAACCCTAAACCTTACTCTCACCCTTACCCTCACCTCACCATCACCCTCAACCTAACCATCACCCTCAACCTCACGTTAACACTAACCATAATCCTAACCCTAACCCTAAACCTGACACTCACCCTCACCCTCACCCTCAGCCTCATTCTATGCCTAACTCTAAACCTAAGCGTAATCTTAAACCTAACGCTCACCCTCACCCTCACCCTAAACCTAAACCTCACCCTAACCCTTACTTTAACCCTAGCCCTCACCGTAACCTTACTCTCAGCGTCACTCTAACCCTCACATTAACACTAACACTCACCCTAACCCTAGCCCTAACCCTCACCCTCACTCTCAGCCTAACCCTAACCATAACCCTCACCCTAACCCTAACCCTACAACTCAACATAAACCTTACCCTCAACCTAATCCTAATAGTAAACCTGATCCTCACCCGAAAATTAATCCTAACCCTAATGCTATCCCTAACCTTTACCCTCACCCTAACCCTCACTCTAACCCTTACCCTCAGCCTAACCCTAACCTTAACCCTAATCCTAAACCTCACCCTAACCCTAACACTAACCCTATCCCTCAGCCTAAATCTTACCTCACCGTCACTCTAACCCTCACCCTAACCATCATCCTCATCCTAACCCTAACCCTAACCCTCACCCTCACCCTAACCCTCACCGTCACATTAACCCTCACCCTAACCCTAACCGTCATCCCCACCATAAAACTCACCCTCACCCTCACCCTTACCCTCACCTTAACCTTACACGAAACCTCACCCTAAACCTAACCCTCACCTTAAACCTAAATCTAACACTCAAACTCATACTAAACCTAACCCTCACCTTAACCCTCACAATAACCCTTATTCTCAAACTAACCCTAACCCTAACCCTAACATTTACATTAACCATAACCCTCACCCTAAACCTAACCCTACCCCTCACCCTAACCCTCACCCTAACAATAACCCTAACCCTCATCGTTACCCTAACACTCATCCTCAGCCTAAACATGACGCTAACCCTAACCCTCATCCGAACCCTAACCCTAATCCTCACCCTAACACTAACCCTCACCTTAAACCTCACCCTCACCCTAATCCTTACCCTAACCCTAACCCTAACCCTAATCCTCACCATAACCCTAACCCTCACCCTCACGCTCCCCATCACCCTCAGCCTAATCCTAAGCTTAAACCTCACCCTCACCCTCACCCTAACCCTCACCCTCACCCTCACACTAACCCTCAATCTCACCCTAAAAATCACCCTAAGCCTCACTCTCACGCTAACCATAACCCTAAACCTCACCCTAACGCTAACCCTCACCCTAAATCTCACCCTAACCCTAACACTAACCTCAACCCTCACCCTCACCCTAACACTCACTATAACCTTTATTCTCACACTAACCCTAACCCTAACCCTAACCCTCACTCTAAACCTAACCCTCACCCTAAGCCTAACTCTAACCCTCACTCTAAATCTAACCCTCACCCCCACCCTAACACTCAAGGTCACCCTAATCCTCACCGTAAACCTAAACCATAACCACACCCAAAACCTCACCCTCACCTGAACCCTAACACTCACACGAACCCTCACCCTCACCCTCACCCTAACCCTAACCATAACCCTAACCCTTACCCTCACCCTAACCCTCAGCCTCACACTAACCCTCATGCTAAACTTTACGTTCAACCTAGCCCAAACCCTAACACTCAACCTAACACTCACACTAACCCTAACCCTAACCCTCAACCTAACCTTTATCCATACCCTAAACCTAACCTAACCCTCACCCTAACCCTAACCCTAACCCTAATCTTAACACTAACCCTCACTCTCACCCTAACCCTCACACTCACCACAACCTCACAACCTCACGCTAACCCAACCCCTACCCCATTCCATAACCCTCACCCTAACCCTAACACTCAACCTAACCCTAACCCTACCCCTAACACTCACCCACACACTAACCCTAAACCTAACGTTATCACTCACCCTAATCCTAATCCTCACCCACACCCTAACCCTCACCCTCATCCGTAAACTCAACCTCACCCGAACCCTCATCCTCACCCTAACCCGAACCCTCACACTAAACATCACCCAAACCCTAATGTGAACCCTAACCCTAACCATCACCCTCACTCTCAACCTAACCCTCACCCTCAACCTAACCCTCACCCTAACCGTAACTCTAACCTAAACTAACCATAAATCTAACCATAACACTCACACTAACTGTACCCCTCACCCTAACCCTAACCCTAAGCCTAATCTTCACCGTTACCCTGACTGTCATGCTCAGCCTAAACCTAACCCTAACCCTATTCATATTCCTAACCCTCTCCCTCACCCTCAGCCTAAACCTAAACCTAACCCTAATCCTCACACTCACCCTCACCCTCACTCTCACCCTAACCCTCACCCTCACCCTAACCCTCATCCTCACCTTAAACATCACTGTAACCCTCTCACCATAACCCAAACCCTAACCCTCACCCTAAACCTAACCTCAGCTTAACCCTCAGCCTCACCCTAATCCTCACCCTAACCCTAACCCTTAACTAACCGAAACCATCACCCTCACCTTAACCCTCACCCTCACCTTAGCCCTCACCCTAAACCTAACCTTAATACTAATCCTCACCCTCCACCTCCTCTTCCCCTCAGCCTTACCCTAAACCTAACCTTAATCCTAACCCTAAACCTCAACCCCAAACTCACCCTAACCCTAACCCTAACCCTAACGCTAACCCTCACCCTCATCGTCACCCTAACCCTAAACTTAACCCTAAAAATTACCATGACCCTAGCCCTAACCCTAACCCTAACCATATAACTCACCCTAACCCTAAAGCAAACCCTAACCCTCACCCTCACCCTCATCCTAACCCTCACTCTGACCCTGACCTTCACCATCACACTAACACAAACCCTCACCCTAACCCTCAACCTCACCCTCAGCCTAAACTTAACCCTAAACCTAATGCTAACCTAAACGTCACCCGCACCCTAACCCGAACAGTTAGACTAAACCTAACCATCAAACTAAACCTTGCCGTCACCCTAACCCTAACCCGCACCCTCACCCTACCCTCAACCTAACACTTACCCGCACCCTAACCCTCATGCTAACCCTATAACTAACTGTCACCCTAAACCTTACCCTAACCCTAACCACAATCCTAAGCCTAACCCTGACCCTAAACCTGACCCTAACAGTAAACCTCACCCTCACCCTAACCCTCACACTGAACTTTACCGTCAACCTAACCCAAACCCTAACCCTAAAACTAACACTCACACTAACCCTTACCGTAACCCTCAGACTAACACTTATCCTAACCCTAACCCTAACCATAACTATAACCATAACCCTAACCCTAACCCAAAACCTCACACTAATCCTAACTCTAACCCTCAGCCTAACCCTCATGCAAACCCTAACCCTAACCCTCAACCTCCCCCTAATCGTCACACTAACCCTAAACCTTGCCTAACCGAAACCCTCACCCTCACCCTAACCCTCACCCTCACCTTAGCCCTAACCCTAAACCTAACCCTAACCCTAATCCTCACCCTCCACCTCCCCTTCACCCTCAGCCTTACCCTAAATCTAACCTTAATCCTAACAATAACCCTCAACACTACCCTCACCCTAACCCTAACCCTAACACTAACCCTCACCCTCATCGTCACCATAACCCTAACCCTAACCATAAAAATTACCATAAACCTAGCCCTAATCCTAACCATAAACTCACTCCAACCCTAAACCTAACACTAACCCTCACCCTCACCCTCACCATCACCCTCATCCTAACCCTCACCCTCACCCTGACCCTCACCATCACACTAATCGTAACCCTTAACCTAACCCTCACCCTCACCCTCAGCCTAAACCTAACCCTAATCCTAAACCTAACACTCACCCTCATCATAACCCTAACCCTAAAACTCACCCTCAACCTCAACCTCACCGTCACGCTCACCCTCACACTAACTCTCAACCTCACCCTAAACATCACCCTAACACTAACCCTCAACCTAACGATAATCCTAAGCCTCACCCTAACCCTAACCCTCACCCTAACCCTAATGCTAACCCTAACACTCACTCTCACCTTAACTCTCACCCTAAACTTTATCCTCACACTAAACCTAACCTAACCATAACCCTCACACTAACCCTAACCCACACCCTAACCCTCTCCCGAAAACTCACCCTAACTCTCACCCTAACCCTAAAGCTAACCCTAAACCTCACCCTAACCCTAACCCTAAGCCTAAACCTGACCATCACCGTAACCCTCACCATCACCCTAACCCTCACCCTAACCCTAACTTTCAACCACACCCTTACGTTCACCCTCAACAGAACTCGAACCTCACCCGAACACTCACCCTCACCCTAAACCTCACCCTCACAATAAACATCACCCTAACCCTAACTCTCACCCTAACACTAACCCTAAACCTCAACTTAATCCTAACCCTCCCCCTAACCCTAACTCTCATCCTAACCCTTACCCTAAACCTAATGCTAACACTAAACCTCACCCTCACCCTAAACCTTACCCTCACCCTAACCCTAACCATAACCATAACCATAACCATCACCCTCACCCTTATTCTAAACCTAACCCTCACCCTAACCCTAACCCTCACACTAAACTTAACCCTAACACTCACCCTCACCCTCAACCTCATCCTCACCCTAACCCAAACCCTCATCCTAAACCTAACCCTAAACCTAATGCTAACCCTAAACCTCACCCTCACCCTAATCCAAACCCTAACCCTCACACTAAACCTAACCCTCACGCTAAACTTTTCCGTCACCCTAACCCTAACCCTCAACCTCACCATAAACCTCACCCCAACACTTACCCACAAACTAACCCTCACTCTAACTCTAAAACAAATTCTCACCCTAAACCCCACCCTAACCCTAACCACAACCCTAAGCCTAACCCTGACCCTAACCCTCACCCTAACACTAAACCTCACCCTCACCCTAAACCTCACCCTAAACTTTACCCTCAACCTAACCCAAACCCTAACCGTAAACCTAACACTCACACTAACCCTTACCGTAACCCTCAGCCTAACCCTTATCCTAACCCTAACCCTAACCCTCACACTAACCCTAACCCTAACCCTCAGCCTAACCCTCATCCCAACCCTAATACTAACCCTAAACCTCACCCTCACCCTCACCCTAACACTAACCCTAATCCTCACCCTAACACTAACCCTCACCCTCATCCTCACCCTAATCCTTACCCTCAACACAAACTTATCCCTAAACCTAAACCTAACCCTAACTCTCACACGAACACTCAGCCTCACCCTAACCCTCACCCTAACACCAAAAATCAACCTAAAGCTAACCCTCACCCTAACCCTAACCATCAATCTAACCATAACCTTCACACTAAACCTAACCCTCAGCCTCATCCTCACCCACACCCTAACCCAAAACCTAACCCTCATCCTAACATTTACCCTCACCCTCACCCTCATCCTCACCCTAAACCCCACCCTAACCCTAAACCTAAACCTTACCTAACCGAAAACCTCACCCTCACCCTCACCCTCACCCTAAACCTCACCCTCACACTAGCTCTCACCAAAACTCGAACCCTCACCCTAACCCTTACCCTAACCCTCACCCTCACCCTCACCCTAATCCTAACATTAACCTTAAACCTAATGCTAACCTTAAAACTCACACTCCCCCTAACCCTCACCCTAACCAATACCGTCACCCTAAGCCTAACCCTAACCCTCACACTAAACCTAACCTCAAACTAACTCTAACACTCCCTCTCAGCTTAACCCTCACCCTAAACCTAAACCTAACCTTAACCCTCACCCTATCCTTAAACATAAACCAAACCCTCACCCTAACCCTCACCCTAAACCTAATGCTAACCCTAACCCTCAACCTCACCGTAAATCTCACCCTAACCCTTAACCTCACCCTAACCCAAGCACTCACCCTCAACCTAACCCTCACCCTTACACTTAACCATAGACTAAACCTCAACCTAACCCTAAAACTAACCCTCCCCCTAACCTTAACCCTAATCCTAAACCTCATCCTCACCCTAACCCTCACTCTGACATTTATCCTCACTCTAAACCTTATCCTAAACCTAAAACTAACCCTCACACTAACCCTAACAAAACCATCAGCATAAGACTTATCCTAACCCTAAACCTAACCCTAACCCTCACCCTAAACCTAACCCTAAACCTATCCCTAACCCTTACACTAACCCTAACCCTAACCCTCAACCTAACCCTCATCCTAACCATAATCCTAACCCTAACCCTCACCCTCACCCTGCCCTAACCCTAACCCTCACCCTAACCCTAACCCACACCCTCACCCTCCCCATCACACTCAGCCTAACCCTAATCCTAACATTAATCCAAAACTTCATTCTCACTCTCACCCTAACCTTAACCCTATCCCTATCCCTATCCCTTACCTTTACCCTCACCCTCACCATATACCTCACCCTCACCCTAACCCTAAACCAATCCCTAACCCTCACCCTAACCCTAACACTAACCTTACCCTCATCCTCACACTAAACCTCAACTTAACCTTTATTCTCACCATAACCCTAACCCTAACACTAACCCTAATGGTTACTCTAAACCTAACCATCTCCCACACCCTGACTCTCAACCTCACCCAAACCCTCAGCCTCACCCTAACACTCTTTCTAACCCTAATGCTAACCCTAATCCAAAACCTAAGCCTCACCCTCAAACTCATCCTAACCCTAACACTAATCCTAACCCTAACCCTCACCATCACCCTAACCCTAACACTCACCCTAAAACTCACCCTAAACCTAACCCTACCCCTCTCCCTAACCCTAACCCTCAACCTAACCCTAACCCTACCCTTAATCCTCACCCTCACAAGAAACCTAAACCTAACCTTAACCCTCATCCTAACCCTAATCCTCACCCACACCCTCACCCTCACCCTCACCCTCACCCTCACCCTCACCATCATCCTTTCCCTACCCCTCATCCTCACCCTAAAGATCACCCAAACCCTAACCCTCACCATAATCCTAACCCTAACCCTAACCCTCACCCTAACCCTTACCCTCACCCTATCCCTAATTGTAACCCTAACCATAACACTCACACTAACCGTAACCCTCACTCTAACCCTAATCCTAAACCTAACCCTAACCTTCACCCTCACGCTGACCCTGAGCCTCAGCCTAACCCTAACCCTAACACTAATCCTAATTCTAACTCTCAGCCTCACCCTCACCCTAATCCTAACCCTAACCCTCACCCTCACCCTGACCCTCACCCTAAACCTTACCCTCACCCTCACATTAACTATCACCCTCACACTAAACATCACCCTAAACCTAACCCTCACCCTAAACCTAACCCTAACCCTCACCCTAATACTAACCCTCACCGTAACCCTCACTGTAACCCTAATGCTAACCCTAACCCTCACCCTCACCCTAAACCTCACCCTAAACCTTATCCTCACACTAACCTTAACCCTAAGCCTAACCCTCACACTAACCCTAACCCTCACCCTAACCCTATCCCGACACCTCTCCCTAACTCTCACCATACCCATAACCCTTACCCTAAACCTCAACCTAAACCTAACTCTATACTTAACCCTCACCCTAACCCTTACCGTCACGCTAACCCTCACCCTAACACTAACCCTCAACATACCAAAACCCTCACACTCACCCGGACCCTAACCCTCACACAAACACTCACCCTCACCCTAACCCTCAATCTTATACTAAACATCACTCTAACCCTCACTCTCACCCTAACCTTAACCCTAACCCTTACCCTACCCTAACCCTCAACCTAACAATAACCCTCACCCTGACCCTCACTCTAACACTAACCCTAAACCTAAACCTCACCCTAAACCTAACCCTCAACCTAACACTAACCCTCAAACTGAACCTAACTTTAACACTCACCCTCACCCTAAACCTAGCCCTCATCCTAACCCTAAGTGTAAACCTAATGCTAAACATAAACCTCATCCTCACCCTAAGCCTCACCCTAAACATTACCCTCAACCTCACCCTAACCCTCACACTAAACCTAAAACTCACCATACCCCTAACCATAACCCTCACACTAAACCTAACCCTCACCCTAACCCTAACCCTAATCCTCAGCCTAACCCTCAGCCTAAAACTAACCGTAACCCTAATCCTGACCCTATCTCTAACCATTACCATTACCAACCCCTCACCCTAACACTCATGCTAACCCTAACCCTCACCCTCACACTAACCCTCACCCTATCCCTTACCCTCACCCTAAACCTAAACCTGACCCACCTTCTAACCCTCAACCTAACACTTACCTACACCCTCACCCTCACCCTAAGCCTAAACCTAACACTAACCCTCACCCTAACCCTCACTCTAACCCTAAACATAACCCTAACCCTCACCCTCACCCTAACACTCACCCTAACCTTTACTCTCAACCTAAACCAAACCCTAACCCTAAATAACACTCACACTAACCCGAAAACTAACCCTCAGCCTAACCCTTATCCTAAACCTAAAACTAACCCTAAACCACACCCTAACCCAAACCCTAACCTTAACCCTAACCCTCACACTAACCCTAACCCTAACCCTCAGCCTAACCCTCACCCTAAACCTAACCGTAACCCTCACCCTCACCCCAAACCCTCACCCACACCCTAACCCTAACACTCACCTGAAGCCTAAAACTTGCCCTAACCCTAAACCTCATCCTAAACATCACCCTAACCCTAATCCTCACCCGAACCCTGACACTCTCCCTAACACTCACTCTCACCCAAACCTTCACCATCACAATAAACATCATCCTAACCTTACCCCTGAGCCTAACCATAACCCTCTACCTAAACATAACCCTCACCCTGACCTTCACCCTAACCCTAACCCTAACCCTTACCCTGACCCTTACCTCACCCTAAAACTAACCCTAATCATTACCAACACCATAACCCTAAACCTAAACCTAACCCTAACGCTAACCCTAACCCTCATCTTAACCCTAATCCTCACAGTAACCCTTACCCTCACCATAACCCTAACCCTAACCCAACCCTAATCCTCACCGTAAACCTAACCCTTGCCCACACCCTAACCCTCACCATCACCCGAACCCTCATCTTCACCCTAACACTCACACGAACGCTAGCCCTAACCCTTACCATAAACTTAACCCTCACCCTCACCCTAAGCCTAAGCCTAACCCTAACCCTAAACCTAAACCTCACCCTCAGCCTAAACCTAACCCTCAACCTAACGCTCACCCTATCGATAACGCCAAACCTACACCTCACCCTAACCCTAACTCTTATCCTCACACTAAACCTCACCCTAACACTAACATTAACCCTCACATTAACCCTAATCTTCAACCTATACCTCACCCTAACAATAACCCTAACCGAAAACCTAACCCTCACACTCACACTCACCCAAACACTAACCCTCACAATTACCCTCACCCTAAACATCACCCTAACCCTAACCTTCACCCTAAACTTAACAATACACCTCACCCTTAAACTAACCTCAGCTTAACCCTCACCCTCACCCTAATCATCACCCTAACCCTAAACCTTACCTAAACGAATCCCTCACCCTTCCCCTCACCCTAATCCTAACCCTAACAATAACCCTAACTCTTAACTCTAACCCTAACCCAAAAACTCACCCTAAAACTAAACCTAAACCTCACCCTCACCTTCACCCTAGCCCTAACCCTCACAATAACCATAATCTTAACACTCAGCCTAAACCTCATCGTAATCCTAACCCTAACCCTAACCCTAACCCTCACCTTCATTTTCACCCTCACCATCACCCTAACCCTAACCCAAACCCTCATCTGAACCACACCCTCACCCGCACCCTCACACTAACCCTCACCCTCAACCTCACCCTCACACTAACACTAAACCTCACATTAAACATCACCCTAACCCTAAACCTCACCGTCACCCTAACCCTAACCCTAACCCTAACAATAACACTAACCCTAACCCTCACCATCACCCTAACTCACACCCTAATCCTTAACCTCACTCTAACCCTGACCGTCACCCTAACCTTCACCCTAACCCTAAGCCTCAACCACAACCTAACCCTCACCCTCACCCGACCCCTCACCCTCACCCGAACACACAACCTTACCCTCACAATAAACATCATCCTAACTCTAACTCTCACCCTAACACTAACCCTAACCCTCACCCTAACCCTAAGCTTCAACCTAACTCTAACCTTCACCCTGAAACTCACCCTAAGCCAACCCTAACCGTAACCCTCACCCTAACCCTTACCCTAACCCTAACACTCACCCTAAAACTAAACCTCACCCTCCCACTAACCCTCACACTATAACTAAATCTAACACTCTTCCTCACCCTCTATGTGACCCTCACCCTAACCCTAATCCTAATACTAACCATAACCCTAAATATAATGCTAACCCTAAATCTTACCCTCAGCCTAACCCTCACCCTAAACCTTACCCTCACCCTAACCCTAACCCTAACCTTCAGACTAAACCTATCCCTCACCCTAAACCTAACCCTAACCTCACACTATACCTAACCCTCACCCTAATCCTAACCCTACCCTCATCATAACCCTCACCCTAAACTTAACCCTAACCCTAATCCTCGCCCTATCCCTAATCTTAACCCTAACCCCAAACCTCACCCTCACCCTAACCCTAATGCTAACCCTAACCCTCCACCTCATCCTAACCCTCACCCTAACCCTTTCCCTCACCCTAACCCTAACCCTTACCCTCACCCTAACCCTAACCCTAAACGTTATCCACACCCTAAACCTCCCCCTAACCCTAACCCTAAACCTAACCCTCACCCTAACCCTAACTCACACCCTTACTGTCACCCTCACCCTCATCCTAACCCTAATACTTACCCTTTTCCTAACCCTCACCCTCACCCTCACCATAACTCTAAACCTAACACTCACCCTCACCCTATCACTAACCCTCACCATAGCGCTAACCCTCACAATATACCTCAACCTCACCCTAATACTAAATGTAAGCCTAAGCCTCACCCTAACCCTCACCCTAACCCAAACACTAACCCTAAACCTCATCCTCACTCTATACCTCATCCTAACCCTTACCGTCACCATAACCCTAACCCTAACCCTAACCCTAATTCTCACCCTAACCCTAACCCTCCCCCTCCCCCTCCCCCTCCCCTCCACATCACCGTAAGACCCAACCTAACCCTAAACCTAACCCTAATCCTAAACATAACCCTCACCCTCAAACTTACCCTAACCCTAAACCTAACCCTCACCCTCACCTTCACAATAACCCGCACCCTAACCCTAACCCTCACCCTAACACTAACCATAACCCTCAACCAAATTCTAACCCTATCCCTAACACTCACCCTTCCACTAACCCTAACCCTAACACTAATGCTCACCCTAACCCTAATCCTCACCCACACCCTAACCCTCTCCCTCAACCGAACCCTCAGCCTTCCCCTCACCCTCACCCTAACCCTAAACTCAGCTTAACCCTCACCCTCAACCTAAACTTCACCCTAACCCAAACCCTAATGTAAATGAAACCCTCACCTCCACCCTCACACTAACCCTCACCCTCACCCCACCCCTCACCCTAACCCTAAACCTAATCCTTACCCTCAACCTCGCCCTCTCCCTACACCTCAGCCTAAACCTAACCCTAACCATAACCCTAAACCTAACACTCACCATCACCCAAAACTTCACCCTAACCCTTACCCTCAAAATTACCCTAAACCTAACCCTCACCCTCACACTCACCCTCACCCTAATCCTAACCCACACCCTAACACTAACCCTAACCCTAACAACTAACCCTACCTCTCACCCTCACCCTACTCCAAAACCAAACAATAACCCTAACTCTCATGCTCAACCTAACCCTCACCCTAACACTTACACTCACCCTCACCTTTACCGAAACCCTCACCCTCACCATCACCCAAACCCTAACTCTTGCCCTCACCCTACCCCTCACCCTAACCCTAAACCCAACCATCACACTAACCATAACCTTCACCCACACCTTAACCATCACTCTCACCCTCACCTTCACCCAAAACCTTACCCTCACCCTAAACCTAACCCGAACACTAACCCTAATCCTAACCTTAACCCTAATCCTAAGCCAAATGCTCACCATACCCCTCACCCTAACCCTAACTCTAACCCTAAACCTCACACTCATCCTAACCCTCACCCTCACCCGAACAATCACCCAAACCCTAACCCTCACCCTCAAAATAAACATCACCCTAACC
This sequence comes from Dipodomys merriami, assembly GCF_024711535.1. Lineage (NCBI taxonomy): Eukaryota > Metazoa > Chordata > Mammalia > Rodentia > Heteromyidae > Dipodomys > Dipodomys merriami. The sequence continues at coordinate 2,294,510 of NW_027202482.1, read as the reverse complement.
CTAACCCTCAACCTAACGCTAACCCTAACCCTCAACCTCACCCTCACCCTCACCCTCAACCTAAACATCACCCTAACCCTAAACCTCACCCTAACCCTATCCCTAACCCTCACCCTAAACCTAACCTCAGCTTAACCCTCAACCACACCGTATGCCTCACCCTAAAGCTAACTCTTACCTAACCGAAACCGTAACCCTAACCCTCACCCTAAACCTAACCCTAACCCTAACAAGAACCATAACTCTAACCCTAAACCTAACCCTAAAACTCATCATACACCTAATCCTAACCCTAACGCTCACTCTCACCATCAAACTCACCCTAACCCTAAACCTAACCCTCACCCTCACACTCACCCCAAATCTCACACTCATCCTAAACCTCACAATAATCCTACCCGTAACCCTCTCCCTCTCCCTCACACTAAGCCAAACCCTACCCCTAACCCTACCCCTAAACCTAAACCTCACACTAACCTTAAAGCTAACGTCAACCCTCAACCTAATCCTAATCCTCACCAACACCCTTAGCCGAACCCGAACCCTCACCCGAACCCTCAGCCTCACCCTAACCTTCACCCTAAACCTCGCCCAACCCTAACCCTAACCCTCATCCTCAACCTCACCCTTACCCGCACCCTCACCCTAAACCTCATCCTCACCCTCAACCTCATACTAACCTTCAACCTCACCCTAAACATCACCCTAACCCTAACCCTCACCCTCACCCTAACCCTAACACTCACCCTAACACTAACGCTAACCCTAACCCTCACCCTCAAACTAACCCTCACCCTAACCCTTATACTCACACTAAACCTAACCCTAACCCTAACCCTAAAATCCCTCACCCTAAGCATAAACATAACCCTAAACCTAACACTCATCCTAACCCTCACCCTAACCCTAACCCTCACCCTCACCCTAACCCTCACACTAACCTCTACTCTCAATTTAACCAAAACCCTAACCCTAAACCTAACACTCACACTAACCCTAACCCTAACCTCAACCTAACCCTTATCCTATCCCTAAACCTGACCCTAGTACTAACCGTCATCCTCAACCTCACCCTCACCCACACCCTCACCCTAACCCTCATCCTCACCCTCACCCTCATATTAACCCTCAACCTCAACCTAAACATCACCCTAACCCTAAACCTCACCCGAACCCTAATGCTAACCCTAACGCTCACCCTCACCCTAACCCTCAAAATAACCCTTACCCTCACCCTAACCCTAACCCTCACCATCAACCTATCCCTCACCCTAACACTTACCCAAACCCTAACCCTCAGCCTAACCGTAACCCTAAACCTAAACTTCACCCTAATCCTCACCCCAACCCTAACCCTCACCCTCACACTAACCCTCACGCTAACATTTACCCTCACCCTAACCTTTCTCCTAACCCTAAAACTAACCCTCACACTAACCCTAACGCTAACCCTCAGCCTAATCCTTATCCTAACCCTAAATCAAAACCTAACACTCACCCTAACCCTAACACTAACCCTCAAACTAATCCTAACCCTAACCGTCAGCCTAACCCTCATCCTAACACTAACCCTAACACTAACCCTCACCCTAACCCTAACCCTCACCTTAACCCTAACCCTCACCTCACCCTCCCCATCCCCTTCAGCCTAACCCTAACTCTAACCCCAAACCTAACCCAACACTCACCCTCACCCTCACCCTAACACTAACCCTAACCCTAACCCTCACCCTAAAACTAACAAAAACCGTAAACCTCATCGTCAAAATAAACCTCAACGTAACCCTTACCTTAACCATAATCCTAACCCTAACCCTAATCCTCACCCAAACCATCACCCTCACCGACAACCTAACCCTCACCCTAAACCGAACCCTCACCCTCACCTGAACACTCTCCCTAACCCTAATCCTAACCCTAACCCTAACCTTCACCCTCACCCTGACCCTCACCTTCAGCCTAACCCTAGCCCTAACCCTATTCCTAATCCTAACCCTCACCCTCACCCTCACCCTAAACCTAACCCTCACCATCACCCTCACCCTCACACTCACACTAAATATCACCTTAACCCTAACACTCACCCTAACCATAACCAAACCCTCAACCTAAACCTATAATCAGCTTAACGCTCACCATCACTGCAATCCTAACCCTAACCCTAACCTAACTGAAACCCTCACCCTAACACTCACCCTCACCCTAGCCCTCACCATAAACCTAACCCTAACCCTAACCTTCACCCTCAAACTTTCCTTCCACTTCAGTCTTACCCTAAAATTAACCCTAATCCTAAACCTAACCCTCAACCCCAACCTCACTCAAACCCTAACCCTAACAGTAACGCTAAGCTTCACCCTCAACCTAACCCTAACCCTAAACCTAACAATAACCTTCAGCCTAACCCTAAACATAACCCTAAAACTCACCCTAAACCTAATCCTAACCCTCTCATCCTCACCCTCACCCTCATTCTAACCCTCCGCCTCACCCTGACCCTCATCATCAGACTAACCCTCACACTAACCCTAACCCTCACCCTAAATTTAACCCTAACACTCACCCTTCATTTTCAACCTCACCCTCAGCCTAACCCTAATCCTAACCCTAATCCTAACCTAACCCTCACCCTCACCTTCAAATTAACCCTAACACTAACTCTAACCCTCACCCTCACCCTTACCCTCACCCTCACCTTAACACTCACCCTCACCCTCACCCTCACACTAACACTCAACCTCAACCTAAACTGCACCCTAACCCTAACCCTCACAGTAACACTAACCTTAACACTCACCCTAACACTAAGCCTCACCCTAACCCTTACTCTAACCCTAACGCTAACCCTAAACCTCACACTCACCCTAACCCTAACCCTAAACCTTATCCTCACACTAACCCTAACCTAGCCCAAACCCTCACACTAACCCTAACCCTCAACCTATCCCTATCCCGACACCTCACCCTAACTCTCCCCCTAACCCTAAACCTAACCCTAACGTTCACCCTTACCCTAAATCTAAACCTAAACCTAACCCTCACCCAAAACCTCACCGTCACCCTATCCCTCACCCTAACCCTAACCCTCAACCACACCCTAACCCTCACACTCACCCTAACCCTCAACCTCACCTGAACACTCACCCTCACCCTCACCCTAACCCTCACAATCAACATCACCCTAACCCTAAATCTCACCCTAACCCTAAACCTAACCCTCACCATAACCCTAACCCTCAACTTAAACCTAACCCTCACCCTGACCCTCACGCTAATCCTAACCCAAAACCTTACCCTAACGCTTACCCTAACCCGAACCCTCACCCTAACAGTAACCGTCACACTAACCCTAACACTAACCCTCACCCTCACCCTCACTTTCACCCTCACCCTAACACTAACCCTCATCCTAACCCTAACGGTAAACCTAATGCTAAACCTAAAGCTCATCCTCACCCTAAACCTCACTCTAACCCTTACCCTCACCCTAACCCTAACCATAACCCTCACACTAAACCTAACACTCAACCTAACTCTAAACCTACCATTCAGCTTATCCCAAACACTAAACCTAAACCTAACCCTAATCATCACCATTTCCCTAAATTTAACCCTAACATTCACCGTAACCCTCACCCTCACACTAACCCTCATGCTAACCCTAACCCTCACCCTAACCCTCACCTTCAGCCTAAACCTTACCCTAGCCTTAACCCCAAACCTCCCCCTCATCCTAACCCTCACCCTAACCCTTACCTACAACCTAAACCTCACCCTTAGCCTAAACCTAAACCTAACCCTAACCCTAAACCTAATGCTAACCCTAACTCTCACCCTCACCCTAAACTTCAACCTAACCCTTATCCTCACACTAACCCTAGCCCTAACCCTAACCCTTACCCTCACACTAACACCAAACCTCACTCTTACCCTCACACTAATCCTAATCCTCACCCTCACCCTCACCATAACACTGATCATAACCCTCACACTAGCCGTAACCCTTACCCTAATCCTAACCATAACTTTCACCCTCACCCTGACCCTCACCCTCAGCCCAACACTAATGCTAACCCTTTTTCTAATCCTAACCCTCACCTTCACCCACACCCTAAAACTAACCTTAACCCTAACCCTCATCTTAACCCTAAATCTAACCCTCACCGTCACCGTCACCGTCACCCTAACCCTCACCATAAACCTCACCTAAACGTAACGCTAACCCTAAATACTCACTTACACACTAAACCTCACACTAACCCTTATCCTCACACTAACACGAACCATAACGCAAAGCCTCAAAATAACCCTAACCCTCACCCTAACCCTAACCCTCACCCTCACTCTAACCCTCATCCTAACCTTAAATCTCACCCTAACTATAACGCTAAACTTAACCCCCACATTAACCCTAAACCTCACACTAAATCTAACCCTAACCTTCACCCTAACCCTAACACAAACACTCAACTTCACCCTAACCCTCACCGTCAAGCTAACCCTCACCCTAAACCTAACCCCAAGCTACAACCTCACCCTCACCGTCATCCTCACCCTTACACTAACCGTCACCCTCACCCTAAACATCACGCTAACCCTAACCCTCACCCTAACGCTAACCCTAATCCTCACCCTAACCCTAATCCTCACCTTAAACCTCACCCTCATCCGAATCCTCACACTAACCCTAACCCTAAGCCTTTCCTAAATGAAAACATCATCCTCACCCTAACACTCAGCCTAACCCTCACCTTCATCCTAGCCCTCACCCTAAACTTAAGGCCTAACCCTAACCCTCATCCTCACCCTCAACCCAACCCTAAACCTAACCCTCACACTAAGCCTAACAATAACCCTAATGGTAACACTAACCCTCAACCTCACTCTAAACCTAACACTAAATCTAAAATTCACCCTCACTCTAACCCTTACCCTCACCCTCACCATCACCATAACAATAAACCTAACCCTAACCCTCACTCTAACCCTAAACCTTACCCTAACACTAACACTCACCCTAAACCTAACATTAACCCTAGCCCTCACCCTAACCCTCACCCTCAACCTCCACTAACCCTAACATTCACCCAAACCCAAACCCTCACCCTAACCCTAACCCTCACCCTCAAACCCACCCTAACCCTATCCTAAACCTAACCCTCAACCGAACAGTAACCATTACCCTACCGCTAACCCTAAACCTCACCCTCACCCTAACCCTAACCCTAACCCTCACCCTAACCCTAACCCTAAACCTAATGCTATCCCTAACCCTCAACCTCACCCTAACCTGAACACTCACCCCAAATCTCACACTATCCCTAACCCTACCCCTCAACCTAACCCTCAACCTAACCCTAACACTAACCCTAATCAAATCCCTAACCCTCAACCTCACCCTCACTCTAACATAAACCCTAACCTTTACCCTAACTCTCCCTAACCCTAACCCTATCCCTAACCCTAATGCTAACACTAACCCTCACCCTCATCCTAAGCCTCACCCTAACCCTGTCACCCTCACCCTAACCCTCACCCTAAACCTCACCCTCAACCTAGCCCTCATCCTAAACCTAACCCTAACCCTAACGCTAACCCTCACCCTAACCCTAACCCTGGACCTAACCCTAACCCTGACCCTCACCCTAACCCTAACCCTATCCCTAACCCTCATCCTAACCCTAACCCTAACCCTAATGCTAAACCTAAACCTCAAACTCAACCTAACCCTCACCCTAACCCTTATCCTCACTGTCACCCTCACTCTAACTCTAACCCTAACCCTAACCCTAATCCTCACCCTAACCCTAATGCTAACCCTAACCCTAATGCTAACACTAACCCTCACCCTCACCCTAACCCTCACCCCCACCCTCAGCCTAAAACTAACCTTAACCCTACTGCTAACCCTAACCCTAACCCTCACCATCGCCCTGACCCTAACCCTAACCCTAACCCTCACACTAACCCTAACCCTAACCCTAATGCTAACACTAACCCTAACCCTCAATCTAACCCTAACCCTAACCTCACCCTAACCGTAACTCTAACCCTAATGCTAAACCTAAACCTCAACTTAACCCTAACCCTCACCCTAAACCTTCCCCTCACTCTCACCCTAACCCTAACCCTAACCCTCACATTAACCCTCACCCTAACCCTAACCCTAAACCTATCCCGTAGCCTAACCCTAACCCTCACCCCAACCCTTCCACTCACCCTAACCCTAAAACTATCCCTCAGCCTAACTCTCATCCTACCCCTATCCCTAACACTAAACGTCACCCTAAACCTCACCCTAATACTTAGCCTAATCCTAAACATCACCGTCACCCTAACACTCACCCTAAACCTTATCCTCACCCTAAACCTAACCCTAACCCTCATCCTAACCCTAACCCTCACCCTAAACCTCACCCTAACACTAAGCTTAATTCTAACCCTCACCCTCATCCTAACACTCACCCTAACCATTAACCTCAAACTAACCCTAAACCTAAACCTCAGCCTAACCCTCATCCTAACCCTACCAATAACACTAACCCGCACCCTAACCTTAATCCTAACCCCAACCCTAACACTCACACTAACCCTAATCCTCACTTTCACCCTCAACCACAACCTCAGCCTAAACCAAACACTAAACCTAATCCAAACCCTAACCCTCACCCTCACCCTCACCCTAACTCTAACCCTAACCCTAACCCTCACCCTAAACCTAATGCTACCCCTAAACCTCACCCTAAACCTAACCCTAATCCTAAACCTAACCCTTACCCTCACCCTCACCATAAGCCTAACACTCACCCTAACCCGAACCCTAAACGTTATGCTATCCCTAACCCTCACCCTCTCCCTAACCCTCACCCTAAACTTGATCCTCACCCTCACACTAACCCCAACCCTAACCCTACCCCTCAGCCTATCCCTAACCCTAACCCTAACACTAACCCTAATCAAAACCCTAGCCCTCACCCTCACCCTCACTGTAATTCTAACCCTAGCCCTAACCTTAACTCTCACCCTAACCCTAACCCTAACAGTAACCCTAATGCTAACACAATCGCTCACGCTCAGCCTAAGCCTCACCCTAACACACACTGTCACACATACTCTCACCCTAACATTCACCCTGAACCTCACCCTCACCCTAGACCTCACCCTAAACCTAACCCTAACCCTAACATTAACCCTCACCCTAACCCTAACACTAAGCCTAACTCTAACCCTGACCCTCACCCTAACCATAACCCTATGCCTAACCATCACCCTAACCCTAACCCTAGCCCTAATGCTAAACATAAACCTCAAGCTCACCCTCACCTTAACCCTCAACCTACCCTAAGTTTATCCGAACCCACACCCTCACCCTAACACTCAACCTAACCCTTACCCTCACCCTCACACTAACTCTTTCCCTCAGCCTAACCCTCATCCTAGCCCTAACCCTAAACCTCACCCTCACCCTTACTTTAACCCTAACCCCAACCCTAACACACACCTTAACCCTAACCCTCACCCTCACCCTCAACCTCAGCCTAAACCTAACCCTAACCCTAATCCAAACCCTAACACTCACCCTCACCCTCACCCTAATATTAACCCTAACCCTAACACTAACACTAACCCTCACCCTGACCCCAACACTAACCCCAAACCTCACCCTAACCCTAACCCTAATCCTAAACCTAACCCTTAACCTCACCCTCACCATAACCCTGACATTCACCCTAAACCAATCCCTAACCCTAGCCCTCACCCTAAACCTTACCCTCAACCTCACCCTAACTCTAACCCTCACCCTAATCCTCACCCTAACCCTACCCTAAACCTAACCCTCAAACTAAACCTAACCTTAACCCTAATGCTTACCCTACACCTCACCCTAACCCTAACTCAAATCCTAACACTCACACTAACCTTAACCCTAACCCTAATGCTAACCCTAAACCTCACCCAAATCCTAAACTTCAATGTCAACTTTACCCTCACCCTCACCCTAACCCTACCCCTACCCCTCAGCCTAACCCTTACCCTAACCCTTACCCTAACCCTAATCCAAACCCTAACCCTCACCCTCACCCACACCCTAACTCTAAACCTAACCCTAACCTTCACCCGAACCCTAACCCTATCCAAAACCCTCATGCTCACCACAAACCTAATCCTAAACTTAAACCTCACCCTCACCCTCACCATAACCCTAACACTCACCCAAACCCTAACCCTAATCCTAGCCCTCACCCTAACACTTACCCTCACCCTCACCCTAAGCCTAACCTAAACATCACCCTATCCCTCACCCTAAGCCTTAAACTCACCCTAACTCTAATATTAACCCTAACCCTAACCCTATCCCAAACCCTCATGCTAAACCTAATCCTCACCCTCACCCTAACCCTAAACCTCACCCTCACCCTCACCATAACCCTAACCTTCACCCTAACTCTCACCCAAACCCTAACGCTAATCCTAACCCTCACCCTCACCCTAACTCTCACCCTAAACCTCACCCAAATCCTAAAGCTAATCCTAACCCTCAACATATCCATAACCCTTAGCCTAACTCTAATCCTCAAACTAAACCTAACCCTAACCCTCACCCTAATGCTCACCCTAATCTTCACCCTCACCCTAAACCTTCCCGAAACCTTAACCCTCACCCTCACCCTCACCCTAACCCTAAACCTAACCCTAACCCTCAACCTCACCCTAACCCTCACCCTTACCCTCACCCACACCTTAACACTAACGCTAAACATAACCAGCACTCTCAAACTAAACCGCACCTTAAAACTTGTCCTCACACTAACCCTAACCCTAATCGTAAACCTCACATTAAGCCTAACCCTCACTTTAACCCTAAACTTACCCATTACCCTACCCCACACCTTGACCTAATTCAAACCCTCACCTTACCCTAACCCTAACCCTCACCTTCACCCTAACCCTCACAGTCACCCTAAACCTCACCCTAACCCTAAGCCTCACCTACACCCTCACACTCACCCTCAACTGCACCCTAACATGCACCCTAACCCTAAACATCAATCTAACCCTAACCCTCACCCTAATCCTAACCCTAATCCTCACACTAACCCAAATCCTCCCCTAAAGCTCACCCTCACTCTAATCCTCACCCTAACCCTAACCCTAACCCTCACCCAATCCTAAACCTCAACCTAATCTTAACTCCAACCCTCACCCTCAACCTAACCCTAACCCTAACCCTAACCCTCACCAAAATCCTCACCCTAAACCTAACGCTAACTCAAAATCTAACTCTCAACCTGACTCTCACGCTAAACCTTATCCTCACACTAACCCTAACCCTAAACCTAAACCTCACCCTCACCCTAACCCTGCCCCTCAGCATAAACCTCACCCTAACCCTAACTCTAACCCTCACCCTAACCCTCAGCATCACCCTAACCCTCACCCTAACCCTAACCCTCACCCTCACCCGAACCTTCACCCGAAGCCTAACCCTAACCCTAAACCTCACCCAAACCCTCAGCTAAAACGTCACTGTCACCCTAATCCTCAACTTAACCCTAACCATAATCCTTTCCTAACCAAAACCCTCACCCTCACCCTAACCCTCATACTACCCCTCACGCTGACCCTAGCCCTCACTCTCCACCTAACCCTTAAACTAACCCTCATCCTCACACTCAGCCTATCCTTAACGGTAACCCTAATCCTAACCCTATCCCTAACTCTCACCCTCAAACTAAACCTAACCCTAACCCTCACACTAACCCTATCCCTAACCCTAATGCTAAACCTAAGCCTCACCCTCACCCTAACCCCAACCACAACCCTAACACTCAACCTAACCATAACCCTAACCCTAATGCTAACCCTAACTCTCACCCTCACCCTAACACTCACCGTAACACTTAACCGCACCCTCACCCACACCCTCATCCTAACCCTAACCTTAACTCTAATCCACACCCTAACTCTCACCCTAACACTTAACCTCACCCTCACCCACAACCTCATCCTAACCCTAACCATAACTCTAATCCTCACCCTAACTCTCATACTAACCCTAACCTACCCGACCCCTCAGCCTAACACTCACCCTAACCCTAACCCTAATCCTCACCCTATCCCTAAACCTAACCCTAACCCTCACACTAACCTTCACCTTCACCCTAACTATAATGCTAACCCTAACCCTCAACCTCACCCTAACCCTTGCCCTAACCCTTACCCTGAAAATAACCCTGTCTCTCACCCTCACCCTAACCCTCACCGTAAACCGTATGCTCACCCTAACGCTCAGCCTAAATCCAACCTTAACGCTAACCCTAACCCTCACCCTAAACCCCACCATAACCTTCACCCTAACCCTCACACTAACCCTAACCCTCAATCTCACCCTAACCCTCACCCTAACCCTTATCCTCACACTAACCCTAAACCTAACCCTAACCCTAACACTCACACTAACCCTAAACCTCACCCTCACCCGAACCTTCACCCTAAGCCTAACCCTAACCCTAACCCTCACCCAAAGCCTCACCTTAAACGTCACCCTCAACCTAATCCTCACCCTAACCCTAATCATAATCCTTTCCTAACCAAAACCCTCACCGTGACGTGAGAGTGTTAGGGTGACCCTAACACTCACCCTACACCTCACACTGACCCTAGCCCTCACTCTAAACCTAACCCTTACCCTAACCCTCATCCTAACCCTCACCTTTACCCTCACCCTCAGCCTACCCTTAACGCTAATCCTAATCCTAACCCTATCCCTGACCCTCACCCTCACCCTAAACCTAACCCTATCCCTCACACTAACCCTAACCCTAACCCTAATGCTAACCCTAAACCTCGCGCTCACCCTAACACCAACCATAATCCTAACACTCAACCTAACCCTAACCCTAACCATAATGCTAACCCTAACTCTCACCCTCACCCGAACCTTCACCCTAAGCCTAACCCTAATCCTAACCCTCACCCAAACCCACACCTTAAACCTCACCCCCACCCTAATCCTCACCCTACCCCTAACCATAATCCTTTCCTAACCAAAACCCTCACCCTCAACCTAACCCTCACCCTACCCCTCACACTGACCCTAGCCCTCACTCTAAACCTAACCCTTACCCTAACCCTCATCCTAACCCTCACCTTCACCCTCCCCCTCAGCCTAACCTTAACGCTAACCCCAATCCTAACCCTATCCCTGACCCTCACCCTCAACCTAACCCTAACCCTAACCCTCACCCTAACACAAACCCTAACCCTAATGCTAACCCTAAACCTGGCCCTCAACCTAACCCCAACTGTAACCCTAACACTCAACCTAACCCTAACCCTAACCATAATGCTAACCCTAACTCTCACCCTAACACTTAACCTCACCCACACCCACACCCTAATCCTAACCCTAACCCTAACTCTAATTCTCACCCTAACTCTCACAGTAACCCTAACCCTAACCCTACCCCTCAGCCTAACCCTCACCCTAACCCTAACCCTAACCCTAATCCTCACCCTATCCCTAAACCTAATCCTAACCCTCACCCTAACCTTCACCCTCACCCTAACTATAATGCTAACCCTAACCCTCAACCTCACCCTAACCCTCGCCCTAAGCCTTACTCTGACCATAACCCTATCTCTCACCGTCACCCTAAACCTCACCCTAAACTGTATGCTCACCCTAACCCTCAGCCTAACCACAAACTTAACGCTAACCCTAACCCTCACCATAACCCCCACCATAACCTTCACCCTAAACCTCACGCTAACCCTAACCATCACTCTCACGGAAACCCTCACACATAAACTTATCCTCACACTAACCCTAAACCTAACCCTAACCCTAACACTCATACTAACCCTAACACTCACCCTCAAACGAACCTTCACCCTAATCCTAACCCTAACCCTCACCCAAACCCACAACTTAAACCTCAACCTCACCCTAATCCTCACCCTAACCCTAACCATATCCTTTCCTAACCAAAACCCTCACCCTCACCCTAACCCTCACCCTACCCCTCACACTGAACCTAGCCCTCACTCTAAACCTATCCCTTACCCTAACCCTCATCCTCACCCTCACCCTCACCCCAACCTCAGCCTAACCTTAATGCTAACTCTAATCCTAACCCTATCCCTGACCCTCACCCTCAACCTAACCCTAACCCTAACACTCACCCTAACATTAACCCTAACGCTAATGCTAACCCTAAACCTCACCCTCAACCTAACACCAACCATAAACCTAACACTCAACCTAACCCTAACCCTAACCCTAATGCTAACCCTAAATCTCACCCTCAACCTAACCCTCACCTGAACACTAAACCTCACCCTCACCCACACCCTCATCCTAACCCTAACCCTAACTCTAATCCTCACCCTAACTCTCACACTAACCTTAACCCTACACTACCCCTCAGTCTAACCCTCACCCTAACCCTAACCCTAACCCTAATCCTCACCCTATCCCTAAACCTAACCCTAACCCTCACCCTAACCTTCACCTTCACCCTAACTATAATGCTAACCCTAACCCTCACACTCACCCTAACCCTCACCCTAACCCTTACCTTCACCCTAATCCTAACCCTCGCCCTCAAACTAATCCTCACCCTAACACTTACCCACACCCCAAACCTCACCCTAACCCTAAACTTAACCCTCATCCTAAACCTAACCCGAACCCTAACCCGCACACTAACCCTAAACCTAACCATCAGCCTAACCCCCATCATAACCCTTAACCTAAACCTAACCCTCACCCTAACCCTAACCCTAATCCTCACCGTAACCCTAACCCTCACCCTCATGCTCCCCATCACCCTTAGCCTCACCCTAATCCTAACCCTCACCCTCACCCTCACACTCAACCTCACACTAATGCTCAACCTCACCCTAAACATCACCCTAACCCTAACTCCCACGCTAACCCTAACCCTCACCCTCACCCTAACACTCACTTTAACCCTTATTCTCACACTAACCCTAACCCTAAGCCTAACCTTCACTCTAACCCGAACCCTCACCCGAATCCTATCCCGACACATCACCCTAACTCTCACGATAACCCTAACCCTAACCCTACCGCTCACTCTAAACCTAACGCTCACCCTAAGCTAAACACTAAACCTCACTCTAAACCTAAACCTCACCCTCACCCTAAAAATCACGGTCACCCTAAACCTCACCGTAAACCTAACCCATAACCACACCGAAACCCTCACGCTCACCCGAACTCTAACACTAACAGGAACACTCACCCTCACCCTAACATTCACCCTAACCCTTACCCACAACCTAACCCTAAACCTCACCCTCACCTTAACCCTCACCCTAACCCTTACCCACATCCTAACACTCACGCTAACCCTAACCCTAAACCTAACCCTCACCCTAACCCTAACCATAACCTTAACCCTTACCTTCACCCTAATCCTCACCCTCGCACTAACCCTCATCCTAACCTTTATGCTCAAACTAAACCAAACCCTAAACCTAAACCTAACACTCACAATAACCCTAACCCTAACCCTCAGCCTAACCCTTATCCTAACCCTAAACCTAACCCTAAACCTCACCCTTACCCTAACCCTAACCCTAATCCTAACACTAACCCTCACCCTCACCCTCACCCTAAACCTCACACTCACCACAACCTCAACCTAACCCTACCCCTACACCACTCCATAACCCTCACCCTAACCCTTACACTCAACCTAACCAAACCATACACTTAACCCTCACCCACACACTATCCCTACACCTAATGCTATCCCTCATCCTAACCCTAATCCTCACCCACATCCTAACCCTCATCCTCACCCGAAAACTCAACCTCACCTGAACCCTCATCCTCACCCTAACCTGAACCCTCACACTCACCCTCATCCTAACGCTCACCCTCACCCTGACCCTCACCATCACACTAACCCTAACCCTCACACTAACCCTCACGCTCACTCTCAGCCTAACACTAACCCTAACCCTAATCATAACCCTAACACTCACCCTCATCCTAACCATAACCCTAACACTCACCCTCAACCTCAACCTCACCCTCACCCTCACCCTCACACTAACTCTCAACCTCACCCTAAACATTAACCTAACACTAACCCTCAACCTTACCCTAAATCTCACCCTCACCCTAACCCTCACTCTAACCTTTATCCTCACACTAAACCTAAACCTAACCCTAACCCTCACCCTAACCCTATCCCTAAGCCTAACCCTCACCCTCACCGTAACCCTCACCAACACCCTAACCCTCACCCTAACCCTAAATTTCAACCACACCCTAACCCTCACCCTCAAAAGAAACCAAACCTCACGCGAACACTCACCCTCACACTAAACCTGACCCTCACAATAACCATCACCCTAACCCTAACTCTCACCCTAACACTAACCCTAACCCTCAACCTAATCCTAACCCTCAACATGAACCTAACCCTCACCCTAAACGTAACCCTCACCCTAACACTAACCCTCACACTAAACCTCACCCTAACACTCACCCTCACCTCAACCTCACCCTCACCCTAACCCTAACCCTCATCCTAACCCTAACTCTAAACCTAATGCTAACTCTAAATCTCAGCCTCACCCTAACCCGAACACTCACACTAAACCTAACCATCACCCTAAACCTTGCCATCACCCTAACCCTAACCCTCACCCTCACCATAAACCTCACCCTAACACTTACCCACACCCTAACCCTCACCCTAACCCTAAAACTAAATCTCACCCTAAACTTCACCCTAAACTGACCACAACCCTAAGCCTAACCCTGACCCTAACCCTCACCCTAACCCTAAACCTCACCCTAACCCTAACCCTCACCCTAAACGTTACCCTCAACCTAACCCAAACCCTAACGGTTAAACTAACACTCACACTAACCCTTACCCTAACCCTCAGCCTAACCTTATCCTAACCCTAACCCTAACCCTAACCATAACCGTAACCCTAACCCTAACCTTAAACCTCACACTAACCCTAACCCTAACCCTGAGCCTAACCCTCATCCCAAGCCTAATCCTAACCCTAAATCTCAACTTCACCCTAACCCTCACAGTCACCCTAACCCTCACCCTAACCCTAACCCTCACCTACACCCTCACCCTCACCCTCACCCTCACCTTCACCCTAACACTCACCCTCACCTTAGCCCTCACCCTAACCCTAACCCTAATCCTCACCTTCCACCTCCACTTCCCTCTCAGCCTTACCCTAAACTTAACCTTAATCCTAACCCTAAACCTCAGCCCCACCCTCATCCTAACCATAAACCTAACGCTCACCCTCACCCTCACCCTCACCCTCAACCTAAACTTAAAATTACCATAACCCTATCCCTATCCCTAACCCTAACCATAAAACTCACTCTAACCCTAAACCTAACCCTAAACCTCACCCTCACACTCACCCTCATGCTAACCCTCACCCTCACCCTGACCCTCACCATCACAGTAACCCTAACCCTCACCCTACCCTTCACCCTCACCCTAAGCCTAAACCTAACCCTAACCCTAAACCTAACCCTCACCCTCAGCCTAAACCTAACCCTCACCCTAATGCTCACCCTATCCCTAATGCTAAACTTACAGCTCACCCTCAATCTAACCCTCACTCTAACCCTTATCCTCACCATATCCCACACCCTAACACTAACACTAACCCTCACATTAACCCTAATCCTCAACCTATAACTCAACCTAACCCTAACCCTAACCGAAAACCTAACCCTCAACCTCACCCTCACCCTCAACCTAACCCTCACCCTAACACTTACCCACACGCTAACACTCACCCTATCCAAAACCATAAACCTAACCTTCACCCTAAACCTCAACCTAACCCTAAACTTCACCGTCACCCTAATATTCACCCTAAACATTACCCTCACCCTAATACTTACCCTAACCCTAAACCTAACCCTCACACTAACACTAAACCTAACCCTCATCCTAACCCTTATCCTAAAGCTAACACTCAACGTAAACCTAAACCTAACCCAAAACCTGACACTAACCCTCATCCTAACCCTAACCCTCACCCTCACCCTTCACATCACCCTCAGCCTAACCCTAATACTAACCCTAATCCTAACACTCACCCTCACGTTCACCCTAACTCTAACCCTAAACCTAACCCTAACACTCACAATCACCCTCACCCTAACCCTAACCGTATCCCTAAACCTAACCCTATCCCTAAAACTAACACTCACCGTAACCCTAACCCTATCCCTAACCCAAACCCTAACCCTCATGCTCATACTAAACCTCACCCTAATCCATAAGCTCACCAGAACCCTAACCCTAATCCTAACCCTAATCCTCACCATAATCCTAATCCTCATGCACACCCTAACCCTCACCGAAACCTCACCCGAACCCTCACCCTAACACTCACCCTAACCCTAACCTCAACTCTAATCCTAAACCTAACCCTCACCTTCAAACTCACCATAACTCTAACCCTAACCCTAACCCTAACCCTCACTCTCACCCTTACCCTAATCCTCACACTCACCCTAAACCTCACACTAACCCTAACCCTTCCCCTCTCCGTAACTCTCAAATTAACCCTAACCCTAACCCTATACTTTACCCTCACCCTGACCCTCAACATCAGACTAACCCTAACCCTAACCCTATTTCTAATCCTAACCCTTACCCACATATCCAACCTAAACCCTACCCTACCCTAACCCTCACCCACACCCTCACCCTCACCCTAACCCTCACCGTCACCGTAACTCTCACCCTCATCCTAAACATCACCCTAACCCTAACCCTCACCCTAAACCTAACCTCAGCTTAATCCTCACCCTCAACCTAATCCTCACCCTAAACCTAATCCTTCCCTAAACGAAACCCTCACCCTCAACCTCACCCTAACCCTAACAATAAACTTAACTCTAATTCTAACTACAACCCTAAAAGTCACCCTAAAACTAAACCTAAACCTCACCCTCACCCAAACCCTAACCCTAACCCTCACACTAACCAAAACCTTAACACTCAGCCTAAAGCTCATCCTAACCCTAATCCTAACCTTAACCATCACTCTAACCCTAACCCTCACTTTCACTTTCAACCTCACCCTCACCCTAACACTAACCCTAACCCTCATCCTTAACCTCACATTCACCCGCACCGTCATCCTAACCCTCACCCTCACCTTCACACTCACACTAACACTCAACCTCACATTAAACATCATCCTACCCCTAAACCTCACCGTCACCCTAACCCTAAACCTAACACTAACACTAACACTAACCCTAACACTCACCATCACGCTAACCCTCACCCTAATCCTTAACCTCACTCTAACGCTAACCCTAAACCTAACCCTCACCCGAATCCTCACCCTAACCCTAACCATAACCATAAACCTAACCCTGACCTAACACTCACCCTAACGCTAAGCCTCCCACTCACCCTAAACCTCACCCTAAACTTTACCTTCAATCTAAACCAAACCCTAACCCTAAACCTAACACTCACACTAACCTTAACCCTAATCCTAAGCCTAACCCTTATGCTAACCCCAAACCTGACCCTAACTCTCACACTCACGCTAAACCTAAGCCTAACCCTAACCCTCACCCTAAACCTAACCATCACCCTCACCCTAACCCTCATCCTTACACTTACCCTCAACCTAACCTTATCCCTAAACCTCACCCTAATCCTAAACCTCAACCTAATCCTAACCCTTACCCTGACCCTCACCCTAACCCTAACCCTAAACCAAACCTTTACCCTAACTCTAACCCTCATCCT
Organism: Dipodomys merriami; assembly: GCF_024711535.1. Classification (NCBI taxonomy): domain Eukaryota; kingdom Metazoa; phylum Chordata; class Mammalia; order Rodentia; family Heteromyidae; genus Dipodomys; species Dipodomys merriami. Next base: position 2,276,700 of record NW_027202482.1, on the reverse strand, counting down.
AACCCTAAAGGTAAACCTAATGCTAACCCTAAACCTCACCCTCACCCTAACCCTCACCCTCACCCTAACCTTCACCCTCACCCTAAACATCACCCTAAGCCTAACCTTCACCCTAACCCTAACCCTAACCCTCACCCTAAACCTAAACTCAGCTTAACCCTCACATTCACCCTAATCCTCACCCTAAACCTAACCCTTACCTAACGGAAACCCTCATCCTCACCGCCACCCTAACCCTTACCCTAACCCTAACAATAACCATAACTCTAACCCTAACCGCAACCCTAAAACTCACCCTAAACCTAATCCTAACCCTAACCCTCACCCTCACCCTCACCCTCATTCTAACCCTCATTCTCACCCTGAGCCTCAACATCACACTAACCCTCACACTAACCCTAAACATCACCCTAACCCTAACCCTCACCCTCACTTTCACCCTCACCCTCAGCCTAACTGTAACCCTAACTCTAATCCTAACTTACCCACACGCTAACACTCACACTAACCCAAACCATTAACCTAACCTTCACCGTAACCCTCAACCTAACCCTAAACTTCACCGTCACCCTAATATTCACCCTAAACTTTACACTCACCTTAACACCCTAAACCTAAACCTAACCCTCACACGAACCCTAACCCTAACCCTCAGCCTAACCTTTATCCTAAACCTAAACCTAACCCTAACCCTCAACCTTAACCTAAACCTAACCCTAACACTAACACTAACCCTCATCCTAACCCTAACCCTCACTCTCAACCTCCACATCACCCTCAGCCTAACCCTAAACCTAACACTCACCCTCACCCTCACCCTAACTCTAACCCTAAACCTAACCCTAACACTCACAATCACCCTCACCCTAACCCTAACTGTATCCCTAAACCTAACCCTTACCCTAACCCTAACACTCACCATAACCCTCACCCTATCCCTAACACTAACCCTAACCCTCATGCTCACACTAAACCTCACCCTAATCCTTAAGCTCACCAGAACCCTAACCCTAATCCTAACCCTAATCCTCACCATAAGCTTAACCCTCATGCACACCCTAACACTCACCCGAACCCTCACAATCACCCTAACACTCACTCTAACCCTAACCTTAACCCTAATCCTAAACCTAACCCTCAACTTCAAACTCACCCTAACTCAAACCCAAACCCTAACACTAACCCTCACTCTCACCCTCACCCTAATCCTCACACTCACCCTAAACCTCACCCTAACCTTAACCTACCCCTCTCTGTAACTCTCAAATTAACCCTAACTCTAAACCTACCCTTCACCCTCACCCTGACCCTCAACCTCAGACTAACCCTAAGCCTAACCCTATTCCTAATCCTAACCCGTCCCCACATATTCAACCTAAAACTAACCCTAACCCTTACCCTCACCCACACCCTCACCCTCACCCTCACCCTAAACCTCACCCTCACCCTAAACATCACCCTAAACCGAACCTTCACCCTAACTTTCACCATAACCCTCACCTTAAACCTAACCTCAGCTTAACCCTCACCCTCACCCTAATCCTCACCCTAAACCTAACCCTTACCTAAACGAAACCCTCACCTTCACCCTAACCCTAACCCTAACAATAACCCTAACTCTAACTCTAACCCTAACCCTAAAACTCACCCTAAAACTAAACCTAAACCTCACCCTCACCGGCAACCTAACCCTAACCCTCAAACTAACCATAACCTTAACACTCAGCCTAAACATCATCTTAACCCTAAACCTAAACATAAACCTCAAACTAACCCTAAACCTAACCTTCATTTTCACCCTCACCTTCAAACTAACCCTAAACCTAACACTCATGCTCAACCACACCCTCACCCACACACTCACACTAACCCTCACCCTCACCCACACCCTCACACTAACACTAAACCTCACATTAAACATCACCCTAAACCTAAACCTCACCGTCACCCTAACCCTAACACTAACACTAACCCTAACCCTTACCATCACCCTAACCCTCACCCTAATCCTTAACCTCACACTAACCCTAACCCTAACTCTCAAACTAACCCTAACCCTCACCCTAACCCTATCCCGACACCTCACCCTAACTGTCACCATAAACCTAACCCTAACCCTAACCCTCAAACTAACCCTAACCCTCACCCTAACCCTATCCCGACACCTCACCCTAACTGTCACAATAAACCTAACCCTAACCCTAACCCTCACCCTAACCCTAACCCTCACCCGACCCCTCACCCTCACCCGAACATTCACCCTTACCCTAACCCTCACCCTCACAATAAACATGACCCTAACCCTAACTCTCACTCTAACACTAACCCTAACCCTCAACCTAACCCTAACCCTCATCCTCACACTATACCTCACCCTAACCCTTGCCGTCACCATAACCCTAACCCTAACCCTAACCCTAATTCTCACCCTAACCCTAACTCTAACCCTCACCCGAACCCGAACCCTCACCATAACACTCAACCTAACCCTAAAACTAACCGTAATCCTAAACCTATCCCTCACCCTCAAACTTACCCTAACCCTAACCCTCACCCTCACCCTCACAATAACCCGCACCCTAACCCAACTCTTACCCTAACACTAACCCTAACCCTAACCCTCAACCTAATTCTAACCCTATCCCAAACCCTCACCCTCCCACTAACCCTAACCCTAACATTAACCCTCACCCTAACACTAATCCTCACCCACACCCTAACCAGTTCCCTCAAGCGAACCCTCACACTTCCCCGAACACTCATTCTCACCCTAACTTTCACCCTCACCCTAAACATCACCCAAACTCTAACCCTTACCCTAAACCTAACCCTAACCATCACCCTAACAGTAACCGTCAATCTAACCCTCAACCTCACGCTAATCCTCACCATAACCATAACCCTTAGCTAAGAGAATCCCTCACCCTAACCCTCACACTAAGCCTCTCCTCACCCTAGCCCTCAGGCTAAACTTAACCCTAACCCTAACCCTCTCCCTCACCCTTAACCTCACCCTAACCCATACCCTCATCCTAACACTAATGCTAACCCAATTCCTAATCCTAACTCTCATACACACCCTCACACTAAACCTAACCCTAACACTAATCCTCACCCTCACCCTCACCCTCACCCTCACCGAACGCTCACCATCACCCTAAACATCACCCTAACCCTAACCCTCACCCTAAGCCTAACCCTAACCCTCACCCTAACCCTAACCTCAGCTTAACCCTCACCCTCAACCTAAACTTCACCCTAACCCTAACCCTAAGGTAAATGAAACCCTCACCTCCACCCTCACACTAACCCTCACACACACCCTAGCCCTCACCCTAACCCTAAACCTAACCCTTATCCTCAACCTCCCCCTCAGCCTAAACGTAACCCTAACCATAACGCTAACCCTAACCCTCACCATCACCCAAACCTTCAACCTAACCCTTACCCTCAAACTTTTTTTTTTAATATTATTTTATTTTATTTGAGAACATACTGTACAGAGGGGCTACAATTACATGGGCAGGATAATGCATACATTTCTTACCAAGCATTGCAGCCTCCTCCTTTGTTTACCCTTCACCTCCCTTCCCAGCCTCCCCCCTCCCCCCACCCAATTATATCCCCCTCCCCCCCCACCGACATTGTAAAGCTGGTTTTGACATGACATTTTGTACTTCTCATTGTTGCAACAGGTCCACCTGAGTCCTTAAACGACTTGTTTGCCCCCATCTCCTCCACATGTTATACTGACATCAAATATAGTGAAAGCGAGGGTTACACTGTGGGGGAGGGACATACAAAGCAACAAAGAAATAATCTTATAAATGCGTTAGAAACATATGCATGAAAGAAACGAAAACATTAAAATACATATTTAAGGGTTCATTTTCCTAACATCACATTATCTGACCTTTTCTGCTTGACTCATACCTATACTAGATATTGCAAATAAGGGAAACCATGGGACCTATGCTTCTTTGGGCCTGGCTTACTTCACTTAATATAATTTTTTCCAAGCCTTTCCATTTCCTAACAAATGGGGAAATGTCATTCTTTCTGATGGAGGCATAGAATTCCATTGTGTATATATACCACATTTTCTTGATCCATTCATCTACTGAGGGGCATCTGGGTTGGTTCCGTATCTTAGCTATGGTAAATAATGCTGCAATAAACATAGTTGTGCTGGTAGCTTTAGTGTGGTCTTGTTTGTAAACATTTCTTACCCTCAAACTTACCCTAAAGCTAACCCTCAACCTCACCCTCACCCTCACCCTAATCCTAACCCAAACCCTAACCCTAACCTAACCCTGACCCTCAAACTAACCCTAACCCTCACCCTAACTCTATCCCGACACCTCACACTAACTATCAACCTTTCCCTAACCCTAACCCTAACCCTCACCCTAACCTCAACCGTAAACCTAACCCTCACCCTCACCCTAACTTTCCCTGTCACCCTAACGCTCACCCTCACCCTAAGCCTCAACCACACCCTAACCTTCACCCTCACCCTCACCCTCAACCTAACACTCACCCTTACCCTAACCCTCACCCTCACACTAAACATCACCCAAACCCTGTCACCCTAACACTAACCCTAAACCCAACCCTAACCCTAAACCTCAACCTAACCCTAACCCTCACCCTGACCCTCACCGTAACCCAACCTTAACCCTAACCCTCACTCTAAACCTTACCCTAACCCTAACACTCACCCTAAAACTAACCCTCACCCTAACCTAAACCCTCACACTAAACCTAAACCTAACACTCATCCTCACATTCTACCTCACCGTCACCCTAAACCTAAACCTCATCCTAAAGCTAAACCTAAACCTAAGGCTAACCCTAAAACTCACCCTCAGCCTAACCCTCACCCTAACCTTTACCCTCACCCTAACCCTAACCCTAACGCTCAGACTAAACCTAACCCTAACCCTAACCCTAACCCTAAACCTCACACTAAACCTAACCCTCACCCTAATCCTAATCCTACCATTCAGCCTAACCCTCACCCTAACCCTAACCCAAAACCTAATCCTCAACCTATCCATAAACTTAACCCTAAGCCTAACCTTGACCCTCACCCTAACCCTAATGCTAACCCTAGCCCTCACCCATACCCTAACTCTAACCCTAACCCTTACCCTCACCTTAACCCTAACCCTCATCCTCACCCTAACGCTCACCCTAACACTTACCCACACCCTAAACCTCACCCTAACCCTAACCCTAAAACTAACCCTCACAGTAACCCTCACCCTAAGCCTAAACATAACCCTAAACCTAACCCTCATCCTAACCCTCACCCTAACCCTAACCCTCACCCTCACCCTAAGCCTCACCCTAACTTTTACCCTCAACCTAACCCAAACCCAAAACCTATATCTAACACTCACACTAACCCTAAACCTAACCCTCAGCCTAAACCTTATCCTAACCCTAAACCTAACCCTAACCCTAACCCTAACCCTCACACTCACCCTAAATCTAAACCTAATCCTCACCCTAACCCTCACCCTAACCGTCAGCCTAACCCTCGTCCTAACCCTAACCCTAACCCTCACCCTCACCATAAACCTAACCCTTAACCTCACCCTATCCATAACCCTCACCCTAACCCTCACCCTAACCCTAATCCTCATCCTCACACTATAACTCACCCTAACCCTTACCTTCACCATAACCCTAACCCTAACCCTAACCCTAATTCTCACCCTAACCCTAACCCTAACCCTCACCCTCACCCTCACCGTAACACTCAACTTAACCCTAAACATAACCCTAATCTTAAACCTAACCCTCACCCTCAAACTTACCCTAACCCTAACCCTCACCCTCACCCTCACCCTCACAATAACCCGCACCCTAACCCTAAACCTCACCCTAACACTAACCCTAACCGTAACTCTCAACCTAATTCTAACCCTATATCTAACCCTCACCCTCCCACTAACCCTCACCTTAACACTAATCCTCACCCGAAACCTAATCCTCACCCACACCCTAACCCTCTCCCTCACCGGAACCCTCACCCTTCCTCGAACACTCATCCTCACCCTAACCCTCACCCTCCCCCTAAACATCACCCAAACCCTAACCCTTACCCTAAACCTAACCCTAACCCTCACCCTAAACGTAACCCTAAACCTCATGCTAATCCTCACCATAACCCTAACCCTTACCTAAAAGAATCCCTCACCGTAACCCTCACACTAACCCTCTCCTCACCCTAGCCCTCAGGCTAAACCTAACCCTAAATCTATCCCTCTCCCTCACCCTTAACCTAACCCTAAACCTCTCCCTCACACTTAACCTCACCCTAACCCATACCCTCAGCCTAACACTAACGCTAACCATATTCCTAATCCTAACCCTCATATGCACCCTCACCCTAAACCTAACCCTAACACTAACCCTCACCCTCACCCTCACCGAACGCTCACCCTCACTCTTAACATCACCCTAACCCTACCCCTCACCGTAAGCCTAACACTAACCCTCACCCTAAGCCTAACCGCAGCTTAACCCTCAACCTCAACCTAATCTTCAACCTAACCCTAACCCTTAGGTAAATGAAAATCTCACCTCCACCCTCAAACTAACCCTCAGACTCACCCTAGCCCTCACCCTAACCCTAAATCTAACCCTTACCCTCAACCTTGCCCTCTCTCTACCCCTCAACCTAAACCTAATCCTAAACATAACCCTAACCCTAACCCTCACCATCACCCAAACCTTCAACCTAAACCTTACCCTCAACCTTACACTAACCCTAACCCTCACCCTCACCCTCACCCTCACCCTAATCCTAACCCAAACCCTAACCCTTACCCTAACCACTAAACCTCTCTCTCACCCTCACCCTAATCCAAACCCTAACAATAACCCTAAACCTCACCCTCACCCTAAGCCTCACTATAACACTTACACTCACCCTCACCCTTACTGAAACCCTCACCCTCACCATCACTCTAAACCTAATCCTTACCCTCACCCTACCCCTAACCCTAACCCTAAACCTAACCATCACACTAACCCTAACCATCACCCACACCTTAACCACCACTCTCACCCTCACCCTCACCCTAAAACTTACCCTCACCCTAAACCTAACCCTAACCCTAACCCTAATCCTAATCCTAAACCAAATGCTCACCATACCCCTCTCCCTAACCCTAACTCGAACCCTAACCCTCACACTCATTCTAACCCTAAACCTCACCCGAACAATCAGCCAAGCCCTAAACCTCACCCTCAAAATAAACTTCACCCTAACCCTAACCCTCAACCTAATGCTAACCCTAACCCTCACCCTCACCCTGAACCTCACCCTCACCCTAAACATCACCCTAAACATAAACCTGACCCTAAACCTATCCCTAACCCTCACCCTAAACCTAACCTCAGCTTAACCGTCAACCTCACCCTAATCCTCACCCTAAACCTAACCCTTAACTAACCGAAACCCTCACCCTCAACCTCACCCTAAACCTAACCCTAACCCTAACAATAACAATAACTCTAACCCTAAACCTAACATTAAAACTCACCCTACACCTAATCCTAACCCTAACCCTCACCCTCACCTTCACCCTCATTCTAACCCTCACTTTCAACCTGAGCCTAAACATCACACTAACTCTCACACTAACTCTAACCATCACCCTAACCCTAACACTCACCCTCAGTTTCACCCTCACCCTCAGCCTAACCCTAACCCTAACCCTAACTCTAATCCTAACCATAACCCTCACCCTCACCTTAACCCTAAGCCTAACCCTCATCCTCAACCTCATCCTCACCCGCACCCTCACCCTCACCCTAAATTCACCTCACCCTCACCCTCACCCTCATACTAACCCTCAGCCTCACCCTAAACATCACCCTAACTCTAACCCTCACCCTCACCCTAACCCTAACCCTCACCCTAAACCTAATGCTAACCCTAACCCTCAACCTCAACCTAAACCTCACCCTAACCCTTATCCTCATACTAACCCTAATACTAACCTAACCCTCAAACTAACCCTCACCCTCACCCTAACCCTCTCCCAACACTTCACCCTAACTTGTAAACTAAGCCTAATCCTAACCCTAACCCTCACCCTAACCCTAATCGTAAACCTAACCCTCACCCTCACCCTAACGCTCCCCGTCACCCTAATCCTCACCCTAACCCTAAGGCTCAACCACACCCTACCCCTCACCCTCACCCTCAACCTCACGCTCACCCGAACACTCACACTTACCCTAACCCTCACCCTCACAATAAACATGACCCTAACCCTTACCCTAAGCCTCAACCTAACCCTACCCCTCACCCTGACCCTCACCCTAACCCAACCTTAAACCTAACCATCACTGTAACCCTTACCCTAACCCTAACACTCACCCTAAACCTAATTCTCACCCTAACACTAACCCTCACACTAAACCTAAACCTAACACTCATTCTCACACTCCACCTCACCGTCACCCTAACACTAACACTCATCCTAAACCTAACCCTAAACCTAAGGCTAACCCTAAAACTCACCCTCAGCCTACCCCTCAACCTAACCCTGACCCTCACGCTAACCCCAACCCTAACGCTCACACTAAACCTCACCCTCACCCTAACCCTAACCCTAATCCTCAACCTATCCATAAACTTAACCCTAACCCTAACCCTCACCTTCACCCTAACACAAAAGCTACCCCAACCCTCACCCTCACCCTAACTCTCACTCTAAACCTTACCCTCAACCTAACCCTGACACTCATCCTCACCCTAACTCTCACCCTAACACTTACCCACACCCTAAATCTCACCCTAAACCTAACCCTAAAACTAACCCTCACAGTAAACCTCACCCTAAGCCTAAACATAACCCTAAACCTAAGCCTCATCCTAACCCTCACCCAAACCCTAACCCTCACACTCACCCTAACCCTCACCTTAACTTTTACCCTCAAAGTAACCCAAACCCTAACCCTAAACCTAACACTCACACTAACCCTAAACCTAACCCTCAGCCTAACCCTTATCCTAACCCTAAACCTAACCCTAACCCTAACCCTCACACTCACACTAACCCTAACCCTAACCCTATCACTCAACCTAACCCTCCACCTATACATCTGCCTAACCCTCGTCCTAACCCTAACACTCACCCTCACCCTAAACCGAACCCTTAACCTCACCCTAACCATAAACATCACCCTAAACCTCACCCTAACCCTAACTCTCACCCTCACCCTAACCCTCATCCTAAAACTTACCCTCAACCTAACAATATCCCTAACACTAAACCTAACCCTAAATCTCACCTGAACACTCACCCTCACCCTAATCCTCACTCTCACACTAAACATCACCCTAACCCTAACCCTCAACCTAACACTAACCCTAACCCTCACCCTAACCCTAACCTCACCCTAAACCTAAACCTCACACTAACCCTAACCCTAACACTCACCTTCACCCTAACCCTAACACTAACACTAATCCACATCCTCACCCGAATCCTCACCCTAACCCTATCCATAACCCATACCTAACCGAAAACCTCCCCCTCACCCTCACCCTCATCCTAACCCTCACCCTCACGCTAGCCCTCACCCTAACACTAACCCTCACCCTAACGCTTATCCTAACCCTCACCATCACCCTCACCCTAAACCTAAACCTAACCCTAACCCTCATCCTAACACTATCCTTAACCCTAATTCTAACCCTAAACCTTACAGTCATCCTAACCCTCATCCTAACCTTACCGTCGCCCTAACCCTAACCCTAACCCTCACACTAAACCTAACTCAAACACTAACTCTAATCCTACCCCTCAGCCTAACCTTCACACTAAACCTCAACCTAACCCAAATCCTCACCCTGTCCTTAACCTTAAACCAAACACTCACCCTAACCCTCACCCTCACCTTACCCTAATGCTAACCCTAAACCTGTAACCCTCAAAATAAGCCTTACCCTCACCCTAACCCTAACACTCACCCTCAACCTATCCCTCACCCTAACACTTACCCACACCCTAACCCTCACCCTAACCATAACCCTAAACCTAACCTTCACCCTAATCCTCACCACAACCCTAACCCTCACCCTCACACTAACTCTCACCCTAAACTTTACCCTCACCCTAACCCTTATCCTAACCCTCACACTAACCCTAAACCTAACCCTCAGCCTAACCCTTATCCTAACCCTTATTCAAACCCTAACCATCACCCTAACCCTAACCCTAAGCCTCAAACTAATCCTAACCCTAACCGTCAGCCTAACTTTCATACTAACCCTAATCCTAACACTAACCCTCACCCTAACCCTAACCCTAACCCTCACCTTGACTCTAACCCTCACCTTCACCCTCCCCATCACCCTCAGCCTAACCCTAACTCTAACCTTAAACCTAACCCTAACACTCACCCTCACCCTCATCCTAACACTAACCTTAACCCTAACCCTCACCCTAACCCTCACCCTAAAACTAACACTAACCGTAACCGTCATCCTCACACTAAACCTCAACCTAACCCTTACCCTCACCATAACCCTAAATCTAACCCAGCACTAATCCTCATCCTAACCATCACCCTCACCCACAACCTAACCCTCACCCTCATCCTCACCCTCACCCTCACCCTAACACTCTCCCTAATCCTAATCCTAACCCTAACCCTAACCTTCACCCTCACCCTGAACCTCACCTTCAGCCTAACCCTAGCTCTAACCCTATTTCTAATCTTAACCCTCACCCTGACTCTCTCCCTAAACCTAAACCTCACCCTCAGCCTCACCCTCACACTCACCCTAAATATTACCCTAACCCTAACCCTAACTTTAACCCTAACCCAAACCCTCAACCTAAACCTATACTCAGCTTAACACTCACCATCACCGTAATCCTCACCCTAGCCCTAACCCTTACCTAACTGAAACCCTCACCCTAACCCTCACCCTCACCCTAGACCTCACCCTAAACCTAACCCTAACCCTAACACTCACCCTCAAACTTCCCTTCCCCCTCAGTCTTACCCTAAATCTAACCCTAATCCTAAACCTAACCAACAACCCCACCCTCACTCCAACCCTAAACCTAACACTAACGCTCAGCTTCACACTCAACCTAACCCTAAACCGAAACCTAAAAATAAGCCTCACCCTAACCCTAATCCTAACCCTAATTCTAACCCGAAACCCTAACACTCTCCTGAAACTTCCCCCTCAGTCTTACCCTAAAACTAACCCTAATCCTAAACCTAACCCTCAACGCCAACGTCACTCCAAAGCTAACCCTAAACCTAACGCTAAGCTTCACCCTCAACCTAACCCTAAACCTAAACCTAACAATAAGCCTCAGCCTAACCCTAAACCTAAACCTAAAACTCACCATAACCCTAATCCTAACCCTAAATCTCATCCTCACCCTCACCCTCATTCTAACACTCCTCCTCACCCTGACCATCATCATCAGACTAACCCTCACACTAACCCTAACCCTCACCCTAAATTTAACCCTAACCCTCACCCTTCACTTTCAACCTCACCCTCAGCCTAACCCTAACCCGAACCCTAATCCTAACCTAACGCTCACCCTCACCTTCACCCTAAACATAACCCTAACTCTATCCCTCACCCTCACCCTGACCCTCACCATCACCTTTACCCTCAAACTCACCCTCACACTAACACTCAAGCTCACCCTAAACCGCACCCTAACCCTAACCCTCACCCTAACACTAACCCTAACACTCACCCTAACACTAACCCTCACCCTAACTCTTACCCTAACCGTAAAGCTAACCCTAAACCTCACCCTCACCCTAAACCTCACCCTAAACCTTAACCTCACACTAACCCTAAACTAACCCTAAACCTCGCACTAACCCTAACCCTCAACCTAACCCTATCCTGAAACCTCACCCTAACTCTCACCCTAACCCTAAACCTAACCCTAACTTTCACCCTTACCCTAACTCTAATCCTAACCCTAACCCTCACCCTAACCCTCACAGTAACCCTATCCCTCACCCAAACCCTAACCCTCAACCACACCCTAACCCTCACACTCACCCTAACCCTCACCCTCACCTGAATACTCACCCTCACCCTAACCCTTACCCTCACAATAAACATCACCCTAACCCTAAATCTCACCCTAACCCTAACCCTCACCCTAACCCTAACACTCAACCTAAACCTAACCCTCACCCTGACCCTCACGCTAACCCTAACCCAAAACCTTACCCTAACGCTTACCCTAACCCGAACCCTCACCCTAACAGTAACCATCACACTAACCCTAACAATAACCCTCACCCTCACCCTCACCTTCACCCTCACCCTAACACTAACCCTCATCCTAACCCTAAATGTAAACCTAATGCTAAACCTAAACCTCATCCTCACCCTAAACCTCACTCTAACCCTTACCCTCACCCTAACCCTAACCTTAACCTTCACACTAAACCAAACACTCAACCTAACCCTAAACCTATGCCTCAGCCTAACACACCCTAAACACACAACCTAAACCTAACCCTAAGCCTAATCCTCACCCTATCCATAAACTTAACCATAACACTCACCCTAACCGTCACCCTCACACTAACCCTCATGCTAACCCTAACCCTCACCCTCACCCTAACCCTCACCCTAACCCTTACCCTAACCCTAACCCTAAACCTCATCCTCATCCTAACCCTTAATCTAACCCTTACCTACAACCTAACCCTCAACCTGAGCCTAACCCTAAACCTAACCCTCACCCTAGCACTCACCCTAATCCAAAACATAACCCTAACCCTCACCCTCACCCTCACCCTAACCCTCACCCTCACCCTCACCCTAACTCTAACCCTCATGCACCCTCACCCTCACCCTCACCCTAACCCTCACCAACACCCTAAACCTCAACCTCACCCTAAACCTAACTATAACCCTAACCCTAACCCTCTACCTCCCATTCCCCCTCCCTGTAGGGAGCCGGGGCGAGACTCCGCCCACTCCCTTGCAGCTTTGAGGTAACCACCCCATATTAGACGGTGCTTGGCGGGACGCCTGGGCTTTGCGCGTGTGCGAGCCAGGTAGAGTCCCCAGCCAATCCCATGACACCTAGTGATGGTGAAAGGCAGGCGACCAACAATAGACCGACCCGCGTTCCTATTTCCCTATATAAACGGCTATGTTTCGGGTGCATGCTCTCTCGCGCCCAAGCTCTCCCATCAACTAAAAGGCTCTCCAATAAAGCGTGATCTGAGAAGACTCCTGGTGTGGTGGTCGTTCTTTCTCGCTGGTCGAGTAGAAGGTCGTTACATTACCCTAACCCTAACATTAATGATAACCCTAACACTCAACCCCACCCTCACCCTAGAACTAACCATAATCCTAATGCTAAACCTTGCCCTCACACTCACACTAACCGTAACTGTAACCCTAACAATAACCCTAACCCTAACCCTAAAATTCACCCTAAACCTAATCCTTACCCTAACCCTCACCCTCATTCTAACCCTCACACTCACCTGATCCTCACCATCACGCTAACCCTCACACTAACACTTGCCCTCAACCTAACCCTAACCCTAACCCTCACTCTCAACCTCACCCTCACCCACACCCTCACCCTAATCCATACACTCACACTCACACTCACATTAACCCTCAACCTCACCCTAAACATCACCGTAAACCTAATCCTCACCCTAAACCTAACCCTAACCCTCAACCTAAAACTAACCCTCACCCTAACCCTAACGCTTGCCCTAACTCTCACGGTCACCGTAACCTTCACCCTAACCCTTATCCTCACACTAACCCTAACCCTAACCCTAACCCTTACCCTCACACTAACCCTAAATCTCACCCTAAACCTATACTGACACCTCACCCCAAATCTCACCCTAACCCAAACCTTAACCCTAACACTCACCCTAACCCTAACCCTAAACCTAACCCTCTCCCTCAACTTAACCCTCACCCTCACCCGAACACTCACCCTCACCATATCCCCACTCTTACAATAAACATCACCTTAACCCTTACTCTCACCCTAACACTAACCCTAAACCTCACCCTAGAACTAAAACTCAACCTAACCATAACCCTCACTCTTACCCTCACAGTAACCCAATCCTAACCCTAACGCTCACCCTCACCATCAAACTCACCCTAACACTAACCCTAACCCTCACCCTCACCCTCACCCCAAATCTCACACTCACCCTAAACCGCACCCTAATCCTACCCCTACCCCTCTCCCTAACCCTCACCCTAACCCTAATCCTAACCTTATTCTACCCCTAAACCTAAACCTCACACTAATCCTAAACCTAATGTTAACCCTCAACCAAAACCTAATCCTCACCCACACCCTAACCCGAACCCTCAGCCGAACCCTCACCCTCACCCGAACCCTCAGCCTCACCCTTAACTTCACCTTAAACATCACCCAAACCTTAAACCTCACCCTAACCCTAACCCTAAAACTAACCCTCACCCTAACACTTATCCTCACCCTAACACTAAACCTAAACTTCACCCTCACCCTGACCCTCACACTAGCCGTAATCCTTACCCTAATCCTAACCCTAAACATAACGTTCACCCTCACCCTGACCCTCACCCTCAGCCCAACACTAATGCTACCCCTATTTCTAATCCTAACCCTCACCCTCACCCTCACCCTAATACTAACCCTAACCCTAAGCCTCACCCTCACCCTAATAATCACCCTCACCCTAAACATAAACCTAACCATAACCCTCACCCTAACCGTAACCCTAACCCTCACCCTAAACCTAACCTCAGCTTAACCATCAACCTCAACCTAATCTTCACCCTAACCCTAACCCTTACCTAATCGATACTCTCACCCTCAACTTCACCCTAACCCTCACCCTCACCCTAGCCCTCACCCTAACCCTAACCCTAAACCTCAACCTCAACCTCCCCTTCCCGCTCAGCCTTAACCTAACCCTAACCCCAATCCTAACCCTAATGCTCAACCCCACCCTCATCCTAACCCTAACCCTAACAATAATGCTAACCCTCACCCACACCCTCACCCTCACCCTAAGGCTAACGCTAACAATAAGCCTAATCCTTACCCTAAACCGAACCTTAAAACTCAACTTAACCGTAATCCTAACCCTAAACATCACACTCACCCTCACCCTCATTCTAACCCTCTCCCTCACCCTCACCATCACCATCACACTAACCCTCACACTAACCCTAACACTCATCCTAACCCTAACCCTCATCTTCACTTTCACCCTCACCCTCAGCCTAACCCTAACCCTAACCCTCACCCTAAACCTAACCTCAGCTTAACCATCAACCTCAACCTAATCTTCACCCTAACCCTAACCCTTACCTAATCGATACTCTCACCCTCAACTTCACCCTAACCCTCACCCTCACCCTAGCCCTCACCCTAACCCTAACCCTAAACCTCAACCTCAACCTCCCCTTCCCGCTCAGCCTTAACCTAACCCTAACCCCAATCCTAACCCTAATGCTCAACCCCACCCTCATCCTAACCCTAACCCTAACAATAATGCTAACCCTCACCCACACCCTCACCCTCACCCTAAGGCTAACGCTAACAATAAGCCTAATCCTTACCCTAAACCGAACCTTAAAACTCAACTTAACCGTAATCCTAACCCTAAACATCACACTCACCCTCACCCTCATTCTAACCCTCTCCCTCACCCTCACCATCACCATCACACTAACCCTCACACTAACCCTAACACTCATCCTAACCCTAACCCTCATCTTCACTTTCACCCTCACCCTCAGCCTAACCCTAACCCTAACCATAATCCTAACCCTAAACTTCACCCTCAACCTAATCCTCAGACTAACACTTATCCTCACATTAACCCTAACTCTAACCCTAACCATTACCCTCACACTAACCTTAACCCTCACCCTAACCCTAAACCTACCCATCACCCAAACCCTAACCCTAATCCTAACCCTAACCCTAAACCTTTCCCTAATGCTAACCCTAACAGTAAATCTCACCCTCATTCTAAACATCACTCTAACGCTAATCTTCACCCTAAACATAACCCTAACCCTCAACCTAAACCTACCCCTCAACCGAACCCTCACCTTCCCCTAAACCTCACACTAAGCCTAACCCTCACCCTAAACCTAACCCTCACCCTCAATTTCACCCTCACCCTCAGCCAAACCCTAACCCTAAACCTAATCCTAACCCTAACCCTAACCCTCACCCTCAACCTCACCCTCAAATTCACCCTCAAACTAACCCTCACCCTCATACTCACCCTCACACTAACACTCAACCTCACCTTAAACATCACCCTAACACTAACCCTCAAACTAACCCTAAACCTAACCCTCACTCTACCACTAAACCAAACCCTAAACCTAACGCTAACCCTAAACCTCACCCTCACCCTAACCCTCACCCTAACCCTTATCCTCACACTAACCCTAACCCTAACTCTAACCCTCACCCTAAACCTATCCCTACACCTCAACCTAACTCTCAACCTAACCGAAACCCTAACCCTAAACCTCACCCTGACCCTAGACTTAAACCTAACCCTCACCCTCACCCTAACCCTCTCCGTCACCCTAACACTCATCCTAAACCTAACTCTCAACCACACCCTAACTTTCACCCTCACCTGAACCTTCACCCACACTGGAACACTCACCCTCGCCCTAAACCTCACCCTCACAATAAACATCAGCCTAACCCTATCCCTACACCTCACCGTTACTCTCACCCTTACCCTAAACCTAACCCTAACCTTAAATCTCACCATAACCCTAACCATTAAATCTAAACCTCACCCTCACCCAAACCCTCACCCTAACCCTAACCAAAACCCTCAACCCCACCCTTACCCTCACACTCACCCGAACCCTCACCCTCACCCCAACACTCACGTTCACCCTAAACCTCACCCTCACAATATACATCACCCTAAACCTAACCCTCAGCCTAACCCTAACCCTCACCTTAACTGTAACCCTAATCCTAACACTAATCCTCACCCTCACCCTCACCCTCACCCTAACCCTAACCTTAACCCTCACCCTAAACCTCATTCTAACCCTCACCCTCACCTGAACTGTAATGCTAACCCTACCTTTCACACTCACCCTAACCCTCACCCTAAACCTCACCCTAACCCTTACCCACACCATAACCCTAACCCTAAATCTAAACCTAATCCTCACCTTAACCCTAACCCTCGCCCACACCCTAAACCTCACCATCACACAAACCCTCATCCTCACCCTAACACTCACACTAACCGTAAACCTAACCCTAAACCTAAACCTAACCCTCACACTCACCCTCACCCTCAACCTAACCCTAACCCTAAAACTAAACCTAAACCTCACCCTCACCTTAACACTCACCCTCAAGATAAACATCACCCTAACCGTCACTCTCACCCTAACACTTATCCTCACCCTAAAACTAACCCTAACCTTCACCCTTACCCTGACCCTCACCTTCAGCCTAACCCTAAGCCTAACCTAAGCCTAACCCTCACCCTCACACTCACCCTAACCCTCACACTAATCCTAAGAGTAACCCTAGGACTAACCCTCACCCTCAACCTCAACTTCCCCCTCAGCCTTACCATAACCCTAATCCTAACCCTAACACTCAACCCCACCCTCACCATAACCCTAACCCTAATCCTAATGCTAAACCTTGCCCTCACCCTCTTTGTAACTGTAACGTTAACCCTAACAATAACCCTAACTGTAAACATAACCCTTACCCTAAAACTCACCCTAAACCTAATCTTAAGCCTAACCCTCTCCTTCACCCTCACCCTCGTTCTAAACCTCACCCTCACCTGACACTCACCATCACAGTAACCCTCACACAAACCTTAACCCTCACCCTAACCTTAACCCTAACCCGTACCCTCACTTTCACCCTCACCCTCAGCTTAACCCTAACCCTGATCCTAACCCTAAACCTCCCCCTCCCCCTAAACCTAACCCTAACCCTCACCCTAACACCCTAACCCTCACCCTCAACCTCACCCTCACCCGCACCCTCACCCTAACCCTCACATTCACCCTCAACCTCACTCTCACAATAACCCTCAACCACATCCTAAACATGACCCTAAACCTAACTCTCACCCTAAAGCAAACCCTAACCGAAACCCTAACCCTAACCCTCACACTAACCCTAACATTAACCCTAACCCTCACCCTCACCCTAACATTCACCATAACCCTTATCCTCACACTAACCCTAACCCTAACCCTCACCCTACACCTAAACCTCACCCTAACCCTAACCTGACACGTCACCCTCTCACCCTAACCCAAACCCTAACCTTAACCCTCACCCTAACCCTAACCCTAAACCAAACCCTCATGCTCACGCTAACACTCACCGTCACCCTAACCCTCACCCTAACCCTAATTCTAACCATCACCCTCACCCTAACCCTTATCCTCACCGTAACCTTACTGACCATAACCCTCAAACTAGCCATAACCTTTACCCTAACCCTAACCCTAACCATAACCTTCACTCTCACCCTGACCCTCACCCTCATCCCAAAACGAATGCTAACCCTGTTCCTGATCCTAACCCTCACCCTAACCCTCACCCTCACCCTCACCTTCACCCTAACCATCAACCTAAACCTAAACATCACCCTAACCCTAACCCTCACCCTAACCGTAATCCTAACCCTCACCCTAAACCTAACCTCAGCTTAACCATCACCCTCACCCTAATCCTAAGCCTAACAATAACTCTTACCTAAGAGAAACCCTCACCCTCACCCTCACCCTCACCCTCACAATAACCCTCACCCTCATCCTAACCCTCACCCCAACACTAACCCTAACCCTAACCCTCAACCTATTCTAACCCTATCCCTAACCTTCACCCTCACACTAACGCTAACCCTAACACTAACCCTCACCCTAACCCTAATCCTCACCCACACACTAACCCTCTCCCTCACTGAACCCTCACCCTAACTCACACCCTCACCCTAAACATCACCGAAACCCTAACCCTTACCCTAAACCTAACCCTTATCCTCACCCTAAACGTAACCCTGAACTTAACCCTCAACCTCACGCGAATCCTCACCATAACCGTTACACTTACCTAAAAGAAACCCTCACCCTACACTCACACTAACCCTCTCCCTCACCTTAGCTCTCAGCCTAAACCTATCCCTAGCCCTCACCCTCAACCTCACCCTTAACCTCACCCTAACCCTTACCCTCACCCTAACCCTAACCCTAACACTAATCATAATCCTCACACTAACCATAACACACACCCTAACCCTAAACCTAACCTTAAACCTAAACTTCACGCACACCCTGACCCTTACCCTCAGCCTAAATCTAACCCTAACCCTATTCCTAATCCTAACCCTCACAACCAACCGCACTCTAAACTTAACCCTAACACTAACCCTCACCCTGACCCTCACCTCACCCTTACCTAACGCTCAACCTCACGCTAAACATCACCCTAACCCTAACCTCACCCTAACCCTAAACTCAGTTTAACCCTCATCCTTATCCTAATCTTCACCCTAACCATAACCCTAAGGTAAATGAAACCCTCACCCTCACCCTCTCCCTAACCCTCACCCTCATCCTAGCCCTCGCCCTAACCCTAATGCTAACCCTTACCCTAAACCTCCCCCTCCCCATCCCCCTCAGCCTAAAGGTAACCCTAACCATAACCCTAAAACTAACTCTAACCAATAACCAAACTTTCACCCTAACCCTTACCCTCACCCTTACCCTAACAATAATCCTAACCCTAACACTCACCCAAATCCTAATACTAAAACTAACCCTAATCGAAACGTAACCCTAACACTAACCTTAACCCTCAACCTCAACCTAAAGCAAACCCTAACCCTTACTCTCACCCTCAACCTAAACCTAACCCTAACCATAGCCATAACCATAACCCTCACCCTAACCCTAACACTCACCCTAAGCCTACCACTCTCCCTCACCCTAACCTTAATCCAAACCCTAACAATAACCCTAACCATCACCCTAACCCTCACGCTAACTCTTACACTCACCCTCACCCTTAACGTAAACCTCACCCTCAACATCACCCTAACCCTAACCCTTAACCTCACCCTAACCCTAACTGCAACCCTAAACCTAAACCTCACACTAACCCTAACCTTCACCCACACCCTAACCATCATTCTCACCCTCACCCTCACCCTAAACCTGACTCTCTCCCTAAACCTAAATCTAACCCCAACCCTAATCCTAACCCTCATCGTCACCCAAACAATCAACCTAACCCTAACCCTCACCCTCACAATAAACATCACCCTAACCCTAATCCTCTATCTAACTGTAACGCTAACCCTCACCCTAACCCTAACACTCACACTAAACCTAACCCTAACCCTCACAACAAACCTTACCCTAACCCAAACCCACACCCTAAACCTAGCCCTCATACTTACCCTAAACCTAACCCTCACCCTCACCCTCACCCTCACCCTAATCCTAACCCTAACCTTAATCCTATAACTAACCCTCACCCTCACCCCCACTCTAACCCTAATCTTAATCCTCACACTCACCCTAACCCTAACTGTAAGTCTACCCCTCACTCTAACCCTAACCCTTACTCTCACCCTCACCCTAAACCTACCTCTAACACTAACCTTCACCCTAACACTCAAACTAACACTCACACTACTCCTAACCCTCACTCTAACCTTAACCCTCAACCTAACACTTACTCGAACCCTAACCCTAACCCTAACCCTCACTCTAACTGTAACCCTAAACCTTAACATAATCCTAAACCTAACCCTCACACTCAACCACACCCTAAGCCTAACACTCACCCTCACACTCAACCTAACTCTCACCCTCAACCTAAACATCACCCTAACCCATAACCTCACCCTAAACCTAACCTTAACCCTCACGTTCACTCTAGCCTTCATCCTAAGCCTAATCCTAACAATAACTCACCCTAACACTAATCCTAAGGCAAACCCTCACACTCTTCCTCACCCTCACCCTAACCTTCACCCTCAACCTCACCCTCACCCTAACCCTAACACTAACCCTCACCCTCACCCTAAACCTTTTCCTAACCCTCAACCCTAAAACTAACCCTAACCCTCACCCTCACACAAAACCTCAACCTCAGCCTAACCCCAAACCTAACCCTAAACCTAAACCGAACCCTAACACTCACCCTCTCCTTAAACCTAACCTTAACCCTCACCCACACCCTCACCCTCACCCTAAACCTAAGCCTAATTCTAACCCTCACCCTCACCCAAACCCTCACCCTAACCCTTACCCTCACCCTCAACCTAACCCTCACCCTCACTCTCAACTTAACCCTCACCCTAACCCTCAAACTAACCCTCACCCTCACTCTAAATATCACCCTAACCCTAAACCTCACCCTAACCCTAAACCTAACCCTAACCCTCACCCTAACCCTAATGATAACCCTAAACCTCACCCTCAACCTAACCCTCACCCTAACCTTTATCCTCACACTAACCCTACCTCTAACCCTAACCCTTACCCTCACACTAACCCTAACCCTCACCCTAACCCTAAACCTACCCCTCACACGAACCCTCACCCTAACCCTCACACTAACCCTAAACCTTTTCCTAAATATATCCCTAACAGAAACCCTCAACCTCATAGTAAACATCACCCTAAGGCAAACTCTCACCCTAACCCTAACCGTAAAACTCACCCTAAACTTAAACGTGAACCTAACCCTCACCCTCCCCTAATCCTCACCCTAACCCTCACCCTAAACCTTACCTAAACGAAGCCCTCACTCTCACCCTCCCCCTCAACCTAACCCTCACCCTAAACCTTACCCTCAACCTAAACTTAACCCTAACACTCACCCTAACGCTAAAACTATACCTCAGCCTAACCCTCACCCTAACACTCAGCATAATCCTAACCCTCACCCTAAACCTAACTATAAACCTCACCCTCACCAAAACCCTCACTGTCACCCTAAAACTCAACCTAACCCAAACCTTCACCCACACTCTAATCCTCACCCTCACCCGAACCCTAACCCTCACCCTAACACTAAACCTCACCATAAACATAACCCTAACGCTAACCCTCACCCAAATCCTAACCCTAACCCTCCTCCTAACCCTAACACTCACACTAATCCTCAATCTCAACATAATTCTCACCCTAAAAATAATCCTAACCCTTACCTAACCGAAACCCGCACCCTCACCTCACCTTAACACTCAACCTCACCCTAGCCCTCACCCTAACCCTAATCCCAACCCTATCCTTAACGCTAAGCCTATCCCTTACCCTCAACCTAACCCTAACCCTAACCTTCACCCTAACAGTCACCCTATACCTAACACTAACCCTAACCCTCAACCTCACCCTAACCCTCACCCTAACCCTATCCTTACACCTCACCCTAACTCTCAACCTAACCCTAAACCTAATCCTCACCCTAACCCTAACCCTCGCCCACACGCTAACCCTCACCATCACCCAAACGCTCATCCTCACACTAACACTCAAACTAAACCTAACCCTAACCCTAATCCTAAACCTAACCCTCAACCTCAGACTCTCCCTAAGCCTAACACTCACCCTCACCATAAACATCACCCTAACGCTAACCCTCACGCTAAACCTAACCCTAACCCTCATCCTAAACTTAACCCTCACCCTAACTCTAACCCTATCCCTAACGCTAACGCTACACCTCACCCTCAACCTAACCCTGATGCTCACCCTTATCCTCACATTAACCCAAACACTAACCCTAACCCTCACACTAACCCTAATCCTCACCCAATCCCTAACCCTAACTCTAACCCTCACCGTAACCCTCATTCTCAACCTAAGTCTAATGCTAACCCTAACGCTCATCCTCACCCTAACCCTCACCCTAAACGCTATATTCATCATAACCCTAACCCTCATCCTCACACTAAATCTCACCCTAACCCTTATTCTCACCCTAACCCCCAGACTAACCCTAAACCTAAACCTAATGCTCACCCTAACCATCACCCTAAGCCTCACCCACTTACTCTCACACTAACACTATCCCTGTCCCTAACCCTAACCCTAACTCTCACCAGAACACTCACCCTCAATGTAACTCTCACTCTCACTATAAACATCACCCTAAACCTAACCCTCACCCTAAGCCTATCCCTAACCATCACAGTAACCCTAACCCTCACACTAAGCCTAACCCTCAACCTCACACTCACCCACACTCTCACCCTAACAATACCCTCATCATAACACTCACCCTCACCCTCACCCTCACCCTCACCCTAACCCTAACCATAAACCACACCCTCACCCTAATGCTCACCCTGAACCTGACCCTAAACCTTACCTTACCAAAAATCTCACCCTCACCCTAAAACTCACCATCACCCTAGCCCTCACACTAACACTAACCGTCACCCTAACCCTAACCCTACCCCTCACCCTCACCCTAATCTTAACACTAATCATAACCTTAACACTCATCCTAACCCTAAAACTAAACGTAATGATAACCCTAAACCTCACACTCAACTTAAACCTCAACCTAACCCTTACCGTCACCCTAACCCTAACCCTAACCTCCACACTAAACCTAACACTCACTCTAACCTTAACCCTAACCCTCGGCCTAACCCTCACACAAAACCTAACCCTAACCCTCATCCTCACCCTATCCTTAACCTTAACCCAAACCCTCACTCTAACCCTCACCCTGACCCTAACACTCACAGTAACCCTTACCCTCACACTAACCCTAAACCTATCCGTCGCCCTAACCCTCACCCTAACCCTCACCCTAACCCTAACCCTCACCCTCACCCTAGCTCTCACCCTAACACTAACCCTCACCCTAAACCTAACCCTAACCCTAACCCTCATCTTAACCCTAACACTAACCCTAACCCTTTCCATAAGGCTAACACTAACAGTAACCCTCACCCTCATATTAACATCACTCTAAGGCTAACCCTCACCCAAATCCTAACCCTAACCCACACACTACCCCTAACCCTCAAACTAACACACACACTCCCCTAAACCTCACCCTCAACCTAACCCTTACCCTCACCCTAACCATAACCCTAACCTTCACACTAACCCTCACCCTCACACTAACCCTAAACCTACCCCTCACCCTAACCCTCAACCTAACCCTCAACCTAATCCTAACCCTCAACCTAAACCTAACCATAACCCTCACCCTCACCCTAAACCTTACAGTCACCCTAACACTCAAACTAAACCTAACCCTCACCCACACCCTAATCCTCACCCTCACTCTCACCCTAACCCTCACCCTAACCATTACCCTCACCCTAAACATCACCCTAACCCTAACACTCACCCAAATCCTGACCCTAACCCTCAACCTAACCCTAACACTCACACTAACCCTCAATCTCAACTTAATCCTCACCCTAAAAGTAGCCCTAACCCTTACCTAACCGAAACCCTCACCCTCACACTCACCATCACGCTCACCCTAAACCTCACCCTATCCCTACACCTCACCATAACTCTCATCCTAACACTTACCCTAACCATAAACCTCACCATAACTCAAATCCTAAATCAAATCTCACCCTCACCCTAACCCTCACCTTCACCCTAACCCTAACCCTATCCCTAACTCTCAACCACAACCTAACCCTCACACTCACCCGAACCCTCACACTCACCCTAACACTCACCCTCAACCTAAGCCTCACCCAAACAGTCATCCTAGCCCTCACCCTCACCCTAACTCTAATGCTAACCCTATCTCTCACCCTCACCCTAACCCTCACCCTAAACCTCATCCGAAACCTGAGTCTTACCATAACCCTAACCCTAACTCTAACCCTTATCCTCACCCTCACCCTAACCCTAGCCGACACCCTAACCCACACCATCACCCGAACCCTCGTCCTCACCCTAACACTCACACTAACCCTAACCCTAACTCTAATCCTAAACCGAACACTCACCCTCAAACTCACCCTCAACCTAACCCTAACCCTAACTCTAATCCTAAACCGAACACTCACCCTCAAACTCACCCTCAACCTAACCCTAACCCTAAACCTAAACCTAATCCTCACTCTCACACTCACCCTCACCCTAAAACTCACCCTCACCATAAACATCACCCTAACCCTAACCCTCACCCTAAACCTAAACCTAACCCTTACCCTAAACCTAACCCTCACCCTAACGCTCAACCTATCCCTAACAATAACCCTACACCTCACCCTCACCCTAACCCTCACACTAACCCTAATCCTCACCTGATTCCTAACCCTCACCCTAACCATCTCCCTCACCCTAACTCTAATATGAACCCTACCTCTCACCATCACACTAACCCTCACCCTAAACCATACCCTAAACCTTACCCTCACCCTAACCCGCAAACTAACCTTACATCTAACCCTAACGATCAACCAAACCCTAACCCTTACCCTCACCCTAACCCTAACTCTAACCATAAGCTTAACCCTCACACTAAACCAAAACCTAACCCTCAGCCTAAACCTCATCCAAACCCTAACACTAACCCTAAACCTAAACCGCAACCTAACCTAAACCTCACCCTAAGCCTCAGCCTCAGCTTAACCCTATCCCTAACCCTAATCCTAACCCTAACCCACAACCTCAGATTCATCAAAACTCTAACCATAATATTAATCCTAAACTTCACCCTCACCCTCAAACTAACCCTAACCCAAACTCTCACCCTAACCCTCAGCCTAACCCTAACGCTAACCCTAACACTCACACTCACCCTAAACCTCAGCCTAACCATTTAACTCACCAAAACCCTGACCCTAACCCTAACCCTAATATGCACCCTAACGCTAACCCTCACCCAAACCCTAACACTCAATGTCACCCGAATCCTCAACCGAACCTTTACACTCACCCTAGCCCTAACCCTCACCCTAATCCTATACCTATCCCTCACCCTAACCTTAACCCTAACCCTAACCCTGACCATCACCATCACCCTAACATTCGCCTTCACCCTAAATATCACCCTAAACCTAACCCTCACCATAACACTAACCCTAACACTCACCCTCAACCACACTCTAAAACTCACCCTTAACCTAACTCTAACCCTAACCCTCACCCTCACCTTCAACCTAACCTTAAACCTAACCATAACCCTCACCCTAACCCTAACCCTCACCCTAACCCTAAACCTACCCCTCACCCTAACCCTCACTCTCACCCTAACCCTAACCGTAAAGCTCACGCGAAACCTAAACCTAATCTGCACACTCACCCTAAAGCTCAACGTCACCCTAAAACTCACCCTAACCCTAACCCTCACCCACACCCTAACCCTCACTCTCAACCGAACCCTAACACTCACCATAACCCTAACCCTCACTCTCACCCTAAACAACACCCTAACCCTAACAATAACCCCTACCCTAACCCTCACCCTAACCCTAACCCTCAACCTAACACTCACCTCAACCTAATCTTCACCCTAATCCTAACCCTAACCCTTCCCTAACCGTAAACCTCACCTTCACCCTCACCGTAATCCTCACCCTCACCCTAGCCCTAACCCTTACCCTAGCCCTCACCCAAAACTTACCACTAACCGTAACCCTCACCCTTACCCTAACCCTCACCCTCATCTTAAACAGTTCCCTAACGCTAACCCTCACCCTAACCATACCCTTAGCCCTCACCCCAAGCCTAACCCTCACCCTCACCATAAGGATAACCCTACCCAAACCCTAACCCTAACCCTCACACTAACCTTTAACCATACACTAAACTTAACTCTATCCCTAACCCTAACCCTCAACACTAAACGTAACCCTCACCCTAACACTAACCCTAACCCTCACCCTAATCCTCACCCTAACCCTAACCATAAACCTAACCCTAACACACACCCTAAACCTAACCATAACCCTCACCCTCAACCTAACCCTCACCTACACCCTAACCCTCACCCTAACCCTAACCCGAACCCTCACTCTAACCCTCACCCTCACGGGAACCAGAACACTATCCCTCAGCCTCACCCTAAACATCACCCTAACCCTAACCCTCACTCTAACAATAACCCTAACCCACACCCTAACCGTTACCCTCAACCTAACCCTCACCCTTACCCTCACCATCACTATCACCCTAACCCTAACCTTAAACCTCAGACTCACTCTCATCCTAACCCTAACTCTAACCCTCACCCTAACCCTCACCCTAACCCTAACCATAAGCCTAACCTTCACCCTAAACTTCACCCTAACCTTAACGCTAACCCTAACACTTACCCTCACCCTAAACATCACCCTAACCCTTAAACTCAACCTAACCCTAACCATAACTCTCACAATAACCCTAACCCTACCCGTCACCCTAACCCTCACCACAACCCTAACCCTAACCCTCACCTTAAACCTAACCCTAACACTCACCCTCACCCAAACCCTCTGCCTCAACCTGAACTTCCCCCTCCTCCTAAACCTCAACCTAAACCTAACCCTCACCAAAACCCTAACCCTAACACTCACCCTTACCCTGACCCTCACACTAAGCCTCTGCCTCAACCTAATCCTCACCCTAAGAATAACCCTAACCCTTACCTAAATGAAACCCTCACCCTCAACCTAAACCTCAGCCTCACACTCACCCTCACCCTAAACCTAAACCTAACCTTAACCCTAAAACTCCCCCTCAACCTCCCCTCCCCCGCACCCTAACCCTAACCATAACAGTAATACTAAACCTAACCCTCACCCCTACACTCACCCT
Source organism: Dipodomys merriami (assembly GCF_024711535.1). Classification (NCBI taxonomy): domain Eukaryota; kingdom Metazoa; phylum Chordata; class Mammalia; order Rodentia; family Heteromyidae; genus Dipodomys; species Dipodomys merriami. The sequence continues at coordinate 2,248,856 of NW_027202482.1, read as the reverse complement.
AAACCTAACCCTAAACTTAAAGCTAAGCCTCACCCTCACCCTAAACCTAACCCTCACACTAAACCTCACCCTAACCCTAACCCTAATACTAACCCTCACCCTAAACCTAACCCTTAGCCCTGCCCTCACCCTCAACCTCAATCTCACCATAACACTCACCCTCACCCTAAACATGACCCAAATCCAAACTCACACCCTAAACCTAACGCTAACCCTCACCCTCACCTTAACCCTCAAACTAAACCAAAACCTCATCCTAATCCTCACCATAACACTAACCCTAACCCTTACCTAACAGAAACCCTCACCCTCACCATAAACCTCACCCTCACCCAAGCCCTCACCCTAACCTTAACCCTCACCATAACCCTAACACTAACCCTCACTCTCAACCTTACCCAAACCCTAAACCTAACGCTAACCCTCACCCTCACCCTAACCCTCAAACTAAACCAAAACCTCATCCTAATCCTCACCATAACACTAACCCTAACCCTTACCTAACAGAAACCCTCACCCTCACCATAAACCTCACCCTCACCCAAGCCCTCACCCTAACCTTAACCCTCACCATAACCTAACACTAACCCTCACTCTCAACCTTACCCAAACCCTAAACCTAACGCTAACCCTCACCCTCACCCTAACCCTCAAACTAAACCAAAACCTCATCCTAATCCTCACCATAACACTAACCCTAATCCTTACCTAACAGAAACCCTCACGCTCACCATAAACCTCGCCCTCACCCTAGCCCTCAACCTAACCCTAACCCTCAAAATAAACCTAACCCTAACCCTCACCCTCTCCTTCAACCTAAAACTCACCCTAACCCTAAACCTCACCCTAACCCTCACCTTAGCCCTAACCCTAAGCCACACCCTAAACCTCACGCTCACCCTCACACTCACCCTCAACCGAACCCTAACCAGAACCCTAACACTCAGCCTCATCCTAAACTTCAACCTAAACCTCACCCTCACTCTAACCCTAACCCTAACCCTCACCCTAACCGTAACCCTCAACCTAAACCACACCCTCACTCTAGCCATCACCATAACTCTAAACCTAAACCTAACCCTAAACCTCATCCTCCTTCTATGTCTCCCCCTCAGCCTAACCATAATCCTAATCCTAAACTTACCCCTCACCCCCACCATCACCCTAAACCTAACCCTAACCCTAACGTCAACCCTCAACCTAACCTTCACCCTAACCCTAACCCTAACCCTAACAATAACCCTACCCTAAATCTAACCTGAATCCTAACCCTAACCCTTACCCTAACCATAACCCTAACCCTAAAACTCACCGTAATCCTAATCCTAACCGTAACCCTCACCCTAACACTAACCCTCACTCTAATTATCACCCTAACCCTCACCCTAAACCTAACCCTAACCCTAACCATCAACCTAAACATAACCCTAACGCTCACCCTCAACATAACCCTCACCCTAACCCTAACACTCATATTAATCCTCACCCTAACCCTAACACTAATCCCAACCCTAAGGCTAATCCTAACTTCACGCTCAACCTAACACTCACCCCAACCCTTATCCTCATACTAATCCTAATCCTAAACCTAACCGTAACCCTCACACTAACCCTAAACCTCACCCTAACACTAACCCGAACCCTCACACTAACCCTAACCCTAACCCTAAACCTAACCCTAAACCTAATCCTCACCCGAACCCGAACCCGAACCCTCACATTAAACTTCAACCTCATGCTAAACATCATCCTAACACTAACCCTCACCCTAATCCTAACCCTCACCATCACACTTAACCTAATCCTCAACCTAACCCTCAACCTCCCCCTAATCCTCACCTTTACCATTACCCTAAAACTTACCTAACAGAAACACTCACCCTCACACTCACCTTAACCCTCTGCTCACCCTAGCCCTCACCTTAACCTTAACCCTCACCCTAACACTAATAATAACCCTCACCCTCACCATAAACCTAACCCTAACCCTACCCTCACACTAACCCTCACCCTAACCTAAAACTAATTTTCACCTTAATCCTCACCCTTATCCTTACCCTATCCCTAACCCTCATCCTAACCCTAACCCTTACCCTAACCCTAACCCTCACCCTAAGATTAATCCTAGCCCTAACTCTAACCCTCACCATCACCCTAATCCTAACCCTAAACCTCACTCTCAACCTCACCCTCAGCCTAACACTAACACTAAACATAACCCTCACCCTAACCCTCCCCCTAACCCTAACAATAACCTTCACCCTCACCCTCACCCTCATGCTAACCCTCACCCTAACCCTTAACCTCAGCCTAATCCTAACTCTAACCCTAACCCTAACACTCACCCTAAACCTAACCCTCACGCTCAGGCTCATCCTAAACCTAACACTAACCCTAACCTTCAGCCTAACTCTAAAGCTAACATTAACCCTATCCCTAATCCTAACCCTAAACCTCACCTTATCCATAATCCTAACCCTAAACCTCACCCTAAACCCAGCCCTAACCCTAACCCTCACACTTACCATAACCCTAATCCTCACCCTCACCATAAACCTAACCCTAACCCAAACTCTCACACTAAACCAATCCCTCACCCTTACCCTAACCCTCACCGTAACCCTAACTCTAATCCTCACCCTCACCCTAATCCTAATACTAAACCTTAACCTCACCCTCGCCCTTACCCTCAAACTAACGCTAAACCTCACCCTAACCCTAACCCTCACCCTAATCCTCACCCTAACGCTAATACTTACCCTCACATACCCTCACCCTAAACCTAACCCTAACCCTCACACTAACCCTAACACACACCCTAACCCCAACCCTCACCCTAACCCTAACCCTCATTCTGAACCTAACCCTAAACCTCACCCTAACCTTAAACCTAACTCTCACCCTAACTCTCACCCTAACTCTCAACCTAACCCTCACCCTATCCCTATCCCTAACCCTAACACTAACCCAAACCCTAGGCCTCACCCTAACCCTAAATCTAAACCTCAGCCTCACAAATAGACTAACCCTCACCTTAACCAGAACTCTCAGCCTCACCCTAACACTCACCTTCACCCTAAAGCTCACCGTAACCCTAACCCTCAGCCTAACCCTAACCCTAACCCTCACCCTGACCCAAACCCTCACCCTAACCCTCACCGTCACCTTAATCCTCACCCTAACTCTACCTAACCCAAACCCTCACCCTCACCCTAAACTTCACCCTCACCCTAGCCGTCACCCTAACCCTATCCCTAAACTTAACCCTTAAACTAAACCTAATCCTCACCCTAAACCTGACTCTCACCCTAACCCTCACCCTAACCCTTACCCTCACCCTAACCATAACCCTAACCCTAAAATTCACCCTAACCCTCAACCTAACCCTAATGCTAACCCAAACCCTCGCCCTTACCTTAAACCTCAACCTAAACCTTACCCTCACCCTAACCCTAAAGCTAACCCTAATCCTCCCACTAATCCTAACCCTCACCCTAAACGTAACCCTAACCCTCACCGTCACCCTAACCCTCACCCTAACATTAACCATCACCCACACCCTAAACCTAACCATCACCCACACCCTAACCCTCACCCAAAACTTCACCCTCACCTATCCCTCACTCTCACCCTAACCCTCTCCCTGACCTTAAGCCTCACCCTAACACTCACCTAATGCTCACCCTAAACATAACCATAACATTTACCTAACCGAAACTCTCACACTGACCGTCACCCTAAAACCCACCCTCACCCTATACATAACCCTAACCATACCCCTCACCCTAACCCTCACCCTAACACGAACCCTAACCCACACCCTCACCCTAACCCTCACCATCACCCTAACACTCACCCTAGCACTAAGACTCACCCACAACCTAACCTCACCCAAAATCTAATCCTCTCCCAAACCCTAGCCCTCACACTAACCCTCACCCTCACATTAACCCTAACCCTCACCCTAACCCTCACCCTAACCCTAACACTATCCCTAACCCTCACCCTTTCCCTAACCCTCACCCTAACCCTTAACCTCACCCTAACCCTCACACTAACCCTAACCCTTAACCTAACACTACCCCTCCCCCTATCTCTCCCCCTCACACAAACCCTAACGCTTAGGGTTAGCCTCACCCTAACCCTCATCCTCACCCTAACCCTTACCCTCACCCAAACCCTCACACTCACGCTAACACTCACCCTCACCCAAAACATCAACCTAAGCCTAACCCTCACCCTAACCCTATCCCTAACCCTCACCCTAAACCTAACCCTCCCTCTAACACTCAAACTCAACCTAATCCTCACTCTAACCATAACCCTAACCCTTACCTAACCCAAACCCTCACCCTCACCCTAACCCAAACCCTCAACATAGCACTCACCCTAACCCTAACCCTAACCCTATCCCTATCCATATACTCACCCTCACCCTCAGCCTACCGCTAACCCTAAACCTAATCGTAACCCTCAACTTCACCATCAACCTCACCCTCACCCTAACCCTAGCCCTAACCCTCACCTTAACACTCACCCTAAGCCTTAACCTAACCCTAATCCTCACCCTCACCGTCACACTAACACTCACCCTAACCTTAACCCTCACCCATAACTTAAACCTCACCAGAACCTTCAGCCTCAGCCTAAACCTCACACTCAGCCTAACTCTCAACCTCACCCTATCCCTAACCCTCACCCTAACCCTAACCCTAACCCTAACCTTCACTCTAACAATAACCCTAGCCCTCACCCTAACCCTAAGCCTAACCCTAACAGTCACCCTAATCCTAACGCTAACCATAAACCTCACCCTAATCCTAACCCTAACCCTAACCCTTACCCTCACCCTAATCCTAATCCTAATCCGAAACCTAACCCTCAAACTAACCCTAACCCTCACTTTAACCAAAACCCTACGCCTAACGCTAACCTTCAACCTATCCCTAACCCTAACCCTAACCCTAACCCTATCCCTTACCTAACCGAAACCCTCATGCTCACCCTCACCCTAACCCTAACTCTCACCCTAACCCTAACACTTACCTTCACCCTAACCCTCACCCAAACGCTAATCCTCTCGCTAAACCCTAAACCTAAACCTTACATTACCGAAACCCTCACCCTCACCCACACCTTCAACCTAACCCTAACCCTAACCCTCACCCTCACCCTAACACTCACAATAAACCTTACCCTCACAGTAACCCTAAACCTAACCCTAATGCTAACACTCATACTAACCCTATCACTCACCCTAACCCTAAACCTAATCCTAAAGGACACCCTATCCCTCACCCTAACCCTAACCCTAACCCTAACCCTCAGCCTAACCCTAACTCTCACCCTCAATATAACCGGAAACCTAACCCTAAACCTCACCCTAACTCTAAACCTAACCCTCATCCTCACCCTAACACTCACACTCATCCTAACCCTAACACTAACCCTAACCCTCACACTAACCCTAAACCTCACACTACCCCTTACCCTACCCCTGACCCTAACCCTCAACATAAACCGAACCCTAATCCTAACCCTCATCCTAACCCTAAGCCTCACGCTCACCCTCAACCTCACCCTCACCCTCACCAGCACCCTAACCCTCACTTTAAACCTTACCCTCACCCGACCCTAACAATAACACTAATGCAAACCCTCACCCTAAACCTAATACTCACCCAAACCCTAAGCCAACACTAACCCTAACCCTCAACCTAAACCTCACCCTAACCCTAATACTATCCGTAACCCTCACCCTCACCCTAACACTCACCCTAACACTTACCATCACCCTAACCCTCACCCTCACCCGAACCCTTTCCCTAACCCTAAACCTACCCTAACCCTCACCCTCACCCTAACCCTAAAATTTACCTCACCCTAACCCTAACCCTAACCCTCACCACAACACTCATCTAACCCTAACCCTAACCCTAACACTCATCGTAACAATAAGCCTAACCCTAATCCTCTCCCTCACCCTCAAACTCAGCCTAAACCTAATCCTCACCCTACCCCTTACCCTCACCCTACCATAACCTTAACCTTAACCTTAACCCTCGACCTAACCCTAACTCTAAACCTAACCCTAACCCTAACCCTCACCGTTAAACTAACCCTAACCCTAATTGTAACCATCACCCTACCCTAGACACTAAAATCAACCCTAACCCTAAATCTCACCCTCAACCTAACACTCACCCTAAACCTTACACTCGCCCTATCCATAACCCACACCCTAACCCTCACCCTAATCCTAACCCAAACACTAACTCTCACACTCACCCTAAGCATAACCCTAACCCTAACCCTCATCCTAACCCTCAACCTAACCCTAACGCTATACCCAAACCTCACCCTCACCCTAAACCTCGCCCTAAACATTACGCTCACCCTAACCCCAATGCTAACCCTAACCCTCAGGCTAACCCTAACCCTAATCCTCACCCTCAACATGAATCTAACCCTAACCTAACCCTCACAATAAACCTAACCCTCAACCTAACCCTAACCTTCAGACTAAACAGAACCCTCAGGCTCAACCTAACCCTACTCCTCAGCCTAACACTCACCCTAACCCTAAACCTCAACCTAACCCTAACCCTAACCCTCACCCTCACCCTCACCCTAAGCCTCTTCCTAACCCTAAGCCTAACCTTAACACTCACCCTAACCCTATCCCTCACCCTAACCCTAACACTCAACCTAACCCTCACCCTAAACCTAACCTTAACTCTCACCTTAACCCTCACCCTTAACCTAACCCTAAACCTAACAGTCACCCTCACACCCACTTTAAACGTCAGCCTAAACCTAACCCTAACCCTAACACTAACTGAAAACCTCACACTAAACCTAACCCTCACCCCTACCCTAAACCAAACCCTAACCCTCATACTAAATGTAACCCTCACAATAACCCTAATCCTACAGCTCAGCCTACCCCTAACCCGAACACTAACCATAACCTTAAGCCTAACCCTATCCCTAACCCTAACTGTAAACCTCACCCTAACCCTAGCCCTCACAATAACACTGACCGTAAACCTAACCCTAACCTCACACGAAACATAACCCTCACCCTAACCCTAACCCTAATATTAACCATAACTCTCACCCTAACCCTCACCTTAACACTAACCCTAACCCTCACCATCACGCTAACCCTCACCCTAAACCATATCATCACCCTAACCCTCACCCTTAATCTTACCATCATCCTACCCTAACCCTAACACTAACCCTCACGCTCACCCTAACCCTAACACTCACCCAAAACATAACCCTAACACTAACCCTAACCCTCAACCTAAACCTCACCCTAACCCTAACCTTAAACATAAACCTCACACTACCCCTCACCCTAAACCTAATCCTAACCCTAAATCACACCCTAACCCTAATATAAACCCTAACACTTACCCTCACCCTAACCCTCACCCTCTTCCTAACCCTAACCCTAAACCTAACCCTCACCCTTACACTCACCCTAAACCTACTCCTAAACCTCACCTTCACCCTAACCCTCTCCCTAACCCTAACCCTAACCCTAACCCTCACCCTCAGCCTCAACCTCAACCTAACCCTAACCCTACCCCTCACCCTAACCCTCATCCTAACCCTAACCCTAACCCTAACACTCATCGTAAACCTAACACTAACCCTAATCCTCAACCTCACCCTCAGCCTAAACCTAATCCTTACCCTACCCCATACCCTCACCCTACCCTACCCAAAACGTAACCCTAACCCTCACTATAACCCTAACACTCACCTTAACTGTAAATCTAACACTAACCCTTACCCTCACCCTAAAACTAACCTTAACCCTAACTGTAACCATCAACCTACCCCTCACCCTAAACCTAACCCTAACCCTAAATCTCACCCTCACCCTAACACTCACCCTAACCGTTATCCTCGCCCTAACGATCACCCGCACCCTAACCCTCACCATAAACCTAACCCAAACCCTAAATCTCACCCTCACCCTAACTATAACCTAACCCTAACATTCATCCTAACCCTCAAGCTAACCCTAAAGATAACCGAAAACCTCACCTTCACCCACACCCTAACCATAACCCTAACCATCATCCTAACCTTCACCCTACTCTAACCCTAACCCTAAACCTAACCCTCACCTTAACCCTAATACTCACCCTAACTGTAAACCTAACACTAACCCTAACCCTCACCCTAAAACTAACCTTAACTCTAACTATAACCATTGCCCTACCCCTCACCCTAAACCTAACCCTAAACCTAAATCTCACCCTCATGCTAAAACTCATCCTAACCATTACCCTCGCCCTAACCATCACCCTCACCCTAACCCTCACCCTAAACCTAAACAAAACCCTAACCCTCCCCCTCACACTAACCATACCCCTAACCCTAACCCTCATCCAAAACCTCAACCTAACACTAACGCTAACCCAAAACCTCACACTCACCCTAAACCTCACTCTAAACTTTACTCTCACCGTAACACTAACCCTAACCCTCACACTAATCCTAACCCTCACCCTAACCCTAACCATATCCCTCACCCTAACCCTCACCCTAACACGAACATTAACCCTAACCCTCACCCTAAACATAACCCTAACCCAACCACTCACCCTAACCCTCACAGTCACCCTAAACCTCACCCTAACCCTAACTTTCACCCACATCCTAACCCTCACCTTAACCCTAAACCTAAACCTGACCCTAACCGTAAACCTAAACATAACCCTCACCCTCACCCTAACCCTAATCCTCACCCTCACCCTAACTCTTACCCTAACCCTAACCCTCACACTAAATCAATCCCTCACATTTACCCTAACCCTCAACCTCACCCTAACCCTAACACTAATCTTCACCCTCACCCTCACACTTACACTCACACTAAGCCCAACTCTCAACCTATCCCGTAACCTAAACCTCACCATCAACCTCACCCTCAGCCTAACCCTAACACTGACCCTAATCTTAACCCTAACTTTAACCCTCAACCTCACCCTAACCCTCAAACTCACTCTCACCATCATCCTAACACTAACCCTAATCCTAACCCTCACCCTCACCCTAACCCTCACCCTAAACTTAACATTAACCCTCACCCTCACCCTAAACCTATTCCTTACACTAACCCTATCAGTAACCCTCATCCCCACACTCAAACTTACCTTCACCCTAATCCTAACCCTAACACTAATCCTAACCCTAGCCCTCACCCTCAGGCTCACCCTAACCCTAACCCTAACCCTAAGCCTCATCTTAACTCTAAAGCTAACAATGACCATATCCCTAATATTAACCCTAAATCTAACGCTAACCCTAAACCTGACCCTAACCCTCAAACTAACCCCAACAATAACCGTAACCCTCACGCTAACCCTAATTCTAATCCGCACCCTCAACCTAAACCTAACCCTAACCCTAAACCTCACACTAAACCTAACCCTCACCCTTACCCTAACCCTCACCTTAACCCTAACCCTAACCCTCACCCTCACCCTCACCCTAATCCTCACCCTAAACCATACACTCAACCTCACACTTACCCTCAAACTAACCCTAAAACTCAACCTAACCCTAACCCTAACCCTCACCATCACCCTCCCTCTAAGCCTAAGCCTAAGCCCAAGACTAACCCTAACCCTCACCCTAACCCTAACCCTCACCCTAACCCAAACCCTCACCGTAACACTTACCCTCACATTAACCCTCACCCTAACCTAACCTTAACACTCACCTTAACCCTCACCCTTAACCTAACCCTAACCCTAACCCTCACCCTAACGCTTACCGTAAACGTCAACCTAAACCTAACCCTAACCCTATCCCTAACCGAAACCCTTACACTAAACCTAACCCTCACCCTAACCCTAAACCTAACACTAACCCTCAAACTAAATGTAACCCTCACAATAACCCTAATCCTACCCCTCAACCTAAGCCTCACCCTAACCCAAACCGTAACCTTAAGCCTCACACTATAACTAACACTAACCCTCACACTAACCCTCACCCTAGCCCTCACCCTAACACTTACCCTAACCCTAACTCTCACCCTAACCCTCATCCTAACCTAACCCTAACCCTGACACTCACCCTAACCCTAAACCAAACCCTAACACTCACCCTCAACCTCACCCTCAACCTAACACTTACCCCCACCCTAAAACTTACATTCACCCTAACCTAACCCTACCCTAACCCTAACTCTCACACCTATCCCTAACACTCACCCAAAACCTAACCCTCACACTAAACCTAACCCTCACACTAACCTTCACCCTAACACTAAACATAACCCTAACCCTAACCCTAACACTCACCCAAAACTTAACCCTAACTCTAAACCTAACCCTCATTCTAACCTTTACACTCACCCTAATGCTCACCCTAACCTTTACCCTAACATTAACCGTCACCCTGAACCAAACCCTCACCCTAAACCTCACCGTCAACCTATTCCTCATCCTAAACCTAACCATAAAATTTTCCTAAACTAAACCCTCACCCTCACCCTCACCCTAAAAACCGCCTTCACCCTATCAATAACCCTAACAATACCCCTCACCCTAACCCTCACACTAACACAAACTCTAACCCAAACCCTCGCCCTAACCCTCACCGCCACTCTAACCCTCACCCTAACCCTAAGACTCACCCACAACCTAACGCTCACCCTAACCCTAAGACTCACCCAAAACCTAACCCTCACCCAAAATCTCACCGTCACCCTAACCCTAGACCTCAACCTAACTCTAAACCTAACCTTAACCCTAACCCTAAACCTAACCCTCACCCTCACCCTAACCCTAACCCTAAACTTCACCCTAACACTAACCCTCACCCTTACCCTAAGCCTAAGCCTAACACTAACCCAAAAACTAATCCTAAGCCTAGCCCTCACGCTCACCCTCACTCTAAACCTAACCCTAAACCTCAACCTCACACTCACCCTAAACCTAACCCTGAACCTAACACTCACCTTAACCCTAACCCTAACCCTAACGCTAACACTCACCATAAACCTAACCCTAATCCTCACCCTAACCTTCCCCCTAACCCTAACGCAAACCTAAACCTCACCCTCAACCTAACACTGACCCTAACCCTTACCCTCACCCTAATCCTAAACCTATTCCTAAATCTAACCCTCACACTAACCCTAAACCTCACCCTAACAATAACCCTTCCCCTCACGCTAACACTCAACCTGTCCCTAACCCTAACCCTAACCCTAACCCTATCCCTTCCCTAAACGAAACCCTCATGCTCACCCTCACCCTAACCCTAACCCTCACCCTTACCCTAACACTTACCCTCACCCTACACATCACCCTCTCTAACCCTCACCCTAATCCTAAACCTAAACCTTACACTAACCCTAACCCTCACCCTAAATTTCACCCTCACCCTAATCCTCACCCTAACAATAACCCTAATCCTAACTCTCATCCTCACACTCACCGTAAGCCTAAACCTAACCCTAACCCTAACCCTCACCCTCACACTAACCCTAACCCTAACTGTTACCCTAAACCTCACCTTCACCCTCACCCTAACCCTTACCCTAACCCTAACCCTAACCCTCAAACTAACCCGAACCCTAACCCTCACCCTAAAACTCATCCTAAGCCTAACACTCACCCTAGACCTCACCCTAACGTTAACACTAATCCTAACCCTCCCCCTCAACCTAACCCTCAGCCTAATAATTACCCTCACCCTCGCCTTAACCTTAACCCTCACAATATCCCTAACCCTCATCCTAAACCTAACCCTCACCATAACCCTAACCCTACCCTTCACCGTAACCCTAACCCTAACCCTAACGCTAACCCTCACCCTAACCCTCACCCTCACACTAACCCTCATTCTCAACCTAACCCTCACCCTAACCCTAACCCTCACCCACACTCTAACCCTCATCTTCACCCGAACTCTCACTCTCATGCTAACGCTCACCCTCACCCTAAACATCAACCAACCCTAACTCTCAGCCTAACCCAAACGCTAACACTCACTCTAACCCAAAATCTCACCCTAACCCTCATTCTCACGCTAACCCACACCCTAACCCACACTCTAACACTTACCCTCACCCTAACCCTCACACTAACCCTAAACCTAACTCTCTCCCTCACCCTCACCCTTACACTACCCCTTACTCTAACCCTCACCCTCACCCTCACAATCACTCTAAAACTAACCCCACTCTAAGCCTCACACTAATCCTCTCCCTCACCCTAACCCTATCCCTCACCCTCACCCTCACCCTAACCCTAACCCTAAACCTCACCCTAAGCCTAAACCTAATCCTATCCCTCTCCCTCACCCTCACCCTCAGCTTAACACTAACCCTAACCCAAACCCTCACCCTCACTCTCACCCTAACCCTAACCCAAACCCTAACCCTAACCCTAACGCTATCCCTCACCCACACCCTATCCCATACCATTTCCTGAACACTCACCATCACTTTAAACCCCACACTCACCCTAAACATCATCCTAAGTCTAACCCTCACCCTAACCCTAATTCTAACCCTCACCCTTATCCTAAGCCTCAACCTCACCCTCACCTTAAGCCTAAACCTAATCCTAAGACTAACCCTAAACGTAACCCTCACTCTCACCCTCATCCGAACCTTAACCCTAACGCTAACCCTAACGCTCACCCTCAACCTCACCCTAACCCTAACCCTAACCCTCACCCTATCCCTCACCCTCACCCTAACCCTATCCCTCACACTCTCCCGCACCCTGACCCTAACTCTAACACTAAACCTAACCCTAACCCTAACCCTTAGCCTAACCCTAACTCGAACCTTAACCCTCACCCTCAACATAATCCTAAACCTAACCCTAACCATCAACCTCAACCTCACCCTCACCCTCACCCTAACCCTAACCCTAACTCTTACCCTAACCCTCACACTCACCCTCAGCCTAACCCTTACCCTAACCCTAACCCTAAACATCACACTAACACTAACCCTCACCCTAAACATAACCCTCACCATAACCCTAACCCTACCCCTCACACTAACCCTAACCCTAATGCTAAACCTCACCCTAACCCTCACCCTCATACTAACACTCATTCTCAACGGAACCCTCACCCTAACCCTATCCCTCACCCACACCCTAACCCTCATCTTCACCCGAACTGTCGCTCTCACCCTAAAGCTCACCCTCACCCTAAATATCACCCTAAACCTGACTCTCAGCCAAACCAGAACCCTAACACTCATTCTAACCCAAAACCTCACACTAACCCTCATTCTCCCCGTAACACACACCCTAACCCTCACCCTGAAACTTACCCTCACCCTAACCCTCACACTAACCCTGAACCTAACTCTCACCCTCACATTCACCCTTACATTAACCTTACCCTAACCCTAACCCTCACCCTCACAATCACCCTAAAATTAACCCCACTCTGTCCCTCACCCTAACCCTCACCCTCACCCTCATCCTCACCCTAACCCTAACCCTAACCCTAACTCTCACCCTCATCCTAATCCTAACCCTAAATCTTACCCTAACCCTCACCCTAAAACGTATCCTCACGCTAACCCCAACTCTCACACCACCCCTAAACCTAAACCTCACCCTGCACCTCATTCAAACCCTAACACTAGCCCTAACCATCACCCTAAAATTCACCCTCACCCTTACCCTCAACATAACCCTCATCCACACTCTAACACTAACCCTAACAATAAACATCACTCTAACCCTCACCCTAACCTTAACCCTAATCCTAAACCTATTCCTTACCCTCACCCTGAACATAATCCTAACTCTAAATCTAACCCTAACCCTAACCCTCACCCTAAACCTAACCCTAACCTTCACCCTGAACCTAACTCTAAACCTCAACGTATCCCTCAACCTAACCCAAACTCTAACCTACCCCTCAACCTCACCCAAACCATAAACCTAACCCTCACCCTAACCCTCATCCTAACTTTAACCTTAACCCTAATACTCACCCTAACACTAACCCTAACCATAACACTCATCCTCACCCGAATCCTCACCCTCACAGTAACCCTAACCCTAACCCTAACCCTCACCTTAGGCCTCACTCTAAGCCTAACCCTCAACCTAACACTTACCCTCACCCTAACCCTCACCCTAATCCGAACCCTAATGCTAACCCTAACCTTAAACATCACCCTAACCCTCACCCTAACCCTAACCCTTACCCTCACCCTAACCCTAACACTAAACCTCACCATAACTCTCACCCTAACCCTACTGCTCAGCTTAACACTCACCCTAACCCTATTCCTCACCCTCAAACTCACCCTAAAACTTACACTAACCCTAACCCTAACGCTCACCCTAAAACTTATCTTCACCCTAACTCTAACCCTCACCCTAACCCTAACCCTCACCCTCACCCAAACCCTCACCCTCAACCTAGGCTTCACCCTAAGCCTAACCCTAACACACACCCTAAACCTCACCCTCACCCTAACCCTAAACATCACTGTAACCCTCACCCTAACCATAACCCTAATCCTAAACCTATTCCTCAACCTCATCCTCACCCTAAACTTAACTCTAACTCTCACCCTAACACTAACCCTCACCCTAAACCTAACTCTAACCTTCACCCTCACCCTAAATCTAAAGCACAACATATCCCTCAACCTAACCCTAACTCTAACCCTATCCCTCCACCTCACCCTAACCCTAACCCTACCACTCACCTTAACCCTCATCCTAACCTTAACCTTAACCCTAATACTAACCCTAATCCTAATCCTAACCATAACACTCACCCTCACCCTAATCCTCACACTCACGGTAACCCTCACCCTAACCCTAACCCTCACCTTAGGCCTCACCCTAAGACAAATGTAAACCTAACCCTAACCCTCACACTCAACCTACCCCTTACCCTCACCCTAACCCTCACCCTAACCCTAACACTAACCCTAAACTTAAACATCACCCTAAACCTCACCCTAACCCTAATCCTTATCCTTACATTAACCCTCAACCTAAACCTCAAACTACACCTCACACAAACCCTAACCCTAACCCTAACCCTAAACGTAACCTTCACCTTCACCCTTACCCTCAACCTTACCCTCAACCTAACCCTAACCCTAACCCTAACACTCACCCGAACCCTCACCCTAACCCTTATCCTAAACCTAAACCTCACCCTAAATCTAACACTCAACCTAAACCTAACCCTAACCCTCAACCTCACCCTCACTCTAAACCTTACCCTAAACCTCAACCTAACCCTGAAACTAACCCTAACACTCAACCTCACCCTAACCCTAAACCTAACCCTAACCCTCACCCTAACCCTCACCATAACCCTAATCCTAACCCTAACCCAAACCCTAACCCTAACCCTCACCCTCACCCTTAACTTCACCCTAACTCTAACCCTCACCCTAATCCTAAACATAAACCTCACCCTAACCCTAACTTTCAACCTAAGCTTTACCCTCACCTTAATTCTCACCCTAACCCTAACGCTTACATTAACGCTAAATCTAATCCTAACCCTCACCCTCACCCTCACCCTAACCCTAAACCTAACCATTCCCCTATCCCTCACATTCAACCTCACTCTAACCCTAAATCTAACCCTAACCCTAACCCTCAAACAAACCCTAACCCTAACGCTCACCGTAACTCTCATCCTAACCCTAACCTGAACCCTAACCCTATCCCTAACCCTACACCTCACCCTATCTTTAAGCCTAAACCAAACCCTCAACCTCAACTTAATCCTCAGCCTAACAATTACACTCACCCTCACCCTAACCCTCAACCTCACGCTAATCCTCACTGTCACCCTAACCCTAACCCTCACCCACACCCTAACCCTCATCTTCACCCGAACACGCACCCTCACCCTAACCCTCACCCTCACCCTAAATATCACCGTACCCCTAACTCTCAGCCTAACCCTAACCCTAACACTCACCCTAACCCAAAATCTCACCATAACCCTCACTCTCACTCTAACCATCAACCTAACACTCACCCTAACCCTTACCCTCACCCTAACCCTCAAACTAAACCTACACGTCGCCCTCACCTTCAACCACAGCCTCACCCTTACATTAACCCTCAACATAACCCTAACCCTCACCCTAACCCTAACTACTACCTAAACCTCAGCCTCAACCTAAACTTCACCATAAGCCTTACCCTCACCCTAAACCTCACCCTAACCCTAACCTTCATCCTAACTCTAACCCTCAACCTAACCCTCATCCTCATCCTAAAACTCACCCTAACCCTTACCCTCACCCTAACCCTAACCCTAACCCTAACTCTAACCGTAACCCTCACACTAACCCAAACCTCACCCTAACCCTAACCCTAACCCTCACCCTCACCCTAATACTCAAGGTCAACCTAACCCTCACCCTAACCCTAACGCTCACCCACACCCTAACCCTCAAAATCACCATCATCCTCACCCTAAACCTCACCCTCAACCTAGCCCTCACCATAAACGTAACACTAACCCTTACCTAAATGAAACCCTCACCCTTACCCTCACGCTCACCCTAACCCTAACCCTCACCCTCACACTAACACTTTCCCTCACCCTAACCCTCACGATAACCCTAACCCTCACACTCACCCTACCTCTAACCTTCAACCTAAACTGAACCCTCACATGAACCCTCACCTCACAGTAACCCTAACCATCACCCAAAACATCACCCTAAACCTAACCCTCACCCTCACCCTAACCCTAAACCTAACCCTCCCTCTAACCCTCAAACTCACCCTAATCCTCACCCTAACCATAACCCTAATCTTACCTAAGCGAAACCCTCACCCTCACACTCACCCTAACCCTTACCCTCATCCTAACCCTTATCGTAACCCTAACACTCACCCTAACCCTAAACCTAAACCTCACCGTCACCCAATCCCTAACGCTAATCTAACCCTAACCCTCAGCCTAACCCTCACCTTAACCCTAGCACGATCCCTAACCCTCACTCTCACTTTCACCCTCACTCTCACACTAACCCTTAACCTCAACCTAATCCTCACACTAACCCTAACCTTAACCCTCATCTTCACCCTAACCCTCACCCTCTCCCGAAACATCAACTCAATGTAACCCTCAACTTCACTGAAAACTTCACCAAAATCCTAACCATCAAACTAACCCTAATCCTAACCCTCACCCTAACCCTAACCCTCCCCCTAAATTTCAAACTCAGCCTTTTCCTCACCCTAAACATAACCCTAACCCTTACCTAACCCAAACCCTCACCCTCACCCTCACTCTCACCCTAAACCTCAACATCACACTCACCCTCAACCTCAGCCTATCCCTATGCCTAACCCTCACCCTCACACTCACCCTCACACTCAGCCTATCCCTAATTCTAAACCTAATCCTAACCCTAAATTTCAACCTGACCCTCATCCTCACCCTCACCCTAACCCTAACCCTCACCCTAACCCTTAACCTCACCCTAACCCTTACCCTAACTCTAAGCCTAAACCTAACCCTCACCCTACCCCTCACCGTAAACCTAACCCTAACCCTAAAATTCATCCTAACCCTCACCCTCTCCCTAACCCTAACCCTAACCCTTAACATCACTCTAACCCTCACCCTTACCTTAACCCTAATCCTAAACCTATTCCTTAACCTCACCCTCAACCTAACCTTAACTTTAATTCTAACCCTAACCGTAACCCTCACCCTAAACCTAACCCTAACTTCACCCTCACCCTAACTCTAAACCTCAACCTAGCCCTCAACCTAACCCTAACTCTAACCCTAACCCTCAACCTCACCATAACCCTAACCCTACCACACACACTAACCCTCATCCTAACCTTAACCTTAACCCTAATACTCACCCTAAACCCTAAACCTAACCATAACACTCACCCTCACCCTAAACCTCACCCTCACGGTAACCCTCACCCTAACGCTAACCCTCACCTTAGACCTCACCCTAAGCCTATCCCTAAACTGAACCCTAACACTCACCCTGAACCTCACCCTTACCCTCATCCTAACCCTCACCCTCACCCTAAACCTAACCGTAAACATCACCCTAAACCTCACCCTAACCCTTAACCTCACCCTAACCCTAACACTACCCCTCACCATCAACCTCACCCTAACCCTACTGCTCAGCCTAACACTGACCCTAACGCTATTCCTCACCCTCAAACTCACCCTAAAACTTACACTAACCCTAACCCTAACTCTCACCCTAAAACTTATCCTCACCCTAACTCTCACCCTCAACCTAACCCTAACTCTAACCCTAACCCTCAACCTCACCCTAACTCTAACCCTACCACTCACACTAACCCTCAACCTTACCTTAACCTTAACCTAATACTCACCCTATCCCTAACCCTAACCATAACACTCACCCTCACCCTAATCCTCACCCTCACGGTAACCCTCACCCTAAAACTAACCCTCACCTTAGGCCTCACCCTATGCCTAACCCTAAACCTAACCCTAACCATCATCCTCAACCTAACCCTTACCCTCACCCTAACCAGAACCCTCACCATAACCAGAACCCTATCCCTAACCTTAACATCACCCTAAACCTCACCCTAACCCTAACCCTTACCCTCACCCTAACCCTAACACTAATCCTCACCATAAACCTCACCCTAACCCTACTGCTCAGCCTAACACTCACCCTAACGCTATTCCTCACCCTCAAACTCACCCTAAAACTTACACTAACACTAACCCTAACGCTCACCCTAAAACTTATCCTCACCCTAACTCTAACCCTCAACCTAACCCTAACGCTCACCCTCATCCTAACCCTCACCCTCACCCTAGGCCTTACCCTAAGGCTAAACCTAACCGTAACCAGAAACCTCACCCTAACCCTCACCCTCACCCTCAATCTCACGGTCACACTCACCCTAACCCTAACCCTCACCCTCACGCTAACCCTTAACTTCACCCTAACACGAAACCTCACAAGAACCCTCACCTCACGGTAACCCTCACCCTCACCCAAAACATCACCCTAAACCTAACCCTCACCCTAACCCTAAGCCTAACCCTCACCCTAACCCTAACCCTCCCTCTAACCCTCAAACTCACCCTAATCCTCACCCTAACCATAACCCTAACTCTTACCTAAGCGAAACCCTCACCCTCACCCTAACCCTCACCCTCATCCTAACACTTACCTTAACCCTAACACTCACCCTAACCCTAACCCTAAACCTCATCCTAACCCTCACCCTTAACCTTCCCCCCACCATAAGCCTAACCTTAACACTAACACTAATCCTCACACTAACGCTAACCCTAACACTAACCCTAACACTACCCCTCACCCTAATCTTCATCCTAATCCTAACCCTAAACCTCACACTCAACATAACCCTAACCATAACCCTCACCCTAAACCTAAACCTAAACCTCAGCCTCACCCTCACCCTCAACATAACCCTACCCTACCCCTCATCCTAACTCTAACCCTAAACCTAACACTCTCACTAAAACTAAACTTAACCCTAAAACTCACCCTCACTCTCAACCTCATCCTAACACTAACAGCCACCCTGACCCTTACCCTCACCCTAACCATAAACCTAACACTAACCCTAACCCTCACACTAACCCTAAAACTCACCCTAACCATAACCCTAACACTAACCCTAAAGCTCACCCTAACCCTGACCCTACCCTAACCATAACCCTAACCCTACCCTTCCACCTAACCCTAAACCTAACCCTAACACTCAACCTTATCCTAACCCTCACCCTTACACTTATCATCACGGTAACCCTAACCCTCCCACTAACCCTAACACTCACTATAACTCAAATCCTACCCCTCACACTAAACCTAACCCTAACACTAACCCTCACCTCAACCCTCACCCTCACCCTCACCCTAACCCTAACCCTAACCCTCACACTAAATCTAACCCTCACCCTAACTCTAATACTAACCCTAACCCTCACACTAAACCTAACCCTCACGCTAACCCTAAGAGTATCTCTCAGATTAACCCTCACGCTAACCCTAACTCTAACCCTAAACCTCACCCTATCCTAACCCTAAACCTTACTCTTACCCTCACACTAGCCCTCACACTAAAACTAACACTAACCCTAACACTCACCCTAACCGTCACTCTCACCCTAACAGTAACCCTCACCTTCACCCTCACCCTCAGCCTAAACCTAACCCTAACACTAATCCTAACCCTAAACATCACCCTCAGGCTCACCCTAACTCTAAACCTAACCTTAACCCTAACACTCACCCTATTGCTAACGCTAAACCAAACCCTCACACTAAACCTAACCCCAACACTCACACTAATCCTAACACTCACCCTAACCCCAATCCTAGACCTTACCCTAACCCTCACAGTAACACTAACCCTAACCCTAACCCTGACCCTAACCCTAACCTTAATCCTCACCCACACCCTAACCCTCACTGTCAGCTTAACCCTCACCCTAACCTTAACCCTCACCCACACCCTAACATTCACCCTCAACCCAAACCTCACCCTCACCCTAAACATCATCCTAACCATTAGCCTCACCTTAATCCTAAACTTAATCCTCACCCTAACCCTAACCCTCACCCTAACACTCACCCCCACCCTAAACCTCTCCCTAAACCTAACCCTAACCATTTCCCTTACCCTAACCCTCACCCCCTAACCCTCACCCTCACCCTAAGCTTCACGCTCACCCTAGTCCTCACCCTAACCCTAACTCTAACTCTAACAATAACCCTCACTCTCACTCTCAGCCTAAACATAACCCTAACTCTAATCCTCACCATAACCCTCACCCTCAACCTAAAACTAACCCTAACCTTAACACTCACCCTAACCCTAACCCTAACATTAACCCTAACCCTCAACTTAACCCTCACCCTAACACTAACCCTAACCCTAATAGTCACCCTCACACTAATCCTCACACTAACCCTAAACCTAACCCTCACACTAACCCTCACCCTAACACTCACCCTAACCATAAACCTCACTCTCACCCTAATCTTCAAACTAACTATTACTCTCACCCTAAACGTAACCATAACCCAAACTCATTCCCTCACACTAAACCTATCCTTCACCCTAAACCTAAACCTAAACCTCACCCTAACCCTTACCCTAACCCTAGCCTAACACTAACCCTCACCCTAAACATAACACTCATGCAAACCCTAAGCCTAACAATAACCCTAACCCTCACCCTAACCCTCAACCTAACCCTAACCCTAACCCTATCACTAACCGTAACACTAAATCTAACCCTTACCATCACCCTCACCCTCACCCTCAGCCTAACCCTAAACCTCACCCTAACCCTAACCCTAACACTAAGCCTAACCCTAACCCTAACCCTCACACTAACCCTAACACTAACCCTAACCCTACCCCTACCCCTACCCTCCCCCTAACCCTAACCCTCACCCTAACCCTAACCCTAACACTAACCCACACCCTAAAACTCACCCTCTCCCTCACCCTCACTCTCTACATAACCCTCACCCTAAGCCTAACCCTAAACCTCATACTCATCCTCACCCTCATCTTACCTTTACCCTCACCATAACCCTAAACCTCACACTATCCCTAATCCAAACCCTAACTCTAACCCTACCCCGCACCCTAATCCTCAGCGTTAACCTAACCCTAACCCTAACCCTCACAATAAACCTAACTCTAAACCTCACCCTCACCCTCATCCTCACCTTAACCCTAACCCGACCTTTCACCCTATAACTAACCATAAACCTCAACCTCAACCTCACCCTCAGCCTAACCCTAACCTGAACCCTAATACTCACACTCACCCTCACACTAACTCTAACCCTAACCATACCCCTAACGCACACCATCACCCTCCCCCTCCCCCTCACCCTAACCCTAACCCTAACCCTCACCCTTGCCCTAACCCTAACCCTCATCCTAACCCTAACCCTAAGCCTCACCATTAACCTAAGCATAATCCTAACCCTAACACTCACCCTAACCCTCAACCTAATCCTAATGCTAACCCAAACCCTCACCCTCACGCTATACCTCACCCTAACCCTTAAACTCACAAGAACCCTAACCAAAACCCTAACTCTCACACTACTCCTAACCCTCACGCTAAAACTAACTGTAGGGAGCCAGGGTAAACGCCATTACAAAATGGCGCCCACTCCCTTGCAGCTTTGAGGTAAACACTCCCTTTCAGGAGGTGCTTGGCGGGATGGTGTGTCCTGGGTTTTGCGCATGCGCGAGCCACGTAGGGTCCCCAGCCAATCCCGTGGCACCTGGTGACGGTGAAAGGCAGACGACCAATGATGGAAAGACCCGTGTTCCTATTCCCTATATAAGTGGCCATGTTTCGGGTGCACGCTCTCTCGCGCTCAAGCTCTCCCATCAACTAAAAGGCTCTCCAATAAAGCGTGATCTGAGAAGACTTCTGGTGTGGTGTTCATTCTTCCTCGCTAGTCGAGAAGGCGCGCACCGCAAAGTGGTGCCGAAACCCGGGACCCGCGTGAGAGGCCGAACCGGAGCCAGAACTCAACACGCGGAGAGGGGACGTCGGTAAGTATCCCCCGGTATGCTGTGCACTGTAGATTTAGATATTTATTGGTTGCTTGCATTGCTTCTTCCCTTGTGGCTTGTCTTTTTGATGGTGCGCACTTGCCTTGAGGAGGGAGGGTTTGATTTAATCCAGGAAGGATGCAAATTACTAACACGGCGTCAGGATAGTCTATCAGAGTCAGCATCCAGTAATGGGGAGGAAAATAGGCCTAAAAGAAAAAGGGAAAAAGGACAAAAGGATCCTAAAGAATTAAAGCAGGAGGGACTGCAGCCCTCAAAAAAGGAGGGGGTCTCAAGGAGACCCCCATGCCCTTCTTTAAAAGCAAACCGGTTCTAAGCCCTACATGTGGAAGGGCGGGACCAAGAATGCAGTGATCTTGTGAGTGACTCAGAGGAAGAAATGTTAGAGGAGGAGGGAGAACAGCTCAATCCAGCTGATAGTGAAGAGTTAGAAGAGGCTGCGGCAGAGTATGAGGCAGACAGATATGGGGGGTGGCGCCCCCTAGGGGTGGGAGTTCCGCAGCAGCCAGGAAGAGGAAACGGAGCTGGCCCTCACCCGTCGGCCCCTCCCCCATGCCCGGAGGCGGGGCGGAGTCACTTTATAAAAGGGAACACCTGGTCTCGGCTGGCAGCCGCCTTTCCAGTTTTTGAAAATCCAATTACTAATGAAAGAAATTTTGAGTCGGTTTCCTACTCCCAGCTTAAGGATTTAGTTGAGGCAGTCCGGACTTATGGGGTGACAGCCAATTATACCACTGCCTTGCTTTGAAGGCTAACTATTAATGCTATGATTCTGTGGGAGCAAAAACTCTTCAATATTTTCCTGAATTAGTGGCTAAACAGGCAATTTTGGTCTGAGAAAAAAAAAAAGAGAAAAAAAATGAAAAAAAAAGGCAATTTTGGGTATAAAGTATTGTTTGATGCACTTTGCAAAAATTCCAGATAAATTAATTATTCCATACACCCGTGAGCAAGTTGAAATTTTAGCAGCCACAGTGGATATGTGGGCAATTCTTGTTTGCTCATTTCCAAATGTAATTGATAACCATTATCCTAAGCATCCTCTGCTTGCCATAGTTAACAAAAATTTAGTGTATTTTCCTGTTGTCACTTCAAAGGAGCCCTTGGTTGATGCTCTGACCATCTTTACGGATGGATCAAAATCTGGACAAGGTGCCTTTTTTGTTCAAGGACACAAACAGCCGGTAGTCTTTAATTTTCGGCCGAATGGCCCACAGGCTGTTGAATGTTTAATTGTGCTTGAAGTTTTTAAAAGATTTGATCAACCTTTTAATTTATTTTCTGATTCATTATATGTTGTAAATGCCGTTGCTTCTCTTGAAGTTGCTGCTTCAATTAAGCAGGCCAGTACAGTTTCTAATGTTTTGTTACAGATTCAGTCCCTTATCTTAAACAGAAAACACTCTCTCTATATTGGACATATTCGCGCCCACTCTATGTTGCCGGGCCCGATGGCAAGGTGTAATGATTTGGTGGACCAGGCAACTCGGGCTATGGCTCTGGTCGCTGCTGATCCTGTAGAATTG
This sequence comes from Dipodomys merriami, assembly GCF_024711535.1. NCBI lineage: Eukaryota > Metazoa > Chordata > Mammalia > Rodentia > Heteromyidae > Dipodomys > Dipodomys merriami. Next base: position 2,224,714 of record NW_027202482.1, on the reverse strand, counting down.
GCAAAAGACTTTCATAGATTGTATCATGTACCTGCTAATACCCTTAGGAAAAGATATAATTTGTCCAGGCATGTGGCAAGAGATATTGTTAAAGCCTGTAAATCCTTTCTTCATCCTCCCCATGTGGGGGTAAACCCCAGGGGGTTGAGACCAAACGCCCTATGGCAAATGGATGTTACTCATCTGACAGAATTTGGTAAGTTGAAATATTTATATGTGTCTGTGGACACCTTTTCTGGTGTCATTCATGCCACACCTCTGGCAGGAGAAAAGGTGTCTCACGTCAAAATACACTGCTTAGAAGCTTGGGCAGCTTGGGGAAAGCCCCTTAGACTTAAGACGGATAATGGCCCTGCTTATACTTCCCATGGTTTTCGCGCCTTTTGCGCACAAATGCAGGTTGCCCACACCACCGGATTGCCCTACAATCCTCAAGGACAAGGTATAGTGGAAAGAGCTAATCGAAGCATAAAAGAAATACTTCAAAAGCAAAAAGGGGGAATTGCTGAGTCCGCGTCCCCCAGGGAAAGACTTTCTCTTGTGCTCTTTACCCTTAATTTTTTAATTCTAAATGACAACGATCAGTCTGCCGCAGATCGGCATATGACAAGAGACCCCATGGATACTAAAGACATGGTTATGTGGAAGGATGTTATTAATAATAAATGGTATGGACCGGATCCGGTAATAACGAGATCCAGGGGAGCTGTTTGTGTTTTTCCACAGAGTCAAGAAGTACCTCACTGGGTGCCAACGAGACTGACCAGGCTGGTGGAGACTGCAGCAGAACCCCCTCTTGAAGATGCCATCCACTCGTCTCCTGATGCAGCTGATCTTCCTGCTGTTGGCAACAGTGCTAATAGCAATCCCTGTGATAGCTAAACCGATGATGCTGTGGGCTGTTACAATTTACTGACTGGGCCTCTGCGGGGTCCTTTTTCAAAGAATGGGTGGGAGTCAGAATGTTTTTAGCCTGCTGCCTGGGAGGATGCGTGGTCTGCCTATGGTTGGTCTGTTGCCTTCGAGCCCAAACCAGAAGGGACATGGTTGTTATCTCGCAAGCATTAGCCGCTTTGGAGAGTGGATCCTCACCCCAGATCGGGCTGTCGGCCCTGAGAGGCAATTAAGCCATACCATCCTGCATAGCCTTAGCACCCTGAGGGATCAGGGGATCCCATTGCACCGGGACAGGTATGCAATTTGCAATTTGGGACAGGGTGCAAGGCAAGTGCACTGCACTTGAGGAGGACCATCTCCTCAAGAAGACCATGCTGGGTTGCAAGTGGGTTGATGCCCAAGATCCCACCTCTGCAAAAAAGGCATCGGACGGGCCTGGTCATCACTGGGGAAGGCGCCCCTCAGGCGAAGGCCAGTGCAAGGTCCTAATGTTTTAGACAGAGGCCCAACCTCTACTCTTACCTGTTGCCAAAAAACAAAAAATGGGGAACTTTAGGGAGCCAGGGTAAACGCCATTACAAGATGGCGCCCACTCCCTTGCAGCTTTGAGGTAACCACTCCCTTTCAGGAGGTGCTTGGCGGGATGGTGGGTTCTGGGCTTTGCGCATGCGCGAGCCACGTAGGGTCCCCAGCCAATCCCGTGGCACCTGGTGACGGTGAAAGGCAGACGACCAATGATAGAAAGACCCGTGTTCCTATTCCCTATATAAGTGGCCATGTTTCGGGTGAACGCTCTCTCGTGCTAAACCTCTCCCATCAACTAAAAGGCTCTCCAATAAAGCGTGATCTGAGAAGATTCCTGGTGTGGTGTTCGTTCTTCCTCGCTGGTCGAGAAGGCGCGCACCGCAACTAACCATGCCCCTCACCCTAACCCTCACCCTAACACGAACTGTAACACAAACCCTCACCCTAACCGTAATAAAATCCCTCACCCTAACTCTCAGCATCACCTTAACCCTCACCCTAACCCTAACACTCATCCACACCCTAACCCTCACCCTCACCCAAAACCTCACCCTCACACTATCCCTCACCCTCACGCTAAACATCACCCTAACCCTAACCCTCACCCTAACCCGAAACCTAAAACTCACCTTAACCCTAACCCTCAACCTTACCTTCAACCTCAACCTAATCCTCACCCTAACCCTAACACTAACACTTACCCTAAACCTAAACTCACCTACACCCTCACCCTCTGCCTAACCCTAACCTATTCCTAAACCTAACTCTCACCCTAAACCTAACCCTCACCCTCACCCTCACCTTAAAAATAACCCAAACCCTAACCCTAACCCTCACCCTAGCCTTCACCCTAACCCTAGCCCTAATCCTAATCCTCATCCTCACCCTAAAACACACCCTAAGACTTACCCTCACCCTAATCCTCACCCTAAACCTAGCCCTACTCAAACCCTAACAATAACCTTAACCCTAACAAAAAACCTAACTCTCACACTCAAGCTGACCATCAGCCTAAGCCTAACCTTAATCCTAATCCTAACACTAACCCTCACACTCACCCTCACCCTAACCCTAACCCTTACACTCACCCTAAACCTAACCCTCACCCTCACACTCAACCTCAACCTAAGCCTAAACCTCACCCTCACCCTAACCCTAAACATAACCCTAAAACTCTCCCTAAACCTAACATTAACCCTAAAGATCAACCTAACCCTAACCCTCAACCTCACCCCCAGAATCACCCTAAACCTAACCCTCATCCTCAATCTCACCCTACCCCTATCCTTCACCCTAAGCCTAACCCTAAACCTAACACTAACCCTAAACCTAACTCTCCCCCTCACCTTCACCCTAACGCTAACCCTAACACTCACACAACCCCTCACCCTCAGAATCACCCTAAACCTAACCCTAAACCTAAACCTCTCCCTCACCCTAACCCTACCCGTCACCTTCACACTCACCCTATACCTAAAGCTAATCTTAACCCTAAGCCTAAACTTCACCCTAAGCCTAACCCTAAGTCTAAACCTAAACCTCACCCTCACCATAAGACTATCACTAACCCTCTCCCTAACCCTCACCCTCAGCTTAACACTAACCTAACACTAAACCTCAACCTCAGCCTCACACTAAACTTTACTCTAACCCTCACCCTCATCCTCACCCTCACCCTAACCCTAACTCTAACCCTACCCCTCAGCCTAACCCTCACCCTAACCTAAACCTCACCCTCAAACTGAACCTAATCCATAACATAACCCTTAGCCTAAACCTCACCATCACCCTAACCCTCACCATAACCATTCCCTCACCCTAACCCAAAACCTAACCCTAACCCTAATCCTCATACTAACCCTAACACTCACCCTAACCCTAACCTTAACACAAAGCTAAACCTCACACTAACCCTCACCCTTTCCATAACCCTAACCCTAACCCTCACCCTACCACTCACCCTAACGCTAAACCTAAAACTAACCCCCACCCTGACCCTATCCCTTACCCTAATCCTTATCCTCACCCTACCCAAAGCCTAACCCTAAGCCTAAACCTAACACTCACCCAAACACTAAGCCTAATGCTAACCCTAACACTTACCCTTAACCTCACCCAAACCCAAGCCTAACACTAAACCTAACCCTCACCATAACCCTCACCCTAACTCTAACCTTAAACCTAACCCTAACACTAAATCTAACCCTCACCCTCACCCTAACACGAACCCTAACCCTTAACCTCACGCTAACCCTCACCCTCACCCTAACCCTAACCCTAACCCTCATGCTAAACCTCACCATAACCCTAACCCTAACCCTAACCCTCACACTCATCCTAACCCTCTCCCTAACCCTAACCCTAAACCTCACCCTCACCCTAACCCTACCCCTCACCCTACACTCACCCTAAAACTAAGCATAAACTTCACACTAACCCAAACCCTAACCCTAAATTTCACCCTAACCCTCACCCTAACCCTCAACCTAACCCAAACCCTCACCCTCACTCTAACCCTAACCTTAACCCTCACGACACCCTATCCCTCACCGTCACCCTAACCCTGACCCTAAAACTAAACCTCACCCACACCCTAAAACTCACCCTAACCCAAAGCCTCATCATCACCCAAAACATCACCGTAAACCTAACCTTAACCCTAATCCTCACCGGAAATCTAACCCTCACCTCACCCTCAAACTAACCAACACCCTCACCCTAAACATCACCCTAATTCTAACCCTCACCCTAACCCTAACCATAACCCTCTCCCAAACATCAATCCTCACCCTCACCCTCACCCTCTCCCTAAGCCTATCCCTAAACCTACCACTAACCCTAAACCTAACTCTCACCCTCACGCTGACCCTATCGTTAACCCTAACACTAACCCTCACCCTCACCCTCACTCTAACCCTAACCCTAACCCTAAAACTAACCCTAACCCTCCACCTAAGCCTATCCTTAACCCTAAACCTAACAATCACCCAAACTCTAACCCTCAACCTATCCCTAACGCTCACCCTGACCTTTACTGAAACCCTAACCCAAACATAATCCTAACCCTCACCCTTACCCTCACCCTAAAGGTAACTCAAACCCTAACCCTCAACCTATGCCTCACCCTTAACCTAACCCTAACCCTAATACTCACCCTCACACTAACCCTCACCCTAACCCTTATCCTCACCCTATCCCTCACCGTAACCCTTGTGCTCACCCTAATCCTCACCCTAAAGCTAACTCTAAACATTACCCTAACCCTCACTCTCACCAACATTCTAACCCTAACCCTAACCCTAATCCTAACCCTAACCCTCACCCTAACCTTCACCCTAACTCTAACCCTAACCCAACACTAAATCTCACCCTAATCCTATCCCAAACACTAAACTTTACCCTAACATTCATTCTCACCATAACACTAGCCCTAAACCTCACCCTCATCCTAACCATCACCCTAACCTTATCTTCACCATAAACCTAACCTTAACCCTAACCCTAACCCTCACACTAACCCTAACCCTCACCCTAAACCAAACCCTAACCCTCCCCCTAATCCTCAACCTAACCCTAACCCTAACCCTAACCCTCACCATAACCCTACCACTATCCCTCAATCTAACCCTCATCCTCACCCTAACCTAATCCGACCCCTCACCCTACCCCTCATACTAACCCTAACCCTAAAACTAATCCTAACCCTAAACCTCAACCTCACCCTAATTCTAACCCCAACCCTAAACCTAAACCTCACCCTAACTCTAATACTCACCCTAAACTTCACCCTCACCCTAATTCTCACCCTAACCCTAACTCTAAACCTTACCCTAACCCTAACACTCACCCTCATTCTAACCCTAACCCAATCCTAATCCTAACCCTAAACCTCACCCTCACCTTCTCCCTAACTCTAACCCTAACCCAAGCCTAACCCTCACCCTAATCCTATCCGTAACCCTAAATTTTACCCTAACCCTCATTCTCACCTGAAACCTAAACCTAAACCTAACCCTCACCCTAACCCTAACCCGAACACTAACTCTAACACTAACCATCAACCTCACCATAAAACTATCCCTAACCCTTATCCTCACAATAACCCTGAACCTAACCCTAACCCTAACCTTCACACTAATCCTAACCTTAACCCTAAATTTCACACTAACCTTCACCCTAAACCTAAACCTAAACCAATCCCTCACCCTAAATCTAACCCTAACCCTAAACTTCACACTCACCCTAACCTTCACTGTCACCCTAACCCTTACCCTAACCCTAACTCTCAAACACACCCTAAAACTCACCCTCACACTCACCCTCACCCTCACCCGAAACATCACCCTAAACGAACCCTCACCCTAACCCTAACCCTAATCTACACCGTAAATCTAACCCTCAACTCACTAACCCAATCCTTTACACTCACCCAAAACCTAACACTAACCCTAAACCTAACACTCACCCTCACCCTAAGCCTTACACTACCCATCTCCCTCACCCGCAGCCTGACATTAACCCTAACCCTAATTCTCACCATCACCATAACCCTAACCCTAACCCTAACACTCAACCTCACCCTAAACCTCACTGTTACCCTAACCCTCACCCTAACGCTAACCCTCACACACACCCTAACCCTTACCCTCACCGGAACACTAACTCTCACACTAACCCACACCCTCACCCTAACAATAACCCTAACTATAACCCTCACCCTCACCCTAACCCTAACCCTCACCCTAACCCTAACTCTCACCCTAACCCTAACACTCACCCTCACCCTCACCCGCACCCTAAGCCTAAACCTAAACCTATGACTAACCCTAAACCTAACTCTCACCCTCACCCTCACCCGAAGGTTAACCCTAAACTTAACCCTGACCCTTACGCTCTTACTCACACTAACCCTAAACTTAACCCTCACAATATCCCTCACCATCACCCTAAAGCTATTCCTCACCCTCACCGTCACCCTCATCCTAACCCTAAAACTAACCCTAACCCTAAACCTAACCCTCACCCTCACGCTAATACTAAACCTAACACTCTCCCTCATACTCACCCTCTAACACTAACCCTAACCCTAACCCTCACCCGCACCGTCACCCTCACCCTAACCCTAAACCTCAAACTCACCCTCAACCTCATCCTCACTTTCACCCTAACACTAAAGCTCACACGATCCCTAACCCTAAACTTTATCCTCACCCTAAACCTAATGGTAACCCTAACCCTAACCCTCACACTAAGCCTAAACCTCACCATAACCCTAACCCTAACCCTCACCCTAATCCCCATCCTAACCCTTATCCACACCCTAACCGTAACCCTAACCCTAACCCTAACCCTCACACTAAACCTAACCATCACCCTAACACTAACACTAATCCTAACCTTAACCCTCACCCCCACCCTCAACCTTACCCTCAGCCTAACCCTAACCCTAATCCTAATCCTAACCCTAACCCTCTCCCTCATGCTCACCCTAAACCTAACCCTAACCCTATCCCTCACATGAAGCTAAAACTAACAATTACCCTAACCCTAACCCTAATCCTAAAACTCACCCTACCCTAACCCGAACCATAACCCTTAACCTAAACTTAACCCTAACCCTCTCCCTAACCCTAACCCTAAACCTCAACCTCACCCTAACCCTAACCATTACCCTAACCATCACACTAAACCTATCCCTCACCCTCACCCTAATCCTCACCCTAAATCTTAACCTCAACCTCACCCTCACACTAACTGTAACCCTCAAAATAACCCTAAACCTAACCCTCACCATCAAACTCACCCTCAGCCTAAACCTAACACTCACTCTAATCCTAATCCTAACCCTCACCCTCACCATCACCCTAACACTCAACCTCACCCTCACCCTCACCCTAACACTAATCCTAAACTTAACCCTCACCCTAACACTAAGGCTCACCCTAAAAACCCTCACCCTCACCCTCACCATAACCCTAAACCTAAACCTAACCCTACCACTCACCCTAACCCTAAGCTTAACCCTAATACTAATGCTAACACTCATCCTCACGCTTACACTCACCTGAACCCTTATCCTCACCATAACGCTAACCATAACCCTACCCCACACACTAACCTTAACCCTCACCCTAACACAATCGCTAACCCTAATCCTAAAACTAACACTAAACCTAAAGCTCACGCTAACCCTAACCCTACACCTGAGCCTAACATTCACACTAACCCTAACTCTAATCCTATACCTCACCCTATCCCTAACTCTAACCCTAAACGTCAACCTCACCCTAGCCCTCAGCTAACACGAACCCTAACCCTAACCCTCACCCTCACCCTAATCCTAAGCCTAAACCTCACCCTCACCCTCATCTTCAGCCTAACACTAACCCTAATGCTAACCCTCACACTCACCCTCACCCTAATCCTAATCCTAAACCTAACCCTCACTCTCGTCCTCACCCTAATTCTAACCCAAACCTAACTCTAACCCTCAAACTAACTCTAACCCTAACCCAGATCTAACGCATCCCTAACCCTAACCCTAAGCCTAAACCATACCCTAACCCTCACCATCACCAGAAACCTAACCCTAATACTAATCCTGACCTTAAACCTCACCCTAACACTCAACCTAACCTTAACACTAACCCTAACCCTCAACCTCAACCTAAACCTCACCTTAACCCTTATCCGAACAATAACCCTGAACCTAACCCTAACACTAACCCTCACACTAATCCTAACCTTAACCCTAACCCTATCCCTAAATTTCACCCTAACCCTAACCCTAACCCTAACCCTAAACCAAACCCTCACCCTCACCCTAAACCAAATACTAACCCTGACCCTCACCCTACACCTCACCGTCAACCTAAACCTCACCCTAACCCTAACCCTCAACTTAAGAGCATCCCTCACCCTGACCCTGACACTAACCCTCACCCTAATCCTAAACCTAACCCTCACCGTCCCCCTCACCCTCAACCTCACCCTAACTCTCACCCACACCCTATCTTTCACCCTCACCCGAACACTCATCCTATCCCTAACCCTAATCCTAACCCTAACCCTAAACCTCACCCTAACCCTATCCCTCACCCTCACCCTCACCCTCAGCCCAAGGTTAACCCGAAACTTAACACTAAACCTAAACCTAACTCTCACCCTCAACCTCACCCTAAAGTTAACCCTAACCCTAACCCTAACCCTCACACTGACAATAACCGTAAACCTAACCCTAACCCTAACCCTCATCCTCAACCTCACCCTCACCCTAACCCTATCCCTCACCCTCACCCTCATGCTAACCCTAACCCTAACCCTGTCCCTAACCCTCACCCTAAGCCAAACACTAACCCTAACACTAAAACTCACCCTCACCCTAAGCCTAACCCTAACGCTCTCCTTCACCTTCACCCTCAGCCTAACACTAACCCTCACCCTAACCCTAACCCTAACGCTCAACCTCACCCTAACCCTCACCGTCACCCTAACCCTCAGCCTAAACCTAACCCTCACCCACATTCTAACCCTCACCCTCACCCGAACACTCACCCTCACACTAAAGCACACCTTCAAACTAAACATCACCCTAACTCTAAAACTTACCCTAACCCTAACCCTAACCCTCACCCTCACCCTAACACTCACCCTAACACTTAACCTCACCCTTACCCTCACCCTCACACTAACTCTAATCCTAGCGCTTGCCATAACCCTCACCATAACCCTAACCCTAACCCTAACCCTCACCCTAAACATCGCCCTAACCCTAACCCTAACCCTCACCCTCACGCTCACCCTAACACTCACCCTAACCCTTCGCCTAACCCTAATCCTCAACCTCACCCTAACCCTGACCCTCACCCTAAACCTCACCCTAAACCTAACACTCACCCTAAAACTCACCCTCAACGTAACCATCACCGTAACCCTAATTCTAAACCTCACCCTCATCCTAACCCTCACCCTAACCCTTACCATCACCGTAACCCTAACCTTAACCCTAACCCTAAACCTCACACTAATCCTAACATTCAATCTAACCCTCATCCTCACACTAACCTAACCCTACCACTCACCCTAACCCTCATCCTAACCCTAACACTAAACCTAACATTCACCGTAACACTAAACCTCACCCTCAACCTCACCCTAAGCCTAACCCTAAACCTAACCCTAATCCTAAATCTAAACCTCACCCTCAGCCTAATTCTAACCCCAAACCTAAACCTAAACCTAAACCTCACCCTAATCCTAAGACTCACCCTAAACTTCACCCTCACCCTAATTCTCACCTTAACCCTACCACTAACCCTTACCCTAACCCTCACCCTCACCCTCATTCTAACGCTAACCCTAACCCTAATCCTAACCCTAACCCTCACCCTCACCTTCACACTAATTCTAACCCTAACCCAACCCTAACCCTCACCCTAATCCTATGCCTAACTCTAAATTTTACCCTAACCCTCATTCTCACCTAAAACCTAACCCTAACCAAAAAGCTCACCATAACCCTAACCCGAACACTAACTCTAACACTAACCCTCACCCTCACTCTAATACTCTCCATAATCCTTATCCTCAAAATAACCCTGACCAGAAACCTAATCCTAACCTTCACACTAATCCTAACCCTAACCCTAACCCTAACCCTAAATTTCACCCTAACATTCTTCCTAACCCTGAACCTAACATAAATCCTCACCCTTACTCTAACCCTAACCCTAACCCTCATGGCACCCTAACGCTCAATGTCACCCTAACCCTGACCGTAACACCAACTCTCAACCACACCCTAAAACTCACCCTAAACCGAAACCTCACCATCACCCGAAACATCACCCTAAACAGAACCCTCACCCTAACCCTAACCCTAATCCTCACCGTAAATATTAACCCTCACCACTCCCTCACCCGCAGCCTAAGCCTAACACTCACTGTAACCCTAACCCTAAAACTAACCCTCACCCTAACCCTAACCCTCACCGACACCCTAACCCTCACCCTCAACTGAACACTCACCCTCACACTAACCAACACCCTCACCCTAAGCATCAACCTCACTCTAACCCTCACCCTCAACCTAACCCTAACGCTCACCCTAACATTAATCATCACCCTCACGCTCACCCTCTCCCTAAGCCTATCCGTAAACTTATCACGAACCCTAAACCTAACTCTCACCTTCACGCTGACCCTATCGTTAACCCTAACCCTAAACCTCACCCTCACCCTAACCCTAACCCTAACCCTAAACCTATACCTAACCCTCACCCTAAACCTATCCCTAACCCTAAACCTAACAATCACCCTAACCCTAATGGTCACCCTATCCCTAACCCTCACCCTGACCCTAACCCAAACCCTAACCCAAACCTAAACTTAACCCACACCCTAATCGTAATCCTAACCCTAACCCTCACCCTACACCTCACGCTTGCCCTAACCATAACCCTAACACTCACCCTAACCCTAAACCTCACCCTAACACTTATCCTCACCCTATCCCTCACCCTAAACCTTATCCTTACCCTAAACCTGACCCTAACCCTTACACTAACCCTCAAACTAATCTTAACTCGAACACTAAATGACACAATAAACCTCAACCTAACCCTAACAGTCACCCTAAACCTAACCCTAACACTCAAACTAACCCTAATGCTCAACCTCACCCTGACCCTCACCGTCACCCTAACCCTCATCCTAAACCTAAACCTCACCCACACCATAACCCTCAACCTGACCCGAACACTCACCCTCACACTAAGCCACTCCCTCACACTAAACCTCACCCTAACCCTAACCCTCACCCTCAACCTCACCCTCACACTAAGACTAATACTAAACCGAACACTAAACCTAAACCTAACTCTCACCCTCACCTTCACCCTAACACTAACCCTAACCCTAAAACTCACCCTCACAATCACCCTAAACCTAACCCTAACCCTAAACCTCACCCTCAACCTCACCCTCACCATAACCCTATCCCTCACCCTCACCGTCACCCTAAACCTAACACTAACCCTATCCTGAAACCTCACCCTGAGCCTAACACTAACCCTAACACTAACACTCAACCTCAACCTAAGCCTTACACTATCCATCTCCATCACCCTCACCTTCAGCCTAACATTAACCCTAACCCTAACCCTCAACCTCACCCTAACCCTCACCGTCACCCTAACCCTCACCCTAACACTAACCCTCACCCATACCCTAACCCTTACCCTCACCTGAACACTCACCCTCATACTAACCCACACCCTCACCCTAAACATAACCTAACTGTAACCCTCACACTCACACTCACCCAAAGCCTAAACCTAGACCTAGGACTAACCCTAACCCTTACACTCACCCTCACCCTCACCTTAAGCCTAACCCTAATCCGAACACTAACCCTAATCCTAACCCTAAACCGAACACTAACCCTAAACCTAACTCTCACCCTCAACTTCACCCTAACTCTAACCCTAACCCTAAACCTCACCCTCACTATCACCCTAAACCTAACCTTAACCCTAAACCTCACCATCAAAATCACCCTCACCATAACCCTATCCCTCACCCTCACCCTCACCCTAACCCTAACACTAACACTAACCCTATCCCGAACCCTCACCCTAAGCCTAACACTAACCCTAACCCGAACACTCACCCTCACCCTAAGCCTTACACTATTCATCACCCTCACCATCACCTTCAGCCTATCATTAACCCTAAAACTAACTCTCACCCTCACCCTAACCCTAACTCTAACCCTCAACCTCACTCTCACCATCACCCTCACCCTAAGCCTCACCCTAAACCGAACACTAACGCTAAACCTAACTCTCACCCTCACCTTCACCCTAACTCTAACCCTAACCCTAAACCTCACCCTCACAATCACCCTAAACCTAACCCTAACCCTAAACCTCACCCTCAACCTCACCCTCACCATAAACCTATCCCTCACCCTCACCCTCACCCTAACCCTAACACTAACTTATCCCGAACCCTCACCCTAAGCCTAACACTAACCCTAACCCTAACACTCACCCTCAGCCTAAGCCTTACACTATTCATCTCCCTCACCCTCACCTTCAGCCAAACATTAACCCTAACCCTAACTCTCACCCTCACCCTAACCCTAACCCTAACCCTAACCCTCAACCTCACCCTAACCCTCACCATCACCCTAACCCTCTCCCTAACGCTAACCCTCACCCACACCCTAACCCTTACCCTCACCTGAACACTCACCCTCACACTAACCCACAACCTCACCCTAAACATAACCGTAACTCTAACCCTCACACTCACCCTCACCCAAAGCCTAAACCTAGACCTAGGACTAACCCTAAACTTTACACTCCCCCTCCCCCTCCCCGAAGGTTAACCCTAAACCTAACCCTAACCCTCACCCTCTTCCACACCCTAAACTAACCTTAACCCTCATCCTATCCCTCACCCTCAACCTAACCCTATAACTCACCCTCACCTTCACCCTCACCCTAACCCTAACCCTAACCGAAAACCTAAACCTAACCTTCAACGTATGATTAACCCTAACACTAAATCTAAACCTTACCCTAACCCTAATCCTAAAACTAACCCTGTCCCTCACCCTCACCCTCAGTCTAACACTAACCCTAACCCTAACCCTCACCGACACCCTCACCCTCACCCTAAACCTAAACCTCACCCTAGCCCTCACCCTCACCCTAACCCTAACTCTATACCTCACACCATCCCTAACCCTAATCCTTATCCTCATCCTAACCCTAATGCTAACACTAACCCTAACCCTCACACTAACCCTAACCCTCACACTAAACCTAAACCTCACCCTCACCCTAACCCACACGCTAAACCTTACCCACACCATAACCGTAACCCTAACCCTAAACCTCACACTAAACCTAACCATCACACTAACGCTAACCCTAAGACTAACCTTAACCCTCAACCTCACCCTCAACCTTAACCTCAGCCTAACACTAACCTAATCCTAATCCTAACCCTAACCCTCACCCTCATGCTCACCCTAAACCTAACCCTAACCCTAACCCTCACATAACTCTGAAGCAAACAATAACCCTAACCCTAACCCTAATCCTAAACATCACACTAACCCTAACCCGAACCCTAACCCTCACCCTAAACTTAACCCTAACCCTTTCCTTAACAATAAACCTAATCCTCACCCTCACCCTAACCCTAACCCTAACCCTCACATTAAACCTATCCCTCACGCTCACCCTAATCCTGACCCTAAATCTTAATCTCACCCTCACCCTTACCCTCACACTAACCCTAACCCTCAACCTAACCCTAAACCTAACCCTCAACCTCACACTAAGCCTATCCATAACCCTAACGCTAATCCATCCATAACCCTCACCCTCAACCTCACCCTAACCCTAACCTTAACACTCACCCTAATCCTAACCCAAACATTAACCCTAACCCACATCCTAACTCTAACCCTAACCTAACCCTTATCCTCACGCTAAACCTCACCCTAACCCTAAACCTAAACCTCATAATAAACCTCACCCTCACACTCATGCTAACCCTAACCCTCACTCTCACCCTAAACTTCAACCTAATCCTTACCCTCACCCTAAACCTAACCCTAACTCTCACCCTCACACTAAATCTAACCTTCACCCTAACCCTAACACTACCCCTCACCCCAAACCTCAACCTAAACCTAACCCTCACCCTAACCCTTATCCTAATCCTACCCTAACACTAACCTTCACCATAACCCTAAAACTCACCCAAACCCTAAGCCGAACACTAACCCTAACCTTCAACCTAACCCTCAACCTAACCCTAACCTAAACCTCACCCTCATCCTAAACCTAAACCTCACCCTCATCTTCACCCTCACCTTAATCCTAACCCTACCCCTCACCCTAACCCTCATCCTAACCCTAACCCTAAGCTTAACATTTACCCTAAAGCTAATCCTAACCATAATCTTCACCCTCACCCTAAACCTAACCCTAACCTTAACACTCACTCTAACAATCACCCTAACATTAATGCTAAACCTCAACCTAAACCTCACCCTAACAGTAACCCTAATCCTAACCCTCACCCTCACGCTAACCCTCAACCTAACCCTAAAAATAACTCTCACCCTAAACCTCACCCTAAAACTCACCCTCACCCTAACCCGCGCCCTCAACCTATGCCTCACCCTAAACCTGAAACTACCCGTCGCCCTAAACCTCTCTCTAGCCCTCAAACTCACCCTAACCCTAACCCTAACACTCACTAAAACTAAACCTAACCTTCACACTCACCCTAACCCTAACCCTCATCATAAACTTAACCCTCATCCTAACCCTAAAATTAACACTAACACTCACCCTAACCCTATCCCAAACCCTAACCATCACCCAAACCCTATCCTTAACCCTACCCTAACACTCACTCTAACCCTCACCTTAACCCTTAAACTAAACCTAACCCTCAACCTCACCCTCACCATCACACTTACCCTTAAACTCAACCTAATCCTCACACTAACCCTAACCCTAAACTTCATCTTCATCCTAACCCTAACACTCACCTTAACCCTAACCCTCCCTCTAACCCTCAAACTCACCCTAAACCTCACCCTAAACCTAAACCTCACCCTAAACCTCAAACCGTAACCCTAACGGTAACCCTCACCCTAACCCTAACACTCACCCTAAACCTCACCCTCACCCTAACCCTAAACCTAAACCTAAACATCACTCTAACCCTCATCTTAACTCTAAGCCTAATCCTAACCCTATTCCTCAACCTCACCCTCACCTTAATTCGAACCCCAAACATAACCCTAAACCTCACCCTCACCCGAACCCTAACTCTAACTTTCACCCTAACCGTAACCCTCACCCTAAACCTAACGCTAACGCTCACCCTCAACCTAACTCTAAACCTCACCCTAACCCTCAACCTAACCCTGACTCTAACCCTAACTCTCAACCTCACCCTAACCCTAACCCTAACCCTAACGCTCATCCTAACCCTAACCCGAACCCGAACCCTAACCCTCACCCTAGACCTCACCCTAACGTTAACCCTAATCCTAACCCTCACCCTCAACCTAAACCTCAGCCTAACACTTACCCTCACCCTCACCATAACCCTAACCTTAAACTAACCCTTACCCTCACACCAAACCTAACACTCACCATAACCCTAACCGTAACCCTAATGCTAACCCTAACCCTCACCCTCACCCTAACTTTCACTTTAACCCTTACAATCACCCTAACCCTCACACTAACCCCAACTCTATTACCCTAAAACTCAACCTAACCCTCACCCTAAACCTTACCCTAACCCTAAGCCTAACATCACCCAAACCCGCAATGTCACCCTAACCCTAACCGTCACCCTCATCCTAACCCTCACCCTAACCCTTACCCTCAACCTAACCCTAAGCCTAACCCTAAGCCTAACCCTCACACTAACACTAAACCTCACCCTAACCCTAAACCTCACCCTCATCCTAACCCTCACCCTAACCCTTACCCTCACCCTAACCCTAACCCTAACACTAACCCTAAGCCTAAAAGTCACACTAACAATAAACCTCACCCTAACCCTAACCCTCACCCTCATACTAACCCTCACCCTAAGCCTTACCCTCACCCTCACCCTAACCCTAAACCTAACCATAAGTCTAACCCTCACACTAACCCTAAACCTCACCCTAACCCTAACCCTAAACCTCACACTACCCCTCATTCTGACACTAATACTCACCCTAACCCTAACTCTCACTCTCACCCTCACCCTCACAGTCACCCTAACCCTCACCCTAACCCTAATGCTCATACAAACCCTATCCCTCAACATCACCCTCATCCTCACCCTAAAACTCACCCCCAACCTACCCCTCACCATAACAGTAATACTAACCCTAAACCTTACCTAACTTAAATCCTCACCCTCACCCCACCCTCACCCTAACCCTAACCCTCACCCTCACCCTAACACTTACCCTCACCCTAACCTTCACTCTCACGGTCACCCTCACCCTAACCATAACCCACACCCTCTCCCTAACCCTTAACTTCACCCTATCCCAAACCCTCACCCGAACCCTCACCTCATGGTAACCCTCACCCTCAGCCAAAACATCACCCTAACCCTAACCCTCACCCTAACCCTACCCCTAACCCTCACCCTAACTCTAACCTTAACCCTCACCCTAACCCTAACCCTCACCCACACACTAACCCTCACCCTCACATGAAAACTCACCTCACACGAACGCACACCCTCACACTAAACATTACCCTAAACCTAACCCTCACCCTAACCCTAACCCTAATCCTCACCCTAATCCTAACCCTCACCCTCACCCTCACCCTCACCCCAAGCCTAACCCTAAACCTAACACTAACCTTAAACCTAACTCTCACCCTCACCTTCACCCTAAAGCTACTCCACAACCTAACCCTAACCCTAACCTTAAACTTCACCCTAAAACTTACCCTCACCCTAACCGTAACCCTAAACGTAACCCTCACACTAACCCTAACCCTCTCCCTAACCCTAACCCTACCACTCACCTTAACCCTCATCCTAACCCTAACAATAACCCTAATACTCACCTTAAACCTAAACCTAACCATAACCCTCACCCTAACCCTCAACCTCATCCTAGCCCTCAGCCTAAACCTAAACCTAACCCTAACCCTAAACCTCACCCTAACATTCAACCTCAACCTAACCCTTATCCTCGCCCTAACCCTCAACCTAACCCTAACCCTAACCTTAAACCTCACCCTAACACTCACCCTAACCCTAATCCTTCTGCTCATCGTAACCCTCACCTGAACCCTCACCCTAACCCTACTGCTCAGCCTAACACTCACCCTAATCCTATTCCATGCCCTAAAACTCACTCTAAACCTTACCCTAAACCTTACCCTAACTGTCACCCTAAAACTTATCCTCACCCTAACCCTAACCCTCACACTAATCCGAAACCTAAACCTCACTCTACACCTCACTCAAACCCTAAACCTAACACTAACCCTAACCCTAACCTTCAACCTCACCCTTACCCTCAACCTAACCCTCACCCTAACCCTCACCCTAACAGTAACACTCACCCTATCCCTCACCCTAACCCTAAACCTATACCTAAACATCACTCTAACCGTCACCCTAACCCTAACCCTAATCCTAACCCTATTCCTCAACCTCACCCTCACCTTATTTCGAACCCCAAACCTAACCCTAAACCTCACCCTCACCCTAAACCTAACCCTAACCCTCACCCTCAACCTACCTCTAAACCTCACCCTAACCCTCAACCTAACCCTAACTATAACCCTAACCCTAACTATAACCCTAACCCTCAACCTCACCCTAACACTAACCCTAACCCTAAGCCTCACCCTGACTCTCATCATAACCCGAATCCTAACCCTAACCCACACCTGACGCGTCCAGCAGGTTCAGTTATTCGTTAGGCTCGAGGAGGCGCCTCCTAAAAACCAATGGGGACGAGAGAGAAAAGAGACCAAGCGCATAAAGAAGACAAAGTCAGTCTGAATCACATCAAGGTCTGCTTTATTAAAGTGAGGCTGGGTTTATATACCCGAAGGGAGAGGGGACGGGAAAGAATGAAAAAACTTTGCAGAAGCAAGTGTGAGAAGTCCCGGGGTCAGGGATGGGTCATGCTTTTCCTTTGGCCGTTGTGCTAGTCTTTCTAAGAAATATTTATGGTTAGCCAGGCACCGTTTGCTTAGGGCTGGAGATAAGAGAAATATTTATGGTTAGTCAAATGTTGTCTGCTTAGGGCTGGAGGAATATTTATGGTTAGCCAAATGTAGTTTGCTTAGGGCTGGAGGAATCTTATCTTTCCATACACTTTCTTGGCTCCCAACAAATCCCCCTTTCTTATTTAGAAAATTGACCATCAATTGTTGGCTGCTCTTTTTAAGGGGGTGACAGAGGCTCTGTTCCTCTAAGGGCCCAGGGTTTTTCTCCGCTCCTGAGCAAGCATCCTCACTCGGGGAGGGGAGTTTTACAGGCCTTGGCATGTTTTTTGAGGAGATGGCTTGTGGGTATGCATGCCAACCGTCATGCACCAGGGCTTGCCACTCAGGGGTCTTGGGTTTTGGGATCTCGCGGATCCATCTCCCTGCAGTCCTACCTGCGCCCTTGATTAGAGCTTTTCTTTTTCCTCCCATAGGTGCATCCTCCCCCAAGCGGAGGAGCCTATAGGAGGAGGGGCGAACCTATCCCTTATGACAATAGGTCTTGCCTGTTGAATGGTCAGAAGTTACGAATAAGAAGAAAGATTTTCTAAATAAGAAAAAGAAAAAGGGGGGGGCTGTTTCCCACTGGAACAAGCTCACGGCAAAGCACTAATTAAAAGCCTAGGGTAAGCTGGGCGCTGGTGGCTCACGCTTGTAATCCTAGCTACTCAGGAGGCTGAGATCTGAGGATCGCGGTTCAAAGCCAGCCCGGGCAGGAGAGACCGTGAGACTCCTATCTCCAATAAACCACCAGAAAACCGGAAGTGGCGTTGTAGCTCAAGTGGTAGAGCGCTCGCCTTGAGCTGAAGAGCTGAGGGACAGCGCCCAGGCCCAGAGTTCAAGCCCCACGGCCGACAAAAAAAAAAAAAAAAAAAAAAAAGCCTAGGGTAAATTCTCAATCTCAATGCCTTATTCCGACATATCGAGGTGATGATGATGAACCTGTATGGGCTTAGAAGACCAGAGATTAATCTGTTATTTAATAAATTCAAACAGGAAGGTCCAAGTCTGGAGTTCTAGCTGCATCTGTAAGAGAAAAGTCATCATCTTCGGGGGGGAAGGTTTCCCCTGGGTTGTGGTAAGCCATTTACCTGTTTTATCAACAAATTTTCCAAAGGTAGGTTATAAGAAAACATCCTGTCTTAGGCTACTGGCTACATGCCTTGTTGAGCCAGCCTGTATGGCCTCTGTATGTAGTGCTATTCAGGGTAAGCTCCATAATACTCCCGTTATTGGATATTTTCTAGCTTTCTAGGAATCATTAGGGAAGAAATGTATGGAATTGCAGGCCTTCTCTAGGGGTGACCGCGGTGTGCTCCGTGGGGTCCTCCTGAGTCTCTAAGCGATGATAATGCACCGAGATCAAATTTTTTTTGGAAGAGCAGAATCTATTTGATATTTTATAAAGCACATAAGGCACTGAAAAGCCCAAGGGCCAAAGGAAACAAGCAAAAGTAATCCAACAAGGGGCCCCAGGAGGGGAAGAACATAGGGTAAAATTCCACCCCAAGCAGCCCAAATAGGGTGCTCAAAATCTCATGTCGCCATCTTTCAATCTCCTCCTGATGTTTTTTAACTCGATCTCTTACAATGCCAGACTTATTGGCATAAAAACAGCACTTTTCCTGTAAAGTTAAACAAATGCCACCTCTGTCAGTAGTTAAAAGATCTAAACCTCTGCAATTTTGTAAAGCCACCTCAGCTAATGAATCTAACTGATCCTGAAGATCTTTAACAGATTGATAAACTTTAGTATTATCATCAGCTAATTGTTGTGAAAGCTTGGAGTAGGAGGAGACAGCAGTGGCTAATCCTGCAGTCCCAGTGCCTAAAGCACCAGCCACTCCAAGTCCTATCAGTAGGGGAATAAATTGTACCACCCTTTTATGTCGGGGAACAAAATAATCAAAGTCAGGAATGGGTACTGGCTCATCTCGGGAAATCAAGTCAATGTCTGTGAGCAAAATAGCTGGAATACAGAGCCCTGTCCAATTTTGGGGAAGTATAGTGTAGGCCATATTATTGCCACAAACAAAAACCTGGCTCTGTTGTGAGCATAGGGAGGCAGAAACATTAATAACATTGTTGCACAGGGAAAAGGAGGATATCCCAACATCAATGTCATACTACCTGGGGACGTTTATAAAACTCTTTGCAATAAAACAATTAGCGCGGATGATCAAACTGAGGTAGTCACTCTGGGAGGTAAGGGTTAGGGAATCTACAGTGTTACAGGCTTGTGATTGATTAACACTTGGCCTAGTCTGCTGGGCTCATCAAATGGCCCTTATCTTGAGCCCCCTAAATCGGGAATTTTTACACAGGAATGCGGAGGAACCTACCCTTTGTTCCTTATCTTTGGTCCCATTTGGCCATTTGGGGAATTTACTTGTTAGCCCTTTATTTAGGACTACAGAGCTTGTCCCAGGGCCGACATCTAGACTCCGAAACTTTTTATATATCTCCAGGGAGGGGAAGGGTCAGTGCTAGCGCAAGCAAGTTTACAGAAGCAAAACCAGCAGTTAGCAATTGTAAAATATAACTCTAATTTTTAATCTTTTATTCCCCCATTTTTCTTTGGACTAATATCAATCTTAAAATTTAGGGGTTTCTTATCTCAGTCGTAGGGGTGTCTCTATATTATCTTGTGGGGTGTCAGTTGTTCTCAATGCTTGGTATTTGGATCTCAGAACTAATAGACTGACTACGCTGATCTTTTTCTTTTACAAAAGATACCAGTCTGTTGAGTATACAAAGTCCAATTGTAACAAAAGTAACAGTACCAGAGACCCCCTTTTTTATTAAGGCTTTCTTCACTATCCTCTTTTTTTTTTATGATTTTTTGAGCATCTTTGTGGCAGTAGTTTAAAACTGCCCAATTTTTTTTTGGCTTGCGGAACCTTTATCTTAGAACAGCGTTAAGGCACCACTGTGATGCAGAAGCTTGCTAGATTTTAAGGCTAAGAGTATTACCTTCATTGATAAAACACTCAGGTTATTACCATTTCAGAGTCAAACTAGGCTGTGACCTTGGAGTGAATTTCCAGTCACTATGCACTGAAGTGCCTAAGACAAACAAGCCAGTGATATCCTTGTCCCCAGTACCCACTGTGGGAAGAGAGGGTTTCTGGATATCACCCAAAAGAATGTCCCACAAGATCTTAGATTTAGCAGCAGTCAACCAGGAAGCCGACTCAGGTGATGGAATCAGGCAGGAGTTCCTCCAGGTGGCTGTCAGGCCATTAGGGTATGTAGCAGCAGCAGCAGCAGCAACAGCAGGGTCTCTCAGTAGCTCCAAGGGACTGTCACACCTCATGCTGGGCTGTAAATTCCTACACAGACTGGTTAAGGATACATTGCATAGGCTTGGCAGGCTTTGATCCTGCTGGTTTTTAAGATCTTTAAACAATAGCCCAGGACAATTTACCAAAATCAAAACTCTTTTTACTAACCAGATATTTTTGTAAATAGACCCAGAAGGCTCAAAAGACTTAGTCTTGTAGCCATCTCTGACAGATGCAGTCTCCACACCTTGAACACCTACAACAATTACAGTATTCTTTATGACTTTTTTTCATCTATTT
Organism: Dipodomys merriami; assembly: GCF_024711535.1. Classification (NCBI taxonomy): domain Eukaryota; kingdom Metazoa; phylum Chordata; class Mammalia; order Rodentia; family Heteromyidae; genus Dipodomys; species Dipodomys merriami. The sequence continues at coordinate 2,202,927 of NW_027202482.1, read as the reverse complement.
TGCCTCATTTCTCCAAAATTTCTGACTCTGGACCCTTGATCTTAAAAATGGGGGTAGAAGGGCAAAGATCCATCTTCCGTAACTTCTTCAAGCTGACTTTAGGGGTGTTGATCTTACCTAGCCAGGAACCTATAACTTTAGCCTATTTTACAAAGAGGCTATCAGGGTTAGATGTCATTAAGAACAATATTTTAACTTTTGAAAACTGCACAGATCTTTTCTCCGGCTACAGCAGTGTAGCTTGTTTAGCATTCTGGTTTGCAAAAGCATCTTCCTAGATGGCTTAGGAATGTGATCTCTAATGATCCCAAATAATGTCTATGTTACCTTTGCAGGCCTTGAGACAGATATCAATAGAAACACTCTCTCAGGTTTACAAACCTTTTCCTGAGCAGATGAATTGCCTGTAACTAGTGTCAGCTCAATTAGAGCTGCCAGTTAGAGTTTTTGGCACATAAAGGAGTTGAGATTTAAACTATTCCCCACATTTTATAACATTATCTTTTTACTATTACAGAGGACTGGCAAGTTTCTGTCCCTTACAAGGTAGATGGTCATGGACATTTGGCATGCTTACAAACTCTTTTTATGACCTCCCGGCTCTGACCAGTTTTTAAGGGCCACAAAATGACTCTAGGATCTGACATTTCTGCCATCCAAGCAGTGGCCTGCCTCTGGATGCTCCTCCATTGCTTTTGTCCCAGGAATGTCTTCTCCACATTGGGATAAATGCCTCATTGGCATTTTCCTTAGCTGGTTGCTGGACTTGAACTCGGGGCCTGAGCACTGTCCCTCAGCTCTACAGCTTAAGGCTAGCACTCTGCCACTTTGAGTCCAAGACTCGGGGCTTGAATGCTGTCCCTTAACTCTTCAGTCCAGGGCTAGTACTCTGCCACTGTGAGCCTCGAGCTTGGGGCTTGAGTACTGTCCCCTGACTCTTTAGTCCAGGGCTAGTACTCTGCTGGCTGAACAGAGGTGACAGTCTCACAGGAACCTTTTTGTGCCCGGGCTGGCTTTGAACCAGTTTCAGATCAATGAGTCTTATAGAAAGCCACTTTACTCCAATTAAAAGCAACAAGGTCGTCAACATAGAAGTAGCTTTTAAGCATGCTCTTACCTGAAACTTATTAAGAGTCAAAGTTACATCTGACAAACTTGTAAGAATCCTCTGTGCTTTGCTCTGGACTTGCTGGAAACTTAAAAAACCTATAAGAGCAAACTAGAATAGCAATTATTTTGGTAATCCTAATTTTTCCTTTCTGCACATTGAGGCCAATGTTAAGAACACCTTTACAGTTAAACTTTATATCCAAAAATCCATTTCTAATAATTTTTTTAAAACCTGTTATTAATCACCTTTAATATTTTATACTTTAGTTTTCATTTGCATTTTGAAAAGATCCCTTGAAATCTTGAGGCCAAGTGTCACTCATTGCCTCTTGGTTGCTTGTTTTATTTTATTTTATTTTTAATTTAATTTAATTTAATTTGAGAACATACTGTACAGAGGGGTTACAATTACATGGGCAGGATAATGCATACATTTCTTACCAAGCATTGCAGCCTCCTCCTTTGTTTACCCTTGACCTCCCTTCCCAGCCTCCGCCCTCCCCCCCCACCCAATCATACCCCCCTCCCCCCCACACCGACAATGTAAACCTGGTTTTGACATGACATTTTGTACTTCTCATTGTTGCAACAGGTCCACCTGAATCCTTAAACGACTTGTTTGTCCCGATCTCCTCCACATGTTATACTGACATCAAATATAGTGAAAGCGGGGGTTACAATGTGGGGGAGGGACATACACAGCAACAAAGAAATAATCTTATAAATACGTTAGAAACACATGCATGAAAGAAACGAAAACATTAAAATACATATTTAAGGGTTCATTTTCCTAACATCACATTATCTGACCTTTTCCGCTTGACTCATACCTATAATTGATATTGCAAGTAAGGGAAACCATGGGACCTATGTTCCTTGGGCCTGGCTTACTTCACTTAATGTAATTTTTTCCAAACCTTTCCATTTCCTAACAAATGGGGAAATGTCATTCTTTCTGATGGAGGCATAGAATTCCATTGTGTATATATACCACATTTTCTTGATCCATTCATCTACTGAGGGGCATCTGGGTTGGTTCCATATCTTAGCTATGGTAAATAATGCTGCAATAATCATAGTTGTGCTGGTAGCTTTAGTGTGGTCTTGTTTGTAAACATTTGGGTAAATGCCCAAAAGTGGGATTGCTGGATCATAGGGGAGATCTATGTGAAGTCTTTTGAGGAACCTCCATACTGCTTTCCAAAGTGGTTGAACAAGTTTACATTCCCACCAACAATGAAGTAAGGTTCCTTTCTGTCCACATCCCCTCCAGCATCTGTTGTTGTTAGAGTTCTTGATTTTTGCTGTTCTAACTGGAGTGAGGTGATATCTCAATGTTGTTTTGATTTGTATTTCTTTTATGGCTAGGGATGTTGAGCATTTCTTCATGTGTCTATTGGCCATCCTTCTTTTTTCTTCAGAGAAGTTTCTCTTTAAGTCTTTCGCCCACTTATTTATTGGGCAGTTGTTTCTTTGAGGATTTGTTGTTGGGTGGTTTAATTTTTTGAGTTCCAAGTATATTTTAGATATATGGCCCTTGTCCATTGTATGGTTGGTAAAGATCTTCTCCCAATCTATGGGCTTTCTATTGATCTTGCTAGCTATGTCATTTGCCCTGCAGAAGCTCTGCAACCTTATGCAATCCCATTTGTCCAACCTTTCTTTGATTTGTTGTGTTTCAGGGTCTCTATTCAGAAAATTTCGGCCTGAGCCAAGGAGGGTTTCTCCAATAGGGTTTCTCCTATTCCATCCTGTATTGTTTTCAGAGTGTCTGCTTTGAGTTCAAGGTCTTTGATCCATTTGGAGTTGATTCTGGTGCAGGGTGATATATAAGGATCTAGCTTAAGTTTTCTACATGTAGTTAACCAATTTTGCCAGCACCATTTACTGAAGAGGCTGTCTTTCTTCCATTCTATTGTTTAAGCTTCCTTATCAAAGATTAGATGGCTATAGGTCTGTAGGTTCATTTCTGGGTTTTCAATTCTATTCCATTGGTCCTGAGGTCTGTTCTTATGCCAATACCAAGCTCTTTTGATTACTAGGGCTTTATAGTAGAGTTTGAAATTTGGTATTGATATTCCTCCAGCAGTGTTCTTTCCGTTGAGGAGCGTTTTTGCTATTCGGGGCCTTTTATTGTTCCATATGAATTTTTGGATTGCCTCTTCTATTTCCTTGAAGAATGAAGGTGGAATTTTGATAGGTATCGCGTTGAATTTGTAGATAGCCTTGGGAAGTATTGTCATTTTCACGATGTTAATCTTGCCAATCCAGGAGCATGGGAGGTTTTGCCATTTTTTAAGTTCTGTGTTGATTTCCTTTTTCAAGATTTTAAAGTTTTCATCATAGAGGTCCTTCACTTCTTTAGTTAAGTTAATTCCTAGGTATTTTATTTTTTGTGGGGCTATTACAAATGGAGTTGCTTTCCTAATTTCAGCCACACTTTTCTCATTGTTGGCATACAGAAAAGCCATTGATTTTGGGGGGTTAATTTTATAACCTGCTACTTTGCCAAAGTTTTGAATCAGCTTGAGTAATTTGGGAGTGGAGTCTATGGGATTCTTTAAGTACAAGATCATGTCATCTGCAAAGAGGGAGAATTTTATTTCTTCTTTCCCTATTTGGATCCCCTTTATGTCTGCATCTTGTCTTATTGCTGTAGCTAGGCATTCTAATACTAGATTGAAGAGAAGTGGAGAGAGTGGGCATCCTTGTCTTGTTCCTAAGTTAAGAGGAAATGGCTTTAGTTTTTCACCATTTAAGTACAAGATCATGTCATCTGCAAAGAGGGAGAATTTTATTTCTTCTTTCCCTATTTGGATCCCCTTTATGTCTGCATCTTTTCTTATTGCTGTAGCTAGGCATTCTAATACTAGATTGAAGAGAAGTGGAGAGAGTGGGCATCCTTGTCTTGTTCCTGAGTTAAGAGGAAATGGCTTTAGTTTTTCACCATTGAGTATAATGCTGGCTGTAGGTTTGTCATATGCAGCCTTTATTGTATTGAGGAATGTTCCATGGATTCCTAATTTTTCCAAAACCTTCATCATAAAGGGGTGTTGGATCTTGTCGAATGCTTTTTCTGCATCTATTGAGATAACCATGTGGTTCTTATTCTTGCTCCTGTTGATGTGATGAATAATATTAATTGATTTGCGTACATTGAACCAGCTTTGCATCCCTGAAATGAATCCTGTTTGATCATGGTGTATGATTTTTTGGATGAATTGTTGAAGTCGATTGGCCAAAATTTTGTTGAGAAGTTTTGCATCAATGTTCATCAAAGAAATGGGTCTATAGTTCTCTTTCTTTGATGAGTCCCTGCCTGGTTTTGGGATGAGGGTTATGATGGCTTCATAGAATTAGTTCGGTAGTGAGCTTTCTCTTTCAATTTCATTGAAGTTTTGGAGGAGTATTGGTGTGAGCTCTGCTTTGAAGGCCTTGTAAAATTCCGCTGTAAAACCATCTGGTCCTGGACTTTTCTTACCTGGGAGGTCTCTTATTGCTGTTTCTATTTCAATGCTTGATATGGGCCTGTGAAGCTGGTTTAACTCATCTTGGTTTAGTTTTGGCATGTCAATATTTGCTAGGAAAAGGTCCATTTCTGTCAAGTTCTCAAACTTATTAGCATAAAGTTTTGAGAAGTATTCCCTTATAATGTTCTGAATCTTGGTTGTTTCCGTGGTGATGTTTCCATTCTCATCTCTGAGTTTATTAATTTGGGTGTGTTCTCTCCTTTTTCTGATAAGGATTGCTAAGGGTCTGTCAATTTTGTTAATTTTTTCGAAGAACCAACTCTTTGTTTTGTTGATTCTTTCTATAGTTTTTTTTGGATTCAAATTCATTTAATTCTGATTTAATTTTGATTATTTCTTTCCGTCTACTTGATTGGGGTTTATCTTGCTGCTCTTTTTCAAGGAGGTTTAGATGTGTCGTTAAATTGTTGGTTTCAGATCTCTCCAATTTGTTGATGTAGGAGCTCAGAGCTATAAACTTGCCTCTGAGTACTGCCTTTGCTGTGTCCCAGAGGAGCTGGTAATTTGTGTGTTCATTTTTGTTGAATAGCATGAACATTTGAATTTCCTTTCTAATCTCTTCCATGACCCACTCATGATTCAGCAGTGTGTTGTTCAGCCTCCATGTGATACCGGACTTTCTTTGGTGGCTTTTGGTGTTGAGTTCTAATTTTATTCCCTTGTGGTCAGAGAGAATGCAAGGTATAACTTCAATGTTTCTGAATTTAGACAAGTTTGCTTTGTGCCCTAAAATGTGGTCTATTTTAGAAAATGTTCCATATGCTGCTGAGAAGAACGTGTATTCTGATGCTGCTGGGTGAAATGTTCGGTAAATGTCTGTTAAGTCTAGTTGATCTATGTAGCTGTTTAGATCTGCGGTTTCTCTGTTGAGTTTTTGCCGAGTTGATCTATCTAGTGGGGAGAGTGGTGTGTTAAAATCCCCAACAATTAATGTCTTTGGATCTATATGGGATTTGAGGGAAAGTAGTGTTTCTTTGATAAATTTGGGTGCTCCATTGTTTGGCGAATAGATATTTAGAATTGTAATATCCTCCTGAAGGAGAGATCCTTTAATTAGTATGTAGCGACCTTCATTATCTCTTCTCACGAATTTAAATTTGAAGTCTATTTTATCTGATATTAGGATTGCAACTCCCTCCTTTTTATGAGGGCCGTTTGCTTGGTAGATTTTGTTCCAGCCTTTAACATTGAAAATGTGTGTGTTTTTACGGGCAAGATGTGACTCCTGCAGGCAGCAGATAGAAGGGTCTTGTTTTTTAATCCAACTAGACAGTCTATGTCGCTTAATTGGAGAGTTCAGTCCGTTAACGTTAAGAGATAGGACTGAGAGTTATTTGGGAGTTCCTGCCATGTTATCTTCCTTCTTGGGGGCTTTAAAACTGGGTTCTTCCTATGGTTCTTGGATTCTCAGTTTGGGTGCAGTTTGTTGGTCTTTATTGTGGTCTTGTTGGTTTTCTATGTGTAGGACATCTTTAAGAATCTTTGTAGGGCTGGTTTGGTGGAGATGTATTGTTTCAATTTTTCTTTGCTGTGGAAGGTTTTTATTTGGCCTTCAGTTATGAAGGAGAGTTTAGCTGGGTACAGTATTCTTGGTTGATAGTTGTTTGTTTTTAGGGCATGGCATACATCATTCCAGGATCTTCTTGCTTTGATTGTCTCTGCTGAGAAATTTGAGGTGATTCTTATTGGTTTCCCGTTACAGGTGATTACCCTTTTCTCCCTGACAGCTTTAAGGATCTTTTCCTTGTTCTGAGTTGATCCTGTGTGGATTATAATGTGACGCTGGGATGTCCTATTCTGGTCTGGTCTATTTGGGGTTCTAAAGGCTTCTTGTATCTGAATAGGCTTATCTTTTTGCATGTTTGGGAAGTTCTCTGCTAGGATCCTGTTAAACAAATTTCCTAGACCATTAACTTCTGTTTCTAGGTGCTGCTCTACACCCATTATCCTTAATTTAGGCTTTCTGATGGTGTCTTCCAGGTGTTGAATAGATCTATCATATTTCGTGGACTTGTCTTGGATGGTTGTATGTTCTTTCTCTATAATATCTAGGCTGTCTTCAATCCCTGAGATTCGATCTTCTGCATGGTCTAACCTGCTGTCAAGACTCTCTACTTTGTTTTTTATCTCTTTTCCTTCTAATTGGTCAGATTTGATGGCTTCAAGTTCTTTGTTGAAGCTCTGTTTTAGGTCTTGTATGAATCTCTTTACTTCCTTAATTTGGTGTTCAGTGTTTGTCCTCAAATCACTTAGTTGGTTGGATATGGTTTCTTTGGACTCCCATTCCTTCTGTTGGGTTTCATTCAGCTTTCCCTTTGTGGTCTCCCTGACTTCCTTCAGCTCTTTGTTAATGGATTCTATGGATGCCTTTAGTGATCTTTGTGTGTTCTCTACCTGGTCTCTCAATTCCTGTATTACTCTTTGATTAGCTTCCTCGCGTTCGTGGGATTCCTGCAGTTCTCTTTGAGTGCTCTCAGCCTGCTCACGCCATTCCTCCCTTTCTCTTTGAGTATTCTCAAGTTGTTCAAGCAAATACTGTATCAGTTTTTGAGTAGCTTCCTCACGCTTATGATATTCCTGTATAAACTTCTGGGATGCCTCCTCTCTCTCCCTATCACGCTCATACTGAGTCCTTTGTACATTGTCAAACTTCTCATTTATCATGTTTGCTAGTAGTGTTTGTAGAGCTATTTGGGAACTCTCCTCTGGATTATTCTTTATCTGTTCTAATCCCTGATTATCAAGATTGGGAATTGAGATACTCGAATTTGCCATTTTTCTTGTGTTTTTCCGGCTTACTCTGCCCATTTGAGATGAAGATAGCACCAGTTTTGTGCTAGAACACTATCTTAAGGCAACCATCAACCAAAGTTTGCATTTGTACAGTCAATAGTCTACAGATACAATCTAGTTCAACAGATACATCTATTCAACATCAAACAACTATATGTTAAAGGACTTCGAACCGCAGAAAAGAATTTGGAAAACCAGAAATTATTAGGATTAGGGAGAGATGTAGGTAAAAAATAGGAATAGATTGGTGTGGGGAGGAACAGGGAGAGTTAAATATGTCCTAATCACAATGCAGGAAATGGGTTGGGTAGGATGCAAGTAGAGAGAGAGAAAAAAAGAAGAGACGGAAAGGGGAATGAAAAGAGACCAGAAAAAAAATAGAAACGTAAAAATTAATGTTATTATAGAGATTAAAAGACCATCTATTTAGAGAGGAATGTGAATATGTTGAGAGAAAGGGAGGGACATAGAGGAGATGTGAAAAACTTTGAGGATGGGAAAGGGAAAAGAAAAGATCAGAAGTTCAGTAGAGCTAGACAAAAAACAAAAAGATGATTAAGAAAGAAAGAAAAAGAGAAAGAAGACAAGAAAAGAAAGGAAAACGCTCATTCACATATTCCTAAAATAAAAATTATAAGGGGAGAAAGAAAAATAAAGTTACTGGAAAACAATTATTTTTTCAGAAGAGGCAAAAATTAAATATTAATAAAAGTTTTAGAAGAGAAAAAAATTTATATATATATATATATATATATATATATATATATATATATATATATATAAGGTAACAAAGAAACCAAACAAAAAAAGAAAAGAAGAAGAAGAAAAAAAAAGAAAAAAAAAGTCCTTTGATTTTTTTTGTGGGGGAGGGGTGGGAAGAATCCTGTATCTCCCTTTTGTCTGTAACCAGCCTCTTGTTGGAGTCTCTGGTCAGCTTGAGGTCCTGTGGCTTGATTGGTTTCTTAAGTCGGTTTGTTGGAAGAGGCAGAAAAATGCTCTGCTTTACCCAAGATTTTGAGATCCCCCTCCCAGGTTAGTTTTTTGGGAGGGTGATCAGCTTTGAGAATCACAAAAGAGGGGGATGCAGTGATGAGGCTAGGTTCTGGGTAGAGTTGAGGCCTTTCAACTAACAGTAGCTTTTCCCTGGGGCTATTTTGTGATAAAACTTACAGTGCCCAGCCTGGAGCCATTCTCAGGGTTTCTGTTTTTCAATTGATTGTGGTGGCTGCTAGAGGGAGGGGCAGCCTCTGGCTCTGGTTACCCAGTGAGGAAAGCCAATCCAATTGCTGGCGCCTGAGCTGGGTGACTTTTCCCTGGATGGAGCCGAGTCTGGCAGGTCACTTCGCCGTTAAGTTCTTGTGACCTGCTAAATTACTCGTTTTATTCCAAGGCCTGAGCTGGAGCTAGCAGCTCCTCCGAGCTTTGTCGGTATCCAAGATGGAGATCACCGGTGCTGGGGGGGGGGAGGGGTGGCCTTCCCTCCTCTGCTCCCTGAGAAGGAGTGAGGACGTCGGGCTTGTACTCTCGCCGAGTCTTGGATCCTGGGTCGTCTCTGGTCTGCAAACTGCAGGATGAAGATGTCCGCTCCTTGTCGGTTCTTTTTGGTGTTGAGTAGAATCTGCTCGTCCGCTGCGTCTGGCTCCTTCGTCCCGGACTCTCTGTATCTCAGGTATGACCCCGCAGCGGTGGTCGCCGCCGCGACCCTGCCACCGCAGCGGCAGCTGCTGGCAGGCGCTCAGATGTGTCTTCTTGGCTTCCCCTCGCTTGACTAACTCTCTGTCCTGTGATGGCACACTTGGTGTGATTCTCTGTCTTAGGACTGTTCACTGGAACTCTAAAACTGCTTTCTATGCGAGAGCTTGTTCAGATTCCAGCTTCTCCTCCACCCTCTTCCCGGAACTCTGGTTGCTTGTTTTAACACAGACACACATTAAGATTTTTAAACTCAAATGACAATTTTTCCTTAATGCAAGAATTATAGTCAACTTCACTATATCACGAAGTTAGACTTAACACCTTTATAACTTTTAAAAGCATCCTAATTGTGGAACATAATTGAAAGTAAGCCACATTATATAAATAACTTTTTAGCCCTCTTTTAAGGCCTTCCTAATTTTAATTTTAACACATCCAATGGGAGGTTTTAGCAATACTAATCAGATCATCACATCACTCATTTTAACCATCATGTTTTCAGTATCTATCTGCAGAGAAAAGAGAGAACAAAGATGGACCACTCAGCCCCTTCTATGGAATGGCCACACACCCAATCTGACTCTTAAGGGTTAGATGAACTGTGTTTGCATCAGCTTGCCCTCTTTCTCCATGCGTGGACCCCTCCCAGGGCCTGTCCCAACATGCATGACCAGCTGAACTGCAATTCGGCTTGTTCACCCCTCACCCCTAAAGGTCTTCTGTTGGCTTCTAAGTTTTTCTCCATCTCTTCTCTTGGTTTTCGAATGGAATACACAGTTTTAGGCAGACAGAACAGGTAACATCTTTGACAGTGTTAAACTAACCTGTACATTTAAATTTTTAATATTTATCCCAAATTTTAGCCAAGGGAACTAGATCCCAAACAGCGAATGCATTTTTGTTAAGCCAGATAACTTGATTACAGTATAAACAGTCTTATGCATTTTAAAACATTAGTCTTTAAATACCAGATTTTCTAATTTGCAAGTTAAAGAATCCTTACAAAGCCATTTAAAACAATGCGAAGATTTTTTTTTTTTTGGTCAATGTCCAAACCTCATAACTTTTTGAATTTTAAATTTAAACTCACCCAATTGTTACAGCATGCTGACAATTTTTATCTTTGAACACGTTCACAGACACACACAAAACACTCACACAGATCTTAAAGCGCGCAAAAATCAAAATCAGTTGTACGTACACCATTTAAAGTTTTTAAACAAAAATTTAAGACAGTATTTCTTTTAACCAGGTACCTTTGTTGGGCGTTATTTTCCCAGAGCTTGCTGATCTAGCAAGGCAATTCACTAATTAGTCTTTTGAATCTTTGTGCTGTTCTCATTCAGCAAGCTGAATCCAGAGTCTGCTGAGTGAGCCTGCCACACTCACCCAAAACTTTCCTACCTCAGAAAACATAAAATGAACACACACACTAATCAAGACAAACAAGTGGCCATAAAGACAAAATCAGGTCTTAGTGAATGGGGCGACATCTCACCACCATTCACTTACTAGGGGACTCAACACTCCTACTCTCCTCCGGAGGATTTTTTTTCTTTTTTCTTTTTTCTAGATTCCTGCAAGCATTGACCCAGGGGCCTTCCAAGGCGGAGGAGAATTCCCAGTCATCTTGGGGCAAGGGAAAACAAAAATCCCTAGCGGCTGTCCCGTCAGACTGACAGGTTCTCCCCCACCCTCAGACCCCCTGAACCAAGGCCCAAGGCTGAGATCTAACTGGGGCCACTCACAGGTGGTCAGTGACAATTTCATAATTGACAAACAAGCAAGTTCCTAAAACCTGACAATCTGGGCTCGAGCTGTAACTTTTTTCCAGTGATCTAAAGTCAGACTTAAGGGGGTTGTTAGTTGCCGCCCCTTCCCTTTAAGAACAACAAGACAGACAACAGAGATAATTAACACTAAACAGAAACAGAGGAAACCAGGACTGCAACAGAAAAAGCAACTTCAGATGGTAATGGCCATCTGAACATGTTTTTTGTTTATGATAGCCTGAACCTCTGCCTTATCTATAAATTCAGCCTTCCAGGTTAAATATTGTACAATTAAATATTGTAGAATAAGATTGTACAATCTAATTCTATTCATGAGGCAGCAGGTGTCCTCCATTAAAATCAATAAGCGGGCACCATATCTTCCCTTTCCTACCTCTTTTAAAATGTCCCTGATAATCCCATAAAAACTAAAAAAGGCCTCGGGAATTTCTTCTCCTTTAGCCGCTAAATCATTAATATTTTTCCCTACTTTACTCCAGGTAAGAGGATGAATGTCCGGGCCACTCAAAATTAGCCAAGGACATTTTTCCCACGACAAAACAAAAAATTTTTACAAGATCCTTTCTTTTTACTCTTATTCCTCTCTCCCTAAGAGCTTCCTTCATATCCTTTATAAATAATGGCTCTTTAGAAAACGTCTTGCCCATGGTTTATGGGAGGGCAAACTTACCTCAAGACTTAACGCGGTGCATGAGTGATGCGATGTGGGCGTCTCTACCCTTAGATTATTGGGGATCCCCGTCTCCAGCGCCGTCTGGCAGGCCATTGTGCCTCGAGCCCCACGTTGGGAGCCACTTGACCCATCCAGCAGGTTCAGTTATTCGTTTGGCTCGAGGAGGCGCCTCCTAAAAACCAATGGGGAAGAGAGCAAAAAGACACCAAGTGCATAAAGAAGACAAAGTCAGTCTGAGTCGTGTCAAGGTCTGCTTTATTAAAGTGAGGCAGGGTTTATATACCCGAAGGGAGAGGGGAAGGGAAAGAACGAAAAAACTTTGCAGAAGCAAGTGGGAGAAGTCCCGGGGTCAGGTATGGGTCATGCTTTTCCTTTGGCCGTTGTGCTAGTCTTTCTAAGAAATATTTATGGTTAGCCATGCGCGTTTGCTTAGGGCTGGAGATAAGAGAAATGTTTATGGTTAGTCAAATGTTGTCTGTTTAGGGCTGGAGGAATATTTATGGTTAGCCAAATGTAGTTTGCTTAGGGCTGGAGGAATCTTATCTTTCCACACACTTTCTTGGCTCCCAACACACACCCTAAACCTAACCCTCACCCTCACCCTCAAATATCACCCTAACCCAAACCCTCACCCTAATAATAAAACAAAACCTCACCCTAACACTAACCCTCACCCTAAATTTGACCCTCACACTAATCCTCACCCTAACCATAACTCTAACCCTTACCCTAACTCTCATCCTCACCCTCACCCTCAGCCTAACCCTAACCCTAACCCTAATCCTAACCCTAACCCTCACCCTCACCCTAAATGTAACCGTTACTCTAACCCTCACCCTCACCCTCACCCTAAACCTAACCGTAAACCTAACCCTAACCCTCAAACTAACCCTAAACCTAACCCTCACCCTAACCCTCATCCTAACTAACCCGAACCCTAAAATTAACCCTCACCCTAGACCTCATCCTAACGTTAAACCTAATCCTAACACTCACCCTCAGCCTAACACTTACCCTCACACTCACCATAACCCTAATCCTCAAACTAGCCCTAACCCTCACACTAATCTTAACGCTCACCATAACCCTAACCCTACCCCTCACCCTAAACCTAACCGTAAGCCTAACGCTAACCCTAACCCTCTCCCTCAGCCTCACCTTGAATTTAACCCCTACCCTCACCTTAACCCTCACACTAACCCTAACTCTAACCCTAACATTAAACCTCAACCTAACCCTCACCCTAAACCTAACACTAACCCAAACACTAAACATCACCCTAACCCACACCCTCACCCTAACCCTAACCCTCACCCTAAACCTAACCCTAACCCTAACACTAAGCCTAACCCTCACACTAACCCTAAACCTCACCCTAACCCTAAACCTCACCCTCATCCTAACCCTCACCCTATCTCTTACCATCACACTAACCATAACCCTAAAGCTAACCCTAAGCCTAACCCTCAACTAACCCTAAACGTCACCTTAAACCTAACCCTACCTCACACTACCCCTCATCCTGATCCTAATTCTCACCCCAACCCTAACCCTAACCCTAAACCTCACCCTCACCCTAACACTCACAGTCACCCTATCCCTCAAACTAAGGCTAATGGTCAACCACACCCTAACACTCAACATCACCCTCATCCTCACCCTAAACCTCACCGTCAACCTAGACCGCACCATAACCGTACCACTAACCCTAAAACTTACATAACAGAAACCCTCACCCTCAACCCACCCTCACCCTAACCCTAAACCTCACCCTCACCATAACAATTACCCTCACGCTAACCCTCATATTAACCCTAACCCTCACTCTCACCCTCACTCTCACGGTCACCCTCACCCTAACCATAACCCTCATCCTCTCCCTAACCCTTACTTTCACCCTATCCCGAACCCTCACCCGAACCCTCACCTCATGGTAAACCTCACCATCATCCAAAACATCACACTAACCATAACCCTCACCCTAACCCTAACCCTAACCCTCACCCTAACCCTAAACCTCCCTCTATCCCTCAAACTCACCCTAACCCTAACCCTAACACTCACACTAAAACTAAACCTAAACCTAAACCTCACCCTAACCCTCAACCTCATCCTAAACCTAACCCTCATCCTAACACTAACCTTAACACGAACACTCACCCTAACCCTATCCCAAAACCTCACAGTCAGGCAAACTTAACAATCACCCTAACCCTCACCTTAACCCTAACCCTCACTTTAACACTAACACTAAAACTAACCCTCAACTTCACCCTCACCCTAAGACTAACCCTTAACTTCAACCTAATCCTCACACTAACCCTAACCCTAAACCTCACCTTCATCATAACCCTAAAACTCACCCTAAACTTAACCCTAACACTAACACTCAAACACACCCTAATCCTCACCCTAAACCTAAACCTCACCCTACACCTCAAACTCTAACCCTAACGGTAACCCTCACCCTAACATTCACCCTCACCCTTACCCTCAACCTAACCCTCACCCTAACCCTAACCCTAACCCTAATACTCACCCTAACCCTCACCCTCACCCTAACCCTAAACCTAAACCTAAACATCAAACTAACCCTCACCCTAACTCTAATCCTAATCCTAACCCTATTCCTCAACCTCACCCTCACCTTAATTCGAACCCCGAACATAACCCTAAAACTCACCCTCACCTTAACCCTAACTCTAACTCTCACCCTAACCGTAACCCTCACCCTAAACCTAACCCTAATGCTCACCCTCAACCTAACTCTAAACCTCACCCTCACCTTAACCCTAACTCTAACTCTCACCCTAACCCTAACCCTCATCCTAACCCTAACCCGAACCCTAACCCTAACCCTCACCCTAGTCCTCACCCTAACATTAACCCGAATCCTAACCCTCACCCTCAAACTAACCCTCAGCCAACACTTACCCTCACCCTCACCATAACCCTGAACTTCAACTAACCCTAACCCTCTCACCAACCCTAACCCTCACCATAAACCTAACCTTAACCCTCACCGTAACCCTAAACGTAACCCTAACCCTAACCCTAACCTTCATCTTCACCCTAAACCTAACACTTACCCTAACCCTAACCCTCTCTCTAATACTCAAACTCACCCTAATCCTCACCCTAAATATACCCCTAACCCTCACCAAAAACAAACCCTCAGCCTCACTCTCACCCTAACACTAACCATCACATTCACCCTCATCCTCAGCCTATCCAGATGCCTAACACTCACCCTCACACTCACCCTCATCCTCAGCCTATCCCTAACCATGAACTTAATCCTAACCCTAAACTTCAACCTGACCCTCACCCTTACCCTAACCCTACCCCTAAACCTAACCCTCACCCTAACTCTTAACCTCACTCTAACCCTTACACTAACCCTAAGCCTAAACCTAACCCTCAACCTACCCCTCACCCTAACCCTAACCCTAAACTTCACCACCACCCTAAACTTCATTCTACCCTTTACCCTCACCCAAACCCTCACCCTAAACCTATACATAACCCTAACCCTCACACTAACAATCACCCTAACCCTAACCCTAACCCTAACCTTAACATCCCCCTAACCCTCACACTAACCCTAACCCTCACCCTAACCCTAACCCTACCACTCTCCCTAACCCTCATCCTAACCCTAACCCTAAACTTAATCCTCACCCTAACCTTAACACTAACCATAAACTTCACCCTCATCCTAACCCTCACCTTCACGGTAATACTCAACCTGACCCTAACCCTCACCCATACCCTAAACCAAACCTTCACCCTCACCCTAGCCCTAACCCTAAACCTAACCCTCAAACTAAGCCTAACCCTCACCCTAATCCTCACCCTCATCCTAACCCTCACCCTAACCATTACCCTCAAACTAACCCTAAAGCTAAACCTAACCCTCACAATAAACCTTACCCTCACCATAACCCTCATCCTCACCCTATCCCTCACCCTAACACTAAGACTAACCCTCAACCTAAGCATAAACCTCACCCACACCCTCACCCTAAACGTAACTCTAACCTTACCCATCAACCTAAACCTCATCCTCACCTTTACCCTAACCCTAACACTCACACTAAACCTAACCCTAACCCTAATTAACACTAACCCCCACCCTAACCCTAAACCTAACCCTAAACAAACCCTCACACTAACCCTAACACTCACCCTACCCCTAACCCAAACACTAACCATAAACCTCACCCTAACCCTCACTCTACCCTAAACATAACCCTAACCCTAATCATCACCCTACCCCTCACCCTAACCGAAACCCTGAACCTAACATTCTTCCTCATCCTAACCCTTACACTTACGCTGAAGGTAAGTCTAACACTAACCCTAACCTTCACACTAAACCTAACCCTCACCCACACACTAAACCTCACCCTCACCTGAAAACTCACCTCACATGAACCCACACCCTCACACTAAACATCACCCTAAACATAACCCTCACCCTAACCCTAATCCTAACCATCACCCTAATCCAAACCCTCAACCGAAACCTCATCCTCACCCTAAGCTTAACCCTAAACCTAACACTAACCCTAAACCTAACTCTCAACCTCACTTTCACCCTAACGCTACCCCACACCCTAACACTAACACTAACCATAAACTTCACCCTAAAACTTACCCTCACCCCTACCCTTACCCTCACCCTAACCATAACCCTAAACCTCACCCTCACACTAACACTAACCCTCTCGCTAACCCTAACCCTACCATTCACCTTAACCCTCATCCTAAACCTAACTTTAACCCTAATGCTCACCCTAAACCTAACCCTAACCATAACCCTCACGCTAACCTTCACCCTCACCCTAGTCCGCACCCTGAACCTAACCCTAACCCTAACCCTAACCCTAAACCTCACCCTAACCATCACCCTCAACCTAACACTTACCCTCACCCTAACCCTCAACCTAACCCTAACGCTAACCCTAACCCTAACTTTAAACATTACCCTAACCGTCACCCTAACCCTAATTTTTACCCTCATCCTAACCCTCAACCTAATCCTTACCCTCACCCTAACCCAAAACCTAACCCTCACCCTCACCCTAACCTTTACCCTCACCCTAATCCTAAACCTAACCCTCACACTAACGCTCACCCTAACCCTACTGCTCAGCCTAACCCTCACCCTAAACCTATTCCTTACCCTAAATATCACCCTAAACCTTACCCTAAACCTTATATCAACCCTCACCCTAAGCCTCACCCTAAAACTTATCCTCACCCTAACCCTAAACCTCACACTATTCCTAAACCTAAACCTCACCCTACACCTCACTCAAACACTAACCCTAACCGTAACTCTCACCCTAACCTTCAACCTCACCATTACCCTCAACCTAACCCTCACCCTAACCCTAACACTCACCCTGACCCTCACCCTCACCCCAACCCTAATCCTAAAAATAAACATCACTCTAACCCTCACCCTAACTCTAACCCTAATCCTAACCCTATTCCTCAACCTCACCCTCACTTTAATTCGAACCCCAAACCTAACCCTAAACCTCACCCTCACCCTAACCCTAACTCTAACTCTCACCCTAACCCTAAGCGTCACCCTAAACCTAACCCTAACCCTCACCCTCAACATAACTCTAAACTTCACCTTAACCCTCAACCTAACCCTAACACTTACACTAACACACAACTTCACCTTAACCTTAACCCTAACCCTAACCCTCACCCTAACACTCGCCATAACCCTAATCCTAACCCTAACCCACACCCTAACCCTAACACTCACCCTCACCCTAAACCTCAACCTTACTCTAACCCTCACCCTAATCCTAAACCTAAACTTCACCCTAACTCTAACCCTCACCCTAACTTTCACCCTCACAGTAATCCTCACACTAACTATAACCCTAACCCTTACCCTAACTCTCTCAACCTCACACTCACTGTCAGCCTAACCCTAACCCTAAACCTAATCCTAACCCGATCCCTCACCCTCACCCTAACCCTAACAGTTTCCTTAAATCTCACCCTCACCCTCAACCTCACCCTAACCCTAACCCTCTTCCTCACCTTAACCTTTATCCTAGCACTCACCCTAACCCTAACCGAAAACCTCTCCATCACACAAACTCTAACCCTAACCCTCACCTTAACCCTAACACTAAACCTAATACTCAACCTCACACTCACCCTCACACTAACCCTTAACCTCACACTAACCCTAACCCTCACTCTAAACCTAACACTCCCTCTAACCCTCAAACTCACCCTAATCCTCACCCTAATCATACCTCTAACCCTCACCAATCCCAAACCCTCAGCCTCACTCTCACCCTAACCCTGACCATCACACTCACCCTCACCCTCACCCTATCCAGATGCCTAATCCTCACCCTCAAACTCACCCTCATCCTCAGCCTATCTCTAACCCTAAACCTAATCCTAACCCTAAACTTCAACCTGACCCTCACCTTCAGTCTAACCCTAACCCTAACCCTAACCCTCCCCTAAAACTTAACCTCACCCTAACCCTTACCCTAACCCTAAGCCTAAAACTAACCCTCACCCAACCCCTCAACCAAATCCTAACCCTAACTCGCACCACCACCCTAACCTTCATCCTAAACTTTACCCTCACCCTAACCCTCACCCTAAATATAACCCTAACCCTAAACTTCACACTAACAATCACCCTAACCCTAAACCTAACCCTAACCATAACATCACCCTAACCCTCACACTAACCCTAAGCCTCACCCTACCCCTAACCCCAAAACTCACCCTAACCCTAATCCTAACCCTAACCCTAATCCTAATCCTTACCCTAACCCTAACACTAACACTAACCTTCACCCTCACCCTAACTGTCACTTTCACGGTAATCCTCAACCTAACTCTAACCCTCACACATACCATAAAACTAAACCTCCACCTCCCCCTCCCCCTAACCCTCACCCTCAACCTAGCCCTCACCCTAAACCTAACTCTCACCTTAAGCCTAACCCTCACCCTAATCCTCACCCTCATCCTAACCCTCACCCTGACCCTTCCCCTCAACATAACCTTAAACCTAAACCTAACCCTCACAATCACCCTTAGCCTCACCATAACCCTCATCCTCACCCTAACCCTCACCCTAACCCTAACCCTAACACTAATCCTCACCCTCATCCTAAACCTTACCCTCACCCTTACCTTCATGGTAACCCTAATCCTATTCCTAACCCTAAACCTCACACTAACCCTAACGCTCAAAATAACCCTACCCTAGCCCTCACCCTAACCCTCATCCTAAACCTATCCCTAACACTCACACTCATCCTAACCCTAACTCTAACCCACAACCTAACCCTAAACCTCACCCTCAATCTCAAACTAAAAGTTACTCTAACCTTACCCCTCACCCTAAACCTCATCCTCACCCTAACCTTAACCCTAACACTCACACTAAGCCTAAACCTAACCCTAAACCTCACCCTAAACCTCACCCTCATCCTAACACTAACCCTCACCATAAACCTTACGCTCACCCTAAACCTAACCCTAACCCTAAACCTCACACTAACCCTAACACTCACCCTAACCCTAACCCAAACACTAACCCTAAACCTCACACAAACCCTCACCCTACCCTAAACATAACCCTAACACTAAACCTCAACCTACCCCTCACCCTAACCGAAACCCTAATCCTAACCCTTACCTTCATCCTAACCCTCAACCTTACACTTACCCTCACGGTAACCCTAACCCTAACCCTAACCCTCACACTAACTCTAAACCTCACTATATTCCTAAACCTATCCCTCACCCTAACCCTAACTCTAACACTAAGCCTCACCTCAATCCTCACCCTAACCCTAACCTAACCCTAACCCTAACCCTCACACTAAACCTAACACTCACCCTAACCCTAACCCAAAACCTAACCCTGACCCTCACACTAAACCTAACCCTCACGCTAATCATAACCCTACCCCTCAGCCTACCCCTCAGCCTAACCCTAAACCTCACCCTTTCCCTAACCATAACCCTTACCCTCACCCTCACACTAGTCCTCACCCTAACACTAAAACTAACCTTAACCCACACCCTTACTGTCACCCTCACCCTAACAGTAACCCTCATCCTCAACCTCATCCTCAGCCTAAACCTTACCCTAACACTAATCCTAACCCTAAACCTCACCCTTATCCACACCCTAACTCTAACCCTAACCCTCACCCTAAACCTCACCAAAACCCTTACCCTCACCTAACCCGAACCCTAAACCTAAACCCAACACTCACACTTATCCTAACCCTCAGCCTAACCCTAATCCTTCCCCTCAGCCTAATCCTCACCCTAACACTAACCCTAATTCTAACCCTCACCCTACCCCTAACCTTAATCCTCACCGACAGCCTAACTCTCACTTTCACCCTAACCCTCACCCTGTACCTCACCAAAACATTTACCCTCACCTAACCCGAACCCTAAACCTAAACCCAACACTCACACTTATCCTAACCCTCACCCTAACCCTAGTCCTTCCCCTCACCCTAACCCTCACCCTAACACTAACCCTAATTCTAACCCTCACCCTACCCCTAACCTTAATCCTCACCTTCAGCCTAACCCTCACTTTCACCCTAACCCTCACCCAAATCTTAACCTGCACCCACACCCTAACTCTCACCCTCCCCCCAACACTCACCTTCACCCTAGCCCTCAGCCTCACCCTAAACATCATCCTAACCATAAGCCTTACCCTAACCCAAAACCTAACCCTCACCCTAAACATAACCCTCACCCTAAAACTCATCCCCACCCTAATCCTCTCCATAAACCTAAGCCTAACCCTTACCTTAACCCTAACCTTCTCCCTCACCCTCACCCTCACCCTAGTCCTCACGCACACTCTAGCCCTCACCCTAACCCTAACTCTAACCCTACCCCTAACCCTCACCCTCTCACTCAGTCTAACCACAAATCTAACGCTAATCCTAACCCTAACCCTCATCCTCACCCTAACCTTCACCCAATCCTTAACTCTCACACTAACCCTAACTCTAACATTAATCCTAACCCTTACACTAACACTAACCCTAACCCTAACCCTTACCATCACGCTAACTCTCACACTAACCCTAAACCTTATCCTCACATTAACCCTCACCCTAACACTCACGCTAACCCAACCCTCAGTCTCACCATAACCCTCACCCTAACCCTTACCCTCACCCTAACCCTAACCCTCACCCTGACCCTAACCCTAACCCTAACCCAAACCCTAAACCTAACCCTCACCCTAAAGCTCATCTTAACCGTAACCCTAACATAACCCTCACCCTACTCCTCACCCTTACGCTAACCCTAACCCTCACCCCTACCCTAAACCTAACCCTAAATTTTATCCTATCCCTATACTTCTCCCTAATCCTAACCCTAACTCTCATGCTAACCCTCATCAAACCCCGAAACTTAACTTTCAATATTAACCTCCCCCTAACCATAACCCTACCTCTCACCCTAACCCTCATCCTAACCATTACCCTAACACTTACCCTAACCCTAAACCTCACAATAACCCTAACTCTAACTCTAACCCTAACCCTCACCCTCACCCTCAACCTCAGTCTAACCCTAACCCTAACCCTAATCCTAACCCTAACCCTCACCCTCACCCTCACCCTAACAATAACCCAAAACCCAAACCTAAACCTCACCCTAACTCTAACCCTAACCCAACCCTATCCATCACCCTAACGCTAACACTAACCCAAAACCTTACCATAACCCTCACCCTCACACGAAACCTAACCCTAACCCTCACCCAAAGCCTCACACTAACCCTAACGCTAAACCTAACACTCAACTTCACCCTAAACATTACCCTTACCCTTATCCTCACCCTAACGCTGACCCTAACCCTAACCCTAAACCTCACACTAATCCTAATCCTAACCCTAACACTAATCCTAAACCTAACCCTCACCCTCACCCTAACCCTCACCATCACCCTAACCCTCACCCTAACCCTAACCCTATCACTAACCCTCAACATAACCCTAATCCTAATACTAACCCTAAGCCTCAGCCTCACACTCACCCTAAGTCTAACCCAAACCCAACTCTAACCCTCAACCTAACTCTAACCCTAACCCAAATCTAACCCTCCCTTAACCCTAACCCTAACCCTAAACCATACTCTAAACCTCACGCTCACCAGAAACCTAACCATAACACTAAACCTAACCCTAACCCTAACCTTCACCCTCACCGTAAACCTCATCCTAAACCTTATACTTACAATAACCCTGACCCTAACCTTAACACTAACCCTCACAGTAAACCTAACCATAACCCAAACCCTCATCCACACCCTAAACCTAATCCTAACCCTGAAAATCACCCTACCCCTCACCGTCACTCTAACCCAAACCCTAACCCTAACCCTCACCCGAAACCTAACCCTCAATCACATCCTAATCCTCACCCTCACCTGAACACTCGCCCTCACACTAACGCACTCCCTCACCCTAAACATCACCCTAATCCTAAACCTCACCCTCACCCTAAGCCTAACCCTCACCCTAACTCTAACCCTAAACCTAACCCTAACCCTCACCCTCACAATCACCAAAAACCTAACCCCAACCCTATCCCTCACCCTCAATCTCACCCTAAGCCTAACCCTATCGCACACCCTCACCCTCACCCTAACCCTAACCCTAACCGTATCCCTAACCCTCACCCTAAGCCTAACACTAATCCTAAACCTAACACTCACCCTAAGCATTACCCTAACCCTCTCCCTCACCCTCAGCCTCAGCCTAACACTAACCCTCACCCTAACCCTAACCCTAACACTCAACCTAACCCTAACCCTCACCCTAATCCTAACGCTAATGCTCAACCTCACCCTAACCCTCACCCTAAAGCTAACCCTCACCCACACCATAACCCTTACCCTCACCCGTACACTCACCCTCACACTAACCCACACCCTTATCCTAAACATCACACTAACTCTAACCCACACCCTAAACCTAACCCTAACACTCACCCTAACCCTAACCCTCACCCTCACCCTAAGCATAAACCTAAACCTAAGATTAACCCTAAACCTAACTCTCACCCTCACCCTCACCCCAACCTTAAACCTAACCCTAACACTATCCCTCAGCCTCACCCTCACAGTAACCCTAACCCTCTCCCTCACCCTTACCCTAAGCCTAACCCTCACCCTCACCTTAATCCTAAACCTAACCCTCTCCCTCACCCTCACCTTCAGCCTAACACTAACCATAACCCTAACCTTCACCCTCACCCTCAACCACAACCACACCCTAAACCTCACCTTCACCGGAACCCTCAACCGAACCTTAACCCTAAACATCTCCCTAAAGTGAACTCTTAACCTAACCCAAAAACTAACCCTCAAGCTAAATCTAATCCTCACCCTCATCCTAAGCCTAACCCTCACCCTAAGCCTAACCCTAACCCTCACACTCAACCTAACCCTAACCCTCACCCTCACCCTAACCCTAACGCTCAAACTCACCCTAAAACTCACCGTCACCCTAAACCTCACCCTAATCCTAACACTCACTCTAACCCTAATCCTAAACCTCACCCTAACCCTAACCCTCACGCTCACCCTCACCCTAAGCCTAACCCTAAACCTAACACTAACCCTAAACCTAAATCACACCGTCAGCCACACCCTTAAGCTAACCCTAACACTAACCCTAACCTTCACCATAAAAATCACCCTAAACCTAACCGTAACCCTAACCTTCACCCTCACCCTAACGCTATAACTCACCCTCACCCTGACCATAACCTTAAACCTAACCACAAATCTAACCCTAACCATAACCTTCACCCTAAGCCTAACCCTAACCCTAACTTAACACTCACCCTCACCGTATGACTAATCTGAAAACTCTCCCTCACCTTCACCCTCACCCTCTGCCTAACACTAAGCCTAACCCTAACCCTCACCCTAACCTTAACCCTAACCCTAACCCTCACCCTAATCCTAACCCTCAACCACACCCTAACCCTCAGCATCACCCTAAGCCTCAACCTAACGCTAGCCCTCACCCACACCCTAACCCTTAACTTCACCCGAACCCTCACTCTCACACTAACCTACATCCTCACCCTAAACATAACCCTAACTGTAACCCTCACCCTCACCCTTATCCTAACCCTCACCATACTCCTAACCCTCACCCTCACCCTAAGGCTAAATCTAAACCTACGACTAACCCTAAACCTAAAACTCACCCTCACCCTCAACCGAAGGTAAACCCAAACCCTAAACCTAACCCTCACCCACACCCTCACCCTCACCCTAACCCTAAACCTCACCCTAACCCTCACCCTCACACTCACCATCACCCTAACCCTAACCTTAAATCTCACACCATCCCTTACCCTAATCCTTATCCTCACCCTAAACCTAAAGCTAACGCTAAACTTAACCCTCACACTAACCCTAACCCAAACCCTCACCCTCACCATAACCCACACCCTAACACTTACCCACACCCTAACCATAGCCCCAACCCTAACCCTAAGCCTTACACTAAACCTAACTATCAACCTAACCCTAAAACTAAGCCTAACCTTAACCCTCACGCCCAACCTCAACCTTACCCTAAACCGAAACCTCATCATCAACCTCACCCTAAGCCTAACCCTAAACCTCAATCTAACCTTAACACTAACCCTAACAATAACCCTCACACTAAACCTAACCATCACCCTAACCCTAACCCTAAGCCTAACCTTAACCCTCACCCCCACCCTCAAACTTACCCTAAACCTAACCCTCACTATCAACCTCACACTAAGCCTAAACCTAAACCTCACTCTAAATCTAACCCTAACCCTCACCCACCCCTTACCCTAAGCCTCAAACTCACCATCACCCTGACACAAAGCCTAACCATAACCCTCATCCTAACCCTAATGCTCAGCCTAAAAACCCTAACCCTCAAACTCACCCTCACCCTAAACCTCACCCTCACTCTAACCTTAACCCTACCTCTGAGCCTAAAACTCACACTAACCCTCACCCTAAACCTAAACCTCAACCTCACCCTAGCCCTCAGCTTACACTAACCCTAACCCTAGCCCTCACTCTCACTGTCACCCTTACCCTCACCCTAATCCTAACCCTCAACCACACCCTAAACCTCACCCTCACCAGAACATTAATCATAAACATCACAATAAACCGAACCCTCATCCTAACTCTAACCCTAACCCTCACCCTAAACCTAACACCTCACTCTCACCCTCACCCTCACACTAAGCCTAACCTTCACCCTAACCCTAACCCTAACCCACACTGGAACATTAACCCTAACACTCAACCTATCCCTAACCCTCACCCTAACCCTAACCCTAAAACTCAACCTCACCCTAACCCTCACCATCACCCTAACCCTCACCCTAACCCTAACCCTCACCCTCACCATAACCCTAACCTTAACCCTAACCCTAAGCCTCATACTAACCCACACCCTCACCATAAACATCACCCCATCCCTTACCCTAAACCTCACTCTAAACCTAACCCTAACTTTCACCTTGATTCTCACCCTTACCGTACCCCTATCCCTCAACCTCACCCTAACACTAAGACTAACCCTAATCCTCACCCTCACCATAATCCTAACCCTAAACCTCACCCTCACCCTCAGCCTAACACTAACCTTAATCCTAGCCCTCACCTTCACCCTCACCCTAATCCCAATCCTAACCCTAAGACTCACCCTCATCCTCACCCTAACTCTAACCCAAACCCAACTCTAACCCTCAACCTAACTCTAAACCTAACCGAAATCTAACCCTCCCTTAACACTAACCCTAACCCTAAAACATACCCTAACAGTCACGCTCACCAGAAACCTAACCCTAACACTAACCCTCACCCTAACCCTCACAATAACCCTCACCCTAACCGTAATGCTAACCCTAACCCTCACCCTCACCCTAAAACTCATCCTAAAAATTATTCTTACAATAACCCTGTGCCTAACTCTAAACCTCACCCTAACACTAATCCTAACGCTCACCCTAACCCTATCCCTAAACCAAACCCTCATCCTCACCCTAATCCTAATCATAACCCTGACAATCACCCTACCCCTCACCGTCACTCTAACCCTCACCCTAACCCTAACCCTCACCCTAAACCTAACCCTCAATCATGCCCTAACCCTCACCCTCACCCGAACACTCGCCCTCACACTAACGCACTCCCTCACCCTAAACATGACCCTAAGCCTAAAACTCACCCTAAACCTAAACCTAAACCTAACCCTCACCCTCACACTCACCCTTCGCCTAACCCTCACCCTAACTCTAACCCTAATCCTAACCCTAACCCTCACCGTCACAATCACCCTAAACCTAACCTCAACCCTCACCCTCACCCTCACCCTCACCCTCACCCTCACCTAACCCTAACCCTAACCCTAACCCTCACCCTAAGCCTAACACTAACCTTAACCCTAACACTCACCCTCACCCTAAACCTAACCCTAACCCTCTCCCTCACCCTCACCCTCAGCCTAACACTAACCCTCACCCTCACCCTAACCCTAACACTCAACCTAACCCTAACCCTCACCCTAATACTAACCCTAACGATCAACCTCACCCTAACCCTCACCGTCACCCTAAACCTCATCCTAAAACTAACTCTCACCCACACCATAACCCTTACCCTCACCTGAACTCTCACCCTCACATTAACCCACACCTTCACCCTAAACATCACACTAACTATAACCTACACCCTAAACCTAACCCTAACCCTAACCCTAACACTATCCCTCACCCTCACCCTCACAGTAACCCTAACCCAAACCCTCACCCTAAGCCTAAACCTCACCCTCACCCTAATCCTAAACCTAACCCTCTCCCTCACCCTCACCTTCAGCCTAACACTAACCGTAAACCTAACCTTCACCCTCACTCTCACCCTCAACCACACCCTAAACCTCACCCTCACAGGAACCCTCACCCTCACCCTAACCATAAACATATCCCTAAACCGACCTCTTAACCTAACCCTAAAACTAACCCTTAAGCTAAATCTAATCCTCACCCTCACCCTCACACTCATCCTAAGCATAATCCTCACCCTAACCCTAATCATAACCATCACCCTAACCCTAACCCTAACCCTCACACTCAACCTAAACGTAACCCTCATCCTCACCCTAACCTCAACGCTCAACCTCAACCTAACCCTCAACTTCACCCTAACCCTCACCGTCACAATAACCCTAATCCTCACCCTAACCTAATCCTAAACCTCACCCTAAACCTAACCCTCACCCTCACACTCACCCTCAACCTAAGCCTAACCTTAAATCTAACACTAACCCTAAACCTAAATCTCACAGGCACCCTCATCCTTACGCTAACCCTAACCCTAACCCTCAACATCACAATCAACCTAAACCTAACCCTAACCCTAACCTTCATCCTCACTCTAACCCTATCCCTCACCCTCACCCTCACCCTATTATTAAACCTAACCCTAAACCTAACCCCAACCATAAGCCTCACTCTAAGCCTAACCCTAACCCTAAACTTAACACTCAGCCTCGCCGTATGACTAATCCTAACCCTCTCCCTCACCCTCACCCACAGCCAAACACTAACCCTAACCCTAACCCTCACCATCACCCTAACCCTCACCCTAACGCTAACCCTCACCCACACCCTAACCCTTACCTTCACCGGAACCCTCACCCTCAGACTAACCCACACCAGCACCCTAAACATAACCCCAAATGTAACCCTCACCCTCAGCCTAACCCTAAACCTAAACCTCACACTAACCCTAACCCTCAACCTAAACCTAAACCTAACCCTCACCATCACCCTCACCCTCACCCTAACCTTATCCTGACCTTATCCCTCACCCTAACCCTAACCCTAACCCTAAACCTAACCCACACCCTAACCCTAAGGTTACGCCTCACGCTAACCCTCAACCTATCCCTAACCCTAACCCTCACCCTAATCCTCACCCTCACCCTAACACTCACCCTAACCCTTATACTACCCCTAACCTTCAACTTCACCGTCACCCTAACACTCACCTTAACCATAACCCTCACCCACAACCTAACCCTCACCCTCATCCTGACCCTCACCCTCACCCTAAACATCACACTAACCCTAATCCTCACCCTAACATTAACCCTACCCCTCAACCTAACCCTAACCCTCACCCTCACCATAACTTTAAGCCTAACCCTAACCGAAACACTAAACCTAAACCTAACCCTCACCCTCACCCTAACCCTAAACCTAACCTTAAACCTCACACTCACACTAACCCTAACCCTACCCCTAACCCTAATGCTAACCCTAAACCACACCCTCATCCTGACACTCACCCTAACCCTTACCCTCACCCTAACCCTAATCCTATCACTAAACCTAACCCTCACCCTAACACTAACCCTCACCCTAATCATAACCCTATCCCTCAGGCTAACCCTCAAACAAATGCTAATCCTCTCGTGAAACCAAAACCTAACCCTTCCATCAACGAAACCCTGACCATCACCCTCACCCTAACCCTAACCCTAACCCTCACCTTCACCCTAACCCTCACCCTAACACTTACTCTCACCTTAACCCTCACCCTAGCACTAATCCTAACCCTCACACTAACCCTAATACTCACCCTAACCCTAAACCTAACACTAACACTAAACCTCAACCTAACCCTCACCCTAACCCTCACACTAACCCTAACCCTAACACTATCCCTTTCCCTAACACTAACCCTAAGCTTCACGCTCACCCTAACTCTTACACTAACCCTAACCCTCACACTTGTCTTCACCCAAACCCTAACCCTAAACTCACCCTAACCCTCATCCTAACCCTACCCCTCACCCTAACACTAAACCTAACCCTCATCCTCACCCTAACACTCACTCTTACCCTAACCCGAATCCTAACCCCCATGCTCACCCTAAGCTTCACACTTATCCTTAACCTCAGGGTAACCCTAACCCTAATCCTAAACCTAACACTTACAGTAACCCTAACCCTCACCCTAACTCTACCCTACCCCTCAACCTACCCCTCAGCCTGACCCTAATCCTCACCCTAACCCTAACCCTAACCCTCACTCTCACCCTAAAACTCACCCAGAACTTAGCCCTCACTATAACCCTAACACTAACCCTAACCCTTACCTAACCGAAACCCTCAACCTCACCCTAACCCTAACCCTCACCCTCACCCTAACACTAACCCTCATCCTAACCCTCACACTAACACTAACCCTCACCCTCACCCTCACGATCACACTCACCCTAACCCAAACCCTCACCCTCACCCTAACCCTCAACCTCACGCTCACCCTCACCCAAAACATAAGCCTAAACCTAACCTTCACCCTAACCCTAACGCTAACCCTCCTTCTAACCCTCAAACTCACCCTAATCCTCACCCTAAACATAAACCTAACACTTACTAAGGGAAACCCTCAACCTCACCGTCACCCTCACCTAACCCTAAACCTCATTTTAACCCTAACACATTAATCCTTACACTCACCCTAACCCTAACCCTAAACGTCAACCTCCCCCAAACCCTAAATCTCACCCTGACCCTCACCCTAACCCTAACACTAACCCTAACCATCACCCTCACCCAAACCCTCACCCTAACCCTAACCCTCACCTCACGGTAAAACTCACCCTCAACAAAAACATCACCCTAATCCTAATCCTCACCCTCACCCTAACCCTTAGCCTCACCCTAACCCTAATCCTAACCCTAACCCTAACCCTGACCCTAACCCTAACCCTAAATCTCACCCTGACCCTCACCCTAACCCTAACACTAACCCTAACCCTCACCCTCACCCAAACCCTCACCCTAACCCTAACCCTCACCTCACGGTAAAACTCACCCTCACCAAAAACATCACCCTAATCCTAATCCTCACCCTCACCCTAACCCTTAGCCTCACCCTAACCCTAATCCTAACCCTAACCTTAACCCTGACCCTAACCCTAACCCTAAACCTAACCCTCAACTTAACCCTCAGCGTCACCCTAACCCTCACCCTACCCTAATGCTCAACCTCATCCTAACCCTCACCCTAACCGTTACCCTCAACCTAATCCTAATCCTAAACTTATCCCTCACAATAAACCTTACCCTCACCCCAAACATAAACCTACCTCTCAGGCTAACCCTCACCCTAACCCTAATCCTAACCCTCACCTTCATCCTAACCCTCACCCCTACCCTTACCCTCACGGTAACCCTAACCCTAAACCTCACACTAACCCTAACCCTCACACTAACCCTAACCCTACCCCTCAAAATAACCCTCCACCTAAACCTAACCCTAACCCTCACACTCACCCTAACCCTAACCCTAACCCTCAACCTAGATTTCACCCTAACCCTAACCCTAATCTTAAACCTCACCCTCACCCTAACACTCACACTAACCCTAACCCTAACTCTTACACTAAGCCTCATACTAACTCTCACCCAAAACCTAACCCCAACCCACTCCATCACCCTACCCCTCAGCCTCACACTAAGCCTAAGCCTAACCCTAACACTAATCCAAAACCTAACCCTCACCCTCATCCTAACCCTAAACATCACCCTCATCCTAACCCTCACCCTAACACTTACCCTCACCCTCACCCTAATCCTACCCTTAAACCTAACCCTCACACTTCCCATAACCCTCAACCTAAACATAACCCTACCTCTCACACTAACCCTCAACCTATCCCAAAACCTAATCCTCTCTCTAACCCTAAACCTAACCCTCACCCTCACCCTAACCCTAACCTTAACCCTAACCCTCAGCCTACCCCTCTCACTGACCCTAACGCTCACCCTTACCCTCACCCTAATCCTAAACTTAAACCTTGCCCTAACCCTCACCCTCACCCTAAACCTCACGCTAACCCTTACACTCACCCTAACACTACACCTAACCCTAATCCTAGCACTCATACTAACACTAACACTAACCCTAAACTTAACCCTATCACTAACCCTAAACCTCACCCTAAACCTCACCCTACCCTAACCATAACCCTAACCCTAACCCTAAACCTAACCCTAAGCCTCACACTAACCTTAACCCGCCCATTAACCCTAACCCTACCGCTCACCCTAACCCTCATACTAAACCTAACACTAACCCTAACACTCACCCTAACCCTAAACCTCACCCTCATCCTCAACCTAACCTTAATCCTTCCCCTCAACCTATCCTAAACATATCCTAAACCTCATCCTAAACATAACCCTAACACTTACACTCACCCTAACCTAAACCTAACCCTAAACCTCAACCTCACCCTCACCCTCAGCCTGACACTAACCCTCACCCTAAACCTCACCCTAAACTTCGCCCTTACTCTAGCCCTAAACCTAACCGAAACACTAACCCTAATGCTCACCCTAAACCTAACCCTAATTCTCACTCACACCCTCACCCTAACATTCTCCCTAACCCTAACCCTCACCCTCACCCAAACCCTAAACCTCACTCTAACCATAACCCTCACACTCACTCTAACCCTCACCTTAAACCTAACCCTAACCCTCACCCTAATCCTAACCTTAAACCTAACCTTCACCATAAACCTAACCCTAAACCTAATCCACACACTAACCCTAAGCCTAATCCTCACCCTCACCCTAACCCTAACCCAAACCCCAAACCTCACACTAAACCTATTCCTCACCCTTACCCTAACCCTCACCCTAATCCTAACCCTAACATGAACCCTCACCCTCACCCTAATCCTCACCCTAAATCTTACCCTCACCCTCACACTTACCTTCACACTAACCCTACCCCTCAACTTAACCCTATATCTAACCCTCAACCTCACACTCACCCTCAACCTAATCCTCACCCTCACCCTAACACTAACCCTAAAACTAACCCGCACCTTAACCCTAATGCTCACCCTAAACTTAACACTAACCCTCACCCTCACTCTCACCCTAAAATTAACCCTAAACCTAACCCTCACCCTAACCCTCACCCTAACGCTAATACTAACCCTAACACTCACCCTCACACTTAAACTCACCCAAAACCTTACCCTCACCCTAAACCGAACCCTAACCCTATCCCTCATACTAAACCTACAATTCACCCTAACACTAACCCTAACCCTAATCCTAATCCTCACACTAAACCTAACCCTCACGCTAACCCTAACCCTACCCCTGAGTCTAACCCTCACACTAACCCTAAACCTAACCCTAAACCTCACCCTATCCCTAACCCTAACCCTAACCCTCAACTTTACCCTAGCCCCCAGCTAACACTAACCCTAACCCTAACCCTCACCCTCACCCTATCCCTAACCCTCACCCTGAACCTAACCCTCAGCCTAACCCTAACATTCACCTTCACCCTCACACTAACCCTTACTAGAACGGAAACCCTAACCCTCACCATCACTGTACGCCTCACAATAACAATAACCTTAAGCCTCACCCTCACCCTCAACCTAACCCTTACACTAACCCTTAACCTCAC
Source organism: Dipodomys merriami (assembly GCF_024711535.1). Taxonomy (NCBI): domain Eukaryota; kingdom Metazoa; phylum Chordata; class Mammalia; order Rodentia; family Heteromyidae; genus Dipodomys; species Dipodomys merriami. Next base: position 2,170,755 of record NW_027202482.1, on the reverse strand, counting down.
ACTAAACCTCACCTTAACCTAAACCTAATTTTCACTTTAATCCTCAGCCTTACCCTAAACCTATCCCTCACCCTCACCCTAACCCTAAACCTAACCCTCACCCTAAGCCTAACCCTAACCCTAACCCTAACACTCACTCTCACTGTATACCTAAACCTAACCCTCAACCTCACCCTCGCCCTCAGCCTAACACTAACCCTAACCCTAACCCTCACCCTCACCCTAACCCTAACCCTAAACCTAACACTATCGCTAACCCTAATCCTACCCCTCACCCTAACCCTACCCCTAACCCTCACCTTCACCCTAACCCTCACCCTAACCCTTACCCTCAGCCTAACACTAACTCTAACCCTAACCTTCACTCTAACCCTAACTCTCACCCTATCCCTAACCCTAACCCTATCTGTAACCCTCACCGCCACCCTCACCCATACCTTCAGCCTAACCCTAACCCTAACACTAATCCTAACCATAACCCTCACCCTCAGGCTCACCCTAACCATCACCCTCACCCTAACTCTAAAGCTAACAATACCCTTATCCCTAATCCTAACTCTAAACCATACGCTAACCCTAACCCTAAACCTCACACTAAACCTATTCCTCACCCTTACCCTAACCCTCACCCTAATCCTAACCCTAACACTAACCCTCACCCTGACCCTAATCCTCACCATAAATCTTACCCTCACCCTCACACTTACCCTCACACTAACCCTAACCCTCAACCTAACCCTAAACCTAACCCTCACCATCACACTCACCCTCAGCTTAACCCTAAAAACTAACACTAATCCTAACCTTAACCCTCACACTCAAGCTCACCCTCAACCTCATTCTCACCCTCACCCTAACTCTAACCTTAAACCTAACCCTAACCTTAACCCTAACGCTCACCCTACACTTAATCTTAACCCTCACCCTCACCCTCACCCTAAACCTAACCCTAAACCTAACCCTCACCCTAACCCTCACCCTAACCCTAATACTAACCCTGACTCTCACCCTCATCCTAAACCTCACCCGAAACCTTACCCTCACCCTAACCTGAATCCTAACGCTAACCCTCACACTAAACCTATCCCTCACCCTAACACTAACTTTAACCCTATTCCTAACCCTCAAACTAAAGTTAATCCTCATGCTAACCCTAACCCTACCCCTGAGTCTAACCCTCACACTAACCCTAACCCTAACCCTAAACCTCACCCTATCCCTAACCCTAACCCTAACCCTCAACCTTACCCTAGCCCTCAGCTAACATTAACCCTAACACTAACCCTCACCCTCACCCTAACCCTAACCCTAACTCTGAACCTAACCCTCAGCCTAACCCTCACCCTCACCCTCACTCTCACACTAACCCTTACTCTAACCGAAACCCTAACCCTCACCCTCACCCTACGCCTCACCATAAAAATAACCGTAAGCCTAACCCTCACCCTCATCCTAACCCTCACCCTAACCCCTACCCGCACACTAACCCTCACTCTAACCTACACCTAACTTTCACTTTTATCCTCACCCTTACCCTAAACCTATCCCTCAACCTCACCCTAACACTAACCCTAAACTTCACCCTATGCCTAACACTAACCCTAAACCTCACCCTCACCGTAAACCTAACACTAACCCTCACCCTCACCCTCGCCCTCAGCCTAACACTAACCCTAACCCTAACCCTCACCCTCACCCTCACCCTAACCTTAACCCTAAACCTCACACTATCCCTAACGCTAATCCTTATCCTCATCCTAAACCTAATGCTAACCCTAACCCTACCCCTCACTCTAACCCTACCCCTAATCCTCACCTTCACCCTAACCCTCACCCTAACCCTTACCCTCAGCCTAACACTAACTCTAACCCTAACTCTCACACTAACCCTAACCCTATCTGTAACCCTCACCCCCCCTCACCCATTCCTTCAGCCTAACCTTAAACCTAACACTAATCCTAACCCTATCCCTCACCCTCAGGCTCACCCTAACCCTCACCCTCGCCCTCACTCTAAAGCTAACAATAACCCTATCCCTAATCCTACCCTAAACCTTACCCAAACCCTAACACTAAAACTCACACTAAACCTATTCCTCACCCTTACCCTCACCCTCACCCTAATCCTAAACCAAACACTAACCCTCCCCCTCACCCTAATCCTCACCCTAAATCTTACCCTCACCCTCACAATTACCCTCACACTTACCCTAACCCTCAGCCTAACCCTAAACCTAACACTAATCCTAACTCTAACCCTCACCCTCAAGCTGACCCTCAACCTCAACCTCACCCTCACCCTAACACTAACCCTAAACCTAACCCTCACCTTAACCCTAACCCTCACCCTAAAACTAACCCTAACCCTAAACCTCACCCTAACCCTCACCCTAACCCTAATACTCACCCTCACCCTAAACCTCACCCAAAACCTTACCCTCACCCTAACCTGAACCCGAAAACTAACATTCACACTAAACCTAACCCTCACCCTAACACTAACCCTAACCCTAATCCTAACCCTCACACTAAACCTAACCCTCATGCTAACCCTACACCTACCCCTGAGTCTAACTCTCACACTAACCCTAACCCTAATCCTACACCTGACCCTATCCCTAACCATAACCCTAATCCTCAACCTTACCGTAGCCCTCAGCTAACACTAACCCTGACCCTAAGCCTCACTCTCACCCTAAAACTAACCCTCACCCTGAAACTAACCCTCAGCCTAACCCTAACCCTCACCCTCACCCTCACTCTAAACCTTACTCTAGTTGAAACCCTAACCCTCACCCTCACACTAACCCTTTCTCTAACCGAAACCCTAAGCCTCACCCTCACAGTACGCCTCAAAATAACAATAACCCTAAGACTCACCCTCACCCTCACCCTAACCCTTACCCTAACCCTTACCCTCGAACTAACCATCACCCTAACCTAAACCTAACTTTCACTTTAATCCTCACCCTTACCTTAACCCTATTCCTCACCCACACCCTAACCCTAACCCTAACCCTCAACCTAAGCCTAACCCTAAACCTAACCCTAACCCTCACCCTCACCTAAACCTATCCCTAACCCTCGCCCTCAGCCTAACACTACCCCTAACACTAACCCTCACCCCCACACTCAACCTTACCTTCAGCCTAACCCTAAACCTAACACTAATCCTAAGCCTAACCCTCACCCTCAGGCTCACCCTAACCCTCACCCTCACCCTAACTCTATAGCTAACAATACCCCTATCCCTAATCCTAACCCTAAAACTTACCCTAACCCTAACCTTAAACCTATTCTTCACCCTTACACTAAGCCTCACCCTAATCCTAACTCTAACACTAACCCTCACCCTCACTCTAATCCTCACCCTAAAACTTACACTCACCCTCACAATTACCCTCACACTAACCCTAACCCTAAACCTAACCCTCAACATCACACTCACCCTCAGCCTAACCCTAAACCTAACACTAATCCTAACCCTAATCCTCAGCCTCAAGCTCACCCTTAACCTCATCCTCACCCTCACCCTAACACTAACCCTAAACCTAACCCTCACCTTTACCCTAAAGCTCACCCTAAACTTAACCCTAACCCTCACCCTCACCCTAAGCTTAACAATAAACCTAACCCTAATCCTCACCCTCACCCTCACCCTCACTCTAACCCTAACCCTAAACCTCACACTATCCCTAACCCTAATCCTTATCATCACCCTAACCCTAATGCTAACCGTAACCCTACCTCTCACCCTAAACCTAACCCTAACCCTCACCCTCACCCTAACCCTCACCCTAACCCTTACACTTAGCATATCACTAACTATAAACTTAACCCTCACACTAAACCTAACCCTCACCCTAAACCTAACTCTAAAGCTAACAATAACCCTATCCCTAATCCTAACCCTAAACCTAACCCTAACCCTAACCCTAACCCTCACCCTAACCCCAACCCTAACCCTAAACCTCAAAATAAACCTAACCCTAAACCACACCCTTGCCCTAAACCTAACCCTAACCCTAACCCTCACACTAAACCTAACCCTCACCCTTACCCTAACCCTCACCCTAACCCTAATCCTAACCCTAACCCTAACCCTAAACCTCATCCTTACTCTAATCCTCACCCTAAACCTTAACCTCACCGTCAACCTTACCCTAAAACTAACCCTAACCCTCAACCTAAAACTAACCCTAACCCTCACCATGACCTTCACACTCACCCTAACCATAAACCTAACCCTCGCCCTAACCCTAAGCTTAATCCTAATGCTCACCCTCACCCTAGCCCTCACCCTAACATTAATCCTTACCCTAACCCTCACACTAACCCCAAACCTCACCCTAACCCTAAACCTCAACCCCATCCTAACCCTTACCCTAACCCTAACGCTAACATTAACCCTAACCCTCACCCTAAACCTATCCCTGATGTAAACCTAAACCTAAATCTAACCCTAAACCTTACTCTCACCCTAACCCTCAACCTAACCCTTACCCTCACTCTCACGCTAACCCTCACACTAACACTAACCATCACCCTAACCCTAACCCGAACCCTTACCCTCACCCTAAAGATCACCCTCAGCCTAATCCTAACCCTAACCCTAATCCTAACACTAACCCTCACCCTCACCCTAAACCTAACCCTAAGCCTAACCTTCTCCCTCACACTCACCCTCACTCTCACCTTAACCCTCAGCCTCAACTTCACCCTCACCCTAAACCAAACCCAAACCCTACACCTCAACCAAACCGTCAATGTAACCCTAAACCTAACCCTAAAGCTCACCCTAACCCTAACCCTAACACTCAGCCTGTACCGAATCCTCACCATCACCCTAACCCTCACTGTCACCCTAACCCTCACCCACACCCTAACCCTCACCCTCACCCTAACCGTAATCATAACCCTAACTCTCACCCTAAACCTAACCTGCACACTCACCCTCAGCCTAACCCTAACCCTAAACCTAACCCTAACCCACTCTCTCACCTGCACCCTCACCCTCAGGCTAACCCTAAACCTTACCGAAATCCTAAACCTAAACCTCACCTTAACACTAACCCTCACCCTAAACTTCACCAACACTCTAATCCTCACCCTAAACCTAACCCTAAACTTCACCCTAACCCTAACCCTAACCCTCACACTAGACCTAACCATAAACTTAACCCTAAACCTAAACCTCATCCTCACCCTAACACTCAGCCTAACAATTACCCTCACCCTCACCCTAACCCTAACCCTCACCCTAACCCTAAACTTCACCCTAACCCTCATGATAACCCTAATCCTCCCCCTGACCCTAACCCTAACACTAACCCTAATGCTAACCCTCACCCTAACACTAAGCCTCACCCTCACGCTAAACCTCACTGTAAACCTAACCCTCACCCTAAACCTAACCCTCACCCACACCGTAAATCTCATCTTAAACCGAACCCTCACCCTCACCCTAACCCTCACCCTCAACCTGAACATCACCCTAACAATAACTCTTAGCGTAACACTAACCCTAACATTGACCCTAACCAAAACCTCACCCAAACCCTCACTCTCACCCTAAACCTCAACCTAACCCTCACCCTAATCCTAACCCTAACCCTAATCCTCACCCACACCCTAAAGCTCACCCTCACCCTAACCCTAACACTAACCCTAATCCTCACACTCACATTCAACCTCACCCTAACCCTAACCTAACCTAACCCTCAACCTAACACTAACCCTCAACCTAACACTAACCCTCACCCTAACCCTAACCCTCACCCTAACCCTAACCCTAACCCTCAACTTCACCCTAACCTTCAACCTAACCCTAACCCTCACACTAACCCTCACACTACCCCTAACACTAACCCTCACAGTAACCCTAAGCCTAAACCTAACCTTAACCCTAAACATCACCCTAACCCTCACCCTCACCCTAACTCTAACCCTCACCCTCAACCTAACGCTCACCCTAACCCTTACCCTCCCACTAACCCTAACCCTAAAACTATTCCTCACACTAACCCTAAACCTCACCTAACCCTAACACTGCCCCTCACCGTAACCCACCTCCTGACCCTAATCCACACCCTAAACCTAACCATAAACCGAACCCTCAGCCTGACACTAACAATCACCGTCACTCTAACCCTCACACTAACCCTAACCCTCACCTACGCCCTAACCCTCACCCTCACCCTCACCCTCACCCAAAACCTCACCATTAACCTAGCTCTCACCGTAACCCTAACCCTAAACATTACCTAACCAGAGCCCTCACCCTCACCCTCACCCTCAACCTAACCCTAACCCTCACCCTCACCCTAACACTTACCCTCACCCTATCCCTCACGCTAACCCTAACCCTCATCCACACCCTCAAGGTCACCATCACCCCAACCCTAACCCTCACCCTCACCCTAACCCTTAGCCTCAACCTAACCCTCACCCTCACCCTCACCCTCACCTCAGGGTAACCCTCACCCTCACCCAAAACATCACCCTAACCCTAACTGTCACCCTAACAGTAACCCTAAATCTCACCCTAAATCTAACCCTCCCTCTAACCCTCAAACTCACCCTAATCTTCACCATAATCATAACCCTAAACCTTACCTAACCGAAACCCTCAACCTCACCCTCACCCTCAACCTAACCCTAAATCTCATCGTAACCCTAACCTTAATCCTAACACTCACACTAACCCTAATCCTAAACCTCACCCTCACCCAAACCCTAACCCTAACCCTCACCCTAACCCTCACCCTAACCCTAACACTAACCCTAACCCTCACCCTCAAACTAACCCTCACCCTAAACTTTAACCTCACCCTAATCCTCAAAAAAACCTAAACCTAGCCCTCATCCTCACCCTACCCCTCACCCTCAATCGAACCCTCACCTCACGGTAACCCTCAACCTCTCCCAAAATATCACCCTAACGCTAATCCTCACCCTAACCCAAAACCTAACAATTGCCCCAAAGCTATCCCTCCATCTAACCCTCAAATTCAACCTAATCCTCACCCTAATCATAACCTTAACTCTTACCTAACCAAAACCGTCACCATTACCCTCACTCTCACCCTAAACCTCACCCTCTCCTTAGCCCTGAGCTTAACCCTAACCCTAAACTTAACCCTCACCCTCACACTCAACCTCACCCTCAGACTATCCCTAACCCTAAACCTAACCCTAACCCTAAACTTCACCCAGACCCTCACCCTCACCCTAACCCTAACCCTCACCCTCACCCTAACCCTAACCCTAACCCTAACCCTTACCCTAACCCTAACCCTAAACCTAAACCTCACCCTACCCCTCACCCTAACCCTAATCCTAACCATCACCTTCACCCTAAATTTCACCCTAACCCTTAACCTCAACCTAACCCTCATCCTAAACCTAACTCTAACACTAACCCTAAGCCTCACCCTAACCCTCACCCAAACCCTCACCCTAACCTTAAACATCACCCTAACCCTAACCCTCACCTCATCCTAACCCTCAACCTAACCCTTAACCTCACCCTAACTCTAACCCTAAACCTCACCCTCACCCTAACCCTAAGCCTAACTCTAACTCTCACCCTAACCTTAAACCTCACCCTAAACCTAACCTTAACCCTCACCCAAACCCGAACTCTAAACTTCACCCTAACCCTAACCCTAAACCTAAACCTCACCCTCACCCTAACCTTCACCCTAACCCTTACCCTCACCCTAACACTGACACTAACCCTAACCCTAACCCTCACAATAATCCTAACCCTAACCCTAAACATCACCCTCACCCTCAACCTAACCCTAAACATCACCCTCATCCTAACCCTCACCCTAACCCTTACCCTCACTCTAACATTGACCCTAACCCTAACCCTCACACTAACCCTAACCCTCACCCTAACCCTAACCCTACCCCTCACCCTAACCCTCATCCTGACCCTAATCCTCACTCTAAACCTAACACTAACCCTAACCCTCAGCCTTACCCTAAACCTCACCATCACTCTAACCCTCACCCTAACCCTAACTCTCCCCCACACCCTAACCCTCAACCTTACCCTCTCTCTCACCATAAACCTCACCCTTAACGTAGCCTGCACCGTAACCCTAACCCTAAACCTTACCTAACGAAAACCCTCACCCTCACACTATCCCAAACCCTCACCCTCACCCTAACACTTACCCTCACCCTAACCCTCACGCTAGCCTTCCCCTCACCCTCACCCTCACCCTCATGGTCACCCGCACCCTAATCCTAACCCTCACCCTCACACGAACCCTCACTGCACGGTAACCCTCACCCTCACCCAAAACATCACCCTAAACCTAACCGTCACCCTAACCCTAACCCTTTCACCCTAAGCCTAACCCTCTCCCTAACCCTAACCCTCCCTCTAACCCTCAAACTCACCCTAACCCTTACCCTAACCCATACCCTCAACCTAACCCTCACGCTAAGCCTAACCCTAACACTAACACAAACCCTAACCTTAAACATCTCCCTAACCCTCAGCCTAACCCTAACCCTCAACCTCATCCTAACCCTCAGCCTAACAGTTACCCTAAACCTAACCCTAACCATAACCCTAACTCTCACCCTCACCTAAGCCTTACCCTCAACCTAACCCTATCCCTAACCCTAACCCTCATCCTAACCCTCATGCTAACCCTAACCTTAACAGTAATCCTCACCTTGACCATAATCCTAAACCTAAACCTAACTCTAAACTGCACCCTCACCCTAACACCCTAACCCTCACCCTACCTTAATCCTCACCGACACCCTAACCCTCACCCTCACCCTCACATTAACCCTCACCCTCACCCTAGCCATCAGCCTAACTCTAACCCTAACCCTAACACTCACCCTAATCCTAAACTTCACCCTAACCTTCACCTTCATCCTAACCTTCACAATAACCCTAAGGTTAGGGTGAGGGCTATTGTGAGGGTGAGGGTTAGGGTGAGGGTGAGGGTGAGGGTTTCTGTTAGGTAAGGGTTAGGTTTAGGGTTAAGGTGAGGATTAGGGTTAGGGTGAGGATTTGGGTTAGGGTGAGGTTTAGGGTTAGAGTTAGGGTGAGGGTTAGGGTTAGGTTGATGTTTAGGATGAGGGTGAGGTTTAGGGTGAGGGTGAGTGTTCGGGTGCGGGTTAGGATTAGGTTGAGCGTTAGGGTAAGGGCTGTGTTGAGGGGAATGGTTAGAGTTAGGGTGAGGTTTAGGTTTGGTCTGAGTGTTAGTGTTAGGGTTAAGGTTAGGGTAAGTGTGAGGTTAACGGTTAGGGTGAGGGTTAGGGTTAGGGTGAGGGTTAGGGTTAGGGTTAGTCTTAGGCTGTGAGTGAGGGTGTGGGTGAAGGTGAGGGTTAGGTTTAGGGTCAGGGTTATGTTTAGGGTGATGTTTAGCATGAGGGTCAGTGTCAGGGAGAGAGTGAGGGTTAGGGTGTGGGTGAGGGTTAGGGTTATGGTGAGGATTAGGGTGATGGTGAGGGTTAGGGTGAGTGTGAGGATTAGGGTTAGGTTCAGGGTGAGGGTTTTGTTTAGGATGATGTTTAGCTTGAGGGTGAGGGTCAGGGTGAGAATGAGGGTTAGGGTTGGATGAGGGTTAGAGTTAGAGTGAAGGTTAGGGTGGGATTAGGGTGAGGGTGAGGGTTAGGCTTAGGATTAGGAATAGTGTTAGAGTTAGACTGAGGTTGAGGGTGAGGGTGAGGGTTTGGGTTAGGTTGAAGGTTAGGGTTAGGGTTAGGGTGAGGGTACCATGAGGGTTAGTCTTAGGGGTAGTATGAGGGTTAGGTGGAGGGGTACGGTTATGGTGAGGGTGTGGGTTAGGGTTACTTTGAGGGTTAGGGTTAACGTTAGGGTTAGGGAGACGGTAAGGTGAGGGTTAGGTTGAGGCTGAGGGTTAGTGTTAGGGTTAGGGTGATTGTTACGGTGAGGGTTAAGGTTAATGTTAGGGTTAGGGTTAGGGTGAGGTTTTGGGTGAGGGTAAAGGTTAGGGTGAGGATTAGGGAGAGTGAGGGTTAGTGATAGGGTTAAGGTTAGGGTTAAGATGAGGCTTAGAGTGAGGGATTGGTTTAGGGTTAGGGTTAGTGTAAGGGTGAGGATTAGGGTCAGGGTGAGGGTTAGGTTTAGGTGAGGGTTAGGGTTAGGGTGAGGGTTAGGATTAGGGTTAGGGTAAGTGTTAGGGTGAGTGTTAGGCTGAGGGTTAGTGTTAGGGTTAGGGTGAGTGTTAGGTTTCGTGTGAGGTTTAGGGTTAGAGTTAGGGTTAGGGTTAGGGTAAGGGTGAGGGTTGGTGTTAGGGTTAGGATTAGGATTAGGGTGAAGTTGAGGGTGAGGGTGTGAGTGAGGATTAGGGTTAAAGTTAGGTTTAGGGTGAGGGTGAGAGTGTGCTTTATGTTTAGGATTAGATTTAGGCTCAGATTTAGTGTGAGAGTAAGAGGGAGGGTTAGGGTTAGGGTTCCGTTTAGGATTAGGGTGAGGGTGAGGGTTAGGGTTATGGTCAGGTTTAGGGTTAGGTTGAGGGTTAGGGTTAGATTTAAGGTTAGGGTGAGGGTGTGGGTGAGGTTGAGGTTTAGGTTTATGGTTAGGGTTAGGGTTAGGGTGAAGGTGATTGTTAGGTTTAGGATTAGGTTTAGGATTAGGGTTAGGATGAGGTTTATTGAGTGGTTGATCGTTAGAGTTATTGTTAAGTTTAGGGCGAGGACTAGGGTGAGGTTCAGTATGAGGGTGAGGGTGTGGTTGAGGCTTTCGCTTATGTAAGGGTTAGTTTTTGTGTTAGGTTGTGAATTAGGGTGAGGGTGAGATTTAGGTTGAGTGTTAGGGATAGATTGAGGGTTGGGGTTAGGGTTAGGGTGAGGGTGAGGGTTAGGCTTAGGGTGATATTTAGGATGAGGGTGAGGGTTAGGCTGAGGGTGAGGGTTAGGATTAGGGTTATGGATAGGGTTAGAATTAGGGTGAGGGCTAGGGTGAGGTTGAGGGTTAGGGTTAGGGTAAGGGATAGGTTGAGAATTATAGTTAGGGTTAAGTTTAGGGTGAGGGTTAGGCTGAGGGGTAGGATTAGGGTTAGGTTGAGGGTTAGGGTTAGGGTTGGGTTAGGGTTAGGGTTAGGGTAAGGGTTAGGGTGAGGGTTAGGGTGAGTTTGAGGTTTAGTTTTAGCATGACGGTTAGGGTGAGGGATAAAGTGAGGGTTAGGGTTAGGGTTATGGTTAATATGAGGGTGAGGGTTAGGGTTAGGGTTAGGGTTAGGGTGAGGATGAAGGTGAGGGTGAGGGTTAGGGTGAGGGTGAGGGTAAGGGTGAGGTTTAGGGATAGGGTTAGGATGCGGGTGAGGCTGAGGGTTAGGGTTAGGATTAGGGTTACGTTTAGTGTTAGGCTGAGGGTGAGGGTGAGGGTGAGGGTTAGGGTTAGGGTTAGGGTGAGGGATAGGGTCATTGTGATTCTTAGGGTGAGGGTGAGGGTAAGGATTACATTGAGATTTAGGGTGAGGGGGAGGGTTAGAGTTAGGTTTAGGATTAGGGTTAGGCTGAAGGTTAGGGTTAATGATAGGGTTAGGGTTAGGGTAAGGGTTAGGGTGAGGGTTAGGGTTAATGTCAGGGTTAGGGTGAGGGTGAGGATAAGTGTTAGGCTGAGGTTTAGGATGAGTGGGAGTTTTAGGGTTAGGGTTAGAGTTAGGGTTAGGGTGAGAGTTAGGGTTAATGTTAGGTTAGGGTTATGGTTAGGATTAGGGTTATTGTTAAGTTTCCCTTTAGGGAAACTTTTAGGGTGAATGTTAGGGTTAGGGTGAGGGTTAGGTATAGGGTGTGGGTTAGGGTTTGAATGAAGGTTAGGGTTAGGGTGAGGTTTAGGGTTAGGATTATTTTTAGGGTTAGGGCTAGGGTGAGGGTGAGTGTTAGGGTTAGGCTTAGGGTTAGGGTGAGCATTAGGGTTAGGGTTAAGGTTAGGGTTAGCATGAGGGGTAGTTTTAGGGTTAGGGTGAGTATTAGGTTTAGTGTGAGGTTTAGGGTTAGTGTAAGGGTTAGTGTGAGTGTTAGGGTGAGGGTTATTTTTAGGATTAGTGTTAGTGTTAGGGTTAGTGTTAGGGTTAGGGTGAGCGTGAGGGTGACGGTGAGGGTGAGGTTTAGGGATAGGGTTAGGTTTAGAGTGAGGGTGAGAGTGATGGTTAGGGTTAGTATTAGGATTAGGGTTAGGGTTAGGCTGAGGATCAGAGGGAATGAGAGGGGGAGGCTTAGGGTTAGGGGTACGGTTAGGGTTACAGTGAGAGTTATGTTAAAGTTATTGTTAGGATTAGTGTGAGGGTGATGGTGAGTGTGAGGGTTCGGGTGAAGGTTAGGGTTTGGGATAGAGTTAGGGTGAGGGCTAGGATGAGAGTGTGGGTTAGGGTTATGAAGAGGGGTTGGGTGAGAATTAGGGTTAGGGTTAGGTTTAGGGTGAGGGTTAATCTCAGGTGTAGGGTTAGGGTTAGTGTGAGGGTTAAATCTGAGGGTTACGGTTAGGTTTTGGGTTAGATTAGGCTTAGGGTGAGAGTAAGGGTTAGGGTGAGGGATAGGTTTAGGGTTAGGGTTAGGGTGAGGGTGAGGGTTATTGTTAGGGTTAGAGTTAGGGTGACTGTGAGAGTGAGGCTAAGGGTTAGGGTGAGGGTGAGGGTGAGTTTGAAGGTTAGGGTTAAGGTGAGGGTAAGTGTGAGGATTATGGTTAGGATTTGTTTTAAGATTAGGGTTAGGTTGAGGGTGAGCTTGAGGGTGAGGGTGAGGTTTAGGGGTAGGTTTAGGGTGAGCATTACGGTTAGGTTTAGGGTTAGTGTTAGGGTGAGTGTGAGGGTTAGGTTCAGGGTTAGGGTTAGGGTTAGGGTTAGGGTTAGGGTGATGGCTAGGGTGAGGGTGAGGGTTAGGCTGAGGGTGAAGGTGAGGGTGAGGGTTAGGGTTAGCATAAGGTTTAACTTTAGGTTTAGGGTGAGGATTAAGGTGAATTGTGGATTACGGTGACAGTAAGTGTTAGTGTGAGGGTTAGCGCTAGGGTTAGGGTAAGGGTGAGGTTTAGTGTGAGCGTGAGGGTTAGGGTGAGGTTGACGGTTCTGGTTCGGGTTAGGGGTAGGGTTAGGGTGAGGGTGAGGGTTAGGATTAGGTTAGCATTAGGGTTGGGGTGATGGTGAAGGTGAGTATTAGTGTGTGGGTTAGGGTTAGGGTTAGCATTAGGGTAAGGATGAGAGTGAGAGGTAGGTTTAGGATTAGTGTTAGGTTTTGAGTTAGCCTTAGGGTTATGGTGAGGGTGAGGTTTAGGGTTAGGGATAGGGTTAGGGTAAGGGTGAGGGTTAGGGTTAGGGTGATGTTTACGGTTAGTGTTAGGGTTAGGGTGAGTTTTAGGGTTAGGGGGAGGGTTACGTTTAGGGTTAGGGTTAGGTTGAGGGATGGGTTAGGGCTAGGCTTAGGCTGTGAATGAGGGTGAGGTTGAGGGTTAAGTTTAGGGTGAGGCTTAGGGTTAGGGTTAGGGTGAGGGTTATGTTTTGGGTGATGTTTATGGAGAGGGTGAGGTTCATGGTGAGAGTGAGGGTTAGGGTATGGGTGAGTATTAGGGTTAGGGGGAGGGTTAGAGTTAGTTTTAGGGTTAGGGTGAGGGTCAGGGTTAGGGTTAGCATTAGGATTAGTGAGAGGGTTAGGGTTAGGGTTAGGGTGAGGGTAAGGGTTAGGTTTAGGTATAGGATGAGGGTTAGAATGAAGGTTAGGGTTAATGCTAGGGATAGGGTTAGGGTTAGGGTGAGGGTGAAGGTTAGGGTTAGTGTTAGGATGAGGGTAAGGATTAGTGTGAGGGTTAGTGTTAGGGTTAGGTTTAGGGTGAGGGTTAGGGTGAGTGTTAAGTTTAGGATTAGTGTTAGGATTAAGGTTAGGCCTAGGGTGAGAGTGAGGGAGAATGTGAGGGTTAGGGTGAGTATGAGGCTTAGGTTTAGGATTAGGGTTAGGCTAAGGTTTAGGGTTAGTGTTAGGGTTAGTGTGAGGTTTAGGGTGAGGTTTAGTGTTAGGGTTAGGCTTAGGATTAGTTTGAGGGTTAGGGGGAGGGTAAGGTTTAGGGTCCTGGTTAGGGATCGGGTTAGGGTTATGGTTAGGTTTAGTGTGCAGTTTAGAGTCAGGGTTAGGGTGAGGATTAGGCTTAGGTGTAGGGTAAGTGTTAGGGTGAGGGTTAGATTTCTTGTAAGAGTTAGGGTTAGGGTTAGTGGTAGGGTGAAGTTTAGGGTTAGGGTTAGGGTGAGGGTGAGGGTTAGTCTGAGATGTAGGGTAAGGGTTCGGGTGAGGGTTAGTATTAGGGTTAGGGTTAGAGTTATTGTTTGGGTTAGGGTGAGAGTGAGGGTGACGTTTAGGGTGAGGGTGAGGTTGAGGCTGAGGGTTAGGTTGCGGGTGATGGTTAGGGTGAAGTTTAGGGTTAGGGTTAGGGTTAGGCTTAGGATTAGTGTGAGGGTTAGGGTGAGGGTAAGGGTTAGGGCTAGTGTTAGGGTGAGGCTTAGGAATATGGTTAGGTTTAGGGTGCATGTTAGTGTCAGGGTTAGTGTGAGGTTATGCTGAGGGGTAGGGTAAGGGTTAGGGTGAGTGTTAGATTTAGTGTGAGGCTTAGGGTTATGGTTAGGGTTAGTGTTAGGGTGAAGGTTAGGGTTAGGGTGAGGGTGAGGGTTAGGCTGAGTGATAGCGAAAGGTTGGGGTGAGGGTTATTTTGAGGTTAAGCGTTAGGGTGAGGGTTAGGGTGAGGGTGAGGGCTAGGTTTAGGGTGAGGGTTAGCTTTAGGGTTAGGGTTAGGGTGAGAGGGTTAGGGTGAGGTTTAGGTTTAGGGTTAGGGTGAGGGTGAGGGTTATGTTTAGGATGATGTTTAGAATGAGGGTGAGGGTAAGGGTGAGAATGAGGGTTAGACTGTGGGTGAGGGTTAGGGTTAGGGTTAAGGTGACGGTGAAGTTTAGGGTGAGGGTGAAAATTAGGGTTCGGGTTAGGGTGATGGTTAGCGTTAGTTTTAGGGTTAGGTTGAGGGTCAGTTTGAGGGTTAGGGTTAGGGTTAGCATTAGGATTATTGTGAGGGTTAGGGTTAGGGTGAGGGTAAGGGTTAGGGTGAGGGTGAGGGTTAGGGTTAGTGTGAGAGTTAGGGTTAAGGTTAGGGTTAGATTGAGGTTGAGGTTGAGGGTTAGGTTTGGGTGAGGTTTAGAGTTAGAATGAGGTTTATGGTTGGATTAGGGTTAGAGTTAGGGTGAGGCTGAGGGTGAGGGTTAGGGTTAAGATTAGGGTTAGGGTTAGGGTTACACTGAGGGTGAGGGTGAGGGTGAGGGTGACGGTTTTTTTTAAGGTGAGTGTTCGGGTTAGGGTGAGGGTGAGGGTAAGCGCAAGGGTTAGGTTTAGGGGTAGGATGAGGGTTAGATTGAGGGGTAGGTTTATGGTTAGGGTGAGGGTTTGGGTTACTGTGAGAGTTAGGGTTAGTGTTAAAGTTAGGGTTAGGGAGAGGGTAAGGCTTAGGTTAGTGTGAGGGTTAGGCTTAGGGTTAGGTTTAGGGTGAGGGTAAATGTTAGGATGAGGTTTAGGGTTAGGGTGAGATTTAGGCTTAGGGGTAGTGTTAGGATTAGTGTGGGGGTGAGGGTGAGGGTGAGAGTTAGTGTGAGGTTTAGGGTTAGGTTTAGGGTTAGGGTTAGTGTGAAGGTTTGAATGAGAGTGAGGGTTATGGTTAGGCTGAGGATGAGGGTGAGTTTTTGGGTTAGGGTTAGGGTTGGTTTAAGGTTAGGGTGAGGGCTATTGTGAGGGTGAGGTTTAGGGTGATTGTGAGGGTGCGGGTGAGGGTTTCGGTTAGGTAAGTGTTAGGGTTAGGGTTAGGGTGAGGATTTGGTTGAGGGTGATGGTTATGGTGAGGGTTAGGATTAGGGTGAGTGTTAGGGTCAGGGTTAGGGTTAGGGATAGGGTTAGGGTGATATTAAGGATGAGGGTGAGGGTTAGGGTGAGGGTTCGGGTTTGGGTGCGGGTTAGGGTTACGGTTAGAGTTAGGTTGAAGGCTAGGGAGAGGGTGAGTGTTAGGGTTACGGTTAGGGATAGGGTGAGAATTAGGGTTAGGGTTAGGGTTAGGCTGAGGGGAACGGTTAGGGTTAGGGTGAGGGTTAGGTTTAGTCTGAGGTTTAGAGTTAGGGTTAGGGTTAGTGTGAGGTTAAGGGTTAGGGTGAGGGTCAGGGTGAGAGTGAGGTTTATGGTGTGTGTGAGAGTTAGGGTTGTGGTGAGGGTTAGGTTGATGGTGAGGGTTAGGGTGAGTGTGAGGATTAGGGTTAGGTTTAGGGTGAGGGTTATGTTTAGGGTGCTGTTTAGCGTGTGGGTGAGGGTCAGGGTGAGAGTGAGGGTTAGGGTGTGGGTAAGGGTTAGGGTTATGGTGAGGATTTGGTTGATGGTGAGGGTTAGGGTGAGGATAAGGGTTAAGGTTAGGTTTAGGGTGAGGGTTAGGTTTAGGGTGAGGGTTAGGGTGAGGGTGAGGTTTAGGTTTAGGTTTAGGGTGAGGGTTATGTTTACGGTAATGTTTAGCATGGGGTGAGGGTCAGGGTGAGAGTGAGGGTAAGGGTGCGGGTGAGGGTTAGGGTTATGGTTAGGATAAGGGTGATGGTGAGGGATTGTGTGAGGGTGAGGGTTAGGGTTATGTTTAGGGTGAGGGTTAGGTTTAGGGTGAGGGTTAGGGTGAGGGTAAGTGTTAGGGTGAGGGTTAGGGTTAGGGTGAGAGTTAGAAGTAAGATTAGGTTTAGAATGAGGTTGAGGGTGAGGGTTAGGGTTGCGTGAGGATTAGAATTAGAGTGAGGGTTATTGTTGTATTAGGTTTAGAGTTAGGCTTAGGGTGAGGGTGAGGGTTAGGGTTAGGTTTAGGTTTAGGGTGAGGGTTAGACTGAGGGTCAGGGTGAGGGTGAGAGTGATGGATTTTTTTTTAAGGTGAGGGTTAGGGTTAGGGTAAACGAAAGGGTTAGGGTTAGGTGTAGACTGAGGGTTAGATTGAGGGGTAGGGTTATGGTTAGGGTGAGGGTTAGGGTTACTGTGAGGGTTAGGGTTAGGGTTAAGGTTATGGTTAGGGAGAGGGGAAGGGTTAGGTTAGTTTGAGGGTTAGGGTTAGGGTTAGGTTTAGGGTGAGGGTAAGGTTTAGGGTGAGTTTTAGGGTGAGGGTGAGATTTAGGCTTAGGGTTAGTGTTAGGGTTAGTGTGTGGGTGAGGGTGAGGGTGAGAGTTAGTGTTCGGTTTAGGGTTAGGGTTAGGGTTAGGGTGAGGGTTTGAGGGAGGTTGAGGGTTAGGGTTAGGGTTAGGGTTAATGTGAGGGTGAGGGTTAGGGTTGGGATTAGGGTTAGGGTTAGGGTTACGCTGAGAGTTTAGGTGAGTTTGAGGTTGAGGGTGAGGGTGTGGGTTAGGGTATCGTTTAGAGTTAGGTTGAGGGATAGGGTGAGTGTGAGGGTTAGGGTTAGTGTTAGGGATCGGTGAGAATTAGGGTTACAGTTAGGGTTAGGGTGAAGATTAGGCTGAGGGGAATTTTTAGGGTTAGGGTGAGGGTTAGTCTTAGTCTGAGGTTTAGGGTTTAGGGTTAGGGTTAGGCTTAGTGTGAGGTTAAGGGTTAGGGTGAGGGTCAGTGTGGGAGTGAGGGTTAGGGTGTGGGTTAGAGTTAGAGTTATGGTGAGGGTTAGGGTGATGGTGAGGGTTAGGGTGAGTGTGAGGATTAAAGTTAAGTTTAGGGTGAGGGTTATGTTTAGGGTGATGTTTAGCGTGAGGCTGAGGGTCAGGGTGAGAGTGAGGGTTAGGTTGTGTGTGAGGGTGAGGGATATGGTGAGGGTTAGGGTGATGGTGAGTGTTAGGGTGAGGGTGAGGGTTAAGGTTAGGTTTAGGGTGAGGGTTAAGTTTAGGGTGAGGGTTAGGGTGAGGTTTAAGGTTAGGGTGAGGGTTAGGTTTAGGTTTAGGGTGGTGGTTATGTTTAGGGTGATGTTTAGCATGAGTGTGAGGGTCAGGGTGAGAGTGAGGGTTAAGTTGTGGGTGAGGGTTAGGGTTATGGTGAGGGTTAGGGAGATGTTGAGGGTTTGGGTGAGGGTGAGGGTTAGGTTAAGGTTTAGGATGAGGGTTAGGTTTAGGGTGAGGTTTAGGGTGAGGGTAAGTGTTAGGGTGAGGGTTGGGGTTAGGGTGAGAGTTAGAGTTAAGGTTAGGTTTAGATTGAGGTTGAGGGTGAAGGTTAGGGTTGGTTGAAGATTAGAGCTAGAGTGAGGGTTATGGTTTAATTAGGGTTAGAGTTAGGGTGAGGGTGAGGGTGAGGGTTTGGGTTAGAGTTAGGGTTAGGGTTAGGGTTAGGCTGAGGGTGACAATGAGTGTGAGGGTAAGGTTTATGCTTATGGTTAGGGTGAGGGTTAGGGTTAATGTGAGGGTTAGGGTGAGGGTTAGGATAAGGGTTAGGTTGAGGTTTAGGGTGATTGGGAGGTTTAGGGTTAGGGTTAGGTTTAGGGTGAGGGTTAGGGTGAGGGTTAGGTTTAAGGTTAGGTTAGGGTTAGGGTGAGGGTTAAGGTGAGAGTGACAGTTTTAGGATTAGTGTTAGGTTGAGGGTTAGGCTTAGGGTGAGGGTGAGGTTGAGGTTTAGGTTTAGGGATAGCGTTAGGGTTAGGGTGAGGATTAGGGTTAGGGTGAGGGTTACGTTTAGGGTTAGGGTGAGGGTGAGGGTGAGGGTTAGGGTTAGGATTAGGATGTGAGTGAGGTTGAGGGTGAGGGTGAGGGTTAGGTTTAGGGTGAGTCTTAGCGTTAGGGTTAGGGTGAGGATTATATTTATGGTGATGTTTAGCGTGAGGGTGAAGGTCAGGGTGAGAGTGAGGGCTATGATGTGGGTTAGGGTTAGGGTTAGGGTGACGGTGAGGGTTAGGGTGAGTGTGAGTATTAGGGTTAGGGTTAGGGTGAGGGTTAGGGTTAGTTTTACGGTTTGGGTGAGGGTTAGTGTTAGGGTTAGCATTAGGATTAGTGTGAGGGTTAGGGTTAGGTTTAGGTTTAGGTTTAGGGTAAGGGTTAGGGTGAGGGTATGTTTTAGGATGAGACCTAGGGTTAAGTTTAGGGTTAGATTGAGGTTGAGGGTGAGGGTTAGGGTTGGGTGAGGGTTAGAGTTAGAGTGAGAGTTAGGGTTGCATTAGGGTTATATTTAGGGTGAGGGTGAGGGTTGGGGTGAGGATTAGGGTTAGTGTTAGGGATAGACTGAGGATGAGGGTGAGGGTTAGGGTGGCGGTTTGGATTAGGTTGAGGGTTAGTTTTAGGGTGAGGGTGAGGTTAAGCGTGAGGGTTAGTGTTAGGGGTAGGATGACGGTAGGTTGAGGGGTAGGGTTATGGTTAGGGTGAGGGTTAGTGTTACTATGAGGTTTAGGGTTAGGGTTAAGGTTAGGGTTAGGGAGGGAGTACAGGTTAGCATGTGGGTTAGGTTGAGGGTGAGGGTTATTTTTAGGGTTAGCGTGAGGGTTACTGTGAAGTTTAAGATTAGTTTTAGGGTTAGGGTAAGGGTGAGGATTAGGGAGATTGTAAGGGTTAGGGTGAGCGTTAGGGAGAGTGAGGGTTAGTGTTAGGGTTAGGGTTAGGGTGAGGCATAGGGTGAGGGTTAGGGTTACGGTTAGGGTTAGGATGAGGGTTAGGGTGAGGGTTAGGGTTAGAGTTAGGGTTAGGGTGAGGGCTAGGGTCACGGTCAGGGTTAGGTTTAGGGTGAGGGTTTGGGTTAGGGTGAAGGTTAGTATTAGGGTTAGGCTAAGGGTTAGGGTGAGAGTTAGGGTTAAGGTTAGGGTTAGATTGAGGTTGAGAGTGAGGGTTAGGTTTGGGTCAGGGTTAGAGTTAGCGTGAGGGTTAGGGTTGGATTAGGGTTAGAGTTAGGGTGAGGATGAGGGTGAGGTTTAGGGTTAGGATTAGGGTTAGGGTTAGGGTTAGACTGAGGGTCAGGGTGAGGGTGAGGTTTAGTGTTAGAGTTAGGTTTAGGGTGAGGGTGTGAGTGAATTTTAGGGTTAGGATTAGGAGTAGGGTTAGGCTTAGGCTAAGGTTGAGTGTGAGAATAAGAGGGAGGGTTAGGGTGAGGGTTTGGTTTCGGGTTAGGTTTAGGGTGTGGTTGAGGGTTAGAGTTAGGTTCAGGTTTATGGTTAGGGTGAGGGTTAGGGTTAGGTTTAGAGTGAGGGTGAGGTTGTGGGTGAGGGTGAACTTTGGGTGAAGGTTAGGGTTAGGATTAGGCTGAAGGTGAGGTTTAGGTTTAGGATTAGTGATAGGGTTAGAGTTAGGCTGAGGGTGAGGGTGTGGTTGAGGGTTTGGGATTAGTGTGAAGGTCAGGGTTAGGGCTAGGCTGAGGGTCAGGGTTAGGGTGAGGGTGCGGGTGAGGGTTTCGGTTAGGTAAGGGTTAGTTTTAGGGTTAGGTTGAGGATTAGGGTGAGGGTAAGTGTAAGGGTGAGGTTTAGGGTTGGGGTTAGGGTTAGGGTGAGGGCTAGGGTTAGGTTTAGGGTGACGTTTAGGATGAGGTTGAGTGTTAGGGTGAGGCTGATGGTTCGGGTGAGGTTTAGGGATAGGGTTAGAATTAGGTTGAGGGCTAGGGTGAGGTTGAGGTTTTGGGTTAGGGTTAGGGATAGGGTGAGAGTTAGGCTGAAGGGTAGGGTTAGGGTTAGGGTGAGGGTTACGTTTAATCTGAGGGTTAGGGTTAGGGTAAGGTTAGGGTTAGGTTTAGGGTAAGGTTTAGGGTGAGGTTTAGGGTCCAGATGAGGGTTAGTTTTAGCATTAGGGTTAGGGTGAGGGATAAGGTTAGGGTTAGGGTTAGGGTTATGGTTAATGTGAGGGTGAGCGTTAGGGTTAGGGTGAAGTTTAGGGTTAGGGTTAGGCTTAGGGTGAGGGTAAGGTTTAGGTTTAGGGTTCGGTTTAGGGTTAGGGTGAGGGGTAGGTTTAGGGTTAGTGTGAGGTTTAGTTTTAGTGTGAGTGGTAGGCTTAGGGTTAGGGTTTGTTTTAGGATGAGGGTAAGGATTAGGGTGAGTGTTAGTGTTTGGGTTAGGATTAGGGTTAGGGTGAAATTGAGGGTTAGGGTTAGGGTTAGGATTAGTGTGAGGGTTAGGGTTAGGGTTAGGATCAGCGTTAGGGTGAGGATAATGGTTAGGGTGAGGTTTAGGGTGAGGGTGAGAGTTAGGGTTAGGTTTTGGGTGAGTGTTAGGTTTAGGGTTAGGGTTAGGTTTAGGGTTATTGTTAGGGTATGGAGAGGGTAAGGTTTAGGGTGAGGGTTAAGTTTAGGCTGAGGATGAGGGTGTGGGTGAGTGTTAGGGTTAGGGTTAGGGTTAGGATGAGGGTTAGGGTGAGGTGTAGGATTAGTTTTATGGTGAGGGTGAGGGTGAAGGTTAGGCTTAGGGTGAGGGTTAGGTTAGTGTCAGGGATAGGGTGTGGGTTAGCGTGACGGGTAGGGTTAGGTGTAGGGTGAGGGTTAGTGTTAGTGTGAGGGTTAGGTTTAGGGATAGGATTAGGGTAAGGTTTAGTGTGAGGGTTACCGTTAGGGTTAGGATTAGGGTTAGTGTAATGTTTAGGGTGAGGCTTAGGGTGAGGGTGAGGGTTAGGTTTAGGGTTAGGTTAAGGATTAGAATTTGGTTTATGGTGAGGGTTAGGGTAAGGGTTAGGTTTAGGATGAGGGTTTTGGTGAGGGGTATGTTTAGGATTAGCGTGAGGGTGAGGGTGAGGGTTATGGTTAATATTATGATTAGGGTTAGTGTGAGGGATAGGGTTAGGATTAGGGTTATTGTTAGATTTAGGGTTAGGGTTATGGTAGGATTAGGGTTAGGGTTAGGGTTAGGCTGAGGGTGAGGCTGAAGTTGAGGGTGGGGGAAAGGTTTTGGGTTAGGTGAGGTTAACGGTGAGGGTTATGGTTATGGTTATGGTTAGGGTTAGGGTTATGGAGAGGGTTAGGCTGAAGTTGAGGGTTACGGTGAGGGTTAGGGTTAGGGTGAGGGATATGTTTAGGGTTAAGGTGATGGTTATGGTTAGGATGATGTATAGGATGAGGTTGAGGATTAGTGTGAGGGTGAGGGTGAGTGTGAGGGTGAGAGTTAGTTTGTGGGTGAAGGTTAGGATTAGGGTGAGGGTTAGGGTGACAATGAGGGTTGGGGTGAGGGTGAGGATTAGGGTTAGGGTTACGGTAATGGTTAGGTTTACGGTTAGTGTTAGGGTGAGGGTTAGGGTGAGGTGTAGGATTAGGGTTACATTGAGGGTTAGGATTAGTGTGAGGGTTAGGGTTAGGTTAAGGTTCGGGGTAGGGTTCAAGTAAAGGATTGGGTTAGGTTTAGGGTTAGGGTGAGGGTTAGGGTTAGCATTAGGGTTAGGGTGAGGTTTAGGTTTAGGCTTAAGGTTAGAGTTAGATTGAGGGTGAGGGTGAGGGTTTGGGTTAGGATTAGTGTTACGATTATATTTAGGCTGAAGGTGAGGGTGAGGGTGAGGGTGAGGGTTATGGTTAGAGCGAGGGTGAGGGTTACGTTTAGGGTGAGGGTAAGGGTTAGGGTTAGGATCAGTGAAAGGGTGAGGGCTAGGGTGAGGTTGAGGGTTAGTGTTAGGGTTAGGGATAGGGTGAGGTTTAAGGTTAAGTTTAGTGTTAGGGTGAGGATTAGGCTGAGGTATAGGGTTAGGGTTATCATGAGGGTTACGTTTAGTGTGAGTGTTGGAGTTAGAGTTAGGGTTAAGTTTAGTATTAGGGTGAGGTTTAGGTTTAGTGTGAGGGTTAGGGTTAGGGTTAGGGTTAGGGTTAGGATTAGGCTGAGGGTGAAGGTGAGGGTGAGGGTTAGGGTTAGGGTTAGATTAAGGGTGAGGGTTAAGGTTAGGGTTAGGGTGAGGGTTAGTGTGAG
The DNA here is from genome assembly GCF_024711535.1 of Dipodomys merriami. Taxonomy (NCBI): domain Eukaryota; kingdom Metazoa; phylum Chordata; class Mammalia; order Rodentia; family Heteromyidae; genus Dipodomys; species Dipodomys merriami. Next base: position 2,147,936 of record NW_027202482.1, on the reverse strand, counting down.
TGTAAGGGTTAGGGTGAGGTTTAGCGTTAGGGTGAGGTTTAGGGTTAGAGTTAGGGTTAGGGTTAGGCTGAGGGTGAGGGTGATGGTGAGGGTTAGGGTTAGGTTTAGGTTGTGGTTTAGGGTTAGTTTGAGGGTAAATTTGAGGGTGACGGTAAGGTTTAGAGTGAGGATTAGTGTGATGGTGAGAGTTAGGGTTTCGGTGTGGTTTAGGGTAAGGGTGAGGGTAAGGTTTAGTGTGAGGGTTAGTGGTAGGTTTAGATTAAGGGTGAGGGTGAGGATTAAGCTTAGGGTTAGGGTGAGGGTTAGGGTTAGGTTTGGGTTTAGGATGAGGGTTAGGGTTAGGGTTAGTGTGAGGTTCAGGGTTAGGATTAGGTATAAGCTTATTTTTAGCTTTAGAGTTAGGGTGTGGGATAGGTTTAGGGATAGGTTTAGGGTGAGCCTGAGGGTGAGGGTTACGTTAGGATTAGTGTTAGGGTTTGGGTTAGGCTGAAGGTAAGGGTTAGGGTTAGGGTTATGTTTAGGGTGAGGGATAGGTTTAGTGTGAGGGTTAGTGTTAGGGTTAGAGTTAGTGTTAGGCTGAGGGTAAGGGATAGGTTGAGGGTTAGGGTGAGGGTGAGTTTTAGGGTTAGGGTTAGGGTGAGGGTTAGGTTTAGCGTGAAGTTTTGGCTTAGTGTTAGCATTAGGGTTAGGGTGGTGATAAGGATTAGGGTTAGGGATAGTGTGAGTGTTAGGGTTAGGGTTAGGGAGAGGGTGAGGATTTGTGTTAGGGTGAGGGTGAGGGTTAGGAGGAAATTTAGGGTTAGGGTTATGGTTAGGATTAGTGTGTGGGTTAGGGTTAGTGTTAGGCTCAGGGTTATGGTGAGGATAAGTGTTAGGGTGAGGTTTAGGGTGAGGGTGAGGGTTAGGGTTAGCTTTAGGGTTAGAGTGAGGGTTACGTTGAGGGTTAGGTAGAGGGTTAGGGTTAGGGTTAAGTCTCTGGTGAGGGTAAGGGTTAGCGTAAGGTTTAGTGTTAGGTTTAGAGTTAGGGGAGGGTTAGGTTTGTGTTAGGGTTAGAGTTAGGGTGAGGGTTATGGTTGTGTTACGTTTAGAGTTCTGGTAAGGGTGAGGGTGAGGATTAGGGTTAGGGTTAGGTTTAGTGTTAGGCTGAGGGTTCAGGTGAGGGTTAGGGTTAGTGTTAGGCTGAGTGTGAGGGTAAGGGTGAGGGTCAGGTTTAGGAATAGGCTGAGGGTGAGGGTTAGGGTTAGGGTAAGGGTTAGACTTAGGGTGAGGGTTAGGGTTAGTGTTAGGTTTAGGGTTAGGGTGAGGTATATGGTTAGGTAAGGGTGAGGATTAAGGTGAAAGTTAGGGTTAGGGTTAGGGTTCGGCTTAGGGTGAGGGTTAGGTTTAGTGTGTGGTGAGGATAAGGGATAGGGTTAGGGTGAGTTTGAGGTTTAGGGTTAGGGTTAGGGTGAGGGTTAGGGTTAGGGTTAGGGTGAAGGTTAAGATTAGGGTGATGTTTAGGGTGAGGGTGTGGGTTAGTGTGAGGGTGAGTGTTCCGGTGAGGGTGAGGGTTAGGGTGTGGGTGAGGGTTAAGTTAGGGTTAGGGTTAGGGTGACGGTGAGGGTTAGGGTTAGGGTGACGGTGAGTGTTAGGGTGAGGGTTCGTGTTAGGGTAAGGTTTATTGTTTGGGTTAGGGACAGGGTGAAGGTGAGGGATAGGGTTAGGTTTAGGGTGAGGGTAAGGCTTAGGGTGAGGGTGAGGGTAAGTGTGAGGGTGCAGGTTAGGTTTAGGGTGAGAATTAGGGTTAGGGTTAACGTTCGGTTTAGGGTGATGTTTAGGGTTAGGATGAGGGTGAGGGTTCGTGTGAGGTTGAGGTTTAAGTTGTGGTTGAGGCTTAGGGTTAGGGTGAGGTTTAGGGTGACAGTGAGGGTGAGAGTTCGGGTTAGTGTTAGCTGAGGGCTAGGGTGAGGTTGAGGTTTAGGGTTAGGGATAGGGATAGTGTGAGGTGCAGTGTTAGGGTTAGGGTTAGGGTGATGGTTAGGGTGCCGGTGAGGGTTAGGAGTAGTGTGAGGGTTACGGTAATGGTTAGGGTCAGCGTTAGGGTGAAGATAATGGTTAGCGTGAGGTTTAGGTTGAGGGTGAGGTTTAGGGTTAGCGTTTGTTTTAGGGTGAGGTTTAGGGTGAGAGTTGGGTTAGGTTTCGGGTTAGGGTGAAGATTAGCGTAAGGTTTTGGGTAATGGTTAGGGTTAGGGTGAGAGTTAGGGTTGCGTTAGGGTTAGAGTTAGGGTGAGGGTTAGGGTTCAGTTAGGGTTAGAGTTAGGGTGAAGTCTAGGGTTGTGTTAGGGTTAGAGTTTGGGTGAGGGTGAGGGTTAGGTTTATGGTTAGGGTGAGGGTTAGGGTTAGACTGAGGGTGAGGGTGTGGGTGAGGTGAGGGTTACGGTGAGAGTGAGGGTGAGGGTTACGTTTAGGGTGAGGGTGAGGGTTAGGGTGAGTGTTAGGGTTAGGGTCAGTGTTAGGATGACGGCTAGGGTGAGGTTGATGGTTAGGGTTAAGGATAGGGATAGGGTGAGGTTTAAGGTTAAGGTTAGTGTTAGGGTGAGGGTTAGGCTGAGGTATCTTGTTAGGGTTATCATGAGGGTTACGTTTAGTGTGAGGGTTAGGATTAGGGTTAGCATTAGGTTTAGTGTTAGGGTGAGGGTTGGGTTTAGTGTGAGGGTTAGGGTTAGGGTTAGGGTTTGGGTTAGGGTTAGGTTTTGGCTGAGGGTGAAGGTGAGGGTGAGGGTTAGGTTTAGGGTTAGATTAAGGGTGAGGGTTAAGGTGAGGGTTAAGGTTAGGGTTAGGTGAGGGTTAGTGTGAGTGTAAGTGTTAGGGTGAGGTTTAGCGTTAGGGTGAGGTTTAGGGTTAGATTTAGGGTTATTGTGAGGGTTTGGGTTAGGGTTAGGGTTAGGTGAAGTTTAGGGTGAGGGTTAGGTTTAGTGTTAGGCTTAGGGTTTGGGTGAGTGTTAGGGTTAGGGTGAGGGTTAGGTTTAGGGTTAGGGTTAGAGTAGGGTGAGGATAAGGATAAGGGTTAGATTTAGGGTGACAGTGAAGGTTAGGTTTAGCTTTAGGGTTAGGGTGAGTGGTAGGATGAGGGTTAGGGTTAGGGTTAGGGTTAGGGTGAGTGGTAGGTTGAGGGTTAGGGTTAGGGTTAGGGTTAGGTTGAGGTTTAGGATTAGTTTGAGGGTTAGGGTTAGGGTGAGGTTAGGGTTAGGGTTAGTGTGAAGTCTAGGGTGAGGGTGAGGGTTAGAGTTAGGGTTAGGGATAGGGTGAGGATTAGGCTTAGGTTTAGGGTTAGGGTGAGTTTTAGGCTGAGTAGTAGAGTTAGGGTTAGGGTGAGGGTGAGGTTTAATGTGAGGGTTAGGGTTAGGCTTAGGGTGAATGTGAGGGTTCGGGTGAGGGTTAGGTTGAGGGTGAGTCTTTGGGTTATCATTAGGGTTAGGGTGAGTGTTAGGGTGATGATTAGGGTTAGCGTTAATGTTAGCGTGAGGGTGAGAGTTAGGGTGAGGGTAAGGGTGAGAGTTAAGACTAGGATTAGGGTGAGAATTAGGGTCAGGGTTAGGGTAAGGTTTAGGTTTAGGGATAGGGTAAGGGTGATGGTTAGGGTTAATGTTAGGGTTAGGTTTAGGGTGAGGGTTAGCGTGGGGGTGAGGGTGAAGGTTACGGTGAGGTTTAGGTTTAGTGTTAGGGTTAGGGTGAGGATTAGTTTTAGGGTTAGAGTGAGGGTTAGGGTGAGGGGTAGGATTAGGGTGAGGGTTAGGGTGAGGGGTAGGTTTAAGGATAGGTTGAGGTTAGGTTTAGTGTGAGGTTTAGGGTTAGGGTTAGTGTTAGGGTGAGGGTTATGCCTAGGGTTTAGGTCAGGGTTAAGGTTCGGGTGAAGGTTAGGTTTAGTGTGAGGGTTAAAGTTAGGGTTAGGTTTAGGGTTATTGTGAGGGTTAGGGTTAGGTTTAGGGTTACGTGAAGTTTAGGATGAGGGTTAGGGTTAGTGTTAGGCTTAGGGTTTGGGTGAGTGTTAGGGTGAGGGTGAGGGTTAGGGTTAGGGTTAGGGTTAGAGTAGGGTGAGGATAAGTGTTAGGGTGAGGTTTAGGGTGACGATGAGGGTTAGGTTTAGGGTTAGGATTAGGGTGAGTGGTAGGTTGAGGGTTAGGATTAGGGTTAAGGTTAGGGTGAGTGGTAGGGTGAGGGTTAGGGTTAGGGTTTGGGTTAGGGTTATGGTTTGGGTGAGGGTTAGGTTGAGGTTTAGTTTTAATTTTATGGTTAGGGTTAGGGTGAGTGTTAGGGTTAGTGTGAGAGTTAGGGTTAGGGTTAGATTTGGGGTTAGGTGAGGGTAAGGGTTAGGATGAGGGTTAGGGTGTGGGTAAGGGTTAGGCTAAGGGTTAGGGTTAGGATTTGGATCAGGTTGAGAGTGAGGGTTAGGGTTAGGCTTAGGGTTAGGCTGAGGGGTAGGGGTAGGGATAGAGTTAGCGTTAGGCTGAGGGTGAGGTTTGGGGTTAAGTAAGGGTTAGGTTTAGTGTTAGCCAGACGATTATGGTGAGGGTGAGGATTGGGGTGAGGGTTAGGTTTAGGTTGAGGGTTAGGGTTAGGGTTAGGGTGAGGATTAGGGTTAGGGTTCGGGATAGGTTGAGGTTTAGCGAGAGGGGTAGTGTTAGGGTAAGGGTGTGTGTTAGGTTTAGGGTTAGGGTTACGGTTCGGTTGAGGATTAGGGTGAGGGTTAGGGTTAGTGTTAGGGTTAGGATTTGGGTGAGAGTTAGGGTTAGTGTTAGGATGAAGGTTCCGTTTAGGTTGATGTTTAGGGTGAGAGTTCGTGTGAGGGTTCGGGTGAGGGTTCGGGTTAGAGTGTGGTTGAGGGTTAGGGTTAGGGGTAGAGTGAGGGTTAGGGTTAGTGTGAGGGTTAGGTTTAGGGTTAGGTTTAGGGTTCAGGTTAGGATTAAGGTTATTGTTAGTGTTAGGGTGAAGGTGAGTTTGAGGGTGAGAGTGTGGGTGAGCCTTTGGGTTAGTGTTTGGTTTAGGTTGAGGGTGAGTGTGAGGGTTAGGGTTAGGATTAGGATTAGGTTTAGGGTTAGTCTGAGGGTGAGGGTGAGGTTGAGGATGATGGTTAGGATTAGGGTTAGGATTAGGGTTAGGATGAGGCTTATGGTTAAGTTTAGGGTTAGGGTGAGGGTGAGGCTTAGGGTTAGGGTTAGGGTGAGGGTTAAGATTAGGGTGAGGGTGAGCGTTAGGTTTAGGATTAGGATTAATGTTAGGTTTAGGGTTAGGCTTAGGGTGAGGGTGAGGATGAGGGTGAGATTTAGGGTTTGGTGAGGGTTAGTGTTAATATTATGGTGAGAGTTAGGGTTAAGTTGATGATTAGGGCTAAGGTGAGGGTTAGTGTGAGGCTGATTATTCGGGTGAGTGTGAGGGTTAGGATGAGGGTCAGGGTTAGGTATAGGGTGAGGGTTAGGGTGAGGGTTTATGTTAGGATTAGGGTGAGGGTTATGGTTAGGATTAAGGTTAGGGTGAGGTTGAGGTTTAGGGTTAGGGTTAGGGTGAGGCGTAGCGTTAGGGTGATTGTTAGGGTTAAATTAAGTTTTGGGTGATCGTTAGGGTTAGGGTTAGGGTTGGGGTGAGTTTTCGGCTTAGGGTGAGGTTGAGGGTGAGGGTGAGTGTTCGGTTTAGGGTGATGTTTAAGGTGAGGGTGAGAGTGAGGTCTCGCGTGAGTGTTTAGGGTTAGGATCCGGTTGTGTGTTAGGGTTAGGCTGAGGTTTCTGTTGACTGTGAGGTTTGTGGTTGGGTTAGGGTTAGAGTTAGGGTGAGGGTTAAGGTTGTGTTAGTGTTACAGTTAGGGTGAGGGTGAGGGTTAAGTTTAGGATTAAGGTTAGGGTGAATGTGAGGATGAGTGTGAAGGTTTGGGTTAGGATAAGGGTGAGGTTTAGGCTTTGGGTGAGGGTGAGGGTTAGTCTTAGGGTTAGGGTTAGGATGAGGGCTAGGGTGAGGGGTTAGGGTGAGGAGTAGGATGAGGGTTAGAGTTAGTGTGAAGTTTAGTTTTAGGGTTAGGGTTAGGGTTAGGTTTAGGTTTAGGGTGAGGGTAAGGGTTATCGTGAGGTTTAGGGTGAGGGTGAGTGTTAGAGTTAGGATTAGGGTGAGGGTAATGGTGAGGGTTAGGTTTAGGGTTAAGGTTAGGCTGAGGGTTAGTGTGAGGTTTAGTTTTAGGGTTAGGGTGAGCGTGAGGGTTAGGGTGAGGATAAGGATTAGGGTGAGAAGTACGGTGAGGGTGAGGGTCAGGATGAGTGTTAGGGATAGGGTGAGGATTAGGTTAAGGGTTAGGGTTAGACTGAGGGTAAGGTTAGGGTTAGGGTTATGATGACGGTTAGGGTGAGGGGTAGGGTGAGGGTTATGGTTAGGCTGAAGGTTAGTGTTAGGGTTTGGGTGAGTGTTAGGGTTAGGGTGAGGGTTAGGGTCATGGTTTCTGTTAGGGTTAGGGTGAGGGTTATGTTTAGGGTAAGGGTTAGGGTGAGGGTTAGGTTGAGGGTGAGGGTTAGAGTTAGGGTTACTATTAGGGTGAGGCGTAGGTTGAGGGTTTGGGTTAGGGTGAGGGTTAAGGTTAGGGTTAAGGTTAGGTGAGGGTTAAGGTCAGGTTGAGTGTTAGGGTTAGGGTGAGGGTTAGGGTTAGGGTGAGGGTTAGGTTTAGGGTTAGGGTTAGGGTGAGGACTATGGTGAGGGTGAGGGTTAGGGTTAGGATTACGGAGAGGGAGAGTATTAGGGTTAGGGTTAGGGTTAGGATGAGGGTTAGGCTGAGGGGTAGGTTTAGGGATAGGTTGAGGTTAGGTTTAGTGTGAGGTTTAGGGTTAGGGTTAGTGTTAGGGTGAGGGTTATGCCTAGGGTTTAGGTCAGGGTTAAGGTTATTATTAGAGTGAGGGTGAGGGTAAGGATGAGGGTAAGGTTGAGGATTAAGGTTAGGTTTAAGTTTAGGTTGAGAGTGAGAGTGAGGCTTAGGATTAGGGTTAGGTTTAGGGTTAGGATTACGGAGGGTTATTTTTAGGTTTGGGAAAAGGGGAAGGGAGGGGGAGGTTTAGGGTTAGGGTTAGGTTAAGGGTGAGGGTGAGAGTGAGTTTTAGGGTTAGGATTAGGATTAGGGTTAGGATTAGCCTGAGGGCGAGGGTGAGTGGGAGGGGAAGGGTTAGGTTTAGCATTAGGGTTAGGGAGAGGGTAAGGGTTAGAGTTAGTATGAGAGTTAGGTTAAGGGTTAGGGTTAGGGTTAGGGTGAGGGTGAGGATGAGGTTTAGGGTTAAGGTTATGGTGAGGGTTAGGGTTAGGGTGAGGGTTATGTTTAGTGTTAAGGATAGCGTGAGGGTGAGGGTGATGGTGAGCATAAGGGTTAGGGTGATGGTGAGGGTGAGGGTTAGGTTTAGGATTAGGGTTAGGTTTAGGGATAGCCTGAGGTTGAGGTTGAGGGTTATGTTAAGGGTTAGGTTTAGGGTTAGCTTGAGGGTAAGGGTTAATGTGAGGTTTAAGGTGAGGTGAGGGTTACAGTTAGGGTGAAGTTTAGGTTTAGAGTGAGGGTTAGCGTTAGGATTAGAGTTAGGGTTAGGGTGAGGTTAATGGTTCAGGTGAGGGTTAGAGTGAGGTTGAGTGTTAAGGTTAGCATTAGAGTTCGGGTGAGGGTTATGCTTAGGGTTAGGATGAGGTTTAGGCTTAAGTTTAGGGTGAGGGTTAGGGTTGAGGTGAGGGTTAGGTTTAGGGTTATGGTTAGGGTGAGCGTGAGGGTGAGTGTGAGGTTTAGGCTGAATGTAAGGGTAAGGGTTAGGGTTAGGATTAGGGTTAGGTTTAGGGTTAGGCTGAGGGTGAGGTTGAGAGTGATGGTGAGTGTGGTGGGTTAGAGTTAGGTTGAGGGTAGGGTTAGTGTGAGGGTTAGGGTGAGGGTAAGGGTTAGGGTGAGGGTTAGGGTGAGGGTGAGGTTTAGGGTTAGGGTTAGCGTTAGGATTAGGGTGGGGGTGAGTTTGAGGGTGAGGGTGAGGGTGAGGGTGAGGGTTAGGGTGAGGGTTAGAGTCAGGTCTAACAGTGAGGGTGAGGGTGATGGTTAGGGTTTAGGTTAGGGATAGGGTGAGGGCTAGGGTGGGGGTGAGGGTTAGTGTGAGTGTGAGGATGAGGTTGCGTTTTTCTGTTAGGTAAGGGTTAGGGTTAGGGTGAAGATTTGGGTTAGCGTGAGTGTTAGGGTGAGGGTTAGGGTTAGCGTGAGTGTTAGGGTTAGGGTTAGGGTGAGGGTTGGGTTTAGGGTGATGATTAGTGTTTGAGCGATGGTTACGTAAGGGTGAGGGTTTGGTCGACGGTGAGGGTTAGGATGAAGGTGAGGGTTAGGGTTATGTTTAGGGTGAGGGTTAGTGTTACGTTTAGGGACAGTGTGAGTGTTAGGGTGAGGGGTAGGTTTAGGTTTATGGTGATGGTTAAGTTAGTGTGAGGATTAGGGTTAGGGTTAGGGTTAGGGTGAGGGTAATGGTTAGGGTGAGGGTTAGGGTGAGGGTTAGAGTTAGGGTGAGGCTTAGTGTTAGGGTTAGGGTGAGGGTTAGGGTTAGGGTTAGGGTTAGGTTTAGTGTGAGGGTGAGGGTTAGGGTTAGGGTTATAGTGAGGGTTAGTGTTAGGGTGAGGGAGTGGGTCAGGGTTAAGATTAGGATTAACATTAGGTTTAGGTTTAAGCTTAGGATGAGTGTGAGGGTGAGGGTGAGGTTTAGGGTTACGGTGAGGGTTGGGGTTAAGGTGATATTTAGGGCGAGGGTGAGGGTTAGTGTGACGGTGAGTGTTCGGGTGAGGGTGTGTATTAGGGAGTGGGTAAGGATTAGGTTCAGGGTGAGGGTTAATGTGAACGTGAGTTTTAGTGTGAGTGTGAGGGTTTGGGTTAGGATTTGGTGAGGGATAGTGTTAGGATTAGGGTTAGGGTGAGTTTGAGGGTTAGCATTAGGGTTATGGTGAGGGTTAGGTTTAGGGTGAGATTTAGGGTTAAGGTAACGGTTAGGATAAGTTTTACGTGTATGGTTAGGTTTAGGGTGATTGGTCTGCTTAGGGTTCGGGTGAGGGTTCAGGTGAGGGTTAGAGTGTGGTTGAGGGTTAGTGTTAGCCTTAGGGTTAGGGTGATGGTGAGGTTTGGGGTTGGGTTAGTGTCAGAGTTAGGGTGAGGATTACCGTTGGGTTAGGGTTATTGTTAGGGTGAGGGTGAGAGTTGGGTTTAGGATTAGGGTTATGGTTAGTGTTAGACTGAGGGTGAAGGTGAGGGTGAGAATTGGCGTGAGGATTGTTAAGGTTAGGGTTACAGTGAAGTTTATGGTTAGGGTTAGGGTGATAGTGTGTTTTCGGATTAGGTTGAGGGTGAGGGTGGGGGTGAGGTTTTCGGTGAGGGTTGTGGGTTAGGGTATGTTTGAGGGTTAGGGTTAGGGTTAGGGTCAGGGTGAAGCTGAGTGTTTTGGTTGGGTTAAGTTTATGGTTAGCATGAGGTTTAGGGTTAAGGTTAGGTGTAGGGTGAGGTTTAGGGTTAGGGTTAGGGTTAGGGTTTGGGTGATTGTGAGGGTTATGGTTAGGGTTAGGTTTAGGGTTAGGGTGAGGTGTACTGTGAGGGGTAGTGTGATGGTTAGGGTTAGTGTGAGGGTGAGGGTTAAGGTTAGGGTTAGAGTGAGGGTTATGCTGAGGGTTAGGTTTATGGTTAGGGTTATGGTGAGGTTTGGGGTGAGGGTTAGGGTTATGGTGAGGATTAGGGTGAGGGTAAGAGTTAGTGTGAGGGTTAGCGTGAGGGAGAAGGTTAGGGTGAGTGTCAGGGAGATGGTGAGTGTTTGGGTTAGGATTAGGGTGAGGATTAGGGTTAGGGTTAGGGTGAAGTTTAGGGTTAGGGTGAGGGTGAGGGTTCCCTTTAGGGTGATGTTTAGGGTGAGGGTAAGGGTGAGGGTTCTGGTGAGGGTGAGGGTTAGGGTGTGGTTGAGGGTTAGGGTTAAGCATAGGGTGAGGTGTAGGGTGAGGGTTAGGTTTAGGGTTAAGGTTAGGATTAAGGTTATTGTTAGGGTTAGGGTGAAGGTGAGGGTGAGGGTGAGGGTGTGGGTGAGGTTTAGGGTTAGGGTTAGGTTTAGGGTGAGGGTGAGTATGAGGGTTAGGTTTAGGATTATGGTTAGTGTTAGCGTTGGACTGAGGGCGAGTGTGAGGGTGAGGATTTGCGTGAGGTTTAGGGTTAAATTTAGGGTTAGGGTGAGGTTTAGGTTTATGGTTAGGGTTAGGGTTAGGGTTAGGATTAGGGTGACTGTGAGGGTTAGGTTGAGGGTGAGGATTTGGGTTAGGATTAGGCTGAGGGTTAGCATGAGGTTTAGGTTTAGTGTGAGGGTTAGGGTGAGGGTAAGGCTTAGGGTGAGAGGTAAGGTGAGGGTGAGGGTCAGGGTGAGTGTTAGGGATAGGGTGAGGATTAGGTTTATGGTTAGGGTTAGACTGAGGGTGAGGGTTAGTGTTAGGGTTAGGGTTAGGGTTAGGATGATGGTTAGGGTGAGGGGTCAGGTGAGGGGTAGGGTGATTGGTAGGGTTAGACTGAGGATTAGTGTTAGGGTCTGGGTGAGTGTTAGGGTTAGTGTTAGGGTTAGGGATTGGATGAGGGTGAGGGTAACAGTGAGGGTTAGGGTGAGGGGGAGGGTTAGGTTTAGTTTTAGAGTTAAGGTGAGGGTTACTAAGGTTAGGGTTAGGGTTACGGTGAGGGTTAGTTTGAGGTTAAGGGTTAGGATGAGCGTTAGTTTGAGGGTGAGGTTTAGAGTTAGGGTTAGTATTAAGTTGAAGCGTAGGGTGAGGGTTTGGTTTAGGGTGAGGGTTTGGATTAGGGTTAAGGTTAGGTTAGGGTTAGGGTCACGGTGAGTGTTAGTGTTAGGGTGAGGGTTAGGGTTAGGGTGAGGATTAGGTTTAGGGTTAGGTTTAGGGTGAGGACAATGGTGAGGGTGAGGGTTAGGGTTACGGTTACAGATAGAAAGAGGATTATGTTTAGGGTTAGGGTTAGCATGAGGGTTAGGCTGAGGGGAAGGTTTAGGGTTAGGTTGAGGGTTAGGTTTAGTGTGAGGTTTAGGGTAAGGGTTAGCCTTAGGTTGAGGGTAATGCTTAGGGTTAAGGTCATAGTTATAGTTATTGTTAGGCTTAGGGTGAGGGTGAGGGTGAGGATGAGGGTAAGGGTGAGGATTATGGTTAGGTTTAGGTTTAGGGTGAGGGTGAGAGTGAGGGTTAGGATTAGGATTAGGATTAGGGTGAGGGTTAGGCTGAGGGTGTGGGTGATCTGGAGGGTGAGGGTTAGGATTAGGGTTAGGATTAGGATTAGGATGATGGTTAGGGTTAGGGTTATTTTTAGGTTTAAGGGGAGGGCGAGGAGGAGGGGGAGGTTTAGGGTTAGGGTTCGGTTTAGGGTGAGGGTGAGGGTTAGATTTAGTATGAGGGTTAGGTTTAGGTTTAGGGTTAGGGTGAGGGTGAGGGTGAGGGTGAGGATTAGGGTAAAGGTTACCGTGAGGGTTAGGGCTAAGGTGAGTGTTATGATTAGGTTTAGGTTTAGAGTGAGGGTGAGGGTGATGGTGAGGGTGAGGGTAAGGGTGAGTTTGAGGTTGAGGGTTAGGTTTAGGATTAAGGTTAGGTTTAGGGTTCGGCTGACGGTGACGTTGAGGGTTATGTTAAGTATTAGCTTTAGGGTTAGCTTGAGGGCTAGGTTTAGTGTGAGGTTTAGAGTGAGGTTGAGGGTTACAGTTAGGGTGAGGTTTAGGTTTAGTGTGAGTGTTATGGTTAGGGTTAGAGTTAACGTTGGGGTGAGGTTAATGGTTTGGGTGAGGGTTAGGGTGAGGGTGAGTGTTAGTGTTATCATTAGAGTTAGGGTGAGGGTTAGGGTTAGGGTTAGCGTTAGGGAGAGGGTGAGGATGAAGGTTAGGGTTAAGTTTAGGGTGAGGGTTAGGCTTAGGGTGAGGGTTAATTTTAGGGTTAGGGTTATGGTGAGTGTGAGGGTGAGGGTGAGGTTTAGGGTGAGCATGAGGGTGAGGGTTAGGGTTAGGTTGAGGGTTAGGGTTAGTGTGAGGGTTAGGGTGAGTGTAAGGGTGAGGGTGAGGGTTAGGGTGAAGGTGAGGTTTAGGGTCAAGGTTAGCTTTAGGCTTAGGTTGTGGGTGAGTGTGAGGGTCAGGGTGAGGTTGAGGGTGAGTGTTGGGGTGAGGGTTACGGTTATGTTTAGGGTTAGAGTGAGGGTGAGGTTGTTGGTTTGGGTTAATGTTAGGGTTAGGGTTAGGGTTAGGGTGGGGGTGATGATTAGTGTGAGGGTGAGGATTAGGGTGAGTTTTTCTGTTAGGTAAGGGTTAGGGTTAGGGTGAGAATTGGGGTGAGAGTGAGGGTTAGGGTGAGGGTAAGGGTTAGCGTGAGTGTTAGGTTTAGGGTTAGGGTGAGGCTTAGGTTGACGGTGAGGTTTAGAATGAGGGTGAGGGTTAGGGTTTTGTTTAGGGTGAGGGTTAGGGATAGGTTTAGGGACAATGTGAATGTTATGGTGAGGGGTAGGTTTAGGTTTAGGGTGATGGTTTGGTTAGTGTGAGGTTTAGGGTTAGGGTTAGGGTTAGGGTGAGGGTTAAGGTCAGGGTTAGAGTTAGGGTGAGGTTTAGTGTTAGGGTTAGGGTGAGTGTTAGGGTGAGGGTGAGGGTTAGGGTTAGGGTTAGAGTGAGGGTTACGGTTAGGGTGAGGGTGTGAATTAGTGTTAGGATTAGGATTAATGTTATGTTTAGCGTTAAGCTTAGGATGAGACTGAACGTGAGGATGAGGTTTAGGGTTACAGTGAGGGTTAGGGTTAATGTTAGGGTCAGGGTTGGTGTTAAGGTGATGTTTAGGGCGAGGGTGAGGTTTAGTGTAAGGGTGAGTGTTTGGGTGAGGGTGAGTGTTAGGGAGCGGGTAAGGCTTAGGTTTAGGGTGAGGGTTAATGTGACAGTGATGGCTAGGGTGAGCGTGAGGGTTTGGGTTAGGATTTCGGTGAGGGTTAGTGTTAGGGTTAGGGTTAGGTTGAGTTTGAGGGTTAGCATTAGGGTTATGGTGAGGGTTAGGTTTAGGGTGAGGTTTAGGGTTAAGTTTGGGTTAAGGTAAGGGTTAGGTATATGGTTAGGTTTAGGGTGAGTGTTCTACTTAGGGTGAGTGTTCGGGTGAGGGTTCGGGTGAAGGTGAGTGTTAGGGTGTTGTTGAGGGTTAGTGTTAGGGTTAAGGTTAGATTGACGGTGAGGGTTGCGGTTGGGTTAGGGTTAGTGTTAGGGTGAGGTTTAGGGTTAATATTAGGGTTATGGTGAGGTTTAGGGTTAGGGTTAGGGTTAGGGTGCGTGTTCGGCTTAGGTTGAGTGTGAGGGTCCGTCCGGGTGAGGGTTTCGGTGAGGGTGAGGGTTAGTGTGTGGTTGAGGGTTAGGGTTAGTGTTAGCTTTAGGGTGACGCTGAGTGTTTTTGTTGGGTTAAGGTTAGGGTTAGCATGAGGTTTAAGGTTAAGCTTAGGGTGACGGTGAAGGTGATGGTTAGGTTTAGGATTAGAGTTAAGGTGAGGGTTAGAGTTAGGGTTTGGGTTAGGGTGAGGGTAAGGTTTAGGGTGAGGATTAGGTTTAGGGTGAGGGTGTGGGTTAGGGTTAGGGTAATGGTTAGGGTTGAGGCGTAGGGTGAGGGTTGGTGTTAGGGTTATGGTTAGGGTGATTTTTAGGGTTAAGATTAAGGTTAGGATGAGAGTTAGGTTCAGGGTATTAGGGATAGGGTGAGGGTTAGGGTTAAGGTGAGGGATAGCGTTAGGGTTAAGGATACGGAAAGGATTAAGATTAGGCTTAGGGTTAGCGTGAGGTTTAGACTGAGGGGTAGGTTTAGGGTTAGTTTGAGGGTTAGGTTTAGTGTGAGGGTTAGGGTTAGGGTTAATGTTAGGGTGAGGGTTAGGCTTAGAGTTAAGGTTAGGGTTAAGATTATTGTTAGGTTTAGTGTGAGGTTGAGGGTGAGGAAGAAGGTAAGGGTGAGGTTTAGGGTTAGGGTTAGGTTTAGGGTGAGGGAGAGTGAGGATTAGGGTTAGGATTATTATTAGGATTAGTGTTAGGCTGAGGTTGAGGGTGAGGGGGAAGGGGGGGTTAGGATTAGGGTTATGTTTAGGGTTAGGATGAGGGTTAGGGTTAGGGTTAGGGTTATTTTTAGGGTTAGGGTGAGGGGGAGGGGGAGGGGGAGGGGGAGTGTGAGTTTTAGTGTTAGTTTTAGAGTGAAGGTGAGAGTGAGGTTTAGGGTTAGGATAAGGATTAGGGTTAGGGTTAGGCTAAGGGCAAGGGTGAGGTTGAGGGGTAGGGGGAGTGTTAGGGTTAGGGTTAGGGTTAGGAAGAGGGCGAGGGTTAGAGTTAGTGTGAGTGTTAGGTTTAGGGTTAGGGTTAGGTTTAGGGTGAGGGTTAGGGTTACGATTAGTTTGAGCGTTAGGGTGAGGGTGAAGGTGAGGCTGAGTGTGAGGGTTAGAGTTAGTGTGACGGTTAGGTTTAGGGTGAGGGCTAGTGCTATGTTCAGGGTTATGGTTAGAGTTAGGGATAGGGTGAGGGTGAGGGTGATGGTGAGGGAGAGGGTTAGTGTGAGGGTGGGGGTGAGGTTTAGGATTAGTTAAGGTTAGGGTTAGGGTGAGGTTGAGGGTGAGGGTTATGTTAAGTGTTAGGTTTTGGGTTAGATTGAGGGTTAGGGTTAGTGTCAGGTTTAGGGTGAGGGTTAGGATTAGAGTGAGGGTTAGGGTTAGAGTTGGAGTTAGGGTTAGCGTGAGGTTTAGGGTTAAGGTTAGTGTCATTGTTAGGGTGAGGGTGAGGGTAAGGGTTAGGGTGAGGATTAGGGTGGAGGTGAGGGTTATTGTTAGGGATAGGGTGATGTTTAGGGTAAGGGTGAGGTTTAGGTTTAGTGCGAGGTTTAGGTTTAGGGTTAGGGTTAGTGTGAGGGTGAGGTTTATGTTTAGGGTTAGGGTGAGGGTTAGGGATAGGGTTTGGGTAAGGTGGGGTTTAGGCTTAGGATTAGGTTTAGTTAGGATTAGCGTTAGCTTTATTGTTAGGTTTCAGGTGAGGGTGAGGGTGAGGGTGAGGATTAGGGTTAGGTTTAGTTTTAGGGTGAGCCTGAGTGTGAGGGTTAGGGTTAGGGTTAGGTTGAGGTTGAGGGTGAGGGTGAGGGTTAGGGTTAGGGTTAGGTATAGGGTTAGGGTGAGGGTGAGGGTGAGGGTAGGGTTAGGGTTAGGCTGAGGCAGAGGGTGAGGTTGAGGGTTAGGGTCAGGTTTAGAGTGAGGGTGACCGTGAGGATGAGCGTGAAGGTGAGGTTTATGGTTATGTTGAGGCGTAGGTTGAGGATAAGGTTTAGGTTGAGGGTGAGGGTTAGTGTGAGCGTTTCGGTTAGGGTTATGGTTAGGTTTAGCCTAAGGACTAGTGTGAGGGTGGGGGTTAGAGTGAGGGTGAGTGTGAAGGTGAGGGTGAGTGTTAGGGTATAGGTGAAGCTTAGGGTTAGGCTGAGGGTTAGCGTGACGGTGAGTGTTAGGGTGAGGGTGAGGGTTAGGGTTAGGATTAGGATTAGGGTGAGTGTTAGGGCTAAGTTTAGGGTTAGGATGAGGGTTAAGGTGAGGAGTAATGTTATGGTTAGCGTGAGAGTTAGGGTTAGTGTGAGAGTTATGGTTAGGTTTAGGGTTAGGGATAGGGTGAGGTTTAGGTAGTGGTTTAGTATGAGGGTTAATGTTAGGGTTAGGTGAGGGTTAGGGTGATGTTTAAGGTTAAGGTTAGGGTTAGAGTGAGGGTTAGGGTGAGGGTAAGGGTTAGGGTGAAGTTTAGGGTGAGGGAGAGGGTTAAAGTTAGTGTTAGGGTGAGGGGTAGGGTGAGGGGTAGGTTTAGCGTGAGGGTTATGGTTAGGGTTAGGGTTAGGTTGAGGGTGAGGGTGAGGGTTCTGATTAGGATTAGGTGTAGGTTTAGGGTTAGGCTGATGGTGAGGGTGAGTTTGAGGGTGAGGTTTAGGGTTAGGGTTAGGGTGAGGGCTACTGTGAGGGTAAGGGTTAGGGTGAGGGTGAGCGTGAGGGTGAGGTTTTGGGTTAGGTAAAGTTTAGGGTTAGGGTTAGGGTGCTGATTAGTTTGAGGTTGAGGGTTACAGTGAGGGTTAGGGTCACGGTGAGGGTTAGGGGAAGGGTTAGATTTAGGGTTACGGTTAGGGTGATCTTGAGGGTGAGGGTGAGTGTTAGTGTGAGGGTGAGGGTTCAGATGAGGGTGAGGGCTAGGGTGAGGGTGAGGGTTAGAATTATGGTTAGGTTGAGGGTTAGGGTTAAGGTTAGGGTGAGTGTTAGGTTGAAGGGTAGGGTTAGGGTTAGGGTAAGGGTTAGGTTTAGTCTGAGGGTTAGGTTGACGGTAAGGGTTAGCGTAAGGGTTAGGGTGAGGTTTAGGGTTAGGGTTAGGTTTAGGGTGAGTGTTCAGCTTAGGGTGAGGGTGAGGGTGAGTGTGAGGGTTTGGGTGAGTGCGAGGTTTAGGGTGTGTTTGAGGGTTAGTGTTACGGTTAGGGTTAGGTTGATCTTGGGGTTGGGTTAGGGTTAGAGTTAGGCTGGTTTAGGGTTAGTGTTAGGGTGAGGGTGAGGGTTAGGGTGTGGTTGAGGGTTAGGGTTAGGGTGAAGGTTAGGGTGATGCTGAGGGTTTTGGTTGGGTTAGGGTTAGAGTTAGGGTGAGGGTTAGAGTTGGGTTAGGGTGAGTGTTAAGGTCAGGGTGAGGGTTAGGTTTAGGATTAGGGTTAGGGTTACTGTTAGACTGAGGGTGATGGTGAGTGTGAGAGTTAGAGTGTGTTTGAGGGTTAGTGTTAGGGTTAGGGTTAGGTTGACGGTGAGGGTTAGGTTTAGGGTTAGGGTTAGGGATAGGATGAGGTTTAGGATTAGGGTAAGGGTTAGGGTGAGGTTTAGGGGGAGGGGGAGGGTTAGGGTGAGAGTAAGTGTTAGGGTGAGTGTTTGGGTGAGGTTGAGGGTTAGGGTGAGTGTTAGGGATAGGGTGAGGATTAGGTTCAGTGTTAGGGTTAGAATGAGGGTGAGGGTTAGTGTTAGGTTTAGGGTTAGTGTTAGGAAGATGGTTAGGGTGAGGGGTAGGGTGAGGGGTAAGGTGAGTGTTAGGGTTAGTGTGAGGGTTAGGGTTAGGGTCAGGATTAGTGTTAGTGTTAGTGTGAGGGTTAGGTTTAGGGTTAGGGATAGGGTGAGGCTGAGGGTGAGGGTAGAGGGTGAGGGTTAGGGTGAGGGTGAGGGTGAAGGTTAGGTTTAGGATTAGAGTTTATTTGAGGGTCAGCGTGATGGTTAGGGTTAGGGTTAGGGTGAGGGTTAGTGTGAGTGTTAGGTTTAGGGTTAGGGTTAGGGTTAGGTTGAGGTTTAGGGTGAGGCGTATGTTGAGGGTTAGTGTTAGGGTTAAGGTTAGGATGAGTTGTAGGGTCAGGGCGAGTGTTAGGATTAGGGTGAGTGCTACGGATAGGGAGAGGATAAAGGTTAGGGTGAGGGTTAGGCTGAGGGGTAGGTTTAGGCTTAGGTTGAGAGTTAGGTTTAATGTGAGGGTAAGTGTTAGGGTTAGTGTTAGGGTGAGGGTTAGGCTTAGGGTTAAGGTTATTGTTAGGGTTAGGGTGAGGGTGATAGTGAGGTTTAGGTATAGGGTTAGATTTAAGGTGAGGTTGAGAGTGAGGGTTAGGGTTTGTATTAGGATTAGGGTTGAGGGTTAGGTTTTGGGTTAGGGTGAGGGTGAGGGATCGGGTGAGGGCTAGGGTTCGGGTTAGCATTAGGGTTATGATGAGGGTGAGGGTGAGGGTTAGCATTAGGGTTAGGGTGAGGTTTAGGGTGATGGTGATGGTTAGGCTGAGGGTGAGCGTTAGGCTTAGGGTTAGGGTGAGGTTGAGGGTGAGAGTGAGGGTTAGTGTGAGGTTTAGGATTAGGGTTAAAGTTATGGTTAGGGTGAGGATAAGGGTTAGGGTGAGTGTTAGGGTGAGGGTTAGGTTTAGGGTGAGGGTTAGTGTGAGGGTGATGTTTTGGGGGTAGTGTGAGGGTGAGGGTGAGGGGGAGGGTGAGAGTTAGGGTGAGGGTGAGTGTTAGGGTTAGGTTAGGTGTAGGATGATATTGAGGGTGAGTTTGAGGTTTAGAGTAAGGGTTAGGGTAATTGTTAGTGTATGTGGGAGGGTTAGGGTGAGGGTGAGGGTAAGGGATTGGGTGAGAGTTAAGGTGAGGGTGAGGGTTAGGGCTAGGCTTAGGGGGAGGGTGAGGGTTAGGGTATTGTTTAGGGTGACGGTGAGGGCTCAGGTGAGGTTGAAGCATAGGGTGTGGGTGAGGGTTAGGGTTTTGGTGAGGGTTAGGGTGACAGTGAATGTTTGGGTTAGGGTTAGGGTTAGGGTGAGGGTTAGGGTTAGGGTGAGGGTTAGGGTGAGGTGAGGTTTAGCCTTAGCATTAGGGTTAGACTGATGGTAGGGTTAGGTTTAGAGTGAGGGTTAGGGTGAGAGTGAGAGTTAGGGTTAGGGTGAGGGTAAGAGTTAGGGTTAGGTTTAGGGTGAGGGTTAGGGGTAGGGGTAGGGTGAGGGTAAGTATTAGTGTGAGGGTTAGGGTGAGGGTTAGGGTGAGGATTATGGTGAGGGATAGGTTTAGGGTTAGGGTTAGTGTTAGGGTTAGTGTTAGTGTGAGGGAGGGTGATAGTCTTAGTTAGATAAGGGTTATGGTAAGGCTTAGGGTTAGGGTTAGGGTTAGGGTGTGGGTTAGGCTGAGGGATAGGGTTAGGTTTAATGTGAGGGATAGGGTGAAGGTGAGGGTTAGGGTTAGGGTTAGGGTGAGGGTTAGCGTGAGGGTGAGTGTTAGGGTTAGGGTTAGGTTGAGGGTTAGGGTGAAGTTGAGGGTTAGAGTGAGGGTGAGTTTAAGGGTTAGGGTAAGAATGAGGATAGGGTGACGGTTTGGTTTAGGGTTAGGGTGAGGAGCAGGGATAGGGTTAGGGTGAGTGTTAGGTTTAGTGTGAGGATTAAAATTGGGCTTTAGTTTAGGGTTAGGGTGACGATAAGTTTTAGGGTGAGGGTTAGGGTGAGGTTGAGTGTTAGGGTTAGCGTTTGGGTTACAGTAACGGTTTGGTTGAGGGTAAGGTTTAGGGTTAGGGTTAGGGTTAGGGTTTGGGTTAGGGTGAGGTTGAGGGATAGGGTGAGGGTTAGGGTTATAGTTAGCATTAGGGGTAGGGTGAGGGTGAGTGTTAGTGTTAGGGTTAGGGTGAGGGCTAGGGTGAGGGTTAGGGTTAGGGTTAGGGTTAGGTTTTGGCTTAGGTTGAGGGTGAGGGTGAGTGTTAGGGTTAGGGTTAGGGTGAGGGTTAGGGTCTAGGTGAAGTTTAGGATTAGGGTGAGCTTTAGGGTTAGGTTTACGGTGAGGGTGAGGGTGAGGTTGAGGGTTAATGTGAGGGTAAGGATTAGGGTTAAAGTTAGGGTTAGTGTGAGGATAAGGGTTAGTTTGAGGTTTATGGTGTGCTTGAGGGTTAAGTTTACCGTTAGGATCAGGCTGAGTGTTAGGGTGAGGATTAGGGTTAGGGTTAGGTTGACGTTGAGGTTTAGGTTGTGGGTTAGGGTTAGTGCGAGGGTTATTGTAAGGGTGAGGTTTAGCGTTAGGTTTAGGGTTAGGGTGAGGGTGAGGTTGAGGGTGAGGGTGAGGGTTAGATTTAGGATTAGGATTAGGGTTAGGTTTAGGGTTAGGCTTAGGGTGAGGGTGAGGGTGAGGGTGAGGGTCATGGTTAGTGTTAGAGTTAGGCTTAGGGTGAGGGGAGGGTGAGAGTTTTCATTAGATAAGGGTTATGGTAAGGGATTTGGTTAGTGTTAGGGTTAGGGTGCGGGTTAGGCTGAGGGATATGTTTAGGTTTAGGGTGATGGATAGGGTCAGGGTTAGGGTTAGGATTAGGGTGAAGGTGAGGGTGAGGGTGAGTGTTAGGGATAGGTTTAGGTTGAGGGTTAGGGTGACAGTGCGGGTTAGATTGAGCGTGAGGTTTAGGGTTTTAGTGAATATTCAGGTGAGGGTTAGGGTTAGGATTAGGGTGAGGAGCAGGGTTAGGGTTAGGGTGAGGGTTAGGGTTAGTGTGAGGGTTAGAATTAGGGTTAAGGTTAGGGTTAAGTGAGGGTAACGGTCAGGGTGAGGGTTAGGGTGAGGGTGAGTGTTAGGGTTAGCGTTTTGGTTACCTTAACGATTAGGTTGAGGGTTAGGCTGATGGTTAGGGTTAGGGTTAGGGTGAGGTTTAGGGTTTCGGTTAGGGTGAGGGTGAGGGATACGGTGAGGGTTAGGGTTAGGGTTAGCATTAGGGTTAGGTTGAGGGTGAGGGTTAGGTTAGGATTAGGGTGAGAACTAGCGTTAAGGTGTGGGATAGGGTTATGGTTAGGTTTAGGGTTAGGGTGATGTTGAGGGTGAGTGTTAGGTTTAGGGTTAGGATGAGGGTTAGGGTGACGAAGATGTTTAGGGTGAGAGTGAGGGTTAGGGTTAGGGTGAGGGTAAGGCTGAGTTTGAGGGTTAGGGTTAGTGTGACAGTTACAATTAGGGTTCAATTTAGGGTTAGGTTGAGGATAAGGGTTACGGTGAGTATTAGGGTGCGGGTGAGGGTTAAGGTTACAGTTAGGATCAGGGTGAGGGTTAGGGTGAGTTTTAGGGTGAGAGTTAGTGTTAGCTTTAGGGTTACAGTGAGGCTGAGGAATAGGATTAGGGTTAGGGTGAGGGTAAGTGTTAGGGTTAGGGTTATGGTGAGGGTTAGGTTTAGGGTGAGGGTTATGGTGAGGGTGAGTGTTGGGTTGAGGGTTAGGGTGAGTTTGTGGGTGAGTGTGAGGGTTAGAGTTAGAGTTAGGGTGATCGTTAGTGTTAGTGGGAGGGTTAGGGTGAGGGTTAGGTTTAGGATGAAGCTGATGGTAAGTGTTAGGGTGAGGGTTAGGGTGAGAGTTAGGTTTAGGGTTAGAGTTAGGGTTAGGTTGAGTTTGAGGGTTAGGGTTAGGGTTATGGTTAGGACGAGGGTTAGGGTTAGGATGAAGTTTATTGTTAGGTTTAGGTTTAGGGTGAGGGTGAGGGTGAGGGTTAGATTTAGTATTAGGTTAGTGTTAGGGTTAGGCTTAAAATGAGGGCTAGGGTGAGGGTGAGGGTTAGGGTTAGTGTTAGGGTTAGGGTTAGGATGAGTGTAGGGTTAGATTTTCCATTAGATAAGGGCTATGGTAAGGGTTAGGTTTAGATTAAGGGTTAGGGTAAGGGTTAGGCTGAAGGATAGGGTTAGGGTTAGGGTGAGGGGTAGGGTGAGGGCCAGCGTTAGGGTTAGTGTGAGGGTAAGAGTTAGGCTGAGGATCAGGGTGAGGGTTAGCATTAGGTTTAGGGTGAGGGTAAGGATTATTTGGAGGTTTAAGGTGAGGGTAAGGATTATTTGGAGGTTTAAGGTGAGGGTTAGGTTAATGGTTATGGTGAGGGATAGGGTTAGGTTTAGGGTGAGAGTAAGGTTTAGTTTGAGGATTAGAGTGAGTGTTGGTGTGAGGGTTACGGTCAGGTTTAGTGTTAGAGTTAGTGTTAGGGTGAGGGTTAGGGTTAGGGTTAGGGTGAGGGTTCGGATGAAGGTTAGGTTGAGGTGTAGGGTTAGGGTTAGGGTGAGGGTTAGGGTTAGTGTGAGGGTTATGGTTAGGGTTAGGGTGAGTGTAAGGCTTAGGGTAAAGGTTAGGGTGTGAGTGAGTGTTAGGAGTAGCGTGAGAGTTAGGGCGAGGGTTAGGGTGAGAGTGAGGTTAAGGATCATGTTGAGTGAAAGTGTGAGGTTGAGGGTTATGGTTAGGGTTATGGTTATGATTAGGTGAGGGTGAAGGTGAAGGTTAGGGTTAGGCTGAGGGTTAGGGTTAGGGTTAGCGTGAGGGAGAAGGTGAGGGTGAGGGTTAGGGTTATGGTTAGGGTTCGGGTGATGGGATGGCGAAATTTTCCGTTAGGTAACGGTTAGGGTTAGGGTGAGGGTGAGGTTTTGGTTGAGGGTTAAAGTTAGGGTGAGGGTTAGGGTTACGTTTAGTTTTAGGGTGATGTTTAGACTGAGGGTGAGGGTTAGAGTGAAGGTGAGGATTCGGGTGAGAGTGAGGGTTAGGCTGTGGGTGAGTGTTAGGGTTAGGATGAGGGTTAGGTTGACGGTGATGGTTAGGGTGAGGGTTAGGTTTAGGGGTAGGTTTATGTTTAGGGTGTGGGTTAGGCTTAGGGTTAAGGTTAGGGTGAGGTTTAGGGTGAAGGGTAGAGTTAGGGTTAGGGGAGGGTTAGGTTTAGTGTGAGGGGTAGGGTGAGGGTTAGGGTTGAGATTAGGCTGAGGGTAATTGTCAGGGTGAGGGTTAGGGTGAGTGTTAGGGTTAAGGTTAGGTTGAGTTTGAGGGTTAGGGTCAGAGTTAGGGTTAGGTTTAGGGCGACGGTTAGGGTTAGGGTGAGTTTTAGCGTTAGGTTTAGGGTTAGGGTGAGGCTGAGGGTGAGGGTGAGTGTTAAGGTTATTGTTAGGGTTAGGGTTAGGCTGAGTGGAGGGTTAGTGTTTACGTTAGATAAGGGTTATGGAAAGTATTAGGTTTAGAGTAAGGGTTAGGATGAGGGCTATGCGGAGGGATAGGGTTAGGGTTAGTGTGAGGAATAGGGTGAGGGTGAGGGTTAGTTTTAGGTTGAGGGTGAGGGTTAGGGTGAGGGTGAGTGTTAGGATTAGGTATAGGGTGAGGGTGAGGGTAACGGTGAGTGTGAGTGTTAGGATTAGGTATAGGTTGATGGTGTGGCTGACGGTGAGGGTTAGAGTGAAGGTGAGAGTTAGGGTTCCGGGAATTTTTAGGTTGAGGGTTAGGGTGAGGGTGAGAGAGTTAGGGTTAGAGTTAGGGTCAGGTTGAAGGTTAGTGTTTAGGTTAGGGTGAAGGTGAGGGATAGGGTGAGGTTTAGGGTTAGCATTAGGGTTAGGGTTCGGGTTCAGTTTTAGGTGAGTGTTAGGGTGAGAGTTAGGGTGAGTGTGAGGGTTAGGGTTAGGATTAGGTTTAGGGTTAGGGTGAGGGTGAGGCTGAGGGTTAGGGTTAAGGTGAGGGTGAGGTTTAGGGTGATGGTGAGGGTTAGGGTGAGGATGAGGCTTAGGGTTATGGTGAGGGTGAGGGTAGTGTTGAGGGTTAGTTTGAAGGTTAGGATTAGGGTTAAAGTTAGGGTTAGGGTGAGGATAAGGGTTAGGGTGAGTGTTAGGGTGTGGGTGAGGCTTAAGGTTACCGTTAGGATCAGGGTGACCGTTAGGGTGAGGGTTAGGGTTGGGTTTAGGTTGAGCGTGAGGGTTAGGGTTTGAGTTACGGTTAGTGCGAGGGTTAGTGCAAGGGTGAAATTTAGCATTAGGTTTAGGGTTAGGGTTAGGGTTAGGGTTAGGGTTAGGATTAAATTTAGTGTGTGGGGAGGGTGAGAGTGTCCGTTAGATAAGGGTTATGGTAAGGGTTAGGGTTACGGTTAGGTTTAGGGGGAGGGTTAGGCTAAGGCATAGGGTTAGGGTTAAGTTTAGCATTAGGTTTAGGGTGAGGATGACTGTTAGGATTAGAGTTACGGTTAGGGTGAGGGTGAGGGTGAGGGCTAGGTTTACGCTGAGGGTTAGGGTGACGGTGAGGGTTAGGGTGAGGGTGAGGGTTAGGGTGAGGGTGAGGGTGAGGTTTAGGTTTAGGGTGAGGGTTAGGGTGAGGGGAAGGGTTAGGGTTAGTGTGAGGGTTAGGGTTAGTGTGAGGGTTAAGGTCAGGGTTAGGGTGAGGATAAGGTTTAGGGTGAGGGTTAGGGTGAGGGTGAGGGTTAGGGTTAGCGTTAGGTTTAGGGTGAGGGTTAGGGTTACGGTTAGGGTTACGGTTACAATTAGGTTGAGGGTGAAGGTGAGGGATAGTGTTAGGTTTGGGTGAGGGTTAGGGTTAGTGTTAGGTTGGGGTGAGAGTTAGGGTTGGGGTGAGGGTTAGCATTAGGTTTAGGGTCAAGGTGAGTTTGGCGGTGAGCGTTAAATTTAGGGTTAGGTTTTGGGTGAGTGTGAGGGTTAGGATTAGGAATGGGGTTAGGTTTAGGCTGAGGGTGAGGGTGAGGGTGATTGTTAGGGTTAATGTTAGGGTTAGGTTTAGGGTCAGGGTTCGGGTTTGGGTTAGTGTGAGGGTGAGGGATAAGGTGAGGTTTAGATTTAGCGTTAGCATTAGGGTTAGGGTGAGAGTTAGGGTTAGGGTTAGGGGGAGGGCTAGGGTGAGGGTAAGGGTTAGGTTTAGGGTGAGGGTTAGGGTGATGTTGAGCATTAGGGTGAGGGTAAGCGTTAGGGTTAGGGTGATGGTGAGGGTTAGGTTTAGGGTAAGGGTAAGATTTAGGGTGAGGTTTAGGGTTAGGGTGAGGGTTAGGCTGAGGGACAGGGTGACGGTGAGGGTTAGGGTTAGTGTTAGGGTGAGGGTTATGGTGAGGGTTAGTGTTAGAGTTAGGTTTAGGGTGAGGTTTAGGGTGACGGTGAGCATTAGAGTGAGGGTGAGTGTTAGGGTTCCAGGAACGGTTTGGTTGAGGGTTAGGTTGAGGGGGAGATTTAGTGTTAGGGTTAGGCTTAGGGTGAGGGTTAGTGTTTGGGTTAGGGGAGGGTGAGGAATAGAGTGAGGGTTAGGGTTAGCATTAGGGTTAGGGTGAGGGTGATGGTTAGGCTTAGGGTTTGGGTAAGGGCTAGGGTGAGGGTGAGGTTTAGGGTTAGGGTTAGGTTTAGGGTTAGGGTGAGGGTGAGGGTGAGGGTTAGGGTTAGGGTGAGTGTGTAGTTTAGGGTGATGGTGGGGGTTAGGGTGAGGGTGAGGGTTATGGTTAGGTTAAGGGTAAGGGTGAGGGTGAGGTTTAGGATTAGGGTTAAACTTAGGGTTAGGGTGTGGATAAATGTTAGGGTGAGGGTTAGTGTGTGGGTGAGGGTTAAGTTTACTGTTAGGATCAGGGTGAGTGTTAGGGTGAGGGTTATGGTTAGGTTTAGGTTTAGGTTGAGGGTTAGGTTTAGGTTTAGGGTTAGGGTGAGAGTTAGGGTTAGGGTGAGGTTTAGCGGTAAGTTTAGGGTTAGGGTGAGGTTTTGGGTGAGGTTTAGATTTAGGATTAGGGTTAGGGTTAGGATTAGGCTTAGGCTTAGGGGGAGGGGGAGGGTGAGAATGAGGGTGAGCGTTAGTGTTAGAGTTAGTGATAACTTTAGGTTTAGGGTGAGGGGAGGGTGAGAATTTCCGTTACATAAGGGTTATGGTAAGGGTTAGGGTTAGGGTTAGGTTTAGGGTGAGGGTTAGGCTGAGAGATAGGGTTAAGGATAGGGTTAGTGATAGGGTGAGGGTGAGGGTTATGGTTAGGTTTAGGGTGAGGGTTAGGGTGAGGGTGAGTGTTAGGTTTAGGGTTAGATTGAGGGTTAGGGTGACAGAGAGGGTTAGAGTAAGTGTGAGGTTTAGGGTTAGGGTTATGTTGAGGATTAGGGTGAGGGTTAAGGTAAGGTTTAGGTTTGGGGTACGGGTTCGGGTGAGGGTAAGGTCTAGGGTGAGTTTTAGGGTGATGGTCAGGGTTAGGGTTAGCATTAGGGTTAGGGTGAGGGTGAGGGTTAGGGTTAGGGTTAGGGTAAGTGTGAGGGTGAGGTTTAGTATTAGGGTTCGGGTTCGGGTGAGGGATAGGGTTAGGGATAGTGTGAGGGTTAGGTTTAGTGTGTGGGTTAAGTTTAGGGTTAGTTTTAGGCTGAGGGTGAAGGTGTGGGTGAGGGTTAGAGTGAGGGTTAGGGACAGGTTTCACGTTAGTGTGAGGGTTAGGGTGAGGGTAAGGGTTAGGGTTATGGTGACGGTGAGGGTTATTGTGAGGGTTAGTGTTAGGGTTAGGCTGAGGTTGAGGGTTAGGGTGAGGATTGGGTTTAGTGTACGTATTAGGAATAGGGTGAGGGCTAGGTGAGAGTGCGGGTTAGGGTGAGGGTGAGGGTGAGGGTGAGAGTGATTATTTCGGTTAGGTATGGGTCCGGCTAAGGGTTAGGGTGAGGATTAGGGTGAGGGTGAGGGTTACGGTAGCTTTAGGTTCAGGGTGAGGAAGGGATAGGGTTTGGTTGAGGTTTAGGGTTAGGTTG
This sequence comes from Dipodomys merriami, assembly GCF_024711535.1. NCBI lineage: Eukaryota > Metazoa > Chordata > Mammalia > Rodentia > Heteromyidae > Dipodomys > Dipodomys merriami. The sequence goes on along the minus strand of NW_027202482.1, from coordinate 2,121,906 downwards.
ATGTTCAGGGTGAGGGTGAGGGTTAGGGCAAGTGTGAGGTTTCGGGTGAGATTGAGGCGTAAGGTATGGTTGAGGGTTAGGGGTAGGGTTAGGGTTAGTCTGACAGTGATGGTTTGGACTAGGGTTAGGGTTAGGGTTAAAGTTAGGGTGAGGGTTATGGTGAGGGTTAGGGTTAGGGTTAGAATGAGGGTTAGGTTTCGTGTGAGGGTTATGGTTATTGTTAGATTGAGGTTTAGGGTGAAGGTAAGGGTTAGGGTGAAGGTTAGGGTGAGAAAGAAGGTAGGAGTATCTTGAGTGTTAGGGTGAGGGTTCGGGTGAGGGTGAGGGTTAGGTTTAGGATTAGGGTTAGGTTGAGGGAAAGGGTTAGGGTGAGTGATAGGTTGAGTGTGAGGATTAGGGTGAGGGTTAGGGTTAGGATTAGGTGAGGGTGGGGGTGAAGGTTAGGGTTAGGCTGAGGGTTATAGTTAGGGTTAGGGTGAGGGTTAGCGTTAGGGTAAGGGTTAGGGTGAGATTGAGGATTAGGGTTAGGGTTAGGGTTAGGGTGAGGGGATGATGAGAGTTTCCGTTTTTTAAGGGTTAGGGTTGGGTTAGGGTGAGGGTGAGGTTTCAGGTGAGGGTGAGGGTTAGGGTGTGTGTGAGGGTTAGTGTGAGGGTGAGGGTGAGGGTGAGGTTTAGATTTAGGCTGAGGCTTAGGGTGAGTGTTATGGTTAGTGTGAGGGTTATGGTTAGGGTTAGGGTGAGGGTAAGGTTTAGGGTGAGGGTTAGGGTGAGGGTGAGCGTTAGGGTTAGCATTAGGGTTAGGGTGAGGCTGAGGGTTAGGGTCGGGGTTAGTGTTAGGGGGAGGTTTAGGGTGAGGGTGAGCGTTAGGGTTAGGGTGAGGGTTAGGGTGATGGTGAGCATTAGGGTTAGGGTGAGCATTAGGGTTAGGGTGAGGGTGAGGTTTAGTTTTAGGGTGAGGGTTAGGTTTAGGGTGAGTGTAAAGGTTAGGGTGAGGGTTAAGGTGAGGGTGAGGGTTAAGGTTAGCACTAGGGTTATGGTGAGGGTGAGGTTTAGGGTTAGGATGTGGGTTAGGCTGAGGGCTAGGGTTAGGGTTAGGGTGAGGGATAGGGTGAGGATGAGGGTTAGGGTTAGGTTTAGGGTGAGGGTTAGGGTGAGGGTGAGTTTTCGAGTTAGGTTTAGGGTGAGGGTTAGGGTTACTGTGAGCGTTAGAATGAGGATGAGTGTTAGTGTTCCGGGAATGGTTAGGTTGAGGGTTAGGTTTAGGGTGAGAGATAGGGTTAGGTTTAGGTCTAGAATGAGGGTTACTGTTTGGTGAGGGTGAGGGATAGGGTGAGTGTTAGGGTTAGCATTAGGGTTATAGTGAGGGTGATGGTTAGGATTAGGTTTAGGTTGAGGGCTAGGGTGAGGGTTAGGATTAGGGTTAGGGTTAGGTTTAGGTTTAGGGTCAGGGTGTGGGTGAGGGTTAGGGTTAGGGTGTGTGTGAAATTTAGGGTGAAGCTGAGGGTTAGGGTGAGGGTGTAGTTTAGGGTGAGGGTGAGGGTTAATTTGAAGGTTAGGATGAAAGTGAGGTTTGGTGTAGCGTTAGGGTTAGGGTGAGGTTTAGGGTGAGGTTGAGGGTTAAGTATAGAGTCAGGGTTAGGGTGAGGTTAAGGCTTAGGGTGAAGGATAGGGTGAGGGTGATGGATAACGTTAGGCTGAGGGTGAGGGTGAGGGTGTGGATTAGGTTTAGAGTGAGGGTTAGAGTTAGGCTTAGGGTTAGGGTTAGGGTTAGGGTTATGTTTAGGGTGAGCGTTTGGGTGAGTGGTAGGGTTAGGGTTAGGGTGAGGTTTAGGGTTAGTGTGTGCGTTAGGGTTAGGGTAAGGATTAGGCTGAGGGTGAGGGTGAGGGTGAGGGTGAGAGTTACGTTTCTGGTTAGTGTTAGGGTTAGGGTTAGGGTGAGGGTGAAGCGTAAGGTGAAGGTTAGGAATAGGGTTAGGTTAAGGGTTAGCGGAGGCTTAGAGTTTGGTTTAGGTTGAGGTTTAGGGTTAGGGTTATGGTTAGGGTGAGTGTGAGGGTGAGGGTTAGGGTGAGGGTTTGGGTTAGGGTTAGGGTGAGTGTTAGGGTGAGGGTGAGGTTTAGGTTTAGTGTGAGTGTTAGGGTTAGGGTGAGGGTGATGATTAGGTTTAGGGTTAAGGCTACGGTTAGGGTGATGATTAGGGTGAGGGTGATGGGTAGGGTGTGGGTGAGGGTTAGGTTTAGTTTGAGGGTTATGATAATTGTTAGGGTTTGGGTTAGGATGAGGTTTAATGTGACGTTGAGGTTTAGGGTTAGGGTTAGGGTTTGGGAGAGGGTAAGGATTAGGGTGAGGGTTAGGGTGAGGTAAGGGTTAGGGTTAGCATTAGGGTTAGGGTGAGTGTTAGAGTGAGGTTGAGGGTTAAAGTTAGGGTTAGGATAACGGTGAGTGTATGGGTTGGGTATAGGGTTAAGAGGTTTAGTGTTAGGGTGAGGGTAAGGGTGAGTGTTAGGTTTAGGGTGAAGGTGAGGTTAAGAGTGAGGATTACTGTTAGGATTATAGTTTGGGTTAAGGTTAGGCTGAGTTTTGGGTGACAGTGAAGGTGAGGGTGAGGGTTATGGTTAGGGTGATTGTTTGGGTTAGGTGAGGACGAGGGTAAGCGTTAGGGTGAGGGTGAGTGTTAGGGTCAGGGTTAGGGTGACTGTGAGGGTTAGGGTGAGGGTAGGGTTAGGTTTAGGTTTAGGGTGATGGTTAGGCTGAGGGTTAGAGTTAGGGTTAGGGTTATGGTGAGGGTTAGGGTGAGTGTGAGGGTTAGGGTTAGGGTGAGGTTTAGGGTTAGAGTTAGGGTTGCGGTGAGGGCTAATGTGAGGGTGAGGTTTAGAGTTAGGGTAAGATTTAGGGTGAAGGTAAGGGTAGCTGGTAGGGTTAGGATTCGGGTTATGGTTAGGTTTAGAGTGAGGCTTACAGTTAGCGTTAGGGTTATGGTTAGCATGAGAGTAAGTGTTAGGGTGAGGTTTAGGGTGTGAGTGAGGGTTACGGTGAGAGGAAGTGTTAGGCTTAGGGTTAGGATGAGTGTTCGGTTGTTTTTACGGTTAGGGTTAGGGTTAGGGTGAGGGTTAGAATTAGGGTAAGGTTTAGGGTGAAGGTGAGGGTGAGTGTGAGGATTCGGGTTACGGTTAAGTTTAGGGTGAGGGTGACGTTGAGGGATAGGTTGATGATTAGGGTTAAGGTTAGATTTAGGCTCAGGGTGATGGTGAGGGTGAGGGTGAGGATTAGGATTAAGCTTAGCTTTAGGGTAAGGGTGAGGGTTAGGGTTAGTATTAGGGTGAAGGTTAGGATGAGTGTGAGGGATAGGGTTTGTGTTAAGGTTTGGGTGAGGGTGAGGGTGAGGGTTAGGGTTACGGTTAGGGTGAGGGTAAATGTGAGGATTAGGTTAAGATTAGGGTTAGGGTTAGGGTAAGGATTAGGATTAGGATGAGGGTGAGGGTGAGTGTTATGTTTAGGGTGAGGGTTAGTTTTAGGGTTAGGGTGAGGTTTAGGGTGAGTGTGATGTTTAGGGTGAGGATGAGTGTTCGGTTGAGGGTTAGGGTTAGGGTGTGGTTGAGGCTTAGGGTTAGGGTGAGGCTAAGGGTGAGGTTTAGTATGAGGGTTAGGGTTATGGTTAGTTTTAGGGTGAAGGTGAGTGTTAGGGTTACATTTAGGGTGAGGGTAAGGGTTAGGGTGAGGGTTAGGTTGATGGTTAGTTTTAGGGTTAGGATGAACATTAGGGTTAGGGTGAGGGTTAGGGTGAGGGTTAGGGTTAAGGTTAGGGTTAGGTTTAGGTGAGGTTTAGGGTTAAGTTTAGGGTTAGGGTGAGGGTCAGATTTAGGTTGAGGTTTAGGGTGATTGTGCGGGTTAGGATTTGGGAAAGGCTAAGTGTTAGGGTGACAGTTATGGAGAGGGTGAGGTTTAGGGTTAGCATTAGTGTTAGCGAGAGGGTAGGGTTTGGGTTAGCGTGAGGGTTAGGGTGAGTGTTAGGGTTAGGGTTAGGGTGAGGGTTAGGGTTAGGGTTAGGGTGAGGGGTAGGGTGAGGTTTAGGGTTAAGGTTATTGTTAGGGTTAGTTTTCGGGTTAGGGTGAGGTTGGGATTGAGTTTTAGGTTTAGGGTTATTGTAAGGGTTAGTTTTAGGTTAAGCATTAGGGTTAGTGTTAGGGTGAGGGGGAAAATTAGGGTGAGTGTGTGGGTGAGGGTGTGGGTGAGGTTTAGGGTTAGAGTGAGGGTTAGGTTGAGTGTTAGTGTAATGGTAAGGGTTATTGTGAGTGTTAGCCTTAGGGTTAGGATGAGGTTGAGGGTGAGGATGAGGGTGAGGGTTAGGGTTAGGGTTAGAATGAGGGCTAGGTTGAGGGTGTGGGTTAGGGTGAGTGTGAGGGTGAGGGTGAGGTTTTCGGTTAGGTAAGGTTTAGGGATAGGATTAGGCTGAGGATTAGGCTGAGGGTGAGGTTTAGGGTGAGGCTGAGGGTTAGGGTGAGGGTGAGTGTTCGGGTGAGGGTGAGGCTAAGGATGTGGGTGAGGATTAGGGTTAGGGTGAGGGTTAGTGTTACGGTGAGGGTTATGGTGAGGGTGAACTTTAGGGTTAGCGTGAGGATTAAGGATAGAGTGAGATTTAGAATTATGATGAGGGTTAGGCTTAGGGTGAGGGTGAGAGTGAGGGTTAGGTTAGGGTGAGGGTTCTTGTGAGGCTTGGGGGTTAGGGTGTGTGTGAGGGCTAGGGTTAGGGTGAGGGATAGGGTAACTGTGACGTTAAGGGTGAGTGTGAGTGTGAGGGTGAGGGTTAGGTTTAAGGTTAACGTTTGGGAGAAGGTTTGGGTTAGGGTTAGCGTGAGGGTTAGGGTGAGGATTATGATTAGGGTGAGGGTTAATGTGAGGATTAGGATTAGGGTAGGCTTAGGGTGAGGGTAAGGATTATGGTGAGGTTTATGGTGAAGGTGAGATTAGTGTTAGCGTTAGGGTTAGGGTGAGTTTTATGGTGAGGGTTAGTTTTAGAGTTAGCTTTAAAGTAAGGATTAGGGTTAGGGATCGTTTACAGTTAGGGTGAGGATGAGGGTGAGTTTTAGGGTGAGGTTGACTGTTAGGTTTAGGTTTAGGGTGAGGTTTAGGGTGAAGGTGATGTTTAGGATGAGGGTGAGGGTTAGGGTGAAGGTTAGGGTTAGGTTGATGTTTAGGGTGAAGGTTAGGATCAGTGTGAGGGTTAGTGATAGTGTTAGGATTAGGGTTAGGGTGAGGGTGAGGGTTAGGCTTAGGGTTCGGTTTAGGGTTAGGGTGAGGGTGAGGGTGAGGGTTACGGTGAGGGTGAGGGTTAGGGTTAGGTTTAGGGTGAAGGTTAGGATGAGTCTGAGGGTTAGTGATAGTGTTAGGATTAGGGTTAGGTTGAGGGTGAGGGTTAGGCTTAGGGTTCGGTTTAGGGTTAGGCTGAGGGTGAGGGTGAGGGTTAGGTTTAGGTTTACCATTAAGGTTAGCATTAGGCTTAGGATGAGTGTGAGGGTGAGGGTTATGTTTAGGGTTTAGGTTAGATTTAGGAATAGGGTGAGGGTTAGTGTGAGGGTGCTGTTTAGGGTGAGGATGAGGGTTTGGTTGAGAGTTTGTGTTAGGGTGTGGTTGAGGCTCAGGTTTAGGGTGAGGGTTAGGGTGAGGTTTAGGGTTAGGGTTAGGGTTAGGGTGAAGGTGAGGGTTAGGGTAACGTTTAGTGTGAGGGTAAGAGTTAGGGTGAGGCTTTGGTTGAGGGTTAGGTTTAGGGTTAGGATGAGGGTTAGGGTGAGGTGTAGGGTTATGGTTAGGGTGAGAATTAGGGATAGGGTGAGGGTTAGGGTGAGGGTTAGGGTTAGGGTTATGGTTAGGTTGGGGTTGAGGGTAAAGGTTAGGGTTAGGGTTAGGGTGAGGATAAGGGTTAGGGTTAGGGTTAGGCTGAGTGTGAGGTTTAACATTTGGGAAAGGCTAAGTGTTAGGGTGAGGGTTATGTTGAGGCTGAGGTTTAGGGTTAGCATTAGGGTTAGGGTGAGGGTAGGGTTAAGGTTAGGGTGAGGGTTAGGGTGAGGATGAGGGTTAAGGATAGCGGGAGGGTAAGGGTTAAGGTGATTGTTAGGATGAGAGTTAGGGTTAGGGTTATTGTTAGTTATAGGTTAAGGGTTAGATTGAGGGTAGGATTGAGGTTTAGGGTTAGGGTTAGTGTGAGGGTTAAGTTTAGGTTTAGGGTTAGGGTTAGTGTTAGGGTGAGTGTTAGAGTGAGGGTGTGGGTGAGGGTGAGGGTGAGGGTTAGTGTTAGAGCGTGGGTTAGGTTGAGGTTTAATGTGACGGTAAGGGTTATTGTGAGTGTTAGGGTTAGCGTTAGGCTGAGGTTGAGGTTGAGGGTGAGGGTCAGCGTTAGAGTTAGGGTTAGGGTTAGGGTGTGGGCTAGGGTGAGGGTGAGGGTTAGGATTAGGCTTAGGGTTAGGGTGACGTTGAGGGTGAGGGTTATGGTTAGGTTTAGGGTGAGGGTTAGGGTTAGGGTGAGGGTTAGAGTGAGGGTTAGGGTTAGGGTTAGGGTTAGAGTTAGGTTTAGGGTTAGGGTGAGGGTTAGGTTTAGGGTTAGGATTAGTGTTTGGGTAAGGGTTAGGCTGAGGGTGAGGGTGAGGGTAAGGGTTAGGGTCAGGGTTAGGGTTAGGATTATTGTTAGCTTTATTTTTAGGGTTAGCTTGAGGGTGAGATTGAGGTCTAGGGTTAAGGTTAGTGTGAGGGTTAGGTTTAGGGGTAGGTTTAGTGTTAGGGTGAGTTTGAGGGTTAGGGTGAGGGTGTGGGTGAAGTTGAGGGTGAGGGTTAGGGTTAGGGTGAGAGCTAGGTTGAGGGTGATGGTTATGGTGAGGGTTAGGGTGAGGGTGAGGATTTCATTTAGGTAATGGTTAGGGATTGGATTAGGGTGTGGATTAAGCTGAGGTAGAGGGTTAGGATGAGGATTATGCTGAGGGTGAGGTTTAGGGGTAGGGTTAGGGTTAGGGTGAAGTTTAGGGTTAGTGTTAGGGTGAGAGTTATGGTTATGGTGATGTATAGGGTGAGGGTGAGGTTTAAGTTCATGGTGAGCATTTGGGTGAGTGTGAGGTGTAGCGTGTGGGTGAGGGTTAGGGTTAGGCTGATGGTGAGGGTTAGGGTTACTGTGAGGGTTAGGGTTATGGTTAGGGTGAGGGTTAGAGTGAGGGTTAGGGTTAGGGTTAGGGTTAGAGTTAGGTTTAGGGTTAGGGTGACTGTTAGGTTTAGGGTTAGGATTAGTGTTTGGGTTAGGGTTAGGCTGAGGGTGAGGGTGAGGTTAATGGTTAGGGTGAGGGTTAGGGTTAGGATTATTTTTAGGTTTATTTTTAGGGTTAGCTTGAGGGTGAGATTGAGGTCTAGGGTTAATGTTAGTGTGAGGGTTATGTTTAAGATTAGGTTTAGTGTTAGGGTGAGGTTGAGGGTTAGGTTGAGGGTGTGGGTGAGGTTGAGGGTGATTGTTAGGGTTAGGGTAAGAGCTAGGTGGATGGTGATGGTTAAGATGAGGGTTAGGGTGAGGGTGAGGATTTCATTTAGGTAAGGGTTAGGGATTGGATTAGGGTGTGGATTAAGCTGAGGTACAGGGTTAGAGTGAGGGTTATGGTGAGGTTTAGGCTGAGGGTGAGGGTGAGGGTGTGGGTGAGTGTTGTGGTTAGTGTTTGGGGTATGGTTAGGGTGAGGGCAAGGATGAGGGTGATGGTTAGGTTGAGGGTACAGTGAGGGAGACGATTTCGTTTAGGTAAAGGATATGGATAGAGTGAGGGTGAGGATTAGGCTGAGGGTGTGGTTTAGGGTGAGGGTTAGTGTTAGGGTGAGATTTAGGGTTAGGGATAGGGTGATGGTTAGGGTTAGGGTGAAGTATATGGTGAGGGTGAGGGTTAAGTTCATGGTGAGTGTTCGGGTGAGGGTGAGTGGTAGGGTGTGGGGGAGGGTTAGGTTTAGGGTGAGGGTTAGGGTGATGGTGAGGGTTAGGGGTAGGGGTAGGGTTAGGGTGAGGGTTAGGGTTAGGTTTAGGGTTAAGGTGAGTGTTACGGTTAGGATTAAGTTTAGGGTTAGAGTTAGGGTTAGGTTGAGGGGAGTGTGAGGGTTAGGATTAGGTTCAGGATTAGGGTGCGGGTCAGCTTTAGGGTTAGGATTAGTGTTTGGGTTAGGGTTAGGCTGAGGGTGAGGTTTGGGTTAGGGTTAGGTTTAGGGTGAGGGTAAGGGTTAGGGTTAGGGTTAGGGTGAGGGCTAGGTTGAGGGTGATGTTTAAGGTGAGGGTTAGGGTGAGGGTGAGGATTTCAGTAAGGTAAGGGTTAGGGATTGGGTTAGGGTGGGTATTAGGCTGAACGTGAGGGTTAGGTTGAGGTTTAAAGTTATGGTAAGGGTTAGGGTGGGGTTTAGGCTGAGGATGAGGGTGAGGGTGAGGGTGATGGTTGGGATTAGTGTTTGGTTTAGGGTGAGGGTGAGGGGTAGGATTAGGGTAATGGTTAGGGTGAGGTTAGGGTGAGGGTGAGGATTTCGGTTAGGTAAAGTTTAAGGATAAGTTTAGGATGAGGATTATGCTGAGGGTGAGGTTTAGGGTTAGGGTTAGGGTTTGTGTGAGGTTTAGGGTTAGTGTTAGGGTGAGAGTTATGGTTATGGTGATGTATAGGGTGAAGGTGAGGATTAAATTCATGGTGAGCGTTCGGGTGAGTGTGAGGTGTAGCGTGTGGGTGAGGGTTAGGGTTAGGCTGATGGTGAAGGTTAGGGTTACTCTGAGGGTTAGGGTTAGGGTAAGGGTGAGTGTTAGGGTTAGGATTAGGGTTAGGGTTAGGGTTAGGTTGAGGGGAGAGTGAGGGTTAGGGTTAGGTTCAGGGTTAGGTTGAGGGTTGGGTTTAGGGTTAGGATTAGTGTTTCGGTTAGGGTTAGGCTGAGGGTGAGGTTGAGGGTTAGGGTTAAGTTTAGGATGAGGGTAAGGGTTAGGGTTAGGTTGAGGGCTAGGATGAGGGTGATGATTAAGGTGAGGGTTAGGATGAGAATGAGGATTTCAGTTAGGTAAGGGTTAGGGATTGGGTTAGGGTGTGTATTAGGCTGAGCGTGAGGGTTAGGGTGAGGGTTAGGGTTAGGGTGAGGGTTAGGGTAGGGTTTAGGATGAGTTTGAAAGTGAGGGTGAGGGTGAGGGTTGGGCTTAGTATTTGGGTTAGGGTTAGGTTGAGGTCTAGGATGAGGCTGATGGTTAGCGTGAGGGTTAGGTTTAGGGTGAAGATTTCGGCTACGTAAGGTGAGGTATACGGTTAAGGTGAGGATTAGTCTGAGGGTGAGGTTTAGGGTGAGGGTTAGGGTTAGGGTAAGGGTTATGGTTATCGTGATGTATAGGGTGAGGGTGAGGGATAAGTTCATGTTGAGGGTTTGGGTGATGGTGAAGGGTAGGGTTTGGGTGAGGGTTAGGGTTAGCGTGAGGGTTAGGTTTAGGGTTAGGATGAGAGTTAGGGTTAGGGTTAGGGTTAGGTTGAGGGTTAGGTTGAGGGTTAGGTTAGGGTTAGGGTGAGGTTAGGGTTAGGGTTAGTGTGAGTCTTAGAGTTAGGGTTAGGGTTATGGTTAGGGTAAGGGTTAGGGTGAGCTTGAGGATTAGGTTTAAGTTAAATGTGAGGGTTAGGTTGAATGTTAGGGTTAGGATTAGGGTTATTGTGAGGGTTAGGGTGAGGGTTAGGGTTAGGGTTAGGGTGAGAGTTATGGTTAAGGATAGGGTTAGGTTGAGGTTTAGGTTGAGGGGTAGGGTTAGGGTTAGGGTGAGGTTAGGGTTAGGGTTTGTGTGAGACTTAGAGTTAGGGTTAGGGTTATGATTAGGGTGAGGTTTAGGGTGAGATTGAGGATTAGGTTTAAGATAAATGTGAGGGTAAGGTTGAATGTTAGTGTTAGGATTAGGGTTATTGTGAGGGTTAGGGTTAGGGTGAGGGTTAGGGTGAGGGTATGTGTAAGGTTGAGGGTTACGGTGAGGGTATGTGTTAGGGTTAGGGTCAGGATGAGTTGTAGGGTGAGAGTTAGGGTTAGGGTTAGGGTTAGGGTGAGAGTTAGCGTTAGGGTTAGGGTTAGAGTGAGGGCGAGGGTGAATTTGAGGATTAGGGTTAGCGTTAGGTTGAGGGGTGGGTGAGGGTTGGGGTTAGGTTTAGGGTGAAGTTTAGGGTTATGATGTGGTTTAGGTTTAGGTTTAGGGTTGGTGGAGGGGGTGTTGAGGGTTTGATTTGGGATTAAGTTTAGGGTGAGGGTAAGGGTTAGGGTGAGCGTTAGCATTAGGGTTAAGTTTAGGGTTAGGGTAAGGATAAGGGATAGGGTGAGGGTTAGGGTGCAGGTGAGGGTTAAGTTTAGCCTTAGGGTTATCGTGAGGGTTAGTGTGAGGGTTAGGGTTAGGATTAGTGTTAGGGTTATGGTTAGGGTGATGGTTAGGGTGAGGGTTAGCGTGACGGTGAAGGAAAAGGGAGGTGATGGTGCGTGTTAGGGTTAGGGTTCGGGTGAGGTTTATTGTTAGGTTGATGGTTAGGGTGAGGGGTAGGGTTAGGGTTAGGAAAGTGTTAGGTTTAGTGTGAGGGTTAGGGTGAGGCTGAGGGTAAGGGTTAGGTTGAGAGTTAGGTTGACGGTGAGGGTTAGAGTTAGGGTTCAGTTTAGGGTTAGGGTGAGGATAAGGGTTAGGACGAGGGTTAGGGGGTGTGTGAGGGTTAGGATTAGGTTTAGGTTTAGGATGAATAGTGAGGGTTAGGGATAGGGTTAAGGTGAGGTTGAGGTTGATGTTTAGGGTTAGTGTGAGGATTAGGGTGAGGATGAGGTTTTCGGTGAGAGTGAGGTTAGGGTCATGTTTAGGGTTAGGCTGAGGGTGAGTGTGAGCGTGAGGGGTGAGTTAGGGTTAGGGTGAGGGATAGGTTTAGTGTGTGGCTTAGGGTGAATGTGGGGGTAAGGGTTAGGGTGAGAGTTAAGGTGATTGTGAGGGTTAGCGTTAGGGTGAGGGTAAGGTTTAGTTTGAGGGTTAGGGTTAGGGTTATTGTTAGGTTTAGGTTTAGGTTGAGGGTTAGGGTTAGTGTGATGGCTGGGTTGAGGGAGAGGGTTAAGGGTTAGGGTTAGGATAAGGGTTTGGGTGAGGGTAAGAGTTAGGGTGAGGGTTAGGTTAATGGTGAGGGTGAGGGTTTGGGTTAGGGTGAGAGTAAAGTTTAGGAAGAGGTTTAGGTTGATGGTGAGGTTCAGTGTGAGGGTTAGGGTTAGGTTCCGGATTAGGGTGAGTGTGAGGATTAAGTTGTGGTGTAGGGTGGGGTGAGGGTCACGTGAGGGTTAGGGTTAGGATTAGGTTGAGTGTTAGGGTTAGGGTGAGTGTTAGGGTTAGGTTTAGGTTTAGGGTGAGTGTGAGGGTTAGGGTTAGCGGGAGGGTAAGGGTTAAGGTGAGGGTTAGGATGAGAGTTAGCCTTAGATTTATTGTTAGGGTTAGGTTAAGGGTTAGGTTGAGTGTAGGATTGAGGTTTAGGGTTAGGGTTAGTGTGAGGGCTAAGTTTAGGTTTAGGGTTTGGGTTAGTGTTAGGGTGAGGGTTAGGTTGAGGGTTAGTGTGACGTTAAGGGTTATTGTGTTAGGGTTAGGGTTAGGCTGAGGTTGTGGGTGAGGTTGAGGGTTAGGGTTAGAGTTAGGTTTAGGGTTAGGGTGTGGGCTAGGGTGAGGGTGAGGGTTAGGATTAGGCTTAGGGTTAGGGTGACTGTGAGGGTTAGGGTTATGGTTAGGGTTAGGGTGAGGGTTAGGGTTAGGGTGAGGGTTAGAGTGAAGGTTAGGGTTAGGGTTAGGGTTAGAGTTAGGTTTAGGGTTAGGGTGAGGGTTAGGTTTAGGGTTAGGATTAGTGTTTGGGTTAAGGTTAGGCTGAGGGTGAGGGTGAGGGTAAGGGTTAGGGTGAGGGTTAGGTTTAGGATTATTTTTAGGTTTATATTTAGTGTTAGCTTGAGGGTGAGATTGAGGTCTAGGTTTAGGGTTAGTGTGAGGGTTAGATTTAGGTTTAGGTTTAGTGTTAGGGTGAGGTTGAGGGTTAGGTTGAGGGTGTGGGTGAGGTTGAGGGTGAGGGTTAGGGTTAGGGTAAGAGCTAGGTTGTGGGTGATGGTTAAGGTGAGGGTTAGGGTGAGGGTGAGGATTTCAGTTAGGTAAGGGTTAGGGATTGGTTTAGGGTGTGAAGTAGGCTGAGGTTGAGGGTTAGGGTTATGGTGAGGTTTAGGGTGGGGTTTAGGCTGAGGTTGAGGATGAGGGTGAGCATTGGGGTTAGTGTTTGGTTTAGGGTTAGGGTGAGGGCTAGGATTAGGGTGATGGTTAGGGTGAGGGTTAGGGTGAGGGTGAGGATTTCAGTTAGGTAAAGGTTAGGGAAAAGGTTAGGATGAGGATTATGCTGAGGGTGAGGTTTAGGGTTAGGGATAGGTTTAGGGTGAGGTTTACGGTTAGTGTTAGGGTGAGGGTTATGGTTATGGTGATGTATAGGGTGAGGGTGAGCTTTAAGTTCATGGTGACCGTTCGGGTGAGTGTGAGGGGTAGGGTGTGGTTCAGGGTTCGGGTAAGGGTGACGGTGAGGGTTAGGGTTACTGTGAGGGTTAGGGTTAGGGTTAGGGTTAGGGTGAGTGTTAGGGTTTGGATTAGGGTTAGGGTTAGGGTTTGGTTGAGGCTTAGGTTGAGGGCTAGGTTTAGATTTAGGGTGAGGTTAGGGTTAGGGTTAGGGTTAGGTTGAGGGGTAGGTTGAGGGTTAGGGTTAGAGTTAGGGTGAGGTTAGGTTTAGAGTTACTTTGAGTCATAGAGTCAGGGTTAGGGTTATGGTAAGGGTTTGGGTTAGGGTGAGGTTGACGATTAGGTTTAAGATAAATGTTAGGGTTAGTTTGAATGTTAGGTTTAGGATTAGGGTTATTGTGAGGGTTAGGATGAGGGTTAGGGTTATGGTTAGGGTTAGCGTGAGGGTTAGGGTCAGGGCAAGTGTTAGGTTGAGTGTTAGGGTTAGGGTAAGTGTTAGGGTTTGGGTTAGGGTCAGGATGAGTTGTAGGGTGAGAGTTAGGGTTAGAGTTAGGGTGAGGGTGAGGGTTAATGTTAGGGTTAGGGTTAGTGTGAGGGTGAGGGTGAGGGTGAGTGTGAGGATTAGGGTTAGGGTTAGGGTGAGGGGAGGGTGAGGGTTGGGGTTAGGATTAGGGTGAGGATTAGGGTTATGGTGTCGTTAGGTTTAGGGTTAGGGTTAGGGCGAGGGGGAGGTTGAGGGTTAGATTTGGGGTTAAGGTTTGGGTGAAGGGTAGGGTTAATATTAGGGTGAGGGTAACGGTTAGGGTGAGGGTTAGCATTAAGGTTAAGTTTAGGGTTAGGGTAAGGATAAGGTATGGGGTGAGGGTTAGGGTGCAGGTGATGGTTAAGTTTAGCGTTAGGGTTATGGTGAGGGTTAGGGTGAGGTTTAGGGTTAGGATTAGTGTTAGGGTTATGGTTAGGGTGAGCGTTAGGGTGAGGGTTAGGGTGATGATGAGGGTTAGGAGGAGTTGATGGTGAGGATTAGGGTTAGGGTTAAGGTGAGGTTTATTGTTAGGTTGATGGTTAGGGTGAGGGGTAGGGTTAGGGTTAGGGAAAGTGTTAGTTTTAGTGTGAGGGTTAGGGTGAGGGTTAGGGTTAGGGTGAGGCTGAGGGTAAGGGTTAGGTTGAGCGTTAGGGTTAAGTTTAGGGTTAGGGTGAGGATATGGGTTAGGATGAGGGTTAGGGGATGTGTGAGGGTTAGGATTAGTTTTAGGTTTAGGATGAGGGTGAGGGTTAGGTTTAGGGTTAAGGTTAGGGTGAGGGTGATGGTTAGGGTTAGTGTGAGGATTAGGGTGAGGATGAGGTTTAGGGTGAGGGTGAGGGTTAGGGTCATGTTTATGGTTTGGCTGAGGGTAAGGGTGAGGGTTAGAATTAGGGTTAGGGTGAGGGTTAGGTTTAGAGTGTGGCTTAGGGTGAATGTGAGGGTCAGTGTTATGGTGAGGGTTAAGGTGATTGTGAGGGTTAGCGTTAGGGTGAGGGTAAGGTTTAGGGTGAGGGTTAGTGTTAGAGTTATTGTTAGGGTTAGGTTTAGGGTGAGGGTTAGGTTTAGGGTGATGGCTAGGTTGAGGGTGAGGGTTAAGTGTTAGGGTTAGGGTTAGGGTTTGGGTGAGAGTAAGATTTAGGATAAGCTTTAGGTTGAGGGTGGTTCAGTGTGAGGGTTAGGGTTAGGTTCAGGTTTAGGGTGAGTGTGGGGATTAAATTGCGGTGTAGGTTGGGGTGAGGGTGAGGGTGAGTGTTAGGTTTAGGGTTAGGTTGAGTGTTAGGGTTAGGTTGAGTGTCAGGGTTAGGTTTAGGGTTAGGGTGAGTGTGAGGGTTAAGATTTGGGAAAGGCTAAGTGTTAGGGTGAGGGTTATGTTGAGGCTGAGTTTTAGGGTTAGCATTAGTGTTAGGGTGTGGGTAGGGTTAAGGTTAGGGTGAGGGTGAGGTTTAGGGTTAGCGGGAGGGTAAGGTTTAAGTTGAGGTTTAGGATGAGAGTTAGGGTTAGGGTTATTGTTAGGGTTAGGTTAAGGGTTAGGTTGAGTGTAGGATTGAGGTTTAGGGTTAGGGTTAGTGTGAGGGTTAAGTTTAGGTTTAGAGTTAGGGTTAGTGTTAGAGTGTGGGTTAGGTTGAGGGTTAGTGTGACGGTAAGGGTTATTGTGAGTGTTAGGGTAAGGTTTAGGCTGAGGTTGAGGGTGAGGGTGAGGGTAAGGGTTAGAGTTAGGGTTAGGGTTAGGGTGTGGGCTAGAGTGAGGTTGAGGGTTAGGATTAGGCTTAGGGTTACGGTGATGGTGAGGGTTAGGTTTTTGATTAGGGTTAGGGTGAGGGTTAGGGTTAGGGTGACTGTTACGGTTAGGGTGATTATTAGGGTTAGGATTAAGTTGAGGGTGAGGGCTACGTTGAGCGTGAGGGTGAGGGTTACTCTTAGGGTTAGGGTTAGGGTTACATTGAGGGTTAAGGTTAGGATGAGGGTGTGTGTTAGGGTTTTGGTTAGGTTTCGGGTTAGGTTTCGGGTTAGGTATAGTGTGAGGGTTAGGTTTAGGGTTATTTTTAGGGTTAGGGTTAGGTTGAGGGTGAGTGTGAGGGTTAGACTTTAGGTTAGGTTAGGGTGAGGTTGATGGTGAGGGTGAGGGTGAGGGTTACTGTTTTAGTTAGGAAAGTGTTAGGGTTATGGTTAGGGTGAGAATTAGGGTGAGGGTGAGGGTTAGTGTGAGGGTTAAGGTTTGGGTGAGCGTTAGGGTGTGAGTTAGGGTTAGGATTAGTGTTAGGGTTAGGGGAGGGGGATGTTTAGGGTTAGGTTTTGTGTGAGGTTGAGGGTTAGGTTTAGGGTTAGGGCAAGGGTTAGGGTTAGGGTGAGGATTAGGATTACAGTTAGGGTGAGAGTGAGGGTGAGAGTGAGGGTTAGAGTTAGGGTTAGGGTGAGGGTGATGGTGAGGGTTAGATTTAGGATTAGGATTAGGGTGAAGTTTAGGGTGAGGCTAAGGTTTAGGGTAAGGGTGAGGCTAAGGTGAGGGTGAGGGTTAGGGTGACGGGTAGTGTGAGGGATAGGGTTAGAATTATGGTGAGGATTAGTGTTAGTGTGAGGGTTAGGATTAGGGTTAAGTTTAGGGTTAGGGTGAGGATAAGTGTTACTGTGAGGGTTAGGGTGCAGGTGAGGATTAGGGTTAGCATTAGGTTTAGGGTAAGGTTTAGGGTGAGGGTAAGGGTGAGGTTGAGGGTTAGTTTGAGGGTTAGGGTTAGGGTGAGGGCTAGGGTGAAGGTAAGGGTGAGGTTTAGGGTTTGGGTTCGATTGAGGTTTAGGGTTAGTGTGAGGGTTAGGTTGAGGGTGAGGGTAAGGGTTAAGGTGAGAGTTAAGGTGAGGGTGAGGTATAGGGTTAGGTGTAGGGTAAGGGTGAGGTTAACGGTTAGGGTTAGGATTAGAGTTAGGGTTAGGGTGAGGGTGAGGTGAGGGTTAGGGTTAGGTTTAGTGTGAGGTTGATGGTTAGACTTAGGGTTAGGGCGAGCGTTAGCGTTAGGGTGATGTTTAGGGTTAGGGTTAAGGTGAGGGTGAGAGTGAGGTAGAGGGTTAGGGTTAGGGTTAGGGTGAGGGTGAGGGTGAGGGTAATGTGTTGGATTAGGTTTAGGATTAAGGTTAGAGTGAGAGTAATTGTTAGGGTGTGGGTGAGGGCTAGGGTGAGAGTGAGGGTTAGGGTGAGGGTTAGGGTGAGGAATAGGGTTAGGGTCATGTTGAGGGTTTGGGTTAGTGTGAGGGTGAGGATTAGTGTTAAGGTTAGGGTTAGGGTGAGGATAAGGGTTAGATTGAGGATTAGGGTGAGGGTGATGTTTAGGCTTAGCGTTAGGGTTAGGGTAAGGTTTAGGTTGAGGTCAAGGGTGAGGTTGAGGGTTAGGGTTAGTGGTAGGGTTAGTGTGAGGGTTAGGATTATGGTTACTGTGAAGGTTACGGTTAGGGTGAGGTTTGAGGTTTGTGTTAGGTTTAGGGTTAGGTTTACGGTTAGGGTTTGGATAAGGGTTAGAGTGAGGGATAGGGTGAGGTTGAGGGTTAGGCTTAGCATTAGGATTAGGGTAAGGTTTAGGTTGAGGTCAAGGGTGAGGTTGAGGGTTAGGGTTAGGGGTAGGGTTAGTGTGAGGGTTAGGGTTATGGTTAGGGTTAGGGCGAGGGTTAAGGTTTGTGTTAGGGTTAGGGTTAGGATGAAGGTTAGGTTTAGGGTTAGGGTGAGAATGAGGATTAGGGTTAGGGTTAAGGTTAGGGTGATGGTCAGGGTGAGGTTAAGGGTAGGGATGAGTGTTTGGGTGAGTGTGAGCGTTAGGGTTAGTGTGAGGGTAATGGTTATGCTGAGGGTTAGGGTGAGGTATGCTGAGGGTTAGGGTGAGGGTGAGCATTACTGTTAGGGTGAGGGTGACGTTTAGGGTTAGGTTTGGGGTAGGGTGAGGACTAGGGTGAGGATGAGGGTTAGAGTTAGGGTTAGGGTGAGGGTTAGGTTGCAGGTGAGTGTTAGGGTCAGGGTTAGCTTTAGTGTGAATGTTAGGTTGAGGGTGAGGGTAGGGGTTAGGGTGACAATTAAGGTGAGGGTGAGGGTTAGAGTAAGGATTAGGGTTAGGGTTATTGTGAGGGCTAGGTTGAGGGTGAGGTTTAGGATGCAGGTGAGGGTTAGCGTTAGCCTTAGGGTTATGGTGAGGGTTAGGTTGAGGGTTAGGGTTAGGATTAGGGTTAGGGTTAGGGTGAGGGTGAGAGTGAGGATGATGGTTAGGGTTAAGGTTAGGGTTAGGGTTGGGGTGTAGATTAGGGTTGGTGAGATGGTTAGGGTGAGCGTGTATTTAAAGTTTAGGGTGAGAATTAGTGTGAGTGTGAGGTTTAGGGTTAGGGTTTGGGTGAGGGTGAGGGTTAGGGTGAGGGTGAGTGTTACGGTTAGGGTGAGGATTAGAGTTAGGATTAGTGTTAGGTTTAGGGCTACGATAAAGTTGAGGGTCAGGGTTAGGTTTAGGGTTTTGTTACAGTGAGGGTTAGGGTTAGTGTGAGGGTGTGTGTTAGGGTGTGTGTTAGGTTTCGGGTTAGGGTGAGGTTTAGGTTCAGTGTGAGGGCTAGGGTTAGGTTTATTTGACGGTGAGTGTGAGGGTTAGAGTTAGTTTTAGGTTAGGGTAAGGTTGAGCTTGAGGGTGAGGTTGAGGTTGAGTGTTTTAGTTAGGCAAGTGGTAGGGTTAAGGTTAGGGTGAGGATTAGGGTGAGGGAGAGAGTTAGGGTGAGGGTTAGGGTTTGGGTGAGGGTTAGGGTGAGGGTTCGGGTTAGGATTTGTGTTAGGGTGAGGGTGAGGGTGAGGGTGAGGATTAGGGTTAGGGTTAGGTTGAGGTTGAGGGTTCGGGTGAGGGTTAGGGCGAGAGTTAGTTTTAGGGAGAGGTGTAGGTTTAGGTTTAGGGTGAGGGTGAGGGTGAGGGTTAGGGTTAGGGTGAGGGTGAGGGTGAGGGTTAGGTTTAGGATTACGGTTAGGGTTAGGGTTAGGGTGAGGGTAAGGTTTAGGGTGAGGGTGAGGGTAAGGGTGAGCATTAGGGTTAGGGTGAGGGCTAGGGTGAGGGTGAGGTATAGGTTTACGGGTGAGTTTAAGGTGAGGGTGAGGGATAGGGTGATGGTGAGGGTGAAGGTTAGTGTGAGGGGTATGGTGAGGGATAGGGTTAGGGTTAGAGTGAGTTTTAGTGTTAGTGTTAGGGTTAGGGTAACGGTTAGGATTAGGGTTAGAGTTAGGGTTAGGTTTAGGTTTAGGGTTAGGGTTAGGGTTAGGGAGAAGATAAAGTTTATGCTGAGGGTTAGGGTGAGGGTGAGGGTTTGGGTTAGGGTTAGGGTAAGTATTATGTTGAGGATAAGGGTGAGGGTGAGGTTTAGGTTTAGGGGTAGGCTTAGGGTGAGGGTGAGTGTTAGGGTGAGGGTTAGGGTTAGGGTTATTTTTATTGTTAGGTTTACTGTGAGGTTGAGTGTGAGGGTGAGGATTAAGGTTAGGGTTAGGTTGAGGCTGAGAGTGAGGGTGATGGTTAGGTTTAGGATTATTGTTATGGTTAGAGTTAGGCAGATGGTGAGGGTGAGGTTGAAAGTGAGGGTTAGGTTTAGGGTTAGGATTAGGGTTAAGGTGAAGGTTAGGTTTAGGGTGAGGGTAAGGGTGTGGGTTAGGTTTAGGATTATTGTTATGGGTTAGGTTTAGGATTATTATTATTATCAGTTAGGCTGAGGGTGAGGGTCAGGGTGAGGGTTAGGGTTAGTGTTAGGATTAGGGTGAAGATTAGGTTTAGTGTGAGGGTTAGAGTTAGGGTTAGGGTGAGGGTTATTTTTAGCATTAGGTTTAGGGTGAGGGTGACAGTGAGGTTGAGGGTTAGATTTAGTATTATTGTTAGGTTTAGAGTTAGGCTGAGGGTGAGGGGGAGGGGGAGGGGGAGTGTTAGGGTTAGGGTAAGTGTGAGGGTGAGGTTGAGAGTGAGGTTTAGGGTTAGGATTATTGTTAGAGTTAGGGTTATGGTAAGGGTTAGGGTGAGGGTTAGTATTAGGGTTAGTGTGAGGTTTAGGGTTAGGGTTAGGGTTAGGGTTAGGGTGAAGGTAAGGGTTAGAGTTAGGTTTTAGGAAAGGGTTAGGGTTAGGGTTAGAGTTAGAGTTAGTGTGAGGGTGAGGTTGAGGGTTATGTTGAGTATGAGATTTAGGTTTAGGGGTAGGGTGAGGGTTAGGTTGAGGGTAATGTTTAAGGTGAGGGTGAGTGTTCCTGTGAGGGTTAGGGTGTGGGTGAGGCTTAGGTTTAGGGTGAGGGTTAGGGAGATGGTGAGGGTTAGGGAGACGGTGATGGTTAGAGTTAGGGTTAGGGTTAGGATGAGGGTTAGGGTTAGGGGTTGGGTTAGGTTTAGGGTGAGGGTTAGAGTGAGGATTAGTGTTAGCGTTAGGGTTTTGTTGAGGGTTAGGGTGAGGGTTAGTTTTAGGGTCAGGGTGAGGATTAGGATGAGGGTTACGGTTAGTGTAAGGGTTAGGGTGAAGGTTAGGTTTAGTGTGAGGGTTAGAGTGAAGGTTAGGGTTAGGGTGAGGGTTATTTTTAGCATTAGGTTTAGGGTGATGGTGACGGTGAGGGTGAGGGTTAGGATTAGGATTATTGTTAGGTTTAGTGTTAGGCTGAGGGGGAGGGGGAGGGGGGAGTGGGTGGGTTAGGGTTAGGGTTAGGGTGAGGGTGAGGTTGAGAGTGAGGTTTAGCGTTAGGATTATTGTTAGAATTAGGGTTAGGGTAAGGGTTAGGGTGAGGGTTAGTATTAGGGTTAGTGTGAGGGTTAGGGTTAGGGTTAGGGTTAGTGTTAGGGTGAAGGTTAGGGTTCGAGTTAGGTTGTAGGTAAGGGTTAAGGTTAGGGTTAGGCTTAGGGTTAGAGTTCGTGTGAGGGTGAGGGTGAGTGTTAGGTTGAGGGTGAGGTTTAGGTTTAGGTGTAGGGTTAGGGTTAGGTTGAGGGTAATGTTTAGGGTGAGGTTGAGGGTTCCTGTGAGGGTTAGGGTTAGGGTGTGGGTGAGGCTTAGGTTTAGGGTGAGGGTTAGGGAGACGGTGAGGGTTAGGGAGATGGTGAGGGTTAGAGTTAGTGTTAGGGTTAGGATGAGGGTTAGGGTTAGGGGTTGGGTTAGGGTTAGGGTGAGGGTTAGGGTTATTATGAGGGTTGGGTTTACTGTTAGGGTTAGGGTTAGGTTGAGGGTTAGGGTTAGGTTGTGGGTTAGTGTGAGGGTGAGGGTTTGGGTTAGGTTTAGAGTGAGGGTTAGAGTGAGGGTTAGGGTGAGTGTTAGGTTTAGGGTGAGGGTGAGGATTAGGGTGAGGTTTAGGGTGAGGGTGAGGTTTAGGGTTAGGGTTAGGGTGAAGGGTATGGTGAGGGTGAGGGTTAGGTTTAGGGTTAGAGGGAGGAGTAGGGTGAAGTTTAGGGTTAGTGTTACTGTTAGGGTTAGTGTGAGGATTAGGGTTACGGTGATGGTTAGGGTTAGGGTGAGTGTTAGGTTGAGGTTGAGGGTTAGGGTAAGGTTTAGGGTGAGGTTTAGGTTAGAGTGAGGGTTAGGGTTAGGATTAGGGTGAGGGTGATAGTCAGGTTAGGGGTTAGGGTTAGGGTGAAAGTAAGGGTTATATTGAGGATTAGGGTGAGGGTGAGGGTAAGTGTTCGCATTCCGTTTAGAGTTAGGGTTAGGGTGAGTGTAAGGGCTAGGTTTAGGATTATGTTTAGGGTTAGGGTGAGGCTGAGAGTGAGTGTTAGGGTGAGGGTAAAAATGAGGGTGAGGTTTAGAGTTAGGGCTAGGGTTAGGGTTTACTTGAGGATAAGCTTTAGTGTTAGGGTTAGAATGATTGTTAGGGTGAGGAGTAGGGTAGGGTTAGGTTGAGGGTTATGGTTAGGGTCAGGGTTAGGGTGATGGTGTGGTTTAAGGTGAGGGTGAGGGTTAGGGTTAGGGTGATGGTGAGGGTTAGGTTTAGGTTTAGGGTTAGTATGAGTGTTAGGGTTTGGGTTCGGGTTAGGGTTTGGGTTAGGGTTAGGGTGAGGTTTAGTGTTAGGATTAGGATTAGAGTTGGGGTGAGGGTGAGTGTGAGTTTTAGGGTTAGGATTAGGGTTAGGTTTAGGATGAGGGTGAGGGTGAGGGTTAGGGTGAGGTTTAGGGTGAGGGATAGGGTTAGGGGTAGTGTGAGTGTTAATGTTACTGTGAGGGTTAGGATTATGGTTAAGGTTAGGTTCAGGGTGAGGATAAGGGTTAGGCTGAGTGTTAGGGTGAGGGTGAGGTTTAGGTTTAGCTTTAGGGTTAGGGTAAGTATTATGTTGAGGGTGAGTGTGAGGTTGAGGTTTGGGTTTAGGGGTAGGGTTAGGGTGATTGTTAGGGGTTGGGTGAGGGTTAGGTAGGGTTAGTTTTAGGTTTAGGGTGAGGATTAAGGTGAGGTTAAGAATTAGGATGAGTGTTAGCGTGAGGGTGAGAGTTAGGGTTAGTGTGAGGGTAAGGGTTAGGGTGAGGTTTAGGTTGCGGGTGTGCATTAGGGTTAGGGTGAGTGTGAGGTTAAGGGTAAGGGTTAGGGTGAGGGTTAGGATTATTGTGAGGGTTAGGGTTAGGGTTAAGGTTAGGGTTAGCGTGAGGGTAAGGGTTAGGGTGAGGGTTAACGTGAGGATTAGGTTTAGGGTTAGCATAAGTTTTAGGGTTCGGGTTAGGGTTAGGGTGAGGGTGAGAGTGAGAGTGAGGTTTAGGGTGAGGGTTAAGTTTAGGGTTAGGCTTAGTGGTAGGATTAGGGTTAGGGTGAGGGTTAGGGTTAGTGTGAGGTTTAGGGTTAGTGTGAGGCTAAGGGTGAGGGTGAGTGTGAGCAATTGTTTTAGGGTGAGGGTGAGGATTAGGGTTAGGGTAGGTTTAGGGTGAGAACTAGGGTGAGGGTGAGGGTTAGGGATACGGTTAGGGAGACATTTAGTGTGAGGGTGAGGGTTAGGGTTAGCGTTTGGGTGAGGGTTTGGGCTAGTATGATGGTTAGGGAGAGTGTCAGGGTAAGGGTTAGGGTGAGAGTTAGTGTGAGTGTGAGGGTTAGGTTTAGGGTTAGGTTTAGGTTTAGGATGAGGGTTACGGTTATGGTTAGGGTGAAGGTAAGTGTTAGGGTGAGGGTTAGGGTTAGGGTTAGGGTCAGGGTGAGCATTAGGGTTAGGGTGAGGGTGAGGTTTAGTGTTAGGTTTAGGGTGAGGGTGAGCACTAGTGTTAGAGTGAGGGTGAGGGTTAGGTTTAGGTTTAAGGAGATGGTTAGGGTGAGGGTGAGTTTTAGGGTTATGGTTAGGTTCATGGTTAGGGTAAGTGTGAGGGTTAGGGTGAGAGTGAGGTTAAGGGTTAGGGTGAGAATTAAGGTGTCGGTAAGGGTTAGGGTGAGGGTGAGGGTTAGGGTTAGGGTGAGTGTTAGGGTGAGAGTTAGGGTTAGGGTTAGGTTTTGGGTGAGGGTTAGGTTGAGGGTGAGGGTGAGTGTGAGGGTGAGGGTTAGGGTAAGGGTTAGGGTGAGGTTGAGGGTGAGGTTTAGGGTTTGGATTATTGTTAGGGTTTGGGTTAGGCTGAGCGTGAGGCTGACGGTGGTTGTTACGTTTATGGTTAGGGTGAAGGTTAGGGTTAGTGTAAGGGTTAGTGTGAATGTTAGGGTTAGGATTAGGGTTAGCTTTAGGGTGACGGTTAGGTGAGGGTGAGGGTTAGTGTGAGGGTGAGGATTAGGGTTAGGGTGAAGGCAAAGTTCAGGGTGTGGGTTGGGATTAGGTTAGGGTTAGGGTGAAGGATAGGGTTAGGGTGAGGGTGAGGGTTATGGTTATTTTTAGGGTTAGGGTTAGGTTTATGGTGAGGGTGTGTGTCAGTGTGAGGTTTAGGTTTAGTGTTAGGGTGAGGCTGAGGTTTAGGGTTAGTGTGATGGTAAGGGTTAGCAGGAGGTTTAGGGTGAGGGTGAGAATTAGGGTTAGGGTGAGAGTGAGGTTTTGGTTTGGGGTTAGGAATACCGTGTGCATTAGGTTTAGGGCGTGGGTGAGGGTTAGGCTTAGAGTGAGGGAGACGTTTAGGGTGAGGGTGAGGGTTAGAGTTAAGGTTAGGGTGAGGGTTAGGATTAGGGTTATTTTAGGGTTAGGGAGAGGATAAAGTTTAGGCTGAGGTTTAGGGTGAGGGTTAGGGTTAGGATTAGTGTTAGGGTTAGGATAAGTATTATGTTGAGGGTAAGGGTGAGGGTGAGGGTTAGGTTTAGGGGTAGGGTTAGGGTGAGTGTTAGGGTTAGATTTAGGGTGAGTATTAGGGTGAGGTTAAGTGTTACAATGAGCATTTGAGTGAGGGTGAGCGTTAGGGTTAGTGTGAAGGTAAGGATTAGGGTGAGGGTTATGGTGAGGGTGAGCATTAGGGTTAGGGTGAGGGTGAGGTTTAGGGTTAAGGTGAGGGATAGGGTGAGGTTTAGGGTGAGCGTTAGTTTTAGGGTTAGGTTGACAACTAGGTTGAGGGTGAGGGTTAGGGTAAGGGTTAGGGTGAGGGTGAGGTTTAGGGTTGGGATTAGTTTTAGGGTTTGTGTTAGGCTGAGTGTGAGGGTGAGGGTGAGGTTTAGGTTTAGGGTTAGGGTGAAGGTTAGGGTTAGTGTGAGGGTTAGGGTGAAAGTGAGGGATAATGTTAGGGTTAGGTTTAGGCTGAGGTTTAGGGTGAGGGTGAGGGTTAGTTTGAGGGTGTGGTTTAGGTTTAGGGTGAGGATTAGTGTTAGGGCTAGGGTTAGGGTGAGGGCTAAGGTGAGGGTGTGGGTTGAGGTTATGGTTAGGTTTAGGGTTAGGGTGAGGGTGAGGTTTAGGGTGAGGGGTACGGTTAGGATCAGTGTGAGGGTTACGTTTAGTGTGATGGATAGGGTTAGGGTTATTTTTAGGGTTAGGGTTAGGTTTAGGGTGAGTGTGAGGTTTAGGTTTAGTGTTAGTGTTAGGGTTAGGGTGAGGGTAAGGGTGAGGGTTAGGGTTAGGTTTAGGTTTAGGGTTAAGTTTAGGCTGAGGTTTAGAGTGAGAGTGAGGGTTAAGGTTAGTGTTAAAATGAGGGTTAGGGTGAGCGTTAGGGTTAGGGTTAGGTTTAGGGTGAGGGTTAGGGTGAGGTTAAGTGCTAGGGTGAGTGTTAGGGTGAGGTTGAGGTTTAGGGTTAGTGTGATGGTAAGGGTTAGGAGGAGGGTTAGGGTGAGGGCGAGCATTAAGATTAGGGTGAGGGTGAGGTTTAGGGTTAGGGTTAGGATTACCATGAGCATTAGGGCTAGGGTGAGGGTGAGGGTTAGGGTTAGGGTTAGGGAGAGGGTTACGGTGAGGGTGAGGGTGAGGGTTAGAGTTAGCGTGAGGGTGAGGGTGAGGGTGAGGGTTAGTGTTAGGGTTAGGGTGAGTGTGAGTGTGAGGGTTAGGTTTAAGTTTAGGGTTAGGGTTAGGGTTAGATTGAGGGTAAGGGTTAGAGTGAGGGTGAGGTTGAGGATGAGGGTTAGGGTTAGGGTGAGGGCTATAATGAGGGTGAGGGTTAGGGTGAGGTTTAGGGTGAGGTATAGGGTTAGTGTTAGGGTGAATGTTAGGGTTAGTGTGAGGGTGAGGAGTATGGTTAAGATTAGGGTTAGGGTGAGGCTAAGTGTTAGGGTGAGGGTTAGGCTGAGGGTAAGGTTTAGGCTTAATTTTAGGGTTAGGGTAAGTGTTAGGTTGAAGGTAAGGGTGAGGGTGAGGGTTATGGTTAGTGATAGGGTTGATATGAGGGTTTGAGTTAGGGTTAGAGTGAGGTGAGTGTTATGAGGGTTAAGGTTCGGGTTAGGGTTATGGTTAGGCTTAGGGTTAGGGTGTGGGTTAAGGTGAGGGTGAGGGTTAGGTTTGTGTTAGGGTGAGTGTGAGTTTGAGGGTTAGGTTTAGGATTAGGTTTAGGGTGAGTGTTAGGGTGAGGGTGAGGGTTAGTGCAAGGTTGAGGGTTAGGGTTAGGGTGAGGACTAGGTTTAGGATTAGGGTTAGGGTTAGGGCTAAGGTGAGGGTGTCGGTTGGGGTTAGGGTTAGGGTTAAGGTGAGGTTCAGGGTTAGGGTGAGGGTGAGGGTTAGTGTGAGGGTTAGGTTTAGTGTCAGGTTTAGGGTTAGGGTTATTTTTAGGGTTAGGGTTAGGTTTAGGGTGAGGGTGAGTTTCAGTGTGAGGTTTAGGTTTAGTGTTCGGGTTAGGTTTAGGGTGAGGGTGAGGGTGAGGGTTATAGTTAGGTTTAGGTTTAGGGTTTAGTTTAGGCTGAGGGTGAGGGTGAGGGTGAGGGTAAGGGTTAGTGTTAGGGTGAGGGTTAGGGTGAGGTTTAGGATTAGGGTTTGGGTGAGGGTCAGCGTGAGGTTAAGTGCTATGTTGAGTGTTAGGGTGAGGGTGAGGTTTAGGGTTAGTGTGAGGGTAAGGGTTAGCAGGAGGGTTAGGTTGAGTGTGAGCATTAGGCTTAGGGTGAGGGTGTGGTTTAGGGTTAGGTTGAGGATTAACGTGAGCATTAGGGTTAGGGTGAGGTTGAGGGTTAAGGTTAGAGTTAGGGTGAGGGTGAGGATGAGAGTGAGCATTAGGGTTAGGGTTAGGTTGAGTGTGACGTTGAGGGTTAGGTTTAGGATTAGGGTCAGGGTTAGGGTGAGGGTGAGGGTAAGGTTTAGGGTTAGGGTGAGGTGAGGGTTAGGGTTAGGGTTAGGGTGAGGGCTAGGATGAGGATGTGGGTTAGTTTGAGGTTTAGGTTGGGGGATAGGTTGAGGGTTATGGTGAGGGTGAGTGCAAGGTTAAGGGTGAGGGTTAGGGTGAGGTTTATGATGAGGGATAGGGTTAGTGTTAGGGTGAATGTTAGGGTTGGTGGGAGGGTTAGGATTAGGGTTAAGGTCAGGATTTGGGTGAGGATAAGGGTTAGGGTGAGGGTTAGTAGGAGGGTAAGGGTTAGGCTTAGCTTTAGATTTAGGGAAATGTATAGGTTGAAGGTAAGGTTGAGGGTGAGGGTTAATGTTAGGGGTAGGTTTAGGGTGAGGGTTAGAGTTAGGGTGTGGGTTAAGGTGAAGGTGAGGGTTAGGGTTAGGGTTAGGGTGAGTGTGAGGGTGATGGTTAGGTTTATTATTAGGTTTAGGGTTAGGGTTAGGGTGAGGGAAGGGTGATGGTCTCCTTTAGGTAAGGATTATGGTTAGAGTTAGGGTGAGGGCTAGGCTTAGGATTAGGGTTAGGGTGATGTTAAGGGTGAGGGTGATTTTTAGGGTGAGGGTGAAGTTTTGGGTAAGGGTAAGGGTTAGGGTGTGTGTGAGGGTTAGGCTTAGAGTGAGTGTTACGGTTTGTGTGAGGGTTAGGGTTAGGGTGAAGGTTAGTATGACTGGGAGGGTTAGTGTGAGGATAAGGGTTAGGCTGAGGGTTAGGGTCCGGGTGAGGTTTAGGGTTACCATTAGGTTTAGGGTGATGTTTAGGTTCAGGGTTAGAGTTAGGGTTAGCTTTAGGTTGAGGTTGAGGGTTAGGGTTAGGGTTAGGTTTAGGGTGAGGGTGAGGATAAGGTTTAGGATTAGGATTAGGGTTAGGGTTAGGCTTAGGGTGAGGGTGAGGGTTAGGGTTAGGGTTAGGGTGAGGGTTAGGGTGAGGGTTAGCCTTAGGTTGATGTTTATTCTGAGGATCAGGTTTAGGGTGAAGGTTTGGGTTTGGGTGAGAGTGAGGGTTAGGGTGTGGTTGAGGCTTAGGTTTAGGTTGAGGGTTAGGGTGTGGGTGAGGCTTAGGGTTATGGTGAGCGTTATGGCTGGGTGGGGATGAGGGTGAGGGTTAGTGTGAGGGTTAGGGTGAGGGATAAGGTCAGGGTTAGGGTGAGGGTTAGTGTTAGTGTGTGGGTTAGGATTAGGGTTAAGTTTAGGGTTAGGGTGAGGATAATGATTAGGGTGAGGTTTAGGGTGAGGGCTAGGTTGAGGGTGAGAATCAGGGTGAGTGTGAGGTCTAGGGTGAGGTTTAGGATTAGGGTTAGGGTTAATGTTAGGGTTAAGGTTGGGGTGAGGGTGAGGGTGAGTGTTAGGGTGAGGTTCAGTTTTAGGATGAGTTTTAGGGTAAAGGTGAGATTTAGCGTTAGTGTGAGTGTAAGGATTAGGGTGAGGTTGAGCATTAGGCTTATGGTGAGGGTGAGGTTTAGGGTTATTTTTAGGGTTAAGTTGAGGGCTAGGGTGAGGGTGAGAGTTACGGTTAGGGTTAGGGATATTGTTAGGGTGATGGTGAGAGTTAGGGTTAGGGTTAAGGTGAGGGTTAGGGTTAGTGAGATGGTTAGGGTTAGGGTTAGGGTGAAGGTTAGGGTGAGGGTTAGGGTTAGGGTGAGGGATAGGGTTAGGGTTAGGTTTAGGGTTTATGGTTAGCGTGAGTTTTTGGGTTAGACTTAGGGTGAAGATGAGGTTTATGGTGAGGATAAGTGTTAGGGTTTGGTTTAGGGTGAGGGTTAGGGTGAGCGTTAGGTTTAGGGTGAGGGTGAGTTTTAGGGTTAGGGTTAGGGTGAAGGTGAGGTTTAAGGTGAGGGTGAGGGTGAGTGTGAGCGTTAAGTTTAGGATTGGGGGGAGGGGAAGGGTGAGGTTTAGGTTTAGGTTTAGGGTTAGGGGTAGGTTTAGGCTGAGGGTGAGGGTGAGGGTGAGTGTTAGGGTGAGGGATAGGGTTAAGGTTAGGGTGAGGGATAGGGTTAGTGTGAGGGTTAGGATTAGGATTAAGATTAGGG
This sequence comes from Dipodomys merriami, assembly GCF_024711535.1. Lineage (NCBI taxonomy): Eukaryota > Metazoa > Chordata > Mammalia > Rodentia > Heteromyidae > Dipodomys > Dipodomys merriami. The sequence continues at coordinate 2,094,236 of NW_027202482.1, read as the reverse complement.
TTAGGGTGAAGATAAGGGTTAGGGTGAGGGTTAGGGTGAGGGTGAGGGTTAGGGTTAGATTTAGGGTTAGGGTAAGGCTTAGGTTGAGTGTAAGGGTGTGAGTGAGTGTTAGGGTTAGGGTAGGGTTAGGATTAGGGTTAGGGGGAGGGTGAGGGTAAGGGTTAGGGTGAGGGTTAGTGTGAGGGTGAGCATTAGGTTTAGGGTGAGGGTGAGGTTTAGGCTTAGGCATAGGTTTAGGGTGAGCATTAGGGTTAGGGTGAGGGTGAGGGTTAGGTTTAGGGTTAAGGAGACAGTTAGGGTGAGGGTGAGGTTTAGGGTTAGAGTTAGGTTCAGGGTTAGCGTAAGTGTGAGGGTTAGGCTGAGGGTGAGGGTAAGGTTTAAGGTGAGATTTAAGGTGAGGGTGAGGGTTAGGGTGAGGGTAAGGGTTATGGTTAGGGTGAGAGATAGCGTTAGGGTGAGGGTTTGTGTTAGGGTTAAGGTTAGGCTTAGGGTGAGGGTTAGGGTGAGGCTTAGGGTTAGGGTGAGGGTTAAAGTTAGGGTTAGGGTGAGGGTGAGCATAAGGGTGAGGGAGAGGGTGAGTGTCAGGTTGAGGATTAGGATTAGGTTTAGGGTGAGGATGAGGGTGATGTTTAGGTTTAGGATTAGTGTTAGGGTTTGGGTTATGCTGAGATTGAGGGTGAGGTTGAGGGTTAGGGTTAGGGTTTGGGCTAGGTTGAGGGTGAGGTTTAGGGTAAGGATTATGTTGAGGGATAATGTTAGTGTTAGGGTGAATGTTAGGGTTAGTGTGAGGGTTAGGAATAGGGTTGTTTAGGATTAGGGTGAGTGTAAGGGTTAGGGTGAGGGTTAGGGTGAGGGTAAGTGTTAGGCTTAGCGTTAGTTTTAGGGTAAGGGTTAGGTTGAAGGTAAGGGTGAGGGTGAGGATTAAGGTTAGGGGTAGGGTTAAGGTGACGGTTAGAGTTAGGGTTATGGTGAGGTTAGGGTTAGGGTGAGGGTTAAGGTTAGGGTTAGGGTTAGGGTTATAATTAGGGTTAGGGTGTGGGTTAAGGTGAAGGTGAGGGTTAGGGTTAGGGTTACGGTGAGTGTGAGGGTGAGGGTTAGGTTTAGGATTAGGGTTAGGGTTAGGTTTAGAGTGAGGGAAAGTGTTAGGGTGAGTGTGAAGTGAGGGTTAGAGTGAGGGTTAAGGTTAGGGTTAGGGTTAGTGTTAGGGTTAGGTTTAGGTTTAGGGTGAGGTTGAGGGTTAGGGTTAGGGTTAGGTTTAGGTTGATGATTAGGGTGAGTTTCAGGTTTAGGATGAGTGTGAGGGTAAGGGTTAGATTTAGGGTTAGGTTGAGGGTAAGGATTAGGGTGAGGATTAGGTTGAGGTTGAGCATTATGCTTAGGGTGAGGGTGAGGTTTAGGGTCAGTGTTAATGTTAGGCTGAGGGCTAGGTTGATGGTGAGGGTTAGGGTTAGGGATTGGGAGATGGTTAGGGTGAGGTTGAGGGTTAGGGTGAGTGTTAGTGTTAGGGTTAGGAAAGAGTTAAGTTGAGGGTGAGGGTTAGGGTTAGTTTAATGGTGAGGGTGATGTTTAGGGTTAAGGATTAGGGTTAGGTTTAGGGTGACAGCTAGGTTCAGGTTGAGGTATAGGGTGAGGGTGATGTTGAGGGTGTGGGTTTTCGTTAGGTAAGAGTTAGGGTTAGGATTAGGGTTAGGGTTAGGTTTAGGGTGAGGGTTAGGGCGAGAGTTAAGGTTAGGGTGAAGGTGAGGGTGAGGGATAGGGTGAGTGTTAGGTTGATGGTGAGGCGTAGGTTGAGGGGTAGTTTTAGGGTTAGGTTCAGCGTTAGGGTTAGGGTTCGGCTTCGGGTGAGGGTACGGGTTAGGGTGAGGGTTAGGGTGAGTGTTAGTGTTAGGGTTAGGAAAGAGTTAGGTGAGGGTGAGGGTTAGAGTTAGGGTTCTGGTGATGGTTAGGGTTAGGTTTTGGTTTAGAGTTAGGTTTAGGGTGAGAGTTAGTGTGAGGGTTAGGGTGAGGGTAAGTGTTAAGGTTTGGTTTAGGGTGAGGGTTAGGGTGAGCGTTACGTTTAGGGTGAGGGTGAGTTTTAGGGTTAGGGTTAGGGTGAGGGTGAAGGTTAGTGTGAGGGTGAGGGTTAGGGTAAGGTTAGGGTGAGGTTTAGGTTTAGGATTAGGGTTAGGGTTAGTGTTAGGCTGAGGGTGAGGGTGAGGGTGAGGGTTAGGGTGAGGGTTAGGTTTAGGCTAGGATTAGGGTGAGGGTTAGGGTGAGGGTGAGGGTTAGGGTTAGGGTTAGGGTGAGGGTGAGGGTGAGCATTAGGGTTAGGGTGAGGGTGAACTTTAGGTTTAGGCTAAGGGTTAGGGTGAGCATTACTGTTAGTGTGAGGGTGAGGTTTAGGCTTAGGATTAAGGAGACGGATAGGGTGAGGGTGAGGTTTACGGTTAGGTTCAGGGTTAGGGTAAGTGTGAGGGTTAGTGTGAGGGTGAGGGTAAGGTTTAGTGCGAGAGTTAAGTTTAGGGTGTGGGTTAGGGTGACGGTGAGGGTTATTTTTAGGGTGAGGGTTAGGGTTAGGTTGAGGGTTAGTGTGAGGATTAGGTTAGGGTTAGGGTTAGGTTTAGAATGAGGGTTAGGCTTAGGGTTAGGGTTAGGGTGAGGTTTAAGGTTAGGGTTAGGATTAGGGTTAGTGTTAGGATTAGACTGAGTGTGAGGGTGAGGGTGAAGGAGAGGGTGAGGGTTAGCGTTAGGGTTAGCGTTAGAGTTAGGGCTAGGGTGAGAGTGAGGGTTAGCATTAGGCTGAGTGTTAGGATTAGCGGTAGGATGAGGGTTAGGGTTAGGGTCATGTTTAGTATGAGGGTGCGTGTGAGGGTTAGGGTTCGGTTTTGGTTTCGGTTAGGGTGAGGTTTGGGGTGTGGGTGGGGGTGAGGGTATGGGTGAGGTTTAGGGTTTTGGTTAGGTAAAAGTTAAGGTTAGGATTAGGTTTAGTGTTAGGGTTATGGTGATGGTTATGTTTGGTGTTAGGGTTAGGCTTAGGGTTAGGGTTAGGTTTAGTGTGAGGGTTAGGGTGAGGATTAAGTTTAGGATGAGGGTGAGGTTAAGGGTTAGCATGAGGGTTAGGGTGAGGGTGAGAGTTAGGGTAACTGGTTTAGGGTTAGGCTTAGGATAAGGGTGAGAATTATGGTTAGGGTGAGGGTGAGGGTTTGGGTTAGGGCTAGGGTTAGGATTAGGGTTAGGTTTATGGTTTAGGGTTAGGGTTAGGGTTAGGTTTAAGATTAGGCTGAGGGTGAAGGTTAGGGTTAGGGTTAGGGTTAGGTTTAGGGTTATTGTTAGGGTTAGTGTTGGGGTTAGGGTTATTGTTAAGGTTACGGTTAGTGTTAGGGTGAGGGTGAAGATGAGGGTTAGCATTAGGGTTAGGGTTAGGATGAGGGTGAGGGTGAGGTTTAGTGTTAGCATTAGGGTTAGGGTTAGGATTAGACGGGGGTGAGGGTGAGGGTGAGTGTGAGGGTTTGGGTTAGGGTTAAGTTTAGGGTGAGGTTGAGGGTTAGGGTTATTGTTAGGGTTATGATGAGTGTTAGGGTGTGGGGAAGCTTCATGGTTAGGATTAGGGATAGGGTTAGTGTGAGGGTTAGGTTTAGGGCTAGGGTTAGTGTTAGGGTTAAGGTGAGGGGTTCGGTTAGGTTTAGGGTGAGGGTTAGGGTTAGTGTTAGGGTTATGGTGAGGGTGAGGGTGAGGGTCAGCGTTACTGTTAGGATTAGGGTTAGGCTTATGGTTAGGCTGAGGGTGAGGTTGAGGGTGATGGTGAGGGTAGGATTAGGGTTAGTGTTAGGGTGAGGGCTAGGCTGAGGGTGATGTTTAGGGTGAAGGTGAAGGTGAGGGTGTGAGTGAGGGTTAGGGTTAGGGTAACTTTTAAGGTTACAGTTAAGTTGAGTATTAGGGTGATGTGAGGATAGGGTGAAGGTAAGTTTTAAGGTGAGGGTAAGGGTTAGGATTAGTGTGAGGGTTAGGGTGAGGGTGAGGTTTAGGGTGAGCGTGAAGGTTAGGGTGAGGGTGACTGTTCGGGTGAGTGTGAGGGTTAGGGTGTGGGAGAAGGTAAGGGTTTGGATTAGGGATAAGGTGAGGGTGAGGTTTAGCGTTATTGTTAGTGTGAGGGTTAGGTTTAGTCTGAGGGTTAGGTTAGGGTTAGGGTTAGGTCTATTTTGAGTGTTAGGATGAGGGTTATGGTTAGGGTTAGGGTTAGGCTGAGGGTTAGGTTGAGGGTAAGTGTTAGGCTGAAGGTGTGGCAGAGGGTGAGGTTTAGGGTTAGGTTTAGGGTGAGGGTTAGGGTTAGTGTGAGTGTTAGGATGAGGGTGAATGTAAAGGTTAGGGTGAGGTTGAAGGTTAGGTTTACGGTTAGGGTTAGGTTGAGGATTAGGGTGAGGGTTAAGGTTAGGGGTAGGGGTAGGGTTAGGGTGAGGGTTAGGGTTAAGTTTAGGTTTAGGGTGAGGCTAAGGGTTAGGGGAAGGTTAGGTTGAGAGTGAGGGTTAGGGGTAGCGTGAGTGTTAGGGTGAGGGTTAGGGTGAGGGTGAGGTTTAGTTTTAGCCTAAGGGTTATGGTGAGCATTAGGGTTAGGGTGAGGGTGAGGGTTAGGGTTAGGGATAGGTTCAGTGTTAGGGTAAGTCTGAGGGTAAGGGTGAGGGTGAGGGTGAGGGTAAGGTTTAGGGTGAGAGTTAAGGTGAGGGTGAGGGTTAGGGTGAGGGTGAGGGTTATTTTTAGGGTGAGGGTTAGGGTTAGGGTGAGGGTTAGTGTGAGGGTTAGGGTAAGGGTTAGGGTTAGAGTGAGGTTTAGGGTGAGGTTTAGGGTTAGGGTAAGGGTTAGGGTTAGGGTTAGGATTAGGGTTAGGCTGAGGTTGAGGGTGAAGGTGAAAAGAGGGTGAGGGTTAGGGTTAGGAATAGAGTGTGGGCTAGGTTTAGAGTGAGGGTTAAGGTGAGGGTGAGGGTGAGGGAGAGTGTTTTATTTAGGAATGTGTTAGGCTTAGGATTAGGGTTAGGATTAGGGTGAAATCGAGGGTTTGAGGGAGGTTTTGAGTTAGGCTGAGGGTTAGGATTAGGGCTAGTATGAGGGTTAGGGTTAGGGTCATGTTTAGGGTGAGGGTGAGGGTGAGGGTTAGTGTGCGTTTGGGGGTGTGGGTGAGGGTGAGGGTGAGGGTGAGGTATAGGTTTTTGGTTAGGTAAGGGTTAAGGTTAGGGTTAGGTTTAGTGTTAGGGTTACGGTGAGGGTTATGTTGTGGGGTAGGGTTAGGCTTAGGGTTATGGTTAAGTTTAGTGTGAGGGTTAGGGTGAATGTTAAGGTTAGGATGAGGGTGAGGGTAAGGGTTAGGGTGAGGGTTAGGGTGAGGGTGAGGGTTAGGGTGACTGGTTAGGGTTAGGGATAGTGTTAGGGTTAAGGTTAGGGTAATGATTAGGCTGAACTTTATGGTTAGGCTGAGGGTGAGGTTTAGGGTTAGGGTTAGGGTTAGGGTTACATTTAAGATTAGGTTGAAGGTGAGGGTTAGGGTTAGGGTTAGGGTTAGCTTTAGGGTTAGGGTGATTATTAGGAATAGGGTTAGTGTTAGGTTGAGGGTGAGGGTGAGGGTTAGCGTTAGGGTTAGGTTTAGGTTTAGGGTGAGGGTGAGATTGAGGTTTAGGGTTGGCATTAGGGTTAGGGTTAGGATTAGACTGGGGGAGCGAGTGCGGGTGAAGGTGAGGGATTGTGTTAGCATTAAGGTTAGGGTTAGGAGGATTATTAGGGTGAGTGGTAGGGTCATGGTTAGAGTGAGGGTTTGGGTTAGTGTCAGGGTTAGGTTTAGGGTTAGGTTTAGTTTTAGGGTAAATGTGAGGGGTACAGTTAGGTTTAGGGTGAGGGTTATTGCTAGGGTTAGGGTTGGGGTTAGGCTGAGGGTGAAGTTGAGGGTGAGGGTGAGGGTAGGGATATGGTTAGTGTTAGGGTGAGGGCTAGGCTGAGGATTAGGTTTAGGGTGAATATGAAGGTGAGTGTTAGAGTGAGAATTAGGTTTAGGGTAAGTATTAAGGTTAGGGTTACTTTGAGGATTAAGGTGATGTGAGGATTAGGGTGAGGGTAAGTGTTAAGGTGAGTTTTAGGGTTAGGGTTAGAGTGAGACTTAGGTTGAGGGTGAGGTTTAGGGTGAGCGTGAAGTTTAGGGTGAGGAAGACTGTTCGGGTGAGGGTGAGGGTTAAGGTGTGGGAGAGGGTAAGGGTTATGATTAGCGATAAGGTGAGGGTGAGGTTTAGCATTAGGGTTAGGGTGAGGGTTAAGGTGAGGGTTAGGTTTAATCTGAGGATTGGGTTAGGGTTATGGTTAGGTATATTGTGAGTGTTAGGGTGAGGGTTATGGTTATGGTTAGGGTTAGGGTTAGTGTGAGTGTTAGGCTGAGGATGAGTGTAAGGGTTAGGGTGAGGGTTAGGGTGAGGTTGAGGATTATGGTTAGGGTTAGGGTTAGGTTGAGGATTAGGGTTAGGGTTAAGGGTAGGGTTGGGGTGAGGGTTAGGGTTAAAGTTAAGATTAGGGTGAGGTTAAGGGTTAGGGGGAAGGTTAGGTTGAGAGTGAGGGTTAGGGTTAGCGTGAGTGTTAGGGTGAGGGTTTGGATGAGGGTGAGGTTTACGGTGAGGTTTAGAGTGAGGGTGAGGTTTAGGGTTATGGTTATGGTTAGGGTTAGGGTTAGGGTGAGGGTCAGCTTTAGTGTAAGGGTTAGGGTTAGGTTTAGGTTTAGGATTAGGGTGAGGGTAAGGGTTAGCGTGAAGGTTAGTGTGAGAGTGAGGGTTAGATTTAGCGTAATTGTTAGGGTGAGGGTTTGGGTGAGGGTGAGGTTTAGGGTAAGGGTGAGGGTAAGGTTAAGGATGAGAGGAGAGTGAGGGTTTCCGTTAGGTAAGGGTTAGGGTTATGATTAGGGTCAGTGTGAAGATGAGGGTTAGGGTTAGGGTGAGTTTTAGGTTTAGGGTTATTGTTTGGGTTAGCGTTAGGGTTAGGGTTAGGGTGTGGGTGAGGGTGAGGGTCAGGGTTAGGGTTAGGGTTAGGGTTAGGTTAGGGCAGGGTGATTGTCTCCTTTAGGTAAGGGTTAGGGTTAGAGTTAGGGTGAGGGCTAGGCTTAGGTTTAGGGTTAGGATAATGTTAGGGTGAAGGAGATTGTTAGGGTGAGGTTGAGATTTCGGGTAAGGGTAAGGGTTAGGGTGTGTGTGAGGGTTAGGGTTAGGGTGAGGGATAGGTTGACGGTGAGGGTTAGGGTGAGGGTGAGGTTTAGGATGATGGTTAGGGTTAGGGTGAGGCTTAGGGTGTCTGTGGGGGTTAGGGTTAGGGTGAGGGTTAGGATGACGGTGAGGGTTAGAGTGAGGATAAGGGTTAGGGTGAAGGTTAGGGTGCGGGTGAGAGTTAGAGTTACCGTTAGATTTAGGGTGATGGTTAGGTTCAGGGTTAGGGATAGGGTTATCGATAGGTTGAGGTTGAGGGTTAGGGTTAGGGTTAGTGCGAGGGTTAGGGTTAGGGTGAGGTTTAGGGTTAGGGTGAGTGTGAGGGTAAGGTTTAGGATTATGGTTAGTGTTAGGTTTAGGGTGAGGGTGAGGGTGAGGGTTAGGGTTAGGGTGAGGGTTAGGGTTAGGGTTAGCGTTAGGTTGATATTTAGGGTGAGGGTCAGGTTTAGGGTTCGGGTTTGTGTTCGGGTGAGTGTGAGGGTTAGTGTTTGGGTGAGGCTCAGTTTTAGGTTGAGTGTTACGGTGTGGGTGAGGCTTAGGGTTATGGTGAGCCTTAGGGCTAGGGTGAGCTTGAGGATGAGGGTTAGTGTGAGGGTTAAGGTGAGGGAAAAGTTCAGGGTTAGGGTGAGGGCTAGTGTTAGTGTATGGGTTAGGATTAGGGTTAAGGTTAGGGTTAGGGTGAGGATAAAGATTAGGGTGAGGGTTAGGGTGAGGGCTAGGTTGAGGGTGAGGATCAGGGTGAGGGTGAGGGCTACGGTGAGGTTTAGGATTAGGGTTAGGGTTAATGTTAGGGTTAGGTTTAGGGTGAGGGCTTCCGGGAGGGTTAGGTTGAGGGTTAAGTTGAGGATTAGGGTTAAGGTTAGGCTTTCCATTAGGGTGAGGGTGACGGTGAGGGTTAGGGTGAGCGTGAGGGTTAGGGTTAGGGTGAGGGTTAGGGTGAGAGTGAGGTTGAGGGTGAGGTTGAGGGTTAGGTTTAGGATTAGGGTTAGGTTGAGGGTTATGGTTAGAGTTTGGGTTAGGGTGACGTTTAGGTTGAGGGTTAGGTTTAGGCTTAGGGTTATTGTGAGGGATAGTGAGGGTTAGGGTTAGTGTTAGGGTTAGGGTGAGGGTTTGGTTGAGGGTAAGTGGTAGGGTGAGGGATAGTGTGAGGTTGAGTCTTAGGGTTCGGTTTAGGGTTAGGGTGAGTTGTAGGGTGAGATTTAGGGTTAGGTTTAGGGTTAGGGTTATTGTGAGGTTTTTGCTGAGGTTGAGGGTTAGGATGAGGGTGCAGGATAGGGATAGGGTTGGGTGAGGGTTAGGGTTAGTGTGATGGTTAGGGTGAAGGTGAGGTTAAGGGTTAGGGTGAGGGAAATGGTGAGGTTGAGTGTTAGGGTTGGGGTAACGGGTAGGTTGAGGCTTAGACTGACAGATAGGGTTAGGGTTAAGGTTAGCGTTAGGGGGAGGGTTAGGTTTACTGGGAGGGTTAGGGTGAGGGTTAGGGTGATGTTTAGGGTGAGGGTTAGGTATAGGGTTAGGGTTAGGGTTAGAGTTAGTGTGAGGGGTACGGAGAGGGTTAGAGTTAGGGTGAGTGTTAGGGTGAGGCTTAGGTTTAGGGTTAAAGTTAGGGTGAGGTTTAGAATGCGGGTGAGAGTTAGAGTTAGGGTGAAGGTTAGCATTAGGTTGAGGGTTATGGTTATGGTTAGGGTTAGGGTTAGGTTGAGGGTGAGTGTTAGGGTTAGGGTTAGGGAGAGGGTTAGGTTTAGGTTTCGGTTAGGGTTAGGGTTAGGGTGAGGGTCAGAGTTAGAGTTCGGGTTAGGTTTTCCGTAAGGGTTATTGTTAGGGTTAGGGTTAGATTTAGGGTGAGGGTGAGGATTAGGGTTAGGTTTAGGTTTAGGGTGAGGGTGGGGTTGAGGGTGAGGGTAAGGGTTAGGGTTAGGTTGAGGGTTAGGCTTAGGGTTAGTGTTAAGAGGAGGGTTAGGCTGAGCAGTAGATTTAGCGTTAGCGTGAGGGTTAGGGTTAGGGTTAGGGTGAGGGTAAGGGTTAGGGTGAGGTTTACAGTGAGGGTTAGGTTTAGGTTTAGGGTTAGGGTGAGGGTGAGGGTGAGGGATAGGATTAGGATTAGGATGAGGGTTAGGATTTTTGTGAGGGTTATGGTTAGTGTGAGGCAAAGTGTTAGGTTGAGTTTTAGGTTGAGGGTTAGTGTGAGGGTGAGGGTTAGAGTTAGCCTTAGAGTGAGGGTTAGGGTTAGAGTTAGGGGGAGGGGGAGAGGGAGGGCTAGGGTTAGGATTAGTGTTAGGATTGGGGTTAGGCTGAGGGTGAGGATGAGTTTGAGGGTAAGGTTTAGAATTAGGTTTAGGCTTAGGGTGATGTTTACAGTGAGGCTTCGGGTTCGGGTCTGGGTTTGAGTTAGGGTGTGGGCGAGGGTTAGGGTTAGGGTGGGGTTAGGGTGCCGTTTAGGGTAAGGTTTAGGTTTAGTGTAGCTGTTACCATGAGGATTATGGTTAGGGTTAAGTTTAGGCTGAGGGTTAGGATTAGGGTTAGGTTTAGGGTTAGGGTTAGAGTCAGGATTAGGATTAGGGTTAGGGTTAGGGTTAGGGTTAAGTTGAGGTTAAGGGTTGGGGTGAGGTTTAGTGTGAGGTTTAGGGTTATTGATAGGGTTAGCTTGAGGGTTACGGTGAGGGTTAGGGTTAGGGTGAGTGTGAGGGTAAGGGTTACTGTTAGGGTGAGGGTTAGTGTATGGTTGAGGTTTATGGATATGGTTAGGGTTAGGGTGAGGGTGAAGGTTAGGATTAGGGTTAGGTTTAGTGTTAGGCTGAGGATGAGGGTGAGGTTTATGTTTAGGATTAGGGTTACGGTTAGGCTTAGGTTGAAGTTAAGGGTAAGGGTTAGGGGTAGGCTGAGGGTGAGGGTAAGGGTGAGGATGAGGGTTAGAGTTAGGGTTAGGGATAGGGTTAGGGTGAGGGTTAAGGTTAGGGTTAGTGTTAGGATGAGGTTTAGGCTGAGGTGTAGGGATAGGGTTAGGGTGAGGGTTAGGCTGAGCGGTAGGGATCAGGTTAGGGTGAGGTTAGAGTTAGTGTGAAGGTTAGGGTGAGGGTAAGGCTTAGCTTTAGAGTTAGGGATAGGGTACTGGTGAGTGTAAGGTTTAGGGTTAGGTTTAGGGTTAGGGTGAGGGTGAGGTTTAGGTTTAGGGTTAGAATTAGGATTAGTGTGAGGGTGAGTGTGAGGAGTAGGGTTAGGTTTAGGGTGAGGTATATGGTTTGTGTGAGGATTACAGTTAGGGTGAGGAAAAGTGTTAGTGTGATGTTAGGGTGAGAGTTAGGATGAGGGTGAGGGTTAGGTTAAGGTTTAGGGTTAGGGTTAGGGTTAGGCTTTGGGTGAGGGTGAGGGTGAGTGTTAGGGTGAGGGTTAAGGTTAGGGTTAGGCTGAGGGTTAGGGTTAGTGTGATGTTTATTGTGAGGGTGAGGGTGAGAATGAGTGTGAGGGTTCATGTGAGGGTGATAATTAGGCTGTGGGTGACGGTTAGGGTTAGGGTGATTGTTAGGGTGATTGTGAGTGTTAGGGTGAGGGCGGGTAGGGTTAGGTTTAGCATTATTGTGAGGGTTGGGTTAGAATTAGGGTTAGGGTGACGGTGATTGTTAGGGGTAGCATTAGGTTTAGGGTGAGTGTTAGGGCGAGGGTTAGGGTGAAGGTTAGATTTAGGGTGAGTGTGAGGGTTCGGGTCAGGGTTAGCATGAGGGTTAGGGATAGGGTTAGTGTTTGGGTGAGAGTTAGTGTTACGGTTAGAGTTAGGTTGAGGGTGAGGGTGAGGTTTAGAGTTAGGGGTAGGGTTAGATTTAGGGTGAGGGTGAGGGTGAAGTTTAGGGTTGGTATTAGAGTTAGAGTTAGGGTTATGCTCAGGGTGAGTGTCAGGGTGAGGGTTAGGGTTAGGGTGAGAGTTAGAATTAGGTTTCGGTTTTGGATAAGGTTTAGGGTGAGGATTAGGGTTATGTGAGGATTAGGATGAGGTTTAGGATGAGGGGTATGGTTAGGGTTAGGTTGAGGGTTATTGTTAGGGATAGGGTGAGGGTTAGGTTGCGGGTGAGGGTTAGGTTTAGGGTGAGGGTTAGGGTTAGGGTTAGGTTTAGGGTTAGTGTTAGGGAAAGGGTTAGAGTGAGTGTTAAGTTTAGGGTTAGGGTTAGGGTAAGGTTGAGGGTCAGGTTGAGTGGTAGGGTTAGGGTTACGGAGAGGTTTAGGTTTAGTGTAAGTGTTAGGATTATGGTTAAAGATAGGGTGAGGGTAAGGGTTAAGGTGAGGGTTAGGGTGAGAGTGAGGGTTAGGGTGCCGGTGAGGGTAATGTTTAGGGTTAGGGTTAGCGTTATCATGAGGCTTATTATTAGGGTTAGGCTTAGGCTTAGGGTTACGGTTAGGGTTAGGGTTAGGGAGAGGGTTAGAGTGAGTCTTAGCGTTAGGGTGAGGGTGAATGTGAGGGTGATCGGTAGGGTTAGGTTTAGGGTGAGGTTTAGGTTTAGTGTAAGTGTTAGGGTTAAGGTGAGGGTTAGGGCATGGGAGAGGTTTAAGTTTAGGGTTCCGGTGACGGTTAGTGTGAGGGTTACTGTTAGGGTGAGGGTTAGGGTAAGGGTGAGGGTGAGGGTTACGGTTAGGTTTCCGGTTAAGTTGAGGGTGAGGGTGACGGTTAGGGTTAGCATTAGGGTTAGGGTTACAGTTAGGCTGAGGTGAGGGGGAGGGGGAGGGGGAGGATGAGGTTTAGAGTTAGCGTTATGTTTAGGGTGAGGGCTAGGGTGGGGGTTTTGGTGATGGTGAGGGTTTCGGTTAGGTAAGATTTAGAGTGTAGATTAGGTTGAGGGTGAGGGTTAGGGTGCGGGTTAGGGTTAATGTGAGGTTTAGGGTTAGGGTTAGGCTGAGCGTAAGGGCTACGGTGAGGATTATGGTGACAGTAAGGTTTAGGGTTAGTGTGAGTGTTAGGGTGAATGTTAAGGTGAGGATTAGGATTAGGGTTAGGTTTAGGGTGAGGGTGAGGTTTAGGGTTTCGGTTAGGGTTTGGGTTAGGGTGAGGTTTAGAGTTAGGGTTTGGGTTAGGCTTAGTTTTAGGATGAGGGTTAGGCTGAGTGGTACAGTTAGGGTTAGGGTGAGGGTTAGGGTTAGTGTGAGGGTTAGTGTTAGGGTCAGGGTTAGGGTGAGAGTAAAGTTTAGAGTGAGGGTTAGGGTGAGGTTTAGATTTAGGGTTAGGGTTAGGGTGAGGGTGAGGGGTAGAGTTAGGATGAGGGTGGGGGTTAGGGTTAGGATTAGGTTTAGGATGAGGGTGAGGGTGAGGATTAGGGTTAGGGTTAGGGTGAGTGTTAGGGTTAGGGCTAGGGTTAGGGTGAGTTTTAGGCTGAGGGTTAGAGTTAGGGTTAGGGTGAGGGTTAGGGTTAGTGTGGGGGTTAAAATTAGGGTTAGGGTGAGGGTTAGGGTGAGGGTGAGGGTTAGGTTTAGGGTTAGGGTTACCGAGGGGGGTAAGGTTAAAGGATAGGGTTAGGGTTAGTGTTAGGATGAGGTTGAGGGTGTGGGTAGGTTTAGGATTAGGGTGAGGGTTAGGGATTGTCTCACACGGTTAGGGTGAGGCAAAGTGTTAGGTTGAGGTTTATGGTGAGGGATAGGGTTAGGGTGAGTGTTAGGTTTAGGATTAGGGTTAGAGTTAGGGTTAGGCTTAGTGTGAGTTTGAGGGTGAGGGTTAGGTTGAAGGTTAGGGTGAGGGTTGGTCAAGGGTTACGGTTAGGGTGAGGGTGAAGGTTAGCGTTAGGGTGAGGTTTACGATGAGGGCTAGGGTGAGGGTTAGGTTTAGGTTTAGGGTGAGGGTGAGGGTGAGGGTGAGAGTTGGGCTTAGGGTGAGGGTTGTGGTTAGGGTGAGGGTTAGGGTGAGTGTGAGTGTTAGAGTTAGGGTTAGAGTGAGCTTAGGGTGAGGATCACGTTTAGGGTTATGTTGAGGTTAGGGTGAGGGTTAGGGTGTGTGTGAGGGTTTAGGTTCGGTTTAGGGTTAGGGTGAGGGTTGGGGGAGGGTTAGGGTGAGAGTTAGGGTGAAGGTTAGGTTTAGGTTTAGGGTTAGGGTTAAAATGAAGGTTAGGGTGAGGGTTAGGTTTAGGGTTAGGGTGAGGCTTAGGTTGAGGTGAGGTTTACGGTAAGGGTTAGGGTGAGGGTGAGGGTAAGTTTTAGGCTGAGAGTTAGGGTGAGGTTGAGACTTAAGGTTAGCAGTAAGGTTAGGGTGAGGGTTCGGGTGAGTGTTCGGGTTATTGTTAGTTTTAAGGTGAGGGTGAGTGTGGGTTTAGGGTTAGGGTTAGTATGAGTGTTAGGGTGAGGGTAAAGGTGAGGGTTAGGATTTGGGTTAGGATTAGGGTGAGGGTGAGTTTAGCGTTAGGATTACGGTGAGGGTTAGAGTTAGGGTTAGGGTTAGGGTTCGGGTTAGGATGAGGGTGCGGGTGAGGGTGAAGGTGAGGGTTAGGGTGAGCATTAGGTTTAGGGTGAGTGTTAGGGTGAGGGTTAGGGTGAGGGTTAGGGTTAGGGTGAGGGTTAGGGTTAGGGTTTCATTTAGGGTTAGGGTTAGGGTGAGGGTTAGAGTTAGGGTTAGGTTTAGGGTTAAAGTTAAAGTGAGGGTGAGGATAAGGATTCGGGTTAGGTTGAGGGTTAGGGTAGAGTTTCTGTTAGGGTTAGGGTTAGGGTGAATTTTAGAGTTAGGATTAGGGTTAGGGTTAGGGTTAGGCTGAGAGTGAGGTTGAGGGTGAGGGTGAGGGTTAGGGTTAGGTTGAGAGTTAGGGTTAGGGTTTGTGTTATGGTTAGTCTGAAGTTTAGGGTTAGGTTTAGGTTTAGGGTGATGATTAGGGTTCCTGTTAGAGTTAGGGTGAGGGTGAGGTTGATGGTTAGGATTAGTATTAGGGTTAGATTTAGGTTTAGGCTGAGTGTGAGGGGGAATGGTAGGACTAGGGTAAGGGTTAGGTTTAGACTTAGGGTTAGGGTTAGCGTGAGGGCTGGGTGAGGGGGAGGTGTAGGGTGAGAGTGAAGTTTTCAGTTAGGTAAGGATTAGAATTAGGGTTAGCATGAGTGTTAGGGTGAGGGTTAAGGTGAGGGTTAGGGTTAGGCTTAGGGATAGAGTAAGGGTGAGTAGGGATAGAGTAGGGTTAATGTGAGGGTTAGGCTTAGGGTTTGGTTAAGTTTAGGGTTAGGGTGAGCTTTAGATTTAGGGTTAGGTTTAGGGTTAGCTTTAGGGTTATTGTTAGGGTTTGGTTTAGTGTTAGGGTGAGGGTGAGGGTGAGGATTAGTGTTAGGGTTAGGTTTAGGGTGAGGGTGAGTGTTAGGGTAAGGGTGAGGGTGAGGGTTAGGTTCAGTGTTAGTATGAGTGTTAGGCTGAGGGGTAGATTTAGGGTTCGGGTGAGGGTTAAGGTTAGTGTGAGGGTTAGCGTTAGGGTTAGGGTTAGGGTGATGGTTAGGTTGAGGGTGAGTTTTAGGGTTAGGGTTAGGGTTAGCGAAGGGGGTGAGGGTAAGGGTTATGGTAAGGGTTAGGGAGGGGTTAGGGTTAGTGTGATGTTAAGGGTGAGGGTGAGGGTTAGGGTGAGTGTGAGGGTTCGGGTGAGGGTGAGGGTTAATGTGTGGGTGAGGGTTAGGGTTAGGCTGAGGGTTAGGGTGACAGTGAGGTTTAGGGGGACAATGAGGGTTAGGGTTAGGGATAGAAATAGGTTGAGGGTTAGGGTTAGGTTAGGGTTAGCTTGAGGGTTAGGGTTAGGGTTAGGTTTAGTGTGAGGATTAGGGTTTGGTTTAGGGTTAGGGTGAGGGTAAGTTTTAGGTTTAGGGATAGGATTTTGGTTAGGGTTAGGGTGAGGTTTAGAGATAGGGTTAGGGTTAGGGTTAGAGTGACGGTTAGGGATAGGGTTAGGGTTAGGTTGAGGGTGAGGGTGAGGCTTAGGGTTTGGGTTAGGGTTAGAGTTAGGTTGGGGGTGAGGTTGAGAGTTAGGGTTAGGGTTAGGGTTAGAGTTCGGGTGAGGGTGAGCATGAGGGTTAGGGTTAGTATTAGGGAAAGGTTTATGGTTAGGCTGAGGGTGAGTGTGAGGGTGAGGGTTTGGGTTAGGGTGAGGTTTAGGGTTAGGTTTCGGGTTAGGTTAAGTGTGAAGATTAGGGTTAGGATAAGGATGAGGTTTAGGCTGAGGAGTAGTGTTAGGGCTTGGGCGAGGGTTAGGGTTCATGTGAGGGTTAAGCTTTGGGTTAGGGTGAGGGTAAGGGTTAGGTTGAGGGTTAGGGTGAGTGTGAGTGTTAGGGTTAGGATTATGGTTAGGGTGAGGCTTAGGGTTTAGGGTTAGGATTAAGGTTAGTGTTAGGGTGAGGGTTAGGGTGAGGGTGAGGGTTAGGGTTAGGTTTAGGGTGAGGGTTAGGGTTAGGTTTAGTGTTAAGGTGAGTGTTAGGGTTTGGTTTACGTTTAAGGATAGGGTTAGAGTTAGGGTTAGGGTGAGTGTTAGTGTTAGGATTAGGGTTAGTGTGAGGATGACGGTGAGGGTGAGGGATAGGTTTAGGGTCAGGGTGAGGTTTAGTTTTACTGTAAGTGTTAGGGTTAGGGTTAGGTTTAGGGTAATTATAACGTTTAAAATGATGTTTATGGTGAGAGTGAGGGTGAGGGTTAGCGTGAGTGTTAGGGTGAGGGTTAGTGTGAGAGTTAGGGTTACGGTTAGGTTTAGTGTTAGGGTTAGGATGAGGATGAGTGTTAAGGTTAGGGAAGGTTTAGGTTTAGAGTTATGGTGAGGACTAGGTTGAGGGTGAGGTTTAGGGAGCGGGTTAGGGTTAGGGTGAGGTTAAGGCTTATGGTTACAGTTTTGGTGATATTTAAGTTGAGGGTGAGGATAAGGGTGAGGATGAGAGTTTGCCTGAAGGTGAGGTTCAGTGTGTTGGTAAGGGTTAGTTTTATGGTGAGGGTAAGGGTGACTGGCTGAGATTGATGGTTAGGTTAGGTTTAGGTTTAGGGTGAGGGTTAAGGTGAGGGGTATGGTTAAGGTTAGGGTGAGGTTTAGGGTTAGTGTGAGGGTTAGGGTTAGGGTTAAGGTGAGGGTGAGGGTTAAGGTTAGGGTGAGCGTTAAGATGAGGGCTAGGGTGAGGGTTAAGGTTAGGTTTATGGTGAGGGTTAGGGTGATGGTGAGAGTTAGGTTTAGGGTGAGAGTTGGAGTTAGGGTGAGGGTTAGGGTGAGTGTGAGGGTTAGGGTTAGGGTTAGGGTGAGGGTAGGGTGAGGATTAGGGTTAGTGTTAGGGTGACGGTGAGGCTTAGAGTGAAATTTAGGTTTAGGGTTTGGGTTAAGGGTAAATTGAGGGTTAGGGTTAGGGTTAAGTTTAATATGAGGGTTAGGCTGAGTGTCAGGGTTAGGGTTCGTGTGAGGGTAAGGGTAAGGGTGAGTGTTAGGGTGAGAGAGGTGGTTAGGGTTAGGCTTAGGGTAAGGGTTAGTGTTAGAGTGAGGGTGACGGTTTAGGTGAGGGTGAGGTTTAGGGTTAGGGTTAGGGTGAAGTTTAGGATTAGGTTTAGGGTTAGGGTGAGGGTTAGTGTGAGCTGGAGGGTTCGAGTTAGGGTGAGGGTTAGGGTTAGTGTGAGGGTTAGGGTTAAGGTTAGGGTTAGGGTTAGTGTGAGGATAAAGGTTAGGTTGAGGGTTAGTTTGAGGTTTAGGGTTAGCGTTAGTGTTAAAGCGAGGGTTAGGGTGAGTTTTAGGGTTAGGGTGATTGTTAGGGTTAGGTTTAGGGTGAGGATTAGGGCTAGGGTGAGGATTAGGGTTAGGATTTGTGTTAGGGTGAGTTTTAGTGTTAGGTATAGGGTTAGTGTGAGGGTTAGGGTTTGGGTAAGAGTTAGGGTTAGAATGAGGATAAAGGTTACGGTGAGGTTTAGGGTGAAGCTTAGGGTTAGGGTTAGGGTTAAGGTTAGAGTTAGGGTGAGGGTTAGGGTGAGGGTGAGGTTGAGGGTGAGGGTGAGGGTGACGGTGACGGTGAGGTTTAGGTTCAGGGTGAATGTGAGCGTTAGGGTTAGGATAAGGTTTAGGTTAAGTGTTAGGCTGAAGTTGATGGTGAGGGTGAGGGTTTGGGTTAGGATTAGGGTGAGGATTAGGGTTCCTTTGAGTGTAAGGGTGAAGGTGAGTTTGAGGGTTAGGATTAGGGTGAGGGTGACGGTGAGGGTGAGGGTTAGGGTTAGGATTATTGTTATGGTTAGTGTTAGGTTTAGGGTGATGGTGAGGGTGAGGGTTGGGGTTACAGTTAGCTTTAGGGTGAGGGTTAGGGTTAAGGTTAGGGTAAGGATTAGGTTTAGGGTGAGTGTTAGATTTAGGGTTAGGTTGAGGTTTAGGGTTAGGGTTAGGGTTAGGGTTAGGCTGAGGTTTAGGGTGAGGGGTGGGTTTAGGGTTAGGGTAAGGGTTAGGGTTAGGGTGAGGGTTAGGGTTAGGTTGAGGGTGAGGGTGAGGGTGAGGGTGAGGGTTATTGTTAGGGTTAGGCTGAGGGTTAGTGTTAGGGTTACGATTAGTGTTAGGGGTAGGTTTAGGGTGAGGGGTAGTTTTAGGGTTAGGGTGAGGGTTAGTGTTAGTGTGAGGGTTAGGGTTAGGGTTAGACTTAGGGTTAGTTTATGGTTACAGGTTAGGGTGAGGATTAGCATGAGGGTGAGTGTTAAGGTTATAGTTAGGATTAGGGTGAGGGTGAGGGTGAGAATTAGGTTTAGGGTGAGGGTTAGGGTGAGGGTTAAGGTTAGGATACTGTTTAGAGTGAGGGTTAGGGTTAGGGTGAGGGTGATGTTTAGGGTTAGATTTAGGGTTTAGGCTTAGGGTTAGGGTTAGGGTGAGGGTGAGGGTTAGATTTAGGGTTAGGGTGAGGGTGAGGTTGAATTTTAGAGTTAGGGTTAGGGTGAGGGTTAGGGTTAGGTTGAGGGCTAGTGTGAGGGTGAGACTGAGGGTGAGGGTGAGGGTTTTGGTTAGGTAAGGGTTAGGGTTAGGGTTAGGGTGAGGATTAGGTTGTGGGTGAATATTAGGTTGAGGGGTACGGTTAGGCTGAGTGTTATGGTAGGGTTTAGGGTGAGGGTTAGTGTGAGGGTGATGTTTAGGGTGAGAGTGAGGGTTAAGGTTCGGGTTCGGGTTAGGGTGTGAGTGAGGTTTAGGATTCGGCTGAGTGTTAGGGTGACGATGAGGTTTACGGTGAGGGTGAGGGTTAGGTTTTGGTTAGTGTTAGGGTGAGGGTGAGGGTGAGAGATGTGTTTAGGGTTAGGGTCAGGATTAGGGTGAGGGTTAGGTTTAGGGTGATATTTAGTGTGAGGGTAAATGTTAGGGTGAGGGTGATGGTTAGGGTTAGGTTTAGGGTTAAGTTTAGGGTGAGGGTTAGGTATAGGATTAGGGTTAGATTTAGGGTTAGGGTGAGTGTAAGGGTTCGGTTGAGGATTCGGGTGACCTTCAGTGTTAGGGTTTGCGTTAGGATGCATATTAGGGTTAGGGTTAACGTCAGGTTTTGTTGAGTTTAAGGGTTAGGGTGAGGTTTAGGGTGAGGGTGGGGGTTAGGGTTAGGGTTAGGGTGAGGGTTAATGTGAGGGTTTGGGTTAGCGTTAGGGTTAGGGGCAGGGTTAGGGTTAGGCTGAGGGGGAGGGAGAGAGTGTGGGTGAGGTTTAGGGTTAGGGTTAATGTTAGTGTTAGTGTCAAGGCTAGGTTGAGCGTGAAGTTTTGGGTGAGGGTGAGGGTGAGGGCAAGGATTTCTGTTAGGTATGTGTTAGGGTGAGGATTAGGATGCAGGTGAGGGTTTGTGTGAGGGTTAGTGTTAGGGTGAGGGTTAGGTTTAGAGTAAAGTTTAGAGTATAGGTGAGGGTTAGGAAGAGAGTTAAGGTTCGGGTGATCTAGAGCGATTGGGTGTGGGTGAGGTTTAGGGTAAGAATGAGGATTAGGGTGACGGTGAGGGATACCTTGACAATGAGGGTTACGATTAGGGTTATGGTTAGGTTGAGGGTAAGGATTAGAGTGAGGGTTAAGGTGAGGGTAAGGGTTAGGGTGAGTATTTAGGTTAGGGTGAGTTTTAGGGTTAGGGTTAGGGTCAGGGTTAGGGTGAGGGTAAGTTTTAGGGTTAGGGTTACTGTGAGGGTGAGGGTGAGGGTGAGGGATAGGGTTAGGGTTAGGGTCAGGGTTAGGGTGAGAGGGAGTGTGAGGGTGAGTGTTTCGGTTAGGTAAGGGTTACGGTTAGGCTTAGAGTGAGGATTAGGGTGAGGGTTAGGGTTAGAGTGAGGATGAGGGTTAGGGTTAGGTCGAGGATGATGGTTAGGGTTAGGTTGAGGGTGAGGGTGAGGGTTAGGGTGAGGGTGAGGGATAGGCTTAGGGTTAGGTTTATTTTGAGGTTAAAGGTTCCGGTTCGGTTTAGGGTGAGGATGAGGATAAGTGTTATGGTTAGGGTTAGGGTGAGGGTTAGGGTGAGGGTTAGGGTTGGGATGAGGGTTATAGTTAGGGTTAGGGTGAGGGTTAGGGTGAGAGTACTGCTTAGGGTGAGGGTGAGTTTAAGGGTGAGGGTGAGGTTGAGGGTGAGTGTTAAGGTGACGATGAGGGTGACGGTGACGGTGAGGGTTAGGTTTAGGGTTAGGATTAGGGTTATGGTTAAGGTTAGGGTCAGGTTGAGGTTTAGTGTGAGGGTGAAGGTGAGGGTTAGGTTTAGAATTAGGCTTAGGTGTTTGGTAAGGCTTAGAGTGAGTGTGAGTGTGAGGGTCAGAGTTAAGTTTAGGGTGAGCATTAGGGTTAGCGTTAGGCTTAGGTTGAGAGTGAGGTTTAGGCTGAGGGTGAGGGTGAGGGTTAAGTTTAGGGTAAGGTTTAGGGTTATGGTTAGGGTTAGGGTGAGGGTGAGGGTGAGGGTGAATATGAGGTTGATGGTGAGGGTGAGGGTTAGGGTTTGTGTGAGGGATAGGGTTAGTGTTAGGGTTAAGGTTAAGGTGAGGGTTGGGCTTAGGGTTAGGGTTAGGAGGAGGGTTAGGCTGAGGGATAGTGTTAGGGTTAGGGTTAGGGTAAGGGTTAGGGTGAGGTTGAGGGTTAGGTTTAGGATTAGGTTTAGGGTTAGGGTGAGGGTTAGGGATAGGTTTAGGTTTAGGGTGATGTTTTTGTTTAGGGTTAGGTTTAGAGGTAGGGTGAGGGTGAGAGTGAGGGTGAGGGTTTGTATTAGCGTTAGAGTTTGGATTAGGGTTTGTTTTGGGTTAGGCTGAGGGTGAGGTTGAGGGTGAGAGTGAGGGTTAGGGTTAGGGTGAGGGTTAGGTTTAGGGTTAGGGTTAGGGTGAGGGTGACGTTTAGGATTAGGTTTAGGGTTAGGGTGAGAGTTAGTGTGAGGGTTAGGGTTAGGGTTAGGGTAAGTATTAGGGTTAGGGTGAAGATTAGGGTTAGGGTTAGGGTTTGGGTGATGGTGAGGGTGAGGGTTAGGTTTAGGGTTAGGGTTAGTGTGAGGATAAGGTTTAGGGTGAGGGTGTGGGTTACGGTTAGCGTTAGGTTCACGGTGAGTTTTAATGTTAGGTTTAGGTTTAAGGTGAGGGTTAGGGTGAGGGTTAGAATTATGGTTAGGTTAAGGGTTAGGGTTTGGTTGAGAGTTAGGGTTAAGTTTAGGGTTAGGGTGAGGGTGAGGGTTAGGGTAAGGGTTAGGGTTAGGTTGATATTTTGGTTTTGGGTTAGGGTTAGGGTAAGGCTAAGAGTTACGGTGAGGGTTAGTGTGAGGTTTAGGTTGAGTGTGAGGGCTATGGTGATGGTGAGGGTTAGGGTGAGTGTGAGGGAGAGGGTGAGTGTTTCCCTTAGGTAACGGTTAGGTTTACGGTTACGGTGAGGATTAGGGTTAGGGTGAGGGTTATGTTGAGGGTTAGGTTTAGGGTGAGGGTTAGGGTGAGGCTGAGGGTTAGGGTGAGGTTGAGGGTTCAGGTGAGGGTGAGGGTTCCAGGGAGGTTGAGGGTTAGGGTGTGGGTTATGTTTAAATTTAGGGTGAGGGTTAGAGTGACGATGAGGGTTAGGTTGAGGGTGAGGGTTCAGGTGAGGATGAGGGTTTTGGTGAGTTAGAGGGTTAGGTTTTGAGTTATCGTTAGGTTTAGGGTGTGGGTTAGGCTGATGGTGAGTGTGAGGGTGAGGGTTAGGGTTAGGTTTAGGGTTAGGGTTAGGGTGAGGTTAAGGGTTAGGTTTAGGGTTAGGGTGAGGGTTAGGGTAAGGTGTAGGTATAGGGTTAGGGAGAGGGTTAGGTTTAGTGTGAGGGTTAGGGTTAGGTTTACAGTAAGGGTTAGTCTGAAGATAAAGTTTAGGGTGAGGGTTAGAGTTAGGCTTAGGGTAAAGTTTAGGGTTAGGTTGAGG
Organism: Dipodomys merriami; assembly: GCF_024711535.1. Lineage (NCBI taxonomy): Eukaryota > Metazoa > Chordata > Mammalia > Rodentia > Heteromyidae > Dipodomys > Dipodomys merriami. The sequence goes on along the minus strand of NW_027202482.1, from coordinate 2,072,746 downwards.
GTTAGGTTTAGGGTGATGTTTATACTGAGGTTGAATATTAGGGTTAGGGTGAGGTTGAGGGTGAGGGTTAGGGTGAGGGTGAGGCTGATGGTGAGGTTTAGGTTTATGTTTAGGGTGAGGATGATTGTTACGGTTAGGAATAGGGTTAGGTTTAGGGTTAGGCTGAGGGTGAGGGTGAGGGTGTGGGTTCGGGTTGAGGTTAGTGTGAGGGTTCGGGTTAGTTTGAAGGTTAGGCTTAAGGTGAGTTTGACGGTGAGGGTGACGGTGAGGGTGACGGTGAGGGTGAGGGTTAGGGTTAGGATTAGGGTTAGCGTAGGGTGAGGGTTAGGGTTAGGGTTAGGGTTAGGGTGAGGGTGAGGGTTAGGGTTAGGGTTAAGGTTAGGTTTAGGGTAAGGTTTAGTGTTAGGGTGTGGGTTAGGCTTAGGGTTAGGGTGAGGGTTAGGGTTAGGTTGTGGTTAGAGTGAGGGTTAGGGTTTGGTATAGGGTGAGGGATAAAGTTTGTGTTAGGGTGAGGATTAGGGTTAGGGTTAGGTTTAGGGTTATGGTTAGGGTTAGGGTGAGGTTGAGGTTTAGGGTGAGGGCTAGGGTTAGAATTAGGGTAAGGTTTAGAGTTAGGGTGAGGGTTTGGTTCAGAGTTAGCTTTAGGTTGAAGGTGAGGGTTAGCGTTAGGGTTACGTTTAGGGAGAGAGTTAGTGTGAGGGTTATGGTTAGGGTTAGTCTAAGGGTTTGGGTTAGGGTGAGGGTTAGGTTAAAGTTAGGTTTAGGGCGAGGTTGAGGTTGAGAGTTAGGGTTAGTGTTAGTGTGAGGATAAGTTAAAGGTGCGGGTTAGTGTGAGGGTTAGGGTTAGGGTTAGGGTAAGTCTTAAGGTTAGAGTGAGGATTAAGATTAGTGTTAGGGTTAGAGTGAGGGTGAGGTTGAGGTTTAGGGTTAGGTTTAGTGTTAGGGTTAGGTTTAGGGTTAGGGTTAGTGTAAGGGTTAGGTTTCTGTTGAGGGTTAGATTGAGGGTGATGTTTAGGTTAACAGTGAGAGTTAGGGTGAGGGTGAGTTTGAGTGTGAGTTTTAGAGTGAGGGTGAGTTTGATGGTGAGAGTGACGGTGAATGTTGAGGTTAGGTTTAGGGTTAGGGTGAGGGTGAGGTTAAGGGTTAGGGTTAGCGTTATTGTGAGGGTGAGAGTTTGTGTTAGGTTTAGGGTTAGGGTGAGTTTTAGGTTTCGGTTGAGGGCTACAGTGAGTGTGAGTGTGAGTGTGAGGGTGAGGTTTTCGGTTAGGTAAGGGTTTGGGTTAGGGTTAGTTTTAGGGTTAGGTTTAGGGTTAGAATGAGGGTGAGGGTTTGGGTTAGGGTGATGCTTAGTGTAGGCCTGAGGGTCAGGGTGAGGGTGAGGGTTAAGTTGAGGGTTCGTGTTCGGGTGAGGTAGAGGGTAATGTTTTGGGTTAGGGTTAGGTTTAGGGTGTGGGTTAGGCTGATGGTGAGGGTGAGGTTGAGGGTTAGGGTTAGGTTGAAGGTTAGGGTTAGGGTTAGGGTTAAGGTGAGCCTGATGTTTAGGGTGAGGGTGAGGGTTAGCGTGAGGGTTAGGGTTCAGATTAGGGTTCAAGGTTTGGCAGAGGGTTAGGCTTAGGGTGAAGTTTAGGGTAAGGGGTAGGGTTAGGGTTAGGTTTAGGTTTAGGGTGAGGGTGAGGGTGATGGTGACGGTTATTGTTAGGGTTAGGGGGACTGTGAGGGTGAGGGTTAGCTTTAGGATTAGGGTTTGGTTAAGGGTTAGGCTGAGTGTGAGGGTGAGGGCTAGGGTTAGAGTTAGGGTGAGGCTTAGGGCTACTTTGAGGGGTAGGGTGAAGGTGAAGTTGAGGGTCAGGGTTAGGGTAACGGTGACAGTGGGTGTGAGGCTTAGGGTTATGATTAGGGTTAGGATGAGTTTTAGGTTTAGGGTTAGGGTTAGGGTGAGGATTAGGGTTAGGATTAGGTTTAGGGTTAGGGTTATTTTTAGAGTTAGGGTTAGGGTAAGGATAAAAGTGAGGTTTAGGAATAGGGTTAGGGTGAGGTTTAGGTTTAAGGTAAGGGCTATGGTGAGGGTGAGGTTTAGGGTGAGGGTGAGGGTGAGGGTGAGGTTAAGAGTTACAATTTTGGTTAGGGTTATTGTAAGGCTGAGTGTGACGGTGGGGGTGAGAGTGAAGGTTAGGGTTAGGATTAGGGTGAAGTTTAGGTTTAGGGGAAGATTTAGGATTAGGGTTAGGGTTAGTGTTAGGCTGAAGGTGACGGTGACGATGAGGGTGAAGATTAGGGTTAGGTTTAGGGTTAGGGTTAAGGTGAGGGCTAGGGTGAGTGTGAGGGTTATGGTGCGAATGAGGGTGAAGGTGAGGTTTTTGGTTAGGTAAGATTTAGGGTTATTGTTAGGGTGAGGATTAGGTTGAATGTGAGGTTTAGTGTGAGGGTTAGTGTTAGGGTGAGGGTTAGGGTTGGAGTTAGGGTGAGGGTTAGGTTTAGGGTTAGGTTTAGGGTGAGGTTGAGGGTTAGGGTGAGAGGTAGGGTTAAGGTTAGTGTGAGGGTTAGGGTTAGTGTTAGGGTTAGGGTTAGGGTTATGGTTATGGTCATGTTGAGGGTAAGCGTTAGGTTGAGGCTTATGGTGAGGGTGAGGGTTAGGGATAGCGTTAGGGTTAGGGTGAGGATTAATGTGAGGGTTAGGTGCCCGGTTAAGTTTAGGGTGAGGATTAGGGTGAGTGTGAGGGTTCGACTAAGGTTTAGGGTTAGGTATGGGTGAGGGTTAGGTTTGGCGTTAGGGTGAGGGTTTGGGCTAGAGAATTAGGGTTAGGATTGTTGGTAGGGTGAGTTTTAGGGTTAGGCTTAGTGTTAGTTTGAGGGTTAGGGTTAGGGTTAGAATTAGGGTTAGTGTTAGGTTTAGGGTGAGGTTGAGAGTGAGGGTGAGGTTATGTTTAGGGTTATGCTGAGGTTTAGGGTTAGTGTGAAGGTTAGGGTTACCGTTAGGTTTAAGGTGAGGGTTAGGGTGAGGGTTAGGTTTAGGGTCAGGTTTAGGGTTATGGTGAGGCTGAGGGTTAGGGTTAGAGTTAGTGTGAGAATGAGGGTTAAGGTTAGGGTTAGGGTTAGTGTTAGGGTGAGGATGAGGTTGAGATTTAGCCTGAGGGTGAAGGTGAGGGTGAGGCTTAGGGTTAGAGTTAGGGTTAGGGTTATGGTGAGGGTAAGGGTTAGGTTGAGGTTTAATGTGAGGGTTAGGGTGAAGGTGAGATGTAGGGTTAGAATTAGAGTTAGGGTGAGGGTGAGGGTTAATATGAGGGTTAGGTTGAGGGTTAGGGATAGGGTTAGGGTGAGGTTGAGGGTGAGGGTGAGGGTGAGGGTTAGTGTTAGGATTAGTTTTAGGGTTAGGGAGAGGGTTAAGCTAGGCTGAGTGTTTGGGTTAGGGTGATGTATATTGTGAGGCTGAGGGTTAGGGTGAGGGTGAGTGTTAGGGTGAGGGTTCGGGTTCGGGTGAGTGTGAGGGTTAGGGTGTGGTTGAGGGTTAGGTTTAGGATGAGGGTTAGGATTACGGTGAGTGTTAGGGTGAGGGTGAGGTTTAAATTTAGCGTTAGGTTTATGGTGAGGTTTAGGGTTAGGGTTAGGGTTGGTGTGAGGGTGAGGGTGTGGGTTAGGTTTAGGTTTATTGTTAGGGTGAGGATGAAGGTGAGAGTTAGGCTGAGGTTGAGGGTAATGGTGAGTTTTAGGGTTAGGTTTAGGCTTAGGGTGAGGGTGAGGGCTAGGGTTAGCGTTAGGATTAGGTTTAGGGTTAGGGTGAGAGTGGGGTTGAGTGTTAGGGTTAGGATTAGGGTTAAGGTTAGGGTAAGGCTGAGGGTGAAGGGGAGGTTGAAGGTTATGGTTATGGTTATGGTTATGGTTAGGGTTAGGGTTAGAGTGAGGTTTTGACTGATGGTTATGGTTAGGTTTATTGTGAGCGCTAGGGTTAGGGGTAGGATTATGTTTAGGGTGAGTGTTAGGTTTAGGTTTAGGGTTATAATAAGGTTTAGGCAGAGGGTTAGAGTTAGGATTAGTGTGAGGTTTAGGTTTAGGGTTAGAGTAAGTGTTACGTTGAGGGTAAAGGTTAGGGTGAGGATTGGGGTGAGGGTGAGGCTAAGGGTTAGATAGAGGGTTAGGGTGAAAGTTAGGTTTATGGTTAGATTTCGGGTGAGTGTTAGGGTGTGGGTAAGTATTAGTGTGAGGGCTAGGGTGATGGTGTGTGTTAGGGTTCAGGTTAGGGTAAGGGTAAGGTTGAGGGTTAGGTTGAGAGTGAGGGATAGGGTGAGGGTTTGGTTTAAGGATAAGGATAGGATGGAAATTTGGGTTAGGTTTTGGTTTAGGATGACAGTTAGGCTGAGGGGTAGGGTTAGGCTAAGGGTGAGGTTTAGGTTTAGTGTGAGGGTTTGGGTTAGGGTTAGGGTGACAAGTGTTAGGGTGAGGGTTAGGGTGAGTGTGATGTTTAGGGTTAGAATTAGGTTTAGGGTTAGGGTTAGGATGAGTCTTAGGGTTAGGTTTATGGTTAGGGTTAGGGTGAGGGCGAGGGTTAGGGTTAGGGTTAGAGTGAGGGTTAGTGTTAGGGTGAATGCTAGGGTGAGGGTGAGGTTTAGCGTGAGGGTAATGGTGAGGGTGAAGTTTTTGGTTAGGTAAGGATTAGGGCTAGGTTTAGGGTGACTATTAGGGTTAGGGTTAGGGTTAGGGTTATGTTGAGGTTGAGTGGGAGGGGAGAGTTAGTGTTAGGATGAGGGTTAGGGTGAGGGTGATGGTTAGTGTTAGGGTTAATGTGGGGGTTAGGATTACGGTGAGGGTTAGGGTTAGGGTGAGGGTTAGAATTAGGGTAAGGGTTAGGGTGAGTGCTAGTGTGAAGGTGAGGTTTAAGGTGAGGGTAATGGTAAGTGTGAAGTTTTTGGTTAAGTAAGGGTTAGGGCTAGGTTTAGGGTGAATATTAGGGTTAGGGTTAGGGTTAGGGTTATGTTGAGGGTGAGGGAGAGGGTGGAGGTTAGTGTTAGGATTAGGGTCAGGGTGAGGGTGAGGGTGAGGGTGAGGCTGAGTGTTAGTGTTAGGGTTAATATGAGGGTTAGGATTACGGTGAGGGTTAGGGTTAGGGTGAGGGTTAGAATTAGGGTAAGGGTTAGGGTGAGGGTTAGGGTAACGGTGATGTTTAGTGTGAGGGTTAGTGTAAGCATGAGTGTTCAGGTCAGAGTTAGGGTTAGGGTTAGTGTTAAGGTTAGTGTTAGGGTGAGGTTTACGGTGACGGTGAGGGTTAGGGTTAGGGTTCGCGTTAGGGTGATGTTTAGGGTGAGCCTTAGTGTTAGGGTGAGTGTTAGGATGAGGGTTAGGGTGAGGGTGAGGGTGCTGGTGAGGGTGAGGGTTATGGTTATGTTTAGTGTGAGGGTAAGTGTTACATTGAGGTTTAGGTTTAAGATGATTGTTAGGGTTATGCTTCGGATCAGGGTTAGTTTTGGGGTGAGGGTTAGGCTGAGTGGTAAGGTTAGGGTTAGGGTTAGGGTTATGATGAGGGTAAGGGTTAGGGTCAGGTTTAGGGTTAAGCTGAGGGTTAATGTTAGTGTTAGATTTAGGATTAGGTTTAGGTGAGGGTGAGAGTGAGGGATAGGGTTAGGGTTAGTGTGAGAGTTAGAGTTATTGTGAGAGTTAGATTTAGGGTGATGCTTAGGTTTAGGGTAAGGGTTAGGGTGAGGGTTAGGTTTAGGATTAGGGTTAGGGTGAAGGTAAGGGTGAGGGTTAGGATTAGGGTGAGGGTTAGGGTTAGGTTAGTTTTAGGGTGAAGTTCGGGGTGAGGGTTAGGGTTAGGTAGAGGGTTAGGATTAGGCTGAGGGGTAGGTTTAGGGTTATGTTTTTATGAGGGTGAGGGTTAGGTTGAGGGGGAGTCTTAGGGTGAGGGTGAATGTTCGGGTGAGGGTGAGGGTTAGGGTATGATTGAGGGTTACGGTTAGGGTGAGGGTTAGAGTGATGGTGAGTGTTAGGGTGAGGGTGAAGGTTAGGTATAGGGTTAGGTTTAGGATGAGGGTTAGGGTTGGTGTTAGGGTGAGAGTTAAGTTGAGTTGTAGGGATAGGGTTAGGGTTAGGGTGAAGTGAGAGTTAGGGTTAGGTTTAGCGTTAGGGATAGGGTGACTGTTAGGGTGATTGTTAGGGTTAGGGAGATGGGGAAGTTTAGTGTGATGATAAGGGATATGATTAGCGTTAGGTATAGGGTTAGGTTTAGGTTTAGGGTGAGGGCTAGGGTAAGGTTGAGGGTGAAAGTTTCGGTTAGGTGAGGGTTAGGGTAATTTTTAGGGTGAGAATTATGTTGCGATTAATGGTTAGTGTGAGTGTTAGGGTTAGGTTGAGGGATAGGTTGAGGGTGAGGTTTAGGGTTATCATTACTTTTAGGGTGTGGGTTAGGGTGAGGGTTAGGGTTAAGGTTAGGTTTAGGGTTAGGGTGAGGGGGAGGATTAGGTAGAGTGTGAGGGTGAGGATTAGATTGATGGTGATGGTTACTGTTAGGGTTAGGGTGAGGGTGAGGGTTATGGTTAGGGTTAGGATGAGTGTAAGGTTTAGGGTGAGGGTTAGCGTTAGGGTGAGTTTAAGATTAGGCTTAGGTTTAGGTGAGGGTGAGGGTTAAGGTTAGGGTTAGGGTGAGGGTGAGTGTTAGGGTTATTTTTAGGATTAGGGATAGGGTTAGGATTAGGCTGAGTTTGAGGGTTTGGATGAGGGTGAGGTTTAGGTTTAGGTTTAGGGGTGAGGGTTAGAGTTAGGTGTAGGGTGGGGGGTAGGGTTGGTGTGAGGTGTAGGGTGAGGGTGAGTTTGATGGTGAAGGTTAGGGTGAGGGTGAGGAAGAGGGTAAGGGTTAGCGTTAGGATAAGTGTTAGAGGGAGTTTGAGGTTTAGGGTTACTGTTATTGTTGGGATTAGGGTTAAGATGAGGGCTAGGATGAAGGTAAGGGTTAGGATTCGGTTTAGGATGAGAGTTACGGTTTTGGGTGAGGGTTATTGTTAGGTTAGGGTGAGGATTAGGGTTAGGATGATGTTTAGGTTGAGGGTGAGAGGTAGGGTTTGGGTGAGTGTGAGGGTTAGGTTTATGATTAGGGTTAGGTTTAGGGTTAGAAATAAGGGGAGGGTTAGCTTTAGTGTGAGGGTTAGGGTTAGGGTTAAGTTGAGGGTAAGTGTTAGGTTGAGGGTTAAGGTGAGAGTGAGGGTTAGGATTAGTGTGAGTGTTAGTGTGAGGGTTAGGGTGAGGTTTAGGGTTAGAGGTAGGTTTAGAGTGAGGGTGAGGGTAAGGGTTTGTGTTAGTGTGAGGGTTAGGGTTACAATGAGGGTTAGGGTGAGGGTTAGGTTTAGGGTGAGGGTGAGGGTTAGTGATAGGATTAGTGTCAGGGTTAGGGTGAGGGTGAGGGTGAGGATGGGGGTTAGGGTTAGGGTAAGTGTGAGGGCTAGGTTTAGGGTGAGGGTTAGGGTTAGGGTAAGGGGTAGGGGGAGGATTAGGTTTAGGGTTAGGTTTAGGGTGTGGGTCAGGGTGAGAGTAGGGTTAGGTTGAGTGTTAGAGTTAGGGTCAGGGTTATTGTTAGCGTTAAGTTGAGGGTTAGGGTTAGGGTGATGTTTATTGTGGGGGTAAGGTTTAGGGTTAGGGTGATTGTTCAGGTGTGGGTGAGGGTTAGGATGAGGGTGAGGGTTATGGTTAGAGTTAGGGTTAGGGTGAGGGGTATTGTGAGCATTAGGGTTAGGATTAGGGTTAGGGTTAGGTTTAGGGTTAGGATAAGTATTAGGGTGAGGGTGATGGCGAGAGTGATGGTTAGGGTGTGGGTGAAGGTTAGGGTTAGTGTGCGAGTTAGGTTTAGGGTTAGTGTTAGGGTTAGTGTGTGGATAAGGTTTAGGCTTATGGTGATTGTGAGGGTGAGGGTTATGGTAAGGATGAGGGAGAATGTAAGAGTTAGGGTGAGGGTTAGGGTCTGGGTGAGGGTTAGTGTTATTGTTAGGTTTTGGATTAGGGTGAGGGTGAGGTAGAGGGTTAATGTGAGGGTGAGGGTTAGGGTTAGGGTTAGGGTGAGGGTTATGATTATGGTTTTTGTTAGGGTTAGGTTTAGGTTGAGGGTGAGGGTAAGGGTTAGGGTGAGGGTTAGGGTGAGGGTGAGGTTTAGGGTTAGTGTTAGGATTAGTATTAGGATAAGGATTAGGGTTAGTGTTAGGGTTAGTATTAGGGTGAGGGTGAGTGTTAGGGTTTGGGTTAGGGTAAGCGTGAGGGTAAGTGTTAAGGTGAAGGTTTGGGTGATATTGAGGGTTAAGGTTAGGGTTATGGTTAGAGTTAGGTATAGTCTGAGGGGGAGGGGGAGGGTGAGTTTGACGGTAAGGGTTAGGGTTAGGGTGACGGTGAGGTTTAGGCTTAGGATGAGGGTTAGTGTGAGCGTTTGGGTTAGTTTTCATTTACCTTATGTTTAGGATTAGGGTGAAGATTAGGTTGAGGGTGAGGGTTAAATTGAGGTTACGGTTAGGGTGACGGTGAGGTTTAGGATTAGGGTGAGGGTTAGTGTTAGGGTGATGTTTAGGGTGAGGGTGAGCGTTCGGTGAGGGTGAGGGTGAGAGTGAGGGCTAGGGTTAGTGTTAGGGTAAGGTTTAGGGTGAGGGTGCGTGTGAGGGTTAGGATGAGGAATAGGTTTAGGGTTAGGGTTAGGCTGAGGTTAAGGGTCAGGGTGAGGGAGAAGTTTATGGTTACGATGAGGGTTAGGGTGAGGGTGAGGGTTAGGGTCCTTTTTAGGGTTTGGATTAGGGTGAGGGTGAGGGAGAGGGTTAGGGTAAGTTGAGGGTTAGGGTTAGGGTGAGGGTGAGGGTTAGGGTTAGTGTTAGGATTCGGATTAGGGTGAGGGTTAGGTTCAGTGTTAGGGTTAGTATTAGGGTCAGGGTGAGGGTTAGGGTTAGGGTTAGGGTAAGTGTGAGGGAAAGGGTTAGGGTGAAGTTTTGGGTGATGGTGAGGGTTAGGGTTAGGGTTATGGTTAGAGTTAGGTTTAGTCTGAGGTGGTGGGTGAGGGTAAGTTTGAGGTTAAGGGTTAGGGTTAGGGTAAGGGTGAGGGCTAGGATGAGGGTGAGGGTTAGTGTGAGGGTGTGTGTGAGGGTTTCATTTACCTGAAGGTTAGGGTTAGTGTGAAGATTAGGTTGAGGATGAGTGTTAAGCTGAAGTTAGTGTTAGGGTGATGGTTAGGGTTAGGCTTAGGGTGAGGGTGAGCATTCGGTGAGGGTGAGGGTGAGGGTGAGGGTTAGTGTTAGGGTTAGGTTTAGGGTGAGGGTGCGTGTGAGGGTTAGGATTAGGATTAGGGTAAGGGTTAAGTTTATTGTTAGGATTAGTATTAGGGTGAGGGTGAGTGTTAGGGTTTGGGTTAGGGTAAGCCTGAGGGTAAGTTTTAGGGTGAAGGTTTGGGTGATGGTGAGGGTTAGGGTTAGGGTTAAGGTTAGAGTAACGTTTAATCTGAGGGGGAGGGGGAGGGTGAGTTTGAGGGTAAGGGTTAGGGTTAGGGTAAGGGTGAGGGCTAGGTTGAGGGTGAGGGTTAGTGTGAGAGTGTGGGTTAGTTTTCATTTACCTTATGTTTAGGGTTAGGGTGAAGATTAGGTTGAGGGTGAGGGTTAAGTTGAGGTTAGGGTTAGGGTGAGGGTTAGGTTTAAGCTTAGGGTGAGGGTTAGGGTTAGGGTGATGTTTAGGGTGAGGGTGAGTGTTCGGTGAGGGTGAGGGTGAGGGTGAGGGTAAGGGTTAGTGTTAGGGTTAGGTTTAGTGTGAGGTTGCGTGTGAGGGTTAGGATGAGGAATAGGTTTAGGGTTAGGGTTAGGCTGAGGTGAAGGGTCAGGGTGAGGGTGAAATTGAGGGTTACGATGAGGGTTAGGGTGAGGGTGAGTGTTAGGGTCATTGTTAGGGTTTGGATTAGGGTGAGGGTGAGGGAGAGGGTTAGGGTAAATTGAGGGTTAGGGTTAGGGTGAGGGTGATGGTTAGGGTTAGGTTAGTGTTAGTATTAGGATTAGGGTGAGGTTTAGGGTCAGTGTTAGGGTTAGTATTAGGGTGAGTGTGAGCGTTAGGGTTAGGGTTAGGGTAATTGTGAGGGTAAGGGTTAGGGTGAAGGTTTGGGTGAAGGTGAGGGTTAGGGTTAGGGTCATGGTTAGAGTTAGGTTTAGTCTGAGGTGGTGGGGGAGGGTGAGGTTGAGGTTAAGGGTTAGGGTTAGGGTAAGAGTGAGGGCTAGGATGAGGGTGAGGGTTAGTGTGAGGGTGAGAGTGAGGGTTTCATTTACCTTAGGGTTAGGGTTAGTGTGAAGATTAGGTTGAGGATGAGGGTTAAGCTGAGGTTAGGTTTAGGGTGAGGGTTAGGGTTAGGCAAAGGGTGATGGTGAGCATTCTGTGAGGGTGAGGGTGTGGGTGAGTGTTAGGGTTAGGTTTAGGGTGAGGGTTCGTGTGAGGGTTAGGATTTGGAATAGGGTTAGGGTTAGGGTTAGGCTGAAGGAAAGGGTCAGGGTGAGGGTGAAGTTTAGGTTTAGGTTTAGGTTTAGGGTTCGGGTGAGTGTTACGGTTAGTGTGAGTATTATGATTAGTGTTAGGGTTAGGGTTAGCGTGAGGGTAAGGATTAGGTTGAGGTCAAGGGTGAGGGTGAGGGTTGGGGTTAGGGGTAAGTTTAGGCTGAGGGCTAGGGTGAGGGTTAAGGTTAGGGTGAGGGTTAAGGTGAGGCACTCCTTTAGCTAAGGGTTAGGGTTATGGTGAGGATTAGCGTGAAGGTGAAGGTTAGGTTAAGGGATATGGTTAGGGTGATGGTTAGGGTTAGGTTTAGGGTAAGGGTTAGGGTTTGGGTGATGTTTAGGGTGAGGGTGAGAGTTAGGGTAAGGATGAGTGTTCCCGGAAGGGTGTGGGTTCGGGTAAGGGAGAGGGTTAAGGTGTGGGTGAGGATTAGGTTTAGGGTGAGGGTTAGTGTTATTGTTAGTTTTAGTGGGAGGTTGAGGATTAGGGGTAGGGTTAGTATTAAGTTGAGGGTTAGGGTTAGGGTTACGGTGAGGGTTAGGTTTAGGGTTAGGGTGAGGGTGAGGGTGAGGTTTAGGGTTAGGGTTAGGGTGAGGGTGAGGGTTAGGATGAGGGTTAGGGTTAGGGTTAGTGTGAGGGTTAGCATTATGGTTAGGGTTTGTGTTAGTTTGAGGGTTAGGGTTAGGTTTAGGGTTAGGATAAGGGTTACGCTGAGGATTAGGTTTAGGGTTAGTGTGAGTGTTAGGTTTAGGGTTAGGGTTTGGGTTAGGTTGAGGGTAAAGGTTAGGATGAGGTTTAGGGTAATGATGAGGGTTAGGGTGAGGGTTAGGTTTAGGGCTATGTTTAGGGTTAGGGTGAGGTTTAGGGTTAGGGTTAGGCTTAGGGTGAGGTTTAGGTTGTAGGTAAAGGTTAGGGTGAGTGTTAGTTTGAGGGTGAGGTTTAGGGTTAGGGTGAGGGTAAGGGTCAGGGTGAGGGTTAGGATGAGGTTGAGGGTTAGGGTAAGCATGAGGGTTAGGGTGAGGGTGAGGCGTTGGGTGTGGGTTAGGGTTAAAGATAGGGATAGGGTGAGGATTAGGGTTAGGGTTAGGTTTAGGGTTAGGGTTAGGCTGAGGGGTCTGGTTAGGGTTAGGGTGAGGGTTAGGTTTAGTGTGAGGGTTAGGGTTAGGTTGAGTTTTAGGTTTAGTATGAGGGTTAGGGTTAGGGTTACGTTGAGGGTAAGGGTTAGGATGAGGGTTAGTGTGAGGGTGAGGTTTGGTTTAGTATTAGGTTGACCCTTAGGGTAGGATGAGGGTTATGGTTAGGGTGAGGTTGAGGTGAGGGTTAGGATTAGGGTTAGGGTAAGGGTTAGGTTTAGGATTAGGGTGAGAGTTAGGGTTAGGGTGATATTTATTGTGAGGTTGAGGGTTAGGGTGAGGGTGAGTGTTCGTGTGAGGGTTAGGTTCCGGTGAGGGTGAGGGATTGGGTGTGGTTGAGGGTTAGGTTTATGGTGCGGGTTAGGGTGACGGTGCGGGTTAGGGTGAGGGTGTGGGTTAAGTTTAGAGTTAGGATAAGGGTGATGGTTAGGGTTAGGGTGAGAATTAAGGTGAGGTGTCGGTATAGGGTGGGTTTAAGGTTATGGTTAGTGTGAGGGTTAGGCTTAGGTATAGGGTTAGTGTGAGTATAAGGTTTAGCCTGAGGGTTAGGGTGAGGTTTAGCGTTCTGGTGAGGGTTAGGGTTAAAGTTAGGGTGAGGGTTAGGGTTAGGGTGATGTTTAGGTTGAGGTTGATGGTTAGTGTGAGGGTGAGGGTGAGGGTTAGGGTGAGGGTAGGGGTGATAGTGTGGGTTAGGATTAGGTTTAGGGTGATGGTGAGGGTGAGAGTTAGAATTAGTTATAGTGTTAGGGTTAGGGTTAGACTGAGGGTGAGAGTGAGGGTGAGGGTGAAATTTAGGGTTAGGGTTAGGATTAGAGTTAGAGTGAGGGTTAGGGTTAGTGTGAGGGTTTTGGTTAGTGTTACGATTAGGGATAGTGTGAGGGTAAGGATTAGGGTGAGTGTTAGGGTGAAGGTTAGGGTTAGGCTTAGGATTAGGGTGAGGGTTAGAGTTTGGGTGAGGTTTAGGATAAGATTGAGGGTTAGGGTGAGGATGAGGGTTCAGGTGAGGGTGACGGTTTGCTTGAGGGTGAGGGTTAGGGTGTGGGTGAGGTTTAGGGTTAGGGTGAGGGTGAGCATTAGGTTTAGGTTTAGTGTGAGGGAAAGGGTTAGGGGTATTGTTAGGGTTAGGTTGAGGGTTAGGGTTAGGGTTAGGGAGAGGGGTAGGGTTAGGGTTAAGGTGAGTTTTAGGGTGAGTGTGAGGGTTAGGGTGAGGGTGAGGGTGAGGGTTAGGGTTAGGGTTAGGGTTAGGGTGAGATTGAGAGTGAGGGTTAGGTTTAGGATTAGGGTTAGAGTTAGGGTTAGGGAGCGTGATAGGTTGAGTATGAGGGTGAGGGTGAGGTTGAGAGTTAGCGTGTCGGTGAGGGTTAAGGTTAGGCTCTGAGTTATTGTGAGAGTAAGGGTTAGGGTGAGATTTAGGGTGAGGGTGAGGTATAGGTTGAGGTTTAGGGTTAGAGTGAGGGTTAGGGATAGGGTTAAGGTTAGGGTGATGGTGTGGGTGGGTGTTAGGGTTAGGTTTAGCATTAGGGTTAGGGTGAGGGTGAGGTCAGGGTTAGGATTAGGGTTAGGATTAGGGTAAGGCTGAGGGTGATGGTGAGGGTGAGAATGTGGTTTACGGTTAGGGTTATGGTTAGGTATAGGGCATGGTGATGGAGTGGGTTAGGGTTAGGATTAGGGTTATGATGATGGTTCGGTTGAGGGTTAGGGTTAGGGTTAGGGTTAGTGTGAGGGTTAGTTTTAGGGTTAGGATAAGGGTTAGGGTGAGGGTAAAGGTCAGAGTGAGAGTTACGATGAGTGTGAGGTTTAGGATTAGGTTTAAATTTAGGGTGAGTGTTAGCATTAGGGTTAGGGTTAGGGTAAGGGTTAGAGTGACGGTAATGGTTAGTGTGAGGATAAGGTTTAGGGTGAGGGTTAGGGTGAGGGTGAGGTTTAGGTTTAGTGTTATGGTTAGCGTGAGGGTTAGAGAGAGGGTTAACTTTGCTGTGAGGGTTAGGGTGAGGGTTAGGGTTAGGGTTAGGATTAGGGTGAGGGTTAGGGTTTGGGTGATGTTTAGGGTGAGGTTGAGTGTTAGGGAGAGGATGAGGGTTCGGTGATGGTGAGGATGAGGGTGAGGGTGAGGGATAGGGTGTGGGTGAGGATTAAGGTTAGGGTGAGGGTTATCGTTAGGTTTAGGTTTAGTGTGAGGGTAAGGTTTAGGGGTAGGGTTAGTGTTAGGTTGAGGGTTAGGGTTAAGGTTAGGGAGAGGGGTAGGGTTAGGGTTAGGGTGCGTTTTAGGGTGAGTGTGACATTTAGGGTGAGGGTGAGGGTTAGGGTTAAGGTTAGGTTTAGGGTGAGTTTGAGGGTGAGGGTTAGGTTTAGGATTAGGGTTAGTGTTAGTGATCGAGAGAATGTTAGGGTGAGGGTTCGTGTTCGGGTGAGGTTGAGAGTTAGGGTATGGTTGAGGGTCAAGGTTGAGGAATACGGTTAGGGTTAGAGTTATGGTGAGAGTAAGCTTTAGGGTGAGGTTTAGTGTGAGGATGAGGGTTAGTGTTAGTGGTAGACTTAGGGTGAGTGTTATGGTTTGGTTTAGGGTTAGGGTGAGGGTGAGGTATAGGGTGAGGTTATGGTTAGGGAGAGGTTAGGGTTAGGGTGAGGGTTTGGGTGAGTTTTAGGGTTAGGTTTTGCATTAGAGTTAGGTTGAGGGTGATGGTGAGGTTTAGCATTAGGGTTAGGATTAGGCTGAGTGTCATGGGGAGGGTGAGGGTGTGGGTTAGGGTTAGGGAGGGATAGGGTTAGGGCAGGGTGAGGGTGAGGGTTAGGGTTAGGATTAGGTTTAGGATGATGATTAGGTTTTGGTTTAGTTTGAATGTTAGGGTAAGGGTTAGGGTTATGTTTAGGATGAGGGTAAAAGTCAGGGTGAGGTTTAGGGTGAGGGTGAGGTTTAGGGTTAGTGTTAAGGTTAGGGTGAGGTTTAGCATTAGGGTTAGGGTGAGGGTATGGGTAAGTGTTAGGGTGAGGGTTAGTTTTATGGTGAGGGTTAGGGTTATGTTGAGGGTATGGGTTAGGGTGAGGTGTAGGGTGAGGTTTAGGGTTAGTGTTAAGGTTAGGGTGAGGGTTAGTATTAGGTTTAGGGTGAGGTTGAGGGTTAGTGTTAGTATTAGGTTTAGGGTGAGGGTGAGTGTTAGGGTGAGGGTTTGAATTATGGTTAGGATAGGGGGAGGATTAGGGTTAGGGATAGGTTTAGGGTGAGGGTTAGGCTGAGGAGTAGCTTTAGAGTAAGTTTGAGGTTAGGTTTATTGTGAGGGTTAGGGTTAGATTTAGGGTGACGGTAAGGGTTAGGGTGAGGGTTAGGGTGAGTGTGAGTTTTATGGTTAGCATTAGGTTTAGGTTTAGAGTTAGGATGAGGCTTAGGTTTAGGATTAGGGTTAGGTTGAGGGTGAGGGTGAGGGTTAGGGTTAGGGTTAGGGTGAAGGCTAGTGTGAGGGTGAGGGTTAGGGTGAGGGTGAGGGTGAAGTTTTTGGTTAGGTAAGGGTTAGGGTTAGGTTTAGGGTGAGGATTAGGCTGAGCGTGTGGGTTAGGGTTAGGTTTACGATGAGGGTGAGGGTGAGGGTGAGGGTGAGAGTGAGGGTTAGTGTTAGGGTTAGGTTGAGGGTGAATGTTAGGGTGAGTGTTAGGGTTAGGTTTAGTGTGCGGGTTAGGGTTACGGTGAAGGTAGGATTAGGGTGAGATTTAAGGTTAGGGTTAGGGTGAGGGTTAATGTTAGGGTGATTTTTGGTGTTAGGGTGTGGGTTAGGTTGATGGTGAGTGTTCGGGTGAGAGTTAGGGTTAGGTTTAGGGTAAGGGTTAGGGTGAGGGTTAGGGTAAGGTTCAGGGTTTGGTTTAGTGTTAGGGTTAGGGTGAGGGTGAGGGTTAGGGTTAGGATTAGGGTTAGCATGAGGGTTAGGCTGAGGTTTAGTGTTAGGGTTAGTATGAGGGTTAGGGATAGGGTTAGGGTTTCGGTTATGGTTTGGGTTAGGGTTAGGGTTAGGATTAGGCTTAGGATAAGGGTGAGGCTGAGGGTTAGGGTTAGGGTTATTGTGAGTGTTAGGTTTAGGGTTAGGGTTTGGGTTAGTTTGAAGGTAAAGTTTAGGTTGAGGGTTAGGGAGAGGGTGAGGGTTAGGGTTAGGGTGAGGGTTAGTGTTAGGGTTATGGATAGGGTTAGGGTGAGCTTTAGGGTGAGTGTTAGATTTAGGGTTAAGGTGAGAGTTAGGGTGTGGGTAAGTTTTAGGGTGAGGGTTAGTCTGAGGTTAGGTTTAGGGTTATGGTGAGGGTTAGGTTTAGTTTGAGGTTTAGGGTTAGCATTAGGGTGAGGGTTAGGGTTAGGGTTAGGGTGAGGGTAAGGTTTAGGTTTAGCATTAGGTTTAGGGTTAGGTTAGGATGAGGTTTAGGGTTAGGGTGTGGGTGAGGTTGAGGGTGAGGGTGAATGTTAGGGTTAGGTTTAGTGTGAGGGTTAGTGTTAGGGTAAGGGTTAGGTTTAGGGTGAGGTTTAGGGTTAGGGTAAGGTTTAGGGTGAGGGTTAGGGTTAGGGTTAGGGTCAGGGCCAGGGTGAGTGTTAGGGTTAGGTTGAGTTTTAGGGTTAGGTTGAGGGTTACTTTTAGTGTTAGGGTTCGAGTTAGGGTTAGGGTGATGTTTGTTGTGAGGGTGAGTGTTAGGGTGTGGGTGAGTGTTCGGGTGAGGGTGAGGGTGAGGGTGAGGGTTAGGGTGTGGTTGAGTGTTACCGTTCGGGTGAGTTTTACAGGGATGGTGAGAGTTCTGGTGAGGGTGAGGGTTAGCTTTAGGGTTAGGGTTATGGTGAGTGTTTGGGTTAGGTTTAGGTTTAGGATTAGGGTGACAGTTAGGGTGAGGTGTCGGGATAGGGTTAGGGTCTGGGTTAGGATTAGTGTGAGGGTTAGTCTTAGGGTTAGGTTTAGTGTGAGGATAAAGTTTAGGGTGAGGGTTAGCATGAGAGTGAGGGTTAGGTTTAGCGTTAGGGAGAGGGTTAGGATTAGGGAGAGTGTTAGGATTAGGTTTAGGGTGAGGGTTAGTGTTAGGGTGATGTTTAGGGTGAGGTTGAGATTTAGTGTGAGG
Source organism: Dipodomys merriami (assembly GCF_024711535.1). Taxonomy (NCBI): domain Eukaryota; kingdom Metazoa; phylum Chordata; class Mammalia; order Rodentia; family Heteromyidae; genus Dipodomys; species Dipodomys merriami. Next base: position 2,056,061 of record NW_027202482.1, on the reverse strand, counting down.
ATGAGGGTGAGGGTGAGGGTTTGATTGAGGGTGAGGGTGAGGGTGAGGTTGAGGGTGAGTGTTTGGGTTAGGTTTAGGGTAAGGGTGAGGGTTAGGCTTAGGATTATGGTTAGGTTTAGGGTTAGGCTGAGGGTGAGTGTGAAAGTTTGGGTGAGGATGAGGGTGAGGGGAAGTGTTAGGGTTAGGGTTAGGGTCTGGGTTAGGGTTAGGTTCAGGGTAAGGCTGAGGGGGAAGGGGAGATTTAGTGTGAGGGTTAGGAATAGGATTAGGTTTAGGATGAGGGATAGGGTGAGGGTGATGTTTAGGGTGAGGGTGAGGGTTTCAGTTAGGTAAGGGTTAGAGTTTGGGAGAGGAGTAGGGTGAGGGTGAGGGTTAAGCTGAGGTTAGGTTTAGGGTGAGGGATAGGGTTAGGGTTAGGGTGAGGGTTAGGTTTAAGGTGATGTGTAGGGTAAGGATGAGGGTTATGGTTAATTTGACGGTCAGGGTGAGGGTGTTGGTGAAAGTTAGGGTTAGGTTTAGTTTTAGGGTTAGGGTGAGTGTGAGGGTGAAGTTTAGGTTTAGGAATAGGGTTAGGGTTAGGGTTAGGGAGAGGGTGACGGTCAGTGTGAGGGTGAAGGTTAGGGTTAGGGTGAGGGTGAGGGTGAGAATTACGGTTAGTGTGAGAGTTATGGTTAGGCTAATGGTTAGGATTAAGTTAAGGGTAAGGGTTAGGGTGTGAGTTAGGGTGAGTGTGAGGGTGATGGTTAGGGATAGGGTTAGCGTTAGGTTTTGGGTTAGGGTTTGGGCGATATTTAGGATGATTGTTCGGGTTAGGGTGAGGATGAGGGTGAGGGTGAGTGTTCGGGTGTGGGTGAGGTTGAGGGATAGGGTGTGGGTGAGAATTAGGGTTAGCATGAGGGTTAGCACTAGGTTTAAGGTTAGTGTGAGGGTGAGGGTTGGGGTAGAGTTATGTTTAGGTTGACGTTTAGGGTTAGGGTGAGTGTTATGGAGAGGGGTAGGGGTAGGGTTAGGATGAGGTTTGGGGGAGTGTGAGGATTAGGGTGAGGGTTAGGGTGAGGGTTAGTGTTAGAATTAGGGTTAGGGTTAGGGTTAGGGTGAGGGTTAGGGTTAGGTTTAGGGTTAGAGTAATGGTTAGGCTGAGGGTTAGGTTTAGGGTTAGTGTGAGTGTTAGGTTTAGGCTTAGGGTTTGGGTTAGTTTGAGGGTAAAGTTTAGGGTGAGGGTTATGGTTAGAGTTAGGGTGAGGATTAGGGAGAGGGTTAGGTATAGGGTTAGGGTTAGGGTGAGGGTAAGGTTTAGGGTGAGGGTTAGGGTGAAGGTTAGGTTTGGCATTAGGGTTAGGGTGAGGATGTGTGTTAGGGTGAAGGTTATGTTTAAGGTTAGGGATACTGTGAGGATTAGGGTTAGGTTTAGGTTTAGGGTGAGGCTTAGGCTGAGGGGTTTGGATAGGTTTAGGGTGAGGGTAAGATAGAGTGTGAGGTTCAGGGTTAGGGTTAGGGTGAGTGTTAAGTTTAGTGTGAGGGTTAGGGTTAGGGTTAGAGTGAGGGTAAGTGTTAGGGTGAGGGTTAGTGTGAGGGTGAGGGTGAGGTTTAGGGTTACCATTAGGTTTAGGGTTAGGATGATGATGAGGGTTAGGGTTAGGGTGAGGGTGAGGTTGAGGGTGAGGGTGAGGGTGAGTGTTAGGTTTAGTTTTAGTGTGAGGGTAAGTATTAGGGTTAGGGTTAGGTTTAGTTTGAGTGTTAGGGTTAGGTTAAGGTTTAGGTTGAGGGTTAGGGTTAGGGTGACTGTTAGTGTTAGTGTTAGGGAGAGAGTTAAGGTTAGGGTTATGTTTATTGTGAGGATTAGGGTTAGGTTTCGGGTAAATGTGAGGGTTAGGGTGTGCTTGCGGGTTAGGTTTAGGGTGAGGGTTAGGGTGACGTTGAGGTTTAGGGTGAGGGTGACATTTAGGTTTAGGGTTAGGTTTAGGATGAGGGTTAGGGTTAGGGTTAGGGGGAGAGTTAACGTGAGGTGTCGGGATAGGGTTAGGGTGAGGGTTAGGTTAGGGTTTGGGTTAGTGTGAGGCTAAGTGTTAGGGTGAGGGCTAGGGTGAAAGTAAGGTTTAGGGTGAGGGTGAGGGTGAGGGTTTCAGTTAGGTAAGGGTCAGGGTTAGGGTGAGGGTTAGGTTTTGTGTGATGTTTAGTGTGGGGGTGAGGGTTAGGGTTAGGGTGAGTGTGAGGGTGAGGGTGAGGGTGAGGGTTATGGTTAGGTTTAGGGTGAGGGTGAGGGTTAGGATTAGGAACAGGGCTAGGGATTGGGTTGGGCTGAGGGTGAAGGTCAGTGTGAGTGTGAAGCTTAGGGTTAGGGTTAATGTTAGGGTTAGGGTAAGGGTTACGGTTAGTGTGAAGGTTATGTTTAGGTGTAGGTTTAATATAAGGGTGAGGATATGGGTTAGGGTGAGGGTTAGGGTGAGGATGATGTTTAGGGTTAGTGTTAGGGTTAGGGTGAGTCTTAGGGTTTGGGTGATGTTCAGGGTGAGCGTGCGGGTTAGGGTGAGGATGAGGGTTCGGGTGAGGGTGAAGGTTCGGGTTATGGTTAGGTTTAGGGGGGGTTAGGATTAGGGTTAGTGTTAGGGATAGGGGGAGGGTTAGGGAGAGGGGTAGGGGTAGGGTTAGGCTGAGGTTTAGGGCATGGGTAAGTGTTAGGGAGAGGGTTAGTGTGAGGGTGAGGGTTAGGGTTAGGGTGAGGGTAAGGGTTAGGTTGAGGGTTAGGGTGAGGGTTAGGGTGAGTGTTTGGGTTAAGGTTAAGGATAAGGTGAGGATTAGGGTTAAGGTTAGGTTTAGGCTGAGGGTTAGGCTGAGGGTTAGCGTTAGGGTTAGGGTGAGGTTTAGGTTTAGGGTAAGGGTTAGGAGGAGGGTTAAGGTTAGGTTGAGGGTTAGGGTGAGGGTGAGTGTTAGGGTTAGTGTGAGGGTTCGGGTGAGGTGAGGGTTAGGGTGTGCTTGAGGGTTAGGGTGTGCTTGAGGGTTAGGTTTAGGTTTAGGGTTAGGGTGAGTGTTAGTGATAGGGTTAGGCTTAGGGTGAGAGTTATTGTGAGGTGTAGGGTTAGGGTTAAGTTGAGGGTTAGTGTGAGGGTGAGGGTTAGGGTTAGCGTTAGGGATAGGGAGAGAGTTAGGTTGAGGCTTCGGTTTAGGGTGAGGTTGAGGGATAGGGTGAAGGTGAGGGTGAGGGTTTCTGTTAGGTAAGGGTTAGCGTTATTTTTAGGGTGAGGATTAGGTTGAGGTTTAGGGTTAGTGTGAGTGTTAAGGGGTGTGGATTAAGGTTAGGATCTGGTTGAGTGTTAGGGTGACGGTGAGGGTTAGGGTAAGTTTGAGGGGAAGGATTGGGTTTAGAGTGAGGGTTAGGGTTAGGGTGAGGGTTAGGGTGAGGGTTAGGGTGAGGGGTATTTTTAGGTTTATCGGGAGGCTTAGGGTTAGTGTGAGGGTAAGGTAAGGGTTAGGGTTAGGGTTAGTGTGAGGATAAGGGTTAGGGTGAGCTTAAGGTTGAGAGTGAGGGTTAGAATAATCGTTAGTGTTAGGGTAAGTTTAGGGTGAGGATTAGGGTTAGGGTTAGGGTTAGTGTAATGGTTAGGGTTAGGGTGATGTTTAGGGTGAGGGTGAGGGTTAGGGTGAGGATGAGGGTGAGGGTTAGGTTGAGGGTGAGGGTGAGGGTGAGGGTTACAGTTAAGGTCAGTGTTAGTGTGAGGGTAAGGGTTAGGGTTAGGGTGAGGGTAAGTTTTACTGTGAGGGTTAGGGTTATTGTTAGCGTTAGGGTTAGGGTGAGGGTGAAGTTTAGGTTTACGGTTAGGATGAGGGTAATCGTTAGGGTGCTGGTTAGGGTGAGGGTGAGGGTTAGGATAAGGCTTAGGGTGAGGATGAGGGTGAGGGTTAGGTTTAAATTTAGTGTTAGGGTGATGGTGAGTGTTTGCGTTAGGGTTAGGGTGAGCTTTAGGTTTAGGTTTATGTTTATTGTTAGGATTACGGTTAGGATGAGAGCTAGGGTGAAGGTGAGGGTTAGGGTAAGGGTTAGGAAGATGGTTAGGTTTAGATTAGGGTTAGGGTTAGGGTTAGGGTGAGGGTTAGGGTTAGTGTGATGTTTAGGTTGAGGGTGAGGGTTAGGGACAAGGTGAGGGTTCGGATTAGGCTTAGGTTGAGGGTGAGAGTGAGGGTTAGGTTTAGGATTAGGGTTAGGTTTAGGGTTAGAGTTGGGGTGATGGTTAGGTTTAGTTTGACGGTTAGGGTTAGGGTTAGGGTGAAGGTAAGTATTAGGGTGAGGGTTAGGGTGAGCTTGAGGGTTAGGATTATCGTGTTAGTGTGAGGGTTAGGGTGATGGTTAGGTTAGAGTTAGGGTTAGGGTGAGGGTGATGGTTATGGTTAGGGTTATGTTTAGGGTTAGAGTAAGGAGGAATGTGAGGGTGATGGTTAAGTTTATTGTTAGGGTTAGGGTTAGGGTTAGGGTTAGGGTGAGGGTGAGTGTGAGGTTTAGGTTTAGGATTAGGGTTAGGGCTAGGGTTAGGCTTAGGGTGAGGCTGAGGTTTCTGGTTAGGGGTAGCATTAGCTACAGTATTAAGGATAGGGTTCGGATTAGGGTGAGGTTTAGGGTGAAGGAAGGGGATAGGGTTTTGTTTAGTGTGAGGATTAGGGTTAGTGTTAGGGTTAGGGTGAGGTTTAGAGTGAGGGTTAAGGTGAGGGTTAGGGTGAGTGGTAGGGTTAGGGTTAGGGTTAGGATTAGGGTTAGTGTGAGTATAAGGGTTGGGGTGAGGTTTAGGGTGAGAGTGAGGGTTAGGGTTAGCGTGAGGGTTTGGGTGAAAGTTAGGGTGAGGTTTAGGGTGACCGTAAGGTTTAGCATGAGGGTTAGGGTGAGGGTGATGTATAGGGTTATAGTCAGGGTAAGGGTTAGGGCGAGGGTTAGGGTAAGGTTGAGGGTTAGGGTTAGCATTATTGTTAGGGTGAGGGTGAAGGTTAGGGTGAGGTTTATAGTTAGGGTTAGGGATAGAGTGAGGATTATGTTTAGGGTTACGTTTAGGGTGAGGGTTATGGTGCGGGGTTGGGTTAGGTTAGGGTTAGTGTGAGAGTTAGGGTGAGGGTTAGGTTTAGGGTTAGGGTTAGGATGAGGGTGAGGGTGAGGTTGAGGTTAAGTGTTAGGGTGAGGGTTAGTGTGGGTGTGTGGTTTAGGGTTAGCATTAGCGTTAGGGTTACAGTTAGGTTGAGGTTTAGCATTATGGTTGGGGTTAGGGTGAGGGTGAGGTTTAGGGTTAGCATTAGGGTTAGGGTTAGGGTTAGGGTGAGGGTTAGGGTTAGGGTTATGTTGAGGGTGAGGGGGAAGGTTAGGGTTAGGATTAGGGTTAGTGTTATGGTTAGGCTGAGAGTGAGGGTGAGTGTTCGAATGAGGGTTAGGCTAAGGGTTAGGTTTAGAGTGAGGGCGAGGGTCAGTGTGAGGGGTAGGGTGAGGGTTAGGGTGAGGGTTTTGGTTAAGAAAGGGTTAGGGTTAGGGTTAGGGTGAGAATTAGGATGAGGGTGAGGTTTAAGGTAAGGATTAGGGTGAGGGTTAGGTTTAGGGTTTGGCTTAGGGTAAAGGATCTGGTGAGGGTGGGGGTTAGGGTTAGTGTGAGGGTTAGGGTTATGGAGAGGGTTAGGGTGAAGGTGAGCATTAGGGTGAGGGTTATGGTGAGGGTGAGGATTAGGGTTAGGGTTAAGGTGAGGGTTAGGGTTAGGGTTAAATTGAGGGTTAGGTTGAGGGGCAGGGTTACTTTGAGGATAAGCGTTAGGGTGAGGTTCTGGGTGAGAGTGAGGGTTTGGGTTAGCGTTAGGATTAGTGTGAGGGTTATGGTGAGGGTTAGGGTTAGGGTTAGGGTTAGGGTGAGGTTGAGGGTTAGAGTCAGGATTAGGGTCAGGGTTAGGGTTGGTTGAGTGTTAGGGTTAGGTTTAGGGTTAGTTTGAGGGTTCGGGTGAGGGTTTGGGTGAAGGTGAGGGTTAGGGTGTGGGTGAAGGTTAGGTTTAGGGTGAGGGTTAAGGTGACAGTAAGTGTAAGGGTGAGGGTGAGAATTATGGTTAGGGTGAATGTTAGGGTGAGGGTTAGGGTTAGGGTTAGTGTGAGGATTACGGTTAGGGTTAGGGTTAGGGATATGTTGAGGGTAAGGGTTAGGGTGAGGTTTAGGGTGAGGGTGAGGGTTAGGGTTAGTGTTAGGGTTTGGGTGAGGGTAAGGGTGAAGTTTATGGTTAGGGTGAGGGTGAGGGTGAGAGTTAGGGTTAGGGTTAGTGTGAGGGTTAGGGTTAGGATGAGGGTTAGGGATAGGTTTTGGGTTAAGGTGAGCGTTAGAGTAAGGGTTAGATTAGAGTTAGGGTGAGGATATGGTTTAGGGTGCAGTTTAGGATGAGGTTGAGGATTAGGGTTAGGAAGAGGGTGAGGGTAAGTGTTAGGGTGAGGGCTATGGTTAGGGTTAGGTTTTGGGTGAGTATAAGGGTTATGGAGAGGGTTAGGTTGAAGGTTAGGTTTAGGATTAGGGTTAGGGTTAGGGTGAAGGTTATGGATAGGCATAGGGTTAGGGTGAGTGTTAGGGGTAGGTTTAGTTTTAGGGTGAGGTTGAGTGTGAGGGTTAGGGTTTGTATTAGGGTTAGGTTACGGTTCAGGTGAGGGGTAGGCTGAGGGGTAGGGGTAGGGGTAGGGTGAGGGTGAGGGTAAAGTTAACGGTGAGGGTTAGGATTTGGTTGAAGTTTAAGGATAGCATTAGGGTTAGGGTTAGGGTGAGTGTTACGGTTAGGGTTAGGGTGAGGGTGAGGCTTTCGCTTAGGAAATGCTTAGGGTTAGGGTTATGGTGAGGATTTGGGTGAGGGTGAGCTTTAAGTGAAGTTTAGGGTTAGGGTGAGGATTAGAGTTAGGGTTAGGGTGAGGGTTAGTGTTAGGGTGATGTTTTGGGTTAGGGTGAGTGTTAGGGTGAGGGTGAGGGTGATGGTGACGGTGATGGTCTAGGTGAGGGTTAGGGTTAGGGTGAGGGTAGGGTGACGGTGAGGGTTAGGGTGAAGGTGAGAGTTAGGGTTAGGGTCAGGTGAGGGTTAGGTTTAGGGTTAGGGTGAGGTCTAGGGTGAGGGGTAGGGTTAGGGATAGTGTGAGGGTTAGGGTTAATGTCAGGGTTAGCGTTAGGTTTAGTGTGAGGATAAGAGTTAGGGTGAGGGTTAGTTTTAGCGTTAGGGTTAGGGTGAGAGTTAGGGTGAGGGTTAAGGTGAGGGTTAGGATTAGTATGAGGGTGAGTGTTAGAGTTAGGTTTAGGGTGAGGTTTAAGTTTAGGGTGAGGTTTAGGGCAAGGTTATGGTGAGGGTGAGGGTTCGGGTGAGGGTGAGTTTTAGGTTTTGGGTGACAGTTAGGTTTAGGGTGAGGGTTAAGGTGATGTTGAGGGTTAGGGTGAGGGTGAGGGTTAGGGTTGCGGTAGGATTAGGGTTGGCGTTAGGGTTAGGCTTATGGTGAGAGTAAGGGTTAGAATGAAGTTTAGGGTGAGGGTGAGGTTTAGGGACAGCGTTAGAGTTAGGATGAGAGTTAGGGTTAGGGTTAGGGTTCAGGTGAGGTTTAGGTTGAGGGTGAGGGTTAGAGTTAGGGTTAGGGTTAGGATTAGGGTGGTGGTGAGGGTGAGATTTAGGGTTAGGTTTAGGATTAGGGTTAGGGTTAGGGTTAGGCTAAAGGTGGGGTTAGGGTTGAGGGTGAGGGTTAGGGTTAGGGTTAGTTTTACGGTGAGGGCTAGGGTGATGGTGAGGGTTAGGGTGAGTGTTAGGGTGAGGGTGAGGGTGTCGGTTAGGAGAGGCTTTGGGTTAGGTTTAGGGTGAAGATTAGAGTGAGGGTGAGGTTTAATGTGAGGCTTAGGTTTATGTGAGGATTAAGGTTAGGGTTAGGGTGAGGGATAGGTTTAGGGTGATGTTTAGGGTGAGGGTGAGTGTTAGGGTGAGGGTGAGGGTGAGGGTTAGGGATAGGGTTAGGGTTAGGGTTAGGGTGAGGGATAGTGAGACTGAGGGTTAGGGTGAGCGTTAGGGTTAGGGTGAGGGTTAGGGTGAGGGTTAAGGTGAGGGTTATGTTTAGTATCAGGGTGAGGGTTAGAGTTAGGTTTAGGGTGAGCATTAAGATTAGGGTGAGGTTTACGGTAGGGTTAAGGTGAGGGTGAGGGTTCGAGTTAGGGTCAGTTTTAGGGTGTGGGTGGCGATTAGGGTTAGAGTGAGTGTTAAGTTGATGGTGATGTATAGGGTGAGGATGAGAGTTAGGGTTTTGTTGAGGATTAGGTTTAGGGTTAGGTTTAGATTTATGGTGACAGTAAGGGTTACGATGAGGTTTAGGGTGAGGGTGAGGTTTACAGATACGGTTAGAGTTAGGGTGAGGGTAGGTTTCAGGTTAGGCTTAGGGTTAGCATGAGGGTAAGGTTTAGGGTGAGGGTGAGGGTAAGGGTTAGGGTTATGTTTAGTGTTAGGGTGTGGGTTAGGGTTAGGTTGAGGGTGAGGGTGATGGTGAGGTTGAGGGTGAGGGTGAGGTATAGGGTTAGGGTTAAGTTTAGGGTGAGGGTTAGGGTTAGGGTTAGGGTTAGGATTAGGGTTAGGCTGAGGCTTAGGCTTAGGCTTATGGTGAGGGTAAGGGGTAGGGTGAGGGTGAGGGTTAAGTTTAGGATTAGGGTTAGGTTTAGTGTGAGGATTAGGCATAGGGTTAGGTTTAGGGTTAGGGTTAGCATTAGAATTAGTGTGAGGGTGAGAGTTAGGGTTTGAATAAGGGTTAGGTTTAGGGTGAGGGTTAGGGTTATGGTTAGGGTTAGGGTTAGGGTGAGAGTGAGTTTGAGGGCTAAGGTGAGGGTGATGTTGAGGTTGAAGGTAAGGGTGAGGGTTAGGTTTAGGATTAAGGGTAAGGTGAGGTTTAGTGTTAGGGTTAGGATGGGTGTTAGGCTGTGGGTTAGGGTGAGGGTTAGGGATAGGGTTAGGGTTAGGTTGAGAGTTTTGGTTATAGTTAGGTTTAGATTTAGGGTGAGGGTGAGGGTGAGTTTTAGGGTTTGGAATAGGGTTAGGGTTAGAGTTCGGCTGAGGCTGAGGTTGAGTGTGAAGTTGAGGGTTAGGTTTAGGGTTAGGGTTAGGGTGAGGTTGAGGGCTAGTGTTAGCATTAGGGATAGGGTTAGGGTCAGGGTGAGGGTTAGGGTGAGCGTTAGTGTGAGGGTTAGGGTTAAGTTGAGGGTTAGGGTGAGGTTTAGTTTTACGGTTAGGGTTAGGGTTAGGGTGAGAGCAAGGGTTAGAGTGAGTTTTAGGTTTAGGGTGAGGGTTAAGGATAGCATTAGGGTTAGGGTTAGGGTTAGGGTGAGGGTTAGTGTTAGGGTAAGGGCTAGGATTATGATTAGGGTTAGGGTTCGGCTGAGTTTGGCGATGAGGTTGAGTGTGAGGTTTAGGGTTAGTGTTAGTTTTAGGGTTAGGGCTAGTGTGAGGGTGAGGGTTAGCGTGAGGGTTAGAGTGAGGCTGAGGTTTTCGATTAGCAAAGGCTTAGGTTTAGGGGTAGGGTGAGGATTAGGTTGAGGGTCAGTATTAAGTTGAGGGTTATGGTTAGGGGGAGGATTAGGCTTAGGGTGAGGATGAGGGTTAAGGTTAGGGTGATGTATAGGTTGAGGTTGAGGGTGAGGGTGAGGGTTACTGTGAGGGTTAGCGTGTAGTTGAGGGTTACGTTTAGGGTGAGGGATAGGGTGACAGTGAGGGTTAGGGTGAAGGTGAGGGTTAGGGTTATTTTTAGGGTGAGTGTTATGATGAGCCTTAGTGTGAGGATTAGGGTTAGGTTTAGGGTTATGGAGAGGGTAAGGTTTAGGGAGAGGTTTAGGGTGAGGGTTAGGGTTACCGTTAGAGTAAGGGTGAGGTTTAAGGTGAGTGTTATGGTTAGGGTTGGATGAGTGTTAGGGTTAGGGTGAGGGTTGGTGTTAGTGTGAGGCTCAGGGTTAGTTTTAGAGTTAAAGTTAGGGTGATGGTGAGGGTTAGGGTTAAGATTAGGATTAGGGATAGTGTTATGCTGAGGGTTAGGGTGAGGGTTAGTTTTAGGGTGAGGGTTAGGGTTAGGGTTAGGGTTAGGTTTAGTTTGAGTGTTAGGTTTAGGGTTAGGAAGAGGATTTGGCTGAGGGTTGGGGTTAGGGTTAGGAATATGGTGAGGGTAAGGTTTAGGGTGAGGGTTAGCGTGAGGGTGAGGGTGAAGATTAGGGTTAGGTTGAGGGTTAGGGTGAGCATTAGGGTGAGGATTAGGTTTAGGTTGAGGGTTAGGTTGAGCGTTAGAGTCAGGTTTAGTCTTAGGGTTAGGGTTAGGGTGAGGTTTAGGGTGAGGGTAAGGTTTAGAGTGATGTTTAGGTTGAGAGTGAGGGTGAGGGTGAGGGTGATGGTGAGCGTTAGAGTTAAGATTTGGGTTAGGGTTAGGGTTAGGCTGAGGGTTGGTGTGAGGGTTAGTTTTAGGGTGAGGGTTAGGTTTAGGGTTAGTGTTAAGTTTAGTTTGAGTGTTAGGGTTAGGGTTAGGAAGAGGGTTTGGCTGAGTGTTGGGGTTAGGGTTAGGGTTATGGTGAGGGTAAGGTTTAAAGTGAGGGTGAGGATGAGAATTAGGGTTAGTTGAGGGTTAGGGTGAGCATTAGGGTGAGGATTAGGTTTAGGTTGAGTGTTAGGGTGAGGGTTAGAGTCAGGTTTAGTGTTAGTGTTAGGGTTAGGGTTAGGGTGAGGTTTAGGGTGAGGGTAAGGGTTGCAGTGATGGTTAGGTTGAGGGTGAGGGTGAGGGTGAGGGTGATGGTGAGGCTTAGGATCAAGGTGAGGGTTAGGGTTAGGGTTACACTGAGGGTTAGGGTTAGGGATAGGGGAGGAGTAGGATGAGGGGGAGGTTTTGAGTTAGCGTTTGTGTTAGGGTTAATGTGAGGGTTAGGGTTAGGCTTAGGGTGAGGTTAAGATTAGGGTGAGGGTTAGGGTGAGGGTTAAGTTGAGGTTTAGGGTAAGTATGAGGGTGAGCGTTAGACTTAGGTTTAGGGTGAGGGTAAGGGTTAGGGTGAGGTTTAGGGTAAGTTTAGGGTTTTGGTGAGGGTGAGTTTTAAGATGTGGGTGACGGTTTGGGTAAGGGTGAGGGTTAAGGTGACGGTGAGGACAAGGGTGAGGGTGAGGGTTAGGATTGTGGTGAGGATTAGGGTTAGGGTTAGTGTTATGGTGAGGGTAAGTTTTAGGATGAGGTTTAGGGTGAGGGTAAGGTTTAGGGATAGCGTTAGATTTAGGGTGAGGGTGAGGGTGAGATTTAGGGTTCAGGTAACACTTAGGGTGAGGTTGAGGGTTAGGGTTAGGGTTAGGAAGAGGGTTTGGCTGAGGGTTAGGGTTAGGGTTAGGGTGAGGGATAGGGATAGTGTGGATTAGGGTGAGGGAAAGGTTTAGGGTGTGGGTTAGGGTGACAGTGAGTGTTAGGGTTAAGGTGAGGGTTAGGGTGAGCCTTAGGGTGAGGGTTACGGTTAGGTTTAGGGTTAGGGTGAGGTTTAGTTTTAGGGTTAGGGTGAGGGTGAGGGTGATGGTAAGGGTTAGAGTGAGATTTATGGCGAGGGTGAGGGTGAAGGATAGCATTAGGGTTAGGGTTAGGGTTAGGGTTAGGGTTAGGGACAGGTTTAGGGTAAGGTTTAGGTTTAGGGTTAGGGTTAGGTTTAGGGTGAGAATAAGGGTTAGAGTGAGGGTTAGGGTGAGGGTGAAGGTTAGGAATAGCATTAGGGTTAGGGTTAGGGTTAGGGTGAGTGTTAGGGTTACAGTTAGGTTTAGGTTGAGTGTGAGGGTTATGTAGAGGTGTAGGGTTAGTGTGAGGGTTATGTAGAGGTGTAGGGTTAGTGTTAGGGTTAGGATGAGGGTTAGGGTGAGTGTTAGTGTTAATGTTAGGGTTAGAGTGACAGTGAGGGTAAGGGTAAGCGTGAGGTCTAGGATTAGGCTTAGGTTTAGGGTGAGGTTTAGGTTTAGAGTGAGGTTGAGGGTGAGGTTCAGTGTTACGTTTTGGGTGAGGGTTAGGGTTATGGTTAGGGATAGGGTGAGGGTGAGGGTTAGGGTGAGGGGTAGAGTTAGCGTTATTTTTAGGGTGAGGGTTAGGTTTAGTGTGAGATTTAGGGTTAGGGTTACTCTTAGGGAGAGGGTAAGGGTTAGGTTTAGATATAGGGTGAGGATTAGGGTTAGGGTTAGGTTTAGTGTGAAGGTTAGGCTGAGGGGTAGGGTTAGGGTTAGTTTTAGTGTGAGGGTTAGGGTGAGGGTTAGGTTTAGGGTGAGGGTAAAGTTAGGGTCAGGGTGAGGGTAAGGGTTAGAGTGTGGTTTACGGTGAGGGTGAGGGTTAGAAATAGTATTAGGGTTAGGGTTAGGGTTAGGGTGAGGGTTAGGGTGAAATTTAGGGTTAGGGTGAGGGTTAAGGTGAGGGTGAGGGTGAAGGTTAGGGTTAGAGTTAGGGTGAGAGTGAAGGTTAGGGTGAGGGTTAGAGTGACAGTAAGGGTAAGGGTTAGGGTGAGGGCTAGGGTTCGAGTTAGGGTTAGGGTGAGATTTAGGTTTAGTGTGAGTCTGAGGTTGAGGTTTATGTTTAGGTTTAGGCTTAGGTTTAGGGTTAATCGTAGGGTGAGCATGACGGTGAGGGTCAGAGTTAGTTTTAGGGTGAGGGTTAGGTTTATGGTTAGGGTTAATGTGAGTGTTAGGGTGAGTGTTATGGTGTGGTTGATGGTGAGGATGAGGGTGAGGGTCAGAGTTATGTTTAGGGTTAGTTTTATGGTTAGTGTTAGGTTTAGAGTTAAGGGGAGGGTGAGGGTTAGGGTTTGAATTAGTTTTAGGGTTAGGGTTAGTGTTGAGGTTGAGGTTGAGGCTAAGGGTGAGGGTGAGTGTTAGGGTGAGGGTTAGGGTGAGGTTGAGGTTTAAGGTTTGCATTAGGGTTAGTGTTAGGGTTAGGCTGAGGGTAGGGTTAGGGTTAAGTTGAGGATAGAGTGATGTTGAGAGTGAGGGTTAGCGTTAGGAATAGTTTTAGGGTGAGGGCTAGGGTGAGGGTTAGGGTTAGGGTGAGGGTGAGGGTTTCGGTTAGGAAAGGCTTAGGGTTAGGGTTAGGGTGAGGATTAGGGTGAGGGTGAGTTTTAAGGTGAGGGTTAGTGTTAAGGTGAGGTTAGGGTTAGGGTTAGGGTTAGGGTTAGGGTTAGGGTTAGAGTGATGTTTATTGTGAGGGTGTGGGTTAGGGTGAGGGTGAGGGTGAAGGTGAGGTTGAGGGTGTAGATGAGGTTTAGGGTTATGGTGAAGATTAGGGTGACAGTGAGTGTTAGGGTGAAGTTGAGGGTTAGGGTTAGGGTTAGTGTGAGGGTTAGGGTTAGGGTTATGGTGAGGGGTAGTGTGAGGGGTAGGGTTAGGGTTAGGGTGAGTGTTAGGGTTAATGTGAGTGTTAGGGTTAGGGTTTGGGATAGTGGGAGGATAATGTTTAGGGTTAGGGTTAGGGTAAGAATGAGGGTTAGAGTTAGCGTTAGAGTTACGGTGAGAGTTAGGGTGAGGGTTAAGGTGAGGGTGAGGGTTAGTATGAGGGTGAGGGTTAGATTTAGGTTTAGGGTTAGGTTTAGTGTTTGGGTGTGGTTTAGGGAAAGGTAAGGGTGGGGGGTGAGGTTTTAGGTGAGGGTGAGGTTTAGGGTGTAGGTGACGGTTAGCGTTAGGCTGAGGGTTAATATCATGGTGAGGGTTAGGGTGAGGGTGAGGGTTAGGTTTGCGGTGTGTATTATGTTTAGGGTTAGGGTTAGGGTTATGATGAGGGTAAGGGTTAGGGTGAGTTTTAGGGTGAGGATGAGGTTTAGGGATAGCGTTAGAATTATGATGAGGTTTAGATGAGGGTTAGGGTTCAGGTTAGGCTTAGGTTGATGGTGAGGATTAGAGTTAGGGTTAGGGTTAGAGTGAGGATAAGGTTTAGGGTGAGGTTTAGGTTGAGGGTGAGGGTTAGGGTTAGGTTGAGTGTTAGGGTGAGAGTTAGGCTGAGAGTTAGGTTTAGGTTCAGGGTTAGGGTGAGGGTTAATGTGAGGTTTAGTGTTAGGGTTAGGGTTAGTGTTAGGGTTAGGGTTAGGGTTAGGGTGATGGTTAGGGTGAAGGTAAAGGTTAGAGTGAGGGTTAGGGTGAGGGTGAGTGTTAGGGTTAGTTTGAGAGTGAGGTTTAGGGTTAGCGTTAGGGTGAGGGTTAGGTTTAGTGTCAGGGCTAGGGTGAGGGTGAAATTTAGGCTGAGGGTGATGGTGAGGTTGAGGGTGAGGGTTTCAATAAGGTAAGGGTTAGGGTTAGGGTTAGGATGAGGATAAGGTTCAGGGGGAGGCTTAGTTTGAGGGTTAGGGTTCGGGTGAGGGTTAGGGTTAGGGGAAGGGTTAGGGTTAGGGTGATGTTTAGGGTGCGGGTCAGGGTTAGGGTGAAGGTGAGGTTTCAGGTGAGGGTGAGGGTTCGGGAGAGGGTGAGGGTTAGGCTGTGTGTGAGGGTTCGGGTACGGGTGAGTGTTATGGTGACGGTGAGGTTTAGGTTGAGGGTGAGCATTAAGGTTAGGGTGAGGGTCACAGTGAGGGTTAGGGTTAGTGTTGGGTTTAGGGTGAGACTTAGTTTGAGGGGTAGGGTTAGGGTTATGGTTAAGGTTAGGGTTAGTGTGAGGATAAGTGTTAGGGTGAGGTTTAGTTTGAGGGTGAGGGTTGGAGTTAGCGTTAGGGTTATGGTGAGGGCTACGGTTAAGTTTAGGGTTAGGGTGAGGGTTAGGATTAGGGTACTGTTTAGGGTGAGGTTGAAGGTGAGGGTGAGAGTGAGGGTTAGGGTTAGATTTGGGGTTAGGATTAGGGTGAGGGTGAGTGTGAGGGTTAGGTTTAGGATTAGGTTTAGGGTTAGAGTTAGGGTGAGTGTTAGGGTGAGGGTGAGGGTGAGGGTGAGTGTTAAGGCATGGGTGAGGGTTAGTGTTAGGGTTAGGATTAGGTTTGGGTTAGGGTTTGGTTTATGGTGAGGGTAAGGTTTAGGCTGAGGTTTAGAGTGTGAGTGAGGGTTAGGGATAGCGTTAGAATTTGGGTGAGGTTTAGGGTGAGGGTTAGGTTTCGGGTTAGGCTTATGGTTAGGTTGAGGGTTAGAATCAGCGTTAGGGTGAAGGTTAGGTGTAGGGTTAGGGTTAGGGTGAGGGTGAAGTTGTGGGTTAGGGTTAGTATTAGGATTAGGATTAGGGTCAAGCTTATGCTGAGGCTGAGGCTGAGGGTGAGGGTGAGGTTAGTGTTAGGGTGAGGGTTAGTGTTAGTGTTAGGTTTATGGTGAGGGTAAGGGAGAGGTTTAGGGTTAGGGTGAGGGTTAGGCTGCGGGTTAGACTGAGGGTAAGAGTTAGGGTGAGGTTTAGGTTGAGGGTGAAGCTTAGGGTTAGAATGAGGGTAAGGGTTAGGGTGAAGTTTAGGGTGAGGGTTAGGGTTAGGGTTAGCATTAGTGTTAGCTTGAGGGTGAGGGTTAGGGTGAGGGAGAGGGATAGCATTAGGGATACATTGAGGGATAGCTTTAGTGTGAGTGTTAGGGTTATTGTGAGGATAAGGGTTACTCTAAGGGTGAGGGTTAGGGTGAGGTTTAGGTTATCTTTTGGGTTAGGTTGAGGGTTAGGCTGAGGGTTAGGGTTACGGTGAGTGTTAGGTTTAGGGTTAGAGTGAGGGTTAGGGTTAGGGTGATGTTTAGGGTGAGAGTGAGTGTAAGGATGAGGGTGATGGTGAGGGTGAGTTTTAGGATGAGCGTGAGTGTGAGGGTGAGAGTTACGGTAATGGTTAGGGTTATGGTGAGGGTTAGGGGTAGGGTTAGATTGAGGGTTAGGGTTAGGATGATGTTTAGGGTGAGGGTGAGTGTAAGGGTGAGCGTTAGGGTGTGGTTGAAGTTTAGGGTGAGGGTGAGAGTGAGGGTGAGGGTTACGATTAGGGTTAGGGTTAGGGTGAGGTTTAGGGTAAGAGTTAGGATGAGTGTTAGGGTTAGGGTGATGTTTATGGTGAAGGTGAGGTTTAGGGTGAGGTTCAGGATTTGGGTGAGGGTGTGGTTTAGGGTTAGGTTTAGGGTGAGTGTTAGGTTGAGTGTTCGGGTGAGGGTTAGTCTGAGGGGTAGGGTTAGGGTTAGGGTGAGAATTAGGTTTAGTGTGAGGGTTAGGGTTAGGGATAGGGGTAGGGTTAGTGTGGTGATAAGTGTTAGGGTGAGGGTTAGTGTGATGTTGAGGGTTAGGGTTAACGTTAGGTTTAGGGTTAGGTTTAGTGTCAGGGCTAGGGTGATGGTGAAATTTAAGCTGAGGGTGATGTTGAGGGTGAGGTTTTCAATAAGGTAAGGGTTAGGATTAGGGTTAGGATGAGGATTAAGTTCAGGGTGAGGCTTAGTTTGAGGGTTAGGGTTCGGGTGAGGGTTAGGGTTAGGGTGATGTTTGGGGTGAGAATCATGCTTAGGTTGAAGGTGAGGTTTCGGGTTAGGGTGAGGGTTCGGGAGAGGGTGAGGGTTAGGGTGTGTGTGAGGGTTCGGGTTCGGGTGAGTGTTAGGGTGACGTTGATGGTAAGGGTGAGGGTGAGGGTTAAGGTTAGGATTAGGGTTACATTGAGGTTTAGTGTTAGTGTTAGGTTTAGGGTGAGGTTTAATTTTAGGGGTAGGGTTAGGGTTAGGTTTAGGGTTAGTGTTAGGGTGAGGGTGAGGTTTAGGTTTAGGGCTAGGGTTAGGGTGATGGTGAGGGTTAGATTTAGGATTAGAGTCAGGGTTATGCTTAGGATGAGGGTGAGGGTGAGGGTGAGGGTTAGGATTAGGGTGAGGGTTAGGGTTAGGCTTAGCATTATTGTCAGGGCAAGGGTTATGGTAAGGGTTAGGGTGAGGGTAAGGGTTAGGGTGAGGCTTAGGGTGAGGGTGAGTGTTAGGGTTAGGGTGAGAGTGAGGGTTAGGGTTAGGGTTAGGGTGAGGGTTAGGTTTAGGGTCAGGGCTAGGGTGAGGGTGAGAGTTAGGCTGAGGGGGATGGTGAGGTTGAGGGTGAGGGTTTCATTAAGGTAAGTTTTAGGGTTAGGGTTAGGATGAGGATTAGGTTCAGGGTGAGGTTTAGTTTGAGGGTTAGGGTCCGAGTGAGGGATAGGGTTAGGGTAAGGGTTAGGGTTAGGGTGATGTTTAGGGTGCGGGTCAGGGTTTGGATGCAGTTGAGGTTTCGGGTGAGGGTGAGGGTTCGGGAGAGGTTGAGGGTAATGGTGTGTGTGAGGGTTAGGGTTCGAGTGAGTGTTATGGTGACGATGAGGGTTAGGGTGAGCGTGAGGGTTAAGGTTAGGGTTAAGGTTACAGTGAGGGTTAGGGTTAGTGTTAGGTTTAGGGTGAGGCTTAGTTTCAGGGGTAGGGTTAGGGTTAGGGTTAGGGTTAATGTGACTATGTGTTAGGGTGAGGTTTAGGGTGAGGGTGAAGTTTAGGGTTAGCAGTAAAGTTTGGGTGAGGGTTAGGGTGTTGGTGAGGTTTAGGTTGAGGGTGAGAGTGAGGGTGAGGGTTACAGTTAGGGTTAGGGTTAGGGTGATTTTTAGGGTTAGAGTTAGGGTGAGTGTTAAAGTTAGGTTGAGGTTTATGGTGAGGGTGAGGGTTAGGTTTCGGGTGTGGCTGAGGTTTAGGTTTAGGTTTAGGGTGAGGGTTAGGGTGAGTGTTAGAATGAGGGTTAGGCTGAGGGGTAGTGTTAGGGTTAGGGTGAGCATTAGGTTTAGTGTGAGGGTTAGGGTTAGGGATAGGGGTAGGGTTAGTGTGATGATAAGTGATAAGGTGAGGGTTAGTGTGATGGTGAGGTTTAGGGTTAGCATTAGGGTTTGGGTGAGGGTTAGGGTTTGGGTTAGGGTTAGGGTTAGGGTGAGGGTGAGGGTGAGATTAGGGTTAGGGTGAGGGTTGGGTTAGCGTTAGGTTTAGGTTGAGTGTAAGTGTGAGGGTTAGGGTTAGGGTGAGGGTTAGGCTGCGGGTTAGGCTGAGGGTAAGGTTTAGGGTGAGGTTTAGGTTGAGGGTTAGGCTTAGGATTAGGATGACGTAAGTGTTATGGTGTGGGTTACGGTGAGGGTTAGGGTTAGGGTTAGCATTAGTGTTTGGGTGAGGGTGAGGGTTACGGTGAGGGAAAGGGTAAGGGTTAGGGATAGGGTGAGGTCTAGGGTTAGTGTGAGTGTTAGGGTTAGTGTGAGGATAAGGGTTAGGGTGAGGGTTAGGTTGATGTTGAGGGTTAGGTTATCATTCGGGATAGGTTGAGGGTTAGGCTGAGGGTTAGGTTTAGTGTGAGGATTAGGTTTAGGGTTAGAGTGAGGGTTAGGGTTAGGGTGATGTTTAGGGTGTGGGTGAGTGTAAGGGTGAGGGTGATGGTGAGGGTGAGATTTAGGGTGAGGGTGAGAGTGACGGTGAGGGTTACGGTTATGGTTAGGGTTATGGTGAGGGTTAGGGGTAGGGTTAGAGTGAGGGTTAGCATTAGGGTGATGTTTAGGGTGAGGGTGAGTGTAAGAGTGAGTGTGAGGTCGAGGGTGAGGTTTAGGGTGTGGGTGAGAGTGAGGGTGAGGGTTATGGTTAGGGTTAGGTTTAGGGTGAGGTTTAGGGTTAGAGTTAGGGTGAGTGTTAGGTTTAGGTTGATGATTATGGTGAGGGTGAGGTTTAGGGTGGGGTTTAGGTTTCGGGTGAGGGTGAGGTTTAGGGTTAGGTTTAGGGTGACGGTTAGGGTGAGTGTTAGGGTGACGGTTTGGCTGAGGGGTATGTTTAGGTTTAGGGTGAGCATTAGGTTTAGTGTGAAGATTAGGGTTAGGGATAGGGGTAGGGTTAGTGTGATGATAAGTGTTAGTGTGAGGGTTAGTGTGATGGTGAGGGTTAAGGTTAGATTTAGGGTTAGCGTGAGGGTTAGGGTGAGAGTTAGGTTTAGGGTTAGGGTGAGGGTGAGGGTGAGGGTTAGGGTTAGGGTCATGGTGAGGGTTAAATTTAGGATTAGTGTTAGGGTTAGGCTTAGGATGATGGTGAGGGTAATGGTGAGGGCTAGGATTAGGGTGAGGGTTAGGGTTAGGTTAGCATTAGTGTGAGGATAAGGGTTAAGGTAAGGGTTAGGGTGAGGGTAAGGGTTCGTGTGAGGCTTAGGGTGAGGGTGAGGGTTAGGGTGAGTGTGAGGGTGAGGGTTATGTATAGGGTTAGGGTGAGGGTTAGGTTTAGGGTCAGGGCTAGGGTGACGGTAAGAGTTAGGCTGAGGGTGATGGTGAAGTTGAGGGTGAGGGATTCAATTAGGTAAGGGTTAGGGTTAGGATGAGGATTAGGTTGAGGGTGAGGCTTAGTTTGAGGGTTAGGTTTCGGGTGAGGGTTAGTGTTAGGGTAAGGGTTAGGGTTAGGGTGCTGTTTATGGTGAGGGTCAGGGTTAGGGTGAAGTTGAGGTTTCAGGTGAGGGTGAGGGTTCGGAAGATGGTGAGGGTTAGGGTGTGTGTGAGGGTTCGGGTTCGGATGAATGTTAGGGTGAATGTGAGTTTTAGGGTGAGGGTGAGGGTTAAGGTTATGGTTAGGGATACAGTGAGGGTTAGGGTTAGTTAGAGGTTTAGTGTGAGGCTTAGTTTGAGAGTTAGTGTTAGTGTTAGGTTTAGGGTTGGTGTGAGGATAAGTGTTAGGATGAGGTTTAGGTTGAGAGTTAGGGTGAGGGTGAGGGTTAGGGTGAGGGTTAAGTTTAGGGTTAGGGTGAGGGTTAAGTTTAGGGTTAGGGTGAGGGTTAGGTTTAGGGTGATGTTTAGGGTGAGGGTGAGGGTTAGGGTGAGTGTGAGGGTTCGGGTTGGTTTAGGGTTAGGGTTAGGTTGAGGGTGAGCATGAGAGGTTTAGGATTAGGGTTAGGGTTAGAGTTAGGGTGAGGATGAGGGTGAGGGTGAGTGTTAGGGGATGGGTGAGATTTAGGTTTAGGGTAAGGATTAGATTTAGGGTTTGGTTTATGGTGAGGGTAAGGTTTAGGATGAGGTTTAGGGTGAGGGTGAGGGTTAGCGATAGCATTAGAGTTAGGGTGAGGTTTAGGGTGATGGTTAGGATTCGGGTGAAGCTTACGGTTAGGGTGAGGGTTAGAGTCAAGTTTAGGGTTAGAGTTAGGGTGAGTGTTATGGTTAGGTTGATGTTTACGGTGAGGGTGAGGTTTAAGGTGAGGTTTAGTTTTCAGGTGAGGCTGAGGTTTAGGTTTAGGTTTAGGGTGAGGGTTAGGGTGAGTGTTAGAATGAGGGTTAGGCTGAGGGGTATTTTTAGGTTTAGGGTGAGCATTAGGTTTAGTGTCAGGGTTAGTGTTAGGGATAGGGGTAGGGTTAGTGTGATGATAAGAGTTAGGGTGAGGGTTAGTGTGATGGTGAGGTTTAGGGTTAGCATTAGGGTTAGGGTGAGTGTTAGGGTTAGGGTTAGCGTGAGGGTGAGGGTGAGGTTAAGGTTAGGGTGAGGGTTGGGGTTAGCGTTAGGTTTAGGATTAGTGTAAGGGTGTGGGTTAGGTTTAGGGTGAGGGTTAGGCTCTGGGTTAGGCTGAGGGTAAGTGTTAGGGTGAGGTTTAGGTTGAATGTTAGGCTTAGGGTTAGGATGAAGGTAAGCGTTAGGGTGTGAGTTAGGTTGAGGGTTAGGGGTAGGGTTAGCATTTGTGTTACGGTGAGGGTGAGGATTAGGGAGAGGGATAGGGTAAAGGTTAGGGATAGGGTGAGGGATTGTTAGTGTGAATGTTAGGGTTAGTGTGAGGATAAGGGTTAGGGTTTGGGTTAGGTTGATGGTGAGGTTTAGGTTATCATTGGGGATAGGTTGAGGGTTAGGCTGAGGGTTAGGTTTAGGGTGAGGGTTAGGTTTAGGGTTATAGTGAGGTTTAGGGTTAGGGTGATGTTTAGGGTGTGGGTGTGTGTAAGGGTGAGGGTGATTGTGAGGGCGAATTTTAGGTTGAGGGTGAGAGTGAGGGTGAGGGTTACGGTTATGGTTAGGGTTATTGTGAGGGTTAGGGTTAGGGTTATAGTGAGGGTTAGGGTTAGGGTGATGTTTAGGGTGAGGGTGAGTGTAAGAGTGAGGGTGAGGGTGAGGGTGAGGTTTAGGATGTGGGTGAGAGTGAGGGTGAGGGTTATGGTTAAGGTTAGGGTTAGGGTGAGGGTGAGGTTTATGGTTAGAGTTAGGGTGAGTGTATGGTTTAGGTTGATGATTATGGTGAGGGTGAGGTTTAGGGTGAGGTTTAGGTTTCGGGTGAGGGTGAGGTTTAGGTTTAATTTTAGGGTGAGGGTTAGGGTGAGTTTTAGAATGAGGGTTAGGCTGAGGGGTATTTTTAGGGTAAGGTTGAGCATTAGGTTTAGTGTGAGGGTTACGGTTAGGGATAGGGTTAGGTTTAGTGTGATGATAAGGGTTAGGTTGATGGTTAATGTGATGGTGAGGGTTAGGGTTAGCGTTAGGGTTGGGGTGAAGTTTAGGGTGAGTGATAGGGTTAGGGTTAGGGTGAGGGTGAGGGTTAGGTTTAGGGTTAGGGTTAGGGTGACGGTGAGGGTTAGATTTAGAATTAGGGTTAGGATTAGTCTTAGGGTGAGAGTGAGCATGAGGGTTAGGCTTAGTGAGAGTGTTAGGGTTAGGGTAAGGTTTAGGGAGAGGGTAAGTTTTAGGGTGATGTTTAGGGTGAGGGTGAGGATTAGGGTTACCATTAGGGTTAGCATTAGGGTTAGGGTTAGGGTGAGGGTTAGGGTTAGGGTAAGGTTAATGGTGAAGGTGAGGTTTAGGGTTAGGGGTGAGGGTGAGGTTTCCCGTGAGGATAAGGGTGAAGGTGAGGGTGAGGGTTAGGGTGTGGGTGAGCATTCAGGTTCTGTTGAGTGTTACGGACGGTGAGGGTTAAGGTGAGAATGAGGGTTAGGGTGAGGGTTAGGGTTAGGGTTAGGGTTAGGGTTAGTGTTTGGGTTAGGTTGAGGGGTAGGGTTAGGGTTAGGGTTAGGGTTAGGCTTAGTGTGAGTGTTAGGGGCAGGGTAAGGTTTAGGGTGAGGGTGAGGGTTAGGATGATTGTTAGTGTGAGGGTGAGTGTTAGGTGTAACATTAGGTTTAGGGTTATGGTTAGGGTGAGTGTAAGTATTAGGGTTAGTGTTAGCGTGAGGGTGAGGGTGAGGGTTAGGGTTAGGGTTAGGGCTAGGGTAATGGTGAGGGTTAGGTTGAAGGTGAGGGTGAGGGTGAACGTGAGGGTTTCAGTTTTGTAAGGTTTAGGGTTTGGTTTAAGTTGAGGATTAGGGTGAGTGTGAGGGTTAGTTTGAGTGTTAGGGTTAGGGTTAAGGTTAGCATTAGGGTTAGGGTTAGGGTGAGGTTTAGGGCTATGTTTAGGTTGAGGGTTAGGGTTAGGATGAGGCTGAGGTTTCCGGTGAGGATAAGGGTTCAGTTATGGGTGAGGGTTAGGGTGTGGGTGAGCGTTCAGGTTCTGTTGAGTGTTAGGTTGATGGTGAGGATGAAGGTGAGGGTGAGGGTTAGGTTTAGGGTTAGGCTGAGGGTTAGGGTTAGGGTTAGGGTTAGAGTGTGGGTTAGGTTGAGGGGTAGGGTTAGGGTTAGGTTGAGCGTTAGGGTTAGTGTGAAGGTTAGGGTTAGGATTAGGGTTAGTGTGAGGCTAAGGTTTAGAGTGAAGTTTAGGGTGAGAGTTAGGGTTAGCATTAGGTTTAGGGTGAGGGTTAGGGTAAGGGTTAGGTTTAGGTTGAGGTTTAGGGTAAGGGTTAGGGTGAGTGTTAGGGTGAGGGTGAGGTTGAGGGTTAGGGTTAGGATTAGTGATAGGTTGAGGCTCAGGTTTTGAGAAATGATGAAGTGAGGATTTGGGTGAAGGTTAGGTTTAGGGTTAGGGATAGGGGAAGGATTAGGGTTAGGGTTAGGATTAGGGTGAGGTTTAGGCTGAGGTGTAGGTTTAGGTTGAGGGGGAGGGTTAGGTTTAGTGTGATTGTTAGGGTTACGGTAAGGGTTAGGGTGAGGGTAAGGGTTAGGGTGTTGGTTAGTCTGAGGGTGAGGGTTAGGTGTAGCATTAGGTTTAGGGTATGGTTAGGGTGAGGGTTAGGGTTAGGGTTAGGGTGAGGGTGAGGGTGAGGGTGAGTGGTAGGGCAAAGATTTGAGTGAGGGTTAGGGTTAGGGTGAGGGATAGGTTGAGGGTGAGGTTTAGGTTGAGGTTCTGGGTGAGGGTGAGGGTTTCAGCTAGGTAAGTGTTAGGGTTAGGGTTAGGGTTAGGATTACGGTGAGGTTAAGGGTTATTTTGAGGGTTTGGGTTAGGGTGAGGGTTAGGCTTAGGGTTAGGGTTAGGTTGAGGGGTAGGGTTAGGGTTAGGGTGAGGGTTAAGGTTAGTGTGAGTTTCAGGGTTAGGTGAAGGGTTAGTGTGAAGATAAGGGTTAGGGTGAGGTTTAGGGTGAGACTCAGGGTTAGGGTTAGCCTTAAGGTTAGGGTGAGTGTTAGGGTTAGGGTGAGGGTGATGGTTACGGTTAGGGTGATGTTTACATTGAGAGTGAGTGTTAGGGTGAGGGTGAGGGTTAGGGTTAGGATTATGTTTAGGGTTAAGGTGAGGGTGAGGGTTAAGGTTAATGTGAGGGATAGGTTCAGGGTTAGGTTTAGGATGAGGGTTAGGGTTAGAGTTCGGGAGCTGGTAAGGTTATGGTGAGGATTAGGGTAAGGGTGAGGCTTAGGGTTAGGCTTAGGGTTAGGGTGAGGGTTAGGGTGAGGGTGATGAATAGGGTTATGGTGAGGGTTAGGGTTAGGGTTAGGGTGAGGTTTAGGTTTAGTGTGAGGTGTAGGTTTAGTGTTAGGGTTAAGGTTAGGGTGAAGGTGAGAGATAGGGTGAGGGATAAGGTGAGGTTTAGGGTTAGGGTTAATGTGAGGTTTAGGTTTCATTTGAGGGTTAGCGTTAGGGATAGTGTGAGGATAAAGTTTAGGGTGAGGTTAAGGGTGAGAGTGAGGGTTAGGGTTAGCGTTAGTGTTATGGTCAGTGTTAGGGTGATTTTTAATATGAAGGGTAGGGTTAGTGTGAGGGTGAGGATTAGAGTTAGATTTAGCGTGAGGGTTAGGTTTAGGGTGAGGTTTAGGTTAGGGTTAGATTTAGGTTTCGGGTTTGGGTGGGGGTGAGTTTTAGGGTGTGGTTGAACTTTAGGGTTAGGGTGAGGGTTAAGGTGACAGTGAGGGTTAGTGTTTGGGTGAGGGTTGGGGTTACGGTGAGTGTTAGGGTGAGGGTTAGTCTGAGGGTTAGGGTTAGGGTTAGGGTTATGTTGAGGGTAAGGTTGAGGGTGAGATTTATTGTGAGGGTGAGGGATAGGGATAGCGTTAGGGATAGGGTGATCGTTAGGGTTACTGTGAGCGTAAGGGTTAGGTTTAGGGTTAGGGTTAGGATTAGAGTTATGGTGAGGGTAAGGGTTAAGTTGATGGTTAGGTATAGAGTTGGGGTTAGGGTGAGGGTAAGTGTTAGGCTTAGGGTTAGAGTTAGGGTGAGGTTGAGCTTGAGGATTAGGGTTAGGATTAGTGTTAGGGTTAGAGTTAGCCTGAGGGTGAGGATGAGGGTGAGGGGTAGGCTTAGTGTGAGGGTTAGGATTAGGTTTAGGGTTAGGGTTAGGATGAGGTTAAGGTTTAGGGTGAGGGTTAGGATTAGCTTTAGGGTTAGGGTGAGGGTTAGGGTGAGGTTTACTGTTAGGGGTAGGGTTAGGATTAGGGTGAGGGTAAGGTTTAAGGTGAGGGTTAGTGTGAGCCTGAAGGGTAGGTTTAGGGTTAGTGTTATGATTAGGATTAGGGTGAGGGTGAGAGTTAGGTTTTGGGTGGGGTTTAGGGTTAGGTTGAGGGTTAGGGTTATGTTTAGAGTTAGGGTAAGTGTGAGCATGAGGGTTAGGGTTAGGGTTTGATTAGGGTTAGGAAGAGGTTGAGGGTGAGGGTGAGTGTTAAGGATAGGTTTAGGGTTATAGTTAGGGTGAGGGTGTGGGTGAGGTTTAGGGTTGGGTTTAGGGTTAAGGTTAGGGTGAGGTTGAGGGTGAGGTTGAGGTTTAGGGTGAGGATGAGAGTTTCGGTTAGGTAAGGGTTACGGATATTGTTATGGTGAGTATTAGGTTGAGGGTGATGTTTAGGGTTAAGTTGAGTGTTAGGGTTAGGGTTTTGGTGAGCGTTAGGGTTAGGTTGAGGTTTAGGGTGAGGGTGAGGTTTAGGGTGAGGGTTAGGGTGAGGGTGAGTTTCAGCGTTAGGCTGTAGGTGAGGGTTAGGTTTAGTGTGAGGTTTCGGGTGACAGTGAGGTTTCAGGTGACTCTTAGGGTTAGGGTTAGTTTTAGGTTGAGTGTTAGGGTTAGGGTTATGTTGAGGGTTTATGTGAGGGATAGGATTAAGATTAGGGTGAGGTTTAGGATTAGTGTGATGGTTAGGGTTAGGATTAGGGTTAGGTGGAGAGTAAGCGTTAGGGTGAGTGTTCGGGTGATGGTGAGGGTTAGGGTGAAGGTGAGGGTTAGGGTTATATTTAGGCTTAGAGTAGGTTTAGGTTTAGGATGAGGGTGAGTGCGAGGGTGAGGGTTAGGTTTAGGATTAGGCTTAGGTGTAGGGTTATGCTTAGGGTGAGGGTGAGGTTGAGAGTCAGAGTTAGGTTTCAGGAGAGGGTTAAGTTTAGGGTTAGGATTAGGGTGAGGTGAGGTTTTGGGTTAGGTTTAGGGTGATGGTGAGGGTGAGGGTGAGGGTGAGGTTTAGGCTTAGGGTGAGGGTTAGGGTTTTGGTTAGGGTTAGGGTGATTGTGAGGATGAGGGTGATGGTGAGGTTTAGGGTGAGGGTGATGGTTAGTTTTTAGGTGAGGGTTAGGGTTAGGGTGAGGGTTAAGTTTAGGGTGAGTGTTAGGGTTAGGGTTAGGTTTAGGATGAAGTTTAGGCTCAGGTTTTGGGTTAGGGTTAGGGTGAGGGTGAGGGTTAGGGATAGGTTTAGGGTTACGGTGAGGGTTTTGTTTAATGTTAGGTTTAGAGTTAGGTTGAGGGTGAGGGTTAGGATTTGGATTAAGCTTAGGGTTAGATTTAGGCTGAGGGTGAGGGTGAGGGTGAGGGTGAGGGTTAGGGTGAGGGTTAGGCTTAGGGTGAGGGTTAAGGTTATGGTTAGGGTTAGGGTGATTGTGAGGGTGACGCTTGGGGTGAGGGTGATGGTGAGGTTTAGGTTGAGGGTGATGGTTAGTTTTTGGGTGAGGGTTAGGGTTAGGGTGAGGTTTAAGGTTAGGGTGAGTGTTAGGGTTAGGGTTAGCGTTAGGATGAAGGTTAGGCTCAGGTTTTGGGTTAGGGTTAGGGTGAGGGTGAGGGTTAGGGATAGGCTTAGGGTTAGGGTGAGGGTTTTGTTTAATGTTAGGTTTAGAGTTAGGTTGAGGCTGAGGGTGAGGGTTAGGATTTGGATTAGGCTTAGGGTTAGATTTAGGCTGAGGGTGAGGGTGAGGGTTAGGGTGAGGGTGCGTGTTAGGGTGAGGTTGAGGGTGACCATGAGGGTTTCTGCTACGTAAGGGTTAGGTTTAGGTTTATGGTGAGGATTAGGATGAGGGTTATGGTTAGGATACGGGTTAGATTTATGGTGAGGGTTAGGGTTAGGATGAGCGTGAGGGTTAGAGTTAGAGTTAGGGTGAATGATAGGGTTAGAGTGAGGGCTAGCTTGAGGGTGAGGGTTAGGGTGAAGGTGAGGGTGAGGGTGAGGGTGAGGATTAGGGTTAGGGTTAGGGTGAGGGTCAGGATTAGTTGTAAGGTTAGGGTTAGGGTGAGAGTTAAGGTTAGTGTGAGAGTTAGGATTAGGCTTAGGGATAGGGATAGAGTGAGGATAAGGGTTAGGGTGAGTGTTAGGTTGAGGCTGAGGGTTATGGTTAACGTTAGGGTTAGTGTGAGGGTTAGGGTGAGAGTTAGGGTTAGGGTGAGGGTAAGTTTGATGGTGAGGGTTTGGGTTAGATTTAGGTTGAGAGTTAGGGTTAGGGGTAGTGTTGGGGTGAGGGTTAGGGTGAGGGTGAGGGTTAGGTTTAGGGTGAGGGATAGGGTTAGGATTAGTGTTATGGTAAGTTTTAGGGTTAGGGTTAGTGTTAGGGTGAAGGTCAGGTTTAGGATTATGGTTATGGTTAGGGTTTGGGTGAGGGTGAGGGTGAGGGTTGCATTCGGTTTAGGGTTAGGGTTAGGGTGAAGGTGGGGGTGAAGGTTAGGTTTAGGATTAGGGTTAGGGTTAGGGTTAGGGTGATGGTGGGGGTGAAGGGTAGGTTTAGGATTAGGGTTAGGGTTAGGCTGAGGGGGAGGTTAGGGTGATGGTGAGGTTTAGGTTTAGGGTTCGGGTTAGGGTTATGTTGTGGGCTAGGTTGAGTGTGAGTGGTAGGGTGAGTGTTAGGGTGAGGGTGAGGCTTTCAGTTAGTTAAGGGTTAGGGTTATTGTTATGGTGAGGATTAGGTTGAATGTGAGGCTTAGTGTGAGGGTTAGAGTTTGGGT
Source organism: Dipodomys merriami (assembly GCF_024711535.1). Taxonomy (NCBI): domain Eukaryota; kingdom Metazoa; phylum Chordata; class Mammalia; order Rodentia; family Heteromyidae; genus Dipodomys; species Dipodomys merriami. Next base: position 2,028,717 of record NW_027202482.1, on the reverse strand, counting down.
GAGGGTTCGGGTTAGGGTTTTTCGTGACGGTTAGTGTTAACGTGAGGTTTAGGGTGAGGGAGAGGCTTAGGGTGAGGGTTAGTGTGAGGGTGAGTTTGAGCGTTAGGGTGTGGGTGAGGGTAAGTTTTAGGGTGATGGTTAGGGTTAGGGTGAGGGGTAGGTTGAGGGGTAGGGGTAGGGTTAGGGTGAGTGTTGTGGTTAGTATGAGTGTTATGGTTAAGTATAGGGTTAGGGTTACTTTGAGGGTAAGGGTTAGGGTGAGGGTTAGGGGGAGGGTAAGGTTTAGGGTTAGCATTAAGGTTAGGATGAGTGTTAGCTTGTGGGTTTGAGTTAGGGTTAGGGATAGGGTTAGGGTGAGAGTTAGGTTTAGGGCTAGTGTGAGGGTAAGGGTGAGAGTGAGGGTGAGGTTGAGGGTTTCGTTTCAGTAACAGTTAGGCTTAGGGTTAGGGTGAGAATTAGGGTGAGGGTGAGCGTTAGGTTGAGGGTTAGGTTTAGGGTGAGGTTTAGGGTTAGGGTTAGAGTGAGGTTTAGGGGGAGGCTGAAGGTTAGGGTGAAGGTTGAGGTTTCGGGTGAGTGTGAGGTTTAGGGTTTGTGTTAGGGTTACGTTTAGGGTGAGGGTTAGGGTTAGAGTTAGGGTTAGGGTGAGGGTTATGTTGAGGGGTAGGGTTAGGTTTAGGTTGAAGGTTATGTTTAGTGTGAGAGTTAGGGTTAGGGTTAATGTGAGGTTAAAGTTTAGGGTAAGGGTGAGGGTTAGGGTTAGGGTTAAGGTTAGGGTGAGGTCTAGGGTGAGGTTGAGTGTTAGTGTGAGCGTGAGGGTGATGGGGAGGGTTTCGGTTAGGTAAAGTTTATGGTTATTGAGGATTAAATTGAGGGTGAGGGTTAATGTGAGGGTTAGGGTTAGGGTGAGTGTTAGGGTTCGGATGAGGGTGAGGGTTAGTGTGTGTGTGAAGGTTAGGATGTGTGATGTTTAGGGTTAGGTTTCAGGTGAGAGTTTGGGTTAGGGTTAGAGTGAGGGTTAGGCTTAGGGTGAGGGTTAAGTTTAGTGTGGGGGTTAGGGTTGGGGTTAGTGTTAGGGTTAGTGTGAGGATAAGGGTTAAGGTGAGGGTTAAGGGTGAGGGTTAGGTTAAGCGTTAGGGTCAGGGTTAGCGTTAGTGTGAATGTTATTTTTAGGGATAGTTTTAGGGTGAGGGTAAGTGTTAGCGTTAGTGTTAGGGTAAGGTTTAGGGTTAGGGTGAGGGTTAGTGTAAGGGTTCGGGATAGGGTGAGTATGAGGGTGAGGGTTAGGGGTAGGCTTAGGGTGAGGGTTAGGGTTAGGGTTAGGGTTAGGGTTAGGGTAAGGATTAGGGTTAGTGTGAATGTTAGGGTTTGGTTTAGGGTGAGTGTTAGGGTTAGGGTTAGGGTGAGGGCAACGATGAAGGTTTGGGTTAGGGTTATTGTTACGGTTAGTTTGAGGGTGAGGTTGAGGGCTAGGGTTTGGATTACGTTTAGTTTTAGGGTTAGGCTGAGGGAGAGGTTGAGGGTGAGGCTGAGGTTTAGGTTTAACATGAGGGTTAGGTTTAGGCTTAGGGTTAGTTTGAGGGTAAGGATTAGGGTGTGGTTTAGGGTGAGGGTGAGGGTTAGGTTTAGCATTAGGGTTGGGGTTCGGGTGAGGGTTAGGATTAGGATTAGGTTTAGGGTGAGGGTGAGGATTAGGGTTAGGTTTAGGATGAGGGTTAGAGTTAGGGTTTGCGTTAGGGTGAGGGTGAGGGTTAGGTAAGGGTTTCGGTTAGGTAAGTGTTATGGTTAGGTTAGACTGAGTAATAGGTTGAGGGTGAGGTTTAAATTGATGGTTAGCGTTAGGGTGAGGGTTAGGGTTAGGCTTAAGGTGAGAGTTACGTTTAGCGTGATGTTTAAGGTGAGAGTGTGGGTTAAGGTGAGTGTGAGGGTTAGGGTTAGGGTTAGGGTTAGGGTGAGTTTGATGGTGTGTGTTAGGTTTAGGATTAGGGTTAGGGTTAGGGTGAATGATAGGGTGAGGCTAAGGGTTTGGGTGAGGGTGAATTTTCGGTTGTGGGTGAGGATTAGGTTGATGGCAAGGATTAGGGTTAGGGTTAGGGTTTTGGTGAGGGAAAGTTTTAGGGTTAGAATTAGGGATAGGGTGAGGATTAGTGTTATTGTGAGGGCTAGGTTTAGGGTTAGGTTGAGGATTAGGTTTTGGGTGATGTTTATGGTGAGAGTGAGTGTTAGGTTGAGGGTGAGGATGAGGGTTAGGGTTAGGGTTAGTGTTAGGTTTAGGTTTAGGATGAGAGTGAGGGTGAGGTGAGGGTTAGGGTTCAGGTGAGGGGGAGGTTCAGGGTGAGGTTTAGGGTGAGGGTCAGGCCTAGCATTACGGTAAGGGTGAGGGTTACATTTAGGGTAAGGGTTAGGGTTAGGGTTAGTGTGAGAGTTAGGGTGACGGTTAGGGTTAGGGTTATGGTGAGGATTAGGGTTAGATTTAGGATTAGGGTATGTGTGAGGATAAGGGTTAGGGTGAGTGTTAGGTTGAGGGTGAAGGTTAGGGTTAGCGTTAATGTTGGGGTTAGCGTTAGGATTATGGTGAAGGTTAGGGTGAGTGTTAGGTTTAGGGTGAGGTTTAGTTTGAGGGTAAGCATTAGGGTTAGGTTTAGCTTGATGGTTAGGGTTACGGTTAGGTTTAGGGTGAGGGTTAGAGTGAGGGTTAGTGTTAGGTTGAGGGTTAGGGTTAGGATTAGGGTTATGGTGAGTTTTAGGGTTGGCATTAAGGTTAGGGTAAGGTTTAGGGTTAGGATTGAGGTTAGATTTAGGGTTAGGGTTATTGTTAGGACTAGGGTTAGGGTTAGGGTGAGGGTGAGAGTGAGGGTTGGTGTTAGGGCTAGGGTTAGGTTTAGGGTGATGGTGGGGGTGAGGGTTAGGTTTAGTATTAGGGTTATAGTTAGGCTGAGGTGGAGGCAGAGTGTGAGGGTGAGGTTTAGGGTTAGGGTTAGGTTTAGAGTTACAGTGTGGGCTAGGGTGAGGGTGAGGGTTAGGTTGAGGGTTAGGGTTAGGTTGAGGGTTAGTGTTAGGGTTAGAGTGAGAGTTAGGATTAGGTTGATGTTTAGTGTGAGGCTGAGTGTTTGGGTTCGGATGAGGGTTCAGGTGAGGGTGAGTGTGAGGGTGAGGGTGAGGTTTAGGTGTGGCTTAGGGATAGGGTTAGGGTGAGGTTTAAGATTAGGGTTAGTGTTAGGTTGAAGGTGAGTGTGAGGGTTAGGCTTAGGGTTACATTGAGGGTTAGGGTTAGGTTGAGCGCTAGGGTGAGGGTGAGGATTAGGGTGAGTTATAGGTTTAGAGTTAGGGTTAGGGTGATGGTTAGGGTGTGGGGTACAGTTAGGGTTAGTGGGAGGGTTAGTGTTAGTGTGAGGATTAGGGTTAGAGTTAGTGTTAGTGTGAGGTTAAAGTTTAGGGTGAGGGTTAGGGTGAGGGTGAGGGTTATGTTTAACGTTAGGGTTAGGGTGAGGGTTAGGGTGAGGGTTAGGTTTAGGGTGAGGGTTAGGTTTAGTGTTAGGGTGAGAGTTAGAGTTAGGGTACTGTTTAGCGTGAGGGTGAGAATTAGGGTGAGGGTTAGGGTTAGGGTGAAGTTTAAGGTGAGGTGAGAGTTAGGGTGAGGATGAGGGTGAGTGTTAGGATTAGGGTTAGTGTTAGGGTGCGGATGAGGGGTATCTTGAGGGTTAGGTTTAGGATTAGGTTTAGAGTAAGGTGAGTGTTAGGGTGAGGGTAAGGATTCGGGTGAGGGTGAATTTTAGGGTGTGGGTGAGGGTTAGGTTTAGGGTGAGGTTTAGGGTTAGGGTTAGGGTTATGGTGAGGGTAAGTATTAGGGTGAGGTTGAGGTTTTTGTTAGCGTTTTGTTTTACGGTGAGGGTTATTGTGAGGGTTAGGTTTAGGTTTAGGGTTCTTGGGAGGTTGAGGTTTAGAGTTATGGTGATGGTATGGGTTAGGTTTAGGGTTAGGATGAGGGTAAGGGTTAGGGTTAGGGTCAGGGTGAGTTTGAGTGTTAGGGTTAGCATTAGGGTTAGGGTGAGAGTGACTGTTAGGGTGAGGGTTAGGGTTAGGGTTTGGGATAGGGTGAGGTTTAGGGTTAGTGTGAGGGTTAGGGTTAGGTTTAGTGTGAGGATAAATGTTAGGTGGAGGGTTAGTGTGAGGGTGAGGGTTAGGGTTAGCATTAGGGTTAAGGTTAGGGGGCGAGTTAGCTTTGGGGTGAGTGTTAGGATTAGGATTAGAGTGAGGGTTAGGTCTAGGGTTAGGGTTAGGAAGAGGGTGAGGGTTAGTGAGAGGGTTAGGGTGAGGGTTAAGGTTAGGTTGAGCGATAAGTTTAGGGTGAGGGCTACAGTGAGGGTGAGGGTGAGGCTTTCGGTTAGGTAAGTGTTTTGGTTAGGGTTATGGTGAGGATTAGGGAGAGAGTGAGGGTTAGCTTGAGGGATAGGGTTAGGGTGAGGGTTAGGGTGAGGGTTAGTGTGAGGTGTAGGGTTAGGGTTAGGGTGAGGGTTAGGGTTAGTGTGAGGGTTAGGGTTAGTGTGAGGGGTAGAGTTAGGGTTAGGGTGAGGGTTAGGGTTAGTGTGAGGTTTAGGGTTAGTGTGAGGGTTAGGGTTAGGGTTAGGGTTAGGTTTAGGGTTAGTGTGAGGATAAGGGTTAGGGTGAGTGTTAGGTTGAGGGTGATGTTTAGGTTTAGCGTTAGCTTTACGGTTAGCGTTAGGGTTAGTGTGTGGGTTAAGGTTAGGGTTAGGGTTAGGTTGAGGGTGAGGGTTAGGGTTAGGTTTAGGTTGAGTGTTAGGGTGAGTGTTACGGTTCGGGTGAGGTTTAGGGTTTGGATTAGGGTTAGGGTGAGGGTTAGTGTGAGGTTTAGCGTTAGGGTTAGGTTTAGGGTGAGGGTGAGTGTTAGTGTTAGTGTTAGGGTGAGGGTTAAGGTAAAGGTGAGTGCTATGGTGAGCATGACAATTAGGGAGAGTGTGAGGCTGAGTATTTCCGTTAGTTAAGGTTTAGGGTTAGGGTTATGGTGAGGATTAGGGTGAGGGTGAGGCTTAGGTTGCAAGTTAGTTTAATCGTGAGGGTGAGGGTTAGGGTTAGGGTGAGGGTTAGTGTTAAGTGTTGCTTAGCGTTAGGTTGAGGGTTAACGTGAGGGTGAGGGTTCGGGTTCGGGTGAGGATTAGGTTTAGGTTTAGGTTTAGGGTTAGGATGAGGGTTAGGATGAGGTTTAGGGTTAGGGTTAGGGTTAGTGTGAGGGGTAGGGTTAGGGTTAGGGTGAGGGTTAGGGTTAGTGGTAAGGGTTATGTTTAGGATTAGGTTTAGTGTGAGGATAAGGGTTAGGGTAAGGGTTAGATTGAGGGTGAATTTAGGGTTAGCGTTAGTGTTAGGGTGAGGGTTAGGGTGAGTGTTAGGGTTAGGTTGAGTTTTAGGTTGAGGGTGAGCATAAGGGTTAGGTTTAGATTGATTGTTAGGGTTAGGGTTAGGTTTAGGGTGAGGGTTAGCTTGAGGGTTAGAGTGTGGGTTAGTGTTAAGGTGAGGGATAGGGTTAGGATTAGGGTTACTGTGAGTTTTAGGGTTAGGGTCATGGTTAGGGTAAGGGTTAGGGTTAGGATTAAGGTTAGATTTAGGGTTAGAGTTATTGTTAGGGTTAGGGTTTGGGTTAGGGTGAGGGTGTGGCTGAGGGTTGGCATTAGGGTTAGGGTTAGGTTTAGGATGATGGTGGGGGTGAGGGTTAGTTTTAGGATTAGGGTTATGGTTTGGCTGAGGGGGAGGCAGAGGGAGAGGGTGAGGATTAGGGTTAGGGTTAGGTTTAGAGTGAGGTTAAGGTTAGGTTGATGTTTAGGGTGAGGCTGAGTGTTAGGGTTCGGGTGAGGGATCGCGTGAGGGTGAGTGTGAGGGTGAGGGTGAGGTTTAGGGTGTGGATTAGGTTTCAGGTTAGGGTGAGGTTTATGGTGAGGGTTAGGGTTATGGTTAGGGTTAGGTTGAAGGTGAGCTAAGGGTTAGGTTCAGGGTTAGGTTTAGGTTTAGGGCTAGGGTGAGGGGCAGAAATAGGGTTTGGGTGAGGGTAAGGGTTAGTGTGAGGTTTTGGGTTAGAGTTAGGGTTAGTGTGAGGTTAAAGTTTAGGGTGAGGGTAAGGGTGAGGGTGAGGTTTAGGGTTTTGGTTAGGGTTAGGGTGAGGGTTAGGGTGAGGGTTAGGTTGAGGGTTAGGATGAGGGTTAGCTTTAGGGTGAGGGTTAGGTTTAGGGTTAGGGTGAGAGTTAGGGTTAGGGTACTGTTTAACGTGAGGGTGAGGGTTAGGGTTAGGGTGATGTTTAGGGTGAGGTGAGGGTTAGGGTTAGGTTTAGGTGTAGTGTGAGGGTGAGGATTAGTGTTAGGGTTAGGGTGGGGGTTAAGGTTAGGGTGAGGTCTAGGGTGAGGATGAGGGTTAGGGTGAGGGTTGGTGTGAGGGGTGGCTTGAGGATTAGGGTGAGGGTTAGGGTTAGTGTGAGAGTTAGGGTTAGAGTTAGTGTGAGAATAAGTGTTAGGGTGAGGGTTAGGTTGAGTGTGAGGTTTAGGGTTAGGGTTAGGGTTAGTGTGAGGGTTAGGTTTAGTATTAGGGTTAGGGTTATGGTTAGGGTTATAGTTAGGGTTAGGGTTAGGGTTTGGATGAGGGTGAGTGTGAGGGTTGGCGTTAGGGTTAGGGTTAGGGTTAGGCTGAGGGTGGGTGTGAGGGTTAGGTTTAGGATTTGGGTTAGGTTTAGGCTGAGGGGGAGGGTGAGTGTGAGGGTGAGGTTTTGGGTTATGGTTAGGGTTAGGGTTATGGTGAGGGCTAGGATGAGGGTGAGGGTGAAGGAGAGGGTCAGGTTTAGTGTGAGGATTTTGATTAGGGTTAGAGTTAGGGTTAGGATGAGGGTGAGGGTTGGGTTAGGGTTAGTGTGAGGATTAGGGTTAGAGTGAGGGTTAGGGTGACGGTGAGGGTTAGGGTGAGTGTTAGTGTCAGGTTTAGGTTTCGGGTGAGGGTTAGGGTTGGGGTTCGAATGAGGTTGAGGCTTAGGGTGAGGGGTAGCGTTAGTGTTAGTGTGAGGGTTAGAGTAAGTGTTAGGGTTAGGGATGGTGTTAGGGTTAGGCTTAGTGTGAGGATAATGGTTAGGGTGAGGATTAGGTTAAGTGTTAGGGTTAGGGTGAGGGTTAGGGTGAGTGTTAGTGTTAGGGTTAGTGTTAGGTTGAGGGTAAGGTTTAGGGTTAGTGTTAGGGTAAGTTTTAGGGTTAGGGTGAGGGTTAGTATAAGGGTTAGTGATAGGGTGAGTGTGAGGGTGAGGATTAGAGTTAGGATTAGGTTGATGGTTAGGGTTAGCGAGAAGGTTATGGTAAGGGTTAGGGTTAGGATGAGAATTAGGGTTTGGTTTAGGGTGAGTCTTAGTGTTAGGTTTAGGGTTAGGGTTAGGGTGAGGGTTAGGGTTAGGGTGAGGGTGAGGGTAAGGGTGAGGGTGAGGGTTAATTTTAGGCTTAGGGTGTGGGTGAGGGTTAGGGTGAGGGTTAGTTTTAGCGTTAGGGTGAGGGTGGGGGTAAGGATGAGGGTTAGGGTTAGGGTTAGGGTTATGGTTAGTGTGAGGGTGAGGTAGCGGTTTAGGGTTAGGATTAGGTTTAGTATTAGGCTGAGTGAGGGGGTGAGGCTGAGGCTGAGGGTGAGGTTTACGTTTAGGGTTTGGGTTAGGGTGAGCGCTAGTGTATGGGTGAGAGTGAGGGTTTCGGTTAGGTAAGTGTTAGGGTTAGGGTGAGGATTAGGGTGAGGGTGACGTTTAGTGTGAGAGTTAGGGTTAGGGTAAGGGTTAGGGTGACTGTCTGGGTTAGGGTTAGGGTTCGAGTTAGGGTGAGTCTAAGGATTAGGGTGAGGGTTAGGGTGCTGGTGAGGGTTAGGGTTAGCATTAGGGTTAGGGTGAGGTTGAGGTTTAGGATGAGGTTTAGGGTTAGGGATAGGGTTAGTATTAGGGTTAGGGTTAGAGTTAGGGTGAAGGTTAGGCGGAGGGGTAGGATAAGGGTTAGGGTGAGGGTTAGGTTTAGTGTGAGGATTAGGGTTAGGCTTAGGGTTAGTGTCAGGGTAATGATTAGGGTGTGTGTTAGGGTGAGGGTGAGGGTTAGGTTTAGCATTACGGTTAGGGTTAGGGTGAAGGTTAGGATTACGGTGAGGGTGAGGGTGAGGATTAGGGTTACTGTTTGGTTGAGGGTTAGGTTTAGGGTTTGGGTTAGGGTGAGGGTGAGGTGAAGATTTCGGGTAGGTAAGGTTTATGTTTAGGTTAGGCTGAGGATTAGGTTGAAGGTGAGTGTTAGATTGAGGGTTAGGGTTAGGGTGTGGGTTAGGTTTAGCGTATAGTTTAGGGTGAGGGTGAAGGTTAAGGTGAGGGAAAGTAGTAGGATTAGAATTAGGGATAGGGTGAGGATTCGTGTTAGTGTGAGGGTTAGGGTTAGGGTTAGGTTTAGTGTGAGGATGAGGGTTAGGTTGAGGATTAGGTTGAGGGTGAGGTTTAGGGTTAGTGTTAGGGTTAGTGTTAGCGATAGGGTGAGGATTAGGGTTAGTGTGAGGGTTAGGGTTAGGGTTAGGTTTAGGGTTACTGTGAGGATAAGGGTTAGGGTGAGGTTTATGTTGAGGGTGAGGGTTAGGGTTAGCCTTAGGGTCACGGTAAGCATTAGGGTGAGTTTTAGGTTTAGGGTGAGGGTTAGGATTATGGTTAGGTTGAGGATTAGGTTTAGTGTGATGTTTATGGTGAGGGTGAGTGTTAGTGTGAGGGTGAGGATGATGGTTAGGGTTAGGGTTAGGGTTAGGTTTAGGGTGAGAGTGAGGTTGAGGGTGAGGGTTGGGGTTAGTGTTAGGGTGAGGATTAGGGTTAGGGTTAGGGTTATGGTGAGGGTAAGTCTTAGGGTGAGGTTGAGGTTTAGGGTTAGTGTTAGGGTAAGGGTGAGGGTTGGTGTGACGGTAAGAGTTAGGGTTAGGGTGAGGGTTATTGTTAGGGTTAGGGTGGGGGTTAAATTTAGGGTGAGGTCTAGGGTGAGGTTGAGGGTTAGGGTTAGGGTTAGTGTGAGGGGTAGGGTTAGGGTTAGGGTTAGTATGAGGGTTCGGGTTAAGTTTAGGATTAGGGTTAGTGTGAGGATAAGGGTTAGGGTGAGGGTTAGGTTGAGGTTGAAGTTAGCTTTAGGTTTGGGGTTAGCGTTAGTGTTATGGTGATGGTTAGGGTGAGTGTTAGGGTTCGGGTGAGGTTTAGCTTAAGGGTGAGCCTTAGGGTTAGGTTTAGGCTGATGGTTAGGGTTAGGGTTAGGTTTAGGGTGAGGGTTACGGTGAGGTTTAGAGTGAGGGTTAGTGTTAGGGTGAGGGATAGGGTTAGGATAAGTGTTACAGTGAGTTTTAGGGTTAGGGTTATGGTTAGGGTAAGGGTTAGGGTTAGGATTAATTTTAGATTTAGGTTTAGGGTTATTGTTATTGTTAGGGTTAGGGTTAGGGTGAGGGTGAGGGTGAGGGTTGGCGTTAGGGTTAGGTTTAGGGTGATGGTGGGGTTGAAGGTTAGGTTTAGGATTAGGGTTATGGTTAGGCTGAGGGGAAGGCAGAGGGTGAGGGTGAGATTTAGGGTTAGGGTTAGGTTTAGAGTAACGGTGAGGGCTAGGGTGAGGGTGAGGGTTAGGTTGAGGGTGAGGGTTAGGGTAAGGGTTATAGTGAGATTTAGGGTTAGGTTGATGTTTAGGGTGAGGCTGAGTGTTAGGGTTCGGGTTCGGGTGAGGGTGAGGGTGAGTGTGAGGTTGAGGGTGAGGTTTAGGGTGTGGCTTAGATTTCGGTTTAGGGTGAGGGTTATGGTGAGGTTTAGGGTTAGGGTTAGGGTTAGGTTGAAGTTGAGGGTGCGGGTTATGGTTAGGGTTAGGTTGAGGGTTAGGGTTAGGGTTATGTTGAGGGCTAGTGTGAATGGTAGAGTTACGGTTAGGGTGAGGGTTAGGGTTAGTGTGAGGGTTTGGGTTATAGTTAGGTTTAGGGTGAGGGTAAGGGTGAGGGTTAGTTTTAGGGTTAGGGTGAGAGTTAGGTTTAGGGTACTCTTTAGCGTGAGGGTGAGGGTTAGGGTGAGGTTTAAAGTTAGGGTTATGTTTAGGGTGAGGTGAGGGTTAGGGTTAAGGTGTGGGTTAGGGTTAAAGTTAATTTTAGGGTGAGGGTGAGGGTTAGTGTTAGGGGTAGGATGGGGGTTAAGGTTAGGGTGAGGTCTAGGGTGAGGGTGAGGGTTAGGGTGAGGGTTAGTGTGATGGGTAGTGTTAGGATTAGGGTGAGGGTTAGGGTTAGTGTGAAGGTTAGGGTTAAGTTTAGCGTTAGGGTTAGGATTAGGTTTAGGGTTAGTGTGAGTATAAGGGTTGGGGTGAGGTTTAGGTTGAGGGTGAGGGTTAGAGCTAGGGTTAGGGTTAGTGTGAGGGTTAGGTTTAGGATTAGGGTTTGGGTTATGGTTAGGGTTATTTTTAGGGTTAGGTTTAGGGTTTGGGTGAGAGTGAGGGTGAGGGTTGGTCTTAGGGTTAGGTTTAAGGTGAGGGTGAGGGTGGGGGTGAGGGTTAGGTTTAGGATTAGGGTTAGGTTTAGGCTGAGGGGGAGGGGGAAGTTTTGGGTTAGGGTTAGATTTAGGGTTACATTGAGCGCTAGGTTGAGGGTGAGGGTTAGGGTGAGTGTGAGGTTGAGGTTGAGGGTGAGGGTGAGGGTTAGGTTTAGGGTGAGGGTTAGGATTAGGGTTATGGTTAGTTTGAGGGTGAGGGTGAGATTTGGGTTAGGGTTAGAATGAGGGTTACTGTTAGGGTGAGGGATAGGTTTAGGTTTCGGGTAAGGGATAGGGTTAGGGTTACAGTGAGGATGAGGCTTAGGGTGAGGGTTAGAGTCACTGTTAGGGTGAGGGTTAGAGTTAGTGTGAGGGTTAGGGATGGGGTTAGGGTTAGGGTTTTTGTGAGGATAATGGTTAGGGTGAGGGTTAGGTTAAGCGTTAGGTTTAGGGTGAGGGTTAGGGTGAGTGTTAGGGTTAGGGTTAGTGTTAGGGTGAGGGTAAGGTTTTTGGTTAGTGTTAAGGTAAGGATTAGGGTTAGGGTGAGTGTTAGGGTAAGGTTTAGGGATAGGGTGAGTGTGAGAATGAGGGTTAGAGTTAGGGTTAGGGTGATGGTTAGGGTTATTGTTAGGGTTAGCATAAGGGTTAGGGTTAGGGTGAGGGTTAGGGTTTGGTTTAGGGTGAGTGTTAGGGTTAGGTTTAGGATTAGGGTAAGGGTTAGGGTTAGGGTGAGGTTTAGAGTTAGGGTTAGGGTTAGGGTGAGGGTGAGGTTAAGGGCGAGGGTGAGGGTTAATTTTAGGTTTAGGGTGTGGGTGAGTGTAGGGTGAGGGTTAGTGTTAGGGTTAGGGTGAGGGTGTGGGTAAGGATGAGAGTTAGCCTTAGGGTTAAGTTTATGGTGAAGAATTAGAAAAAATAGGGCTGCATCCATTTTACAATTTACTAACTTCTGACTCTGCTTCTGTAAACTTGTTTGCTTGAGCTAACACCAACCCCCACCCCCCTGGAAATAAGGAATTGGGTAAAGTCTCAGAGCCCAGGTGTCGGCCCCAGGACAAGGTCAGTGGTCGTAGATAAAGAACAGACAGTACGTGTTCCTCAGTTCCCATTTAGAAATTCCCCAGACAGAACCTTGAGATAACGACCACCTGGCAAGACTACAAGCTAAGCCAAATGTCAACCAATCATAGGCTTGTAACCATGTAAACCCCCCATAAACCAACCATGGGCCATTCATTTTACAAAGAGTGTTACAAAATTTCCCGCGTGGCAAAGTGAGTGTTGGCGTATATGATGACCTTTAAATGGACCAATCATGGGATGCTTTGTGTTATGCATTAATCTTGTGGTTTTTGCCTTTAAAAGAAGGCTTGTAACTGCTGCTCGGGGCTCCCTGTCTGCACGGGACAGAGAGTCCGTTTGCACAAACGTCAAATAAACTCCTCTTGCTTATTGCATCTCCCGGCCTGGAGTCTGAGTTTCTGGGGCGCCCTCCCGTTGACGAAAGTATCCCAGGAGTCTGGGGTCTTTCATTTGGTGCGTTGGCCAGGAACCAGGCTCCCCCAAACCCCAGATTCCAGGACCGGCAGGAGGTAAGATAGAGCTCTTGTCTTTCGTGTTTGTCGTGTTCATTTCATGTTTTGGGGATCCAAAAGTGCCTGTACAGGACATGTGTGGTGGACCAGAGGAAAAAGCAGACGTGCCCACTACCCTGGTCCCGCCCTGGGCTTCTACCCCAGGGTGCGTGAATTTGTGGTGGACTAGAGGGAAAAGCAGACGTGCCCACTACCCTAGTCCTGCCCTGGAGTCCTACTCCAGGGTCACGTGGAGGGGGACGAGATCCGAGTGTCTCTGTGTTCGGGGGAGTTAAGGCACGGCCGGCCTCTCCCTTCTGAAGTTTCTCTCCTGATTTGTGCTCACTCGGGGACCGCGCGGCGTTTGTCTAGTCTTGTCTGTGTCTGTCTGACGTTAATTGTCTTTGGTGTTTGTTTTGTGACTTTCAAGGAAATGTGTCAACAAGCGAGTCCACTCCTAGGACACCTGAGACCTTGTCCTAGATCGTTTAAAAACAAAAACTGCTGGTTCTGCTTTTGTAACTTGCTTGTTTGTCAATTATGAATCTGCCACTGACCACCTGCGAGTGGCCTCAGTTAGATATCAGCCTTGGGCCTTGGCTCGGGGGGGTCTAAACGTGGGGGAGAACCTGTCAGTCTGAGGGGATGGCCGCTAGGGACTTCTTTCCCTTGCCCCAAGATGACTGGCAATTCTCCTCTGCCTTGGAAGGCCCCTGGGTCAACGTCTGCAGGAATCTAAGAGAAAAATCCTCCGGAGGTGAGTAGGGGTGTTGAGTCCCCTGGTAAGTGAATGGTGGTGAGATGTCGCCCCATTCACTGAGACCTGATTTTGTCTTTGTGGCCACTTATTTGTCTTGTTTACTTTAGTGTGTATGTTTGTTTTATGTTTTCTGGGGTAGGGAAGTTCTGGGTGAGTGTGGCAGGCTCACCCAGCAGACTCTGGATTCAGCTTGCTGAGTGAGAACAGCACAGAGTTCCGGTAGGAATTACCTGGGGCCCATTAGTCCCCAACTCAGCCTTCAGTTCTTGTCTAGTTCTGTTTTAGAATTGGTACCAATTTTAAATGTGGATCCTTGGTTTTTGTGTTTATCTGTGTTTTTGTTATTTATTTGAACATCTCTGGGGAAATAAAAGTTCCAGCGGGGCTTGGTCACAGACCTGCTATGCCCCCCCCCCCTGAGGCATGGAAGGTTACTGGGCTAGTTTGGTTCCCTTCAAGCCTCACGCTGCATTTACTCCTCGTGGAGGCTGCCAGCAGGGAGGGTGTAGAAGGTTGTCTGTCTAGTTTGGACTTTTTCAGCTAGTCCTGACAATGTAACAATTTGTAAAGTGCTCTTGTCTATCTGTGTGAGTGTTTTGTGTGTGTCTGTGAACGTGTTCAAAGATAAGAATTGTCAGCATGCTGTAACAATTGGATGAGTTTAAATTTAAAATTCAAAAGGTTATGAGGTTTGGACATTACCAAAAATTCTAAAAAAATCTTCACATTGTTTTAAATGGCTTTTTAAAGGTTTTTTTTAACTTGCAAATTAGAAAATCTGGTATTTTAAAAAACTAATATTTTAAATGCATAAGACTGTTTATACTGTAATCAAGTTATCTGGCTTAACAAAATGCATTGGCTATTTGGGATCTGGTTCCCTTGGCTAAAATTTGGGATAAATATTAAAAATTTAAATGTAAAGGTTAGTTTAACACTGTCAAAGATGTTACCTGTTCTGTCTGTCTAAAAACTGTGTATTTCATTCAAGAACCAAGAAAAGAGACGGGGAAAAACTTAGAAGCCAACAGAAGACCTATCTTTAGGGATAAGGGGTGAACAAGCAGAAGTGCAGTTCAGCTAGTCAAGCATGGTGGGACAGGTCCTGGGAAGAGTCCATGCATGGTGAAAGAGGGCAAGCTGGCATAAACGCAGTTCATCTAACCCTAAAGAGTCGGATTGGGTGCGTACCCATTCCATAGAAGGGGCTGAGTGGCCCATCTTTGTTCTTTCTTTTCCCTGCAGATAGACTCTAAAAACATGATGGTTAAAATGAGTGATGTGATGATCTGATTAGTATTGCTAAAACTTCCCCTTGGATGTGTTAACATTATAATTAGAAAGGCCTTAAAAAAAGGGTTAAAAAGTTATTTATATAATGTGACTTGCTTTTAATGTTTTACAATTAGGATGTTTTTAAAAGCCATAAAGACACGAAGTCTAGCTTTTTGGTTCAGTTATGATGATTGTTATTTTCGCATTAAGGAAAAATTGTCATTTGAGTTTAAAAATCTTATTGTGTGTCTGTTTTAAAACAAGCAACTAAGAGGCAATGAGTGACACTTGGCCTCAAGATTTCAATGGGTTTTTTCAAAATGCAAATAAGAGGCTTAAAAAAAATTAGGAATGGATGTTTGGATATAAAGTTTAAATGTAAAATTGTTCTTAACATTGGCCTTAATGTACACAAAGGAAAAAATTAGGATTACCAAAATAATTGCGATTCCAGTTTGCTCTTATAGGTTGTTTTTTTTTTTTTTGGTCGGCCGTGGGGCTTGAACTCTGGGCCTGGGCACTGTCCCTCAGCTCTTCAGCTCAAGGCGAGTGCTCTACCACTTGAGCTACAGCCCCAGTTCCGGTTTTCTGGTGGGTTATTGGAGATAGGAGTCTCAAGGTCTCTCCTGCCCGGGCTGGCTTTGAACCGCGATCCTCAGATCTCAGCCTCCTGATTAGCTAGGATTACAGGCATGAGCCACCAGCGCCCGGCAGGATGTTTTTTTTTTTAAGTTTCCAGCAAGCCCAGAGCAAAGCACAGAGGATTCTTACAAGTTTGTCAGATGTAACTTTGACTCTTAATAAGTTTCAGGTAAGAGCATGCTTAAAAGCTACTTCTATGTTGACCACCTTGTTGCTTTTAATTGGAGTAAAATGGCCTTTTATAAGACTCACTGATCTGCAAACTGGTTCAAAGCCAGCCCGGGCACAAAAAGGTTCCTGTGAGACTGTCACCTCTATTCAGCCAGCAGAGTACTAGCCCTGGACTTAAGAGTCAGGGGACAGTACTCAAGCCCCTAGCTCGAGGCTCACAGTGGCAGAGTACTAGCCCTGGACTGAAGAGTTAGGGGACAGCATTCAAGCCCTGATTCTGGGACTCAAAGTGGCAGAGTGCTAGCCTTGAGCTGTAGAGCTGAGGGACAGTGCTCAGGTCCCGAGTTCAAGTCCAGCGACCAGCTAAAGGGAAATGCCAATGAGGCATTTTTCCCAATGTGAAGAAGAGACTCCTGGGACAAAAGCAATGGAGGAGCATCCAGAGGCAGTAAGCCACTGCTTGGATGGCAGAAATGTCAGATCCTAGAGTCACTTGTGCGTGGCCCTTCAAAACTGGTCAGAACCAGGAGGTCATAAAAAGAGTTTATAAGCATGCCAAATGTCCATGACTATCTACCTTGTAAGGGACAGGAACTTGCCAGTCCTCTGTGATAGTAAAAGCCAATGTTATAAAATGTGGGGGATAGTTTAAATCTCAACCCCTTTATGTGCCAAAAGCTCTAATTGAGCTGACACTAGTTACATGAAGTTCATCTGCTCAGGGAAAAGTTTGTAAACCTGAGAGTGTGTTTCTATTTGATATCTGTCTAAAGGCCTGCAAAGGTAACTTAGGCATTGTTTGGGATCATTAGAGATCACATTCCTAAGCCATCTAGAAAGATGCTTTTGCAAACCAGAGTGCTAAACAAGCTACACTGCTGTAGACGGAAAAAAGGTCTGTGCAGTTGTCAAAAGTTAAATATTGTTCTAAATGACATCTAACCCTGATGGCCTCTTTATAAAATAGGCTAAGGTTATAGGTTCCTGGCTAGGTAAGATCAACAAGTTACAGAAGATGGACCTTCACCCTTCTACCCCCATTTTAAGATCAAGGGTCCAGAGTCAGTTTTGGAGAAATGAGGCAAAATAGATAAAATAATTTTAAAAAAAGGCATTAAAAAATAGTGTTAACAGTTGTCAGTGTACAAGGTGTAAAGACTTCATCTGTCAGAGATGGCTACAAGACTAAGCCTTCTGAGCCTTCTGTGTCTATTTACAAAAATATCTCGTTAGTAAAAAAGTTGTGATTTTGGTAAATTGTCCTGGACTATTGTTTAAAGATCTTAAAAATCAGCAGGATCAAAGCCTGCCAAGCCTATGCAATGTATTTTTAACCAGTCTGTGTAGGAATTTACAGCCGAGCATGAGGTGTGACAGTCCCTTGGAGGCACTGAGAGATCCTGCTGCTGCTGCTGCGGCTGCTGCTGCTGCTGCGGCTGCTGCTGCTGCTGCTGCTGCATACCCTAATGGGTAAAGTTCAAAGACGGCCTGACAGCCAGCTGGAGAAACTCCTGCCTGATTCCATCACCTGAGTCTGCTTCCTGGTTGACTGCTGCTAAATCTAAGATCTTGTGGGACATTCTTTTGGGTGATATCCAGAAACCCTCTCTTCCCACAGTGGATATTGAGGACAAGGATATCACTGGCTTGCTTGTCTTAGTCACTTCAGTGCATAGTGACTGAAAATCCACTCTATGGTCACAGCCTTGTTTGGCTCTGGTATGGTAATAACCTGAGTGTGTTATCAATGAAAATTGTAAAGAGAGGGGTGTAGTAAAGAAAGCCTTGGAAAAGGAATTATAAAGGAGAGGGGGGTAGTAAAGAAAGCCTTGGGAAGGGAATTGGGGAAAAATTGGTATCCCCTTTAGATAAGAAAGGATTCAAAAAGTAAGGATTGTCTTTAATTGTTTGGAAAAGGGAAAGAAGACAAACCTCAGAAAGTTTAAGTATGTAGCAAAGGGTATGAGTATGTCGCAAATGGTATGAGTATGTCGCAAATGGTATGAGTATGTCTTAAAATTGGAGCTTACAAGTACAACTGGTATAAAATTAAGTGAACTGTGATACACGGAGGGAGGACTGGTAAAAAAAATGTAAGGGGCTCTGGTACTCTTACTTTTGTTACAATCGGACCTTGTATACTCAACAGACTGATGTCTTTTCTAAAAGAAAAAAATCAGCGCAGACCATCTATTAGTTCTGAGGTCTCAATACCAAGCACTGAGAACAACTGACACCCCAAAAGATAATGTAGAGACACCCTAAATTTTAAGGTTAAAATTACTCCTGAGAAGAAGTGGGGAATGAAAAATTAGGGCTGCGTCCATTTTACAATTTACTAACTTCTGACTCTGCTTCTGTAAACTTGCTTGCTTGAGCTAACACCAACCACCCAGTCCCCCAGGAAACAAGGAATTGGGTAAAGTCTCAGAGCCCAGGTGTCAGCCCCAGGACAAGGTCAGTGGTTGTAGATAAAGAACAGACAGTACGTGTTCCTCAGTTCCCATTTAGAAATTCCCCAGACAGTACCTTGAGATAACGACCACCTGGCAAGACTACAAGCTAAGCCAAATGTCAACCAATCATAGGCCTGTAACCATGTAAACCCCCCTTAAACCAACCATGGGCCATTCATTTTACAAAGAGTGTTACAAAATTTCCCGCGTGGCAAAGTGATTGTTGGTGTATATGATGACCTTTAAATGGACCAATCATGGGATGCTTTGTGTTATGCATTAATCTTGTGGTTTTTGCCTTTAAAAAAAGGCTTGTAACCGCTGCTCGGGGCTCCCTGTCTGCACGGGACAGAGTCCGTTTGCACAAACGTCAAATAAACTCCTCTTGCTTATTGCATCTCCCGGCCTGGAGTCTGAGTTTCTGGGGCGCCCTCCCGTTGACGAAAGTATCCCAGGAGTTTGGGGTCTTTCAGTGGTTAGTGTGAGGGTGAGGTTGAGGGTTAGGGTTAGGATTAGGTTTACGTTTAGGGTTAGGCTGAGGGACAGGGTGAGTGTGAGGCTGAGGGTGAAGTTTACGTTTAGGGTTTGGGTTAGGGTGAGGGCTAGTGTATGGGTGAGGGTGAGGGTTTCGGTTAGGTAAGTGTTACGGTTAGGGTGAGGTTGAAGGTTAGTGTGTGAGTTAGGGTTAGAGTGAGGGTTAGGGTGACTGTGAGGGTTAGGGTTAGGGTTAGGGTGAGGGTAAGGATTAGGGTGAGGGTTAGAGTGCTGGTGAGGGTTAGGGTTACCATTAGGGTTAGGGTCAGGGTGAGGGTTAGGGTGAGGTTTAGGGATAGGTTTAGGATTAGGGTTAGGGTTAGAGTTAGGGTGAGGGTTAGGCTGAGGGGTAGGGTAAGGGTTAGGGTGAGGGTTAGGTTTAGTGTGAGGATTAGGGTTAGGTTTAGAGTTAGGATTAGGGTGAGGATTAGGCTGTGGGTTAGGGTGAGGGTGAGGGTTAGGTTTAGCATTAGGGTTAGTGTTAGGGTGAGTGTTAGGATTAGGGTTAGGGTTAGGGTGAGGGTGAGGGTGAGGATTAGGGTTACTGTTAGTTTGAGGGTTTGGGTTAGGGATTGGGTTAGGGTAAGGGTGAGGGTGAGGTGAAGGTTTCGGTTATGTAAGGGTTATGTTTAGGTTAGGGTGCGGATTAGGTTGAGTGTGAGTGTTAAATTGAGCGTTAGGGTTAGGGTGAGGGTTAGGGTTAGGCATAAGGTGAGGGTTAGGTTTAGCGTGATGTTTAGGGTGAGGGTGAGGTTTAAGGTGAGGGAAAGGATTAGGGTTAGAATTAGGGATAGGGTGAGGATTAGTGTTGGTGTGAGGGTTAGGGTTAGGGTTAGGGTTAGTGTGAGGATGAGGGTTAGGTTGAGGATTAGGGTGAGGGTGAGGGTTAGGGTTAGCGTTAGTGTTAGGATTAGGGATAGGGTGAGGTTTAGGGTTAGTGTGAGGGTTAGGGGGAGGGTTACTGTGAGGATAAGGGTTAGCGTGAGGGTTATGGTGAGTGTGGGGGTTAGGGTTAGCCTTAGTGTTATGGTGAGCGGTAGGGTGAGGGTTAGGGTTAGGGTGAGGTTTAGGGTTATATTTAGGTTGAGTATTAGGTTTCTTGTGATGTTTATGGTGAGGGTGAGTGTTAGTGTGAAGGTGAGGATGAGGGTTAGGTTTAGGGTTAGGTTTAGGTTTAGGGTGAGAGTGAGGGTGAGGGTGAGGGTTAGGGTTAGTGTTAGGGTGAGGATTAGGGTTAGGGTTAGGGTTATGGTGAGGGTAAGTCTTAGGGTGAGGTTTAGGGTGAGGCTGAGGTTTAGAGTTAGCGTTAGGGTAAAGGTGAGTGTTGGTGTGAGGGTTAGAGTTAGGGTTAGGGTGAGGGTTAAGGTTAGGGTTAGGGTGAGTGTAAGTATTAGGGTGAGGGTTAGGGTGAGGTTGAGGGTTAGGGTTATCATTTGGGTTAGGGTGAGGTGAGGGTTAGGGGGTGTTTATTGTGAGGGTGAGTGTTAGGCTGAGGGTGAGGTTGAGGGTTAGGTTTAGGTTTAGGTTTAGGTTTAGGGTTAAGGTGAGAGTGAGGGTGAGGGAGAGGGTTAGGGTTCGGATACGGGTGAGGGTGAGCATTACAGTTAGGGTTTGGGTGAGGGTTAAGTTTAGGGTGAGGGTTAAGGTTAGTTTGAGGGCTCAGGGGAGGGTGAGGGTTCGGGTGAGGGTGAGTGTGAGGGTTTTGGTTAGGTAAGGGTTAAGGTTAGGGTTATGGTGAGGATTAGCATAATGGTGAGGTTTATGGTGAGGTAAGGGTTATGGTGAGGGTTAGGGTGAGGGTTAGGGTTAGGGTTATGGTTAGGGTTAGGGTGAGGGTTAGTGTGAGTTTTAGGGTTAGGGTTAGGTTTAGTGTGAGGATGAGGGTTAGTGTTAGGGTTAGGGTGAGGGTTAAGTTTAGGGTGTGGCCTAGGGTGATGGTGAGGGTTATGGTGAGGGTGAGGGTGAGGGTTTCAGTTAGGTAAGTTTTAGGGTTAGGGTTATGGTCAGGATTAGGATGAGGGTGAGGGTTAGGTTGAGGGTTAGTGTAAGGTTGAGGGTTAGGGTAAGGTTTAGGGAGAGGGTTAGGATTAGGGTGATGTTTAGGGTGAGGTTGAGTGTTAGGTTTAGGGTGAGGATTCAGGTTAGGGTGAGGGTTAGAGTTAGGGTGTATTTATAGTGAGGATGAATGTTAGGGTGAGGGTGAGGTTGTGGGTTAGATTTAGGGTTAGAGTTAGGGAGATAGTGAGGATGAGGACGAGGGTTAGTTTTCGGGTGAGGGTGAGGTTGAGTGTGAGGGTTAGGGTGAGGGTGAGGGTTTCCGTTAGGTAAGGATTAGGGTTAGGGTTATGGTGAGGATTATGGTGAGAGTGAGGCTTAGCCTGAGGGTTAGAGTTAGGGTGAGGGTTAGGGTGAGGGTTAGAGTGAGAGGTAGGGTTAGGTTTAGGGTGAGGTTTAGGGTTATTGTGAGGGTTAGGGTTAGGGTTAGGTTTACGGTTAGGGTGAGGATAAGGGTTAGGTTGAGGGTTAGTTTGAGGGTGATGGTTAGGGTTAGCGTTAGGTTTACGGTTAGCATTAGGGTTATGGTGAGGGTTAGGGTTAGGATGAGGGTTAGGTGGAGGTTGAGGGTTAGGGTTAGGTTTAGGTTCAGGGTTAGGCTTAGGGTTAGGGTTTGGGTGAGGGTTAGGGTCAGGGTTAGGTTTAGGGATGTGGTGAGGGATAGTGTTAGGATTAGGGTGAGGTTTAAAGTTAAGGTGAGGACTAGGGTGAGTGTGAGGATTAGGGGGAGGCTAAGGGTGAGTGTTTCCGTTGGGTAAGGTTTAGGGTTTGGGTAATGGTGAGGATTAGGCTGAGGGTTAGTGTTAGGTTGAGGGTTAGGATTAATTTTAGGGTTAGGATTAGGGTTAGTGTGAGTGGTAGGTTTAGGGTTAGGTGAGGCTTAGGGTTAGTGTTAGGGTTAGGGATAAGTTTAGGATTAGCCTTAGTGTGAGGATAAGTGTTAGATTTAGGATTAGGGTTAGTGTGAGGATAAGAGTTACGGTGAGGGTTAGGTTGAGGGTTAGGGTTAGCGTTATGTTTGGGGTGAGCGTTAGGGTTAGGGTGAGAGTTAGGGTGAGTGTTAGGGTTAGGGTGAAGTTTAGCTTGAGGGTGAGAGTTATGGTTAGGTTTAGGTTGATTGTTAGGTTTAGGGTTAGGTGTAGGTTGAGGGTTAGGGTGAGGGTTAGAGTGAGGGTTAGTGTTAGTGTGAGGGTTAGGGTTAGGATTAGAGTTACGGTGAGTTATAGGGTTAGGGTTATGGTTAAGGTAAGGGTTAGGGTTAGGATTAAGGTTAGATTTAGGGTTATGGTTATTGTTAGGATTAGGGTTAGGGTGAGGGTGAGGGTGAGGGTGGGCATTAGGGTTAGGGTTAAGTTTAGGGTGATGGTTGGGGTGAGGGGTAGATTTAGGATTAGGGTTATGGTTAGGCTGAGGGGGAGGCAGAGGTTGAGGGTTAGATTTAGGGTTAGGGTTAGGTTTAGAGTTATGGTGAGGGCTAGGGTGAGGGTAAGGGTTAGGTTGAGGGTTAGGGTTAGGGTGAGGGTTAGTGTTAGGGTTAGAGTGAGGGTTATTGTTAGGTTGATGTTTAGGGTGAGGCTGAGTGTTAGGGTTCCGGTGAGGGTTCGGGTGAGGGTGAGTGTGAGGGTGAGGGTGAGGTTTAGGGTGTGGCTTAGGGTTAGGTTTTGGGTGAGGGTTAGGGTGAGGTTTAGGGTTAGGGTTAGGGTTAGGTTGAAGTTGAGGGTGAGGGTTATGGTTAGGGTTTGGTTAAGGGTTAGTATTATGTTGAGGGCTATGGTGAGGGTTAGGGTTAGGGTTAGGTTTAGAGTTAGGGTTAAGGTGAGGGTTAGGGTGAGTGGTAGAGTTTGGGTTAGGTTTAGGGTTAGAGTTAGTGTGAGGGTTTGGGTTAGAGTTAGGGTTAGTGTGAGGTTAAAGTTTAGGGTGAGGGTTAGGGTGAGGCTGAGGGTTAGGTTTATCGTTAGGGTTAGGGTGAGGGTTAGGGTGAGGGTTAGGGTAAGGGTGATGTTTAGGGTGAGGTGAGGTGAGGGTTAGGGTGAGGATGAGGGTGAGGGTTAGGGTTATGGTTAGTGTTAGGGTGCGGTTGAGGGTAATGTTGAGTGTTAGGTTTAGGATTTTGTATATAGTAAGGTGAGTGTTAGAGTGAGGGTAAGTATTCGGGTGAGGGTGAATTCTAGGTTGTGGTTGAGGGTTAGTTTTAGGGTGAGGATTAGTGTTAGGGTTAGGCTTATGGTGAGGGTAAGTATTAGGGTGTGGTTTAGGGTGAGGTTGAGGTTTTAGGTTAGCGTTTGTGTTAGGGTGAAGGTTAGTGTGAGGGTTAGGGTTAGGTTTAGGTTTTGCGTGATGGTGAGGTTTAGGGTTAGGGTGAGGTGGAGGGTTAGGTTTAGGGTTAGGGTGATGGTAAGGGTTAGGGTGAGGGTTAGGGTGAGTTTGAGTGTTAGGGTTAGCATTAGTGTTAGGGTGAGTGTGAGGGTTAGGGTGAGGGTTAGGGTAGTGTTTGATAGGGTGAGGATTAAGGTTAGTGTGAGGGTTAGGGTTCGGTTTAGTGTGAGGATAAGTGTTAGGGGGTGGGTTAGGGTGAGGGTGAGTGTGAGGGTTTCAGTTACGTAAGGGTTAGGGTTAAGGTTATGGTGTGGATTAGGGTGAGGTTGCTGGTTAGGTTGAGGATTAGGTTTAGGGTGAAGGTTCGGGTGAGGGTTAGGGATAGGGTGATGGTGGGGGAGAGGTGTAGGTTTAGGAATAGGGTTAGGGTTAGGCTGAGGGTGAGGGGCAGGTGGAGGGGGAGGTTTTGGGTTAGGGTTATGGTTAGGTGCGGGCTAGGTTGAGGGTGTTAGGGAGAGGGTGAGGGTGAGGGTGAGGGTGAGGGTTAGGGATAACTTTAGGGTTAGGGTGAGGGTTAGCACGAGGGTTAGTTTTAGGTTTTGAGTTAGAGTGAGAATGAGGGTTAGGGTTCAGTTTAGGGATAGGGTTAGGGTTAGGGTTAGGGTGACGTTTAGGGTTAGGGTTAGGGTTAGGTTGATGGTGAGAGTAAGGGTTAGGCTGAAGTTGAGTGTTAGTGTTAGCATTAGGGTTAGGGTGAGAGTGAGGGTTAGGGTGAGGCTTAGGGTTAGAGTTAGGGATAAGTAGAGGATTAGGGTTAGTGTGAGGGTTAAGGTTAGGTTAACTGTGAGGATAAGTGTTAGGGTGAGGGTTAGGGTGAGGATTTGCATTAGGGTGTGGGTTAGTGTTAGTGTTAGGGTGATGGTTAGGTTTATGGTTAAGGAGAGGGTGAGGTTTAGTGATTGATTTCGGGTGAGGGTTAATGTTAGTTTGAGGATTAAGGTTAGGGTGAGGGCTATGGTGAGGATGAGGGTTAGGGTGAGGATGAGGGTTAGGTTGAGGGTGAGTGTGAGGGTTTCATTTAGGTAAGGGTTAGATTTAAGGTTATGGTGAGTATTAGGGTGAGGGTGAGGGTTAGGTTGAGGATTAGGGATAGGATGAGGGTTAGAGTGATGGTTAGGGTGAGGGTTAGGGTTATGGTGAGGGTTAGGGTGAGGGTAAGGGTTAGGGTTAGGTTTAGGTTGTGGGTGAGTGTTAGTGTTAGGGTAAGGGTGGGGGTTAAAGTTAGGGTGAGGTCTAGGGTGAGGGTGAGGGTTAGGATGAGGGTTAGTGTGAGGGGTAGTGTTAGGGTTAGGTTGAAGATGAGGGTTAGGCGGAGGGGGAGGGGGAGGGAGAGGGTTAGGCATAACGTTAGGTTTAGGGTGAGGGTTAGCGTGAGGGTTAGGTTTACGTTTAGAGTTAGGGTGAGGGTGAGGATTAGGCTTCCGATTAGGGATAGGGTTATCGTTAGGGTTAGGGTGAGGTTTGGGTTTAGGGTTAGGGTTAGGTTGAAGGTAAGGCTGAGTGAGGGTTAGGTTTAGGGTTAGGTTGAAGGTGAGGATGAGGGTTAGGGTTAGGGTTAGGTTGAGGGCTAAAGTAATGGTGAGGGTGAGGGTTTTGATAAGGTAAGTGTTAGGGTTAGTGTTAGGTTGAGGATTAAGGTGAGGGTGAGGGTTAGGTTGAGGGTTAGGATTAGGTTGAGGGTTAGGGTTAGGGTGAGGGTGAGGGCGAGGTTGAGGGTAAGGGTTAGGGTTATGTTTAGGGTGAGGATTAGGGTTAGGGTGAAGGTGAGGGTTCGGGTGAGTGTGAGTGTTCTGGAGATAGTGAAGGTTAAATTGTGGGTGAGGATTAGGTTACAGAGCAGTGTTAGGGTGACAGAGAGTGTTAGGGTGAGGGTGAGGGTTAGGGTTAGGGTTAGGGTTAGGGTGAGTGTTAGGGTTAGGGTTAGGGTTAGGCTCAGTGTTAGGGTTAGGATGAGGTGAGGTTGATGGTTCAGGTGAGTGTGAGTGTTCAGGTGAGGATGAGGTTTAGAGTCTGGGTGAGGGTTAGGTTTCGGCTGAGTGTTAAGGGGTTGTTGAGGGTTAGGGTTAAGGTTAGAGTTAGGTTTAGGGTGAGGGTTACGTTGAGGGTTAGGGTTAGGGTGAGTGTTAGGGTTAGGGTGATGTTTCAGTTGAGGTTGAGTTTTAGGTTGTGGGTGAGAGTTAGGGTTAGGGTGAGGATTAGGGTTAGGGTTAGGGTTATGGTGAATTTAAGGGATAGGGTGAGATTTACTCTGAGGTTGAGGGTTATGCTTAGTTTTAGGGTGAGGGTGAGGCTTAGGGTTAGGGTTAGGTTTAGGGTGACAGTTAGGGTTACGGTGAGCGTGAGGGTGAAAGTTAGGGTTAGGGTTAGGGTTAGAGTTAGGGTGAGGGTGAGTGTAGGGTTAGAATTTGGATTAGGGATATGGATAGAGTTAGGGTGAGGGTGAGGTTTAGGGTTAGGATTAGAGTTAGGGTGAGAGTGAGGGTGAGGTTCAGTGTTAGGATTAGGGTTAGGGTTAGGTTTTGGGTGAGTGTTAGGGTTAGGTTTAGGGTTAGGATTAAGGTTAGGGTGAGTGTTAGGTTTAGGGTTAGGGTGAGGTTGAGGGTTCGGGTGAGTGTGAGTGTTCGGTGAGGGTGAGGGTTAGAGTGTGGGTGAGGGTTAGGTTTCGGCTGAGTGTTAGGTTGATGGTGAGGTTTAGGGTTAGATTTAGCGTTACCGTTATGGAGAGAGTTGCGCTGAGGGTTAGTGTTAGGGTGAGGTTAGTGTTAGTGTTAGTGTTAGGGTTAGGGTGAGGTTTAGGATTAGGGTGATATTTAGGGTGATGGTGAGGGTTAGTGTGAGGGTGATGGTTAGGGATAGGGTTAGGGAGAGGGTTAGGTTTAGTATTAGGGTTAGGATAAGGGTTAGGGTGAGTGTAAGGGTGAGAGTGAGATTTCGGGTGAGGTTTAGTTTTGGGTTTTGGCTGAGAGTTAGGGTTAGGGAGAGGATTAGGGTTAGGTTTAGATTTAGGGTTAGGGTGAGTTTAACTGATAGGGTGAGGTTTAGGGTGAGGGTGAGGGTTACGGTTAGCATTAGGGTTGGGGTGAGTGTTAGGGTTAGGTGCGGGTTAAGGTGAGGTTTAGGGTATGGGTGAGAGTGAGGGTGAGGGTAAGGGTTAGGGTTAGGTTTAGAGTTAGGGTGTGGGTCAGACTGAGGGTGAGAAATTGGATTAGGGTTAGGGATAGAATTAGGGTGAGAGTGAGGGTTAAGATTAGAGTTAGGGTGAGAGTGAGGGTGAGGTTCAGTGTTAGGATTAGGGTTTGGCATAGGGTTAGGGTGAGGATAAGGGTAAGTGTTAGGGTTAGGGTTAGGGTTACTGTGAGTATAAGGGTTAGGGTGAGGGTTAGGGAGAGTTTGAGGGTTAGGGTTATTGTGTGGGTTAGGGTTAGGTTTAAGGTGAGGGTTAGGGTTAGGATGAGATTCAGGGTGAGGGTTAGGTTTATGGTTAGGGTTAGAGTGAGGGTTAGGGTGAGGGTTAGGGTTAGGTTTAGGATTAGGGTGAGGGTGAGGGTTAGTGTTAGGGTTAGGGTGAGGGTTAAGGTTAGGATGAAGGCTAGGGTGAGGGTGTTGGTTAGGGTGAGGGTGAGTGTGAGGGTGAGTGTTTCTGTTAGGTAAGGTTTAGGGTTAGGGTTATGATGAGGATTAGGGTGAGGGTGAGGTTAAGTTGAGGGTTAGGTTGAGGTTGAGGGTTAGGGTAAGTTTTATGGTGAGTTTTGGGGTTAGGGTGTTGTTTAGTGTGAAGGTGTGGTTTAATTTGAGTTTTATGGTTAGGGTTAGGGTTATTGTATGGTTTAGGGTTAGGGTTAGGGTGAGGGGAGGGTAGTGTTAGCGTTTTGGTTAGTGTGATGGTGGGGGTGAGGGGTAGGTTTAGGATTAGGGTTGGGTTAGGCTGAGGGCTAGGGTCAGGTTGAGGGTGAGAGTGAGGGTATGGCTTTCTGTTAGGTAAGGGTTATGGTTTTTGTCAGGGTGAGGATTAGGTTGAGGGTGAGTGTTAGGGTTGGGGTGAGTGTTAGGGTTACCGTTTTGGTGAGAGTTGGGGTTAGGCTGAGGTTTAGGGTGAGGGTGAGTGTTAGGGTGAGCGTTAGTTCGGGTGAGGTTGAGCAATAGGGTGTGGGTGAGGGTTAGGTTTAGGGAGAGGTTTATGGTGTCGGTGAGGATTAGGTTAACTGTGTGGGTGAGGGTTAGATTTAGGGCGAGAATTAGGGTTAGGGTTAAGGTTAGGGTGAGGTTTAGGTGAGGTTAGGGTTAGGGTTAGGGTGAGGGTTAGGATTAGTTTGAGGGTTAGGGTTAGGGTTAGGGTTAGGTTGAGTGTAAGGGTCAGCGTGAGGGTTAGGGTGAGGATAAGGGTTAGGGTGAGAGTTAGGGTGAGGGTAAGGTTTAGGGTTAGCATTAGGTTTAGGGTGAGGGTTAAATTGAGGGTTAGGGTTTGGGTTAGATTTAGGGTTATTGTGAGGGTTAGGGTGAGGGTTAGGGTTAGGTTTAGGCTGAGGGTGAGGGTGAGGTTTAGGTTGTGGCTGAGGGTTAGATTTCGGCTGAGTGTTATGGTGATGATGAGGGTTAGGGTGAGGGTGAGCATTAGGTTTATGGTTAGTGTTAGGGTGAGGTTTAGTGTTAGGATTAGTGTTAGGGTGTGGCTTAAGGTGAGGGTTAGGATTACAGTTAGGGTCAGGTTTAGGGTTAGTGTGAGGGTTAGCATTAGAGTTATGGTTAGGGTTAGTGTTAGGATAAGGATGAGGGTGAGGGTTAGGTTGAGGGTGAGGGTGAGTGTTAGGTTTAGTGTTAGGGTAAGGGTGAGGTTTACGGTGAGTGTTAGGTTTACGGTGAGTGTTAGGTTCAGGGTTAGGGTGAAGGTTAGGTTTAGGGTGTTATTTAGGGTGAGGGTGAATATTAGGGTGAGGGTGATGGTTAGTGTTAGGGTTAGGGTTAAGGTTAGGGTGAGGGATAGGTATAGGATTAGGGTTAGGGTTAGGGTTAAGGTGATTGTAAGAGTTCGGTTGACGTTTCGGGTGACCTTGAGTGTTAGGGTTTGGGTGAGGGTTAGCGTTAGAGTGCATATTAGGGTTAGGTTTAGGGTCAGGGTTTAATGAGTTTATGGGTTAGGGTGAGGTTTATGGTGAGGGTTAGAGTTAGGATTAGCGAGAGGGTTAGGGTGAGGGTTAGGGTAAAGGTTTGGGTTAGGGTTAGGGTGAGGGTTAGGGTGAGGGTTAGGGTTATGATGAGGGTTATATTTAGGGTTAACGTGAGGGTTAGGGTGAGACTACTGCTTAGGGTGAAGGTGAGGGTCAGGGTGAGGGTGAGGTTAAGGGTGAGTGTTAAGTTGACGGTGAGGTTGAGGGTGACGGTGAGGGTTAGGTTTAGGGTTAGGGTTAGGGTGAGGGTGAGGGTTAGGGTTAGTATTGGGGTTAGGGTTAGGTTTAGGGTGAGGGTTAGGGTGAGGGTGAGGTTTAGGGTGTGGGTGAGGTTTAGGTTTCGGCTGAGTGTTAGGGTGACGGTGAGGATTAGGGTGAGTGTGAGGGTTAGGGTTATGGTTAGGGTTAGGGTCAGGTTTAGGTTTAGGGTGAGTGTGAAGATGAGTATTAGGTTTAGGATTAGTCTTAGGTCTTTGGTAAGGCTTAGGATGAGTGTGAGCGTGAGGGTCAGATTTAAGATTAGGGTGAGGTTTAGGGTTAGGTTTAGGGTTAGGTTGAGGGTGAGGGTGAGGGTTAGGTTGTGGATGATGGTGAGGGTGACGATGAAGGTGAGGGTTAGGTTTAGGGTAAGGTTTAGGGTTATGTTTAGGGTAAGAGTGAGTGTGAGGGTGAGGGGTAGGGTGAGGGTGATGGTGAGGTTGAGAGTGAGGGTGAGGGTTAGGGTTAAGGTTAGGGTTAGGGTTAGGGTTAGGGTTAAGGTTAGGGTGAGGGTTAGGGTTAGGGTTAGGGTTAGGATGACAGTTAGGCTGAGGGTTAGGGTTAGGGTTAGGGTGAGGGTGAGGGTTAGGATTAGGATTAGGGTTAGGTTTAGGTTGAGGTTTAGGGTTAGGGTGAGGGTTTGTTTAGGGTTAGTTTTAGAATTAGGGTGAGGGTGAGGGTGAGGGTTAGGGTTTGGATTAGGGTTAGTGTTAGGGTTAGGCTGAGGGTGAGGTTGAGGGTGAGTGTGAGGTTTAGGGTTAAGGTGAGGGTTAGATTAGTATTAGGGTTAAGGGTTAGGTGAGGGTTAGGTTTAGGATTAAGTTTTATATGAGGATTAGGTTGAGGGTTAGGGTTAGGGTTCGTGGAAGGGCATGAGTTAGGGTGAGGGTGATCGTTAGGGTTAGGACTTAGGGTTAGGATGAGGGTTAGGGTGAGGGTTAGTGTTAGGTTTAGGGTTAGGTTTAGGGTGAGGGTAAGGGTTAGGTTGATTTTTAGAATGAGAGTTAGTGTTACTGTTAGGGTTAGGGTTAGGGTGAAGGTTAGGTTGAGGATCAGGTAAAGGGCGAGCTTTACGGTGACAGTGAGAGTTAGCGTGAAGGAGAGGGTTAGGGTTAGTGTGAGGGTGAGGGTGAAGTTTAGGGTGAGGGCTAGTGTGAGGGAGAGGTTTAGGATGAGGGTGAGGGGTAGGGGTAGGTTTAGGGTTAGTGTTAGGGTTAGGCTGAGGGTTCGGGTTAGTGGGAGGGTGAGGGCTAGTTTTAGCATTAGGGTTAGGGTTAGGTATAGGGTTAGGGTGAGGGCGAGGGTGAGATTGAGGTTGAGGTTAGGGTTATGGTTAGAGTTAGGCTGAGGGTGGGGATGAGGGTGAGGGTGAGGGTGAGGGTTAGGGTTAGTTTTAGGGTGAGGGCTAGGATGAGGGTGAGGGTTAGGCTGAGGTTGAGGTTGAAGATGACGGTTAGGGTTAGGGTGAGGATTAGTTTTAGGGTTAGGTTTAGGGTGAGGGTTAGGATTAGGATGATGTTTAGGGTGAAAGTGAGAGTTAGGGTGAGGCCGAGTGTGAGGATTAGGGTGTAGGTGATGGTTAGGTTTAGGGTGAGGGTTAGGGTGACGGTGAGTTTTAGTGTGAAGGTGAGAGTTAGAGTTAGGTTTAGGGTGAGGTTGAGGGTTAGGGTTAGGGTGAGGGGTTAAGTGAGGGGTAGGGTAATGGTTAGGGTGAGATTTAGGTTTAATGTGAGGGTTAGGGTTAGGCTTAAGTTTAGTGTGAGGGTAAGGGTTAGTATGGGGGTGAGGTTTAGAATTAGTTTAAGGGTGAGAGTTAGGGTTGGGTGAGGTTTAGGGTAGGGTTAGGGTCAGGCTGAGGGTTCGGGTGAGGGTGAGTTTTAGGGTGTGGATGATGGTTAGGGTTAGGGTGAGGGTTATGGTGATGTTGAGGGTTAGGATGAGGGAGAGGTTTAGGGTTACAGTGAGCATTAGGGTGAGGGTTAGGGTTAGGTTTAGTGTGCGGATTAGGTTTAGGGTAAGGGTTAGGGTGAGGGTAAGGGTTAGGGTGATGGTTAGGTTGAGAGTGAGTGTTAGGGTTAGCGTTAGGGTTAGGGTGAGGATTAGGGTGAGGGATAAGGTGAGGGTTAGGGTTAGTATGAGGGTGAGGGTTAGAATTAGTTTTAGGGAGAGCGGTAGGGTGAGGGTTAGTGTTAGGGTTAGTGTGAGGATTAGGGTTAAGTTTAGGGTTATGTTGAGGGTAAGGGTTGGGGCGAGGTTTAGGTTAGGTTGAGGGTTATGGTTAGTGTTAGGTTTAGGCTGAGGGTTAGGGTGAGTGGTAGGGTTACGGGGAGGGTTAAGGTTAGTGTGAGGGTAGGGAGAGGGTGAGGGTGAGCGTGAGTGTGAGGGTGAGGGTGAGGGTTTTGTTTAGGTTAGGGTTAGGGTTAGGGTTATTCTGAGGATAAGGGTGAGGGTGAGGGTTAGTTTAAGGTTTAGGATTAGGGTGAGTTTTAGGGTTAGGTTTAGGGTGATGGTTATGGTTAGGGTGATGTTTAGGGGGAGAGGGAGCATTAGAGTGAGGGTGCGGGTTTGGGTGAGGGTGAGGGTTAGGGTTAGGATTAAGGTGAAGGTTAGGATTAGGGTTAGGGTTAGGGTGAGGTTTAGTGTGAGGGGTAGGGTTCGGGTTAGCGTGAGGGTTAGGGTTAGTGTGAGGGTTAGGGTGAGGATAAGGGTTAGGGTGAGGGTTAGGTTGAGGCTGACGGTTAGGGTTAGCGTTAGTGTTAGAGTGAGCGTTAGGGTGAGTTTTAGGGTTAGGGTGAATGTTAGGGTTAGGTTTAGTGTTAGAGTTAGGGTGAGGGTGAGAGTAAAGGTGAGGGTTAGGTGTAGGGTTAATGTCGTGACCACCTCGACCAGCAAGGAAGACGCCACCTGGGATTCTTATTAATGCGGTTTATTCAGGACCTTGTTACAAGCTTCTCTCCTGCTTCTCTCCTGCCTGCTTCTTCCCGCTTCTCTCCGCCCCCTGCACCCGCGCTCCGGCTTTAAGCCTCCTGGATGGACAATCCCTAAGCGCCACGTGGCATATATATACCGATAGGGTCGCAAACACGGAAGCAAACTAGGAGCCAAGTCATAGCCATATAAGGAGTTGTTTTTACAGAGAGCACTGGTCACCGGTAAGATGGAAAGTGGGAGCCAGCGCCATCTTACCAAGGAGTTACAATGTTGCTGTTGGGGCTGCTCCTTACAGCCGTGCCGTCTTTGGTCGCGGCTCCCGCAGCTCTCCACAGCTCCCCTTTTTTTGTTTTATTAAGCAAAGGTAAGAGTAGAGGTTGGGCCTCTGTCTAAAACATTAATGAGAGGACCTTGCACTGGTCTTTGCCTGAGGGGCGCCTTCCCCAGTGATGACCAGGCCTGTCCGATGCCTTTTTTGCAGAGGTGGGATCTTGGGCATCAACCCACTTGCAACCCAACATGCTCTTCTTGCGCTCACACCAGGGAGTGATTCCCAAGTGCAGTGCATTTGCCGCGCACCCTGTGCTATTCCTGTAACGTGGCAAGCCACGCGTAGGGGGACTGTCCGGCCTCAATGGCAGTGAAGGCCTGGACCACCACAGCCATACTCCTGCCCTGCAAGCTCCTAATCCGGCATATGCACCACAGGCACAGCAAGATCACCAATGCCAGGATACCAATAAGGGAGCCCATTCCCGCCCACTCCTTCAAATGATCCACAGCTGTCAAAATCCAGGAGGAAACATCTTGTAACAGGGCATCATCCATCCGGGTAGAGTTTATCGCGACAATGACCGATCGTAGCTGCAACATCAATTGTTCGAATTTCCCCGTCCAGTTGCCTAAAAGATAACTTGACAGTTGTTTAGACAAATTTGCTGCTTGGGTAGAGTTATAATACTGAATAGCAGTAATACAAAGCCCTTCATATTTTTGAACACATCCCAGCTGAGCCAACTGCCACAGGATATCAAGCTGCTCCTGCACAAGGTCAACCCTTTGATATAACAGCATCAGTCCTCCTTTTAATTGTGCATTGGCCGCTTGTTTTAAATCCATAGCTCTAGCTGTAGTAGCCGACAAGTTATTTAAAGTCTGAGCCGTCTGCACAGTATGTGACATGGCAACAGCGGCAGCCGTTGCACCCGCAGCAGCCACAGCTATAGGAGTTACAATGGCCACAGTGATGCCAAAATCTCTCTTATGCCTAAACAAGGTTACAGCTTGAGAAGCATCTACTGGCACAGGCACCCAACGTGGGATTCGTGCAACTATAGCTAAGGGATACTGAGAACTCCAGCAAGTAGCATAATAGCAGGTTTCATTAGTGAAAGCACATACATCATCTGAGCATACAGAGGTGTTGTTAATTACCAAAAACACAAAAGGGGAAACCACACACACGGGTGTAGGCTGATAGCTAAATACCGTATAATTCTTACTAAAATGACAATTGGCACCCACAGTACGGGCAGTACTAGTCAAATTGCAAGTCATGTTTGCTATAAAAAAGTGACCTCCTTGCAGCATAACTATAGGTTCGGCCTGCAAGCAACTTCCATTAAGACCACATAACAGCCAATTATTAAAGGGATTAATTCCAGCCCAGAATTGTACACTAGCATTGGACAAAACACTAGGGGAGAATGAAAAACGCTCAGACTCATCAGCCCAAACAGCGCGTTGTGATTGGCAACCTGTCCAAGGCCAAGCCTCCCCCATACGGTCAGGCTAGCAAAAAGGGGCCCATTTAGGTTGCTTTACAATCCACAGGTCAGTACTTAACTTTAAGCTTTCATAATATCTGCCTAAGACAGTATTAACAAATCCAGTAGCATTTGCCCAAACCTCAGTTGATCCCGGATTCCCATACCAATATCTAATATAAGCGGCGGGGGAACGAGTCAAAGCCATGCAACTACCATTAAGGGTCACATCACTTAAGCAAAAGCATAGCGTGCCCGTCAAGCTAATATTTCTAGCTTCACCTATCCCTGCTATTTGTTTATCCTCTGGGTAAAAGGGAAGGTTAAGAGTCTTATTTGTAGTGAAAAATCTAGGGAAAAGAGAGGCGTCATGTCTCACGGGCATGGGCCTCGGGAATGCAGACAGTATCCCCCATCTCGTTACCGTCTAGCCCTGTTGGATCATCAGGAGCTGTATGATCAGCAACGCAATCTTTTGTTTCTTCCGTGTTCCGTTCATCTTGGACTCGCCGCACAAGTCGTTCGGGCACCCACACTGGATGCGAACGATTCTGAGGAAAAAACACAAACAGATCCTCGTGCCCATACCAGCACGGGGTTAGGCCTGTTCCAGAGACCAGTGAGCACATCCTTCCACAAAGCCGATCCTAAGGCCAAAGGAGTGGAACAGTTATGCCTATCCGCCGCTGAGCGACCAGCGTTATCCAAATTCAAAAAATTTAGGGTGAAAAGTGTCATGGCTATTCTTTGTCTTGCTGTAGCCATCAGGGGTCCAGCTCCCCCTTTTTGTTTTATTAACATTTTCTTGATAGTACGATGAGTTCTTTCCACAATTCCTTGTCCTTGAGGGTTATAGGGCAGTCAATGCACCAGAGTAACACCCATTTGAGTGCAAAAGGAAACAAAGCGCTGCCCAGTATAGGCCAGACCATTATCAGTTTTTAGCTGTTTTGGCATTCCCCAGGCCGCCCACGCTTCCAGGCAGTGAGATATTACATCAGTAGCCTTTTCCCCTGACAGGGGGGTGGCAAGTATAACACCCGAAAAGGTGTCAACAGAAACATGTAGATATTTTAAGCGGCCAAATTCTGGTACATGAGTTACATCCATTTGCCATACTTGTAAGGGTCTTAAACCACGTGGATTAACTCCAAACGTAGGGGGCTTATGGTAAATAATACATCGGGGACACTCCTTTACCACTTGACGTGCATCCGCTCTAGAAAGGGAAAAGCGGCTTTGTAAAGTCCTGGCGTTTACATGAAATTTGGCATGAAAATCTTTTGCTAAGTCAACAGAAGAAGCATGGAGCGCCCACTCAGCACGAGTGTGTGCATCAGCCAGGGCATTACCCTTTGTCAGTGGTCCTGGGAGGCCCGTATGTGCTCGAATATGCATTGGAAAAAACGGTTCCTTGGGTTGCCATATAAGGGATTGTAGCAAGATAAAAGGAGCTAGAACAGAACTGGTAGCCTTTATTGTACCAACCGCTTCCAATATCTTTAAAGCATTTATTACATAGGCTGAATCTGATATTAAATTAAAGGCACAGGGGAAAGCTTTAAATACTTCAATTACAATCATCAACTCAACAATCTGTGGGTTACCAAGGACAAATTGATGCTGCACGGGGTCTTGGTTACCTGCGACGTATACCCTGCATCCCGTTTTGGAACCATCCGTAAAAATATTTATAGCCCCTCCAATAGGCTTTTGGGCAGTTACCTTTGGAAAAATCACTGGATGTTCCTTTACAAATCTCAGTAGGGGGTATTTGGGCAAATGATTATCAATATCTCCTGGAAACATGCATCTCAAAATGGACCAATTGTCAATAGTGGCACATAAAGTCTGAACTTGGTAGGCATTGTAGGGAACAATGATGGAGTGCGGATAAATTCCAAAAAATTGTAAACTCTGTTGAACTCCTTGCAGAGCTAAGCCCACCACTGCCTCAGGGTAATACTCCAGCACCTTTCGGGGGAAACATGAGAGTGTAACCACATCAACGGCCCCTCTTGCCAAAGTACCCCAGTTGGTTGGATCTCAGTGGGAAGAATGCATAAATCAAAGAGTTGGCCATCTTGTAGCCTGTTTAAACAGGCGGCACTTAAAGCCTCCTCCACCCTTTTGAGAGCAAATCGGGCGCTCTCAGTCAGGTCTCGTGGGGCGTTTAAATCTATATCTCCTTTTAACATATCAAAAAGGGTTTTAATTCATAATTTGGCAATTTCAAATACCCTCTTATCCAATTAATATCCCCCAAAAATTTTTGAAAATCATTTAAAGTCTTTAAGTTATCTTTTCTCAGGGTCAATTTTTGGGGCATGATCGACCTGGGATGTATCTTAGCTCCCAGGTACTCCACCACACTGCCTGTTTGTATTTTTTCTGGTGCTGGATAAAGACCCTGTTCCCTTAAGGCAAAAACCAATTCTGCATATGCCTTTTGAAACCCAGCTTCTTCCTTATGAGCTATCAAAATGTCATCCATATAATGGACCACCCTGAGTTTAGGATGCCGTTCTTTAACAGGAGCTATAGCCCTGCCGACAAACAGCTGACACATAGTGGGGCTGTTGGCCATACCCTGAGGCAGTACGACCCACTCATATCTTTGGTCAGGTTCTTCATGGTTACAAGAGGGCACAGTAAAGGCAAAACGCTCACAATCCGCAGAATGCAAGGGGATAGAAAAGAAACAATCTTTTATATCTATTACCATAATAGGCCAATGGTCAGGGATGGCGGAAAGCAAAGGTAACCCTCCTTGTACAGGGCCCATAATTTGCACTTGTGCGTTTATGGCACGCAAATCATGAAGTAATCGCCATTTACCCGACTTCTTTTTTATCACAAATATTGGAGTATTCCATGGTGAAACTGAGGTTCTCACATGGCCCAGGGCTACTTGTTCTTCTACCAGTTTATGAGCGGCTAAAAGCTTTTTGGAGGATAGAGGCCACTGAGCTACCCATACCGGTTCCTCCGTCTTCCAGGGAATGGGAACTTGATTCTCAGCGGCCCCTATGAAAAACCCAGCCCATGTCTATCAAGTTTTTGGTGGACATCAATAGGCTCTTTACAGCCTTGCAAGTTTTTTCCCAGTCCATGCCCTGGGCAGTAGCCCATTTGTAACATCATTTCCTTTGAGGTAGGAGAATATTCATTACTAAGGCAAAACCCCATCTCTTTGAGTAAATCTCGACCCCACAGGGAGACAGGCAATTCTAAAACATAAGGCTGGATGTTTCCAGAGTGTCCCTCTCCATCCTTCCAGTTGAGGGGTCTTGCACTTTTGTCAGGGGCTTTGGCATAGCCCAACCCTCTCAGGGTTTGTTCTGAGGCCTGTAATGTTCTGAGGCCACCCTCTCGGCCAATCCTTTTTGGCAATAATGCTATGATCGGCCCCTGTGTCTAACAGTCCTATAATCCTTTTTCCTTCAATCTCCAGCTTAAGCGTGGGTCTCTGGTCTAAATCCAGGGCTAGGTACACTGACTCAATTCCGGAGGAGCCAAAACCCTTTTTACCTCTCTCAGACTGTATGGCAGGAAATTTTTCATGTAGGCTAGGCAGGAGTAACAATTGGGCAATTCTGTCTCCAGGGGAAATTGCTACAATATCTTTTGGAGCTTCTACCATGATTTTAACTATACCTGTATAATCTGGGTCAATAACTGCTGGGTGAATTTTAAGCCCTCTAAGAGTAATGGAAGACCGGCCAAGTAGTAGCCGCACTGTGCCCCGTTCTAGAGGACCTTGAAAATCTGACTCTATTAACTGAAAGCCCATTTGCGGGGTTAGTACGAGTCTGGTGGTGGTGCAGAGGTCCAGTCCCGCCGAGCCTGTAGTGGCTCTCCGCGGTTCTTGGGATGCCTCAGGGTAGGCCATCCTTCTTGGGAAATTTCCTCGTTTGGGCTGTCCATTGCCCCATACATTTGCGGGCCCTGGGGACAGGGGCCCCTGTGCCCGTTTTTTGGCTGCATGATGGGTCCCAAGGCCTGGCCGTTAACATCTTTGAGTAATCTACATTCGTTGGCCCAATGCTTTCCTTTATTACATCTGGGGCACAGCCCTGGCTGCTTACCCGTTGTAACTCCTCCAGCCCTTCCGGTTCCTTTTCTCTCTGGGCAATCTCTCTTAAAATGACCAGCCTTACCACACTTAAAACATACTCCAGATGTCACTCCAGAGCCCCCCCCCCCCTCGCCTATTTGAATACTGGAGTACTGCGGCAGCAAGGCCTGCATTAGTTAGAGGTCCTCCCAGCTCCCTGCACACTTTCATCCATGCCTCCAACCCTCTATTTTTATACGGGGTAATGGCAGCTTTGCATTCTTTGGTGCATTGCTCATAGACTAATTGTTTTATAAGAGGCATAGCCATGTCAGGATTCCCAAAAATTCTGCCTGCTGCTTCCACCATTCTGGCCACAAAATCTGAAAAAGGCTCGGTAGCCCCCTGCAGGATCTTGGTGAGATTGCCGCTAACTTCCCCCTTATTTGGTAGTGATTTCCACGCCTTAATGCAAATATCATTTATCTGTTGATACACTTCAGGGGGATATCCTATCTGAGCATTAGCAAAGCGACCTTATCCTAGGAGCATGTCTCTGTCCCAAACCTGACGTCCGTTCGCTTGATTGATGGCTGCCTGTTCATTACAAAATTCCAGTAAAAATGCCCTCCAATCCAAGTATTGGCCTGGACTCAAACATGCCCATGCTAGGCTTGCCCAATCAGAGGGGGTCATGCAATATCTCTTTATAGCTTCCACTTGAGCTACAGTAAAAGAGGCTGTAAGCCCATCCGTCCGAACAGATTCAGCCAGGGACTTAATTACTTTAAATTCTACAGGCTCATGGAATCTCTGTTGATTATTGTCTTGAAAAACTGGGAAGGCGACTTCTGCTCGAGCAGTTCGCCAAGTGTCCGGGCAAAATGTGTGCCCATTGGCTCCATGTTGATATGGAGGAGGAGCTAAAGGGGTCTGACCGGAAGTTCTTTCTATGTCCTCATTAAGTGCAGGTTGGCTTAGCTTACGTTCCCCTTGTTTTATATGGCTCCTTTTCATCTGTTGAATAAGTGCTCTCACTTCTTCCTCCTCTAACTCGCTGGAACTCCCTCTTTCCGATTTTAGCTCGGACAGATCTGGGTATAGTCGCACCCTTTTGCCCTGTTCACTGTGTCCCTTTTCACTGATCGCCTTCTCTGACCTCTCCTCCTGTAACTGCTCCAGTGCTGACTGTCCATTTTCTATAATCTCACAGCAGCTCTGATCCTCCAGGCAGCCACTAATCAATCTCCAAATGGGGCGGACTCCTGCTTTAATGTGCCCTTTTTATAGGCAAAGTCCAAATCCCTCCCTAATTTTTCCCATGAGGCTATTGTAAGGCTCCCGGACACTATGAACCAAGGAGCTACAATGTTGCATTCTTCAAGGAACCTCTGTAAAGTACCCTTCTTTAACTTCAGTCCTTTTGAGCATAGTAGCTCTTCCAGGGCCCATCATAGATATTACAAATTTTATTTTTTGTTACTTTCACTTTAGGCCTGTATTTTATTTCTTCCCGGGTTTCTGCTCTCTCTTTTATCTACAGAGAAGAGCCCCGTATTATGCCCGGTTTAATCGCGGATTCCCACTTCACCTGGGAACTTACCCCCGCTCTTGTTGCAGATTCTCCCTTTTCCTGGGAATTTACTGGTACACCACCCTGACCGCAGAGAGTTCTGAATTCCCCGTACGGGCCGCCAGCTGTCGCGACCACCTCGACCAGCAAGGAAGACTCGACCCGGGATTCAATGCAGTTTATTCAGGACCTTGTTACAAGCTTCTCTCCTGCTTCTCTCCTGCCCGCTTCATCCCACTTCTCTCCGCTCCCTCCCCCCCCCCCCCCCGCGCTCCGGTTATAAGCCTCCTGGATGGCCAATCCCAAAGCGCCACGTGACATATACAAATAGGTTCACAAACACGAAAGCAAACCAGGAACAAAGTCATAGCCATATAAGGAGTTGTTTTTACAGAGAGCACTCGTCACCGGGAAGACGGAAGGCAAAGCCAGCGCCATCTTACCAAGGAGCTACAATGTTGCTTTTGTGGCAGTGCCTTACGGGCACGCCATCTTTGGTCACGGCTTCCGCAGCTCTCCAAAGCTTAGGGTTAGGGTTAGGGTTAGTATGAGGATTAGGGTTAGGCTTAGGGTTAGGGTTATAGTGAGATTTAGAGTTAGAGTGAGGTTTAGGGTGAGGGTGAGGTTGAAGGTTGAAGCAATAGGGTTAGGGTGAGGATTAGGGCAAGGGTTAGGATTGGGGATAGGGTGAGGGTGAGGGTTAGGTTTAGGATTAGGGTTAGGGTTAGAGTTTTGGTGAGGCTGAGGGTGAGGGTTAGGGTTAGGATTAGATTTACAGTTCTTGTTAGGGTTAGGGTTAGGGTTAATTTGAGTGTGGGTGCGAGAGTTAGCTTAGAGTTATGGTTAGGATTAGGGTGAGGGAGGGGGTGAGGGTTAGGTTTAACATTAGGGTTAGGGTTTGTGTTAGGCTGAGGGTGAGGGTGAGGGTGAGGGTGAGGGTTAGGGTTAGGATGAGGGTTAGGGTTAGGGTTAGGATGAGGGTTAGGGTGAGGGGTAGGGTTAGGGTGAGGTGTAGGGTTAGGGTTAGGGTGAGGGGTAGGGTGAGGGTAAGGGTTATGGTTAGGGTTAGGGTAAAAGTGAGGTTTAGAGTTATTGTTAGGGTGAGGTTGAGGTTTAGGGTGAGGGCTATGGTGAGGGTGAGGTTTAGGCTGAGTGTTAGGGTGAGGGTGAGGGTAAGGGTTACGATTTCCGTTAGAGTAATGGTAATGCTGAGGGTGCCGGTGAGGTTGAGGGTGAAGGTTAGGGTGAGGGTTAGGGTTAGGTTGAGGGTGAGGTTGAGGATTAGGGTTAGAATTAGGGCTAGGGTTAGGGTAAGGCTGAGGGTGACAGGGAGGATGAGGGTGAAGTTTAGGGGGTAGGGTTAGGGTTTGTGTTAAGGTGAAGGCTAGGGTGAGGGTGAGGGTTAGGGTGACAATAAGGGTGAAGTTGAGGGTTTCGGTTAGGTAAGAGTTAGGGTTATTGTTAGGATGAGGATTAGGATGAATGTGAGGGTTAGTGTGAGGGTTAGGGTTAGGGTAAGGGTTAGGGTTAGGTTTAGTGTTAGGGTGAGGGTGAGGGTTAGGGTGAGGGGTAGGGTTAGGGTTAGGTTGAGGGTTAGGTTTACTGTGAGGGTTAGGGTTAGGGTTACAGATAGGGTTAGCGAGAGGTTAAAGGCTAGGGTGAGGGTTAGGGTGAGGGTGAGGCTTAGGGTTAGGGTTAGGGTTTGGGGTTGGGTGAGCGTGAGGGTGAGGGTGAGTGTGAGGGTTAGGGTTAGGGTTAGGG
Organism: Dipodomys merriami; assembly: GCF_024711535.1. Lineage (NCBI taxonomy): Eukaryota > Metazoa > Chordata > Mammalia > Rodentia > Heteromyidae > Dipodomys > Dipodomys merriami. The sequence continues at coordinate 1,988,846 of NW_027202482.1, read as the reverse complement.
TTAGGCTGAGGGCGAGGGTGAGGTTGAGGGTAAGTGTTAGGTTTAGGGTTAGGGTTAGGGTGAGGGCTACGTTGAGGGTGAGGGTTAGGGTGATATTGAGGTTGAGGGTGAGGGTTTTGGTTAGGTAAGGGTTAGGGTTATTGTTATGGTGAGGTTTAAGTTGAGGGTGAGGGTTAGAGTGAGGGTTAGGGTCAGGTTGAGGGTTAGGGTTAGAGTTAGGGTGAGGGTTAGGATTAGGGTGATGTTTAGTTTGAGAGTAAGGGTAAGGGTGAGGGTTAGAGTTCGGTTGAGAGTGAGGGTTAGGGTGTGAGTGAGGGTTAGCATTAGGGTGAGGTTTAAGGTGACGGTGAGTGTTAGGTTGAGTGTGCGGGTTAGGGTTAGGTTTGGGGTGAGGGTTAGGGTTAGGGTTAGGGTGAAGGTGAGGTTTAGTGTGAGGGGTAGGTTTAGGGTTACTGTGAGGGTTAGGGTTAATGTGAGGGTTAGGGTTATTGTTATTGTTAGGTTTAGTGTGAGGATAATTGTTAGGATGAGGGGTAGGGTGAGGCTGAATGTTAGGGTTAGAGTTAGGGATAGGGTGACGCTTAGGTTGAGGGTTAGGGTTAGAGTTAGGGTTATGATGTAGATTAGGGTGAGTGTTAGGGTTAAGTTTAGGGTGAGGGTTAGGGTTAGGGTGATGTTTAGGGTGAGGGGGAAGGTTAGGGTGAGGGTGAGTGCTTGGGTGAGTGTGAGGGTTAGGGTTAGTGTTAGGGTGAAGGTTTAGTTTAGGGTTAAAGTTAGTGTGAGGGTTAGTGTGAAGGGTAGGGTTCGGGATAGGGTTCGGGTTAGGGTTAGAGTGAGGGTTAGGGTTAGGTTTTGGGTTAGTGTTAGTGTGAGGATAAGGGTTAGGTTGAGGGTTAGTTTGAGGGTGAGGGTTAGTGTTAGCGTTAGGGTTAGGGTGAGGGTTAGAGTGAGTTTTAGGGTTAGGGTGAGTGTTAGGTTTAGGGTTAGGGTGAGGTTTAGAGTTAGGGTGAGGAATAGGGTTAGGATTTTTGTTAGGCTGAGTTTTATGGTTATGTTTAGGGTTAGGGTGAGTGTGAGGTTTAGTGTTAGGTTTAGGGTGAGGTTTAGGGTTAGGGTGAGTGTTAGGGTTAGGGTTAGGGTTAGGGTTAGGGTGAGGGTGGAGTTGAGGGGTAGGTTTAGGATTAGGGTTAGAGTTTGGGTTATCCTGAGGGAGAGATGAGGATGAGGGTGAGTTTTAGGGTTAGGGTTAGGGTGAGGGTGAAAGTTAGGGTTAGGATGAGGGAGAGGGTGAGTGTTTCAGTTAGGTAAGGGTTAGCGTTATTGTTTGGGTGAGGATTAGATTGAGGGTGAGGGTCAGTGTGAGAGTTAGGGTTGAGTGAGTGTTAGGGTATGGGTTTTCGTGAAGGTAAGGATTAGTGTGAGGTTTAGGGTGAGGGTGAGATTTTGGGTGATGGTTAGGGTTCCGGTGAGGTTTATCGTTAGGGTGTGGGTGAGTTTGAGGTTTAGGGTGACGGTGAGGTTTAGGGTGAATGTGAGGGTTAGGGATAGGTTTAGGGTGAGGTTCAGGGTTAGGGTTAGGGTTAGGGTGATGGTTAGGGTGAGGGGTAGGTTTAGGGTTAGGTTTAGGGTGAGTGTTAGGGTTAGTGTGAGGGTTAGGTTTAGGATTACAGTTAGGGATAGGGTTAGTTTGAGGGTAAGGTTTAGAGTGAGTGTTAGGGTTAGGGTAAGCGTTAGGGTTAGCGTTAGGGTTAGGGTGAGGGTTAGGGTGAGGATTAGGTTTAGGATTAGGGTTAGAGTGAGGGTTAGGGTGATGGTTAGGTTTAGGGTTAGTGATAGGAAGACGGTGAGGGTCAGGGTTAGGGTCAGGGTTAGGATGAGAGTGAGGGTGAGGATTTTTATTATGTAAGGGATAGGGTTAGGGTTCGGGATAGTATTAGGTAGAGGGTGAGGGTTAGGTGGACGGATAGATAAGGGTGAGGGTTAGAGTTAGGTATAGAGTGACGGTTAGGGTTAGGGTGAATTTTAGGGTAGGGTTAGCGCGAGGGTGAGGGTTTGGGTGAGTGTGAGTTTTGCGGTGTGGGTGACGGTTAGGGTTAGGGTGAGCTTAAGGTGACGGTGAAGGTTAAGGTGAGGGTGAGGGTTAGGTTTACGGTGAGCGTTAGGATGAGGATTACGGTTAGGGTTAGAGTGAGGATTAGGGTTAGGGTTAGGGTTATGGTGCAGGTAATGTTTAGGGTGAGGTTTAAGGTAGGGTGAGGGTTAGGGTTAGCGTTAGGTTTAGGGTGAGGTTTAGGGTGAAGGTTAGCTTTATGGTGAGGGTTAAGTTTAGGTTGAGGCATCGGTGAGGGTGATTGTTAGGGTGAGGGTGAGGGAGAGGTTAAGGGTTTTGGTTAGGTAAGGGTTAGGTTTAGGGTGAGGGCTAGTTTGAGGGTGAGGGTTAGGGTGAGAGTGAGGGTGAGGGTGAGGGTTTCTGTTAGGTAAGGGTTAGGTTTATTGTTAGGGTGAGGTTTAAGTTGAGGGTGAGTGCTATTGTTTGAGTTAGGGTTAGGGTGAGGGTTAGGGTTAGAGTTAGGGTGAGGGGTAGGGTTAAGGTAATATTTAGGGTGAGGGTAAGAGTTAGCATGAGGGTTAGGGTTTGGTTGAGAGTGAGGGTTAGGGTGTGGGTGAGGGTTAGGTTTAGGGTGAGGTTTAGGGTGACGGTGAGCGTTAGGGTCAGTGTGCGGGTTAGGGTTAGGTTTCGGTGAGGGTTAGGGTTAGGGTGAGGGGGAGGTTTAGGGTGAGGGGGAGGTTTAGGGTTAGGGTGAGGGTTAGAGTTCATTTGAGGGTTAGGGTTAGGGTTATGGTTAGTTTTAGTGCAAGGATAAGTGTTAGAATGAGGGTTAGGGTGAGGGTGAGGCTTAGGGTTAGGTTTAGGGTAAAGTTTATGGTTAGGGTGAGGGTTAGGGTTAGGATTAGGTTTAGAGTGAAGTGAGGGTTAGGGTTAACATTAGGGATAGGGTGACGGTTAGGTTGAGAGTTAGGGTTAGGTTTAGGGTTAGGGTGAGGTTTAGTGTTAGGGTTACGTTTAGGGGAAGGATTAGAGTTTAGGTGAGGGTTAGGGTTAGGGTGATGGTTAGGGTTAGGGGTGAGTGTTAGGGTGAGGGTTAGGGTTAGGGTGAGGGTTAGGGTTAGGATTAGAGTTAGGGGTAGGGTTAGGATGAAGGTGAAAGTGAGGGTGATTTTGAGAGTGAGGGTTAGGTTTAGGGTGAGGGTTAGGATCAGTGTGAGGGTTATGGTGAGGTTTAGGGTGAGTGTTAGTTTTAGGGGTAGGGTGAGGGTTGGGGTAAGGTTTAGAGTTAGGGTGAAGGTTAAATTGAGGGTGCGGGTGAGGGTTAGGTTTAGGGTTAGGGTGAGGGTGAGGTTTTGGTTTAGGATTATGGTTAGTGTTAGGGTTAGGCTTAGGGTGAGGTGAGGTTGAGGTTGAGGGTTAGGGTAAGGGTGAGGGGTAGGGTGAGGTTGAGGTTTAGGATGAGGGTTAGGGTTAGGGTTAGGGTTAGGGTCCGGGTGATGTTTAGGTTGAGGGTGAGGGTTAGGGTGAAGCTGAGGTTTCGTGTTCCGGTTCAGGTTCGCGGAGGATTAGGGTTAGGGTGTGGGTGAGGGTTAGTGTTCGGGTGAATTTTTAGGGTGACGGTGAGTATTCGGGTGAGGATGAGGATTAGAGTTAATGTTATGGTTAGGGTGAGGGGTAGTGTTAGGCTTAGGGTGAGGGTTAGCATTAGTGTGAAAGTTAGGGTTATGTATAGGGTTAATGTTAGTGTGAGGATAAGGGTTAGGGTGAGGGTGAGGGTTAGGGTTAGAATTAGGGTGAGGGTGAGGGTGAGCATTAGGGTTATGGTTAGGGTTAGAGTGAGTGTGAGGGTTAGTGTTAGTGTTAGGGTTAGAGTGAGTGTTACTGTTAGGATTGGGGTTATGGTTAGGGTTAGTGTTATTATTAGGGTTAGGGATAGGGTTAGAGTTAGGGTTAGTATGAGGATAAAGATTAGGGTGAGGGTTAGGGTTAGTGTTAGGGTTAAAGTTAGGGTTAGGGTGAGGGTTAGGGTTAGGGTGATGTTTAGGGCGAGGGTGAGGGTTAGGGTGAGGGTGAGGTTGAGGGTGAGTGTGAGGGTGAGGGTGACGGTGAGGGTTAGGTTTAGGGTGAATGTGAGGGTTAGGGTTAGGATTAGGGTTAGGTTTTGGGTTAGGCTGAAGTTGAGGGTGAGGGTGAAGGTTAGGGTTAGGGTGAGGTTTAGTGTTAGGATAAGGGTGAGGGTGTGGTTTAGGGTGAGGGTGTGGTTTAGGGTGAGGGTGAGGTTTAGGGTGAGGGTTAGGATTAGGATTAGGGTTAGGATTAGGGTGAGGTGTAGGGATAGGTTTAGGGTTAGGGTGAGGGTTTGTTTAGGGTTAGGTTTTGAGTTAGGGTGAGGGTGAGGGTGAGGGTTAGGGTTTGGATTAGGGTTAGTGTTAGGGTTAGACTTAGGATAAGGTTGAAGTTGAGTGTGAGTGTTAGGGTTAGTGTGAGTGTTAGGTCTAGGCTTAGGGTTAAGGGTAAGGTGAGGGTTAGGTTTAGGGTTAAGTTTAATATGAGGGTTAATCTGAGTGTTAGGTTTAGTGTTCATGTATGGGTAAGGGTTAGGGTGAGGGTGAGGGTTACGGTTAGGCTTAGGGTTAGGGTGAGTGTTAGGGTGAGGGTTAATGTTAGGGTTAGAGTTAGGGTTAGGGCGAGGGTAAGGTTTAGGGTGAGGGTTAGGGTGAGGGTTAGTGTTATTGTTAGGGTTAGGGTTAGGGTTAGGGTAATGTTTAGGGCTAGTTTAGGTTGAAAGTGAGGGTTAGGGTGAAGGAGAGGGTTAGGGTTACGGTTAGTTTGAGGTTTAGGTTTAGGGTGAGGGCTAGTGTGAGGGAGAGGGTTAGGGTGAGGGTGAGGTGTAGGGGTAGGGTTAGGGTTAGGGTAAGGTTTAGGCTGTGGGTTAGGGTTAGTGTGAAAGTGATGGCTAGTTTTGCATTAGGGTTAGGATTAGGGTTAGGGTTAGTGTGATGGGGAGGGGGAGGTTGAGCTTGAGGTTAGGGTTAGGGTTAGGGTTAGGCTTAGGGTGGGGGTGAGGGTGAGGTTGAGGGTGAGGGTTAGGGTTAGTTTGTGGGTTAGGGCTTGGGTGAAGGTGAGGGTGAGGGTGACGGTTAGGGTGAGGGTGAGGGTTTCGTTTAGGAAAGTCTTAGGGTTAGGTTTAGGATGAGGATCAGGGTGAGGGTGAGGTTTAAGGTGATGGTTAGGGTTAGGGTGAGGGTTAGAGTTAGGGTTAGGTTGAGGTTTAGGATTAGGGTTAGGTTTAACGTTAGGGTGAGGATTAGGGTGAGGGTGAGGGTGAGAGTGAGGGTTCAGGTGAGTGTGAGGGTTAGGGTGTGGTTTAGGGTTAGGGTCAGGGTCAGGTTAGGGTGACGGTGAGGGTTAGGGTGAGGGTGAGGTTTAGGGTTAGGGTTAGTGTATTTGTTAGGTTGAGGGTTAGGTTGAGGTGTAGGGTTAGGGTTAGGGTGAGCCTTAGGGTCAGTGTGAGGGTTAGGGTTAGCGTTAGCGTTAGTGTGAGGTTAAAGTTTAGGGTGAGGGTTAGTGTGAGGGTTAGGGTTAGGTTGAGGGTTAGGGTTAAGTTAGGGTTGAGGTTAGGTTTTCAGTGAGGGTTATGGTTAGGGTGATGTTTAGGGTGAGGGTGAGGGTTAGGATGAGTGTGAGGTTTCGGGCGAGGATGAGGGTTCCGGTAAGTGTGCAGATTAGGGTGTGGTTTAGTTTTAGGTTTAGGGTCGGGTAAGGGTGACATTGAGGGTTAGGGTGACATGAGGGTTAGGGTTAGTGTTAGGGTCATTGTTAGGGTGAGGGTTAGGTTGAGCGGTAGGATTAAAGTTAGGGTGAGGGTTAAGGTGAGGGCTAGGGTGAGGGTGAGGGTTTCGTTTAGGTAAGGCTTAGGCTTATTGTTACGGTGACGTTTAGGTTGAGTGTGGGGGTTAGTGTGAGGTTTAGGGTTAGGGAGAGGTTTAGGATTAGAGTTAGGGTGAAGGTTAGGTTTAGGGTGATGTTTAGGGTGAGGGTGAGGGTTAGGGTTTGGGTTAGAGTTCAGGTTCAGGGGAGGGTTAGGTTATGGGTGACGGTTAGGGAGAAGGTTAGGGCGACGGTGAGGGTTAAGGTGAGGGTGTGGGTGAGCATTATGTATAAGGTGATGGTTAGCGTTAAGGTTAGGGTTAGGGTGAGGGTTAGAGTGAGGGTTAGGATTAGGTTTAGTGTGAGGGTTAGGGTTAGTGTGAGGGTTAGGTTTAGGTTTAGTGTGAGGATAAGGTTTATGGTGAGGGTTAGGGAGAGAGTGAGGGTTAGGGTTAGCGTTAGGGTTATTTTGAGGTTTAGGGAGAGGGTTAGGGTTAGGGTGAGGGTTACGGTTAGGGTGATGTTTAGGGTGAGGTTGAGGTTTAGGGTGAGGGTTGAGGGTGATGATGAGTGTTAGGGTGAGTGTGAGGGTGAGGGTGACGGTGAGGGTTAGGGTTAGGGTTAAGGTTAGGGTGAGGGTGAGGTTTATTGTTAAGATTACGGTTAGGGTTAGGGTTAGGCTGAGGGAGAGGCTGAGGGTTAGTGTTAGGGTTAGGATTAGGGTTAGGGTTAGGGTGAGGGCTAGGGTGAGTGTGAGGGTTAGGGTTAGGGTGAGGTTGAGGGTGAGTGATAGGTTTAGGGTTAGGGTTAGCCTGAGGGCGAGGGAAGGGTTGAGGGTAAGGGTTAGGTTTAGGGTTAGGGTTAAGATGAGGATTAGGTTCAGGTTGAAGTTTAGTTGAGGGTTAGGGTGAGGATTAGGGTTAATGTGATGTTTAGGGTGAGGGTTAGTGTTCAGTTTCACGTGAGGATTAGTGTGTGTGTGAAGATTAGTGTTAGGGTGAAGGTTAGGGTGACGGTGAGGGTTAGGGTGAGGGTTAGGGATAGGGTTTTGTTTAGGGTGAGAGTTAGAGTTAATGTTAGGATTAGGGTGAGGGTTAAGGTGAGGGGTAGGGTTTGGGTTTGGGTGAGGTTTATGGTTAGTGTGAGGGTTAGGTTTAGGGTTAGGGTTAGTGTGAGGATAAGGGTTATTGTGAGTGTTAGGATTAGGGTGAGGGTTAGGGTTGGCGTTAGGTTTAGTGTGAGGTTTAGGGTGAGGGTAAGGGTGAGGGTTAGGGTAAGGGTTAGGGTTAGGCTGAGGGCGAGGGTGAGGGTTAGTGTGTGGGTTAGGGTGAGGGCTGGTTTTAGTTTGAGGATTAGGTATAGGGATAGAGTTAGGGTTAGTTTGAGGTTAAAGTTTAGGGTGAGGTTTAGTGTTAGGGTGAGGGTTAGTGTTAGGATTAGGGTTAGGGTTAGGGTTAGGGTCATTGTTAGGGCTAGCCTTAGGGTTAGGGTGAGTTTGAGGGTGAGGGTTACCATTAGGGTTAGGGTTAAGGTGACGATGAGGGTGAGATTTAGGGTTAGGGTTAGGGTTAGGCTGAGGGCGAGGGTATGAGTGAGGGTAAGGGTTAGATTTAGGGTGAGGGTGAGGGCTAGGTTGAGCCTGAGTGTTAGTGTGAGAGTGAGGGTGAGGGTTTCAGTCAGGTAAGATTTAGGATTATTGTTAGGGTGAGGTTTAAGTTGAGGGTGAGGGTTAGGGTGAGGGTTAGGTTTCGGGTAAGAGTGAGGGTTAGGATGTGTGTGAGAGGTAGGGTTACAGTGAGGGTTAGTGTGACGGTGGGTTTTAGGTTGAGTGTGAGGGTTAGGGTTAGCTTTTTTTTGGGTGAGGGTTAGGGTTAGTTTTAGGGTGATGGTGAGGTTTTGGATGAGGTGTAGGTTTAGAGTATGGGTGAGGGTTAGGGTTAGTGATAGGGTTACGTTTAGGGTTAGGGTTAGTGTGAGGATAAGGGTTATGGTGAGGATTAGGATTAGGGTGAGGGTTAGGGTTGGCGTCAGGGTTAGTGTGAGGTTTAGGGTGAGGGGGACTGTTAGGGTGAGGGTTAGGGTTCTGTTTCAGGTGAGGGTTAGGGTGTTGGTGAGGTTTAGTGTAGGGTGAAGGTTAGGGTGACGGTGAGGTTTAGGGTGAGGGTGAGGTTTAGGGTTATGTTTAGGGTGAGAGTTAGAGTTGGTTAGGGTTAGTGTGAGGGAAAGGGGGAGGCATAGGGTTAGGGTTAGTGTGAGGGTTAGGGTTAGTGGTAGGGTTACGTTTAGGGTTAAGGTTAGTGTGAGGATAAGGGGTATGGTGAGGGTTAGGATTATGGTGAGGGTTAGGGTTGGCGTTAGGGTTAGGGTGAGGTTTAGGGTGAGGGCTAGGGTTAGGCTTAGGGTGAGGGTGAGGGTGAAGTTGAAGGTTAGTGTGACGGTTAGGGTTAGGGTTAGGGTGAGGGTTAGGTTTAGGTTGAGGTTAGGGTTAGGGTGAGCGGTAGGCTTAGGGTTCAGTTTATGATTAGGGTTAGGGTTAGTGTTAGGGTTAGGGTTAGGGTGAGGGTTAGGGTGAGGGGTAGGTTTAGGGTTAGTGTGAGGGTTAGGGTTAGTGTGAGGGTTAGGGTTATGTATAGGGTTAGTGTTAGTGTGAGGATAAGGTTTAGGGTGAGGGTTAGGTTGAGGGTAAGGTTTAGTGTTAGGGTAAGGGGTACGGTGATGATTAGGGTGAGGGTCAGGGTTAGGGTTAGCATTAAGGTTAGGGTTAGTGTGAGGGTGAGGGTGAGGTTGAGGGTTTCGGTTTGGTAAGGCATAGGGTTAGGCTGAGGATTAGTGTGATGATGAGGGTTAGATTGAGGGTGAGGTTTAGGGTTAGGGTGAGGGTTAGGGTTGGGGTTAGAGTGAGGGTTAGATTTACGGTGATGTTTAGGTTGAGGGTGAGTTTTTGGGTGAGGGTGACGGTTGGGGTGAGGGTGAGGTTTAGGGTGGGGGTGAGTGTTAGTGTGTGGGTAAGGGTTAGGTTTCGGGTGAGTTTTAGGGTGATGGTGAGTGTTAGGGTGAGGGTGAGGGTTAGGGTTTGGTTTAGGATTAGGGTTAGGGTTAGCATTAGTGTTAGGGTAAGCGTGTGGTTTAAGGTGAGTAGTAGGGTTAATGTTGTTGTGAGGCTTAGGTTTAGTGTGAGGGTTAGGGTTAGGTATAAGGTTAGGGTTAGTGTGAGGATGAGGGTTAGGGTGAGGGTGAGGGTTAGGGTTAGTGTTAGGGTTAGGGTGAGGGTTACGGTGAGGGTTAGGGTTAGTGTTATTGTTAGGGTTAGGGTGATATTTATGGTGAGGGTGAGGGTTAGGGTTAGGTTTAGGGTGAGGGTGAGGGTTAGGGTTACGGTTACGGTGAGGGAGGAGGTGAAGGTTTGGTTTAAGATTAGGGTTAAGGTTTGGGTTAGGCTGAGGGTGAGGGTGAAAGTGAGGTTGAGGGTTAGTGTTAGGGTGAGGGTTAGGGTTACTGTTATGAAGAGGGTTAGGTTGAGGGGTAGGGTTAGGGTTAGGGTGAGGGTTAGGTTGAGGGTTAGGGTGAGGGTTAGGTTTAGGGTTAGGGTGAGGGTTATGATTAGGGTGAATTTTAGGGTGATGGTTAGGGGTAGGCTTAGGGTGAAGTTTAGTGTTAGGGTGAGGGTTAGAGTTAAGGCTAGGGTGAGTTATAGGGTTAGGTTTATGGTTAGTGTGAGCGTTAGAGTTAGGATTAGTTTTAGGTTTAGGGTTTCAGTTATTGTTAGGTTAAGGTTTAGGGTTAGATTGAGGTGAGGGTGAGTGTTAGCATTAGGGTTAGGGTTAGTGTTAGGGTGAGTGAGGGGTGAGGGTTAGGTTTAGGATTAGGGTTAAGGTTAGGGTTAAGCTGAGGCTGAGGGTGAGGTTGACGGTGAGTGTTAGCGTTAGGGTGATGATTAGGATTAGGGTTAGGGTGAGCATTAGGGTGAGGGGTAGGGTTAGGGTTAGTGTGAGGGTTAGGGGTATGTATAGGGTTAGTGTTAGTGTGAGGATAAAGGTTAGGGTTAGGGTGAGGGTTAGTGTTAGGGTAAGGGTAAGGGTTACTTTGATGGTTAGGGTGAAGGTCAGGGTTAGGGTTAGCATTAATGTTAGGGTTAGTGTGAGCGTGAGGGTGAGGGTGAGGTTGAGGTTTTTGGTTAGGTAAGGGATAGGGTTAGGGTGACGATTAGTGTGAGGATGAGGGTTAGATAGAGGGTGAGGGTTAGGGTTAGGGTGAGGGTTAGGGTTGGGGTTAGGTTGAGGGTTAGGTTTACGGTGATGTTTAGGTTGAGGGTGAGGTTTAGGGTGAGGGTGACGGTTTGGGTGTTGGTGAGGGTGAGGGTGGGGGTGAGGGTTAGTGTGTGGGTAAGAGTTAGGGTTCGGGTGAGTTTTAGGGTGATGGTGAGTGTTAGGGTGAGGTTGAGGGTTAAGGATAGGTTTAGGATTAGGGTGAGGGTTAGCGTTAGTCTTAGGGTAAGCGAGAAGTTTAGGGTGAGTGGTAGGGTTAGGTTTAGGGTGAGGGTTAGGGTTAGTGGGAGTGTTAGGGTTAGGTATAGGGTTAGACTTAGTGTGAGAATGAGGGTTAGGGTGAGGGTGAGGGTGAGGGTGAGGGTTAGGTTTAGCGTTAGTGTTAGGGTGAGGGTTATGGTGACGGTTAGGGTTAGGGTTAGTGTTAGTGTTAGGGTTAGGGTGATATTTAGGGTGAGAGAGAGGGTTAGGGTTAGGTTTAGGTTTAGAGTGAGGGTGAGGGTGAGGGTTAAGTGTAGGGTTAGGGTTAGTTTAGGTTTAGAGTGAGTGTGAACGTGAGGGTTCGGGTTCGGGTGAGGTTGAGTGTTAGGGTGTGGTTGAGGTTTAGGGTTAGGGTGAGGATTAGGGTTAGGGTTAGGGTTATAGTGAGCTTTAGAGTTAGAATGAGGTTTAGGGTGAGGGTGAGATTTTGGGTTAGCAATAGGGTTAGGTTGAGAATTAGAATAAGGGTTAGGTTTAAGGATAGGTTGAGGGTGAGTGTTACGTTTAGGATTAGGGTTAGGGTTAGAATTTTGGTGAGGCTGAGGGTGAGGGTTAGGGTTAGGATTAGGGTTAGGGTTAAGGTTAGAGTTATTGTTAGGGTTAGGGTTATGGTTAAGTTGAGTGTGAGTGTGAGGGTTAGCATTAGAGTTATGGTAAGGATTAGGGTAAGGGAGGGGGTGAAGGTGAGGTTTAAGATTAGGGTTAAGGCTTGGATTAGGCTGAGGGTGAGGGTGAGTGTGAGGGTTAGGGTTAGGGTGAAGGTTAGGGTTACTATTAGGATGAGGGTTAGGTTGAGGGGTAGGGTTGGGGTTAGGGTGAGGGTTAGGGTGAGAGTTAGGGTGAGGATTAGGTTTAGGATTAGGGTGAGGGTTATGATTAGGGTGAAGTTTATGGTGAGGGTTAGGTGTAGGCTTAGGGTGAGGGTTAGTGTGAGGGTGAGGGTTAGGGTTCGGGCTAGGGTGAGTTATAGGGTTAGGTTTAGGGTTAGTGTGAGGGTTAGGGTTAGGATTAGGTTTAGGGTTTGGGTTAAGGTAAGTGTGAGGGTGAGGGTGATTTTGAGCGTTATTGTTAGGGTTAGGGTTAGGGTGAGTGTGAGGTTTAGGGTTAGGATTAGGGTTTGGTTTAGGGTTTGGCTGAGTGTGAGGGTGAGTGTGAGGGTTAGGGTTTGGGTTAGGGTGAGGGTTAGGTTTAGTGTGAGGGTTAGGGTGAGGGTGAGTTTGAGGGTCAGGTTTAGGGTGACTGTGACAGTGAGGGTGTGGGTTTGGTTTAGGATTAGTTTTAGCGTGAGTTTTAGGGTTAGGGTTAGGCTTAGGGTGAGGGTTAGGGTTAGGATTAGGGTTAGGGTTAGGGTTATTAGAGTTAGGGATAGGGTTAGTGTAAGAGTGAGGTTTAGGGTTAGGGTTAGGGGGAGGTTTAGGTTTAGGGTGAGGGCTACGGTGTGGGTGAGGTTTAGGGTGAGTGTGAGTTTGAGGGTGAGGGTAAGGGTTACGATTTGGGTTAGAGTTCTGGTAAGGCTGAGGGTGACAGTGAGGGTGAGGGTGAAGGTTATGGTTATGGTTAGGGTTAGGGTTAAGATTAGGTCTAGGGTGAGGGTGAGGGTTAGTGTGAGAATGAGGGTGAAGGTGAGGGTTTCGGTTAGGTAAGAGTTAGGGTTATTGTTAGGGTGAGGATTAGGTTAAATGTGAGGTTTAGGGTAAGTGTTCGGGTTAGGGTTAGGGTAAGGGTTAGGTTAAGGATGAGGGTTAGGGTTAGGATTAGAGTTAGGTTAAGATTTAGGGTTAGGGTGAGGGTTAGTGTTAGGGTTAGGGTGAGAGTTAGGGTTAGGGTTAGCTTTAGAGTGAGGTTTAGGGTTAGGGTTAGGGTGAGGGTGAAGGTTAGGGTGAGGGGTAGGGTGAGGGTTAGGTTAAGGGTTTGGTTAGGGTGAGAGTTAGGCTTAGGGTTAGGGTTAGGTTTAGGGTGAGGGTTAGGGTTAGGGTAAGTGTTAGGGTTATGGTGAGGTTTAGGGTGAGGATTAGGGTTAGGGTGGGGGTTAGGTTGAGGGTTAGGGTTAGGGTGAGGTTTAGGGTGAGGATTAGGGTTAGGGTAAGGGTGAGGGTTCAGGTGAGGGTGAGGGTTCGATTGAGGGTTCGGTTTAGGTGGTGGGTTAGTGTTAGGTTTAGGGTGAGTCTTAGAGTGACGATGAGGGTTAGTGTGAGGGTGAGGATTAGGGTTAAGGTTATCGTGAGGTTTAGGGTTAGGGGAAGGGTTAGGGTGAGGGGTAGGGTAAGGCTTAGGGAGAGGGTTCAGGTTAATGTGAAGGTTAGGGTTAGGTTTAGAGTAAGGGTTAGTCTGAAGATAACAGTTAGGGTGAGGGTTAGGGTTAGGGTTAGGGCTAAGGTTAGGCTTAGGGTGAGGGTTAGGGTTAGGGTGATGTTTAGGATGAAGGTGAATGTTAGGGTGAGGGTGAGGTTGAGGATGAGGTTTAGGGTGATGCTGAGGGTGAGGGTGACAGTGAAGGTTATGTTTAGGGTGAGGGTGAGGTTAGGGTTAGGATTAGGGTTAGGTTTAGGTTAGTTTGAAAGTGAGGGTGAAGGTGGGGATTAGGGTAGGGTTAGTTTGAGGGTTAGGGGGAAGGTGAGTTTAAGGGTGATGATTAGGTTGAAGGTGTCTGTGAGGGTGAGGGTTAGGGTTAGGATTAGGGTTAGCATAGAGTGAGGGTTAGGGTTAGGGTGATGGTTAGGGTGAGGGTTAGGGTTAGGGTTTGGGTAAGGGTGAAGTTTAGGGTTAGGGTGAGATTTAGGTTTAGGGTTAGGTTGAGGATTACAGTTAGGGTGAGGGTTAGGGTTTGGTATAGGTTGAGGGTTAGGGTTAGGATTAGGGTGAGGATTAGGGTTAAGTTTAGGGTTAGGTTGAGGCTTAGGGTTTTAGTTAGGGTGAGGGTGAGGGTTAGGGTGAGGTGTAGGGTTAGGGTTAGGTTAAGGTTTAGGGTTAGTGTGAGGGTTAGGCTCAGGGTTAGGGTTAGGGTGAGGGTGAAGTTGGGGGTTAGGGTTAGGGTTAGGGTAAGTGTTAGGGTTAGAGTGGGGGTTAAATTTAGGGTTAGGGTTAGGGTGAGGGTGAGGGTGAGGGTTAGGATTAGGGTTAGTGAGAGGATAAGGGTTAGGGTGAGGTTTAGGGTGAGGGTGAGGGTTAGGTTAGGGTTACCATTAGGGTTATGGTGAGGGTGAGGGTTAGGTTTATGGTTCGGTTTAGTGTGAGGGTTAGGGTTAGGTTTAGTGTAATGGTTTCGCTGAGGGTTAGGGTTAGGGTGAGGTTTAGGGTGAGGGGAAGGGTTAGGGTTATGGTTACGGTGACGGGGAGGGTGAGGGTTATGTTTAGGGTTAGTGTGAAGATAAGGTTTAGGGTGAGGTTTAGGGTTAGGTTGAGGTTTAGGGTTAGCGTTAGTGTTCTGTGAGGGTTAGGGTTACAGTTAGGGTGAGGGTTAGGGTGAGGGTTATTGCTAGGGTTAATTTTAGGGTGAGGGTGAAGGTTAGGGTTAGGGTTAAATTTAGGGTGAGATTGAGGGTTAGGTTTAGGATTAGGGTTAGGTTTAGTGATAGGCTTAGGGTGAGTGTGAGGGTGAGGGTTAGGTTTAGGATTAGGGTTAGGGTAAGGGTTAGGCTTAGGTTGAGAGTGAGGGTGAGGAATAGGTTTAGGATTAGGGTTATTATTAGAGTTAGGCTTAGGTTTAGGGTGAGGTTGAGGGTTAGGTTGAGGATGAGGATTAGGCTTAGGTTTAGGGTGAGGGTTAGGGTTAGGTTGACGTTCAGGGTGAGGATGACGATTAGGGTTAGCTTGTGGGTGAGGGTTAGGCTTAGGTTGAAGTTTAGGGCGATGGTGAGGGTTAGGGTGAGGGGAGGTTTAGGGTTAGGCTTAGCGTTAGTGTGAGGGTAAGGGTTAGGGTGAGAGTTAGGGTGAGGTTAAGTTTAGTGTTAGGCTGGGGTTTACAGTTATTGTGAGGGTTAGGATTAGTGTTAGGGTTTGGGTTAGTGTGAGGATAGGGGTTAGGGTGAGTGTTAGGGTGTTGGTTAAAGTGAGGGAGAGGTTTAGGGTTACCATTAGTTTTAAGGTGAGGGTTAGGGTGAGGGTTAGGTTTAGGGTAAGGTGTAGGTTTAGGGTGAGTGTTAGTGTTAGGGTTAGTGTTACGGTAAGGATGAGGGTGAGGGTTAGGTTTAGGATTAGGGTTAGGTTAAGTGTAAGTGTGAGGGTTAGGGGGAGGGTGAGGGTTCAGTTGAGGGTGAGGGTTAGGGTGTGGTTGAGGGTTAGGGTTAGAGTGAGGGTTAGTGTGAATGTTAGGGTGATTGTGAGGTTTAGGTTGAGGGTGATGGTGAGGGTTAGGTTGAGGGTTAGTTTTATGGTTAGCGTTAGGGTGAGGGTATGGGTTAGTGTGAGGGTGAGGGTGAAGGTGAATTTTAGGTTTAGGGTTAGTGTTACGATTAGGGTGAGTGTAAGTGTTAGGGTTAGCGTTAGGGTGAAGATGAGGGTGAGGATTAGGGTTAGGGTTATGATTAGAGTGAGGGTGCGGGTGAGCATTAGGGTTAGGGTTAGCGTTAGGTTTAGGGTTAGTCTGAGGGTGAGGGCGAGGGTTAGGGTGAAGGGGAGGGTTAGGTTTAGGGTAAGGGTGAGGGTCAGTGTGAGGGTAATGATTAGGGTTAGGGTAAGGTTTAGGATTAGTGTGAGGGTTAGGTTAAGGTTAGGGTTTGGGTGAGCGTGAGGTTGAGGGTTAGGGTTAGGTTTAGTGTAAGGGTAAGGGTTAGGATGAGGGTTAGTGTGAGGGTTAGGGTTAGGGTAAGAGTTAGGGTTAGACTGAGGGTTAAGTTTAGGATTAGGTTTAGGGTGAGGGTGAGGGTTAGGTTTAGGGTGAGGGTTAGTGTGAGGATAAGGTTTAGGGTGAGGTTTAGGGTGAGGGTGTGGGTTAGGGTTAGGATTAGTTTTAGGGTAAGGATTAGGATGAGGATGAGGGTGAGGGTGAGGGTGAGGGTTAGGGTTAGGGGTAGGGTGAGGGTTAGGGTTAGTGTGAGAGTTAGGGTTAGGGTGAGGTTGAGGGTCAGGGTTAGGGTGAAAGTGACGGTGAGAGTGAGGGTTAGGTTTAGGATTAGGGTTAGGGTGAGTTTTAGGGTTAGGGTGAGTGTTAGTGTTAGGATTAGGGTTAGGGTTACGTTTAGGGTTATTGTTAGGGTTAGGGTTAGGTTTACTGTTAGGGTTAGGGGTAGGGTTAGGGTCAGCGTAAGAATGAGGTTTAGGTTTAGCATGAGGGTTAGGGTTAAGGTTACGGTTAGGGTGAGGGTGAGGGTGAAGGTGAGGGTGAGGTTTAGGGTTAGGATTAGGGTTAGTGTTCGGGTCAGGTGAGGGTGAGGTTGGAAATTAGGATTAGGGTTAGGGTTAGGTTTAGGGTGATGACTAGGGTGAGGGTAAGTTTTAGGGTGATATTGAGGTTGAGGGTGAGGTTTAGTGTGAGGGTTAGGGTTAGGTTGAAAGTTGGGGTTAGAGATAGGTTGAGGGTCAGGGTTAGGGTAAGGGTTCGAGTGAGGGTTAAGGTTAGGGTTAGGGTTAGGGTCACGTTGAGGGTAAGCGTTAGGTTGAGGTTTAGGGTAAGGGTGACTGTTAGGGTTAGCGTTAGGGTTAGGGTGAGGGTGAAGGTTAGGGTGAGGGTTAGGGTTACGGTTAGGATTAGGGTTAGGGTGAGGTTTAGGGTGAAGTTTAAGGTTAGGCTTGGTGTAGGGTGAGGGTTAGGTTTAGGGTTAGTGTGAGGTTTAGATTTAGGGTGAGATCTAAGGTGAGGGTGAGGGTTACAGTGAGTGTGAGGGTGAGGGTGAGGGTTTCGGTTGGGTAAGGGT
Organism: Dipodomys merriami; assembly: GCF_024711535.1. Lineage (NCBI taxonomy): Eukaryota > Metazoa > Chordata > Mammalia > Rodentia > Heteromyidae > Dipodomys > Dipodomys merriami. Next base: position 1,972,548 of record NW_027202482.1, on the reverse strand, counting down.
TGGGTTAGGGCTAGGGTTAGGGTTAGAGTGAGGTTTAGGATTAGGGTGAAGTTTCAGGTGAGGTTGAGGGTTCGGGTGAGGGTGAGGGTTATCGGGTGTGGTTAGGGTTAGGTTTATGGTGAGGTTTAGGCTGATGGTGATTGTGAGGGGGAGGGTTAGGGTTAGGTGGGGGTTAGGGTTAGGGTTAGGGTTAGGGTGACAGTGAGGGTGAGGGTTAAGGTTAGTGTTAAGGTTTGGGTGAGGGTTAGGATGAGGGTGAGGGTTAGCGTTAGGGTTAGGGTTAGGGTAAGGGTGAGGGTGAGGGTTAAGTTTAGTGTTAGGATTAGATTTAGTGTTACGGTAAGGCTGAGGGTCAGGGTGAGGGTGAGGGTGAGGGATAGGTTTAGGTTATGGTTAGGGTGAGTGCAGGTGTGAGGGTGAGGTTTAGAGTGGGGGTGAAGATGAGGGTGAGGGTTTCGCTTAGGTAAGGGTTAGGGTTTTTGTTAGTGTGAGGATTAGGTTGAGGGTGAGGGTTAATGTGAGGATTAGTGTTAGGGAGTGTCAGTGATAGAGTTAGGGTGAGGGTTAGGGTGATGTTAAGGGTGAGGGTGAAGTCTAGGGTGAGGGTTAGGGTTGAGGTTAGAGTGAGGTTTTGGGTGTGGGAGAGGGTTAGAGTTAGGGAGAGGTTTATGGTGAGGGGTAGGGTTAGGGTTAGGGTTAAGGTGAGTGTGAGGCTGACGGTTAAGGTTAGGGTTAGTATGAGAATAAGGGTTAGGGTGAGGGTGAGGTTTAGGGATAGCGTTATGGTTACAGTGAGGTTTAGGGTTAGGCTTACGGTGAGGGTTAGGGTGAGGGTTATTGTTAGGGTTAGGGTTAGGGTGAGGGTGAGGGTGAAGGTTAGGTTTATGGTTAAGTTTAGGGTGAGGGTGAGGGTTAGGTTTAGGATGAGGGTTAGGTTTAGGGTTAGGCTTAGGGTTAGGGTGAGTGTGAGGGTTAGTTTTAGGGTGAGTATTAGGCTTAGGTTTATGGTGAGGGTTAGGATTAGGGTGATGTTTAGGGTGAGGGTGACGATTAGGGTTAGGTTGTGGGTGAAGGTTAGGCTTAGGGTGAGGGTTAGGGTGATGGTGAGGGTTAGGGTGAGGGGAGGTTTATGGTTAGGGTTAGCATTAGGGTGAATGTAAGGGTTAGGTTGAAGGTTCGGGTTAGGGATAGGGTTAGGGTGAGGTTGAGGTTGAGGGTTAGGGTTAGGTTTATGGTGAGGGTTAGGGTGAGGTTGAGAGTTAGTGTTAGTGTTAGTGTGAGTTAGTGTTAGTGTTAGTGTTAGGGTGAGGATGAGGGTGAGGGTTAGGTTTAAGTTAAGGGTTAGGGTTAGAGTAAGGGGGAGGTTTAGGGTGAGGGTGAGGGTTCAGGTGAGGGTGAGGGTTAGGGTGTGGTTGAGGGTTGTGATTAGGGTGAGGTTTAGGGTGAGGATTAGGGTGATGGTGAGCGTGAGGGTGAGGGTGAGGGTTAGGGTTTCCGTGATCGTTATGGTGAGGTTTAGGCTTAGGGTTATGGTTTGGGTTAGTGTGAGGATTCGGTTTAGGGTTAGGGGTTGGGATATGGTGAAGATAATGGTTAGGGTGAGCTTTAGGGTAAGGGTGAGGGTTAGGGTTACCATTAGGGTTAGGATAAGGTTTAGGGTGAGGGTTAGATTTAGGTTTAGGGTTAGGGTTAGGGTGATGGTGAGGGTTAGTGTTAGGGTTTGGATGAGGTTTAGGGTTAAGGTGAGGGTGAGGGTGAGGGTTAGGGTTAGGGTTAGTATGAGAATAAGGGTTAGGGTGAGGGTTAGGGCGAGGGTGAATTTTAGGGTTAGCTTTAGGGTTATGGTGAGGGTTATGGTTATTGTTACGGTGAAGGTTTGGCTGAGGGTTATTGTTAGGGTTAGGGTTAGGGTGAGGGTGAGGGTGAAGGTTAGGATTAGGGTTATGTTTAGGGTGACGGTGAGGGTGAGGTTTAGGTTTAGGATTACTGTTAGGTTAGGGTTGGGCTTAGTTTGAGTGTGAGGGTGAGTGTTAGGTTTAGGATTAGGGTTAGGTGTAGGGTTAGGCTGAGGGTGAAGGTGAGGTTGAGGGTGACGGTGAGTGTTAGGGTTAATTTTAGGGTTATAGTCAGGGCTAAGGGAAGGGTGTTTGTTAGGATTAGGGTAAGGGTTAGTGTTAGGCTTAGGGTAAGGGTAAGGCTTATGATGAGGGTTAGGTTGAGGTTGAGGTTTAGGGGTAAGGTGAAGGTTAGGTTTAGCATTAGGGTTAGGGTGATGGTAAGGTTAAGGTGAGGTTTCCAGTTAGGGTTAGGGATAGGGTGAGGATTAGGCTTATGGTTAGGTTTATGGTGAGGTTTAGGCTGAGGGGTAGTGTTAGGGTGTGTGTGAGGGTTAGGTTTACTGTTAGGGTTAGGATTAGCTTTAGGGTTAGTGTGAGGTCAGGGTTAGGGGGAGGGTTAGGGTAAGGGTGATGTTGATGGTGAGGGTGAGGGTTAGGTTTTGACTGAGTGTTAAATTTAAGTTTAGGGTGAGGTTTAGGGTTAGGGTGATGTTAAGGTGAGGGTGAGGTTTAAGGTGAGGGTGAGTTTTAGGGTGAGTGTGAGCGTTTCTGTGAGGGTGAGGGTTCGGGTGAGGTTGAGGGTAAGGTTATCATTGAGGGTTAGGGCTAGAGTGAGTTTTAGGCTGAAGGTGAGGGTGAGGGTGAGGGATAGGAAGAGGGTGAAGTTTAGGGTTACCTTAAGGGTTAAGGTGAGAGTTAGTGGGAGGGGGAAGGTGAGGGTGAGGATGAGGGTTACTGTTAGGATGAGGGTTAGTTTTTGTTTTAGCCTGAGGGTGAGGGTGAGGGTCAGGGTGAGGGTTAGGGTTAGGATTAGGGTGAGGGCTAGGGTGAGTTTGAGGGTTAGGGTGAGGCTGAGGATGAGGGTTTCGGTTAGGTTAGGGTTAGGGTTAGGGTTAGGCTGAGGATAAGGGTGAGTTTGAGATTTAGTGTGAGGGTTAGGTTTGGGTGAGGCTTAGAGTTAGGATTAGGGTGAGGGTTCGAGTTCGGCTTAGTGGTCGGTTTACTGTTAGTGTTAGAGTTAGTGTGAGGATAATGTTTAGGGTGAGGTTAGGGTGAGGGTAAGGTTTAGTTTTAGCATTAGTGTTAATGTGAGAATTGGTTGAGGGTGAGCGTGAGCATGAACGTGAGGGTTAGTGTTAGTATTAGGTTTGGGGTTAGTGTTAGGCTGAGGGTGAGTTTGAGGGTGAGGGTGAGGTTGAATTTTAGGTTTAGGTTTAGGGTGAGGGCTAGGATGAGGGTGAGGGTTAGCGTGAGGGTGAGGATGAGTTTTTCGGTTACATAAGGGTTATGGTTAGGATTAGGTTGAGGATTAGGGTGAGGTTGAGTGTTGGGGTGAGGGTTAATGTTATGGTGACGGTGAGGGTTAGGGTTAGGGTTCGGGTTCGGGTTAGGGTGATGTTTAGGGTGAGCGTGAGTGTTAATTTGAGGGTTAGGCTGAGGGTTAGGGTTAGGGGTACTGGTAGGGTTAGGTTGAGGGTAAGGTTTAGGATGATTGTTAGGGTGAGGGTGAGGGCTAGGGTTATGTTTAGTGTTAGGATGTGGGTTAGGGTTAGTGTTAGGGTGAGGGTTAGTGTGAAGTTTAGGGTTAGGGTTAGGGTTTGGGTTAGGGTGAGGTTTAGGATGAGGGTAAGGGTTAAGGTGAGGGTTAGGTTTAGGGTGAGGGATATGGTTATGGTGAGGGTAAGGTTTAGGGTGAGGGTTAGGTTAAGGGTGAGGGTTAGGGTTAGCATTAGGGTTACAGTGAAGGTTATAGTTAGGGTATGGGTTCGGGTTAGGGTTAGGGATAGGATGAGTATTAGGGTTAGGGCTAGGTTTAGGGTGAGGGTTAGGCTGAGGGGTAGTGTTAGGGTTAGTGTGAAGGTTAGGTTTACAGTGAGGGTTAGGATTAGGGTTAGGGTTAGTGTGAGGTAAAGGGTTTGGGTGGGGGTTAGGGTTAGGGTGAGGGTGAGGATAGGAAGGTGGGTTAGAGTTAGGCTTACGGTGAGGGTGAGGGCTAGGGTTTGGGTGAGTGTGAGGGTTTGGGTTAGGTAAGTGTTAGGGTTAGGGTGAGGATTAGGAAGAGGATGAGCATGAAGTTTAGGGTTAAGGTTAGGGTTAGGGTGAGGGTTAGGGTTAGGGGGGAGTTTTGGGTTAGGGTGATGTTTAGGGTTGGGGTTTAGGTTAGGGTGAGGGTAAGTGTTCCGGTGAGGGTGCGGGTAAGGGTGAGGGTTAGGTGTGGGTGAGCATTAGGGTTAGCATTAGGGTTAGGGTGACCGTGAGTGTTACGGTAAGGGTGAGGTTTAGGGTTAGGTTTAGGCTGAGTGTTAGTGTTAGTGTTAGGGTTAGGGTTAGTTTGAGGGTTAGGTTTAGGGTGAAGGGTAGGGTTAGGTTTAGGGTGAGGGTTAGGGTTAGTGTGAGGGTAAAAGTTAGGGTTAAGGTGAGGTTTAGGGTTAGGGTGAGTGTGAGGGTTAGGGTGAGTGTGAGGGTGAGGGTGAGGGTTTCGGGTCGGAAAGGGTTATCTTTACTGTTAGGGTGAGCATTAGGTTGGTGGTGAGGGTTAGGTTGAGGGTTAGGGTTAGGGTGAGGATTAGGGTTAGGGTTAGAATGAGGGTTAGGGTTAGGGTGATGTTTAGGGTGAGGCTGAGGCGTAGGGTGGGGATGAGTGTTCGAGTGAGGGTTCGTGTGAGGGTGAGGGTTAGGTTGTGGTTTAGGGTTACGGTTAGGGTTAGGGTTAGAGTGATGCTTAGGTTGAATGTGAGGGTTAGGGTTAGGGTTACGGTGAGGTTTAGGGTTAGGTTTCTGGTGAGGGTTAGTTTGAGGGGTAGGAGTAAGTTTAGGGTGAGTGTTAGGGTTAGTGTGAGGGTTAGGCTTAGGATTAGGGTTAGGGTAATTTTGAGGATAAAGGTTAGGGTGATGTTTAGGGTGAGGGTGAGGGTTAGGGTTAGGGTTAGGTTTAGAATTAGGTTGGGGTTTACGTTTAGGGTGATGTTTAGTGTGAGGGTTGTTATTGTGATGATGAGTGCTAGGATTAGGGTCAGGGTGAAGGTTAGGGTTAGGATTAGGGTTAGTTTTAGGGTAAGGCTGAGAGTGAGGGTGAAGGTGAGGGTGAGGGTTAGGGTTATTGTTAGGATGGGGGTTCGGGTTTGTGTGAGGGTTAGTGTGAGGGTGACTGTTAGGGTTAGGGTGAAGTTGAGGGTGAGTGTTAGGATTAGGATTACGATTATGATGAGTTTTAGGGTTAGGGTTAGGGTTAGGGTGAGAGTTAGGGTTAGTATTAGGGTTAGGGTTAGGGTTAGGGTAATTGTTAGGGTTAGGGTTAGGGTTAGGGTGAAGGTGAGGCTGAGGGTTAGAGTTAGGTTTATGGTTAGGGTTAGGGTGAGGGTGAGTGCTAGTGTGCGGCTTAGGATTAGGATTAGGATTAGGATTAGGATTAGGGTGAGGGTGAGGGTGAGTGTTTCGGTTAGGGAAGCTTTAAGGTTATTGTTAGGGTGTTGATAAGGTTGAGGGTGAGGGTTAGGGTTAAGGCGGAGGTTAGTGTTAGAGTTAGGGTGAGAGTTAGGTTTAGGATGATGTTTAGGGTGAGGGTGAGGGTTAGGGTGAGTGTTAGGTTTCAGGTGAGGTTGAGGGTTAGGGTGTGGGTGAGGTTTATGGTGAGGTTGAGGGTTAGGGTTTGGTTTAGGTTGAGGGTTAGGGTTAGGGTTAGTATTAGGGTGAGGGGTAGTGTGAGTGTTAATGTTAAGGTTAGTGTGACGGTTAGGGTTTGTGTGAGGGTTAGGGTTAAGATTAGGGTTAGGGTTAGGATAAGTGTTAGGGTGAGGGTTTGGGTGAGTGTGAGGGTTAGAGTGAGGGTTAGGGTTAGGGTTAGAATTAGGTTGAGGGTTAGGGTTAGGGATAGGGTAAAGTTTAGGATTAGGATGAGGGTTATGGTTAGGGTTAGGGTTAGGGTGAGGGTGAGGTTGAGTGTTCGGGTTAGGTTTAGGGTTATGGTGAGGCTGAGAGTAAAGGTTAACTTTAGGATTAGGGTTCGGGTTAAGGTTAGGGTTAGTCTTAGGGTGAGGGTGAGGGTGAGGGTTACCCTGAGGGTTATGGTTAGGGTTAGCGTGATTGTTAGGGTTACGGTGATGATTAGTTTGAGGGTGAGGGTTAGCATTAAGGTGAGGGTTAGCATGAGGTTTAAGATTATGGTGTTGTTGAGGGTTAGGCTTAGGGTTACGTTGAGTGTTATGGTGAGGGTTAGTATTAGGGTGAGTTTTAGGGTTAGCATTAGGGTGAGGGTGAGGGTTAGTTTTAGGGTGAGGTTTAGGGTTAGGGTGAGGGATAGAGTTAGGGTTACTATTAGGGTGAGGGTGAGAGTTAGGGTGAGATTTAGTTTTAAGGTGAGGGATAAAATTATGTTGAAAGTAAAGGCTGCGTGAAGGTTAGGGTGAGGTTGAGGGTTAGGGTTAGCATTATGGTTAGGGTGAGGGTGAGGGTTAGGGTGAGGATTTGGGTTTCGGTTAGGGATAGGGTGAGTATTAGTGTTAGGTTGAGGGTTAGGGTGAGGTTGAGGGTGAGGGTGAGGGTTTATTTTGGGTAAGGGTTAGGTTTAGAGTGAGGTTAAGGGTGAGGTTTAGGGTTAGAGTGAGGGTTAGGGTTAGGAGTAGGCTGAGGGTTCGGTTTAGGGTGATGTTTAGGGTGAGAGTGAGCGTTAAAGGGGAGGTTTAGTCTGAGTGTTATGGTTAGCGTTAGGGTGAGGGTGAGGGTTAGGGTTAGGGTGAGGAAGGTTAGAGTGAGGGGGAGGGGGAGGTTGAGGGTTAGGGTTAGGGTCAGGGTTAGGTTTAGGTTGAAGATTAGGTTTAGGGTTAGGGTTATGGTGAGGGTAATTTTGAGGGTTAGGGTTAGAGTTAGGGTTAGGCAGAGAGTGAGGTTGAGTGTGAGGTTGAGGGTTAGGGTGAGGGCTAGGGGTAGGGTTACTGTTAGTGTGAGGTTGAGGGTGAGGAGTATTTTTAAGTAAGGGGTAGGGGTAGGGTGAGGATTAGGGTTCGGGTGAGGGTGAGGGTTCGAGTGAGGGTGAGTGTTAGGGTGTGGGTGAGGATTTGGGTTAGTTTGAGGGTTAGCATTAGGTTTAGGGTGAGTGTGAGTGTGAGGGTTAGGGGTAGGGTTAGGGTTGGGGTGAGGGTTTGGATCGGGGTAAGGGTTAGTGTGAGGGTTAGGGTGAGGGTTTCTTTAGGTAAGGGATAGGGTTATGGTGAGCATTAGGGCGAGGGTGAGGTTTAGGTTGAGGGTTAGGGTTAGGTTGAGGGTTAGGGTTAGGGTTAGGGTGAGGATGAGAGTGAGGGTGAGGATCAGGGTTCGAGTAAAGGTGGGGGTTAGGGTGTGGTTGAGGATTAGGTTTAGGTTGAGTGCTAGCGTTAGGTTTAGGGTGAGTATGAGGGTGAGCATCAGGGGTAGTGTTACCGTTAGGCTGAGGGTTGGGATTAGGGTTAGTGTTAGGGTGAGGGTTATGGTGAGGTTTAGGGTTACGGTTAGGCTGAAGGTGAGGGTTATGTGAGGGTAAGGGTGAAGGTTAGAGTTAGGGTTAGGGTTAGGTGAGTTTGAAGATGAGGCTTACGGTTAGGATTGGGGTTACGGTTAGGGTTAGGGTGAGTGTTAGGGTGAGGGTGAGGGTTCGGTGAGGGTGAGGCTTAGGGTTTGGATGAGGGTTAGGGTTTGGGTGAGGATTAGGGTTAGGGTTACTGTAAGGGTTAAGTTGAGGTGAAGGGTTATGGTGAGGTTTAGTGTGAGGATGAGGGTTAGGGTTAGGGTGAGGTTTAGGGTGAGATTTAGGGTGAGGTTTAGTGTTGGTGTTAGGGTTAGGGTAAAGGTGAGGTATGGGGTGAAGGTTAGGTTTAGGGTTAGGGTTAGGGATAGTGCTAGGGTGAGAGTGAGGGTGAGGGTGAGTGTTAGGGTTAGGTTTAAGGTTAGAATTAGGGTGAGGGTGATGGTTAGGATTAGGGTTAGGATTAGGTTTAGGTTGAGGGTGAGTGTTAGGGTTAGGGTGAGCATTAGGCTGAGGGTTAGTTTTAGGGTTAGTGTGAACATTAGGGTTAGTTTTAGGGTTAAGACGAGGTTTAGGGTTAGGTTTAGGGTTAGGATAAGGGATAGGCTGAGGGTTAGGGTTAGGGTTCCTGTGAGGGTTAGGTTTAGGGTTAGGGTTATGGTTAGGGTGAGGGTAAAGTTAGGGTGAGGGTTAGGGTTAGGGTTATGCTGAGGGTTAGGTTTAGGTTTATGGTTAGGATTAGGGTGAAGGTTAGGGAGAGGGTTAGGTTAGGGTTAGTGTTAGAGTGAGGGTTAAGGTGTGGGTAAGGGTTAGGGTGAGGGTTAGGGTGAGGGTGAGGGTTAGGTTGAGGGTTAGGGTGACGCTGAGGGTTATGTTTAGCATTAGTGTAAGGGTGAGTGTGAGGCTTAGTGTGAGGTTTAGAGTTAAGGTTAGGGATAGGGTGAGGATTAGGTTTAGAGTTAGGTTTAGGGTGAGGGTTAGGCTGAGGGGTAGGGTTACTTTTAGAATGAGGTTTAGGTTTAGTGTGAGGTTTACGGTTAGCGTTAGGGTGAGGGTAAGTTTTAGGGTGAGGGTTAGGGTTAGGTTGAGTGTGAGGGTGAGGGTGAGGGTTAGGGTGTGTGTGACGGTTAGGGTTAGTGTGAGGGCTAGGTTTCGGTTTAGGGTTTGGGTTCGGGTTAGGGTGAGGGTAAGGGTTAGGGTTAGGGTGATGCTGATGGTGAGCGATAGATTTAGGGTTATGGTTAGGGTGAGGTTGAGGGTTAGGGTTATGGTGAGGGTGAGGGCTGAGGTGAGGATGAGGGTTAATGTGAGGGTGTGGGTGATGGTAAGGATTAGGAATAGGGTTAGGGTTAGGGTTAGGCTGAGGGTGAGGGTGAGCGTGAGGCTTAGTGATAGTGTTAGGCTTAGGGTGAGGGTTATGATTACTGTGTAGGTTATGGTTAATGTTAAGTTTAGGTTTAGTTTGAGGTTGAGGGTTAGGGTGAGGGTTCGGGTGAGGGTGAGGGTTAGGGTTAGGGTTAAGATTAGAGTGAGGGCTAGGGTGAGCGTGAGGATTAGTGTGAGGATTAGGGTGAGGTTTTCTTTTAGGTAAGAGATAGGGTTATGTTGAGGATTAGGGCGAGGGTGAGATTTAGTTTGAGGGTTAGAGTTAGGGTGAGGGTGAGGGTGAGGATTAGGGTGAGGGTTAGGGTGAGGGTGAGCGTTAGTGCTAGGGTTAGGGTTAGAGTCAGGGTGAGCGTTAGGGTAAGTGTGAGTGTTTAGGTGAGTGTGAGTGGGAGTGTGAGGATTAGGGTTAGGGTTAGGGTGAGAGTTAGGCTGAGGGTGTGGGTGAGGGTTAGTTTTAGGATTAGGGTTAGGGTTTGTGTTAGTCTTAGGGTGAGGCTTCAGGTTCGGGTTCGGGTTAGGGTTAGGTTTATGTTGAGGGTTCGGTGTTGGGTTAGGGTTAGGGTTAGGATCAGTGTTAGGCTGAGGTTTAATATTAGGGTTAGGGTTCGGGTTAGGGTTAGTGTGAGGATTAGGGTTCGGGTTAGGGTTAGTGTGAGGGTTAGGTTGAGGGTGAGGGTGTGGGTTTAGTTTAGGTAAGGTTTTGGGTTAGGTTAGGGTGAGGATTAGGTTGAGGGTGAGGATTAAGGTGAGGGTTTGGGTTAGGGTGATGTTTAGGGTTTGTGTGAAAGTTCGAGTGAGGGGCAGGGTTAGGGTTAGTGTTAGCGTGAGAGTTAAGGTTAGGCTTAGGGTTAGGGTGAGGGTTATGATGAGGTTGAGGGTGAGGGTGAGGTTGAGTGTTAGGGTGAGGGTTTGGTTTAGGATTAGGGTTAGTGAGAGGTTTAGGGTGAGGGTGAGTGTTAGGTTTAAGGTTACGGTTAGGGTGATGTTGAGTTTTAGGGTTAGGGTTAGGGATAGGCTTAGGGTGAGAATTAGGGTTAGTGTGAGGGTTAGGGTTTGGGTTAGTGTTAGGCTGAGGGTCAGGGTTTGGGTGAGGGTTAGGGTGAGTGTGAGGGTGAGGGTGAGGGTGTGTGTGAAAGTTAGGTTTAGCGTGAGTGTTAGGGTGACGGTGAGGGTTAGAGTGAGGATGAGGGTTAGGGTTAGGGTTAGGTCGAAGTTGAGGTTTAGGGTTAGGATTAGGGTAAGGGTGAGTGTTAGGGTGAGGGGTAGCGTTAGGTTTAGGATGAGGGTTAGGGTTAGGGTGAGGGTTAGGGTTAGTGTGAGGGTTACGGTTAGGATTAGAGTTAGGTTTAATGTGAGGACAACAGGGTGATGATTAGGGTGAGTGTGAGGAATAGGGTGAGGTTTAGGGTGAGGTTGATAGTTCAGGTGAGGGTGCGGGTGAGGATTAGTGTTAGGGTTAGGGTTATAGTCAGGGTGAGGGTGGGGGTGAAGGTTAGGTTTAGGATTAGGGTTAGGGTTTGGCTGAGTGTGAGGTGAGAGTGAGGGTTAGGGTTGGGTGAGGGTTAGGTTTAAGGTTAGGGTTAGAGTTAGGGTGAGGGTTATGTTTAGGGTTTGGTTTAGGATGAGGTTCAAGCTGTGGGGTAGGGTCAGGTTTAGGGTGAGTGTTAGGGTTAGTGTGAGGTTTAGGGTTAGGGTTACGGTAAGGGTTAGGGTTAGGGTAAGGGTTAGGGTTAGGATGAGGGTAAGGTTTAGGTTGACGGTTAGGGTTCGTGTGAGGTTTAGGGTTAGGGTTAGGGTAAGGGTTAGTTTTAGGGTTAGGGTGAGGTGAGTGTGAGGGCAATGGTGTGTGTGAGGGTTAGGGTTAGGGTTAGAGATAGGGTGAGGATTAGGTTTAATGTGAGGGTTAGGTTTCGGGTTAGGGGTAGGGGTAGGGTGAGGGTTATTGTGAGGGTGAATGTTAGGGTGATGTAGAAGCTTCAGGTGAGGATGTGGGTTAGGGTTTGTGTGAGGGTTAGTGTTAGTGTGAGGGTTAGGGTTATGGTTAGGGTTACGATGAGGGTAAGGGTTAGGATTAGGTTGAGGCTAGGCTGAGGGTTTGGATTAGGGTTAGGTTTAGGGTGAAGGTTAGGGCTCGTGTGAGAGTTAGGATTAGGGTTAGGGTTAGGGTTACGGTGAGGATAAGGGTAGGGGAAGGGGGAGGGGGAGGGGGAGGTTTTATGTTAGTGTTAGGGTTAGGTTTAGGGTGAGGGTGAGGGTGAAGTTTAGGTTTAGGGTGAGGTTTAGGATTAGAGTGAGGGTTAGTGTTAGAGTTGGCGTTTGGGTGAGGGTTATGGTGAGGGTGAGGGTTAGGGTTGGTGTTAGGGGTAGTATTAGGGTGAGGGTGAGGGTGAAGGTTAGGGTTAGGATGAGGGTTAGGATTAGGGTGGGTGTTAGTGTTAGGGTTAAGGTGAGGGTGAGGGTGAGGGTGAGGGTTACGTTTAGGGTTAGGGTTAGGGTAAGGTCTAGGGTGAGGTTGAGTTTTAGGGTGAGGGTGAAGGTAAGGTTAGGGTGAGTGTGATGGTGAGGGTGAGTGTGAGGATTAGGGTTAGGGTGAGGGTTAAGGTTAGGGTTAGGGATATGGTGAGTGTGAGCGTTAGGGTGAGGGTGAGGTTTTGGTTGAGGGTGAGGGGGTGTGTGAGGGTTAGGGTGAGGGTGTGGGTGAGGGGTAGGTTTAGGATTAGGGTTAGGTTTAGGGTTAGGCTAAGGGTGCGTGTGAAGGTGAGGGTGAGGGTTAGCGTTAGGTTGAGGGTGAGGGTGAGGGTTACGGTTAGGGTTAGGGTTAGTGTTAGGATGAGGGTTAGGCTGTGGAGTAGGTTTAGGGTTAGTGTGAGGGTTAGGGTAGTGTGAGTTTTAGGGTTAGGGTAAGGGTTAGGATTAAGTAAGGGTTATGGTGAGGGATAAGTTGAGGGTGAGATTTAGGGTGAGGAATAGGGTTAGAGTTTGGTGAAGGTTTGGGTTAGGGTGAGTGTGAGTCTTAGGGTTAGGGTTACGGATAGGGTGAGGATTAGGTTTAGGGTTAGTGTGAGGTTGAGGGATAGGGTGAGGGTTTGGGTTAAGGTTAAGTATAGGGGGACGATTTGGCTTAGGTTTAGGTTAAGGCTGAGGGTTAGGCTGAGGGGTAGGGTTAGGGTTAGGGTGAGGGTTAGGTTTAGTGTGAGTGTTAGTGTTAGGGTTATGGTGACAGTAAGGTTTAGCGTGAGGTTTAGGGTGAGTGTGAGTTTTAGGGTTAGCATTAGGTTTAGGTTTAGGGTTAGGATGAGTGCTGGGTTAGGTGTAGGGTTAGGGTTAGGGTGAGGGTGAGGGTTAGAGTTAGGGTTAGATGAGGGTTAATGTTAGGGTGAGGGATAGGATGAGGATGAGGGTTAGGATGAAGGTGAGGTTTGTGTTTAGGTAAGGGTTAGGTTTAGGCTTAGGGTGAGGATTAGGGTGAGGGTGAGCTGTAGGTTTAGCATATGGGATAGGGAGAACGTTAGGTTGAGGGTTAGGTTTAGGGTAAGGGTGAGGGTTAGGTTTAGGATTAGGGTTAGGGTTAGGCTTATAGTGAGGGTGAGGGTGAGGGTTAGGGTTAGGATATGGGTTAGCGTTAGAGTTAGTGTGAGTGTTAGGGTGAGGACGAGGGTTCGGGTGATGTTGAAGGTTAGAGTGTGGGCGACGGTCAGGGTTTGGGTGAGGATTAGGGTTAGGGTTACGGTTAGGGTTATGGTGCGGGTAAGGTTTAGGGTGAGGTTTAGGGTGAAGGTGAGGGTTAGGGTTAGCATTAGGGTTAGGATGAGGGTTAAAGTGAGAGTTAGGGTTAGGGTGAGTGTGAAGGTGAGGGTGAGGATTAGTGCTAGGGTTAGGGTTAGGTTTAGGGGTGTTGTGAGGGTGAGGGTTAGGGTTAGTGCTAGTGTGAGGGTTAGGTTTAGGGTGAGGGTTAGGTTTAGGGTGAGGGATAGGGTTAGGTTGAGTGTGAGGGTGAAGGTGAGGGTTATGGTGAGGGTGACGGTTAGGGTTAGTGTGAGGGCTAGGTTTCGGTTTAGGGTTTGGGTTCGGGTTAGGGTGAGGGTAAGGGTTAGGTTTAGGGTGATGTTTATTGTGAGGGTGAAGTTTAGGGTGAGGGTGAGTGTTAGGGTGAGTGTTCAGGTTCGGGTGAGATTTAGAGTTAGGGTGATATTTATGGTGAGGTTTAGGGTTAGGTTAAGGTTTAGGCTTCGGGTGAGTGTGAGAGTTAGGGTGAGGGTGAGTTTGAGGGTCAGGGTGACTGTTAGGGTTAGGTTTAGTGTGAGGGTTAGTGTTAGGGTGAGGATTAGGTTTAGGGTGAGGTTTAGGGTTATGGTAAGGGTTAGGGTGAGAGTTAGGGTTGGGGTTGGGTGAGGGTCAGGGTGAGGGTTAGGGTTAGGATGAAGGTTAGGGTTAGGGTGAGGGTTAGGGATAGTGTTAGGGTGAGAGTTAGGGTTAGTGGGATGTTTATTGTGAGGGTGAGGGTTAGGGTGAGGGTGAGTATTCGTGTTAGAGTGAGGTTTCGGGTTCGGGTGAAGGTTATGGTGTGGTTGAGCGTTAGGCTTAGGGTGAATTTTAGGGTGTGGATGAGGTTTAGTTTTAGTTTTATGGTTAGGGTTAGTGTTAGGGTTAGGTTTAGGGTTAGTTTGAGAGTTAGCTTGAGGTGTCGGGATTGGGTTATGGTGAGGGTTAGGGTTAGGGTTAGGGTTAGTGTGAGGATAAGGGTTAGGGTGATGTTGAGGGTTAAGGTTAGGTTTCGGATGAGTTTGAGGGTGAGTTTTAGGATTAGGAATAGGTTCAGGTTTAGGGTTAAGCTGAGGTTGAGGGTCAGGGTGAGGTTGTAGTTTAGGGTTAGGGTTAGGGTTAAGTTTAGTGTGAGGCTTATGGTTAATGTGAGGGTAATGTTTAGGGTTAGGGTTAGGGTTAGGGTGAGCGTAAGTTTTAGGGTGAGGTTTAGGGTGAGGGTGAGCTTTAGGGTTAGGTTTAGGTTTAGGGTGAGGCTTAGCGTTTGGGTGATGTTTTGGGTGAGGGTGAGGATGAGGGTTCTGGTCAGGGTGAGGGTTCGGATATGGGTGAGGGTTAGGGTGACGGTGAGGGTTAGGGTGAGGGTTGGGGTTAGGTTTAGAGTTAGGGTTAGGGTGCTCGTTAGGGTTACAGTTAGAGTGAGGTGTATTGATAGGGTTAGGGTGAGGGTTAGGGTTAGTGTGAGGGTTAGGGTCAGGTTTAGGGTTAGTGTGAGGATAAGGTTTAAGGTGAGGTTTAGATGAGGGTAAGGTTTAGGGTTAGCCTTAGGTTTGGGGTAAGGTTCAGGGTGAGGGTTAGCGTTAGGGTGAGTGTTAGGGTTAGTGTTAGTGTGAGGGTTAGGGTTAGGGTGAGGTTTAGGGTGAGGTTGAGTGTTAGTGTGAGGGTGAGGGTGAGGCTGAGGTTTGAGGTGAGGGTGAGGGTGAGGGTGAGGGTGAGGGTGAGGGTGAGGGTGAGGATTAGGGTTAGGGTTATGGTTAGGGTAAAAGTGAGGGTGAGGGTTAAGTTAGGATTAGGGTTAGGGTTAGGGTTATGCTAAGGGTGAGGGTGGAAGTGCATCGTGAGGGTTAGTGTGAGGGTTTGTGGTAGTGTGAGGGTTAGTGTGATGGTGGGGTCAGGGTGAAGATGAGGTTTAGGGTTAGGATTAGGGTTAGGGTGAGTTTTAGAGTTAGGGTTAGGGTTAGGTTTAGGGTTAGGGTCAGGATGAGGGTGAAGATTAGAGTAAGTTTTAGGGTTAGGGTTAGAGTGAGGTTGGGGTTGAGGTTTAGGTTTAGGATTAGGGTTAGGTTTAGGGTAAGGCTGAGGGGGAAATTTAGGTTGAGGGTGAGGGTTAGGGTTAGGGTTAGGTTTAGGGTGAAGGCTACGATGAGGGAGAGGGTTAGGGTCAGGGTTAGGGTGAGGATTTCAGTTATGTAAGGGATACGGTTAGGGTGAGGATTCCGGTGATGGTGAGGGTTAAGCTGAGTTTAGGTTTAGGTTGAGTCATAGGGTTAGGGTTAGGGTGAGGTGTAGGGTTAGTGTGATGTTTAGGGTGAGGGTGAGGTTGAGGCTTAGGGTGAGGGTGAGGGTTATGATTAGGGTTAGGGTGAGTGTAAGGGTGAGGGTTAGGATTAGGAATAAAGTTAGGGTTAGGTATAGGCTGAAGGTGAGGGTCAGGGTGAGGGTGAAAGTTAGGTTTAGGTTTAGGATTAGGGTTAGGGAGAGTGTTGGGCTGAGGGTGTGTGTTTAGCTGAGGGTGAGATTTAGGTTATGGGTGAGGGTTATGTTTAGGGTTAGGATTAGGGTTCGGGTAGGGGTTAAGTTTATGGTGAGGGTAAGGGTTAGGGTGAGGTTTAGTGTGAGGATGTGGGTTAGGGTTAGTGTTAGGACTAGGGTGAGGGTTAGGTTGAGGTTTAGGGTTAGGGTTATGTTTAGGGTGAGGGTGAGATATAGGGTGAGGGTTAGGGTTAGAGTGAGGGATATGGTTAGGATTAGGGTTAGGGTGAGGGTGAGGGTGAGTGTTAGGTTTAGGTTTAGTGTTGGAGTTAGGGTCAGGCTGAGGGTGATGGGGATGGTGAGGGTGAGGGTTAGGGTTAGGATACGGGTTAGGGTTAGGGTTAGGGTGAGGGTTAGTCTTAGGGTTAGGGATAGGATAAGGGTTAGGCTGACGTTTACGGTTAGGATTAGTGTGAGAGTTAGGTTTAGGGTCAGGGATAAGGTCAGGTTTAGGGTTAGGATAAGGGTTAAACTGAGCGTTATGGTTAGGATTAGTCTGAGGGTTAGGTTTAGTGTTAGGTTCAAGGGTACGGTGAGGGTTAAGGTTAGGGTGAGGGTTAGGGTGAGGGTGAGTGTTAGGTTTGGGCTGAGGATTAGGGTGAATGTTGGTTTAGGGTTAGGGTTAGGGTCAGGGTTAGGGTGTGGGTAAGTGTTAGGGTGAGGGATTGGTTGAGGTTGAGGGTTAGGGTTAGGTTGAGTGTAAAGGTTATGGTGAGAATTAGGGTGAGAGTGAGGGTTCAGTTTAGCATTAGGGTTAGGGTGAGGGTGAGGGTTAGGGTGAGTGTTTGTGTTAAGTTTAAGGACAGGGAGAGGATTAGGGTTATGGTTTGGTTTAGCGTGAGGGTTAGGCTGAGGGGTAGGGGTAGAGTTAGTGTTTGGGTTAGGTTTAGTGTGAGGGTTAGGGTTAGGGTTAAGGTGACAGTAAGGGAAAGGGTTAGGGTGAGTGTAAGGTTTAGGGTTAGAATTACGGTTAGGGTTAGTGTTAGGATGAGGGTTGGGTTAGGTTGAAGTTTAGGGTGAGGGTGAGGCTGAGGGTTAGGATTAGGGTTAGGGTGAGGGTTAGTGTTAGGGTGAGGGCTAGGGTGAGGGTGAGGGTTAGGGTGAGGTTGAGGGTGAAGGTAAGGTTTTTGGTTAGGTATAGGTTATGGTTAGGGTTAGGGTGAGAATTAGGGTGAGGGTATGGGTTAGGTTTAGGTTTAGGGTTAGGGTGAGGGTGAGTGTTAGGGTTAGGGTTAGTGTGAGGGTTAGGGTTATGGTGAGGTTAGGGTTAGGGTGAGGGTTAGGGTTAGGGTTAGTTTGAGGGTTATGGTTAGGGTGATGTTTACTGTGACGGTGATGGTTAGGGTGAGGGTGAGTGTTCGGGCGAGACTTAGGGTTAGGTTTAGGGTTACGGATAAGGTTAGGTTGAGTGTAAGTGTTAGGATGAGGGCTAAGGTGAGTGTGAAGGTTAGGGTTAAGGTGAGGGTTACGGTTTGGGTTAGGGTTAGGGTGAGGTTGAGGGTTAGGGTTTGGATGAGGGTTAGGCTGAGGGTTAGGGTTAGGTTAGGGTGAGGGTTAGGGTTAGGGTTAGGGTTAGGGTGAGGGTTAGGCTGAGGGTTATGTTTAGGGTTAGTGTGAGTGTTAGGTTTAATGTTAGGGTTTTGGTTAGGTTGAGGGTAAAGGTTAGGATGAGGGTTATGGTGAGGGTGGTGGTTAGGGTTAGGGTGATAGTTAGGGTGAGGGTTAGGTTTAGGGTTATGGGTAGAGTTAGGGTGAGGGTTAGGGTGAGGGTTAGGTTTAGGGTTATGGTTAGGGTGAGGTTTAGGGTGTGGGTAAGTGTTAGGGGAGGGTTAGGATGAGGGTGAGGGTTTGGGTTAAGGTTAGGGATAGGGTGAGGATTAGGTTTCGGGTTAGGTTTAGGGTGAGGGTTAGGCTGAGGGGTACAGTTAGGATTTGTGTGAGTTTTAGGTTTAGTGTGAGGTTTAGGGTTATTGTGAGGGTTAGGTTTACTTTAAGGGTTAGGGTTAGGGTTAGGCTGAGGGTGAGTTTTAGGGTTAGCATTAGGTTTAGGGTTAGGGTAAGGATGAGGGTTAGGGTGAGGGTGAGTTTGAGGTAGAGGGTGAGGATGAGTGTTAGGTTTAGGTTTAGTGTGACGGTTAGTGTTAGGGTGAGGGCTAGGTTTAGGGTGAGTGTTAGGGTTAGGGTAAGGTTTAGGGTGAGGTTTAGGTTTGGGATTGGGTTAGGGTTAGCGTCAGGGTGAGGGTTAGGGTTAGGTTTAGGCTTTGGTTTAGTGTTAATGTTAGGTTGAGAGTTAGGGTTAGCCTGATGTTTATTGTGATGGTGAGGGTTAGGGTGAGGGTGAGTGTTGGTGTGAGTGTGAGGGTTCAGGTGAGGGTGAGGGTTAGGGTGTGGTGGAGTTTTAGGGTGAGGATGAGGGTTAGGGTTAGGGTGAGGATGAAGGTTAGGGTGAGGCTTAGGGTTAGGGTTAGGTTTAGGGTGAGTGTGAGGGTTAGGGTTAGTGTTAGGTTTAGGGTTAGGATAAGGGTTAGGCTGAGGGTTATGTTTAGGGTTAGTGTGAGTGTTAGGTTCATGGTTAGGGTTTGGGTTAGGTTGAGGGTAAAGGTTAGTGTGAAAGTTAGGGTGAGCGTGAGGGTTAGGGTTAGGGTGAGGGTTAGGATGAGGGATAGGTTTAGGGTTATGGTTAGGCTTAGGGTGAGGGTTAGGGTGAGGATTAGGTTTGGGTTAGGGTTGGGGTGAGGATTAGGGTGTGGGTAAGTGTTAGTGTGAGCATTAGTGTGAGGATGAGGGTTAGGGTTATGGTGAGGGTAAGGGTTAGGGTGAGGGTTAGGGTGAGGGTGGGGGTTAGGGTTAGGATTAGAGTTAGAATTAGGGTTAGGCTGAGGGTGAGGGTGAATGTGAGGTTAAGGGTTAGGGTTAGGGTGATGGTTAGGGTTAGTGTGAGGTTTAGTCTGATGTTTAGGGTCAGAGTGAGAGTGAGGGTTAGAATCAAGGTGATTGTGAGGGAGAGGGTTAGGGTTAGGATTAGGTTCAGGGTGAGTTTTAGGTTTAGGGTTAGGTATAGAGTTACGGTTATTGTTAGGGTTAGGGTTAGGGTTAGGGGGAGGGGAGGGGGAGGGTTTCGGTTAGGTAAGGGTTAGGATTAGGTTGAGCATTAGGGTGAGGGTGAGGGTTAAGCTGAGGTTAGGTTTAGGGTGAGGGTTAGGGTTAGGGTTAGGGTGATGTTTAGGGTGAGGGTGAGGGTTAGGGTGAGGATGAGGCTTAGGGTGAGGGTTAGGGTTAGGGTTAGTGTAAGTGCGAGGGTCAGGGTGAGTGTTAGTGTTAGGGTGAGTGTTAGGGTTAGGGTGAGTTTTAGGGTTAGCATTAGGTTGAGGGTTAAGTTTAGGTTGATGTTTATTTTGAGGGTGAGTGTTAGGGTTAGGGTGATTGTTCGGGTGAGTTTGAGGGTTAGGATGAGGGTGAGGGTTAAGGGTTAAAGTTAGGGTTAGGTTGGGGGGTTAGGGTTAGTTTTAGGGTGAGGGTAAGTTTTAGGGTGAGGGTGAGAGTGACGTTTAGGGTGTGGGTGAAGATTAGGGTTAGTGTGAGGTTTAGGTTTAGGGTTAGGGTCAGGGTTATGGTGAGGGTAAGGGTTAGGGTTAGGGTGATGATGAGGGTGAGGGTTTCGGTAAGGGTGAGGGTGAGTGTAAGTGTTAGGGTGAGGATTAGAGTGAGGGTGAGGTTTAGGGTTATTGTTAGGGTTTGGATTATGATGAGGGTGACAGAGAAGGTTAGTGGTTAGCGTTAGGGTTAGCGTTAGGATTAGGGTGAGGGTGAGGGGGAGGGGGAGTGTTAGGTTTAGTGTAAGTTTGAGGGTAAGGGTTAGGGTGAAGGTTTGGGTGATGGTGAGGGTTAGCGTTAGGATTATGTTTAGGGTTATGTTTAGGCTGAGGGGGAGGGGGAGGGGGAGGTTGAGGGTAAGGGATAGGTTTAGGGTTAGGGTGAGGGCTAGGGTGAGTGTGAGGGTTAGTGTGAGGGTGGGGGTGAGGGTTTCATTTACCTTAGGGTTAGGGTTAGGGTGAAGTTTAGGTTGAGGGTGAGGGTAAAGCTGAGGTTAGGGTTAGGTTGAGGGTTAGGGTTAGGTTTAGGGTGAGGGTGCATGTGAGGGTTAGGATTAGGAATAGGGTTAGCGTTAGTGTTAGGCTGAGGGTAAGGGTTAGGGTGATGTTAAGGGTGAGGGAGAGGGTTAGGGTGAGGGCCAGGTTTAGGCTGAGGGCTAGGGTGAGGGAGAAGTTTAGTGTGGGGTTTACGGTGAGGGATTCTTTTAGGTAAGGGTCAGGGTTATGGTGAGGATTAGCGTGAGATTGAGGGTTAGGTTGAGGGTTACGGTTAGGGTGAGGGTTAGGGTTAGGTTTAGGGTAAGGCTTAGGGCTTCAGTGATGTTTAGGGTGAGGGCGAGGGTTAGGGTGAGGATGAGTGTTCGGGGAAAGGTGAGGGTTCGGGTGAGGGAGAGTGTTAGGGTTTGGGTGAGGATTAGGGTTAGGGTGAGGGTTAGTGTTAGGGTTAGGGTTAGTGGGAGGGTGAGGGTTAGGGATAGTTTTAGCATTAGGTTGAGCGTTAGGGTTAGGGTTAGTGTTAGGGTGAGGGTTAGGGTGCGGGTGCGGGTTATTGTGAGGGTGTGCGTGAGGGTTAAGGTTAGGTTTAATATTAGGGTTAGGGTCAGGGTTAGGTTGAGTGTTATGTTGAGGATGAGGGTTTGGGTGAGGGTGAGGTTGAGGGTGTGGGTGAATGTTAGAAATAGGGTGAGAAATAAGGTTAGGGTTAGGGTTAGGGTTAGAGTTATTGTGAAGGTATGGGTTAGGGTGAGGCATAGTGTGAGGATGAAGGTTAGGGTTAGTGTTAGGGTTAGGGTGAGTTTTAGGGTGAGGCTTAGGGTTAGATTTAGGTTTAGGGTGAGGTTGAGGTATAGGGTGAGGGTTAGCGCTATGGTGAGGGTTAGGGTGAGGGTCAGGGTGAGTGTTAGGTTTAGCGTTAGGGTGAGGGTGAGGGTTAGGAATAGGGTAAGGATTAGGGTTAGGATGAGGGTGAGGGTGACATTAAGGGTTAGGGTTAGGGTTAGGGTGAGGGTTAGGTTTAGGGTGAGGGTGAGGGTGGGGGTTAGGGTTAGGTTTAGGGGTAGGGTGAGGGTTAGGCTGAGGGTTAGGGTTAGGGTTAGTGTGAGGGTTAGGTTTAGGGTTAGGGTTTGGATTAGAGTGAGGGTTAGGGTTATTTTTAGGGTTAGGATAAGGGTTAGGCTGCGGGTTAGGGTTAGGGTTAGTGGGACTGTTAGTTTTATGGTTAGGGTTTTGGTTAAGTTGAGGGTAAAGGTTAGGGTGAGGGTTAGGGTGAGGGTGAGGGTTAGGGTTAGGGTGAGGATTAGTCTGAGGGTTAGGGTTAGATTATGTTTAGGGTAAGGGTGAGGGTTAGGGTGAGGGTTAGGTTTAGGGTTAGGCTTAGGGTGAGGTTTAGAGTGTAGGTAAGGGTTAGGGTGAGGGTTAGCATAAGGGTGAGATTTGGATTTTGGGTGAGGCTAAGGGTTAGGGTGAGGGTGAGGGTGAGGGTGAAGGTTAGGGTTAGCATGAGGGTTAGGGTGAGGTTGAGGGTTAGGGTTAAGTTTCGGGATAGGGTGAGGATTAGATTGAGAGTTAGATTTACGGTGAGGGTTAGGCTGAGTGGTAGGTATAGGGTTAGGTTGAGTGTTAGGTTTAGTGTGAGGGTTAGAGTTAGGGTTAGGGTGAGGGTAAGGGTTAGGGTGAGGGTGAGTTTTAGGGTTAGCATTAGGTTTACTGTTATGGTTAGTGTGAGGGTTAGGGTTAGTGTGAGGGTGAGCGTGAGGGTGAGGGTGAGGCTTAGTGTTAGGGTTCGTGTGACGGTTACTGTTATGCAGAGGGTTAGGTTTAGAGTGAGGTTTAGGTTTAGTGTAAGGGTTTGGTTTAGGGTTAGGGTTAGGGTGAGGGTCAGGTTTAGGTTGAGGTTTAAGGTTACGGTGAGGGTTAGGGATAGGGTTAGGTTGAGGGTAAGTGTTAGGATGAAGGTTAGGGTGAGTGTAAGGGTTAGGTTTTGGGTTAGGATTAGGGTTAGGGTGAGGTATAGGGTTAGGATTAGTTTTAATCTGAGGGTTAGTGTTAGTGTTCGGGTGAGGGTTAGGGTGAGGATAAGGGTTAGGGTGAGGGTTAGGGTGAAGTTGAGGGGTAGGTTTAGCATTAGGGATAGGGTGAGCGTTAGGGTGAGGGTTAGGTTTAGTTTGAGGGTGAAGGTTAGGTTAAGGGTTAGGTTTAGGATTAGGCTTAGGGTGAGGGTGAAGGTGAGGGTTAAGTTTATGATAAGGGTTAGGGTTAGATTTAGTGTGAGTGTTAGGTTGAGGATGAGGGTTCGGGTGATTGTGATGGTTAGGTTGTGGGCGAGGGTTAGGTTTACGGTGAGGATTAGGGTTGGGTTATGGTTAGGGTTATGGTGAGGGTAAGGGTCAGTGTGAGGTTTAGGGTGAAGGTGAGGGTTAGGGTTAGCGTTAGGGTTAGGGTTAGGTTTAGGGTTATGGTGAGGGTAAGGGTTAAGGTTAGGTTTAGTGTGAGGGTTAGGGTTAGGGTAAGGGTTAGGGTGAGTGTTAGGGTTAGGGTTACGGTGAGGGTGAGGGTCAGGGTGAGGGTTAGGTTTAGGTAGTGGGTTAGGGTTAGGCTGAGGGGTAGGTTAGGGTGATGTTTATTGTGAGGGTGAAGTTTAGGGTGAGGGTGACTCTTAGGATGAGGATGTGTTCGGTTGAAGGTTAGGGTTTGGGTTATTTTTAGGGTGAGGTTTAGGGTTAGGGTAAATTTTAGGCTTCGGGTGAGTGTGAGGTTAGGGTGTGGGTGAGGGTTTGGGTTAGGTTGACGGTGACGGTGAGGTTTGGGGTGAGGGTGAGGGTTATGGTTAGGTTTAGGGTGAGGGATAATGTGAGGGTGAGGGTTAGCTTGAGGGTGAGGGTGAGGGTCAGGTCTTCGTTTAGGTAAGGGTTAGCGTTAGAGTTAGGGTGAGGATTAGGGGAGGGTAAGGTTTAGGTTGAGCTGTAGGGTTAGGGTGAGGGTTAGCGTTAGGGTTAGGGTGAGGATTTGCGTTACTTTGATGTTTAGTATGAGGTTGAGGGTTACTATTAGGGTTAGCACTAGGGAAAGGGTTAGGGTTAGGGTTAGGGTTAGGGTGAGGGTTAGCGTGCGCGGTAGGTTTAAGGTAAGGGTGAGGTTAAGGGTTAGTGTGAGGGTAAGGGTTAGGGTTAGAGTTATTGTTAGTGTGAGGATAAGTGTTAGGGTGAGGGTTAGGTTGAGTGTGAGTGTTAGGTTTATCGTTGGGATTAAGGTGAGGGTTAGGGTGTGGGTTAGGGTTAGGGTTTGGGTTAGGGTGAGGGTGAGGGTGAGGGTGAGTGTTATGGTTAGGTTTAATGTTGGAGTTAGGGTTAGCCTGAGAGTGATAGGGATGGTGACGGTGAGGGTTAGGGTTAGGATACGGGTTAGGGTTAGGTTTAGGGTGAGGGTTAGTGTTAGGGTTATGCTTAAGGTAAGGGTTAGGCTGACGGTTAGTGTTAGGATTAGTGTGAGAGTTAGGGTTAGGGTCAGGGTTAAGGACAGGTTTAGGGTTAGGATAAGTGTTAGGCTGACAATTATGTTTAGGATTAGTGTGAGGGTTAGGTTTAGTGTTATGTTATGGGGTAAGGTGAGGGTTAAGGTTAGGGTGAGGGTTAGGGTGAGGGTGAGTGTTAGGGTTGGGTTGAGGATTAGGGTGAATGTTGGTTTAGGGTTAGGGTAAGTGTCAAGGTTAGGGTGTGAGTAAGTGTTAGGGTGAGGGATTGGTTGAGGGTGAGGGTTAGGGTTAGGTTGTGAGTGTAAGGGTTATGGTGAGGATTAGGGTGAGGGTGAGGTTTCGGTTTAGCATTAGGGTTAGGGTGAGGGTGACGGTTAGGTTGAGTTTTTGTGTTAAGTTTAAGTACAGGGTGAGGTTTAGGGTTTTGTTTTGGTTTAGCGTGAGGGTTAGGCTGAGGGGTAAGGTTAGAGTTAGTGTTTGGGTTAGGTTTAGTGTGAGGGTTAGGGTTAGTGTTAAGGTGACAGTAAGGGTTAGGGTGAGGGTTAGGGTGAGTGGAAAGTTTAGGGTTAGAATTACGGTTAGGGTTAGTGTTAGGATGAGGGTTGGGGTTAGCGTGATGTTAAGTTTGAGGGTAAGTGTTAGGGTGAGGTTGAGGGTGAGGGTTAGGCATAGGGTGAGGGTGAGTGTGAGGGTGAGGTTTAGGATTAGGGTTAAGTTTACGGTTAGAGTTAGGGTGAGGGTTAGGTTTCGTGTGAGGGTTAGGATTAAGTTTGGGTGAGGGTAAATATTAGGGTGAAGGTGAGGGAGAGATAGAGGGTTATGATTTGCGTGAGTGTTAGTGTGAGGGTTAGGGTGAAGGTTAGGGTTACAGTTAGGGTTAGGGTGAGGATGAGTGTTAGGGTTATGGTTATGGTGGTGGATTAGGGTTAGATTGAGGGTTAGGGTGAGGGAGAGGGTGAGGGTGAGGGTTAGGGTTAGTGTTAGTGTGAGGATAAGTGTTAGGGTTAGGGTTAGTGTGAGGGTGAGGTTTAGGTATAGCGTTAGGGTTAGGGTTAGGGTTAGGGTGAGGGTTAAGGTTAGGGTTAGGGTGAGGGTTAGGGTTAGGGTGATGTTTAAAGTGAGGTTGCATGTTAGGGTAAGGGTGAGTGTGAATGTGAGGGTTAGGTTGAGGTTGCGGCTGAGGGTGAGGTTGAGGGTGATGGTTTGGGTTAGCGTTAGTGTGAGGTTTAGGGTTAGGGTTAGGATTAGGGTCAGGGTTAGTGTTTGGCTTAGAGTGAGGGTGTAAGTGAGGGTGAGGGTTAGGATTAGGGTGAGGGTTAGGGTTAGGGTGAGGGTTAGGGTTAGTGTGTAGGTTAGGGGAGGGTGAGGGTTAGGTTGAGGTGTAGGATTAGGGTGAGGGTTAGGGATAGGGTGATATTTAGGGTGAGGTTGAAGGTTAGGGTGAGTGTGAGTGCGAGGGTGAGGGTGAGGTTTAGGGTTAGGGTTGGTTTTAGGGTGAGGGTGAGGGTGAAGGTTATGGTTATGGTTAGGGTTAGGGTAACTTTTACGGCTAGTGTGAGGGTTATGGTTAGTGTTAGGGTTAGGGTTAGGGTGAGGATAAGGGTTAGGGTGAGGGTTAGGGTGAGGGTGAGGGTTAGGGTTAGGTTAGGGTGACGGTTAGGGTTTGGGTGATGTTTAGGTTGAAGTTTAGTGTGAGGATGACGGTTCGGGTGAGGGTGAGGCTTCAGGTGAGGTTGAGGGTTATGGTGTGGGTGAGGATTAGGGTTAGGGTGAGGGTTAGGGAGAGGGGTAGGGGTAGGGGTAGGGTGAGATTTAGGTTGAGTGTGAGGGTTAGGGTGAGAGTGAGGGTAAGGGTTATGGTTATGGTTAGGGTTAGGTTGATGGTGAGGGTGAGGGACAGTGTTAGGATTAGGGTTAGGTTTAGGGGTATTTTGAGGGTGAGGGTGAGGTCGAGGATTAGGGTTAGGGTTAGTGTGAGGGTTAGAGTTAGGGTCAGGGTTAGGTTTAATTTGAGGGTGAGTGTTAGGGTGACCGTGAGAGTTAGGGTGAGGGTGAGGGTTAGGTTTAGGGTTAGGGTTAGGTTGAGGGTTAGGGTTAGGGCTAGGGTGAGAGTTAGGTTGAGGTGTCGGTTAGGGTTAGGGTGAAGGTTAGGGTTAGTGTTAGGATTAGTGTGAGGATAAGGGTTAGGGTAAGGTTAGGGTGAGGGTGAGATTTAGGTTTAGCCTTAGGGTTAGAGTTATGTTTATGGTGAGGGTGAGGGTTAGGGTTAGGGTGAGGGTTAGGGTTAGTGTGATATTTAAGATGAGGTTGAGGTTTAGGGTAAGGGTGAGTGTGAGGGTGAGGTTTAGGTTGAGAGTGCGGGTGAAGGTTAGGTTGAGGGTGATGGTTTGGGTTAGGGTTAGGGTGAGGTTTAGGGTTAGGGTTAGGATTAGGGTTAGGGTTACGTTTAGGCTTAGAGTGAGGGTGAAAGTGAGGGTGAGGGTTAGGATTAGGGTGAGGGTTAGGGTTAGTGTGAGGGTTAGGGGAGGGTGAGGGTTAGGTTGAGGTATAGGGTTGTGGTGAGAATTAGGGTTAGGGTGATATTAAGGGTGGGTGAGGGTGAGGGTTAGGGTTAGTTTTAGTGTGAGGGTGAGGGTGAAGGTTATGGTTAGGGTTAGGTTTAGGGTAAGGTTTACCGCTAGTGTGAGGGTTATGGCTAGTGTTAGGGTTAGGTTTAGGGTGAGGATAAGGGTTAAGGTGAGGGTTAGGGTGAGTGTTAGGATTAGGGTTAGGGTGAGTGCTAGGGTTGGGTGAGGTTTAGGGTGAGGTTTAGGGTGAGACTGAGGTTTCGTGTGAGGGTGAGGTTTCAGGTGAGTTTGAGGGTTTGGGTGTGTGTGAGGATTAGGGTTAGGGTTAACATTAGGTTTAGAGTTAGTGTGAGGGTTAGGCTTAGGTTTAGGGTTAGGCTTTGGGTTAGGTTTAGGTTTAGGGTTAGGATGATTTTTAGGGAGAGGGGTAGGGGTAGGTTTAGGGTGAGGTTTGGGTTGAGAGTGAGGATTAGGGTGAGACTGAGCGTAAGGTTTAGGTTTAGGGTTAGGGTTAGAGTGAGGATGAGGTTGAGGTTCAGTGTTAGTATTAGGGTTAGGGTTAGGGTTATTGTGAGGGTGAGGGTGAGGGTGAGGGTGAGGGTGAGGTTTATGTTGAGGGTTAGTTTTAGGGTAAGGGTTAGGGTGAGGGTTAGGGTTAGAGTGAGGGTAAGGGTGAGGTTTGGGGTTAGGTAGGGGGTTAGGGTTAGGCTGAGACGTAGGGTTAGTGTGATATTTATTGTGAGGGTGAGGGTTCGGTTGAAGGTTAGGTTTAGGGTGATGTTTAGGGTGAGGTTTAGGGTTAGCATAAGGTTTAGGGTTCGGGTGAAATTTTTGGTTAGGTTAAGTGTTAGGGTGACGGTGAGGGTTAGGGTGAGTTTGAGGGTTAGGGTTAGGTTTCAGGTGAGGGTTAGGATGAGGGTTAGGGGGAGGGTTAGGTTTAGGGTTAGGGTGAGGTTTAGGTTTAGGCTGAGGGTTAGAGTTAGGTTTAGGGTGAGGGTAAGGTTTATGGTGAGGGTTAAGTTGAGGGTGAGGGTGAGGGTGAGGGTGAGGGTTTCATTTAGGTAAGGGTTAGGGTTAGAGTTTGGGTGAGGATTAGGTGACGGTGAGGGTTAGGTTGAGGGGTAGGGTTAGGGTGAAGGTTATGGTTAGGGTTAGGGTGACGGTTACCGTTAGAGTGATATTTAGTATGAGGGTGAGTGTTAATGTTAGGGTTAGCGTTAGGGAAAGGGTTAGGGTTAGGGTTAGGGTGAGGGTTAGGGTTAGAGTTAGGTTTAGGGTTAGGGTGAGGGTTAGGGTTAGTCTGAGGGTAAGGGTTAGGGTTAGAGATAGGGTTAGTGTGAGGATAAATGTTAGGGTGAGGGTTAGGTTGAGTGTGAGGGTTAGGTTTATCGTTAGGGTTAGGGTGAGGGTTAGGGTTTGGGTTAATGTGAGGGTTAGGTTTAGGTTGATGTTTAGGGCGCGGGTGAGGGTTAGGATGAGGGTGAGGTTGATGTTAGGTTGAGGGTGACGGTGAGGGTGAGGGTTACGGTTAAGGTTTAGTTTTGGGTGAGGGTGAGGTTTAGGGTTAGGGTGAAGGTTAGGGTTAGTGTTTGGGGTAGGGATAGGGTTAGGGAACAGATGAGGGTAAGGGTTATGGTGAGGGTTAAGGTGAGTATAAGGTTTAGGGTTAGGGTTAGGGTGAGTGTTAGAGTGAGGGTTAGGATTAGGGTTGGGTTAGTGTGAGGGTCAGAGTGAGGGTTACGATTAGGTTGAGGTTTAGTTTTATGGTGAGGGTTAGGGATAGTGTTAAGGTGAGAGTTAGGGTTAGGGTGATGTTTATTGTGAGTGTGAGGGTTAGGGTGAGGGCGAGTCCTCGGATGAGGGTGAGGGTTTGGGTGAGGGTGAGGGTTAGGGTGTGGTTGAGGGTTAGGGTTAGGGTGAGTGTAAGCGTGACGTTGAGTTTTAGGGTGAGGCTGAGGGTTAGTTTTAGGGTTAGGGTTAGGGTGAGGTTTAGGGTTAGGGATTGTTTAGGGTCAGAGTTAGGGTGAGGTGTCGGGATAGGGTTAGGGGGAGTTTAGGGTTAGTGTGAGGGTTAGGGTTGGTTTAGGGTGAGGGTAAGTGTGAGGATAAGGTTTATGGTGTAGGTTAGGTTGAGCGTGAGGGTTAGGGTTAGCGTTAGGATTATGGTGAAGGTTTGGTTTACGGTGATGTTTAGGGTGAGGTTGAGGGTTAGTTTCAGGGTGAGGGTGAGGGTATGGTTTAGGGTGAGGGTGAGGGTGAAGGTGAGGTTGAGGATTAGGGTTAGGGATAGGATTAGGATGAGGGTGAGGATTAGGGTTAGGAATAGGGTTAGGATTAGGTTTAGTCTGAGGGTGAGGGTCAGGGTGACGGTGAAGGTTATGGTTAGAGTTAGGGTGAGGACAAGTTTTAGGGTGAGGGTTAGGGTGAGGGTTAGAGATAGGGTTAGGGTTAGGGTGAGGATTAGGGTTTGGGTGATGTTTAAGGTGAGGGTTAGCGTTAGGTTTAGGGTTATTGTGAGGGTGAGGGTTAAAGGTAGGGTTATGGTTAGGTTTAGGGGTAGGTAGGGTGAGGGTTAGGGAGAGGGATAGGGGTAGTGTTCGGGTGAGGTTTAGGGTGAGTGTGAGGGTTAGGGTTAGGGTTAGGTTTAGGGTGAGGGTAAGTGTTAGGGTGAGGGTTAGGGTGAGGTTGAGGTTTAGGGTTAGGGTAAGGGTTAGGGTGTTATTGTTTGCGTGATGTTTAGGGTGAGGTTTAGTGTAAGGATGATGGTTCAGGTGAGGGTGAGGGTTCAGATGAGGGTGAGGGTTAGTGTTAAGGTTAGTTTATGGTGAGGATTAGGGTTAGAGTTAGGGTTAGTGATAGGGTAAGGGTTAGAGGGAGGTTTGGGGTGAAGGTTCGGGTGAGCGTGATAGTAATGGTTAGCATTAGGGTTAGGGTGAGGGTGAGAGTTAGGTTTAGGGTGAGGGTTAGTGTGATT
This sequence comes from Dipodomys merriami, assembly GCF_024711535.1. Classification (NCBI taxonomy): domain Eukaryota; kingdom Metazoa; phylum Chordata; class Mammalia; order Rodentia; family Heteromyidae; genus Dipodomys; species Dipodomys merriami. Next base: position 1,944,210 of record NW_027202482.1, on the reverse strand, counting down.
GTGAGGGTAAGGGTGAGGGTTAGGGTTAGGGTTAGGATTCGGGTTAGGGTTAGGCTGAAGTTGAGGGTGAAAGTGAGGTTGAGGTTTAGTGTTAGGGTTAGGGTTAGTGTAAGGGTGTGATTTTGAGGATCAGGATGAGAGTGAGGGTTAGAATGAGGGTGAGGGTGAGAGTGAGGGTCATGGTTAGGATTAGTTTTAGGGTTAGGGTTAGGCTGAGGGTGAGGGTGAAGGTTAGTGTTAGGCTATGGTTAGGGTTAGGGTTATGGTGAGGGTTATGGTGAGTGTGAGCGTTATGGTTATGTTTAGTGTTTGGGTTAGTGTTAAGGTTAGGGTTAGGGTTATGGTTAGGGTTAGGATTAGGCTGATGGTTACGGTTTGGGTGATGTTTAGGGTGAGGGTGAGGGTCAGTGAGAGGATGAGGGTTCGGGTGAGGGTTCGGGTTCGGGTGAATGTGAGGGTTAGGATGTGGGTGAGGATTAGGGTTAGGGTGAGGGTTAGCTTTAGGTTTAGGGTTAGTGTGAGGGTGAGCGTTAGAGGTAGGGTTAAGGTTATGTTGAGGGTTAGGGTTAGGGTTGGGGTTTGGGAGACGGGTAGGGAGAGGGGTACGGGTATGGTTAGTGTGCGGTTTAGGGTGAGTGTGAGTGTGAGGGTGAGGGTGATGGGGAGGGTTAGGTTTAGGGTTAGGTTTAGGGTGAGTTTGAGGGTTAGGGATAGGTTTAGGTTTAGTGTTATTGTTAGGGTGAGTGTCAGTGTATGGGTTCGGGTTCGGGTTCGGGTTCAAGTTAGGGTGTGGATGAGGATTAAGGTTAGGGTGAGGATTAGGGTTAGGGTTAGGGTTAGGGTTATGGGTGAGGGTAAGGGTTAGTTTGAGGATGAGTGTTAGGGTTAGGATTAGGGTGAAGGTGAGGTACAGGGTGAGGTTTAGAGCTAGGGTCAGTGTTAGGGATACGTTTAGGGTTAGGGTGAGAGTGAGGGTGACTGTTATGGTTAGATTTAGGGTTAGAGTTAGGGTGAGGGTTAGGGTGAGGGTTAGGATTAGGGTTAGGATTATGTTTAGGCTGAGGGTGATGGAGAGGGTGAGGGTGAGGGTTAGGGTTAGGATGAGGGTAAGGGTTCGGGTTAGGGTTAGCGTAAGTGTTAGGGTGAGGGTAAATATTTGGGTGTGGGTTAGGGTGAGGGTGAGGCTGAGCGTTAGATTGAGGGTAAGGTGAAAGTTAGGTTTATAGTTAGGTTTTTGGTGAGTGTTAGGTTGTGGGTAAGTTTAGAGTGAGGGTTAGGGTGAGGGTGAGTGTTAGGGTTCGGGTGAGGGTAAGGGTAAGGGTGAGGGTTACGGTGAGAGTGAGGGACAGGGTGAGGTTTTGGGTTAAGGTTAAGGATAGGGTGAGGATTTGGGTTAGGGTTAGGTTTAGGGTGGGGGTTAGAGTGAGTATGAAGTTTAGGGTTAGAATTGGGTTTAGGGTTAGGGTTAGGATGAGTGTTAGGGTTCGGTTTATGGTTAGGGTTAGGGTGAGGGTGAGGGTTAGTGCTAGGGTTAGGGTGAGGGTTAGTGTTAGGGTCAGTGCTACGGTGAGGGTGAGGGATAGCGTGAGGGTATGGGTGAGGGTGAAGTTTTTGGTTCGGTAAGGGTTAGGGCTAGGTTTAGGGTCAATATTAGTGTAAGGGTGTGGGTTAGGGTAGGGTTAGTGTTAGGGTTCGTTTGAGGGTGATGGTGCGGGTGAGGGTTAGTGTTAGGATGAGGGTTAGGGTGAGGGTGAGGGTGAGGGTGAGCGTTAGGGTTAGGGTTATTTTGAAGGTTAGGGTTACGGTGATTTTTAGGGTTAGGTTGGGGGTTAGGATTAGGGTAAGGTTTAGGGTGAGGGTTAGTGATAGGATGATGTTTAGTGTGAGGGTTAGGGTGAGCGTGAGAGTTAAATCAGAGTTACAGTTAGGGTTCGGGTTAAGATAGGGTTAGGGTGAGGGTGAGGGTGAGTTTTAGGGTTAGGGCTAGGGTGCGGGATAGGGTGAGCGTTAGGGTTAGGTATAGGGTTATTTTAAGGGTTAGGCTGAGGGTAAGGTTTAGGGTGAGGTTTAGGGTGAGGGTTAGGTTGAGGGTGAGGGTTAGGGTTAGCATGAGTGGTAGGGTGAGGGTGAGAGTTAGGGTGATGATTAGGAATAGGGTGAGGATTAGGCTTAGTGTGAGGGTTAGGGTTAGGGTTAGTGTGAGGAAAAGGGTTAGAGTGAATGTTAGGTTGAGGGTGAGGTGTAGGGTTAGCGTTACGGATAGGGTGAGCGTTAGATTGAGGGTTAGGTTAAGGGTTAGGGTTAGGGTTAGGGTTAGTGTGAGTGTTAGAGTGAGGGTAGGGTTCAGTTATGGTGAGGGTTAGGGTGTGGGCGAGGGTTATGTTTAAGGTGAGGATTAGGGTTAGAGTTAGGGTTAGGGTTATGGTGAGGGTAAAGGTTTGGGTGAGGTTTAGGGTGAGGGTTAGGGTGAGGGTGAGAGGTAGGGTTTGCATTAGAGTTAGGGTGAGGATGAGGGTTAGGATGAGGGTTCGGGTGAGGGTTAGGTTTAGGGTTAGGGTTAGGGTGAGGGTGAGGGTGAGGTTTAGTGTTAAGTTTTGGGTTAGGGTTAGGATGAGGGTTAGGGTTAGGCTGAGGGTTAGGGTTAGGGTGATGTATATTATGAGGGTGAGGGTGAATGTTAGGGTGAGGGTGAGGGTCCGGGTGAGTGTGAGGGTTAGGGTGTGGTTGAGGGTTAGGTTTAGGGTGAGGATTAGGGTGACGGTGAGGGTTAGGGTGAGGGTGAGGGTTAGATTTAGGTTTACGGTTATGGTGAGGTTTAGGGTTAGGGTTAGGTTTGGGGTGAGAGTTACGGTGAGGTGTATGGATAGGGTTAGGGGGAGGGTTAGTGTGAGGGTGAGGGTTAGGGTTAGCGATAGGGATAGGGTGAGGGTTAGGGTTAGGGTGAGGGTGAGGGTTAGGTTTATGATTTGGGTGAGGGTTAGGTTTAGTGTGATGTTTAGGGTGAGGTTTAGGGTTAGGGTGAGGGTTAGCTTTCGGGTGAGGGTGAGGTTTAGATTGTGGGTGAGGGTTAGGGTTAGATTGACTGTTAGGGTGACTGTTATGGTTAGGTTGAGGGTGAGGATTATGGTTAGGTTTAGGGTGACGGTGAGGGTTAGTGTGAGAGTTAGGGTGAGAGTTAGGGTGAGGGGTAGGGTTAGGGTTAGGATGAGCGTTAGGGTTAGTGTTAGGGTTTGGGTTAGGGTTAGGGTGAGTGTTAGAGTTAGGGTGATGGGTAGGGTGAGGTGTAGATTTAGTGTTAGGGTGAGGGCTAGGATGAGGGTGAGGGTTAGGTTGAGGTTGAGGGTGAGGGTGAGGTTTTCGGTTAGGTAAGGGTTAGGGTTAGGGTTAGGGTGAGGGTTAGAGTGATGGGTAGGTTTAGCATTAGGGTGAGGGTGAGGGTTAGGGTTAGGGTGAGGGCTAGGGTGAGGTTTAGGTTGAGGTTGATGGTGAGGGTGAGGATGAGGTTTTTGGTTAGATAAGCTTTAGGGTCAGGTTCAGGGTGAGAATTAGGTTTAGGATGAGGGTTAGGATTAGGGTAAGGATTAGGGTTAGGGTTAGGGATAGGGTGATGTTTAGTGTGAGGGTTAGGGTGAGCGTGAGTGTTCAGGTCAGAGTTAGGGTTAGGTTTAGGGTTAGGCATAGGGTTAGGGTGATGTTTAGGGTGAGGGTGAGGGTGAGGGTTAGGTTTAGGGCTAGGGCGAGGGAAAGGGTGAGCGTTAGGGCTATGTTTAGGGTTATTTTAAGGGTTAGGGTGAGGGTAAGGTTTAGGGTGAGGTTTAGGGTGAGGGTTAGGGGGAGGGTGAGAGGCATGGTTAGCATGAGTGTTAGCGTGAGGGTGAGGGTTAGGGTGAGGGTTAGGAATAGGGTCAGGATTAGGTTAAGTGTGAGGGTTAGCGTTAGGGTGAGGGTTAGTGTGAGGATAAGGGTTAGAGTTAGGGTTAGGTTGAGGGTGAGGTGTAAGGTTAGCTTTAGAGATAGGGTGAGCGTTAGGGATAGGGTGAGCGTTAGGGTGAGGGTTAGGTTTAGGCTGAGGTTTAGGGTTAGTTTTAGTGTGAGGGTTAGTGTTAGGGTGATGTTTATGGTGACGGTGAGGGTCAGGTTGAGGTTGAGGGTTAGGTTTAGGGTTAGGGTTAGGGTTAGGGTTAGGTTGAGTGTGAGGTTGAGGGAGAGGGTTAGGTTTCAGATTAGGGTTAGGGTTAGGGTTAGTGTGAGTGTTAGGGTTAGGATGAGGATTCAGCTTATGGTTAGGGTTAGGGTATGGGCGAGGGTTAGGGTTAGGGTGAGGATTAGTGTTAGAGTTAGGTTTAGGTTATGGTGAGGGTAAGGTTTAGAGTGAGGTTTACGGTGAGGGTTAGGGTTAGGGTGAGAGTTAGGGTTAGCATTAGAGTTAGGGTGAGGGTGAGGATTAGGTTGAGGGTTCGGTTGAGGGTAAGGGTTAGGTTTAGGGTTAGGGTGAGGGTGAGCGTGAGGGTGATGTTTAGTGTTAAGTTTAGTGTTAGGGTTAGGGTGAGGGTTAGGGTTAGTTTGAGGGCTAGGGTGAGGGTGAGGTTTAGGTTGAGGGTGAGGGTGAGGGTGAGGTTTTTGTTTAGGTAAGCTTTAGGTTCAGGTTCAGGGTGAGAATTAGGTTGAGGTTGTGGGTTAGGGTTAGGGTTAGAGTTAGGGTGTGGGTGAGGGTGAGGGTGAGTGTTAGGATGAGGGTTAATATTAGGGTGAGGGTGTGGGTGAGGGTGAGTGAGAGGATTAAGGTTAGGTTTAGGTTTAAGGTTAGGGTGAGGGTTAAGTTGTGGATATGTGTTAGGGTGAGGGTTAGGGTGAGGGTGAGGGTTAGGGTTAAGGTGAGGGTAAGTGTTAGGGTAAGGTTTAGGGTGAGGGGGAGGGTTAGTGTGAGGGTTTGGGTAAGAGTAGGGTGAGGATTAAAGTTAGGGTTAAGTTTGGGGTGAGGGTTACGCTGAAGGGTAGGGTTAGGGTTAGAGTTAGGGTTAGGTTTAGTGTGGGGGTTAGGGTTAGGGTTAGGGTGATGGTAAGGGTTAGGGTGAAGGTTAGTGTGAGTGTGAGGTTTATAATTAGATTTAGGTTTAGGGTTAGGATGAGTCTTATTGTTATGTTTAGGATTAGGGTTACGGTGAGGGTGAGGGGTAGGGTTAGGGTGAGTGTTAGTGTTAGGGTGAGTGCTAGGGTGAGGTTGAGTTTTATGGTGGTAGTGAGGGTGAGGGTGAGGTTTTTGGTTAGGTAAGGTTTAGGGTCAGGTTCAGGGTGAGAATTAGGGTGAGGGTATGGGTTAGGGTGAGGGTTAGGTTTAAGGTGTTTAGAGTGAGAGTGAGGTTTAGGGTGAGGGTGAGTGTTCTGGTGAGAGTTAGGGTTAGGGTTAGGGACAGGCATAGGGTTAGTGTGAGGGTAAGGGTTAGGGTGAAGGTTAGAATGAGGGTGAGGGTTAGGGTTAGGGTGAGGGTTAGGGTTAGGTTTAGGGTTAGGTTTAGGGTCAGTTTGCGGGTTAGGGTGAGTGTAAGTGTTAGGGTGAGTTTTAGGGTGTGGTTGAGGGTTAGGGTTAGGAAGAGGCTAAGGTTTAGGGTGAGGGTTAGGGTGAGATTGAGAGTGAGGTTCAGCATTAGACTTAGGGTGAGGTTGAGGGTTAGGGTGAGGGTTCGTGTTAGGGTTGGGGATAGGGTGAGGATTAGGGTTAGTGTGAGGGTTAGTGTTAGGTATAGTGTTTGGGTGAGTGTGAGGATAAGGGTTACCGTGAGGGTTAGGGTGAGGGTGAGGTGTAGGGTGAGTGTAAGTGATAGGGTGAGTGTTAGGGTGAGGGTTAAGTTTAGGGTGAGGGTTAGCGTTAGGTTTAGGGTGAGCATTAGGGTTAGGGTGATGTTTATGGTAAGGGTGAGGTTGAGGGTGAGAGTTAGGTTTAGGGTTAATGTTAGTGTTAGGGTTAGAGTGAGGGATAAGGTGAGGATTAGGGTTAGTGTGAGGTTTAGCGTTAGGATTGGGGTTAGGGTTAGTGTGAGGAAAAGGGTTAGGGTGAGGGTTAGGCTGAGGGTGAGGTGTAGGGTTAGCGTTAGGGATAGGGTGAGCATTAGGGTGAGGGTCAGGTTTAGGGTGAGGGTGATGTTTAGGTTTAGGGTTAGGTCTAGTTTTAGGCTTAGGGTGAGGGTGAGGTTGAGGGTTAGGTTTAGGATGAGGGTTAAGGTTAGGGTAAGTGTGAGTGTTAGGGTGAGGATGAGAGTTAGGGTAATTGTGAGGTTTAGGATTTGGCGAAAGTTAGTCTTAGAGTGAGGATTAGGGTTAGGATTAGGGATAGGGTTATGGTGAGGGTAAGGGTTAGGGTGAGTTTTGGGTGAAGGTGAGGGTTAGGGTTAGCGTTAGTGTTAGGATGAGAATTAGGGTGAGGGTTTGGGTTAGGGTTAGGGTGAGAATTAAGGTGAGAATGTGGGTTATGGTTAGGGTTAGGGTGAGGGTGAGTTTGGGGGTGAGGGTGAGTGCTAGGATGAGGGTTAGGTTTAGGGTAATGGTGTGGGTGAGGGTGAGTGTGAGGGTTAGTGTTAGGGTGAGGGGTAGGTTTACGGTGAGGTTTAGGGTTAGGGTGAGGTTTAGAGTTAGGCTTAGGGTGAGTGTTAGGTTTAGGGTGATATTTAGAGTGAGAGTGAGTGTTATGGTGAGGGTGAGTGTTCTGGTGAGAGTTAGGGTTAGGGTTAGGGACAGGGATAGGCTTAGTGTGAGGGTAAGGGTTAGGGTGAGTGTGAGGCTTAGGGTTATGGTGAGGGTTAGGGTTAGGGTTAGGGTGAGGGTTAGGGTGAGCGTTAGGTTTAGGGTTAGGGTTAGTTTGCAGGTTAGGATGAGATTTAGGGTGAGGGTGAGGGTTAGGTTTAGGATGTTGGTAAGGTTTCGAGTGAGGATTAGGGTGAGGGTGAGGGTTAGGGTTAGGGTTATGGATAGGGGGAGGATTACTCTTAGTGTGAGGGTTAGGGTTAGGATTTGTGTTTTGGTTAGTGTGAGGATAAGGGTTAGCGTGAGGGTTAGGGTGAGGGTCAGGTGTAGGGTTAGAGTTAGGGTTATGGTGAGTGTTAGGGTGAGGGTTAAGTTTAGGGTGAGGGTTAGGGTTAGGTTTAGGGTGAGGATTAGGGTTAGGGTGATGGTTATGGTGAGGGTGAGCGTTAGGGTGAGGGTGAGGGTGAGGGTTAGGTTTAGGGTTAATGTTAGAGTTAGGGATAGAGTGAGGGATAGTGTGAGGATTAGGGTTAGTGTGAGGTTTAGCATTAGAATTAGGATTAGGGTTAGTGAGAGGATAAGGGTTAGAGTGAGGGTTAAGCTGAGTGTGAGGTATAGGGTTAGCATTAGGGATAGGGTGAGCGTTAGGGTGAGGGTTAGGTTTAGGGTTAGGGTGAGTGTTTTGGGTTAGGGCTAGGTTTATTCTTAGGGTGAGGGTGAGATTGAGGGTTAGGTTTAGGATTAGAGTAACGGTTAGGGTCAGTGTGAGTATTAGGGTGCGGATGAGCGTTCGTGTAATGGTGAGGGTTAGGATGTGGGCTTGGGTTAGGGTTAGGGTGAGGATTAGGGTTAGGGTTAGGGTTAGGGTTATGGTGAGGGTAAGGGTTAGGGTGAAGTTTAGGTTAAGGTGGGGGTTATGGTTAGCGTTAGTGTTAGGATGAGGGTTAGCGTTACGGTTAGGGTTAGGTTTAGAGTGAAGGTCAGGGTGAGGGTGTTCTTTAATGTTAGGATTAGGATTAGGGTTAGGATGAGGGTGAGGGTGAAGATGAGGGTTAGGGTTAGGTTTACTGTGAGGGTTAGTGTTAGGGTGAGGGCTACGTTTAGGGTGAGGCTTAGGGTTAGGCTAAGGGTTGGTGTGAAGATTAGGGTTAGGGTTAGGGATAGGGTGAGAGTCAGGGTGATGTTTAGAGTTAGGTAGAAGTTTAGGGTTAGGCTGAGGGGTAGGGTTAGGGTGATGTTTATTGTGAGGGTGAGGGTTAGGGTGAGTGAGAGTGTTAGGGTGAGGGTGAAGGTTTGGGTGAGGATGAGGGTTAGGGTGTGCTTGAGGGTTAGGGTTAGGGTGACAGTGAGTGTTAGGGTGAGGGTGAGGGTTAGATTTAGGGTTAGGGTTAGGGTGATGGTGAAGGTTAGGGTTAGGGTGAGAGTTAGGGTGAGGTGTAGGGATAGGGTTAGGGTGAGGGTTAGGATGAGGGTGAGGGTTAGTGTTAGAGTTAGGGATAGGGTGACTTTTAGGGTGAGGGTTAGTTTTAGGGTGTGGGTGAGGTTAGGATGAGGGTAAGGGATAGGTTTAGCGTTAGGGATTGGGTTAGGGTTAAGGTTAGGCTGATGGCTAGGGTGAGGGTGAGGGTGAGGATGAGGGTTTCTGTTTTGTAAGGGTTAGGGTTATTTTTAAGGTGTGAAGTATGTTGAGATTGAGGTTTAGTGTGATCTTTAGTGTTAGAGTGAGGGTTAGGGTTAGGATTTGGGTGAGGGTTATTCTTAGGGTGATGTTTAGGGTGAGGTTTAGGGTTAGGGTGAGGGTTAGAGTTCAGGTGAGGGTGAGGGTTAGTGTGTGGGTGAGGGTTAGGGTTAGGTTGAGTGTTAGGGTGACGGTGATGGTTAGGGTGAGGATGAGGTTTATGGTTAGGGTTACGTTTAGCGTTAGGGTGAGGGTTGGGTTTAGGGTGAGGGTGAGGGTTAGGGTTAGGGTTAGTGTGAGGTTTAGTGTTAGGGTGAGGGTTAGGTTTAGGGTGAGGGTTTGGGTTAGGGTAAGGGATAGGGTGAGGGTTAGGGTTAGGGTTAGGGTGAGGGTCAGGGTGAGGGTTAGTGTTAGGTTGAGGGTTAGGGTTAGGGTAAGGGTTAGGGTTAGGGTTAGGGTGAGAATTAGGGATAGGGTGATGTTTATTATAAAGTTGAGGTTTAGGGTGAGGGTGAGTGTTCGTGTGAGGGTTAGGGTGAGAGTGAGGGTGAGGGTTTGGGTGTGGTTGAGGGTTAGTGTTAGGGTGAGGGTTACGGTGACGGTGAGGGTTAGGGTGAGGGTCATTGTTAAGTCTAGAGTTAGGGTTAGGTTGAGGTTTAGCTTTAGGGTTATGGTTAGGGTGATAGTTAGGGTGAGGTGTCGTCATAGGGTTAGGGTGAGGGTTAGGGTTAGTGTTAGGAATAGCCTTAGGGTTAGGGTTAGTGTGAGGATAAGGTTTAGGGTGAGGTTGAGGGTTAGGGTTAGCCTTAGGGTTAGAGTGAGGGTTGGGGTGAGGGTTAGCGTTAGGGCGAGGGTTAGGTTTAGGGTTAGGGTGAGGTTTAGGGTTAGGGTGATGTTTAGGGTGAAGTTGATGGTTAATGTGAGGGTGAGGGTGAGGGTTGGCGTGAGGGTCAGGGTGAGGGTGCGGTTAGGTTTAGGATTAGGGTGAAGGTGAGGCTGAGAGCTAGAATTAGGAATAGTGTTAGGGTTAGGGTTAGGCTGAGGGTGAGGGTCAGGGTGAGGGTGAAGTTTAGGTTTAAGGTTATAATTAGGGTTAGAGTGAGGATTACGGTTTTTGTGAAGGTTATGGTTAGGGTTACGATTAGGGATAGGTTGAGGGTAAGGGTTAGGGTGAGAGTTAGGGTTAGGGTTAGGATTAGGGTGAGGGTTAGGGCTTGGGTGATGTTTAGGGTGAGGTTGAGTGGTCGGGAGAGGCTGATGGTTCGGGTGAGGTTGAGAGTGAGGGTGTGGGTGAGGATAAGCGTTAGGGTGAGGATTAGCTTTAGATTTAGGTTTCTTGTGAGGGGGAGGGTTAGGGGGAGGGTTAGGGTTTTGTTGAGGTTTAGGGTTAGGGAGAGTGGTAGGGTTAGGTTTAGGGTGAGTTTTAGGGTGAGTGTGATGGTTAGGGTGATGGTGATTGTGAGGGTTAGGGTTAGGGTTAGGGTTAGGGTGAGTTTGAGGGTGAGGGTTAGGTTTAGGATTAGGGTTAGGGTTAGGGTTAGGGAGAGTGTTAGGGTGAGGTTGAGGGTGAGGGTGAGGTTGAGAGTTAAGGTGTTGGGGAGGTTTAGGTTTAGGGTAAGGATTAGGGTTAGTGTTATAGTGAGAGTAAGGGTTAGAGTGAGGTTTAATGTGAGGATGAGGGTAAGGTTAGTGTTAGGGTTAGGGTGAAGGTTAGGGTTTGGTTTAGGGTTAAGGTGAGGGTGAGGTATAGGGTGAGGGTTAGGGTAAAGGTGAGGAATAGGGATAGGGTTAAGGTTAAGGTGAGGGTGAGGATCAAGTTTAGGATTAGTGTTAGGATTAGGGTTAGGCTGAGCCTGATATGGAGGATTAGACTGTGAGTTAGGTTTAGGGTGAGGGATAGGGTTAGGGCAGGGTGAGGGTGAGTGTTAGGATTAGGATTAGGGTTAGGTTGAGGGTTAGGGTTAGGGTTAGTGTAAGGGTTAGTGTTAGGGTTAGGGTTAAGGTTAGGGTGAGAGTTAGGGTTAGGTTTAGGGTTAGCATAAGGTTTAGGCTGAGGGTTAGGTTTAGGGTTAGTGTGAGGGTTAGTTTTAGGGTTAGGCTAAGGGTTAGGGTGATTGTAAAGTCAGGGTGTGGGTTAGGGTTTGGGTATGTGTTAGGGTGAGGTTTAGGTTGAGGGTGAGGGTTAGGGTTAGGGTGAGGGTAAGGATTAGGGTGAGGGTTAGGGTGAGGTTGAGGGTTAGGGTTAGCATTAGGGTTAGGGTGAGGGTGAGGTTTAGGGTGAAGGTTTTGGTTATGGTTAAGGATAGGTTGAAGATTAAGGTTAGGGTTAGGTTTAGGGTGAGGGTTAGGTCGAGGGGTAGGTTTAGAGTTAGTTTGAGGGTTAGGGTTAGTGTGAGGGTTAGGGTTAGGGTTAAGGTGACTGTAAGGTTTAGGGTAAGGGTTATGGTGACTGTGAGTTTTAGGGTTAGCATTAGGTTTAGCGTTAGTGTTAGGATGAGGGTTAGGGTTAGGATTAGTTTTAGGGGGAGGGATAAGGGGAGGGTTAGGGTTAAGGCTGGGGTGAGGGTTAGAATTAGGGTGAGGGCTAGTGTGAGGTTGAGGTTTAGGGTGAGGTGAGGGTGAGAGTGAGGTTTTCAGTTATGTAAGGGTTAGGGTTAAGGTTAGGGTGATGATTAGGGTGAGGATGTGTGTTAGGTTTAGGTTTAGGGTGAGGGTGAGGGTGAGGGTTAGGGTTAGGGATAGTGTGAGGGTTAGGGTTAGGGTGAGGGTTAGGGTTAGGGTGATTTTTTGTGTGAGGGTGAGGGTTAGGGTGAGGTTCAGTGTTCGGGTGAGAGTTAGGTTTAGGGTTAGATTGAGGGTTAGGATTAGGATTAGGGTTAGGATTAGCGATAGGCTGAGGGTTAGGGTTAGGGTTAGTGTGACCGGTAGGGTTAGGGTTAGTGTTAGGGTTATGGTGACGGTTAGGTTTAGGGTTAGGATAAGGGTTAGGTTGAGGATGAGGATTAGGGTTAGTGTGAGTGTTAGGTTTAGGGTTAGGGTTTGGATTAGGTTGAGGGTAAATTTAGGGTGAGGGTTAGGATGAGGGTGAGGTTTAGGGTTACGGTGAGGATTATTGTGAGGGTTAGGTTTAGGGTAATGGTTAGGATTACGGTGAAGTTTAGGATGAGGGTTAGGTTTAGGGTTAGGGTGAGTGTGAGGGTTAGGGTGAGGGTGAGGGTGAAGTTTAGTGATAGGATCAAGGTTAGGTTTAGGGTTAGGGTGAGGATGAGGGTGAGGGTGAGGGATAGGGTTATGGTAAGTGTGAGGGCTAGGTTTAGGGTGATCGTTAGGGTTAGGGTAAGGGTTAGGGTGAGGGTTAGGGTTAGGGTGAGGTTCAAGGTGAGAGTTAGGTTTAGGGTGAGTGTTAGGTTTTGGGTGAGGGTTAGGTTTAGTGTGAGGTTTAGGGTTAGCGTTAGGTTGAGGGTTAGGGTTACGGTGATGTGTATTGTGAAGGTGAGGTTTAGGGTTAGGGTGATTTTTCGGGTGAGGGTGAGGGTTAGGATGAGTGTGAGGTTAAGGGTTAGATTTAGGGTTAGTGTGAGTGGTATGGTGAGCGTTAGGGTTAGGATTAGGGTTAGGGTTAGTATTAGGTTTAGAGTGAGAGTTAGGTTTAGGGTGAGGGTGAGGGTGAGCGTGACGGTTAGGGTGTGGGTGAAGCTTAGGGTTAGTGTGAGGGTTAGGTTTAGGGTTAGGGTTATGTTTAGTGTTAGGGTTATGTTTAGGGTGAGGGTAAGGGTTAGGGTTAGGGTGATTGTGAGGGTGAGGGTTATGATAAGGGTGAGGGTGAGTATAAGAGTTAGGGTGAGGGTTAGGGTGAGGGTGAGTGTTACGTTTATTGTTAGGGTTTGGATTAGGGTGAGGGAGAATGAGAGGGTTAGGTTTAGGTTGAGGGTTATGGTTAGGTTTACGTTTAGGTTGATGGTGAGGGTAAGGGTTAGGGTGAGTGTTACGGTGAGGGTGAGGGTTAGGGTTAGTGTTAGGGTTAGGATTAGGGTGAGGGTTAGGGTTAGTGTTAAGGTTAGTATTACAGTGAGGTTGAGGGTGAGGTTTAGGGTTAGGGTTAGGGTCAGGGTGAAGGTAAGGGTTAGGGTGAAGGTTTGCGTGATGTTTAGGGTTAGGGTTATGGTTATGGTTATGGTTTAGGCTGTGCGGGAGGGGGAAGGCGAGGTTGAGGGTAAGTGTTAGGTTTAGGGTTAGGGTGAGGGCTAGGGTGAGGGTTAGTGTGAGTGTGAGGGTGAGGGTTTCATTTACCTTAGGGTTAGGGTTAGGGTTAGGGTGAAGATTAGGTTGAGGGCGAGGGTTAAGCTGAGGTTAGGGTTAGGGTGAGGGTTAGGCTTAGTCTTAGTGTGGGTGTTAGGGTTATGGTGAGGTTTAGGGTGAGGGTGAGCGTTCGGTGAGGGTGACGGTGACGGTGAGGTTTAGTGTTAGGGTTAGGTTTAGGGTGAAGTTGCGTGTGAGGGTTAGGATTAGGAATAGGGTTAGGGTTAGGGTTAGCCTGAGGGTAAGGGTCAGGGTAAGGTTGAAAGTTAGGGTTAGGGTAAGTTTTAGGGTGAGGGTGAGGGTGAGGGTGATGGTTAGGGTTAGGGTAAATGTGAGGTCTAGGTTTAGGATGAGGCTTAGGTTTAGGGTAAGTGTTAGGGTGATGGTTAGGGTTAGGGTTAGGTTTAGGGTGAGGGTCAAGTTGAGAGTTAGGGTTAGGTTAAGTGTTAGGGTTAGGGTGACGGTTAGGGTTAGCGTTAGGTTGAGGGTTAGGATTAGGGTGATGCTTATTGTGAGGGTGAGGTTTAGGTTTAGGGTGATTTTTCGGATGAGGGTGAGGGTTAGGATGAGGGTGAGGGTTAATCTTAGGGTTAGGTTTAGGGTGAGAGTAAGGTTAAGGGTGATGGTGAGGGTGAGAATGACGTTTAGGGTGTGGATGAAGCTTAGGTTTACTGTGAGGGTTATGTTTAGGGTTAGGGTTAGGGTTAAGGTGATTGTGAGGGTGAGGATTACGGTAAGGATGAAGGTGAGTGTAAGAGTTAGGGTGAGGGTTAGGGTGAGGGTGAGGGTTAGGGTTATTGTTAGGGTTTGGATTAGGTTTAGGGTGAGGGAGAGGGTTAGGTTTAGGGTGAGGGTTAGGGTTAGGGTGAGGGTTATGGTTATGGTTATGGTTAGGGTTAGGTTTAGGTTGAGGGTGAGGGCAAGTGTTAGGGTGAGGGTGAGGGTTATGGTTAATGTTATTGTTAGGATTAGGGTGAGGGTTAGGGATAGTGTTAGGTTTAGTATTAGGGTGAGGGTGAGGGTGAGGTTTAGTGTTAGGGTTAGCGTCAAGGTGAAGGTAAGGGTTAGGGTGAACGATTGGGTGATGGTGAGGGTTAGGGTTAGGGTTATGGTAAGGGTTAGGTTTAAGCTGAGGGGGTTTGGGTGAGTGACGTTGAGGGTAAGTGTTAGGTTAGGCTTAGGTTGAGGGCTAGGGTGAGGGTGAGGGTTAGTGTGAGGGTGAGGGTGAGGGTTTCATTTACCTTAGGGTTAGGGTTAGGGCAAAGATTAGGTTGAGGGTGAGGGTTAAGCTGAGGTTAGGTTTAGGGGGAGGGTTCGGCTTAGGCTTGGGGTGAGGGTTAGGTTTAGGGTGATGTTTAGGGTGAGGGTGCGTGTGAGGGTTAGGATTAGTAATAGGGTTAGGGTTAGGGTTAGGCTGAGGGTAAGGGTCAGGGAGAGGGTGAAGTTTAGGGTTAGGGTTAGGGTTAGGGTTAGGGTTAGGGTGAGGGTTACGGTTAGTGTGACGATTTTGATTAGTGTTTGGTTTAGGGTTAGGGTGAGGGTTAGGGGTAGGGTGAGGTTAAGTGTAAGGGTGAGGGTTAGGGTTAGGGATAGGTTTACGCTGAGGGCTAGGGTGAGTGTGAGGGTTAGTGTGAGGGTTAGGGTGAGGGATTCTTTTAGCTAAGGGTTATGGTTATGGTGAGGATTAGCGTGAGGTTGAGATTTAGATTGAGGTTTACGGTTAGGGTGAGGGTTAGGGTTAGGTTTAGGGTATGGGTTAGGGTTTGGGTGAAAGTTTAGGGTGAGGTTGAGGTTTAGGTTGAGGATGAGTGTTGGGGGAAAGGTGAGGGTTCGTTTGAGGGAGAGGGTTAGTGTGTAGGTTAGGATTAGGTATCGGGTGAGGGTTAGTGTTAGCGTTAGGGTTAGTGGGAGAGTGACGGTTAGGGATAGGGTTAACATTAGGTTGAGGGTTAGGGTTAGGGTGAGGGTTAGAGTGAGGGTGAGGGTTATTGTGAGGGTGAGGGTGAGGGTTAGGGTTAGGGTTAGGGTAAGTTTGAGGGTGATGGTTAGGTTTAGTATTAGGGTTAGTGTTAGGATTAGGTTGAGTGTTAGGATGAGGGTGAGGGTTCGGGTGAGAGTGAGGGTTAGGATGTGGGTGACTGTTAGGGTTAGAGTTAGAATTAGGGGTAGGTTTAGGGTTAGGGTTATGGTGAAGGTAAGGGTTAGGGTGAGGTATAGTGTGAGGATGAGTTTTATGGTTAGTTTTAGGGTTAGGGTGAGGGTTTGGTTTAGGTTTAGGGTTAGGTTGAGGTTGAGGTATAGGGTGAGGGTTAGCGTTATGGTGAGGGTTAGGGATAGGTTTAGGGTGAGGGTGAGGGTGAGTGTTAGGATTAGGATAAGGATTACGGTTAGGCTGAGGGTTAGGGTAATGGTAAGGATGAGGGTTAGGGTTAGGGTGAGGGTTAGGTTTAGGGTTAGGGATAGGGTGAGGGTCAGGGTCAGGTTTAGGATTAGGGTTAGGTTTAGGGTGAGGGTTAGGCTGAGGGTTAGGGTTAGGGTTAGTGTGAGTGTTAGGTTTAGGGTTTGGGTTAGGTTGAGGGTAAAGTTTAGGGTGAGGGTTAGGGTTATGTTTAGGGTTACTGTGAGGGTTAGGGTGAGGGTTAGGTTTAGGGTTAGGCTTAGGGTGAGGGTTAGGGTGTAGTAAAGAGTTAGGGTCAGGGTTAGGATGAGGGTGAGTTTTAGGTTTTGGGTGAGCATAAGGGTTAGGGTGAGGGTTAGTGTGAGGGTGAGGGTTAGGGTTAGCATGAGGGTTAGGGTGAGGGGTTGGGTGAGGGTTATTGTAAAGTTTAGGTTTAGGGTGAGGATTAGGGTTACGGTTATGTTTTGGGCCAGGGTTAGGCTGAGGGGTAGGGTTAGGGTTAGGGTGAGTGTTAGGGTGAGGATGAGGTTTAGGTTTAGCATTAGGTTTACCTTTAGGGTTAGGATGAATGTTAGGTTTAGGGTGAGGGTGAGGGTTAGGGTTAGGGTTAGTTTGAGGGTTAGTGTTAGGGTGAGGGTTAGGTTTAGGGTTAGGGTTAGGTAAGGGTTAGGGTTAGGGTGAGAGTTAGGGTTAGGGTGATGTTTCTTATAAGGTTGATGGTTAGGTTGAGGGTGAGTGTTCATGTGAGTTTTAGGGTGAGGGTGAGGGTGAGGGTTTGGGTGTGGTTGAGAGTTAGTGTTAGGGTGAGGGTTAGGGTGACGGTGAGGGTTAGGGTGAGGGTGAGGGTTAAGTCTAGAGTTAGGGTTAGGTTGAGGTTTAGGGTTTGGGTTATCGTTAGTTTGAGAGTTAGTATGAGGTGTCGGGATAGGGTTAGGGTGAGGGTAAGGGTTAGTGTTAGGGATAGGCTTAGGGTTAGGTTTATTGTGAGGATAAGGTTAAGGGTGAGGTTTAGGGTGAGGGTGAGGGTTAGGGTTAGCCTTAGGGTTAGAGTGGGTTAGGGTGAGGGTTAGCGTTAGGGTGAGGGTTAGGGTCAGGTTTAGGGTGAGGTTTAGGGCTAGGCTGATGTTTAGGGTGAGGTTGATGGTTAATGTGAGGGTGAGGGTGAGGGATAGGGTGAGGGTCAGGGTGAGGGTGAGGTTTAGGGAGATGTTTAGGGTGAGGGTGAGGCTGACAGTTAGAATTAGGAATAGTGTTAGAGTTACGGTTAGGCTGAGGGTGAGGGTCAGGGTGAGTTTGAAGGTTAGGTTTAGGGTTAGGATTAGGGTTAGAGTGAGGGTTACGGTTAGTGTGAGGGTTATGGTTAGGGTTATGATTAGGGATAGGGTGAGGGTAAGTGTTACGGTGAGGGTTAGGGTGCGGGTTAGGGATAGGGTTAGGATTAGTGTGAGGGTTAGTGTTTGGGTGATGTTTAAGGTGAGGTTGAGGGGTAGGGAGCGCATGCTGGTTCGGGTGTGTGTGAGGGTGAGCGTGTGGGTGAGGATTAGGTTTAGGGTGAGTGTTAGCGTTAGGTTTAGGTTTCTTGTGAGGGTGAGGGTTAGGGGTAGGGTTAGGGTTATGTTGTGTGTTAGGGTTAGGGAGAGGGGTAGGTTTAGGATTAGGGTGAGTTTTAGCGTGAGTGTGACGGTTAGGGTGATGGAGAGGGTGAGGGTTAGTGTTATGGTTATTGTTATGCTTAGGGTTAGGGTGAGTTTCAGGGTGAGGATTAGGTTCAGGATTAGGGTTAGGGTTAGGTTTAGGGAGAGTGTTAGGGTGAGGGTGAGGTTGAGGGTTAGGGTGTGGGAGAGGGTTAGGTTTAGGGTAAGGATTAGGGTTAGGATTAGTGTTAGGGTTATGGTGAGAATAAGGGTTAGGGTGAGGTTTAGTGTGAGGATGAGGGTACGTTTAGTGTTAGGGTTAGGGTGAGGTTTAGGGTGAGGATTAGGGTAGAGTGAGGGTTATGTTCAGGGATAGGGTTAGGGTGAGTCTTAGCGTTAGGGTTATGTTTAGTATGAGCGTGAGGGTTACTGTTAAGGTTCGGGTTAGGGAAAGGGTTAGGGTTATGTTTAGGGTTAGTGTGAGGGTTACGTTGAGGGGTATTGTTAAGGTTAAGGTGAGGGTTATAGGTAGTGTGAGGGTTAGCGTTAGGGTCAGTGTTAGTGTGAGGATAAGGGTTAGCGTGAGGTTTAGGATGAGTGTCGAGGATTAGGATTATCATTAGGGTTAGGGTGAGGTTAGGGTGAGTGTTAGGGTTAGGGTTAGGTTTAGGGTGAGGGTGAGGTTTAAGGTTAGGGTGATGTTTAGGGTGAGGGTGAGGGTTAGGGTGAGGATGAGGGTGAGGGTTAGGTTGAGGGTGAGGGTGAGGGTTATAGTTAGTGTTAGGGTTAGGGAGAGCGGGAGGTTTAGGATTAGCGTGAGGGTTAGGTTTACTGTGAGGGTTAGGGTTTTTTTTCGGGTTAGGGTAAGGGTGAGGGTTATTGTTAGGATTAGGATGAGGGAAAGGTTTAGGGTGAGTGTTAGGGTGAGGGTTAGGCTTAGCGTTAGGCTTAGGGTGAGGGTGAGAGTGAGGGTTAGGGTTAAGTTTAGGGTTAGGGTGAAGGTGAGTGTTAGGGTTATGGTTAGGGTGAGATTTAGGGTAAGGGTTAGGGTTATTGTTAGGATTATGGTTACGAGGAGGGCTAGGGTGAAGGTGAGGGTTAGGGTTAGGGTTAGGATGAGGTTTAGGGTTAGGTGAGGGTTAGGGATAGGTTTAGGTTGACGGTTAAGTTTAGTGTGATGTTTAGGTTGAGGGTTAGTTTTAGGGTGAGGGTTCGGGTTCAGGTTAAGCTTAGGTTGAGGGTGAGTGTGAGGTTTTGCTTTAGGATTAGGGTTAGGTTAAGGCTTAGATTTGGTGTGAGGGTTAGGTTTAGTGTGAGGGTTAGAGTTAGGGTTAGTGTGAGGGTAAGTATTAGGGTGAGGGTTGGGGTGAGAGTGTGGGTTAGGATTAGCATGAGTGTTAGTATGAGGGTTAGGGTGAAGGTTAGGGTTATAGTTAGGTTTAGGATGAGGGTGAGGGTTATGGTTAGGGTTAGGGTGAGGGTTAGGGTTAAGGTGATGTTTAAGGTGAGGGTGAAAGTTAGGGTTTGGGTTAGAGTGAGTGTGAACGTGAGGGTTCGGGTTCAGGTTAGGGTTAGGGTAAGGGTGAAGTTGAGGGTTAGGGTTATTTTTAGTGTTAGGGTTAGTTTGAGGGTGAGGGTTCTTGTGAGGGTGATGGTTAGGGTGAGAGTTAGGGTGTCTGTGAGGGTTAGGGTAAGTGTGATGGATCGGGATAGGGGTAACATTAGCGTGAGGGTTAGTGTTAGAGTTAGGATTAGGGTGAGGGTTAGGGTGAAGGATGGGGATAGGGTTAATGTTATGGTTAGAGGATTAGGGTTAGCATTAGGGTTAGGGTGAGGGTTAGCGTTAGGGTAAAGTTTAGGGTTAGGGTGAGAGGTAGGGTTAGGTTTAGGATGAATGTTAGGCTTAGTGTGAGGGTTAGGGTTAGGGTAGGGATAGGGTTAGTGTGAGTTTAAGGGTTAGGGTGAGGGTTACGGTTAGAGTGAGGGTTAGGGTTAGCGTGAGGGTTAGGGTGAAGGTTAGGGTGGGGGTAAGGGTGAGGTTTAGGGTTAGGGTTAAGTTTAGGGTTAGGCTGATGATTAGGGTGAGCATAAGGTTTAGGGTGAGGGTTAGGGTGTGGGTGAGGGATAGTTTTATGGTCAGGGTAAGTGTTAGGGCGAGGTTTAAGGTGAGGTTGAGGGTTAGGGTTAGCATAATAGTTAGGGTGAGGGTGACGGTTAGGGTGAGGATTAGGGTTAGTGTAAGGGTTAGGGTGAGGTTTAGGCTGAGGTGTAGGGGTAGGGTTAGGGTTAGTGTGAGAGTTAGGGTGAGGATTATGGTTAGGGTTAGGTTTAGGATGAGGATGTGGGTGAGGGTGAGGTTAAGTGTGAGGTGATAGTTTGGGTGAGGGTTAGGGTTAGGGTTAGGCTTAGGGTGAAGGTTCGGGTGAGGGTTAGGGTGTGGAATGGATTTAGGGTTAGAATTAGGGTTAGGGTTAGGGTTAGGGTTAGGTTGAGTGTTAGGGTTATTGTTGGGGTTAGGGTGATGGTGAGGTTTACGGATAGCATTAGGGTTAGTGTTAGGGTTAGGGTGAATATTACGGTTGATGTTAGATTGAGGGTGAGGGAGAGGGATAGGGTTAGGTTTAGGGTTAGCGTTAGGGTTAGGCTGAGGTTGAGGGTGAGGGTGAGGATGACGGTTAGGGTAAGGTTTAGGTTTAGAGTGAAGGCTAGGGTCAGTGTGAGGGGAAGGGTGAGGGTGAGGGTTTTGGTTAGGAAAGGATTATGGTTAGGGTTAGGGTGAGGATGAGGGTGAGGGTGATTTTTAAGGTGATGGTTTTGGTGAGGGTTAGAGTTAGGGTTAGGCTTAGGGTGAAGGTTCGGGTGAGGGTTAGGTATAGGGTGAGGATTACTGTTAGGGCTATATTAGGTTGAGGGTTAGGCAGAGGGGTAGGTTTAGGGTTAGGGTTAGGGTGAGGGTTAGTGTGAGGGTTAGGGTTAGGGTTAGGATTAGGGTGTGGGTGAAGGTGAGGGTAAGGATTAGGATTAGATTTAGGGTGAGGTTGAGGTTTAAGGTTAGCATTCGGATTAGGGTTAGGGTGAGGGTTAGGTTTAGGGTTAGGCTTAGAGTGAGGGTGAGGGTTAGTGTTAGCATTAGGGTTAGGATAAGGTATAGTGTAAGGGTTAGGGTTAGGGTTAGGATTAGGGTTATGGTTAGGGTTAGGCTGAGGGTGGGGGTGAGGGTGAGGGTGAGGGTTAGGGTTAGGGTTAGGTTTAGAGTGAGGGCTTGAGTGAGGGTGGGGGTTAGGATGAGGGCATGGGTGAGGGTGAGGGTTTCGGTTAGGAAAGGCTTACTGTTAGGGTTAGGGTGAGGATTAGAGTGAGCGTGAGCTATAAGGTGAGGATTAGGGTTAGGGTGAGAATTAGGGTTAGGGTTAGGGTTAGGGTTATTGTTAGATTGATGTTTAGGGTGAGGGTTAGGATTAGGATGAAGGTGAGGCTGAGGGTGAGGGTTAGGGTTAGGGTTAGGGTTAGGGTTAGGTTTAGGGTGAGGGTGAGGGTGAGGGTGAGGGTTAATGTGAGATTTAGGGTTAGGGTTAGGGTTAGTGTGAGGATAAGGTTTAGGGTGTCAGTTATTGTGAGAGTGCGGTTAAGGGTTAGCGTTAGGGTTAGAGTGGGAGTTAACCTTAGGGTTTGGTTTAGGGTTAGGATAAGGGTTAGCCTGAGGTTTAAGGTTAGGGTTAGTGTGAGTGTTAGGTTTAGAGTTAGGATTTGGGTTACATTGAGGGTAAAGTTTAGGGTGAGGCCTAGGGTGAGGGTGAGGGTTACGCTTAAGGTAATGGTTAGGATTAGGGTGAAGTTTAGGTTGAGGGTTAGGTTTAGGGTTAGTTTAGGGTGAGGGTTAGGGTGTGGGTAAGTGTTAGGGTGAGGGTGAGGGTGAGGGTTAGGTTTAGTATTAGGGTTAGGGTGAGAGTGAGGGTTATGGTGAGGGTTAAGGTTAAGGTTAGGGATAGGGTGAGGATTAGGGTTAGGGTTTGGTTTAGGGTGAGGGTTAGGCTGAGGGTTAGGGTTGGGGTTAGGGTGAGGCTTAGGTTTAGTGTGAGGTTTAGGGTTAGCGTTAGGTTGAAGGTTAGGTTTAGTGTGAGGGTTAGGGTTAGGGTTAGGGTGAGAGTGAGGTTTAGTGTTAGCATTAGGTTTTTGGGTTAGGGTTAGGATGAGGGTTAGGGTTAGGGTGAGGTTGAGGTTGAGGGTGAGGGTGAGTGTTAGGGTTAAGTTTAGTGTGAGGGTTAGTGTTAGGGTGAGGGTTAGGTTTAGAATAAGGGTGAGGGTTAGGTTTAGAGTAAGGGTGAGGGTGATGGTTATGGTTATGGTTATGGTTAGGGTTAGGGTGAGGGTAAGGTTTAGGGTGAGGGTGAGGTTTAGTGTTAGCATTAGGTTTACGGTAAGGGTTAGGATGAGGGTTAGGTTTAGGGGGAGGGTGAGGTTGAGGGTGAGAGTAAGTGATAGGGTTAAGTTTAGTGTGAGAGTTTGTGTTAGGGTGAGGGTTAGGTTTCGGGTGAGGGTTAGGTTTAGAATAAGGGTTAGAGTGAGGGTTATGGTTATGGTTATGGTTAGGGAACCCAAAACCTCACCCTCACACTAACCCTCACCCTAATCATTACCCTAATCCTAACTTTCACCCTAAACCTAATCCTAACCCTTACCCTCACTATAACCCTAAACCTAACCCAAACTTAATCCTCATCGTAACCCTAACCCTCGCCCACACCCTAACCTCATCATCACCCGAAACCTCATCCTCACCCTAACACTCACACTAAGTCTAAATCTAACCCTTATCATAAACCTAACTCTCACACTCACCCTAAGCCTAACACTAACCCTAACCCTAAACCTAACCCTCACCCTCACCCTAAACCTAACCCTCAAACTCAGCCTAAACCTAACCCTCACCCTAACCCTACACATCACCCTCACCCTAACCCTCAACATAACCCTTATCCTCACACTAACCCTAACCATAACCCTAACCCTCACACTAACCCTAATCCTCACCCTATCCCTAACCCTAACCCTAACCCTCACCATATCCCTCACTCTCACCATAACTCTAATGCTAAAACTAACTCTCACCATCACCCTAACCCTCAACCTATCCCTTAACCTCATCCTAAGGCTAACCCTCACCCTCACCCTAAATCTCACCCTAAAACTTATACTCACTCTATCCCACAAACTAACCCTAAACCTAACCCTAATGATCACCCTAACCCTCACCCTCACCCTAACCCTAAACCTAACCCTAACCCTGATCCTAACCCTAATCCTCACACTCATCCTAACCCTCAACCTAACCCTTACCCTCACACTAACCCTCTCACTAACCCTAACCCTAACCCTAACTCTTAGCAGAACACTCACCCTCACCCTAACACTCACACTCACACTAAACATCACCCTAAACCTAACACTCACCCTAAACCTAACCCTAACCCTCGCCCTAACCCTAACCCTCACCGTAACCCTAACATTCACACTAACGCTAACCCTAACCCTCACCATCCCCCTCAACCTCACCCTAAACTAACCATAACCCTCATCCTAACACTCACCCTCACCCTCACCCTAACCCTAACCCTAAACCTAAGCCACACCCTCACCCTAATCCTCACCCTAACCCTAACCCTAAACTTTACCTAACCAAAAACCTCACCCTCACCCTCACCCTAACCCTCACGCTCACCCTAGCCCACACCGTAACACTAACCCTCAACCTAACCCTAACCCTAACCCTCACCCTCACCCTAACCCTAACCCTAAACCTAACCCTAACACTCATCCTAACCCTAACCCTAAACCTAATGCTAACCCTAAAACTCACACTCACCCTAACCCTCACCATAACCCTTACTGTCACTCTAACCCTAACCCTAACCCTCACACTAAACCTAACCCTCACATAACCCTAAACATACCCCTCAGCCTAACCCTCACCCTAAACCTAACCATAACCCAAGTCCTCATCCTATCCTTAACCTTAACCCAAACTCTCACCCTCACCGTAATCCTCACCCTTATCCTTACCCTCACCCAAACCCTAACCCTCACCCTCAACCTAACCCTCACCGTAACACTTTCCCACACCCTAACACTCACCCTAACACGAACCATAAACCAAAACTTCACCCTAACCCTCAACCTAACCCTAACCTTCACCCTCATCATAATATTCACCCTAAACTTTACCCTCACCCTAACACTTACCCTAACCTTAAACCTAACCCTCAGACTAACCCTAACCTCAACCCTAACCCTCAGCCTAACCCTTATCCTAACGCTAAACCTAAACCTAACCCTCACCCTAAACCTAACCCTAACCCTAACCCTAACCCTCACACCAACCATAACCTTAACACTCATAACCCTCACCCTCACCCTAACCCTCATTTTAACCCTAACCCTCACCCTCACCCTCCACATCACCCTCAGCCTAACCCTAATCCTAACCCAAATCCTAACCCTGATCGTAACCCTCACCCTCACCCTCACACTAAATCTAACCCTAAACCTAACCCTAACACTCACCCTCACCCTAACCCTAACCCTAACCCTCAGCCGAACCCGAACCCAAACCCAAACCCTAACACTCACCCTAACCCTAACATTATCCCTACTCCTAAACCTAACCCTCACCTTAAAACTCACCCTAACTCTAACTCTAAACCTAACCCTAACCCTCACACTCACCCTCACCCTAATCCTCACACTCACCCTAAACCTCACCCTAACCCTACCCCTCTCCGTAATTCTCACCCTAAACCTAACCCTAACCCTAACCCTTATTCTAAACCTAAACCTAAATCTCACACTAAGCCTAAGCATAGCCCTCAGCCTTACCCTTATCCTAATCCTAAACCTAACCATAACCCTCACCCTAACCCGAAATCGAACCCTCAAACTAATCCTAACCCTAACCCTAAAACTAATGCTAACCCTAAATCTCACCATCAGCCTAACCCTCACCCTAACCCTAACCCTCACCATTACCCTTTCCCTCACCCTCACCCTAACACTCACCCTCACCCTAACCCTCACCCTAAAACTTACCCACACCCTAAACCTCACCCTAACACTAACCCTAAACCGAAACCTCACCCTAAACCTCACCATAACCCTAAACATAAACCTAAACCTAACCCTCACCCTAACCCTCAACATAACCCTCACTCTAACCCTAACCGTCACCCTCACCCTAACCGTCACCCTAAACATTACCCTCATCCTAAACCTTATCCTAACCCTAAACCTAAATCTCACACTAACCCTAACTCTAACCCTCAGCCTAACCCTTATCCTAAGCCTAAACCTCACCCTAACCCTTACCCTCACCATAACCCTAACACTAACACTAACCCTAATAATCACCCTAACCATAACTTTCACAGACAACCTAACCCTCACACTCACCCTCACCCTCACCCTCACCCTAACAATCTCCCTAACCATAACTCTAACACTAACCCTAACCTTCACCCTCACCCTGACCCTCAACTTTAGCCTAACCCTAAAACTAACCCTAGTCCTAATCCTAACCCGCACACTCACCCTCACCCTAAACCTAAACCTAAACCTCACCCTGACCCTCAACCTCAGCCTAAACCTCACCCTCACCCTAACCCAACCCTCAACCTAAACCTAAACTCAGCTTAACCCTCACCATCACCCTAATCCTCACCCTAACCCTAACCCTTACCTAACTGAAACCCTCACCCTGACACTCAACCTCACCCTAACCCTCACCTAAATCTAACCCTAACTCTAACCCTAACCTTCAACCCCACCCTCACTCTAACCCTAACGCTAACCCTATCGCTAAGTTTCACCCTCACCCTAAACTTAAACCTAAACCTAACAATAACCCTAACCCTAACCCCAACCCGAACCTTAACCCTAAAACTCACCCTAACCCTAATCCTAACCCTAACCCTCATCCTCACCCTTAAGCTCATTCTAACACTACCCCTCCCGTGACCCTCACCATCACAGTAACCCTCACACTAAACCTAACCTTCACCCTAACCCTAACCCTAACCTTCATCCTTCAATTTCAACCTCACCCTCAGCCTAACCCTAAACCTAACCCTAATCCAAACCTAACACTCACCCTCAGCTTCACCCTAACCCTAAACCTAACCCTAACCCTCAACCTAACCCTCAACCTCACCCTCAACTTAACCCTAACACTCACACTCACCCTCACATTAACACCCAACCTCACACTAAACCGCACCCTAACCCTAACACTCACCCTAACAATTACCCTAACACTCACCCTAACGCAAAACCTTACCCAAACCCTTACCCTAACCCTAACGCTAACCCTAAACCTCACCATCACCCTAAACCTCACCGTAACCCTTATCCTCACACTAACCCTAACCCTCACCCTAAACCTATCCCGACACCTCACCCTAACTCTCACCCTAACCCTAACCCTAACCCTAACGTTCACCCTAACCCTAACTCTAAACCTAACCCTAACCCTCACCATAACCCTCACCGTCACCCTATTCCTCACCCCAACCCTAACCCTCAACCACAACCTAACCTTCACCCTCACCCTAACCCTCTCCCTCACCTGAACACTCAGCCTCACCCTAACCCTCACCCTCACAATAAACATCACCCTAAACCTAACTCTCACCCTAACCCTAACCCTCACCATAAACCTAACCCTCAACCTAAACTTAACCCTCACCCTAAACCTAACCCTCACCATAACAGTAACCGTCAAACTAACCCTAACACTAACCCTCACCCTCACCCTCACCCTAACCCTAAACCTCATCCTAACCCTAACGGTAAAACTAATGCTAACCCTAAACCTCACCCTCAACCTAACCCTTACCCTCACCCTAACCCTAACCCTAATCCTCACACTAAACCTAACACTCAAACTAACCCTAAACCTACCCTTCAGCCTAACCCTCACGCTAAACCCAACCCTAAACCTAATCCTCACCCTATCCCTAAACTTAACCCTAACCCTCACCGTCACCCTAACCCTCATCGTAACCCTAAATCTCACCCTCACCCTAACCCTCACGCTAACCCTTAGCCTCACCCTAAAACTAAACCTCACTCTTATCCTAAACTTCACTCTAAAAATTACCTACACCCTATCCCTCACCCTTAAAATAACCCTAAACTAATCCTTACCCTAACCCACACCCTAACCCTAAACATAACCCTAACCATCTAATCCTCACCCTAACCCTAAACCTCACCCTCATCCTAAACTTCACCCTAACCTTTACCCTCATAGTAACCCAAACCCTAACCCTAAACCTAACAGTCACACTAACCCTAACACTAACCCTCAGCCTAAACCTTATTCTAACACTAAAACTAACCCTAACCCTCACGCTAACCCAAACCCTAACCCTAAACCTAACCCTCAAACTAGACCTAACCCTAACCCTCAGCCTAACCCTCACCCTACCCCTAACTCTAACCATAACCCTCACCTTCACCCTAACCATAACCCTAAACCTAACCCTCACCCTAAACCTAACCCACACACTTACTGTCACCCTCACCCTCAGGGTAACCCTAATACTTACCGTAATCCTAACCCTCACCCTCACCTCTCCCTAACTCTAAACCTAACACTCACCCTCTCCCTCACCCTAACCCTAGCCCTAAACCTCAACATAGCGCTAACCCTCACCCTATACCTCAACCTCACCCTAAACCTAAACATAACCCTAAGCATAACCCTAACCCTCACCCTAAGCCTAACACTAACCTTAATCCTCATGCTCACACTATACATCACCCTTACCTTCACCATAACCCTAATCCTAACCCTAATTCTCACCCTAACCCTAACATTCACCCACACCCTAACCCTCACCCGAACCCGAACACGAACCCTCATCCTTACACTCAACATAACCCTAACCCTAACCCTAATCCTAAACCTAACCCTCACCATGAAACTCACCCTAACACTTACCCTAACCCTCACCCTCACCCTCACAATAACCTTCACGCTCACCCTAACCCTCACCCTAACACTAACCCTAACCCTAACCCTCAACCTAATGCTAACCCTATCCCTAACCCTCACCCTACCACAAACCCTAACCCTAACACTAACCCTCACCCTAACCCTATTACTCACACACAACCTAAACCTCTCAATCACCTGAACCCTCACCCTTCCCGGAACACTCATCCTCCCTAAACCTCACCCTCATCCTAAACATCACCCAAACCCTAACCCTTACCATCAACCCAACCCTAACCCTCACCATAACCGTAAACCTCAACCTAACACTCAGCCTCACGCTAATTCTCCCCATAGCCCTAAACCTTACTAAAATAATCCCTCACCCTAACCCTCACACTAACCCTCTCCCTCACCCTAGCCCTCATCCTAAACCTATCCCTAACCCTAACCCTCTCCCTCACCCTTAACCTCACCCTAACCCTTCCCCTCACCCTAAACCTAACCTTAACACTAATCATAATCCTCAAACTAACCTTAACCCTCACCCTCACTCTAACCCTAACCCTAACACTAAACTTCACCCTCATGCTGACCCCTACACTCAGCCTAACCCTAACCCTAAATGTATTCGTAATCCTAAACCTCAAAACCACGCTCACCCTAAACCTAACCCTAACACCAACCCACACCCTCACCCTCACCAAACGCTCACCCTCACCCTAAACATCACCCTAAACCAAAGCTCAGCTTAACCCAAAACCTCACCCTAACCCTAACCCTAACCCTCTCCTTCACCCTAAACCTCACTGTCACACTAAACCTCCCCCTAACCCTTACCCTAACCCTATCCCTAACAGTAACAATAACCCTCACCCTAACAATCACCCTAACCCTTACCCTAACCCTCACCCTAACCCTAATGCTAACCCTAACCCTAACACTAACCCTCACCCTAACCCTAAGGCCTAACCCTAACCCTCACCCTCACCCTAACCCTCACACTAACCCTTACCCTCCATCGAACCTAAACCTAACCTTCAGCCTAAACCTCATATTAAACTTAATCCTAACCCTAACTCTCACCTTACCCTTAACCCTAACCGTAATCCTAAACCTCACGTTAACGCTACCCCTCACACTCACCTTCTACCTCACCCTCAGCCTAACCCTAACACTCTTGCTAATCCAAACCGTAACTCTCACCCTCACCCTCACCCTAACTCTAAACCTAACCCTAAACAAACCCTCACCCTAACCCTAAACCTATCCCTAAACTTCACCCTAACCCTAACCCTAATCCTAAATCTAATCCTCACCCTCACCCTAACCTTAACACTAACCCTCAGCCTAACCATCATCTTAAAAGTAACCCTAACCCTAACACTCACCCTAACCTTAAACCTAGCCCTAACCTTAACCCTCACCCAAACCCTAACCCTCAACCTCACCCTCAACCTCACCATCACCGTCACCCTACCCCTCACCCTCACACTCACTCTAACCCTAACCATAACCCTAAACCTAACCCTAAACCTAACCGTCAAGCTCACCATCACCTTCACCATCACCCTCAACCTAACCCTCACCCTCACCCTCAGCCTAACCCTAACCCTAACCCTAACCCTCACCCTAATCTTTTTTTCATATTTAATTTAATTTTATTTGTGAACATACTGTACAGAGGGGTTACAATTACATGGGCAGGATAAGGCGTACATTTCGTACCAAGCATTGCAGCCTCCTCCTTTGGTTTACCCTTCTTACCAAACACCTAAGCCTAATCCTAAAACTAACCCTCATCTTCACCCTCACCCTAAACCTAAACCCTAACCCTAACCATAACCCTAACCCTCACATTCACCTTAACCCTCACCGTCACCCTAAAACTCAGCCAAATCCTAACTCTCACCCTTACCCTACCCCTAATCCTAACCCTAAAACACACCCAAAACATAATCCTAACCCTAACACTCACCATCACCCTCACCCTCACACTAACCCTCACCCTCACCCTCACCCTCAGCCTAAACCTAACCCTAACCCCAATCCTAACCCTAACCCTCACCCTCACCCTAACACTAACCCTAAACCTAACCCTCACCCTCACCGTCACCTTAACACTAACGCTCAACCTCACCCTCACCCAAACCCTCACACTCACCCTAAGCAGTACTCTCACCCTAAGTCTCACCCTAACCCTAACCAAAACCCTCATCCTAACCCTAACCCTCACCTTAAACCTCACCCTAACCTAACCCAAAGCCCCACTATAACCCTCACACTAACCCTAATGCTAACCCTAACCCTAACCCTCACCATAAACTTCACCCTAACCCTTAAACTCACCAAAACCCTGACCCTAACCCTAATCCTAATAAGCACTCTAACACTAACCCTCACACAAAACCTAACACTCAATTTCACCCGAATCATCAACTGAAGCCTTACAATCACCCTAACCCTAACACTAACCCTAATCCTATGCCTATCCCTCAACCTAACCTTATCCCTAACCCTAAACCTAACCATCACCCTCACCCTAAAGTTCACCCTCAACCTAAATAACAACTTAAACCTAACCATCACCCTAAGCCTAACCCTAACACTCACCCTAACTCTAACACTCATGGTAAACATCACCCTAACCCTAACACTAACCATAACCCTCACCCTCATCTTCACCCTAACCCTCACCCTCACCCTTTCCTAACACTAACCCTAACCATAACCATCACACTAACCCTAACCCTGAACCTAACCCTAAACCTAAACCTCACCCTAACACTAACCATAACCCTAACGCTCACCATCACCCTCACCCTCACCCTCAACCTCACTCTCACACGAAAAATCAACATGACCCTAACCTTCACACTAATCCCTATCCTAACCCTCACACTAACCCTAACCCTCACCCACACTCTAAACCTCACCCCAAACCTAACACTAACCCTCACCCTCAACGTCACCCTCAACCTAACACTAAACCTAACCCTAACCCTCACCCTAAACCTAACACTAACCCTCACCCTAAACCTAACCCTAATCCTAAACCTCAACCTACACCTAACCATAACCCTCACCGTAAACCTAATCCTTTCCCTAACCGTAACCCCAACACTCACCCTAACGCTAACCCTAACAATAACCCTCACCCTCACCCTCAACCTAACCCTAACCCTTAGCCTAACCCTAACCCTAATCCTAACCCTCACCCTCACCATCACCCTCACCCTCAACCTCACCCTGATCCTAACACTCACTCTCACCCTAACCCTAACCCTAAAGCTAAACCTCACCCTCACACTCACCCGAACCCTAACCCTAACCCTAACAATAACAATAACCCTAACCCTAACCCTAATCCTAACAATAACACTCACCCTAAACCTAACCCTAACACCCACCCTAACCCTAACCCTCCCCATAAACCTCACTCTAACCCTAATGCTAACCCTAAACTTCAGCCTCACCCTAACCCTTATCCTCACACTAACACTAACCCTATACATAACCTTGACCCTCACACTAACCCTAACCCTCACCTTAACCATAACACTAACCCTCCTCCTAACACTCACTCTAACCCTAACCCTAACGCTAACCCTCACCCTACCCATAATATTAACCCTAACGCTCAAACTCACCCTAATCCTCACCGTCACCCTAAAACTCACCCGAACCCTAACCATCACCCACACCCTAACCCTCATCCTCACCGAACCCGAACCCGAACCCGAACCCTAACCCTCAGCCTCAATCTAAATATCGCCCTAACCCTAACCCTCACCCTAATCCCCACGCTAACCCTCACCCTAACCCTAAACCTCAACCTAAACCTCACCCTCAGCTTACCCCTCACCCTAACCCTATCCCTCAACCTCACCCTAACCCTCACCCTAAGCCCAACCCTAACTCTAACCCTAATCCTAAACCAAACCTCACCCTCATCCTCACCCTAACCCTAAATCTAACCCTCACCCTCACCCTCAACCTAACCCTAAACCTAAACCTAACCCTCACCCTAACTCTAACCCTTACCGTAACCCTCACCCAACCCGTAAACCTAACACTCAGCCTAAACCTCATCCTAACCATCATATTAACCTAACCCTCACCCTAACCCTAACCTAACAGTTCAGGCTCACCCTCACCCTCAACCTCACCGTCATCCTAACCCTAACCCTAAACCTAATCCTAACCCTAACCCTCACCCTCAACCTAACCCTCAACCTAACCTTTAACCTCACACTAACTCTAACCCTAACCCTAACCCTAACCCTCACACTAACCCTAACTTTCAGCCTAACACAAACCCTACCCCTCAACCTAACCCTAACCCTCACCCTAACACTCACCCTGACCCTAACGCCAACCCTCACCCTTACCCTAACCCTCACACTTTCCCTTACCCCAACCTAACCCTAACCCTAACCCACACCCTCACCCGAACCCTCACCCGAAAACTCAGACTCACCCTCAACCTCACCGTAAAACTCACCCTCACCCTAATCCTCAGCCTAAGCCTAACCCTCACCCTAACCCTAAACCTTACCCTAACCCTAACCCTAACTCTAACCCTAACCCTACCACTAACCCTCATCCTAAACATCGCCCTAATCCTAACGCTAACCCTAACCCTCATTTCACACTAACCCTAACCCTAACCCTAACCCTCACCTTAACCCTAAACCTTACCCTAAACCTAACACTAACCCTCACCCTAACCCTCAACCCAACCGTCACCCTATCCCTAACCCTAAACCTAACCCTAACCCACACCCTAACCCTCACCCTCACACAAACCCTCTTCCTCACCCAAAACCTCACCCTCAACATAAACCTCACCCTAACCTTTATACTCATTCTAACCCTAACTCTAACCCTAACCCTAACCCTCAACCCTAACCCTAACCCTAACCCTCACCTTAAACCTAACCCTAACCCTCACCCATACCCTAACCCTCACCGTCACCTTAACCCTCACAATAAACCTAACACTAACCCACACCCTAACCCTCCCCCTCACCCGAACCCTCATCCTCACCCTCACCCTCACTCTCACCCTAACCCTCAGCCTCACCCTAAACATCACCCTAATCCTAACCCTCAAACTAACCCTCACCCCCAGCCTAATTGTCACCCTAACCCTAACCCTCACACTCACCCTAAACCTCACCCTAAATCTAAACATAATCCTAACCCTAAACTTCACCCTTACCCTCACCATCACCCTCACCCTAAGCCTAACCGTAACTCTAACACTAACACTAAACTTTACTCTCACCCTAACCCTAACAATAACCCTAAACCTAACCCTAACCCTAATCCTAACACTAACCCTCAACCTATTCTAAACCTAAGCCTAAAAGTCACCCTAACCCTAATCCTAACCCTATCACTCACCATCACCCTCACCCTCACCCTAACCCTCACCCTCACCCTCACCCTCAGCCTCAGCCTAAAACTAACCCTAACCCTAATCCTAAACCTAACTCTCAACCTCACCCTAACACTAACCCTAAACCTAACCCACAAGTCACTCTCACCCTCACCGTCACCTTAACACTCACCTTCAACCTCACCCTCACCCTAAAACTCACCCTCAACCTAAGCAGTACACTCACCCTAACCCTCACCCTAAACCTAACCATAACACTCATCTTAACACTAACCCTCACCTTAAACCTCACCCTAACCATAACCATTAACCTCACCCTCACCCTAAGCCACACCCTAACCTGCAACCTTTCACTAACCCTAACTCTAACCCTAACCCTACCCCTCACCCTAACCCTTAGCCTAAACCTAATCCTAACCCTAAACCTCACCCTCACCCTAACCCTAACCCTCACCCTCACCCTACACCTAACCCTCAACCTCAAACTAACCCTGACCCTCACCCTCACCCTAACCCACACTCTCACCCTAAACCTCACCCTAACTCTAACCGTAACCCACAAACTAACCGTCACCCAAAACCTCTCGCTCACCCGAAACCTCAATCTCACTCCAACCCTCAGCCTCACCCTAAACATAACCCTAACACTAACCCTCACTCTAACCCTAACCCTAACCCTCACCCTAAACCTAACCCTCAACCTAAAGCTCACCCTCACCCTAAACTTCACCAAAACCCTAACCCTAACCCTTACCTAACTGAAACCCTCCCCGTCCCCCTCCCCCTCCCCCTCCCCCTAACCCTTACCCTAACCCTAACCCTAACCCTCACCCTCACCCTCACCCTCACAGTAAACCTAACCCAAACCCTAACCCTAACCCTAACCCTAATGCTAAACTAACCCTCACCCTAACCCTGACCCTAACCCTCATCCTAACCCTAACCCTTACCCTTACCCTAAACCTAACCCTGAGACTCACCCTAACCCTCACCCTAAACCTAAACCTAATCCTAACCCTAAACTTCACCCTCACCCTCACTGGCACCCTCCGCCTAACCCTAACAATAATCCTAACCCTAACCCTAATCCTAACCCTAATCCTAACCCTAACCCTCAATCTAAAACTAAACCTAACGCTAAAATTCACTCTAACCCTAATCCTAACCCTAACACTCACCATAACCCACACCCTCACCCTAACCCTCATGCTCACCCTCACCATCACCCTCAGCCTAAACCTAATGCTAACCCTAATCCTAACCCTAACCCTCAATCTCACCCTAACCCTAAATCTAAACCTAAACCTCACTGTTACCGTCACCCACACCGTCACTTTAACACTCACCCTCAAACTCACCCTCATCCTAAGCCGTACTCTCACCCTAACCCTCACCCTAACCCTAACCATAACCCTCATCCTAAATCTAATCCTCACCCTAACCCTCACCCTAACCCTAAACATAACACTTACCCTCACCCTCACCCTAACCCCCAGCCTAACCTTCAACCTCAAACTAACCCTAACTCTAAACCTAACCCTAACCCTCACACTAACACTAACCCTCAACCTAACCCTAAACCTACCCCTCAACCTAACCCTCAGCCTAAACCTAAACCTAACCCTAAACCTCACCCTCACCCTAACTCTAACCCTCAACCTCACCCTAACCCTAACCCTTACCCTCAACCTAACCCTAACCCTCACCCTCATCCTAACCCTCACTTTCACACTAACCCTCACCCTAACCCTAACCCTAACGCACAAACTAACCGTCACCCTCACCCAAACTCTCACCCTCAACCGAACACTCAATCTCACCCCAACCCACAGCCTCACCCTAAACATCACCCTAACCCTAACCCTAACTCTAACCCTAACCCTAACCCTCAACCTAAACCTCAACCTCACCCTAATCCTCACCCTAAACCTAACCCTATACCTTACCTAAACGAAACCCTCACCCTCACCCTCACTATCACCCTAACCCTCACCCTAACCCTAACCCTAACCCTCACCCTCACCCTCACAGTTACCCTAACAATAACCCTAACCCTCACCCTAACCGTAACGCTAACCTAACCCTCACCCTAACCCTCTCCCTAACGCTAATGCTAACCCTAACCCTTACCCACCCCCTAACCCTCACCCTAACCCTTTCCCTCAACCTAACCCTAACCCAAACCCTAACCCTCACAGTCACCCTAACCCTCACCGTCACCCTAACCCTCATCCTAACCCTAAACCTCAGCCACACCCAATCGCTCAACATCACCCGAACCCTAACACTCACCCTAAACCCCACCCATACTCTAAACCTCAGTCTAAACCTAACCCTCATCAAAACCGTAAGCTAACCCTCACCCTAACACTAACCCTCACACAAACCCTCACCCTCAACCTATTCCTCACCCTAAAAATATCCCTAACCCTTACGTAACCGAAACACTTACTCTCACCCTCACCCCAAACCTCACCCTCATACTAGCACTCACATTCAACCTCACCCTCACCCTCAGGCTAACCCTAAACCTAACCCTAAACCTAAACCTAAACCTCAAACTCACCCTCACCGTAACTCTAACCCTCACCCTATCCCTGACCCTCACCCTAACTCCAACCCTATCCCTAACCATCAACCTAATACTAACCCTCACCCTTACCCTAACCCTAACCCTCACCCTCACCCTAACCCTATCCCTAATGCTATCCCTAACCCTCACCCTCACCCTAACCCTAACACTAACAATAAACCTCACTCTAATCCTCACCCTAACCCTAAACCTAAACCTAACCCTCACCCTAACGCTCACCCTAACACTCAACTTAAACCTAACACTCACCCTAAACCTAACCCTTACCCTAAACCTTACCCTCACCTTAACACTAACCCTAACACTAACCCTAACCCTGACCCTTACCCTAAGCCTAACCTGAACTCTAACCCTCACCTAACTCTAACGCTATCTCTAAACCTCATACTCACCCTAAACCTCATCCTAACACCTACACTCACCATAACCATAACCCTAACCCTAATCCTAATCCTCAACGCAACCCTAACCCTCACCCTCACCCTAACAATCACCGTAACCTTAACGCTGACCCTAACCCTAACCCTCACCCACACCCTAAAACTCACCCTCACCTAAACCCTCACACTCACCCTAACCTTACCCTAAACCCAACCTAACCCTAACCCTCACCCTAAACCTTACTCTAACCCTCACCCTCAAACTAACCCTAATGCTCACCTAAAACCTCACCCTAACCATCACCCTAACCCTAAGGCTAACCCTAACCCTCACTCTCACCCTAAGCTTCACCCTAACCCTTATCCTCAAACTAAACTTAACCCTAACCCTAAACTGCACATTAACGCTAAAACTCACCCTAACCCTAAATCTACACCTCAACCTAACCCTCACCCTAACCCTCACGCTAACCCTCACTCTAAACCTAACCCTAACCCTCACCTTCACCCTAACCCTCACCTACACCCTCACCCTCACCCTCAACATAACCCTAAACCTAACCCTAAACCTAAATCTCACCCTAACCCTATACCTCACCCTCACCCTGACCCTGACCCTCAGCCTAACCCTAATCCTAACCCTAACCCTCTCACTCACACTCACCCTAACTCTATCCCTAACCCTAAAGCAGATTTTCACACTAACCCCAACCATATCCCTAACCCTCAAACTTACCCCAACCCTCACCCTTAGCCTAACCCTAACCCTCACCCTAACCCTAATGCTATCCCTAACCCTCACCCTCACCCTAACCCTCACTCTAACCCTTACCCTCACCCTAACCCTCACCATAACCCTAACACTAACACTAACACTAAACCTAACCCTAAACCTCACCCTCAACCTAACCGTCACCCTAAAACTTACCCTTACCCTAACGCTAATCCTAACCCTAACTCTAACCCTCAACTTCACCCTAAGTGTAACCTGAACCCTAAACCTCACCCTAACTCTAACGCTTTCCCTAAACCTCACCCTCACCCTCAACCTTATTCTAAACCTTGCCCTCACCATAACATTACCCCTAACCCTCACCCTAATCCTCACCACAAACCTAACCCTCAACCTCACCCTAACCTTCACTGTCACCTTAACCCTCAACCTAACCCTAACTGTCACACACACCACCCTAAAATTCCCCCTCAGCTTCAAGCTCACCCTCACCATAAGCTTACCCTAAACCTCACCCTAAACCTAACCCTCACCCTAAACCTAACTCTAACCCTCATCCTCATACTAACCCTGACCCTCACCTTAACCCTCTCCTTAACCCTCACCCTAAACCTAACGCTAACCCTAACTGTAGTGACCGTCTACTCGACCAGCGAGGAAAAACGACCACCACACCAGGAGTCTTCTCAGATCACGCTTTATTGGAGAGCCTTTTAGTTGTAGGAGAGCTTGCGCGCGAGAGAGCGTGCACCCGAAACACAGCCACTTATATAGGGGAATCGGAACGCGGGTCTTTCTATTGTTGGTCGCCTGCCTTTCACCGTCACCAGGTGTCATGGGATTGGCTGGGGACTCTACCTGGCTCGTGCACATGCACAGCCCAGGCGTCCCGCCAAGCACCGTCTGGGGTGGTTACCTCAAAGCTGCAAGGGAGTGGGCGGAGTCTCGCCTCGGCTCCCTACAGTTACCCCTTCTTTGTTTTATGGCAACAGGTAAGAGTAGAGGTTGGGCCTCTGTCTAAAACATTAGGACCTTGCACTGGCCTTCGCCTGAGGGGCGCGCCTTCCCCAGTGATGACCAGGCCCGTCCGATGCCTTTTTTGCAGAGGTGGAATCTTGAGCATCAACCCACTTGCAACCCAGCATGCTCTTCTTGAGGAGATGAGAACCATCTCCTCAAGTGCAGTGCACTTGCCTTGCACCCTGTCCCAAATTGCAAATTGCATACCTGTCCCGGTGCAATGGGATCCCCTGATCCCTCGGGGTGCTAAGGCTATGCAGAATGGTAAGGCTTAACTGCCTCTTAGGGCCGACAGCCAAATCTGGGGTGAGGATCCACTCTCCAAACCGGCTAATGCTTGCAAGATAACAACCTTGTCCCTTCTGGTTTGGGCTCGAAGGCGACAGACCAACCATAGGCAGACCACGCATCCTCCCAAGCAGCAGGCTAAAAACATTCCGACTCCCACCCGCTCTTTGGAAAAGGACACCACAGAGGCAATCCAGTCAGTAAATTGTAACAGCCCACAGCATCATCGGTTTAGCTATCACAGGGATTGCTATTAGCACTGTTGCTAACAGCAGGAAGATCAGCTGTATCAGGAGACGAGTGGATGGCATCTTCAAGATGGGGTTCTTCTGCAGTCTCCACCGGCCTGGTCAGTCTCGTTGGCACCCAGTGAGGTACTTCTTGACTCTGTGGAAAAACACAAACAGCTCCCCTGGATCTCGTTATTACCGGATCCGGTCCATACCATTTATTATTAATAACATCCTTCCACATAACCATGTCTTTAGTATCCATGGAGTCTCTTGTCATATGCCGATCTGCGGCAGACTGATCGTTGTCATTTAGAATTAAAAAATTAAGGGTAAAGAGCACAAGAGAAAGTCTTTCCCTGGGGGACGCGGACTCAGCAATTCCCCCTTTTTGCTTTTGAAGCATTTCTTTTATGCTTCGATTAGCTCTTTCCACTATACCTTGTCCTTGAGGATTGTAGGGCAATGCGGTGGTGTGGGCAACCTGCATTTGTGCGCAAAAGGCGGGAAAACCATGGGAAGTATAAGCAGGGCCATTATCCGTCTTGAGTCTAAGGGGCTTTCCCCAAGCTGCCCAAGCTTCTAAGCAGTGTATTCTGACGTGAGACACCTTTTCTCCTGCCAGAGGTGTGGCATGAATGACACCAGAAAAGGTGTCCACAGACACATGTAAATATTTCAACTTACCAAATTCCGTCAGATGAGTAACATCCATTTGCCATAGGGCGTTTGGTCTCAACCCCCTGGGGTTTAGCCCCACATGGGGAGGATGAAGAAAGGTAACACAAGATTTACAGGCTTTAACAATATCTCATGCCACATGCCTGGACAAATTATATCTTTTCCTAAGAGTATTAGCAGGTATATGATACAATCTATGAAAGTCTTTTGCCAATTCTACAGGATCAGCAGCAACCAGAGCCATAGCCCGAGTTGCCTGGTCAACCAAATCATTACACTTTGCCATCGGGCCCGGCAACATAGAGTGGGCACGAATATGTCCAATATAAAAAGGATGTTTTCTGTTTAAGATAAGGGATTGAATCTGTAACAAAACATTAGAAATTGTACTGGCCTGCTTAACTGAAGCAGCAACTTCAAGAGAAGCAACGGCATTTACAACATATAATGAATCAGAAAATAAATTAAAAGGTTGATCAAATCTTTTAAAAACTTCAAGCACAATTAAACATTCAACAGCCTGTGGGCCATTCGGCCGAAAATTAAAGACTACCGGCTGTTTGTGTCCTTGAACAAAAAAGGCACCTTGTCCAGATTTTGATCCATCCGTAAAGATGGTCAGAGCATCAGCCAAGGGCTCCTTTGAAGTGACAACAGGAAAATACACTAAATTTTTGTTAACTATGGCAAGCAGAGGATGCTTAGGATAATGATTATCAATTACATTTGGAAATGAGCAAACAAGAATTGCCCACATATCCATTGTGGCTGCTAAAATTTCAACTTGTTCACGGGTGTATGGAATAATTAATTTATCTGGAATTTTTGCAAAGTGCATTAAACAACACTTTATACCCAAAATTGCCTCTTTTTTTATTTTTTTATTTTTTTTATTTTTTTTTATTTTTATTTTTATTTTTTTTTTCTCAGATCAAAATTGCCTGTTTAGCCACTAATTCAGGAAAATATTGAACAGTTTTTGCTCCCACAGAATCATAGCATTAATAGTTAGCCTTTGAAGCAAGGCAGTGGTATAATTGGCCGTCACTCCATAAGTCCTGACTGCCTCAACTAAATCTTTTAACTGGGAGTAGGAAACCGGCTCAAAATTTCTTTCAGCAGTAATGGGATTCTCAAAGACTGGGAAAGCGGCTGCTAATCGCGACCAGGTTTTTTCTTTTATAAAGTGACTCTTCCCTGCCGGCGGGCATGGCGGGGGGGGGGGGCCGACGGGTGAGGGGCAGCTCCGTTTCCTCTCCCTGGCTGGTGCGGTACTCCCACCCCTAGGGGGCGCCACCCTCCATATCTGTCTGCCACGTGCTCCGCAGCAGCCTCTTCTAAGTCTTCACTATCAGCTGGATCGAGCTGTTCTCCCTCCTCCTCTAACATTTCTTCCTCTGAGTCACTCACAAGATTACTATATTCTTGGTCCCGCCCTTCCACATGTAGGGCTGAGAACCGGTTTGCTTTTAAAGAAGGGCACGGGGGTCTCCTTGAGACCCCCTCCTCTCTGAAACCCTTCTCCTTTTGTGAGGGCTGCAGCCCCTCTTTCTTTAATTCTTTAGGATCCTTTTGTCTTTTTTCCCTTTTTCTTTTAGGCCTATTATCCTCCCCCTTACTGTATACTGACTCTGATAGACTATCCTGATGCTGCGTTAGTACTTTGCGTCCTTCCTGGATTAAATCAAACCCTCCCTCCTCGAGGCAAGTGCGCACCATCAAAAAGACAAGCCACAAGGGAAGAAGCAATGCAAGCAACCAATAAATATCTAAATCTACAGTGAACAGCATACCGGGGGATATTTACCGACGTCTCCTCTCCGCTTGTTGAGTTCTGGCTCCAATTCGGCCTCTCGCGCGGGTCCTGTCCCAGGTTCGTTCCCGGGTTTTGGCACCAGTTGTAGTGACCCTCTACTCGACCAGCGAGGAAAAACGACCACCACACCAGGAGTCCTCTCAGATCACTCTTTATTGGAGAGCCTTTTAGTTGTAGGAGAGCTTGCGCGCGAGAGAGCGTGCACCCGAAACACAGCCACTTATATAGGAGAATCGGAACGCGGGTCTTTCTATTGTTGGTTGCCTGCCTTTCACCGTCACCAGGTGTCATGGGATTGGCTGGGGACTCTACCTGGCTCGTGCACGTGCACAGCCCAGGCGTCCCGCCAAGCACCGTCTGGGGTGGTTACCTCAAAGCTGCAAGGGAGTGGGCGGAGTCTCGCCTCGGTTCCCTACACCTAACCCTCACTCTCAACCTAAACCTCACCTTAACCCTTATCCTAACACTAACCCGAAAACTAACCCAAACTCTCACATTAACCTTAACACTCACGCTAACCCTAACCTTACCCCTCAGCCTACCCCTCACCCTAACCCTAACCCTAACCCTCACCTTGACCCTAACCCTCACCCTAAAACATACCCTCACCATAACCCTAACCCTTAACCCAACCCTCAGCCAAACCCTCTTCCTAACCCTAAACCTAACACTCAAACTAAACCTAACCCTAACCGTAAACTTAACCCTCACCCTAAACCTAACCCTCAGCCTAACCTAACCTTAACCCTAATCTGAACCCTAACTCTCACCATCAACCTAACTCTAACACTAACACTAACCCTGACCCTCACCCTAAACCCAACCCTCAGCCTAACCCTAATCCTCACCCTCACCCTAACCCTAGCACTAACCTTAAAGCTCACCCTTACTCTAACGCTAACCCTAACCCTCACCCTCACCATAAACCTTAACTCTAACCCTTACCTTCCCACGAACCCTAAACCTAGCCGTCAGCCTAAACCTCATCCTAAAACTAACCCTAACCCTAATCCTCACCCTAACCTTAACCATAACCATAACCCTATCCCTCAACCTCACCCTAAGCCTCACCCTCACCCTCAACCTAAACCTCAGCCTAACCCTAAACCTAACACTTATTCAAACCCTAACCCGCACCCGCACCCTAATTCTAATCCTAAGCCTAACCAAAATTCTCACCCTAACCCTAAACCTAACCCTGTGCCTAATCCTCACCCTAACCCTAACCCTATCCTAAACCTAACCCTCACCCTCACCCTAACACTTACCCTCACCCTAACCCTAAGCCTAACCCTCATCTTAACCCTAACCCTAACCCTAACCCTCACCCTAACTTTAACCCTAACCCTAACCATCACCCAAACCCTAACCTTCACCCGCACCCTCAACCTCA
Source organism: Dipodomys merriami (assembly GCF_024711535.1). Lineage (NCBI taxonomy): Eukaryota > Metazoa > Chordata > Mammalia > Rodentia > Heteromyidae > Dipodomys > Dipodomys merriami. The sequence goes on along the minus strand of NW_027202482.1, from coordinate 1,902,937 downwards.
CCATCCCCCTCATCCTAAAACTCACCCTCACCCCCAACCTAACCCTAACCATAACCCTAATCCTCACCCTCACCCTCACCCTCAACCTATTCCTTACCCTCATGCTAACCCTAAGCCTAACCTGAACCCTAACCCTCACCCTAACTCTAACCATATCCGTAAACCTCACCCTCATCCTAAACCTCATCGTAACCCCTACTGTCACCGTAAACCTAAACATAACCCTAAACCTAATCCTAACCAAATCCCTAACACTCACCCTCACCCTAACCCTCACCATCACCTTAAAACTCTCTCTAACCCTAACCGCCACCCACACCCTAAAACTCACCCTAAGCCGAACCCTCACATTCACCCTAACCCTACCCTAAACCTCACCCTAACCCTAAACCTCACCCTAAACCTAACTCTAACCCTCACCCTCATACTAACTCTTGCCCTCACCTTAACCATCACCCTAACCCTAAAGCTCACCCTAACCCTCACTCTCACCCTATCCCTCACCCTAACCCTAACCCTAATGCTCACCCTAATGCTCACCCTCACCCTAACACTCACCCTCACCCTAAACATCACCCTAACCCTAACCCTCACCCTAACCCTAACCTTAATCCACACATAACCCTAACCTTCACATTAAATCTCACCCTCACCCTAATCCTCACCATAAACCTAACCCAAGCCTTTACTAACATAAAACCCTCACCCTCGCCCTGACCATCAACCTAACCCTCACCCTCACCCAAGCCCTCACCCTAAAACTAACCCTAACCCTAACCCTCACCCTAAACCTCAACCCCAACTTCAGCCTAACCCTAACCCTAAACCTAATCCTAAACATAACCCTAACCCTCACACTCACCCTCACCCTAACCCTAATCCCAATACTAACACTAAAGCTAACACTAGCCCTCACCCCATCCGTAACACTAATCCTAACCATAACCCTCACCCTAAACCTAATGCTAACCCTAAACCTAAACCTCACCCTAACGCTCACCCTAACCCTTACCCTCACCCTCAACCTCAAACTAACACTAATCCTAACCCTAACCCTAACCCTCACCCTAACCCTCACCCTAACCCTAACACTACGCCTCAGCTTAAACTTCACCTGAAACCTAACAGTAACCCTAATCCTCACAGTATAGCTAAACCTAACACTCACCCTCCCCCAAAACCTCCCCCTCACCGTATCCCTAATGCTAACAAATAACCCTCAACCTCAACCTAAACCTCACCCTAACCGTTACCCTCATCTTAACCCTATCCCTCACCTTCACCCTAAGCTTAACCCTAACCCTAACACTAATCCTCACACTAACCCTAACCCTCACCCTAAACCTAACCATACATGTCACCCTAACGCTAACTTTAACCTAACCCTAAATCACAACCTAACCCTAACCCTAAACCTAACCCTAACCCTTACCCTCCCCTGAACCCTAATCCTAACCCTCAGCCTAAACCTCATCCTAACCCTAACCCTAACCCTAACCCTCAACCTAACCTTAACCCTAACCCTAAACCTCACACTAACCCTAACCCTAACCCTAAACCTAACTGTAAACATCACTCTAACCGTAACTTTAACCTAACCCTATCCCTAACCCTCACCCTAACCCTTACCATAACCCTAAACCTCAAATTCACCCTAACTCTCACCATCACCCTAAACCTCACTCTAACCCTAAACCTCAGCCACACCATAATCCTCACCGTAACCGTAACCCTAACCCTAATCCTAACCCTTACCCTCACCCTAACCCTAACCCTAACCCTAAATCTAAACCTCACCCTAAGCCTAAACCTAACCCTTTCCCTCACCCTAACCCTTACCCGCACTGTCACTCTAACCCTCACCCTAACCATAACCCTCATCCCATACCTAACCCTAACCCTAACCCTCACCCTAACACTAAGCCTAACCGTAACCCTAACCCTCACCCTAATCATTACCTTAACCCTAATGCTAACCTTACCCCTCACCCTCACCCTAAATCTCACTCTAATCCTTACCCTCACCCTCACTCTAACCCTAACCCTAAAACTAAACCTCAACCTAACCCTCAAATTAACCCAAAACATAACCTAACCCTCACCCTAACGCTCACCCTAACCCTCACCCTAACCCTAACACTCACCGTCACCCTAACCCTCAACAGAAAACTTTCTCTCACCCTAATCCTAACCCTAACCCGAAGCCTAACCCTCACAATAACCCTATCCCTCACACTAACCCTAACCCTAAACCTCAGCCAAACCCTTTTCCTAACCTTAACCCTAATCCTCAACCTAACCCTAAAACTAAACCTTATTCTCACCCTAACCCTAAACCTCATCCTCACCTTCACCCTCACCCTCAGCCTAACCCTAACCCTAACCCTAATCCTAACCTTAACCTTCACACTCACCTTAACCGTAACCCTAACCCTGATGCTATTCCTAACCCTCACCCTCAGCCTAACCCTAAACCTAAACCTAACCCTCACCCTAAAGGTCACTCTATCCCTCAACCTAAACCTAACGCTAACGCTAAATCTCACTTTCACCCTAATCCTCACACTAACCCTTTTCCTCATAGCAACCCTAACCCTAACCCACACATTAACGCTTACCCTCACCCTAACAGTAATCCTAACCTTCACCCTACCCCTCAACCTAACCCTAAACCTAACCCTCACCCTATGCTAACCCTAACCCTCACCTTAACCCTAACCCTCACCTACACCCTCACACTCACCTACACCCTCACCCTCACCCTTAGCCTAACCCTAACCCAAACCCTAAACCTCACCCTCACCCTAAACCTAAACCTCACCCTCACCCACACCCTCACCCTAAGCCTAACCCTAACCCAAACCTAATCCTAACCCTAAACCTCACACTCCCCCTCACCCTATTTCTAACCCTAATCCTAACGCAGACTTTCACCCTAACACGAACCCTATCCCTAACCCTCAACCTAACCCTAACCCTCACACTAACCCTAATCCTAAACCTCACCTTAACCCTAACCCTAACCCTAATTCTAACCCTCAGCCTCAACCTAACCCTAACGTGAACCCCAACCCTCACCCTAACACTAACGCTGTCCCTAAACCGCACCCTCACCCTAGACCTCATACTAACCCTGACCCTCACCATAAACCTAACCCTAACCATAACCATAATCCTATCTCAACCCTAACCCTCACCCTCACCATCACCTTAACCCTATCCCTAAACCTAACTGTCACCCACACCCTAAAACTCACCCTCAACCGAACCCTCACCATCACCATAACCTTACCCTAAACCTCACCCTAATCCTAACCCTCATCCTAAACCTAAATCTAACGCTCACCCTCATACTAAACCTAACCCTCACCTTAACCATCACCCTAACCCTCACCCTAACCGTAAAGCTAACCCTAACAATCAATCTCACCCTAACCCTCACCCTAAACCTTATCCTCACACTAACCCTAACCCTAACCCTAACCCTCACATTAACCCTAACCCTCACCCTAACCCTAACCCTACCCCTCACCCTAGCACTCACCCTAACCATAACCTTAACCCTCACCTTCACCCTAACCCTCACCCTAACACTCATCCTCACCCTAAACATCACCCTAAACCTAACCCTCACCCTAACCCTAACCCTAATCCTCACCCTAACCCTAACCCTCACCTTAAATCTCACTCTCAACCTGATCCTCACCCTAACACTAACCCTAAGCCTTTCCTAACCACAAACCTCATCCTCACCCTAACCCTCACAGTAACCCTCAACCTCAACCTAGCCCTCACCCTAAAACTAACCCTAAACCTAACCCTCACCCTCAACCTCACCCCCACCCTCAACCTACCCCTACCCTTAACCCTAACCCTCACCCTAACCCTAACCCTAATGCTAACCCTAAACCATAAACTCACCCTAACCCTCACAATTACCCATACCCTCAACCTCAACCTCAACCTAATCGTAACACTAACCCTAACCCTAAACATAACCCTCACCGTAACCCTCACCCTAACACTCAGGCTAACCCTAACCCTCACTCTCACCCTAACCCTCACCCTCACTCTTACCCTCATCCTAACCCTAACCTTCACACTAACCCTCACACTAAACCTAACCCTCACCCTAATCCTAAACTTAACCCTAGACCTCAACTACACCCTAGTCCTCACCCTAAACTTAAACCTAAAACTAACCATAACCCTAAAACTAAACCTAACTCTCACCCTCAACCTCGCCCTCACCATCACCCTCACACTAACCCTCACACTCACCCTCACCCTAACCCTAACCATAACCCTAACCCTCACCCTAAACCTAACTCTGACCCTCACCCTCACCCTCACCCTCACCATGAGCCTAACCCAGAACCTAAGCCTAGTCCAAAACTTAACCCTCACCCTAACCCTCAACCTAAATCTATACCTCACCCTAACACTAACCCTAAACCTAGCCCTCAACCTAACCATTAACCTCACCTTCACTCTAACCCTCACCCTGATGCTAACCCTCACCCTAACCCTAAACCTTAGCCTCACCCTCACCCTCACCCTAACCCTAACCCTCACCCTAACCCTAAACCTAAACCTAACCCTACACCTCAACATAACCCTCAACCACACCCTAACCCTAACGGTAACCGTAACCCTCACCCTAAACCTAATATTATCCTTAACCTCACCCTCACCATAAATCTCACTCTAACCCTTATCCTCACCCTAACACTAACCCTAACTCTAAAACTAATCCTCAACCTAACCCTCACCTTAACCCTAAACCTAACCCTAACCCTCACCCTATGCTCACCCTAACCCTAACATTGACCATCACCCTAACCCTCAACCTAAATCTTTCCCTCACCCTAATCCTAACCATAACCCTAAGACTAACCCTCACACTAACCCTATCCCTCACCCTAACCCTAACCCTAACCTCAGCCAAACCCTCTTCCTAAACCTCACTCTAACCCTCACCCTAACCCTAACCGTAAACCTAATTCTCACAATAACCATAAACCTCACCCTCTCCCTCACCCTCACCCTTAGCCTAACCCTAACCCTAACCCAAATCCTAACCCGAACCCTCACACTCACCCTCAACCTAACTGTAATCCTGACCCTCACCCTAACCCCAACCTTATATCTAACCCTCAACCTAACGCTAACCCTCACCCTAAACCTTACCATAACCCTCACCCTAACCCTAACCCTAATGCTATTCCTAACCCTCACCCTCACCCTTACCCTCATTCTAACTCTTACCCTCACCCTAACCCTCAGCCTAACCCTAAACCTCAACCTAACCCTAACCCTAACGCTCACCCTATCCCTCAACCTAACCCTAATGCTAACCCTAACCGTCACTCTCACCGTAATCCTCACACTAACACTTAACCTCACAGTAACCCTAACCCTAAACCAAACGCGCACATTAAGGATAACCCTCACCTTAAGCCTAACCCCACCCTTCACCCTACCCCTCACCCTAACCCTAACCCTAACCCTAACCTGCACTGTCTCCCTAACCCTCCCCTACACCCTCACCCTCACCGTCATCATAACCCTAACATTAACCCTAAACCTGACCCTCACCCTAACCATAAACCTCACCATCACACACACCCTCACCCTCAGCCTAAACCTAACCCTAACCCTAATCCTAACCCTAACCCTCACACTCCCGCTCAACCTAACTCTACCCCTAACCCTAACGCTGACTTTCACCCTAACACCAACCCTATCCCTAACCCTCATCCTAACCCTAACCCTCAACCTAAACCTAACCCTAAACCTCACCCTAACCCTAAACCTAACCCTAAGGCTAACCCTAACCCTCACCATCACCCTACCCCTCATCTAACCCTTACCCTCACCGTAACCCTCCCCCTAACCTCACACTAACACTAACACTAAACCTCACCCTAACCCTCACCCTAACCCTAAACCTAAACTTAACACTATACTTAACGCCCACCCTAACCCTCAACCTAACCCTCACCCTCACCCTCACCCTAAACCTCACCCTAAAACTTACCCTAACCCGAATCCTAACCCTAACCCTAACTCTATCTTTCACCCTCAACCTAACCCTAACCTGAACCCTAACCCTCACGGAAACTCTAAAGCGGTCCCTAAACCTCACTCTGACCCTAAACCTCATTATAACCCTTAACCTCACCATAACCCTAATGCTATCCCTAATCCTACCCCAACCCTCAACTATACCCTCACCCTAACTGTCACCGTCACCTTTACCCTCACCCTAACCCTAACCGTCACCCAACCCTAAAACTCACCCTTACCCAAACCGTCACCCTCAACATAACCTTACCCTATACCTCACCCTAAACCTAACCCTCACCCTAAACCTAATTGTAACACTCACCCTCATACTAACCTTAACCCTCACCTTAACCCTCACCCTAACCCTGACCCTAACCCTAATGCTAACCCTAACCCTAAATCGCACCCTAACCCTCACCCTAACCCTTATCCTCACACTAACCCTAACCCTAAACCTAACCCTCACATTAAACCTAACCCTCACCCTAACCCTAACACTACTCCTCACACTCACCCTCACCCTAACCCTAACCATAAAACTAACCCACACACTAATCCTAACCATCACCCTCACCCTCACCATGACCCTCACCCTAACCCTCACCCTCACCCTCACCCTAACCCTAACCATAACCCTAACCCTCACCCTAAACCTAACTCTGACCCTCACCCTCAACCTCACCCTAAGCCTAACCCTACACCTAAGCCTAAGCCTGAACATAACCCTCAACCTCACCCTCACCCAAACCTAAAACTCAGCCAAACCCTAAGCCTAACCCTAGCTCTCACCTAACCCTTTCCCTCACTGTCAATCTAAACCTAATCCTCAACCTAAACCTAACACCCACCCTAACCCTACCCCTCACCCTCACTTTCACCCTAACCCTAACCCTACCCCTCACCCTAACACTCACCCTAACCTTAATCCTCACCCTAATCCTAAACTTAACCCTAGACCTCAGCCTCACCCTAGCCCTCACACTAACCCTAAGCCTAAAACAAAACATAACCCTAACCTTAAACCTAACTCTCAACCTCACCCTCATCCTCACCATCACCCTCACCCTAACCTTCACCCTCACCCTCACCCTAACCCTAACCATAACCCTAACCCTCACCCTAAACCTGACTCTGACCCTCAACCTCACCCTCATCCTAAGCCTAACCCTAAACCTAAGCCTAATCCTAAACCTAACCCTCACCCTCAACCTCACCCTAAACCTAAACCTCACCCTACACCTCAACATAACCCTCACCCTCAACCTAATTTAACTGTAACCCTAACCCTCACCCTAAGCCTATCCCTAACCCTCACCCTCACCTTAACCCTAACCCTAACCCTAACCCTCACCCTAACCCTATCCCTAACCGTAACACTAAACATCACCATAACCCTAACCCTAACACTAATGCTATCGTTAACCCTGACCCTCACCCTAAATCTCACTCTAACACTTACCCTCACCCGAACCCTAACCCTAACCATAAACTAATCCTCACCCTAACCCTCACCCTAATCCTAAACCTCTCTCTAATGCTCAGCCTAATCCTAACACTCACCGTCACCCTAATCCTCACCCTAAACCTTTCCTTCACCCTAATTCTAACCCTAACCCTAACACTCACACTAACCCTATCCCTCACCCTAACCCTAACCCTCAGCCAAACCCTCTTCCTAACCCTAACCCTAACCCTAACTCTAACCCTCACCCACACCCTAAGCCTAAACTGAACCCTAACCCTTACCCTCACACTCACTCTAACTCTAACGCTATCCCTAAACCTCACCATCACGCTAAACCCCATCCTAACCCTTACCCTGACCATAACCTTATCCATAACCCTAACCTAATCCTGACCGCAAACCTAACCCTCAACCTCACCCTAACCCTCACCGTCACCTTAACCCTCACCCTTATTCTAACAGTCACCCACACCCTAAAATTCACCCTCACCCGAACCCTCACACTCACCCGAAACTTACCCTAGTCCTCAACCTAACCCTTCCCCTCACCGTCACTCTAACCCTCACATTAACCCTAATTCTCAACCTAACCCTAACCCTCACCCTCAGCCATACCCTCACCCTAACCCTATAACTAACCCTCACCCTAACCCTCACCCTCACCCTAACCCTAAACCTCACCATACCCCTCATCCTAACCCTAACCCTAACCCTCACCCAAACCCTAACCTTCACCTTCACCCTAAACCTCACGGACACTCTCGCCCTCACCCTCAGCCTAACCCTAAAACTAACCCTAAATCTAACCCTCACCCTAACTCTAAACTTCACCCTCACCCTCATCCTAACCCTAACCCTAACCCTAACCCTCACCCTAACTCTCACACTAACCCTAAACCTAACCCTACCCCTCAGCCTAACCCTCACACTAAAAATTGCCCTAACACTAAAACTCACCATAACCCTAACCAGAACCCTCACCATAACCCTAACGCTAACACTAACCCTAACCCTAACCCTCACCCTCACCCTCACCCTCACCCTAACCCTCATCCTAACACTATCCCTCACCCTATCCCTAACACTAAAATTCACCCTCAACCTCACCCTAACCCTAAACCTAACCCTAACCCTCATCCTAACACTAACCCTAAACCTAATGCTAACCCTAAAACTCACAATCACACTAACCCTCACCATAAACTTGACCAACACCCTAACCCTAACCCTAACCCTCACACTAAACCGAACCCTCAAATTAACTCTAACCCTACGCCTTAGCCTAACACTCACCCTAAACCTAACCCAACCCTAATCCACACCCTATCCTTAACCTTAATCCAAACCCTCACCCTAAACCTCACACTCACCCTAACCCTAATGCTAACCCTGACCCTCACACTCACCCTAACCCTAACCCTAACCCTGACCCTAAACCTAACCCTCACCCTAACACTTACCCACACCCTAAACCTAACCCTAACCCTAACCCTCACCCTCGCCATAACAATAACCCTAACCATCACCCTCGCCCTAACCCTCACCCCAAACTTTACCCTCACCCTAAACTTTATCCTAACCCTAAACCTAACCCTCACACTAACCCTAACCCTAACCCTCAGCCTATAAATTATCCTCACCCTAATCCTAACCCTAAACCTAACCCTAACCCTAATGCTAACCCTCACACTAACCCTAACCCTAAGCCTCAGCCTAAGCCTCACCGTAACTCTAACCATGACCCTAACCCATACCCTCACCCTCACCCACACCATTACCCTAACCCTCATCCTCACACTAACCCTCAACCTAACCTTTATCCTCAAACTAACCCAAACCCTAAGCCTAAACCTAACACTCACACTAACCCTAACCCTAACCATCAGCCTAAACCTTATCCTAACCCTAAACCTAACCCACACCCTAACCCTAACCATAACCCTAATACTACCACTCACCCTCACCCTAATCCTCACACTCACCCAAACCTCACCCTAAACCTACCCCTACCCCTCTCCATAACCCTAACCCTAACCCTAACCCTCAAAGTAACCCTAACTCTACCCCTAACCCACACCCTCACATTAACCCTAAACCTAACGCTATCCCTCACGCTAACCCTAATGCTCACCCACACTCTAACCCTTACCTTCACCCTCACCCGAACCCTCACCCGAACACTCATCCTCATCCTAAACCTAACCCTCACCCTAAACATCACCCAAACCCTAACCCAAAAAATACCCCTAACCATATCCCTAACACTCACCCTCACCCTCACTCACACCTTAAACCTTACCCTCAACTTAACCCTAACCATTAACCTAGCCATAACCCTCCCACTTACCTTAACCCTCACCCTCACCCTAACCCTAACCCTAAACTTCCCCCTCACCATGACCGTAACCCTCAGCCTAAACCTAACCCTAACCCTATTCCTAATCCTAACCCTCACCATCAACCTCACCCTCACCCTAAAACTAAACCTAAACCTAACCCTCACCCACACCATCACCCTCACCCTCACCCTGATCTTAAACCTAACCCTAACCCTCACCCACACCCTCACCCTCACCCTCACCCTAACCCGAACACTCACCTTAACCCTCATCCTGACCCTAAACATCACCCTAAACCTAACCCTCACCTTAACCCTAACCCTATCCCTCACCCTAAACCTAAGCTCAGCTTATCCCTCACCCTCACCCTAATCCTATCCCTCACCCTAACCCATACCTAACCGAAACCCTCACCCTCACCGTAACCATCACCCGTACCCTAGCCCTTACCCTAAACCTATCCCTAATCCTAACCCTCAAGCTCAACCTCCCCTTCCCCTTCAACCTTACCCTAAACCTAACCTTAATCCTAACCCTAACAGGCAACACCACCCTAACCCTAACCCTAACCCTAACCCTAACACTAACACTAACCCTCATCTGCACCCTCACCCTAACAATAACCCTAACCCTAGCCCTAACCATAACCCTAACCCTAAAACTCACCCTAATTCTAATCCTAAACCTAACCCTCACCCTCACCCTCATCCTAACCCTCACCCTCACCTTGACCCTCACCATCACACTAACCATCACACTAACCCTAACCCTCACCCTAAACCTAAACCTAACCTAAATCCTCAACCTATCCTTAAACATAACCCAAACCATCTCCATAACCCTAACACTCACCCAACCCTAATGCTAAACCTAACTCTCAACCTCACCCTAAACCTCACCCTAAACTTACCTTCATCCTAACCCTAACCCTCACCCTCAAACTAACCCTCACCTAACACTTACCCATACCCTAACCCTCACCCTAACCCTAACGCTAACCCTCACCATAACCTTAACCCTAACCCTAAACCTCTCCCTCTCCCTAACACTCAACCTGACCTTTATCCTCATCCTAAACCTAATGCTAAACCTTACCCTAACCCTCACACTAACCCTAACCCTAACCCTTAAACTAACCCTCATCCTAACCCTAATCCTAACCCAAACCCTAACCCTCACCCTGCCCTAAACCTAACCCTCACCCTAACCCTAACCGACACCCACACCCTCATCATCACCCTCAGCCTAATCCTCATCCTAACCCTAATTCTAAACCTCACCCTCACCCTCACCCTAACTCTAATTCTAAACCTAACCCTAACACTCACGGAAACCCTCACCCTAACCCAAACCTATCCCTATCCCTCACCCTTACCCTAACACTCTCCCTATACCTCACCCTCACCCTAACCCTAAACCAAAACCTAACCCTCACCCTAAACCACACCCTAACCCTAACACTAACCCTAACCCTCATCCTCACACTAAACATCACCCTAACCCTTACTCTCACCATAACCCTAACACTTACCCTAACCAAAATCCTCACCCTAACCCTAACCCTCACCCACACCCTAACTCGCAACCTGACCCGAACACTTACCCTCACCCTAACACTCCCCCTAACCCTAACCTAACACTAATCCTAAACCTAACCCTCACCCTCAAACTCACCCAAACCCTAACCTTAACCCTAACCCTAACCCTCAACCTAACCCTCACAATCACCCTACAACTCCCCCTAACTCTAACCCTACCCCTCTCCCTAATCCTAACCTTAACCCTCAACCTAACCCTGACCCTTCCCCTAACCCTCACGCTCACACTAAACCTAAACCTAACGCTAACTCTCAACCTAACCCTAATCCTCACTCGCACACTATCCCTCACACTCACACTCACCCTCAACCTCACCCGAACCCTCATCCTCTCCCTAAACCTCAACCTCACCCTAAACATCACCCAAAACCTAACACTCACCCTAATCCTAACCCTAACCCTAACCCTCACCCTAACCTCACCCTAATCCTTACACTCACCCAATCCTTAATCGTAACCATAACCATAACCCTCACACTAACCATAACTCTAATAACTCTAAACCTAATGTTAACCCTAACCCTAACCTTCACCCTCACCCTGACCCTCACGCTCAGCCTAACGCTAACCCTAACACTATTCCTAATTCTATCTCTCACGCACAACCAGACCCTAAACCTAACCCAAACCCTCACCCTCACCATGACCCTCACCCTCACCCTCACCCTCACGCTCACACTTACCATCAACATCACCCTAAACATCACCCTAACCCTAACCCTCACACTAACCCTAACCCTCAATGTAATGCTAAACCTCACCCTAACCCTCACACTAACCCTAACGCTAACCCTAAACCTCACCCTCACCCTAACCCTCAACCTAAATCTTATCCTCACAGTAACCATAAGTCTCACCCTAACCCTAACCCTAACCCTAAACCTAACCCTAAACCTAACCATCACCCTCACCCTAACACTCACCGTCACCCTAACCCTCACCCTAAGCCTAACCCTCAATCACACCCTAACCCTCACCCTCACCCGAACCTTCACCCTCACCCTAATACTCCCCCTCACCCTAACCCTCACCCTCACAATAAATATCAACTAATCCTACACCTCAGCCTAACCCGAACCCACTACCTAACCCTAAACCTCACCCTGACCTTCACCCTCAACCTAACCCTGACCCTAACCCTCACCCTAACCCTAAGCGTCACCCTAAACCTAATTCTCACACTAACCCTAACCCTCACACTAACCGTAACCCTAATCCTCACCCTCACCTCACCTTCATCCTAACCCTAACCCTAATCCTAATCCTAACACTAACCTTAACCCTCAACTTAACCCTAAACCTCACCCTAACCCTTACCTTCACCATAACCCTAAACCTAACCCTGAACCTACCCCTCAACCTTACCCACACGACAAACCTAACCCTGACCCTAAGCCTAACCCTAACCCTCACCCTAAGCCTAACCTTAACCGTAACCCAAACCCTCACACTAATCATAACTCTAATAACTCTAACCCTAATGTTAACCCTAACCCTAACCTTCACCCTCAACCTGACCCTCACCCTCAGCCTAACGCTAACCCTAACACTATTCCTAATTCTATCTCTCACCCACAACCAGACCCTAAACCTAACCCAAACCCTCACCCTCACCATGACCCTCACCCTCATCCTCACCAACACCCTCATCCTCACCCTAACCCTCATCCTAACACTCACCCTCACCCTCACCCTCACCCTAACCCTCACCCTAACCCTACCCTAAACCTAAACCTAACCAGCACCCTATCTCTGACCCTTATCCTAAACCTAACCCTAACCCTAAATCTCAACCTTACCCTAACCCTAAACCTAAACCTTACCCTCAACCTAACCCTCACCCTAACCCTTATCCTCACGCTAACCCTAACCCTAACCCTAACCCTCACCATCAAACTAATCCTAACCCTAAACCTAACCCTCACCCTAAACCTAACACTTACCCTAACCCTAACGCTAACCCTCACAATAACCCTCATCCTAACCCTAAAACTAATCCTAACCCTCACCCTCACTCTCACCCTAAATCTAACCCTAAACCTCACACTAACACAAACCCTTACCCTAAACCTAACCCTACCCCTTAAACTAAGCCTCACCCTCATTCTAACCCTAACCCTAAACCTCACTCTAAACCTAACCCTAACCCTAACCTTCACCCTATCCCTAACCCTAACCCTCACCCGAACGCTAACTCTTATCCTAAACCTAATCCTAAAACTAAACCTCACCCTAAAACTAACTCTAACCTTCACCCTAAAGCTAACCCTTACCCTAACCCGAACCCTAACCCTAACCCTAAACCTCAACCTGACCCTCACCCTAAACTTAACCCTCACTCTCACACTCAGCCTAACCCTAATCCTAACCCTAACCCACACCCTCACTGCCACCCTCACAATAACCCTCACCATCAACCTCACCTTCTCCTAACCCTTAAACTAACCCTAACCCTCACCCTCACCCTAACCCTAACCCTCACCCTCACCCTCACCCTAACCCTAAACCTAACCGTAATCCTCACCCTAACCCTCACCCTCAAGCTGAACCGAACCCTCACCATCACCCTCACTCTCAAACTCACACTCACCATAACCCTCACCCTCACCCTCACCGTAAACATTACCCTAACCCTAACCTTCACCCTCACCCTAACCCTAACCCTCACCCTAACCCTAACGATAAACCTTACCCTCACGTTCACCCTAAAACTCACACTAAGGTTTTATCCTCATACTAACCCTAACTCTAACCCTAACTCTAACCTTCACACTAACCCTAACCCCCTCCCTAACCCTAATTGTAACACTCACCCTCACCCTAAGCCTCACTGTCACCCTAACCCTCAACATAACCTAACCCTAAACCACACACTAGCCCTCACCCTCACCCTCACCCTCACCCGAACCGTCACCCTCACCCTAACCCTCAGCCTCACCCTAAACCTCAACCTAATCCTAAGCCTCAATCTAACCCTAACCCTAACTCTCAATCTATCCCTAACACTGAAACTAACCCTCTCCCTCAACCTAATCCTCACCGTAACCCTAACCCTAATCCTTACCTAACTGAAAACCTCACCCTCTCACTCACACTCACCCTTACCCACAACCTCAGCGTAGCCCTAACCCTAACCCTAAACCTCACCGTAACCCTAACCTTAAACCTCACCCTCACCCTCACCCTAAACCTAAACCTACCCCTCACCCTACACCTCACCCTAACCCTAATCCTAACCCTAACCCTTACCATAACTCTAATCCTAAACCTCACCCTAACCCTCACCTTAACCCTAACCATAACACTAACCCTCACCCAAATCCTAATGCTAACCATAACCCTCAGCCTCACCCTAACCCTAAACCTAAACGTTATACTCACACTAACCCTAACCCTCACCCTCACCCTCACCCTCGTCCTCATCCTAAAACTTACCCAAACCCTAATCCTAACCCTAACACTAGCCCTCACTCTAAACCTCACCCTAACCTTATGCTCACTCTAACCTTAAACCTAACACTCACCTTCCCCCTTCCCCTAATTCTAACCCTAAACTTAACCCTCAATCTAACCCTAACACTTACTCTAACCCTAACCCTAACCCTCACCCTAACCCTAACCCTAACGCACACCCTCACCCTCACTCTCACCATAACCCTAACACTAACCCTAACCTTCACCCTAAAGCTCACCCTAACCCTAACGATAAACCTTACACTCATGCTCACTCTAAAACTCCCCCTAAGCTTTATCCTCATACTAACCCTAAGTCTAACCCTAACGCTAACCGTCACACTAACCCTAACCCTCTTTCTAACCCTAACCCTACCCCCCAACCTAACCCTGACTCTAAACCTAACCGTAACCCTAACTCTCACCCTAAACCTATTCCTAACCCTCACCCTCAACCTAACCCTCACAGTCACCCTAACCCTCACCATAAACCTAAACCTAAACCACACCCTAAACCTCACCTTCACCCTCACACTCACCCGAACTGTCACCCTCACCCTAACCCTCAGCCTCACCCTAAACATCACCCTAAACCTAACCCCAATCTAACCCTAACCCTCACCCTCACCCTAACCCTAACACTCAAACTAAACCTCACCCTCAACCTAAGCCTCACCCTAAACCTAACCCTAATCCTTACCTAACTGAAAACCTAACTCTTACCCTCACATTCACCCTAACCCACATCCTCACCGTAGCCCTCATCCTAAACCTAAAACTCACCCTAACCCCTACCCTAAACCTCACAATCCACCTCACCATAACCCTAACCCTAACCCAAACTCTTACCCTAACACTCACCCTCACCCTAAACCTCACCCTAAACCTAAATTTCAACCTAAACCTCACCCTAACCCTAAACCTCATCCTAACCATAACCCTAACACTTACCTAAAGGAAACTCTCACCCTCGCCCTCACACTCACCCTAACACTCACCATCACCGTAGACCTTACCCTAAGACTAAACGTCACAATAAACTTTACACTCAACTTCAACCTAACCCTAACCCTAACCCTAACCCTCACGCTAAACCTCACCATAACCATAACACTAACCCTAACGATAACCCTCACACTAACTCTAATCCTTACCCTAAACCTAACCCTAAATCTCACCCTCACCCTAACCCTCACCATCACCCTAAACTTCACCCAAACCCGAATCCGAACCCTAACCCTAATCCTAACACTAACCCTCACACTCACCCTAATCCTCACCCTCAACCTCACCCTCACGTTAACCCTCACCATCACCCTAAAATTCACCCTAACCCTAACCCTCACCCTCACCATCACCCTAACATTAACCCTTATGATCACCCTCACCATCACCCTAACCCTAACCCTCACCCTAAACCTAACACTTACCCTAACCCTTACCCTAACCCTCACAAAAACAATCACCCTAACCCTAACCCTAAACCTAACCCTCACCCTCACGCTCATCCTCACCCTCACCCTAAACCTAATCCTCACCCTAACCCAAACCCATACCCTAACCCTAACCCTACCCCTCACCCTAACCCTCATGCTCAGCCTAACCCTAAACCTAAACCTCACTCTAACACTAACCCCAACACTAACCCTTAGCTTCACCTTAACCCTAACCCTAACCCTAATCATTACCTAACTGAAAACCTCACCCTCACCCTCAGACTCACCCAAACCCACACCCTCACCCTAGCCCTCACCCTAAACCTCACCCTCACCCTAACCCTAACCCTAAACCTCACCCTCACCCTAACCCTAACCCTAACGCTAACCATCACCCTAAAGCTCACCCTCAACCTAACCCTCACCCTAAAATTAACCCTCACATTAATCCTCACCCTAAACCTAATTCTAACCCTAACCCTCACCCTCACCCTAACCCTCAACCTAACCCTTAACCTCAACCTGACCCTAACCCTAACCCTAACCCTAACCCTTACACTAACCCTAACCCTTACACTAACCCTAACCCTACCTCTCACCGTAACCCTCATCCTCACGCTAACCCTAAAACTAACCCTAAACCTAACACTAACCCTCATCCTAACTCTGACCCTAACACTCACCCTAACCCTAACATTCACACTAACCCTCACATTCAACCTAATCCTCACCCTAACAATAACCCTGACTCTTACCTAACCGAAACCCTCACGTTCACCCTCATTCTCAACCTAACACTCACACTCACACTAGCCCTCATCTTAATCCTAACCCTAACCCTAACCCTAATCTTCACCCTCACCCTCACCGTCACCCTCAGCCTTACCATAACCCTAACCCAGTTCGTAACCCTTACCCTCACATTCACCCTCAAACTCACTCTTTACCTCACCCTCACCATAGCCCTCACCCTGAACCTAAACCTCAGCCTAACCCTAAACCTAAACCTCATTCTTACACTAACCCTAACCCTAACCCTAACACTAAACCTAACCCTAACCCTAATCTTAATTCTAACCCAAATCCTAACCCTAACCCTATACCTAAAACTCACCCTGATCCTAATCCTAACCCTAACCCTCACCCTCAGTGTCACCGTCACCCTAACCCTGACACTCAACCTCACCCTCACACTAACCCTCACACTAACACTAGCCCTCACCTTTACCCTAACCCTAACCCTCATCCTGACACTCACACTCAGCCTAACACTTAACAAAACCCTAATCCTAACCCTAACCGTCACACTCACCCTAACCCTAATCCTGACAATAACCCTCACCATCACCCTCACCCTCACACTCACCCTAAACCTCACCCTCAACCTCATCCTCACCCCAACCCTCACCATCACCCTAAACTTCACCCCAACCCTAACCCTAACCCTAAACCTAACCCTAACCCTCACCCTCACCCTAAACCTAACCCTAAACCTCACTCTAAACCTAACCCTAACATTAACCCTCACCCTAAAACAAACACTAACTCTCACCCTAGCCCTAACTCTTACCCTAACCCTAACCCTAATCCTAACCCTCACCCTAACACTAACTCTAACACTCACTCTAAACCTAAAGCTTACCCTAACCCTATACCTAAACCTTACCCTCACCCTAAACCTAACCCTAACCCTAACCTTCAACCTCAACCTCACCCTAAACTTAACCCTAACTCTCACACTCACCCTAACCCTAATCCTAACCCTAACCCACACCCTCACTGACAACCTCACCCCAGCACTCACCGTCAACCTCACCTTCACCCTAACCCTCAAACTAACCCTAACCCTCACCCTCACCCTCACCTTAACCCTAACTCTAAAACTAACCCTCATCCTCACCCTAACCATCATCCTCACCCTAAACCTAAACCTCAAGATCACCCTCACCCTCACCTTCACCCTCACACTCACCCTCATCCTAAACCTCACCCTCAACTTCACCCTCAGCTTAACACTCACCCTCACCGTAAACATCAACCAAACCCTAACCCTCACCCAAAACCTAACCCTAACCCTAACCCTCTACCTAACCCTAACGATAAACCTTTCCCTCATGCTCACAATAAAATTCACCTTAAGCTTTATCCTCATACTAACCCTAACTCTAACCCTAACACTAACCGTCACACTAACCCTAACCCTAATCCTACCCCTCAACCTAACCCTCATCGTAAAGCTAACACTAACCCTAACCCTCACCCTAACCCTAATCCTAACACTCACCCTCAAACTAACCCTCACCATCACCCTAACCCTCACCATAAACCTAATCCTAAACGACACCCTAACCCTCACCCTCACCCTCACCCCAACTCTCACCCTCACTGTAACACTGAGCCTCATCCTAAACATCACCCTAAACCTAACCCTCAATCTAACCCTAACCCTAACCCTCACCCTAACCCTAACACTCAAACTAACCCTCACCCTCAACCTAAACCTTACCCTAACCATAACCCTAACCCTTACCTAACGGAAAACCTCACCCTCACCCTCACACTCAACCTAACACTCACCATCACTGTAGCCCTCACCCTAAACCTAAACGTCACACTAACCCGCACCCTTACCTTCACCCTAACCCTAACCCTAACCCAAACCCTCACTCTAACCCTCAACCTAACCCTAACCCTAACTATAACCATAACCCTCAACCTAAATCTAACCCTTACCCTCACCCTAACCCTAAGCTAAATCTCACCCTAACCCTAAACCTAACTCCAACCCTCACTCTAAACCTAAACCTAACCCTCACCCAAACCCCCACCATCACCCTAACCCTAACCCTAAACCTAACCCTCACATTAATCCTCACCCTAAACCTAATGCTAACCCTAACCCTCACCCTCACCCTAACCCTCTAACTAACCCTTACCCTCAACCTAGCCCTAACCCTAACCCTAAAACTAACCCTCACACTAACCCTAAACCTCACACTAATCCTAACTCTACCTCTCACCGTAAACCTCACCCTCACCCTAACCCTAACCCTAACACTCTACCTAATCCTAACGATAAACCTTACCCTCATGCTCACTCTAAAACTCCCCCTAAGCTTTAGCCTCATACTAACCCTGACTCTAACCCTAACTCTAACCGTCACACTAACACTTACACTCTCCCTACCCCTAATCCTACCCCTCAACCTAACCCTCATCGTAAACATAACCCTAACCCTAACCCTAACCCTCACCCTCACCCTAACCCTCACCGTCACCCTAACCCTCACCATAAACCTAACCCTAAACGACACCCCAACCCTCACCCTCACCCTCACACCAACCCTCACCCTCACCGTAACACTCAGCCTCACCCTAAACATCACCCTAAGCCTAACCTTCAATCTAACCCTAACCCTAACACTCACCCTTAAGTCAAACACTCAAACTAACCCTCACCCTCAACCTAATCCTCACCCTAACCATAACCCTAACCCTTACCTAACGGAACCCCTCACCCTCACCCTCACACTCAACCTAACACTAACCATCACTGTAGCCCTCACCCTAAACCTAAACGTCACACTAACCCTCACATTCACCTTCACCCTAACCCTAACCCCAACCCTCACTCTAACCCTCAACCTAACCCTAATATTAACTATAACCATAACCCTCAACCAAACTCTAACCCTTACCCTAACCCTAACCCTAAGCTAAATCTCACCCTAACACTAACCCTAACCCCAACCCTCACCCTCACCCTAACCCTCACCTTAACACTAACCCTAACACTAACCCTCACCCTATACCTAACACTATACCTAACCCTCACCCTCACCCTAACCGTCACCCTAACCCTTATCCTCACACTAAGCATAACCCAAACCCTAACCCTCACCCTCAACATCACCCTAACCCTAACCCTTACCCTCACCCTCACTCTCACCCTAACCATAACCCTAAATGTAACACTCACCCTAACCCTAACATTTACCCTAATCTTAACCCTAACCTTCAAAATAACTCTCACCCTAACCCTAACCCTAAACCTAACCCTCATCCTCACCCACACCCTCACCCAAACCCTAATCCTAACCCTCAAAATAACCCTCTCCCTAACACTAAGCCTAAACCTAACCCTCATCTTCACCCTCACCCTCACCCTAACCCTAACCCTCACCCTAACCCAAACCCTCACGCTAACCCAAACCCTCACCCTAACCCTAAACCTCACCCTCAGCCTAACCCTAAATCTATACCTCACTCTAAACCTAACCCTAACCCTAACCCTTACCCTCACCCTAACCCTAACCCTAAACCTAACCCTAATCCTTACCTAACTGTAAACCTCACCCTCACCCTCAGACTCACACTAACCCACACCCTCACCGTAGCCCTCACCCTAAACCTAAACCTCACCCTAACCCTAACCCTAAACCTCACCCTCACCCTAACCCTAAACGTAAACCTAACCCTAACCTTCACATTAACTCTCACCCTAACACTCACCCTAAACCTAACCCTCACACTAACCCTCACATTCAACCTATTCCTCACCCTAACATTAACCCTAACTCTTACCTAACCGAAACCCTCACGTTCACCCTCATTCTCAACCTAACACTCACACTCACGCTAGCCATCACCTTAACCCTAACCCTAACCCTAATCTTCACGCTCACCCTCACTGTCACCCTCAGCCTTACCAAAACCCTAACCCAATTCGTAATCCTTAACCTCATACTCACCCTCACACTCACCATAAACCTCACACTCACCATAGCCCTCACCCTGAATCTAAACCTCACCCTAACCCTAAACTTAACCCTAACCCTCACCCTCACCCTCACACTCAGCCTAAGACTTAACCAAACCCTAAGCCTAACCCTAAACCTCACACTCACCCTAACCCTAATCCTAACAATAAACCTCACCCTCACCCTCACCCTCACCCTAACCCTCACCCTCAACCTCAACCTCACCCTAACCCTCACCATCACCTTAAATTTCACCCCAACCCTAAACCTCACCCTAACCCTAAACCTAACCCTAACCCTCAACCTCACCCTAACCGTAACCCTAAACCTCACTCTAAACCTAACCATAACCTTAACACTCACCCTAACCCAAAAATTAACCCTCACCCTAACCCTAACTATTAGCCTAACCCTAACCCTAACCCTCACCTTAACCCTAAATCTAACACTCAACCTAAACCTAATGCTTACCCTAACACTAAACCTAAAGTTTACCCTCACCCTTACTTAAATTTAACCCTTACCCTCAACCTCACCCTCACCCTAAACTTAACCCTAACTCTCACACTCACCCTAACCATAATCCTAACCCTAACCCACACCCTCACTCTCACCTCACCCTAACACTCACCGTCAACCTCACCATCCCCCTAACCCTCAAACTAACCCTAATCCTCACCTCACCCTCACCCTAACCCTAACCCTAAAACTAACCCTCATCCTCACCCTAAACCTAAACCTCAAGGTCACCTTCACCCTCACCCTCACCCTCATCCTAAACCTCACCCTCAACTTCAACCTCAGCTTAAACCTCACCCTCACCGTAAACATCACCCAAACCCTAACCCTCACCCTAAACCTAACCCTAACCTTAACCCTCACCCTAACCCTAACGATAAACCTTACCCTCATGCTCAACCTAAAACTCACCATAAGCTTTATCCTCATACTAACCCTAACTCTAACCCTAATACTAACCATCACACTAACCCTAACACTCTCCCTAACCCTAATCCTACCCCTCAAACTAACCCTCATCGTAAACATAAACCTAACCCTAACTCTATCCCTAACACTAACCCTAATCCTCACCCTCACCCTAACACTCACCGTCACCCTAACCCTCACCATAAACGTAACACTAAACCACAGCCTAACCCTCACCCTCACCCTCAGCCGAACAGTCACGCTCACTGCAACCTTCAGCCTCACCCTAAACATCACCCTAACCATAACCATCAATCTAACCCTAACCCTAACCCTAATACTGAAACTAATTCTCACCATCAACCTAATCCTCACCCTAACCATAACCCTAACCCTTACCTAACTGAAAGAATCACCCTCACCCTCACACTCAACCTAACACTCACAATCATCGTAGCCCTCACCCTAAACCTAAACGTCACACTAACCCTCACCCTCACCTTCACCGTAAAGCTAACCCTAAACCTAACCCTCACTCTAATCCTCAACCTAACCCAAACCTTAACCATAATCATAACCCTCACCCTAACTCTAACCCTTATCCTAACCCTAATCCTAACCCTAGATCTCACCCTAACCCTAACTCTAATTCAAACCCTCACCCTCACCCTAACCCTCACCTTAACACTAACCCTAAAACTAAACCTCAACCTAAACTTAAAACTAACCCTAAGCCTCACCCTCACACTAACCCTCACACTAACCCTTATCCTCACACTAACCCTAACCCAAAACCTCACCCTCACCCTCACCATCACACTAACCCTAACCCTTACCCTCACCCTCACCATCACCCTAACCCTAACCCTAAACCTAAACATCACCATAACCCTAATACTTACCCTAACCCTAACCCTAACCCTCACAATAACCCTCACCCTAACACTAACACTAAACCTAACCCTCACCCTCACCCTCACCCTAACCCGAACCCTCACCCTAACCCAAACCCTCACCCTAACCCTAACCTTACCCCTCACCCTAAACCTCACCCTCAGCCTAACCCTAAACCTATACCTCACTCTAAACCTAAACCTAACCCTAACCATTACCCACACCCTAACCCTAACCCTAAACCTAACCATAATCCTTACCTAACTGAAAACCTCACCCTCACCCTCAGACTCACCCTAACCCACACACTCACCGTAGCCCTCACCCAAAACCTAAACCTCACCCTAACCCTAACCCTAAACCTCCCACACTCCCTCACCCTAAACCTAACCCTAACCCTAACCTAACCGTCACCTTTACCCTCACTCTCACCCTAACCCTACCCTAAACCTAACCCTCACATTAATCCTCACCCTATCGATAACCCTAACCCTCACCCACACCCTAATCCTCAAACTAACACTTACCCTCAACCTGACCCTATACCCTAACCCTTTACCCTAACCCTCACACTAACCCTAACCCTCACACTAACACTAACCCTACCTCTCACCATAACCCTCAACTTCACCATAACCCTAAAACTAACCCTAACCCTAACCCTCACACTAATCCTCACATTCAACCTAATCCTCACCCTAACAATAACCCTAACTCTTACCTAACCAAAACCCTCGCCTTCACCCTCATTCTCACTGTAACACTCACACTCACGCTAGCCCTCACTTTAACCGTAATCCTAACCCTAACCCTAATCTTCACCCTCACCCTCACCGTCACCCTCAGCCTAACCCTAACACTTACCCTAATCCTCAACCTAACCCTCAACCTCACCCTCACCCTAACCCTAACCCTAAACCTAACCTTCACCCTCACTCTCACTGTCATCCTCAGCTTTACCATAACCCTAACCCAAATCATAACCCTTACCCTCACCGTCACCCTCACACACACCCTAAACCACACCCTCACCATAGCATTCACCCTAACCCTAAACCTAACCCTAAATGTAACCCTAAACCTCACTCTTACCCTAACCCTAAACCTAACCCTAACAATAACCCAAATCCGAACCCTAATCCTAACCCTAACCCTCACCCTAACCCTAACGGTAACCATCACACTCACTCTAACCCTATCCCTTAACCTAACAATAACGCTCACCATCATCCTCACCCTAACCCTCACCCTAACCCTAACCCTAACCCTACCCCTCACCCTAAACTTCACCCTAAACCTAACCCACTCCCACACCCTAAACCTCATGCTAACCTGAAACTTTACCCTCACCCTAGCCCTCACCCTCACCTGAAATATCACCCTCACCCTAACCCTAATCCTAACCTTAATCCTAACCCTCAACCTAACCGTAACCCTCACCCTCAACCTCACCGTCAACCTAAAACTCACCCTAAACCTAAACCTAACCCACAACCTAACCCTCACCCGAACCCAAACCCCAACCCTCACCTGAACCCTCACCCTCAACCTAACACTCAGCCTCACACTAAACATCACCCTAACTCTAACCCTCACTCTAAACCTAACCCTAACCATAACCCAAACCCTTACCGAACCGAAAACCTCACCCTCACCCTCACACTCACCCCAACCCTCACCCTAACCGCAACCCTGTCCCTAAACCTAAACCTCAACATAACCCTAACCCTAACCCTCACCCTAACCCTAACCCTAACCCTAACCCTCACCCTAAACCTCACCCTAACCCTAACTGTAACCGTAACCCTAACCCTCACCCTCACCCAAACCCTAACCCTAACCCTCACCTTCACCGTAACCCTAACCCTAACCCCAATATTCACCGTCACTGTAACCTTCACCGCCACCCTAACCCTAACACTCACCGTCACCCTAAACATCACCCTATCCCTAACCGTCACCCTAACCCTAACCTTTACCCTAATGCTAACACTAGCCCTCACCCTCACCCAAACCCTAACCCTAACACAAATCCTCACCGTAACCTAACCCTAACCCTAACCCTAACCCTCACCCTAACACTCACAATAACCCTAACCCTAACTATATTAATATGCCTAACCCTCACCCTACACCTAACCCCAACACTAATCCTCACCCTATCCCTAACCCTAACTCTAACCGTCACCCTAACTTCACCCTCACAGTAACCCTGATGCTACAAATAAACCTCAACCTCACCCTAAACCTTGCCCTTACCCTTACCCTCACCTTAAACCTACAGTCACCCTCACCCTAGCCCTCACCCTAACCCTTACCCTCACACTAACCCTAACCCTCACCCTAACCCTAAACCTAACTCTCAACCTAACCCTCACCCTAACCCTAACCCTTTCCCTAACGCTAACCATAACATTAACCCTCACCCTCATACTAAACAACACTCTAACACTACCCCTCACCCTAAACCTAACCCTAACCCTCACCCTAACCTTACCCCTCAACCTAACCATCACCATCCCCTAATCCTCACCCTAAATCTAACCCTAACCCTTACCTAAACGAAAACCTCACCCTCACCTTCACCCTCAACTTAACCCTCACTATAACCTTTAACCTCACCCTAAACCTAACTCTAAACTTCAACCTAAACCTAACCCTCACCATAACCCTAAACCTACCCCTCACCCTAACTCTCACCCTAACCCTCACCGTCACCCTAACCCTCAGACTTACCCGAAAGCTAAACCTTACCCTAACCCTAAACCTCACCCTAAACATCACCCTAACCCTAACCTTCACCCTCACCCTCACCCTCACAATAAACATCACCCTAACACTACCCCTCAGCCTAACCCTAACACTCTACCTAACCATAAACCTCACCCTGACCATCACCCTAACCCTTAGCCGAACCCTAATCCTCAACCGAAAACTAACCCTCACCCTAACCCTAACCCTCACACTAACCCTAACCCGAAACCAACCCTCACCCTCACCCTCACAATACCCCAAACCCTAACCCTAATCTTAACACTAACCCTCACCCTCACCCTCACCTTAACCCTAACCCTAAGCCTAAACCACAGCTTCACTCTCACACTTACCCTCACACTCAACCTAAACCTCACCCAACCCCTACCCCTAGCATTCTCCCTAACACTCATCCTAACCCTAACCCCAACCCTAACCCTACCCCTAACCCTCACCCTCACAGTAACCATAAACCTAACGTTAGCCTTCACCCTAACCCTAATCCTCACCCACACCCTAACACTCAACCTCACCTGAACCCTCACCCTCACCCAAAACCTCATCCTCACCCTAACCCTCACCCTAAACATCACCCAAACCCTAACCCTAACAATAACCCTAACCCTAAACCTTACCCTCACCCTCACCCTAACCCTCACAGTCACCCTAACACTCACCCTAACCCTAACCCTCAACCACACCCTATACTTAACTGGAACCTGAACCCGAAACCTCACGTGAACACTCACCCTCACCCTAAACCTCACCTCACAATAAACATCAACCTCACCCTAACTCTCACCCTAACACTAACCCTAAACCTCACCCTAACCCTTAACCTCAACCTAACCCTAACCCTCACCCTGACCCTCACCCTTCCCCTAACCCTAACCCTCACCCTAAAACTACCCTAACACTAAAGCTCACCTTAAACCTAACCCTCACACTAAACCTAACCCTAACACACAACCTCACCCTCAACCTCACCCTTACCCTAATCCTAACCCTAACCCTAATTCTAATGATAAACCTAAACCTCAACATCACACTAACACTAACCCTGACCCGAAATCGAATCCTAACCCTAACCCGAACCCGAACCCGTACCCTCACCCTAATACTCACCCTCACACTAACCCTAAACCTAACCCTCACCCTCACCCTCTCCCTCACCCTAACACTCACCCTAACCCTAACCCCCCACCATAAACCTAAACTTAACCCTCAACCTCACCCTAACCCTAACTCTAACCATAACCCTCACACTAACACTCACACAAATCCTAACCCTCTCTCTCACCCTAATCTTCACCCTAATATTTACCCTCAACTAACCTTAACACTAAACCTCACACTAAACCTAACCCTTTCCCTAACTCTAACCCTAAACCAAACCCTAATCCTAAACCTAACCCTCACACTCATCCTCACCCTAAGCCTCACCCTCACAGTGAACCTCACCCTAAACATAACCCTCAAACTAAACATCACCCTTACCCTAACCCTCAACCTAAACCTAAAACTAACACTCACCCAAAATCATAACCCTCATCCTAGCCCTAACCCTCACCCTCATCTTCACACTAGCCCTCATCCTAACCCTAATCCTAACAATAACCCTAACGCTAACCCTAAGACTCACCCTAACCCTAAACAAAACTGTAAACCTCACCCTCTTCCTCACCCTCACCCTAACCTTCAACCTCAACCTACCCCTCACCCTAACCCTCACACTAAGCCTAACTCTCAACCTAAACCTAACCCTAACCCTCATACCTAAACCTAATAACCCTCACCCTCACCCAAACCCTCTACCTCAGAATAACCCTAAATTTAAACCTAATCCTAAACCTAACCCTAACCCTAACCCTAACCCTAAATTTAACCCTCACCCTCACCCTCAGCTTAACTCTAAACCTCATCGTCACATTAATCCTCACCCTAACCCTAACCCTTAACCTCATCCTAACCCTAACCCTAACCCTAACCCTAACCCTAACGCTAACCCTCACCCTCAACCTAACCCTAACTCTAACAATAACCCTAACCCTCACCATATCCCTAACCCTCACCCTCACCCAAACCCTAACCATAACCATAACCCTCAACCTCAACCTCACCCTCAACCTTACCCTCAACCTAACCGTCACCCTAACCCTCACCCTCACCCTAAACATCACCCAAAACCTAATCCTCACCCTAACCCAAGCCCTATCCCTAACCCTAACTCTCACCCTAACCCTCACCCTAACCCCAACGATAGACCTAACACTCACACTCAACCTAACCCTCACCCTAACACTTATCCTAACACTAAACCTAACTCTAAACCTAACCCATCACCTCACACTAACCCTAACCCTCACCCTAACCCTAAAACTAGCGTTCACACTAACCCTCACGCTAACTCTAACCCAAAACCTTTACCTAACGGTAACCCTAATATTAGCCCTCAACCTTATACTAAACATCAAACTAACGCTAACTCTCACCCTAAACCTAAAGCTAACCCTCACCCTAACACTACCCCTCAACCTAACCCTCACCCTCCCCTAATCCTAACCCTAACTCTAACCATAACCCTTACCTATATGAAGCCCTCAATCTCACCCTCAACCTAACCATCACCCTCAACCCAGCCCTTACCCTAATCCTAACCCTACCCTTAACCCTCACCCTAAACCTAACCCTAACACTCACCCTCACCCCAAACCTCACCGTCACCCTAACACTCAACCTAATCCAAACTCTCACCCACACCCTAACCCTCACACTCACCCGAAGCATAAAACTTACCCTAACCCTAAACATCACCCTAACCCTAACCCTCACCCAAAACCTCACCTTCACTCTAACACTCACCCTCACCCTAAACTTCACCCTCCAAATAAACATCACCCTAACCCTACCCCTCAACCTAACCCTAACCCTCTACCTAAACCTAACCCTCACCCTGACCCTCACCCTATCCCTAACCCTAACCCTACCTCTCACACTCACCCTAACCCTTACCCTAACCCTAACCCTCAACCTAAACCTAACCTAACCCTTACCCTCACCATAACCCTAAAACTAAACCTAACACTAACGCGAACCCCAACCCTCACCTTCACCCTAATCCTCACACTAACCCTTACCCTCAACATAACCCTAACCCTAACCCAACCCTAATCCTCACCGTAAACCTAACCCTCGCCCAAACCTAACTCTCACCATCACCCAAACCCTCATCCTCACCCTAACAATCACACTAACTGTAACCCTAAATCTTATCATAAACTTAACCCTTACCCTCACCGTCATCCTAAGCCTAAACCTAACCCTCAGCCTCACCCTAAACCTAACCCTCACCCTAACGCTCACCCTATCCCTATCGCTAAACCAACAGCTCACCCTCACCCTAACCCTCACCCTATCCCTTATCTTCACCCTAAGCCTCACCCTAACACTAACACTAACCCTCATATTAACCCTAATCCTCACCCTATACCTCACCCTAACCCTAACCTAACCCAAAACTTAACCCTCACCCTCACCCTCAGCCCAACACTCACCCTCACCATAAACATCACCCTAACCCTAACCCTCATCCTAAACCGAACCCTAACCATTACCCTAAAACTAACCTTAACGTCACCCTATCACTAAAACTAACCCTAAACCTCACCCTCACGCTAACCCTCACCATAACCCTTATCCTCACACTAAACCTAACCATAACCCTAACCCTAACCATCACACTAACACTAATCCTCACCCTATTCTTAACCCTAACCCTAACCCTCACCCTATCCCTCACCCTCACCCTAACTATAATGCTAACCCTTACTCTCAAACTCACCCTAACCCTCACCCTAAACCTTACCCTCAACTTCACTCTAAATCTCACCCTAACACTCACACTCACTCTAACCCACAAACTAACCCTAACCCTAAGCCTAATGTTCACCCTAACCCTCACCCTCACCATAACCCTAAACCTAACCCTAACCCTTACCCTAACCGTAACCCTCACCCTCACCCTAACCATCACAATAACCATTACCCTCACACTAACCCTAGCCATAACCCTAACCCTAACCCTAACCCTAACCCTAACTCTCACCCTCACACTAAACATCACCCTAAACCTAAACCTCACACTAAACCTAACCCTAACCTTCACCCTAAACCTAACCCTCACCGTAACCCTAACATTCACACTAACACTAACCTTAAACCTCACCCTCAACCTTACCCTAACTCTAACCCTCATCCTAACACTCACCCTCACCCTCACATTCACCCTCACCCTAAGCCTAACCCTAACCCTCATCCTAACACTCACCCTCACTCTCACCCTCACCATAACCCTAACACTAACCCTAACCCAGACCCTCACCCTAATCCTCAACCTAACCCTAACCCTAAAGCTTACCTATCCAAAAACTTCACCCTCACCCTCTCCCTCACCCTAACCCTTACCCTCACCCTATCCCACACCTAACAATAAACCTCAAACTAACCCTAACACTAAACCTCACCCTCAACCTAATCCTAACCCTAAACTTAACCCTAACACTCATCCTAACCCTAACCCTAAACCTAATGCTAACCCTAAACCTAACCCTCACTCTAACCCTTACTGTCAGCCTAACCCTAACCTTATCCCTCACACTAAACCTAAGGCTCACCCTAACCCTAACATACCCCTCAGCCTAACCCTCACCCTAAACCCAACCCTAAACCAAATCCTCATCCTATCCTTAACCTCAACCCAAACACTCACAGTAACCTTCAACCTCATCCTAACCCTCACTCATATCCTTACTCTCACCCGAACCCTAAAGCTCACCCTCAGCCTAACCATCATCCTAACAATTACCCACACCCTAACACTCACCTTAAACCGAACCATAAATCTAACCTTCAACATAATCCTCAACCTAACCCCAAACTTCACCGTCACCCTAATATTCACCCTAAACTTTACCCTGCCCTAGCACTTACCCTAACCCTCACACTAATCCTAACACTAAATCTCAGCCTAACCCTTATCCTAACACTAAACCTAACCTTAACACTCAACCTAAACCTAAACCTAACCCTAACCCTAACACTAACCCTCATCCTAACCCTAACCCTTACCCTCACCATCCACATCACCCTCAGCCTAACACTAATCCTAACCCTAATCCTAACACACACCCTCACCCTCACCCTAACTCTAAACCTAAACCTAACCCTAACACTCACCATCACCCTCACCCTAAACCTGACCATATCCCTAACCCTCACCCTAACCCCAAGCCTGACCCTATACCTCACCCTAACCCTAACCCTAACCCTCACCCTAACACTCACCGTAACCCTCACCCTATCCCTAAAACTAACCCTCACCATCATACTCACACTAAACCTCAGCCTAATCCTTAGGTTCACCAGAACCCTAACCCTAATCCTAACCCTAATCCTCACCATAACCCTAACCCTCATGCACACCCTAACCCTCAATCGAACCTGTACCCGAACCCTCACCCTAACACTCACCCTAACTCTAACCTTAACCCTAATCTGAAAACTAACCCTCACCTTCAAACTCACCCTAACTCTAACCCTAACCCTAAACCTAACCCTCACTCTCACCCTCAGCTTAATCCTCACACTCACCCTAAAACTCACCCTACCCTAACCCTACCCCTCTCCATTACTCTCAACCTAACCCTAAACCTAACCGTAATCTTCACCCTCACCCTGACCCTCAAACTCAGCCTAACTTAACCCTAACAATATTCCTATTCCTAACACTTACCCTCACATTCAACCTAAAACTCACCCTAACCCTAACACTCACCCACACCCTAAACTTACCCTAACCTCACCCTAACTTTACCCTTACTCTCACCCTAAATGTAACCTCAGCTTAACCCTCACTCTCAGCCTAATCCTCACCCTAACCCTAACCCTTACCTAAATGAAAAACTCATCCTCACCCTCACCCTAACACTAACCCTAACAATAACCCTAACTCTAACCCTAACCCTAACCCTAAAACTCACCCTAAAACTAACCCTAAACCTCACCCTCACCCTTACCCTCATCTAACCCTCACACTAATCATAACCTTAACACTCAGCCTAAACCTCATCCTAACCCTAACCCTAAACCTCACCCTAACCCTAACCCTCACCTTCACTTTCAACCTCACCCTCATACTAACCCTAATTCTAAACCTAACCCTCACTCTCACCCTAACCCTCACCCTAAAAGTTACCCACATCTTAAACCTCACCCTAACCCTAACCCTAAACCTAACCCTCACCCTAACCCTCACCTAACCCTAACCATAACCCTAAACCTAACACTCACACTAACCCTAACCCTCACACTCTCCCTAAACCTCACCCTAAACATTACCTTCTATCTAACCCAAACCCTAACCCTAAACCTAACACTCACACTAACCTTAACCCTAACCCTCAGCCTAACGCTTTTCCTAACCCCAAACCTAACCCTAACCCTCACACTCACCCTAAACCTAACCCAAACCCTCACGGTAACCCTAACCATCAACCTCATCCTAACCCTCATCCTAACACTTACCTTCAACCTAACCCTATTGCTAACCCTCACCCTAACCCTAAACCTCAACCTAAACCTAAACCTGACCCTGACTCTCATCCTAGGCCTAACCCTAAACCAAACCCTTACCCTAACCCTAACCCTCACCCTAAACCTAAACCTCACCATAACAGTAACAGTCACACTAACCCTAACACTAACCCTCACCATCAACCTTACCCTAACAATATCCCTCATCCTAACTCTAACAGTAAAACTAATGCTAACCCAAAGCCTCACCCTAAACCTATCCCGACACCTCACCCTAACGCTCACCCTAACCCTAAGACTCAACCAAACCCTAACACTCACCCTCACCCTCACCCTCACCCTCACCCGAACACTCACCCTTAACCTAACCCTCACCCTCACAATAAACATGACCCTAACCCTAATAATCACCCTAACACTAACCCTAACCCTCAAACAAAACATAAGCCTAACACACATCCTCACGCTCTACCTCACCCTTACCCTAACCCTAACACTCACCCTAACCCTAACTCTAAACCTAAGGTTAAAAATAAAACTCAACCTCAGGCTAACCCTCACCCTAACCCTTACCCTCAACCTAAACCTAACCCTAACCCTCATAGTAAACAAAACCCTCAATTTAACCCTAACCCTAAACCTCACAGTAAACCTAACCCTCACCGTAAACCTAACCCTACCACTCAGCCTAACCCTCAACCTAAACCTAACCCTAACCCTAATCCTCACCCTATCCATAAACTTAACCCTAACCCTAACCCTCACCCACACCCTAACCCTAATGCTCACCCTAACCCTTACCCTCACCCTCACCCTAATATTAAACCTAACCCTCACCCTAACACTTACCCACACCCTAATCCTCACCCTAACCCTAACCCTAAACCTAAACCTCACCCTAAGCCTAACCATAACCGTAAACCTAACCCTCATCCTAACCCTCATCCTAACCCTCACCCTAACCCTCACCCTAACACTAACACTAACCCTAAACTTTACCCTCAACCTAACCCAAACCCTAACCCTAAATGTAACACTCATACTAACCCTAAGCCTAACCCTCAGCCTAATCTTTATCCTAACCCTAAAACTAACCCTAACCCTAACCCTCACACTCACCCTAACCCTAACCATAACCCTAAACCTCACCCTAACCCTCACCCTAACCGTCAGCCTAACCCTCGTCCTATCCCTAACCCTAACCCTGACTCTCACCCTCACCCTAACCCTAAAACTTAACCTCACCCTAACCCTAACCCTAACCCTCACCCTAAACCTAACACTCACCCTCACCCTAACCCTCATCTAAAAACTTACCCTCAACCTAACCCTATCCCTTACACTAAACCTAACCCTAACTCTCACAAGAACACTCACCCTCACCCTAACCCTCACCCTCACACTAAATATCACCCTAACCCCTCAACCTAACACTAACCCCAACCCTCACCCTAACCCTAACCTCACCGTAATCCTAACCCTCACACTAAACCTAACCCTAAACCTCACACTCACCCTAACCCTAACCCTAACACTAATCCACACCCTCACCTTATCCTCACTCTAACCCTAACCATAACCCATACCTAAACGAAAACCTCACCCTCACCCTCTCCCTCACCCTAACCCTCACGCTCACCCTAGTCCTCAACCTAACTCTAACCCTCACCCTAACCCTAATCCTAACCCTCATGGTCACCCTCACCCTAACAGGAAACCTAACACTAACCCTCATCCTAAAACTAACCATAACCCTAATTCTAACCCTAAAACTTACACTCACCCTAACCCTAACCTTAACCCTTACGGTCACCCTAACCCTAACCCTAATCCTCACACTAAACCTAACACTCAATCTACCCTATACCTACCCCTCACCCTAATCCTCACCCTAACACTAAACCTCACACTAAACCTAACCCTCACCCTAACCCTAACCCTCAAACTAACCCTAAACATAACACTCATCCTCACCCTCACCCTCACAATACCCCGAATCTTAACCCTAATCCTAACACTGACTCTCAACCTCACCCTCACCCTCAGGCTAACCCCAACCATAAGCCTAACCCTCACCCTCACTCTCACCCTAACCCTCACACTCACCCTAAATGGCACCCTAAACCTAACCCTGCCCCTCTCCTTAACCCTCACCCTCACCCTCACCTTAACCATAACACCAATCCTAACCCACACCCTCAACCTAATCCTCAACCTAACCCTAACCCTGAACCTTACCTAACCAAAACCTCACCCTCACCCTCAACCTCACCCTTATCCTCACCCTAGCCCACACTTAACACTAAACCTCAAACTAACCCTAACCCTAAACCTCACCCTCACCCTAATCCTAACCTTAAACTTAACCCTAACACTCATCCTAACCCTAACCCTAAACCTAATGCTAACCCTAAACCTCACACTCACCCTAACCCTCACTCTAACCCTTACTGTCACCCTAACCCTTACCTTAACCCTCACACTAAGCCTAAGCCTCACCCTAACCCTAAACCTACCCCTCACCTTAACACTCACCCTAAACCTAAACCTAACCCAAATCCTCATCCTATCCTTAACCTTAACCCAAACCCTCACCCTAACCCTCACCCTCATCCTAACCTCATCCTTACCCTCACCCGAACCCTAAAGCTCACCCTCAACCTAAACATTACCCTAACACTTACCCACACCCTAACACTCACCTTAACCCGAACCATATACCTAACCTTCAACCTAAACCTCAACCTAACCCTAACCTCACCGTCACCCTAATATTCATCCTAAACTTTACCCTCACCCTAACACTTACCCTAACCCTAAACCTAACCCTCACACTAACCCTAACCCTAAACCTCAGCCAAACCCTTGTCCTAAACCTAAACCTAACCCTAACACTCAACCTAAACCTAAACCTAACCCTAACCCTAACACTAACCCTCATCCTAACCCTAACCCTTACCCTCACCCTCCACATCACCATCAGCCTAACCCTAATCCTAACACTCACCCTCAACCTCACCCTAACTCTAAACCTAAACCTAACCCTAACACTCACCATCACCCTCACCCTAAATCTAACTGTATTCCTAACCCTCACCCTAACACCAAGCCTCACCCTATACCTCACCCTCACCCTAACCCTAAACCTAACACTCACCGTAACCTTCACCTTATCCCTAAAACTATCCCTCACCCTCATCCTCACACTAAACCTCAGCCTAATCCTTAAGTTCACCAGAACCTTGACCTTAAACCAAACCCTAATCCTCACCATAACCCTAACCCTCATGCACACCCAAATCCTCACCCTCACCCTCACCCGAAACCTCACCCTAACACCCACCCTAACTCTAACCTTAAACCTAATCCTAAAACTAACCCTCACCTTAAAACTCACCCTAACTCTAACCCTAACCCTAAAGCTAACCCTCACTCTCACCCTCACCTTAATCCTCACACTCACCCTAAAACTAAACCTAACCCTAACCCTACCGCTCTCCATAACTCTCAACCTAACCCTAACCTTAACCCTAACCTTCACCCTCACCCTGAACTCCACCTCAGCCTAACCTTTATTCTAATCCTATTCCTATTCCTAACACTTACCCTCACATTCAACCTAAAACTCACCCTAACCCTAACCCTCACCCACACCCTAATCCTCAACCTCACACTAAACATCACCCTAACCCTAACCCCCACCCAAACCCTATCCCCAACCCTCACCCTAACCCTAACCTCACCGTAATCCTAACCCTCACACTATCCCTAACCCTAACCCTCACACTCACCCTAACCCTAACCCTAACACTAATCCACACCCTCACCTTATCCTCACTCTAACCCTAACCATAACCCTTACCTAAACGAAAACCTCACCCTCACCCTCTCCCTCACCCTAACCCTCACGCTCACCCTAGCCCTCAACCTAATGCTAACCCTCACCCTAACCCTAATCCTAACCCTCATGGTCACCCTCACCCTAACAGAAAACCTAACCCTAACCCTCATCCTAAAACTAACCATTACCCTAATTCTAACCCTAAAACTTACACTCACCTTAACCCTCACCCTAACCCTTACCGTCACCCTAACCCTAATCCTAATCCTCACACTAAACCTAACACTCAACCTACCCTATACCTACCCCTCAGCCTAACCCTCACCCTAAACCTAACCCTAAACATAATCCTCACCCTATCCCTAAACTTAACCCTAACCCTCGCACTCACCCTAAACCTACCCCTGACCCTAAACCTCACCCTAATCCTCACGCTAACCCTAAACCTCACATTAAACCTAACCCTAACCCTCAAACTAACCCTAACCCTAACATTCACTCTAACCCTCACCCTCACAATACCCCTTACCTTAACCCTAATCCTAACATTGACCCTCACACTCACTTTCAGGCTAACCCTAACCATAAGCCTCACCCTCACCCTCACTCTAACCCTAACCCTCACACTCACCCTAAACTGCACCCTACCCCTACCCCTCTCCCTAGCCTTCACCCTAACCCAAACCCTAACCCTAACACCAACCCTAACCCTACCCCTAACCCTCACCCTCACACTAACCCTAAACCTAAAGTTAACCCTCACCCTAACCCTAATCCTCACCCACACCTTAAACCTCAACCTCACCTGAACCCTCACCCTCACCCGAAATCTCATCCTCACCCTAATCCTCAACCTAAACATCACCCAAAAACTAACCATCACCCTAACCCTAACCCTAATCCTAACCCTCACCCTAACCCTCACCCTAACCGTTATCCTCACCCTACCCCTAACCCTAACACTAACCATAACTGTCACACTAGCCGTAAATCTTACACTATCCCTAACCCTAAATATAACCTTCACCCTCACCCTAAACTTCACCCTCACCCTAAATATTACCCTAACTCTAAACCTCACTCTAACCCTATAGGTGAACCTAAACCTCACCCTCCCCTAACCCTCACACTAACCCTGATCCTCACACTAACCCTAACCCTCACCATCACTTTCACCCTCACCGTCAGCCTAACAATAACACTAAACCTAATCCTATCCCTAACCTTAAACCTCACCCTAAACCTAACCCTATCCATCACCCTCAACCTCACCCTCACCCCCACCCTCAAACTAACACTCACCCTAACACCCTCACACTAACCCACAACCTCACCTTAAAAATCACCCTAACACTAACCCTCACCCTAACCTTAACCCTAACCATCAACCTCAACCTCAACCTCACCCCCACCCTCAACCTAACCCTCACCCTCACCCTCTCCCACACACTATCCCACAAACTCACCTTAAACATCACCCTAACACTAACCCTCACCCTAACCCTAACCCTAAGCCTCATCCTCACACTAACCCTAACCCTAACCCTAATCTTCACTCTAACCCTATCCCGACACCTCAACCTAACTCTCACCCGAATCCTAACACTAACCCTAACCCTAACCCTAAACCTAACCCTCACCCTCACCGTAACCCTCACCATCACCCTAACACTCACCCTAACCCTAAGCCTCAACCACACCCTAACCTTCACCCTCACCCGAAACCTCAACCTCACGTGAACACTCACCCTCAACCTAAACCTCACCCTCACAATAAACATCAACCTAACCCTAACTGTCACCCTAACCCTAACCCTAACCCTCACCCTAACCCTAACCCTCAACCTAACTCTAACCCTCACCCTGACCCTCACCCTACTCCTAAACCTAACCCTCACCCTAAACCTACCCTAACACTAAACCTCAACTTAAATCGAACCCTCACCCTAACACTAACCCCCACACTAAACCTAACCCTAACACTCACACTCACTCTCAACCTCACCTTTCCCCTAACCCTAACTCTAACCCTAATATTAATGCTAAAGCTAAACCTCCAGATCACTCTAATCCTAACGCTGACCCTCACCCTAACCCTAACCCTCACCCGAACCCGAACCCGAAACCGAACCCAAATCCTAACCCGAACCCTCACACTAACACTAAACCTAACCCTCACCCTCACCCTCTCCCTCACCCTAACCCTCACCCTAAACCTAACCCCCCACCATAACCCTAACCCTAACCCTCAACCTCACCCTAACCCTAACTCTAACCCTAACCCTAACCTTAAAACTAACACTAACACTCAAGCAAATCCTAACCCTCTCTCTCATCCTAAACTTCACCCTAATATTTACCCTCACCCAAACCTTAATCCTAATCCTCACACTAAACCTAACCCTCACCCTAATTCTAACCCTAAACCTAACCCTAATCCTAAAACTAACCCTCACACTCACCCTCACCCTAAGCCTAACCCTCACCCTCAACATCACCCTAACACTCACCCTCAAACGAAACATCACACTAACCCTAACCCTCACCCTAAACCTAACCCTAACCCTCATCCAAAACCCTAACCCTCATGCTACCCCTAACCCTAAACCTCATCTTCACCCTAGCCCTCATCCTAACCCTAATCCTAACAATAACCCTAACCCTAACCCAAAAACTCGCCCTAACCCTAATCAAAACGCTAACACTCACCCTCTTCCTCACCCTCACCCTAAACTTCACCCTCACCCTAACACTCACTCTAACCCTCAGCCTCAACCTAACCCTAACCCTCACCCCTAAACCTAACCCTAACCCTCACCCTCAAACTCACTCTCACCCTAACCCTCACCCTCACCATAAACATCACCCAAACCCTAACCCTCACCTTAACCCAAACCGTAACCCTAAACCTAACCATCACCCTAATCCTCACGCTAACCCCAACGATAAACCTAACACTCACACGCAACCTAACCCTCACCCTAACACTTATCCTCACACTAACCCTAACTCTAACCCTAACCCTTACCCTCAAACTAACCCTAACCCTCACCCTAACCCTAATCTAACCCTTTCCATAACGCGAAACCTAATAGTAATCCTCACCCTCTTACTAAACATCAAACTAACCCTAACCCTCACCCTAAACCTAACGCTAACCGTCACCCAAACCCTATCCCTCAACCTAACCCTCACCCTCCACTAATCCTCACCCTCACTCTAACCCTAACCCTTACCTAAACGAAGCCTCACCCTCAACCTCACCCTCAAACTAACCCTCACACTCACCCTAGCCCTCACCCTAATCCTAACCCTACCCCTCACCCTACCCCTCACCGTAACCCTAATCCTCACCCTAAACCTAACCTTAACCCTCACCGTCACCCCAAACCTCATCGTCACCCTAACACTCAACCTAATCCAAACCCTCACCCACACCCGAACCATCACATTCATTCGAAGCCTAAAACTTACCCTAACCCTATACCTCACACTAAACATCACCCTAACCCTAACCCTCACCCGAACCCTCACACTCACCCTAACTCTCACCCTCACCCTAACCTTCACGCTCACAATAACCATCACCCAAACCCTACCCCTGAGCCTAATCCTAACCCTCTACCTAAACCTAACCCTCACCCCGACCCTCACCCTAACCCTAAAACTTATCCTCACCCTTACCCTAACCCTTACCCTAACCCTAACCTTCACCCTAAACCTAACCCTATCACTTACCAACACCATAACCCTAAACCTAACCCTAACCCTAACGCTAACCCTAACCCTAATCCTCACCATAAACATAACCCTCGCCCACACCCTAACACTCACCATCAACCGAACCCTCATCCTCACCCTAACACTCACAGGAAAGCTAACCCTAACCCTTATCATAAACTGAACCCTCACCCTCACCCTCACCCTAAGCCTAACCCTAACCCTAACCCTAAACCTCACCCTCAGCCTAAACCTAACCCTCACCCTAACGCTCACCCTATCGCTAACGCTAAACCTACACCTCACACTAACCCTCACCCTAACACTAACACTAACCCTCACATTAACCCTAATCCTCACACTATACCTCACCCTAACCCTAACCCTAACAGAAAACCTAACCCTCACACTCACCCTCACCCCAACACTCACCCTCACCATAAACATCACACTAACCTTAACCCTCATCCTAAACCAAACCCTGACCCTAACCCTAAACCTAACCCTAAACCTCACCCTAATGTCACCCTATCACTATCGCTGACCCTACACCTCATCCTCACCCTAACCCTCACAATAACCCTTATCCTCACACTAACCCTAACCATAACCATAAACCTAACCCTCACACTAAACCTAAACCTCACCCAAACCCTAACCCTACCCTTCAGCCTAACCCTCACCCTAAACCTAACCCTAACCCAAATCCTCATCCTATCCTTAAACTTAACCCAAACCCTCACCCTATCTGTCACCTTCACCCTAATCCTCACCCTTATCCTTACCCTCAGCTGAACCCTAACCCTCATCCTCAACCTAACCCTCACCCTAACACTTACCCACACGCTAACACTCACCCTAAAACGAACCATAACCCTAAACTTCACACTAAACCTCAACCTAACCCTAAACTTCACCGTCTCACTAATATTCACCCTAAACTTTACCCTCACCCTAACACTTACCCTAAACCTAAACCTAACCCTCACACTAACCCTAACCCTAATCCTCAGCCTAACCCTTATCCTATACCTAAACCTAACCCTAACACTCAATCTAAACTTAAACCTAACCCTAACCCTAACACTAACCCTCATCCTAACCCTAAACCTCACCCTCACCGTCCACATCACCCTCAGCCTAAACTTAATCGTAACCCTAATCCTAACACTCACCTTCACCCTCACCCTAACTCTAACCCTAAACCTAACCCTAACAGTCACAATCACCCTCACCCTAACCCTAACCGTATCCTTAACCCTAACCCTTACCCTAACCCTAACACTTACCGTAACCCTCACCCTACCCCTAACACTAACCCGACCCCTCATCCTCACACTAAACCTCAATCTAGTCCTTAAGCTCACCAGAACCCCAACCCTAATCCTAACCCTAATCCTCACCATAGCCATAACCCTCATGCACACCCTAACCCTCACCTGAACCCTCACCCTCACCCTCACCCTAACACTCAACCTAACCCTAACCTTCAACCTAACCCTAACTCTCCCCCTCACACACACCATCAGCCTAAACCTCACCATAAACCTAACCTTAACCCACACCCTATAACCCTCACCCTCAACCTCACCCTCGCCCTAACATTTATCCTCCCCCTTTCCTATTAACCCTAATCCTAATGCTCACACTAACCCTAGCCCTCACCCTAAAACTAACCCTCAACCTAACAGTAACCCTCACTCTTACCCTCACACTAACCCTAACCCTAACTCTAACCCTCGCCATCAAACTCACCCTAAGCCTAACACTAACCCTCACCCCAAATCTCACACTCACCCTACCCCTACCCCTCTCCCTAACCCTCACCCTAACCCTACGCTAACATTCACCCTAACACTTATCCTCACCCTAACACTAACCCTAACCTTCAAACTCACCCTGACCCTCACCCTCAAACTAACCCTAACCCTAACCCTATTCCGAATCCTAATCCTCACCCTCACCCTCACCCTAACACTAACCTTAACACTGACCATTACCCTCACAATAGGGATAACCCTTACCCTAATCCTAACCATAACCATAACGTTAACCGTCACCCTGACCCTCACCTGCAACCCAACACTAACGCTAACCCTATTCCTAATCCTAACCCTCACCCTCACCCTCACCCTAAAATTATCCCTAACCCTAACCCTCAACCTCACCCTCACCCTAACCATCACCCTCACCCTAAACATCAACCTAACCATAACACTCACCCTATCCGTAACCCTAACCCTCGCCCTAAACCTAACCTCAGTGTAACCATCACCCTCAACCTAATCCTCACCCTAAACATAACCCTAAACCTCACCCTCAACCTCCCCTTCCCCCTCAGCTTTACCCTAACCCTAATCCCAATCCTAACCCTAACACTCAACCCCACCCTCACCCTAATCCTAACCCTAACCCTAACGCTAACCCTCACCCACACCCTCTCACTCACCCTAACGCTAACCCTAACAATAATCCTAACCCTGACCCTTAAATAAATATTAAAACTCAAACTAACCTTAATCCTACCCCTAAACATCTCCCTCACCCTCACCCTCATTCTAACCCTCACCCTCACCATCACAATTACCATCACACTAACCCTCACACTAACCCTAACACTCACCAAAACCCTAACCCTCTCCTTCACTTTCACCCTCACCCTCAGCCTAACCCTAACCCTAACCGTAATCCTAACCCTAAACCTCACCCTCAAACTAATCCTCACCCTAACACTTATCCTCACACTAACCCTAACTCTAACCCTAACCCTTACCCTCACAAAAACCTTAACCCTCACCCTAACCCTAAACCTACCCGTCACCCTAACCCTAACCCTAACCCTAAACCTTTCCCACACGCTAACCCTAACAGCAACACTGACCCTCATACTAAACATCACTCTAATGCTAACACCCTAATCATAACCCTAACCCTCACCCAAAACCTACCCCTCAACCTAACCCTCACCTTCCCCTAACCCTCACACTAAGCCTAACCCTCAACCTATCCCTAATCCTCACCCTCAATTTCACCCTCACCCTCAGCCTAAACCTAACCCTAAACCTAATCCTAAACCTAACCCTCACCCTCAACCTAACCCTCACACGCACCCTCAGCCTAACCCTCAGCCTCACACTCACCCTCACACTAACCCTCAACCTCACCTTAAACATCACCCTAACCCTAACCCTAACCCTAAACCTAACGCTAACACTAACCCTCACCCTCACCCTAACCCTCAACCTAACCCTTATACTCACACTAACCCTAAGCCTAACCCTAATCCTAACCCTAACCCTATCCCGACACCTCAACCTAACTCTCACCCTAACCCTAACCCTAACACTAACCCTCACGGTCATCCTAACCCTCACCCTCACCCTAACCCTCACCGTCACCCTAACTCTCACTGTAACCCTAATTCTCAACCACAACCTATCTTTCACCCTCACCCTCACCTTCACCTTCACCCGAACACTCACCCTCACCCTAACCCTCACCCTCACAATAAACATCACCCAACAATATCCCTACACCTCACCGTAACTCTCACCCTAACCCTAACCCTAAGCCCAACCCTAAATCTCACCATAACCCTAACCTTAAATCTAAACCTCATTCTCACCCTAACCCTCACCCTCACCTCACCCTCACCCTAACCCTAACCCTGAACCTAACCCTCACCCTAACCCACATTCGAACCCTCACCCTCACCCTAACTCTAATGCAAAACCTACCTCTCACCCTCAACCTAACCCTCACCCTAAACCTCACCAGAACCCTTAACCTCACCATAACCCTAACCCTAAATCTAAACCTAATCCTCAACTTAACCCTAACCCTCGCCCACACCCAAATCCTCATCATCACCCGAAACCTCATCCTCACCATACCACTCACACTAACCCTAAACCTAATCCTAATCCTAAACCTAACCCTCACCTTCACCCTCACCCTCAACCTAACCCTAACCCTAAACCTAAACCTCACAATCATCCTCACCCTCAACCTAACACTCACCCTCACCATAAACATCACCCTAACCCTAACCCTCACC
Source organism: Dipodomys merriami (assembly GCF_024711535.1). Taxonomy (NCBI): domain Eukaryota; kingdom Metazoa; phylum Chordata; class Mammalia; order Rodentia; family Heteromyidae; genus Dipodomys; species Dipodomys merriami. The sequence continues at coordinate 1,859,032 of NW_027202482.1, read as the reverse complement.
CTCACCCTAATACGTATCCTCACCCTAACACTAACCCTAACCTTCACCCTCACCTTGACCCTCACCCTCAACCTAACCCTAACCCTAACCCTATTCCTAATCCTAACCTTCACCCTAACCCTAACCTTAAATCTACCCTAAGCCTAACCCTCACGCTCACCCTCACACTAATCCTAACCCTAACCCTAACACTAACCCTCACCCTTAACCTCCCCTTCCCCCTCAACCTTACCCTAACCCTAATCCTAACCCTAACACTCAACCCCACCCTCACCCTAACCCTAACCGTAACCCTAATGCTAACCCTTGTCCACACCCTCTTCGTAACCATAACTGTAACCCTAACAATAACCTTAACTCTAACCCTAACCCTAACCCTAAAACTCACCCTAAACCTAATCCTAACCCTAACCCTCACCCTCACGCTCACCCTTGTTCTAAACCTCACCCACACATGACCTAACACTCACACTAAACCTAACCCTCACCCTAAGCCTAACCCTAACCCTAAACCTTACACTCACTTTCACCCTCTCCCTCAGCCTAACCCTAACCCTAACCCTACTCCTAACCCTAACCATTCCCTTCCCCCCAAAACTAACCCTAACCCTCACCCTAACCCTAACCCTAACCCTCACCCTCAACCTCACCATCACCCTCACACTAACCCTCAACCACACCCTAAACATGACCCTAAACCTAACTCTCACCCTAAACCTAACCCTAACCGAAACCCTAAACCTAACCCTCAACCTAACCCTAACGCTAACCCTAACCCTCACCCTCACCCTTACCTTCACCATAACCCATATCCTCACACTAACTCTAACCCTAACCCTATCCCTAACCCTCAACCTAACCCTAAACCGCACCCTAACCCTATCCTGACACCTCACCCTAACTCTCACCCTAACCCAAACCCTAAACCCAACCCTCACCCTAACCCTAACCCTGCACCTAACCCTCACACTCACCCTAACACTAAACCTCACCCTCAAACTCCCCTTCCCCCTCAGCCTTACCCTAACCCTAACCCCAATCCTAACCCTAACCCTCTGCACCACCCTCACCCTAACCCTCACCATCACCCTAACAATAAGCCTAACCCTAACCCTAACCCTAACCCTAAAACTCAACCTAACACTCATCCTAACCCTAAACATCACCCTCAACCTCACCCTCATTCTAACCCTCACCCTCAACCTGACCCTCATCATTACACTAAACCTAACACTAACCCTAACCCTCACACTAACCCTAATTCTCACCCTCAATTTCACCATCACCATCAGCCTAAACCTAACCATAAACCTAATCCTAACCCTAAAACTAACCATCAAACTAATCCTCACCCTAACACTTATCCTCACACTAATCATAACTCTAACCCTAACCCTTACCCTCACACTAACCTTTACGCTCACCCTAACCCTAAACCTACCCGTCACCCTAAACCTCACCCTAATCCTAACCCTAACCTTTTCCCTAACGCTAACCCTAACAGTAACCCTCATCCTCATACTAAACATCATTCTAACGCTAACACTCACCCTAAACATAACCCTAACCCTCACCCTAACCCTTCCCCTCAACCCAACCCTCACCCTCCCCTAACCCTCATACTAACCCTAACCCTCACCCTAACCCTAACCATAACCCTAATCCTAAACCTAACCCTAAACCTCATCCTAACCCTAAACCTAACCCTCACTCTCAACCTCACCCTCACCCGCACCCTCAACCTAAGCCTCACTCTCACACTCACACTCACACTAACCCTCAACCTCACTTTAAAAATCACCCTAACCCTCACCCTCACCCTAAACCTCACACCCTTTATCCTCACACTAACCCTAACCCTAACCCTAACAATCACCCTAACCCTACCCCAACACCTCAACCTAACTCTCACCCTAATCCTAAACCTAACCCTAACCCTCACCCTAACCTTACCCCTAAACCTAACCCTCACCCTCCCCTAACCCTCACTGTCACCCTAACACTCACTCTAAAGTTAAGTGACAACCACACCCTAAACTTCAGCATCACCGAAAGCCTCACCCTCACCCGAACACTCACCCTCACCCTAACACTCACCCTCACAATAAACATCAGCCTAACCCTAAGTCTCACACTAACACTAACTCTAACCCTCAACCTAACCCTAACCCTCAGCCTAACCCTAAGCCTCACCCTGACCCTCACCCTACACCTAACTCTAACCCTCAACCTAACCCTTATCCTAACCCTAAACCTCACCCTAAACCTAACCCTCACCATAACACTAACCTTCAGAATAAACCTAACCCTAACACTCACCCTAACCCTCAACCTCACCCTCAATCTAAACCTATCTCTCATCTTAACCCTCCCACTAACACTCAGGCTAATCCTAACAGTCACTCTCACTCTAACCCTCACCCTAATATTTACACTCACCCTAACTTTAACCCTAACACCTCAGGCTTACCCTAAACCTCACCCTCAAACTAAACACCACCCTAACCCTAACCCTCACCCTAAACCTAACCCTAACCCTCACCCAAAACCCTAATCCTCATCCTATCCCTAACCCTAACCCTCATCTTCACCCTAGCCCTCATCCTAAACCTAATCCTAACAATCACCCTAACCCTGAGCCTAAAACTCACCCTAACTTTAATCCTAACGCTAACCCTCAACCTCTACCTCACCCTCACCCTAAACTTCAACCTCAACCTCACCCTCACCCTAACACACACCCTAAACCTAACAATCAACCTAAACATAAACCTAACTCTCACCCCTAAACCTAACCATAACCCTCACCCTCACCCAAACCCTCAAGCTCAACCTAACCCTAACAACTAACCCTAATCCTAAACCTAACCCTAAAACTCACCCTCACCCTAACCCTAACCTTAACCCTCAACCCCACCCTCAGCCTAACGCTAAACCTTATCCTCACCCTAACCCTCACCCTAACCCTTACCCTCATCCTTTCCCTAACCCTAACCCTCACCCTCACCCTAACAATAACCCTAACAGTAACCCTAACCATCACCCTAACCTAACCCTCACCCTCAACCAAACACTAACCCTCACCCAAAACCCTAATCCTCATCCTATCCCTAACCCTAACCCTCATCTTCACCCTAGCCCTCATCCTAAACCTAATCCTAACAATCACCCTAACCCTGAGCCTAAAACTCACCCTAACTTTAATCCTAACGCTAACCCTCAACCTCTTCCTCACCCTCACCCTAAACTTCAACCTCAACCTCACTCTCACCCTAACACACACCCTAACCCTAACAATCAACCTAAACATAAACCTAACTTTCACCCCTAAACCTAACCATAACCCTCACCCTCACCCAAACCCTCAAGCTCAACCTAACCCTAACAACTAACCCTAATCCTAAACCTAACCCTAAAACTCACCCTCACCCTAACCCTAACCTTAACCCTCAACCCCACCCTCAGCCTAACGCTAAAACTTATCCTCACCCTCACCCTCACCCTCAACCTAACCCTCAATCTCACCCTCACCCTAACCCTCACCCTCACCCTAACTCTCATCCTAACCCTCACACTAACACTCACGCTAATCCTAACACTCACTACAACTCTAAAACTCACCCTAATATTTACCCTCACACTAACCCTGACACTAAACCTAACCCTCACCCTAACTCTAACCCTTAACTTCACCCTAATCCTACACCTAACCCTAACACTCACCCTCATCCTAAGCCTAACCCTCACCTTCACCCTCACCCTAACACTCACCCTCAAATTAAACATCACCCTAACCCTTACCGTCACCCTAAACCTAACCCTAACCCTCACCCAAAACCCTAATCCTCATCCTATCCCTAACCCTAAACCTCATCTTCACCCTAGACCTCATCCTAACCCTAATCCTAACAATAAACCTAACCGTAACCCTAAAACTCACCATATCCCAAATCCTAACGCTAGCCCTCACCCTCTTCCTCACCCTCACCATAAATTTCAACCTCAACCTCACCCTCACACTAACAATCACACTAACCCTAAAACTCAACCTAAACCTAACCCTAACCCTCACACCTAAACCTAACCCTAAACCTCACCCTCAACCAAACCCTCAACCTCAGCCTAACCCTAACCCTAACCCTAATCCAAAACCTAACCCTAAAACAAAGCCTCACCCCCACCCTCAGCTTTAACCCTAAACCTTATCCTCACCTTAACCTTCACCCTAACCCTCACCCTCATCCTTTCCCTAACCCTAACCCTCACCCTCACCCTAACCCTAACCCTAACATTAACCCTAACCATCACCCTAACATTAACCCTCACCCTCACCCAAACCCTAACACTAATCGTAACCCTCACCCTCACCCTCAACATAACCCTCAACCTCACCCTCACCCTAACCCTCACCCTCACCCTAAACATCACCCTAACCCTAACACTCACCCTAACCCAAACCCTAACCCTATCTCTAACCCGCACCCTAACACTCACCCTAATATTTATGCTCACACTAACCCTAACTCTAACCCTAACCCTTACCCTCACACTAACCCTAACCCTCACCCTAACCCTAAACCTACATCTCACCCTAACCCTCACCCTAACTCTAACCCTTTTTCCCTAACGCTAACCCTAACATTAACTCTCATCCACATACTAAACATCATCCTAACTCTAACCCTAACCCAAACCCTAACCCTAACCCTAACCCTAACATCACCCTAACCCTACAACTCTACCTAAACCTCACCCTCCCCTAATCTTCACCATAACTCTAACCCTAACCCTTACCTAAATGAAACCCTCACCCTCAACTTCACCCTCAACCTAACCCTCACCATAACCCTTACCGTACCCTAAACATAACAGTAACCCTCACCCTAAACCTAACCCTCAACCTAAACCTAAATCTACCCCTCACCCTAACCCTCACCCTAACACTAACACTCACCCTAAACCTAACCCTAAACCTGAACGTCACCCTAACCCTCACCGTCAACCTAACAATCAACGTAACCCAAACGCTCACCCACACCCTAACCCTCAGACTCACCCAAAACCTAAATATTACCTTAAAAATAAACCTCACCCTAAACATCACCCTAACCCTAACCCTCACCGCACCTGAACCCTCACAATAAACATCACCCTAAACCTACCCCTCAGCCTAACCCTAACCCTCTACCTAAAACTAAGCCTCACCCTGACCCTCACCCTAACCCTTAACGTAACCCTAACCCTAACCCTCACACTAACCCTAACCCTAACCCTAACCCTCACCCTCACAATACCCCTAACACTACTCCTAACACTGACCCTCACCCTCACATTCACCCTCAACCTAACCCTAACCCTCACCCTAACCCTCATGCTAAACCTAACGCTAACCCTAACCCTCAACTTCACCGTAAACCTCACCCTAACCCTTTTCTTCACCATAACCCTAACCGTAACCCTAATCCTCACACTAACCCTAACCCTCGCCCACACCCTAACCCTCAAGATCAGACGAATCCTCATCCTCACCCGAACACTCACACTAACTCTAACCCTAACCCTTATCCTAAACATAACCCTCATCCTCAGACTCACCCTAAGCCTAACCCTAACCCTAACCCTAAACCTAACCCTCATCCTCATCCTAACCCTCACCCTAACCCTATCCCTAACCCTAACCCTAACGCTAACTCTGACCTGAACACTCACGGTCACCCTAACCATCACACTAAACATCACCCTATCCCTAACCCTCACCCTAACCCTTACCCTAATCCTAACCCTCACCCTAACCCTAACCCTCACCGAAACACTAACTCTTATATTAACCCTAACCCTAAGCCTCACCATCACCCTCACCCTCACCATAACCCTAACCCTCATCCTAACACTAACCTTCACCCTCACCCTCACCCTCAACCTCAACCTAACACTAACCCTAACCCTAACCCTAACCCTAACCCACACCCTCAACCTAATATTCACCCTAAACCTAGCCCTAAACCTTATCTAAGCAAAAACTTCACCCTCACCCTTACACTCACCCTAAATTTCACCCTGACCCTAGCACTCACCCTAACACTAACACTCACCCTAATCCTAACCCTAACCCTCACCCTAACTCTAACCATAAACCTAACCCCAACACTCATCGTAACCCTAACCATAAACCTAATTCTAACCCTAAACCTCACACTCACCCTAACCGACACCCTAACACTTACCGTCACCCTAACCCTAAATCTAACCCTCACACGAAACCTAAGCCTCACCCTTAACCTAAACCTACCCTCAGCCTAACCCTCACCCAAAACCTAACCCTAATCCAAATCCTCACCCTATCCTTAACCTTAACAAAAACCCTCACCCTATCCCTCACTCTCACCCTAACCCTCACCCCTACCCTTCACCTCAGCGGAACCCTAACACTCACCCTCACCCTAACACTTACCCACAACCTAACACTCACCCTAAATCTAACCATAAACCTAAACTTCACCCTAAACCTCATTCTAACTCTAAGCCTCACCCTCACCCTAACCCTCACCCTAACCTTTACCCTCACCCTAACACTTACCCTAACCCTAACCCTAACCCTCACACTAACCCTAACTCTAACCCTCAGCCTACCCCTTATCATAAACTTAAACCTAACCCTAAACCTCACTCTAACCCTAACCCTAATGCTAACCCTAAGTCTCACAATAAACCTAAACCCTAAACCTCAGTCTAAACCTCATCCTAACCCTAACCAGAACCCTAACCCTAACCCTAACCCTAACCCTCATCCTAACACTAAACCTCACCCTCAACTTCCCCATCACCCTCGGCATAACCTTAATCGTAACCCTAATCCTAAAGCTCACCCTCACCCTCACACTAACTCTAAACCTAAACCTAACGCTAACACTCACCCTCACCCTCACCCTAACCCTAAACGTATCCCTAAACCTCACCCTGATTGTAACCCTCATGCGATACCTCACCCTCACCTTCACCCTAACCCTAACCCTCAGCCTCACCCTCACCTTCACTCTAAACCTCACACTCACCCTTAAACTCACCCAAACCCTAACCCTACCCCTCTCCCTAACCCTCACCCTAACCCTAACCCTCACCCTAACCCTAACAGTTCCCCTAAACCTCACCCTCACACTAACCCTAAACCTAACGCGAACCCTCACCCTAACCCTAATCCTCACCCAGACCCTAACACTCACCCTCATCTGAACCCTCACACTCACCTGAAACCTCATACTCACCATAACCCTCACCCTCACCCTAAATATCACCCAAACGCTAACCCTCACCCAAAACCTAACCATAACCCTAAACCTCACCCTCACCCAAACCCTCACCCTAACCCTAACCCTAAGCCTAACCCTCAACCTAACCCTAACACTTCCCCTAAGCCTCACCCTCACACTCACCCTAAACCTAACGCTAACCCTCACACCAATCCAAATCCTCACCCACACCCTAACACTCACCCTCACTCGAACACTAACCCTCATCCGTACCCTAATCCTCACCCTAACCCTAACCCTTATGTAAACATAATCCTCACCCTCAACCTCACACTATCCCTAACCCTCACCCTAAACCTAACCCTCAACCTCACCCTCACCCTAATCCGAACCCTAACACTAACCATAATCTTCAAACTCACTGTAACCCTTACCCTAACCCTTACCCTCATCCTCACCCTAACCCTCACCCCAACCCTAACCCTAACCCTCACACTAAGCCTAACACTCACCCTAACCCTAATCCTCACCCTCACCATCACTCTAACCTTTACCCTAAAACTTGCACTTTTCCTAACCCTAACCGTAACCCTAACCCTAAACCAAACCCTCACACTAAGCCTAACCCTCACCCTAACCCCAACCCTACTCCAGAGCCTAAACCTCACCCTAACCCTAACCCTAATCCTGACCCTATCCCTAACCTTAACTCTAACCCTCACACTAAACCTAACCCTCACCCTAACCCTAACCCTACCCCTCAGCCTAACCCTCAACCTAACACTAACCCTAAACCTAATCTTCACCGTATCCATAACCCTAACCCTAAGACTCGCACTCACCATAGCCCTCACCTTAACTAAACTCTATCCCTATCCCTAACCCTGAATCTCACACTCAACTTAACCCTCACCCTAACCCTTACCTAATCCTAACCCTAACCCTTACCCTAACCCTAAAACTCACACTACACTAACCCTCACACTAACCCTAAACCTAATCCAAAGCCTAACCCTCATCCTAACCCTAACCCTAACCCTAACCCTCACCCTCAACCTAACCCTAACCCTCACCCTCACCCTAACCCTAACCCTCACCCTCACCCTAACCTTCACACTCACCCTTAGCGAAACCCGAAACCTAACCCTAATCCTAAACCTAACCCTCACCCACAGCCTCACCCTAACTCTAACATTAACCCTAACCCTAAACTTCACACTCCCCCTGACCCTCACCCGAAACCTCATCCTCACCCTAACGCTCACACTCACCCTAACCCTAACCCTAACCCTAACCCTCACCCTAACCCTAACCCTCACCCTCACCATCACACTCACCCTAACCTTCACCCTCACCCTCACCCTAACCCTAAACCTAAAGTAACCCTCACACTAACCCTAACCATAACCTTCCACCTCACTCGAAACTTCACCCTCACCAAAAACATCACCCTAACCCACACCCTCAGCCTAATACTCATTCTAACCTAACCCTAACCCTTACTTAAACTAAACCCTCATCCTCACCCTAAACCTCACCCTCACCCTAGACCTTACCCTAACCCTAACCCTAATCGTAACTCTCACCCTCACCCTAACCCTAACCCTAACCCTCACCCTAACCCTAAGCTTCACCCTCACCCTCAACCTAATCCTAACCTTAACACTAACCCTAACCCTCACCCTCACCCTACCCCTCACTCTAACCCTAACCCTAACACTAACCCTCACCCTAATCCTAACCCTCATCCTAAACCTAAACTTCACCATCACCCTCACCCTAAAGCTAACCCTAACACTAACCTAAATCCTCACCCTCACCCTAACCCTCACCTACCTTTATCCTCACCGTATCCCTAACCGTAACCCTAATGCTAACTCTCACACGAACCCTAACCTTCACCCTAACCCTAACCCTAACCGAAACCCTCAGCCTAGCCTCACTCTAACCCTAACCCTTACCCTCACCGTAACCCTAACCATAAACCTAACCCTCACACTAACCCTAACACTCACCCAACCCCTAACCCACATCCTCACACAAACCTTCACCCTATCAATAACCCTATTCCACAGCCTAAACCTCACCCTAACCCTAACCCTAATCCTTACCCTTTCCCTAACCCTAACACTAACCCTCACACTAAAACTCAGCCTAAACCTCAACCTAACCCTCACCCTCACCCTAAACTTCAGCAATCCCTTACCGTCACCATAACCCTATAACTCACTCTCACCCTAACCCTCACCCTAACCCTTACACTCACCCTAACCCTCACCCTAACCCAAACCCTAACACTAACCGTAAATTTGAACATAACCCTCACCCTAACCTTATCCTTATCACACTCTAACCCTAACCCTAACCCTCATGCTAACCCTCACACAAACCATAACCTTAACCTGAAGACTCTCCCTGAAACTAAACCTCACCTTAACCCTAACGCTAACCCTAACCCTAACCCTCACCCTATCCCTAACCCTAACCTTAACCCTCACCCTAACTCTAACTCTAACCCTCACCCTCACCCTAACTCTAACCCTAACCCTCAGCCTAACCCTCACCCTAATGCTCACCCTCACCCTAAACATCACCTTAACCCGAACCCTCCGACTAACCCTAACCCTAACCCTCTCCCTAACCCTCAACCTTACACTTATCCTCACCCTACACCTAACCCTATCCCTTACCTAAATGAAACCCTCACCCTCACCCTTATCCTCACCCTAACCTTCACCCTAACACTAATCCTCACCCTATCCCTAACCTAAACCAGAATCCTCACCCTAACCCTCACCCTCACCCAAACCATAATGCTAACCGAAACCCTCAACCTCACCCTAACCTTCACCCAGCCCTTAGCTTCAACATAATCGTATCCCTCACCCTAACCCTAACCTTCACCCTAACTCTCATGCTCACCCTAATAGTAACCCTAATTCTAACCCTCACCCTAACCCTAAACCTCACCCTAACCCTCACCCTAAGCCTAACCGTAAACCACACCATAATCCTAAACCTCAACTTAACGCTGACCCTCACCCTCAAACTAAACATCACCCTAACCCGAACAATCACCCTAACCCTAACCCTCACCCTCAGGGTAACCCTAACCCTCACCCTCACTCTAAGACTAAACATAACCCCAACCCTAATTCGAATCTTAAACCTCACCCTCAGCCTCAACCTAAACCTAAACCTAACCCGAACCGTCATCCTCACTGTCACCCTCACCCTCACCCTAACCCTAACCATAACCCTCCTCCTAATCCTAAAACTTACCCTAATCCTAATCCTAACCCTCACCCTAATCCTAATCCTAACCCTAAGCCTCACCCTAAACCTCACCCTCACCCTAACCCTCACCCTAACACTTATCCTAACCCTAACCCTAATCTTAACCCTAACCCTCACACTAACCCTAACCGTCACCATATCCTTAACATTACCACTCACCCTACCCCTCACCCTAACCCTAACTCTAACCCTCAACCTATACCAAACCCTAACACTCACCCTCACCCTAACCCTCACCCACACCCTAACCCTCAACCTCACCCGAAACCTAACCCTCACCCTAACACTCACCCTCACCCTAAACGTCATCCTAAACCTAACCCTCACCCTAACTCTAACACTAACCTCCACTTTAACCCTAAGCCTCACATTAACACTCACCCTCAACCTAATCTACATCCTAACAATAACCCTAAACCTTCCTTAACCGAAACCCTCACCCTCAAACTCACCCTAATCCTAACCCTCACACTAGCACCGACCCTAAACCTAAACCTAACCCTCACCCTCACCCTCACCCTCACCCTAAGCCTAACCCTATACCTAACCCTAATCCTAAACCTAACCCTCACCCTCACCCTAACCCTAACCATAACCCTAATTCTAACCCTCACCCTCACCTTCACCCTAACCCTAATCCTAACCCTAACAATTACCCTAAACCTAACCCTAACACTAATCCTAACCCTAACCCACACCCTAATCCTAATCCTAACCCTAAAATTCACCATAATCCTAATCCTAATCCTAACACTCACCCTTAACTTCACCTTCACCCTAACTGTCACCCTCCCCCTCCCCCTACCCCTAAACCTCACACTAACCCTAAGCCTCACCATAACCCTGACCCTAACCCTGACCCTAAGCCTAACAGTCACCATCACCCTCAACCTCACCCTAAACCTAAAGCTCACTCTAATTCTAAACATAACCTTAACCCTCACCCTAAACCTCACCCTCACCCTAACCATCACCCAAATCTTTATCCTCACAATTACCCTAACCCTAATCCTAAACCTAAGCCTCACACTAAACCCAACCCTCACCCTCACACTCACCATCACCCTCACACTCACTAAACTTAACTCTTACCCACACCCTATAAGCCCCACGCTCCCCCGACCCCTCACCCTCATGTGAACCCTCACCCTATCCCTAACCCTCACTCTAAACCTAACAGTAAGCCTAACCCTAACCCTTACCTAATTGAAACCCTCACCATCACCCTCACACTCACTGTAACTTGCACCCTAACCGTAGCCCTCACCCTAAACCTAAACCTCACACTAACCCTAAAACTAACCCTCACCCTAACCCTAAGCCTAACCCTAACCCTCACCCTTAACCTCACCCTAACCCTAAGCCTAAGCCTAACCCTAACCCTTACCCTAACCCTCACCCTCACCCTAACCCTAACACTTACCCTAAACATCAACCTCACCCTAACCCTTACCCTCAACGTCACCGTAACATCAACCCTAACCCTAACCCTCACTCTAATCCTAACCCTAACCCTAAACCTAAACTTCATCCTCAACCTAACCCTCACCCTAACTCTTACCCTCACCATAACGCTAACCCTAACACTAACCCTCAAACTAACCCTCACCATCACCCTCACCCTAACCCTCAACATCACACAAACCCTCACTCTAACCCTCACTCTAACCCTAACCCTCAAACACACCCTAACTCTCACCCTCACCTGAACCCTCACCCTCACCCTAACCCTCACACTTACACTAACCCTAACCCTAATCCTAAACCTAAACCTCACCCTCATCCTCACCATAACAGTAACCCTAACACTAACTCTCACCCTCACCTTAACCCTCACCATAAACATAAACCTAACCTTCAACCTCACCTTCACCCTAACCCTATCACTAACCCTAACACTCACCCTACCCCTAAACCTTACCCCAACCCTAACCCACACCTTAAAACTAACGGGAAACCTAACCCTCTCCCTCACGTTCACCCTCACTTTAACCCTCACCCTAACCCTTATCTTCACACTAACCCAAACCCTAACACTAATCCTAACCCTCACAGTAACCCTAAACCTCAGCCTAACCGTAATCTTAACCTCACCCTAACTCTCAACCTAATTCTTACCTTCACACTAACGCTAACCCTAACCCTAAACCTCCCCTCAATCTAACCATCACCATCGCTGTAAACCTCACCCTAAGCCTAACCCTCACCCACAAGCTAACCCTAATCGTCATCCTCACCCTGAACATCACCCTAACCATAACCCTCACCCTAAACCTAAGCCTAATCCTCATCTGAAACCTAACACTCACCCTCACACTAACCCTAAGCCTAACCCTAACAATACCCTAATCCTAAACCTATCCCTCACCCTCACTCTCAACCTAAGCCTAACGTTAACCCTAACCCTAATCTTAACACTAACCCTCACCCTAACCCTGAACCTAACCATAAAACTCAACCTCACCCTCATCCTAAACCTTATCCTAAACCCAAACCTAACCCTAACCCACACCCTCACCCTAAACCTCACCCAAACACTTATCCTCACACTAAGTCTAATCCTAACCCTCACACTTACTCTCAACCTAATATTAACCCTAAATTTTACCCTCACTCTAAAGCTAATTCTTACCGTAACCCTAACCCTCACACTAACCCGCACCCTAAGCCTTACCCTAACAGTAACCCTAACCCTAACCCTCAACCTCAGCCTCACCCTACCCCTCACACTAACCCTAAACCTCACCCTAACCCTAAACTTAACCCTCAGCCTAAACCTAACCCTCACCCTCACCCTAATCTGCACCCTAACCCTAACACTTACCTGACAGAAACCCTCACCCTCACCCTCAACATCACCCTAACCCTAACCCTCACCCTAACCCTGACCTCACCCTAACCCTAACCCTAATCCTAACCCTAACAGTAAACCTAACCCTCACAATAATCCTAACACTACACTTCAGCCTAAACCTCACCCTAAACCTAACCATAAGCCTAATCCTCAACCTATCCCTAACCCTAAGCCGAAACCTCACCCTAACCTTACCCTCACCATAACCCTAATGCTAAACCTAACCCTCACCTTAACCCTAAACCTCACCCTCACCCTAACCCTCAATCTAAGCCTTACCCTTACCCTAACCCTAACCCTAACCCTCACCCTAATCCTAACCCCAACCCTAACCCTAAACTTCAACCTCACCCTAAACCTCACCCTAACCCTTACCCTCACCCTAACGCTAACCCTAACACAAACCCTCACCCTAACCCTCTCCATCACCCTAACCCTCACCCTAAGTATAAACCTCATCGACACCCTAATTCTAACACTCACGCGAACCCTCACTGTCAACCTAATCCTCACCCTCACCCTAAACATCACCATAACCCTCTTCCTCACCTTCACCCTAACCCTCACCCTAACCCTCAACCTCATCCTAATCCTCACCCTAACACTAACCCTAACCCTTACCTAACCGAAACCCTCTTCCTCAGCCTCACCATAACTCTAACCCTAACCCTAACTCCCATCCTCACCCTCACCCTAACCCTAACCCTATCCCTAACCCTCACCCTAAGCCTAATCCTCACCCAAAACCCTAACCCTAACACTCACCCTCACCCTAACCCTTAACCTAAACCTAACACTCAACCTAACCCTTATTCTAAACCTAACACTAACCCTAACCCTCATCCTGACCCTAAAGCTCACCCTAACCCTTACCTTCACCATATCCCTAACTCTAACCCTAACCTAACCCTCACACTAACCCAAACCCTAACCCTAACCCTAACCCTAACCCTCACCATAACTCTAAACCTATCCCTAAACCTAACCCTCACCCTAACCATTATCCTCACACTAACCCAAACCCTAACACTAACTTAACCCTCACAGTAACCCTAACCCTCAGCCTAACCCTAAACCTAACCTCACCCTAAACCTCACCCTAACCCTTACCCTTACCCTCACCCTAACGCTAACCCTAACCCTAAACAACCCCTCTCCCTAACCCTCACCATCGCCCTAACCCTCACCATAAGCCTAACCCTCAGCCACAACCTAATCCAAATGCTCACCCTCAACCTGAACATCACCCTAAACCTAACGATGACCCTAAACCTAAGCCTAATCCTCACCCTAAACCTAACCCTCACCCTCACCCTCACACTAATCCTAACCCTAACCCTAACCCTAATCGTAAACCTATCCCTCACCCTCACTCTCACCCTAAGCCTAACATTAACCCTAACTCTAATCCTATACCTAACACTCACCCTCACACTCACCATAAGCCTAACCCTAACCCTAACCCTAAACCTAAACCTAACAATAACCTGCACCCTCACCCTCACGCTAACCCTAAACCTAACAATAACCCTCACCCCAAACCTCACCATAACCCTAACCCTAACCCTCACCGTAAACCTAACGCTAACCCTAAACCTCACACTCACACTAACCCTCACCCTAACCCTTATTCTCATACTAACCCTAACCCTAACCCTCACCCTCACCCTCACCCTAACCCTAACACTAAACTTACCCCTCACCCTAAACCACACTCTAAACCTAACCCTCTCCAACACCCTAAATCTCACCCTAACCTAAACCCAAACCCTCACCCTAGCCCTCTCCATCACCCTCAACCTCACCCTAACCCTAAACCTCACCCTAACTCTAACCCTAACACTCCCTAAGCCTAACCCTCACATTAACCCTCACCCTCAACCTAATCCTCACCCTAACAATAACCCTAACCCTTACCTAAGCTAAATCCTCACCCTCACCCTCACCTCAACTCTAAACCGCACCCTCAAACTAGCCCTCACCCTAACCCTAAACCTAACCCTCACACTCACCCTCACCCTCAGCTTTACCATAAACCTAAATCTAATCCTAACACTAACCTTCACCCTCACCCTCACCCTTACCCTAAACCTAACCCTAAAGCTAACCCTCACCCTCACCCTAACCCTCACCGTAACCCTAACACTATCCCTAACCCTCACCCTCACCCTCACCCTAACCCTAAACCCAAGCCTGACCGTCAAACTAACCCTAACCCTCAAACTCACACTCACTGTCAGCCTAAACCTCACCGAAAACCTAACCCTAACCCACACCCTAACCCTCACACTCACCATAACCCTCCCCTTCACCATAGCCGTCACCCTAAACCTAAACCTCACCCTAACCCTAACCCTAACCGTAACCCTCACCTAAACTTCACCCTAACCCAAACCATAACCGTAACCCTAACCCTCACACTAATCCTCACCCTCACCATAACCCTAAAGCTAACCCTAAAAGTAACCCTCAACATAAACCTCAACCTAACCCTTACCCTCAACATGAAACTAAGCCTAACCCTAACCCTAACACTCACTTTAACACTTACCCTAACCCTAACCCCCCCCAACTCTAACCCCAACTCTCATCCTCACCCAAATCCTCACACTAACCCTCACCCTCAACCTCAATGTCACCCTAAACCTTACCCTCAACCTAGTCATCACCCTAAAACTAACCCTAACCCTAATCATAATTTTCAATCTCACCCTCACCTGACCCTAACCCTAACCCTAATCCTAACCCTAAACCTCACCCTTACCCTCACCATAATTGTAATCCTAAACCTAACCCTCACACTAAACCTAACCCCCATTCTTATGCTAACCCTAAACCTAACACTAACAATAACCCTTAACCTAACCCTAACCCTAATCCTAACACTAACCCTCACCATAACCCTAAACCTAACCCTAAACCTCACCCTAATCCTAGTCCTAACCCTAATCCTCACTGTCACTGTCATCCTCACCCTAAACCTGACCCTCAACCTCACCCTAACCCTAACACTCACACTAAACCTAACCCTCACCCTAACCCTCACCCTCACCCTCACCCTCACCCTCATCCTAAACCTTACCCTAAACCCAATCCTAACTCTAAACCACAACCTCACCCTAAACCTCACCCGAACCCTTATCCTCACACTAAGTCTAATCCTAACCCTCACCGTCACCCTCAACCTAAACCTAACCCTAAACTTAATCCTCAATCTAACCCTAATTCTTACCCTAACCCTAACCCTCACACTAACACTCACCCTAACCCTGATCCTAACAATAACCCTAACCCTAACACTCAACCTCAGCCTCACCCTCACCCTACCCCTCACCCTAACCCTAAACCTCACCCTAACCCTAAACTTAACCCTCAGCCTAAACCTAACCCTCACCCTCACCCTAATCTGCACCCTAACCCTAACACTTACCTAACCGAAACCCTCACCCTCACCTCAACATCACCCTAAACCTAACCCTCACCCTAACCCTGACCTCACCCTAACCCTAAACCTAATCCTAACCCTAACAGTAAACCTAAACCTCACACTAACCCTAACACTACCCTTCAGCCTAAACCTCCCCCTAAACCTAACCATAACCCTAATCCTCACCCTATCTCTAACCCTAAGCCGAAACCTCACCTTAACCTTACCCTCACCCTAACCCTAATGCTAAACCTAACCCTCACCTTAAACCTAAACCTCACCCTCATCCTAACCCTCAATCTAAGCCTTACCCTTACCCTAACCCTAACTCTAACCCTGACCATAATCCTAAACGTAACCCTAACCCTAAACTTCACCCTCACCCTAACCCTCACACTAACTCGTACCCTCACCCTAACGCTAACCCTAACACTAACCCTCACCCTAAAACTCACCATCACCCTAACCCTCACCCTAAGCCTAAACCTCACCCACACCCTAACCCTAACCCTCACGTAAAACCTCACCGTCACCCTAATCCTCACCCTCACCCTAAACATCACCCTAACCCTAAGCCTCACCCTAACCCTCACCCTAGCTCTCAACCTCACACTAATCCTCACCCTAACACTAACCCTAACTCTTACCTAACCGAAACCCTCTTCCTCACCCTTACCCTAACCCTCACACTCACCCTAGCCCTGACCATAACCCTAACCCTAACCCTAACCATCACCCTCACCCTAACGTTCACCCTCACCCTCAGCCTAAACCTAACCCTTAACCTAACCCCAACCCTCACCCTCACCTTCACCCTCACCCTCAGCCTAAACCTAACCCTTAACCTAACCCCAACCCTCACCCTCACCCTCACTCTCACCCTCAGTGTAACTCTAGCCCTAACATTACCTCTCACCCTCACCGTAACCCTATCCCTAACCCTCACCGTAAACCTATCCCTCACCCAAACCCTAACCCTAAACCTCACCCTCACCCTATCCCAAACCCTAATCCTAACCCTCACCCTAATCCTTACCCTAAACCTAACACTAACCCTAACCCTCACCCTCACCCGAAAGCTCACCTTAACCCTTACCTTCACCATATCCGTAACCCTAAACCTAACCCTAAACCAAACCATAACCCTAAACCTAACCCTCACCCAAACGCTCCCCCTAACCCTCACCCTCCCCCTAACCTTCAACATCACCCTAATCCTCACCCTAACACTAACACTCAGCCACACCCTAAACCTCACCCTCACCTGAACCCTCACCCTCACCCTAACCCTCACCCTTACCCTAACCATAACCCTAATCCTAAACCTAACCCTCACCCTCATCTTCACTGTAAAATTAACGCTAATACTAACCCTCAACCTCACCCTTACCCTCACCCTCACCCTAAACCTAACCCTCAGCTACACCCTAACTCTCACCCTTAGCTCAACCCTCACGCTCAACCAAACCCTCACCGTTACCCTAACTCTAACCCTAATCCTAAACCTAACCCTGACCCTCATCCTCACCCTAACACTAAAACTAACACTAACTCTCACCCTCACCCTCAGCCTCAACCTAAACCTAAACCTAACCCTTACCCTCACCCTCACCATAACCCTTATCCTCACACTAACCCAAACCCTACAACTAACCCTAACCCTCACACTAACCCTAACCCTCAGCCTAACCCTAAACCTAACCTCACCCTAACCCTCACCATAACCCTTACCCTCACCCTAACGCTAACCCTAACCATAAACCTTCCCTCACCCTAACACTCACCATCTCCCTAACACTCACCCTAAGCCTAAACCTCACCCACAACCTAACCCAAAATTCACCCTCACCCTGAACATCACCCTCACCCTAACCCTCACCCTAAACCTAAGCCTGACCTCACCCTAAACCTAACCCTCACCCTCACCATCAGCCAACCCTAAACCTAATCCTAAACCTAACCCTCACACTCACTCTCACCCTAAGCCTAACCCTACACCTAAACCTAATCCTAAACCTAAGCCTCACCCTCACACTCACCCTAAGCCTAACCCTAACCATAACCCTAAACCTAAACCTAACCCTCACCCTCACCATCAACCTAAACGGAACCATAACCCTAACCTTCACCTTCACCTTCACCCTTACCCTAACCCTAACAATAACCCTCACCTTAACCCTCACCCTAACCCTTATTCTCATACTAACCCTAACCTGAACCCTCACCCTCACCCTCAACCTAACTCTAACCCTAACCCTACCCCTCACCCTAAACCTCACAAGAACCCTAACCCTATCCCACACCCTAAACCTCACCCTAACATGAAACCTAACTCTCACCCTAGCCCTCAGCCTCACCCTAAACATCATAAACACCCTAACCCTCACCATAACGCTAACCCTAACCCTAACCCTAAACCTAACCCTAACCCTAACCCTAACCCTAAACCTCAACTTAACCCTAACCCTAACACTAACCCTAACCCTAAACCTCAACTTAACCCTAACCCTAACCCTAATCCTCACCCTCACCCTAACCCTAACCCTCATCCTAACCCTCACCCTCACCCTAACCCTAAAGCTAACACTAAACGTCACCCTGATCCTAACCCTCAACCTAACCCTAAACCTCAACATGACCCTACCACTAACCCTAACCCTAACCCTCACTCTAACCCTTACCCTAACCCTAACCCTCACCCTAACTCTAATCTCAACTCTCACTCTAGCCCTAACCCTCACATTAAACATCAACCTCATCCTCAATATCACCCTAAACTTTACCCTCAAACTAGTGATCACCCTAAACCTAACCCTAACCCTAATCCTAATTTTCAACCTCACCCTCACCTGACCCTAACCCTAACCCTATCCTAACCCTAAACCTCACCCTCACCCTCACCCTAATGGTAACCCTAACCCTAACCTTCACGCTAAACCTAACCCTCAATCTTATGCTAACCCTAACCCTAACCCTAACCCTAACAATAACCCTAACCCTAACCCTAACCCTAATCCTAACACTAACCCTCACCCTAACCCAAAACCTAACCCTAACTAACCATAATCCTAACCCTAACCCTCACTCTCACCGTCACCCTCACCGTAAACCTGACCCTCATCCTCACTATATCCCTACCCTCACACAAACCCTAACCCTCAACCTAACCCTAAACTTAACCATCAATCTAACCCTAAATCTTACCCTAACCCTAACCCTCACACTAACCCTCACCCTAACCCTTATCCTAACACTAACCCTAACACTAACCCTCAACCTCACACTCACCCTACCCCTCACTCTAACCCTAAACCTCACCCTAACCCTAAACATAACCCTCAGCCAAAACCTAACCCTCACCCTCACCCTAATCTGCACCCTAAACCTAACACTTCCCTAACCGAAACCCTCACCCTCACCCTCAACATCACTCTAACCGAAACCTTCACCGTTACCCTCAACATCACCCTAATGCTAATCCTCACCCTAACCCTGACCTCACCCTAACCCTAACGCTAATCCTAACCCTAACAGTAAACATAACCCTCACACTAACCCTAACACTACTCCTCAGCCTAAACCTCACCCTAAACCTAACCATAAACTTAATCCTCACCCTATCCCTAACTCTAACTCGAAACCTCACCCTAACCTTACCCTCACCCTAACCCTAAGGCTTAACCTAACCCTCACCTTAACCCTAAACCTCACCCTCACCCTAACCCTCAATCTAAACCTTACCCTTACCCTAATCCTTACCTTAACCCTCACCCTAATCCTAACCCTAACCCGAAACTTCACCCTCAACCTAACCTTCACCCTAATCCTTACCCTCACCCTAAGGCTAACCCTAACACTAACCTTCACCCTAACCCTCACCATCACCCTAACCCTCACCCTAAGCCTAAACCTCACCCACACCCTAACCCTAAACCTCATGTGAACCCTCACCGTCACCCTAATCTTCACCCTCACCATAAACATCATCCTAACCCGAAACTTCACCCTAACACTAACCCTCACCCTAACCCTCAACCTCACCCTAATCCTCACCCTAACACTAACCCTAACCCTTACCTAAACGAAAACCTCTTCCTCACCCTCACCCTAAACGTCACCCTCACCCTAGCCCTGACCATAACCCTATCCCTAACCCTAACACTCATCCTCACCCTCACCCTCAGCCTAAACCTAACCCTTAACCTAACCCTAACCCTCACCCTCACCCTAACTCTCACCCTAACCCTAAGCCTAACCCTCACACTAACCCTCACCCTCAACCTCAATATCACCCTAAAACTTACCCTCACCCTAGTCATCACCCTAAACCTAACCCTAACTCTAATCATAATTTTCAACCTCACCCTCACCTGACCTTAACCCTAACCCTAATCCTAACACTAAACCTCACCCTCACCATCACCCTAACCTTAACCCTAACCCTAACCCTCACGCTAAACCTAACCCTCACTCTTAGGCTAACCCTAACCCTAACCCTAACCCTAAACCTAACAATAAACCTAAACCTAACGCTCACCCTAATCGTAACACTAACCCTCACCCTAACCCTCAACCTCACCCTAATCCTCACCCTAACACTAACCCTAACCCTTACCGAACTGAAACCCTCTTCCTCACCCTCACCCTAACCCTCATCCTCATCATAGCCCTGACCATAACCCTAAATCTAACCCTAACGATCACACTCATCCTCAACCTCACCCTCAGCCTAAACCTAACCCTTAACCTAATCCTAACCCTCATCCTCACCATCACTCTCACCCTCACTGTAACTCTAACCCTAACCCTAACTCTCATCCTCACCCTCACCCTATCCCTAACACTACCCCTAACCCTCACCCTAACCCTAACCCTAACCCTTACCCAATATCTAACCCTAACCCTCTCCCTCACCCTAAAACTAACCCTAACCCTTACCTTCACCATATCTCTAATACTAACCCTAACCCTAATCCTCACACTAACCCAAACCGTAACCATAACCCTAACAGTCAGGCACACCCTAAACCTCACCCTCATCTGAACCCTCACCCTCAACCTAACCCTCAAACTTACCCTAAACTTTACACTAATCCTAAACATAACCCTCACATTTATCCTCACCCTAACACTAACGCTAATACTAACCCTCACCCTCACCCTAACCCTAACTCTCAGCTACACCCTAACTCTTAACCTCACCTGTACCCTCACCTTCACCCTAACCCTCACCTTTACCCTAACCCTAAACGTATTCCTAAACTTAACCCTGACCCTCATCCTCACCCTAACCCTAACACTAACCCTATCCCTAAACCTAACCCTCACCCTAACCCTCACCTTAAACCTAACTGTAACCCTAACCCTCTCCCTCACCCTAAACCTCACCCTAACCCTTATCCTCACACTAACCCAAACCCTAACATCAACCCTAAGCCTCAAAGTAACCCTAACCCTCAGCCTAACTCTAAACATAACCTCACATTAACCCTTACCCTAACCCTTATCCTCACCCTAACGCTAACCCTAACCCTAAACCTCCCCTCACACTAACCCTCACCATCACCCTAAACCTCACCCTAAGCCTAAACCTCACCCACAACCTAAACCTAATCCTCACCCTCACTCTAAACATCGCCCTAACCCTAACCCTCACCCTAAACCTAAGCCTAATCCTCACCTTAAACCTAATCCTCACCCTCTCCCTAAGCCTAACCCTAACCCTAAACCTACTCCTAAACCTAACCCTCACTCTCACTCTAACCCTAAGTCTAACCCTACCCCAAACCTAATCCTAAACCTAACCCTCACACTCACACTCACCCTAAGCCTAACCCTAACCCTAATCCTAAATCTTACCCTCACCCTCACCCTCACCCTAAACCTAACCCTAACACTAACCTTCACCGTCACCCTCACCCTAACCGTAACCCTAACAATAACCCTCACCAAAACCCTCACCGTTACCCTAAACCAAACCCTCACCATAAACCTAAAGCTAACCCTAAAAATCACTCTGACCCTAACCCTCACCCTAACCCTTATTCTCATACTAACCCTAACCCTAAACCTCACCCTGACCCTCACCCTAAACCTAACCCTAACCCTATCCCTCACCCTAAATCTCACCCTAAACCTAATCCTCTCCCACACCCTAAACCTCACCCTAACCTGAAGCTTAACCTCACCCTAGCCCTCACCCTCACCCTAAACAACACCCTAATCCTAACCCTCACCCTAACTCTAACCCTAACACTACCTAATCCTAACCCTCACATTTACCCTCACCCTGAACCTAATCCTCACCCTAACAATAACCCTAAGCCTTACCTAAGCAAAACCCTCACCCTCACCCTCACCCCCACTCTAAACCTCACCCTCACACTAGCCCTCACCCTAACCCTCACACTAACCCTAACCTTCACACTAACCCTAACTGTACCTCTCACCCTAACCCTCATCCTCACCCTCAGCCTATCCCTCACCCTAACCCTAATCCCAACCCTAACTCTCAACCTCACCCTCACCCTAACCATAACCCTAACCCTAATCTTCACACTCACCCTCACCATAACCCTAAGCCTTACCATAACCCTAACCCAAATCGTTACCCTTACCCTCACCCTCACCTTCACACTCACCCTAAACCTCACCCTCACCGTAGCCCTCACCCTAAACCTAAAACTCCCCCTAACCCTAACCCTAAACCTCACTCTTACACTAACCCTAACCCTAACTCTAACAATAACCTAACCCTAACCCTAATCCTAACCCTAACCCTCACCCTAAACCTAACCCTAACCCTAAAACTCACCCTAAAACTAATCCTAACCCTAACCCTCACCCTCACTGTCACAGTCACCCTAACCCTGACCCTCAACCTCACCCTCACCCTAACCCTCACACTAAACCTAACCCTCACTTTAACTCTAACCCTAACCCTCACACTCACTCTCACACGCAGCCTAACCCTTAACCAAACCCTAATCCTAATCCTAAACCTCACCCTCACCATAACCCTAACCCTAAGAATAATGCTCAACATCACCCTCACCCTCACACTTACCATAATCCTCACCCTCAACCTCACCCTCACTCTAACCCTCACCATCACCCTAAACTTCACCCTAACCCTATCCCTCATCCTAACCCCAAACTTAACCCTAAACCTAACCCTCACACTAACCCTCACCCTAACCCTAACCCTAATCCTCAACCTAACCCTAACCCTCACCCTCACCCTCAGCCTGAGCTAAACCCTAACCCTAACCCTAATCCTAAACCTAATCCTCACACCCACACTCACAGTAACACTAACCATAACCCTAATGCTAACCATCACCCAAACCTCAAAATAACAATAACCCTAAACCTATCAATAACTGAAACACTAACCCTACCCCTAATCCTAACCCTAACCCTCACACTAATCCTAAACCTAACCCTATAACTCACCCTAACCCTAACCGTAACCCTCACCCTAACACTAACCCTCACCCTAAGCCTAACCCTAACCCTCACCCTAAACTTCACCCTAACCCTAACCCTCACCCTAACCTTCACCCTAACCCTCACCCTAACCCTAAACCTACCCTCAACCTAACCCTCATCCTAACCATAACCCTAGCCCTCACCGTAACCCTATCCCTCACCCTCACCCTCATCCTCACCCTCAGCCTAACCCAAACCCTAAACCTAATCTTAAACCTAAACCTCACCCCCTCTCTCACCCTAATCCTAACCATAACCCTAATGCTAAACCTCACAGTCACACTTAACTTAAACCTAACCCTAACCCTAATAATAACTGTAACGTCAACCCTAACCCTAATCCTAACCCTAACCCTCACCCTCAGCCTCAACAAAACTCTAACCATCACCCAAATCGCAACCTAACAATAACCCTAAACCTAACAATAACTGAAACACTAACCCTAACCCTAATCCTAAACTTAAACCTCACCCTCACTCTACCCAAAAACCTAAACCTTATCCCAATCCTCAACCTAACCCTATTGCTAACCCTAAACCTCACCCTCACCCTAAAGCTCATTCTAACTCTAAAGCTCACTATAACCCTAAAGCAAACCCTAACCCTAATCCTCACGCTAACCCTAAGCCTCAATGACACCCTAACACTCAACCTCACCCGAACCCGAACCCTCATGTTCACACTCACTCTAACACTAACCCTAAACCTAACCCTACACCTAACCCTCACCCTCAACCTCACCATCACCCTAACCCTAACCCTAACCCTCACGTTCACTCTCACCCTAAATATCACCCTAAACCTAACCCTAATCCTCATCCTAACCCTAAGGCTAAACCTAACCCTCTCTGTCACCCTAACCTTCATCCTCACACTAACCTTAAGCCTATACCTCACCCTAACCCTCACACTAACCCTAACCCTCACCCTAACCCTAACCTTACCCCTCACCCTAAACCTCACGCTAACCCTAACCCTAAAGCTAACCCTAACCCTAATTCTAACCCTAACCCTAACCCTCACCCTCACCCTAACACTCACCATCACCCTAAAACTCGCCCGAAACCTAACCCTCACCCAGACACAAACCCTCAACCCCACCCTCACCCTCATCCTCACCCGAACCGTCACCCGAACCCTAACCCTCACCCTCAACCTAAATATCACCCTAAACCTAACCCTCACCCTAACTCCAACCCTAACCCTCACCCTAACACTAACCCTCACCCTCAATCTAACCCTCATCCTCACCCTAATCCTCACCCTAACACTATCCCTTACCAAACTGAAACCCTCAACCTGACCCTCACCCTCACACTAACCCTAACCCTAATGCTAACCCTAAAACTGACCCTCACTCTAACCATCATCGTAACCCTTACCCTTACCCTAACCCTAACCCTCACCATCACCTTACCCTCACCCTAACCCGTATCTTCGCACTAACATTAACCCTATACATAACCCTAACCCTCACACTATCCCTAACCCTCAAACTAACTCTAACCCTAGCCTCACCCTAAACCTCACCCTAACCCTAACCTTAACCCTAACCCTCACCCTAATCATAAACTGAGCACTAACCCTACCCCTCACCCTTACCCTCACCCTAACCCTAACCCTAACGCTAACCCTCACCCTAATCATAAACTGAACCCTAACCCTCACCCACACCCTAACCCTCATCCTCACCCTCACCCTCACCCTCACCCTCTCTCTCACCCTAAACCTAACCCTAACCCTAACCCACACGCTAACCCTCACCCTTACCCGAACCCTCATCCTCACCCAAACCCTCACCCTCAACATAAACATCACCCTATCCTTTATACTCATACTAACCCTAATTCTAACCCTAACCCTAACCCTCACACTAACCCTAACCTTTCCCTAACCCTAATCCTACCCCTCACCCTAAACCTCACCCTAAACCTAACCCTAAACCTAACCCTCACCCTCACCCGAACCCTCATCCTCACCCAAACCCTCACCCTCACCTTAACCCTAAGCCTCACCCTAAACATCACCCTAACCCTAACCCTCAAACTAACCCTCACACCCACCCTAATCTTCACCCTAACCCTAAACCTACTCCTTGCCTAACCGAAAATCTAACCCTCACACTCAACGTAAACCTTACCCTCACCATGGCCCTCAACCTAAATCTAAAGCTCACCCTAACCCTAACTCTAAACCTCACCCTCACCCTCACACTAAACCTAAACTTTACTCTCACCCTAACCCTAAAAATAACCCTAAACCTAACCCTAACCCTAATCCTAACCCTAACCCTCAACCTTATCCTAAACCTAACCCTAAAAGTTACCCTAACCCTAATCCTAACCCTATCACTCACCATCACCCTCTCCCTCACCCTAAACCTCACTTTCACCCTCACCCTCACCCTCAGCCTAAACCTAACCCTAACCCTAACCCTAACCCTAACCCTCAACCTCACCCTAATCCTATACCTAAAACTAACCCTCACCATCACCGTCACCCACACCGTCAACTTAACACTCACCTTCAACCTCACCCTCACCCTAAACCTCACCCTCACTTTAAGCAATACTCTCAACATAACCCTCACCCTAAACCTAACCATAACCCTCATCCTAACCCTAACCCTCAACCTAATCCCCACCCTAACCATAACCATAACACTTAACCTCAGCCTAAGGCCCACCCGAACCTGAAAACTCAAACTAACCATAACTATAACCCTAAACCTAACCCTCACAATAACCCAAACCCTCAACTTAACCCTAACAGTACCCCTCACCCTAACCCTAAGCCTAAACCTAAACCTAACCCTAAACCTCACCCTCACCCTAACCATTACCCTCACCCTCACCCGAACCCTAACTCACCCTCAACCTAACCTTAACCCTAATCCACAAACTAACCGTCACACTCAGCCGAACCCTCACCCGAACTCGAACTCTCAATCTAACTTCAACCCTCAGCCTCACCCTAAACAGCACCCTAAACCTAACCCTCCCTCAAACCCTAACCCTAATCCTCACCCTAACCCTAACACTCAACCTAAACCTCACCCTCACCCTAATGTTCACCCTAACCCTAACCCTAAAGCTTACCTAACCAAAACCTTCACCCTCACCCTCACCCTCAGTCTCAACCTAACCCTCAACATAATCCTAACCCTAACCCTCACCCTCACCCTCACCCTGACAGTAACCATATCCCTAACCCTAAACCTCACCCTAACCCTCACCCTAACCCTAACGTTAAACTAACCCTAACCTAACCCTAACCTTCACACTAACCCTAACCCTCAGCCTAACCCTAAGCCTTACCCTTACCCTAACCCTAACCCTCACACTCACCCTAACCCTCACCCTAAACCTAAACCTAATCCTAACTCTAAACTTCACCCTCACCCTCACTCTCACCCTCCCCCTAACCCTTAACCTAACCTAATCCTAACCCTAACCCTCACCCTCACCCTAACCCTAAACCTAACCCTAACCCTAAACTTTACTCTCAACCTAAACCTAACAATAACCCTAACCCTAACCCTAACTCTAATCCTAAACCCAACCCTCAACCTAACGCTAAAGCTAATTCTAAAATTCAAGCTAACCCTAATCCTAACCCTAATACTCACCACCACCCACAACCTCACCCTAAGCCTCACCCTCACCCTCACCCTCACCCTCAACCTAAACCTAACCCTAACCCTAATCCTAACCCTAACCCTCAACCTCACCCTAACCCTAACCCTAAACCTAAACCACACCGTCATTGTCACCCTCACCATCACCTTAACACTCACCCTCAACCTCACCCTCACCCTAAGCAGTACTCTCACCCTAACCCTCACCCTAACCCTAACCATAACCCTCATCCTAAACCTAACCCTCTCCCTAATCCTCACCCTAACCCTAACCATAACACTTACCCTCACCCTAACCGTAACCCCCACGCTAACCTTCAACCTCAAACTAACCCTAACTCTAAATCTAACCCTAACCCTCACACAAACACGAACCCTCAACCTAAACCTAACCCTACCCCTCAGCCTAAACCTAAACCTAACCCTAAACCTCACCCTCACCCTAACCCTAACCCACACCCTCAGCCTAACCCTTACCCTCACCCTCACCCTAACCCTCACTTTCACCCTAACCCTCACCCTAACCCTAACCCTAACCCACAAACTAACTGGAAGCCTCAACCGAGCTCTCTCCATCACCCTAACGCTCAATCTCACCCCAACCCTCAGAATCACCCTAAACATCACCGTAACCATAACCCTCACTCTAACCCTAATCCTAACCCTTACCCTAACCCTAACCCTCAACCTAAACCTCAACCTCACACTAATCCTCACCCTAACCCTAACCCTAACCCTTACTTAAACGAAACCCTCACCCTCACTATCACCCTAAACCTCACCCTAAACCTAACCCTAACCCTCACCCTCACCCTCACCCTCACAGTAATCTTAACCCTAACCCTAACCCTCACCCTATCCCTCACCCTAACCATAACGCTAACCTAACCCTCACCCTAACCCTCTCCCTAACCCTAATGCTAACCCTAACCTTTACTCTCCCCCTAACCCTCACAGTAACACTTACCCTCAACCTAACCCTAACCCGAACCCTAAACCTCACCATCACCCTAACCCTCATCCTTACCCTAAACCTCAGCCATACCCGATCGCTCAACATCACCCAAACACGAACACTCACCCTAAACCTCACCCATACTCTAAACCTCAATCTAACCCTAACACTCACCAAAACCGTAACGCTAACACTAACCCTCACACAAACCCTCACCCTCAACCTAATCCTCACTCTAAAAATATCCCTAACAATTACCTAACCTAAACACTTACCCTCACCCTCACCCTCACCCAAAACCTCACCCTCATCCTAGCACTCACACTAACCCTAAATCTAACCCTAACCCTAAACCTCACCCACACTCTCCCCCTCCCCCTCAGCCTAACCCTAACCCTGACCCTAACTCTCACGCTAACCCTCACCCTCACCCCAACGCTAACCCTAAACCTTACCCTAACACTAAAGGTAACCCTAAACCTAAACATAATCCTATCCCTAACCTTCACGCTATACCTAAACCTAATGCTAAAACTCACCCTAACACCAATTCTAAACCTAACCCTCACCCTAAACCTAACCCTCAACCTAACACTAACCCTAACACTCACCCTAACCCTAAACCTCACCCTAACCATAACGGTAACCCTAACCCTCACCCTCAACATAACCCTCATCCTAACCCTTATCCTCACACTAACCCTAATCCTAACCGTAACCCTCACACTAACCCTAACCCTCACCCGAACCCTAACCCTACCCCTCAAATAAACCCTTACCCTAACTCTGACCGAAATACTAACCCTCATCATAACCCAAACCTAACATTAAACCTCACACCCACCCTCCCCCGAACCCTCACCCTAACCTGAAACCTCACCCTAAACATCACCCTAAAGCTAACACTCACCCTAACCCTAACCCTAACCCTCACCCTAGCCCTAACCCTCAACCTAATGCTCACCCTAATCTTCACCCTAATCTTCACCATAACCCTAACCCTAACTCTTACATAACCGAAACCCTCACCCTCAACCTCACCCTCACCCTAACCCTCATCCTCACCCTACCCCTCACCCTAACCTTAACTCTCACCCTAAACATAACACTTACTCTCACCTTAACTATAACCCTAACCCTAACCCTCACTCTCACCCACATCCTAAACCTAAACCTAACCCTAACCCTAAAGCTCACACTAACCCTAATCCTCACCCTTTACCTAACTCTAAGCTTAACCCTCACCCTAAACCTCACCCTTAACCTAACCCTAATGATAACCCTAACCCGCACCCTTACTCTAACCATCACCCTTATCCTTACCCTCACCCTAATCCCAACCCTCATCCTCACCCTAACCCTCACCCTAACCCTTACCCTCACCCTAACAACCACCCAAAACCTAACCCTAAACCTAACCCTAACCCTCACCCTAACCCTCATCCTAACCCTAACCCTAACCCTAACCCTAAACCTCACCCTATCCCTAACCCTCAAACTCACCCTAAACCTCACCGTAACCCTTACCGTCACGCTAACCCTAACACTAACCCTAAGCTTAACACTCACACTAAACCAAACCTCACCCTCAGCCTAACCCTCATCCAAACCCCAACCCTAAACCTAAACCTAAATTGCACCCTAACCCTAAACCTCACCCTAAGCCTCAGCTTCAGCCTAACCTTATCCCTAACCCTAATCCTAACCCTAACCCACAACCTCAGATTCACCCTAACTCTAACCATAACATTAATCTTAAACCTCACCCTCACCCTCACACTAACCCTAACCCAAACTCTCACCCTAACCCTCAGCCTAACCCTAACGCAAACCCTAACCCTCACCCTCACCCTAAACCTCAGCATAACAGTTAAACTAACTAAAATCCTGACCCTAACCTTAAATTTAATATGTACCCTAACGTGAACCCTCACCCAAAACCTAACACTCAATGTGACCGAATCATCAACCGAACCCTTACACTCACGCTAACCCTAACCCTAACACTAATCCTATACCTATCCCTCACCTAACTTTAACCCTAACCCTAACCCTAACCATCACCCTCACCCTAACATTCAGCCTCACCCTAAATATCACCCTAAACCTAACCCTCAACGTATCCTAACCCTAAAAATCACCCTAACCCACACTCTAACCCTCAAACTTACTCTAACCCTAACCCTCATCCTCACCCTCAACCTAACCCTAAACCTAACTCTAATTCTCACCCTAACCCTAACCCTTAACCTAACCCTAAACCTACCACTCACCCTAACCCTCACGCTTACCCTAACCCTAACCGTAATGCTCAACCTAAACCTAACCCTAACGCTAAACCTCAACCTAAACCTAAACCTAAACTTCACCATAATCCTAACCCTAACCCTAATCCTCACCCTCACCCAAACCCTAACCCTCACCCTAACACTCACTCTCGCCCTAAACATCACCCTCACCTTAACCTTCACCCTAAACCTAACCCTAACACACACCCTAATCCTCACCATAACCCTAACCCTAACCCTAACCCTCAACCTAATTGTAACCATATCCCTAACGCTAACCCTAACCCTCACCCTCACCCTAAACCTCATCCTAACACTTATCCTCACACTAAACCTAACTATAACCCTAACCCTAACGCTCACAATCACCCGAACCCTCACCCTCACCCTAAACCAACCCCTCACCCTAAACCTCACCCTCACCCTCACCCTAACCCTAACCCTCACCCGAAACCTAACCCTAACTCGCACACTCACCCTAACGCTCACAGTCCCACTAAACCTCACCCTAATCCTAACTCTCACCCACACCCTAACCCTCACTCTCAACTGAACCCTAATACTCACCCTAACAATAAACCTCATTCTCACCCTAAAAAACACCCTAACCCTCACAATAAGCCCTAACCTGACCCACCCCCTAACCCTAACCATCAACCTAACCCTCACCCTCAACCTAATCTTCACCCTAATCCTAAACCTAACCCTTACCTAACCGAAAACCTCACCCTCACCCTCTCCATAACCCTCACCCTCAGCCTAGCATTCATCATTACCTAGCCCTCACCCAAACCCTAACCCTAACCTTCAACCTCACCCTCACCCTAACCCTCACCCTCACCTTAAACAGTTTCCTAACCCTAACCCTTACCCTAACCATAAACCTAAACCTCACTCCAAACCTAACCCTCACCCTAACCCTAAGGATAACCCTACCCAAACCCTCACCCTAACAATCACCCTAACCTTTAACCATACACTAAACTTAACTCTATTCCTAAACCTAACCCTAACACTAAACCTAACCCTCATCCTAACCCAAACCCTAACCCTCACCCTAATCCTCACCCTAACCCTAAACCTTACCCTGACCCTCACCCTAACCCTAGCCCTAATCCTCAACCTCACCCTAACCCTTATCTACACCCTTACCCTCACCATAAACCTAAACATCACCCTAACCCTAACCCGAACCCTATCCCTCAGCCTCACCCTAAACATCACCCTAACCCTAACCTTCACTCTAACAATAACCCTAACCCTCACCCTAACCCTTACCCTAAACCTAACCCTCGCCCTCACCCTAATCCTCACCCTCACCCTAACACTAACCCTTACCTAACTGAAAGCCTCATCCTCACCCTCACTCTCACCCTAACCCTCACCCTAACCCTAACGCTAAACCTCAGACTCACTCTCAGCCTAACCCTAACACTAACCCTCACCCTAACCCTCACCCTAAACCTAACCATAAACCTAACACTCACCCTAAACTTCACCCTAACACTCACCCTAACCCTAACCCTGACCCTCACCCTAAAGCTCATCCTAACCGTTACCCTCAACCTAACCCTAATGCTAACACTCACACTAACCCTAACACTCACCATAACCGTAACCCTACCGGTCACCCTAACCCTCACCATAACCCTAACCTTAACCCTGACCCTAAACCTAACCCTAAACCTCACAGTCACCCTAACCCTCGCCATCACCCTAAAGCTCACACTAACCCTAACCCTCACCCACAGCCTAACCCTCAATTTCACCCTCATCCTAACTCTCACCATAAAACTCACCCTCACCCTAAACCTCACCCTCACCATAAATCTCAACCTAACCCTAACCCTCACCAAAATCCTAACCCTAACACTCACCCTTACCCTAACCCTCACACTAACCCTCACCCTCAACCTAATCCTCACCCTAACAATAACTCTAACCCTTAACTAAACGAAACCCTCAACCTCACCCTTAACATAAACCACACACTCTCCCTCACCCTAAACCTAAACCTAACCCTAACCCTAAACCTCACCCTCAACCTCTGACTCCCCGGCAGCCTAACCCTAACCCTAACACTAATCCTAAACCAAACCCTCTCCCCCACCCTCACCCTAAACCTAACCCTAACCTTAACGCTAACACTCACCCTCACCCTCACCCTCACCCTCACCCTAACCCTAAACCTACCAATAACCCTAATCCTAACCCTAATCCTAAATCTAACCCTGACCCTAACCCTAACTCTCACTCTAACACTAACACTAACACTCACCCTAAACCTAATCCTCACCCTAAACCTCACCCTAACCCTAGGGCTAACCCTAACCCTCATCCTAAACATAACCCTCACCCTATCCCTTATCCTCACACTAACCCTAACCCTAACCCTAAACGTAACCCTCACACTAACCCTCACCCTCACAATCACCCTAACCCTAACCCTAACCCTCACACGAACTCTCACCCTAACCCTAAACCTAATACTAACCTTCACCCTAAACTTAATAATAAGCCTAATCCTCAACCTCAACCTCAAACTCACCCTAACTCTCACCCTCACCCTAAACATCACCGAAACCCTAACTCCTACCCTAAACCTAACCCTAACCCTCACCCTCACCCTAACCCTCAAACTAAACCAAAACCTCATCCTAATCGTCATCATAACACTAACCTTAACCCTTATCTAACAGAAACCCTCAAACTCACACTCACGCTCACCATAAATCTCACCCTCACCCAAGCCCTCACCCTAACCTGAACCCTCACCGTAACCCTAACACGAACCCTCACTCTCACCCTAACCCCAACCGTAACCCTAACCCACACCCTAACACTCACCCTAACCCTAAACCTCACCCTAAACCTAAGCCTCACCCTAACGCTAACCCTAACCCTCAGCATAACCCTAACCCTAAAACTATCCCTCAAAATCACCCTACCACTCACCCTCACCTTCACCCTCATCATAACACTCAGCTTAACACTTATCCTCACAATAACCCTAAAACTAACCCTAACTCTAACATTCACCCTCACACTCACCCTAACTCTAACACTAACCCTAATCGTAACAATAACCCTCACCCTCACCCTAACTCTAACACTAACCATAACCCTCACCCTCAACCTCACCCTAACTCTAACCCTAAACTTAAGCCTATTTCTAATCCTCACCCTCACCCTATATCTAACCCTAACCCTAAACCTATACCTCAACCTCACCCTCACTCTAACCATAACCTTAACCATAACCCTCAACCTAACACTCACCCTCACCCTAATCCTCTCCCTAACCCTAACCCTTACCTAAACGAATCCCTCACCCTCACCCTCACTCTCACCCTAACCCTTACCCTAAACCTAACCCTAGCCCTCACCCTCACCCTCAGCCTAACCGTAACCCTAAACCTAACCCTAACCCTCACCCTAACCCTCATAATAACCCTAAATCTAACCCAAACCCTAACTCTCAATGTAACCCTCACCCTAAACCTAACGCTAATCCTAACCCTTACCCTCACCCTAATTCTCAACCTAACCCTTACCCTCATCTTAACCCTCATGCTGACCCTTACACTAACCCTAATTCTCACGCTAAATCTAACCCTAAACCTCACAGTCACCCTATCCCTCACGGACACCCTAACACTCACCCTAAACTTAACCCTCACCCACACCCTAACGCTCAACCTCACCCGAACCCTAACGCTCACCCTAAAACTCACACTCTCCCTTAACCTCACCCTAAGCCTAACCCTCACCAAACCGGTAACCCTAACACTCACCCTAACCCGAACCCTCACACTAACCCTCACACTCAACCTAATCCTCACCCTGACAATAAACATAACCCTTACCTAATAGAAACCCTCAACCTCACCCTCACCCTTAACCTCACTCTAGGCCTCAGCATAACCCTAACACTAATCCTAAACCTACCCCTCACCCCCACCCTCACACTAACCCTAACGCTAACCCTACCCTCACCCTCACCCTAACCCTAACCTTAACCCATACAATAACCCTAACCCTAACCCTAAAACTCACACTAAACCACACCCTCACCCTAAACACCACCCTAACAACAACGCTCACCCTGAACCTCACCCTAGCCCTCAACCTCAACCTAACCCTCAACCTAAACCTCACCCTCACCTAATCCTCATCATAACCCTAACCCTAAACCTTAACTAAACGAAACACTCACATTCACACTCACCCTCACCCTAACCAACACCCTCACTCTAGCCTTCATCCTAACCTTATCTCTCACCCTAACTCTAACACTAACCCTCACCCTCACCCTAATTCTAAACCTAACCCTAACCCTCACACTAACCCTCACTGTAACCCTAACCCCAAACATAACACTCACCCTAAGCCTCATCCTAACCCTAACCCTCACCTTAACCCTTATACTAACAGTAACCCCAACCCTAACCCTAACCCTCAACCTCTCCCTAAACCTCACCTTAACCCTTATACTCACAGTAAACTTAACCCTAACCCTAACCCTAACATTCACCCGTATCCTCACCCTAACCCTAACCCTAACCCTAATGCTAACACTTAACCTCACCCACACTCTCACCCTAACTCTAATCCTAACCCTCACCCTCACCCTAATTCTAACCCTAACCCTAATCCAAATTCTAACCCTCAGTCTCACCCTCACATTAACTCTAACCCTAACCCTAATCCTCACCCTCACTGTCACACTAAACCTAAACCTCACCTTAACCCGCACCCTAACCCTAACCCTCACCTCAACCCTAACGCCAACCATAAACCTCACCCTCACCTTAAATCTCACCCTAACCCTTAAAATTACCCTAAACCTAACCCTAAACCTAAACCTAATCCTCGCCCTAACCCTAACTCTCACCCCAAACACAAAACTCAACCTTACCCAAAACCTCACCCTCACCCTTACACTCACCCTAACCCTAATCCTAAACCTAATCCTAAACCTAACCCACACCCTAACCATCACCCTCACACTAACCATCACCATCACCCTAAATATCACCCTAAACCTAACCCTGAACTAACCCTAACACTCACCCTAACACTAACCCTCACCATAACCCTCACTGTAACCGGAACGCTAAATCTAACCATAATACTCACCATCATCCTAACACTCAGCCGAAACCTAACCCTCACCCACACTCTAACCCTCACCCTCACACGAACACTCACACTCACCCGAACCCTCAACCTCACCCTAACCCTAACACTAACACTTACCCTAACCCTAAACCTAACCCTAAAACTAACCTTAACACTCACCCTCACCCTAACCCTAACCCTAATTTGAACACTGAACCTCACCCTCACTCTCACCCTAACTCTAATCTTAACCCTAACCCTCACCCTCACCCTAACTCTAACCATAACCCTAATCAAAATTCTAACCCTTCTCTCACCCTCACCCTAACTCTAAACCTAACACTCACCCTAACTTTCACCCTCACCCTCACCCTAACCCTAACTGTCACCCTAACCTGCACCCTAACCCTAACCCTCACCCTAACCCTAACACCAACCATAACCCTCAACTTCACAATAAACCTCACCCTATCCCTTAAACTCACAATAACCCTAACCCTAACCCTAACCATAATCCTCACCCTAACACTAACTCTCACCCACAACCTAAAACTCAATCTCAACTTAAAAATCACCATAACCCTAACACTCACCCTAACCCTAACCCTCAACGTAAATCTCACCCTAACCCTAATGCTAACCCTAACCCTAACCCTCACCATCCCCCTAACACTCAGCCGAAACCTAACCCTCACCCACATTCTAACCCGCACCCTCACCTGAAAACTCACACTCACCCGAACCCTCAACCTCACCTTAACCCTAACCCTAACACTGACCCAAACTCTAAACCTAACCCTAACCCTAACACTCACCCTAACCCTAACCCTAACCCTCACACTCAACTTAACACTCACTGTCACCCTAACACTTAACCGTAACCTATTCCTCACCCACACCCTGACCTTCACCCTCTCACGAACACTCACACTCACCCAAACCCTCACCTTCACCCTAACCCTCATCCTCACCCTAAACATCACCCTAACCTTAACACTCACCCTAACCCCAACCCTAACAATAACCCTAACTCTGACCCTCCACCTAACCCTGACCCTCACCTTAATTCTCTACCTAACCTTAAGCCTAACACTTACCTTATCAAAACCCTCACCCTCACCCTCACACTAACCCTCACCCTCACCCTAGCCCTTACCCTAACCCTCACCCTAAACCTAACCCTAACCCTAACCCTGAACCTAAACCTAACCCTAACGCTCAACCTCAACCTAAACTTCACCCTAACCCTAACACTCACCCTAACACTCAACCTAATCCTAATGCAAACCCCAACCCTAACGCTAACCCTAACCTTCACCATCATCCTAACCCTCACCCTAACCCTTATCCTCACACTAACCCTAATCCTAAACCTAACCCTAATCCTCACACTAACCCTAAACCTCACCCTAACCCTAACCCTACCCCTCACACTAACCCTAACCCTAACACTCAACCTAATCCTAACCCTCACCCTAACCCTCACCCTAACCCTAAACCTAATCCAAAACCTCAACCGAACCCGAACCCTCACCTTAACCCTCAACCTCACCCTAAACATCACCTTAACACTAACCCTCGCCGTAATACGAACCCTCAACCTCACCCTTAACCTAACCCTCAACCTAATACTCACCCTCACACTAATCCTCACCATAACACAAACCCTAAACTTTACCTAACCGAAACACTCAGCCTCATCCTCACGTTCATCCTAGCCCTCACCTTAACCTTAACCCTAACCCTAACCCTAACACTAACTCTCACCCTCACTCTAAACATAATCCTAACCCTAACGCTCAAACTAACCCTCACCATAACCATAAATCTAACCCTAACCCTCACCCTAACCCTCACCCTAACCCTAACCCTAACCCTAACCCTCAACCTAAACCTAAACCTAACCCTCATCCTCAACCAAACCCTCACCCAAACCCTAAACTTCACCCTAAACCTAATGCTAACCATTAACCTAACGGTAAACCTAACCATCAACCTCAACATAACCCTCACCCTAACCCTTGTCCTCACACTAACCTAAACCTAACCCTAACCCTAACCCTCACAATAAACCCTAACCCTCAACCTAACCCTAAACTTAACCGTCAAACTAACCCTCACTCTAAACCTAAACCTCAAGCTAACCCTCACTCTTACCCTAATCCTCACCATAACTATAACCCTAACCCTTACCTAACTGAAACCCTCATCCTCACCCTAGCCCTCACCTTCACCCTAGCCCTCACCTTAACTTTAACTGTCACCCTAAATTTAACCCTCACCCCAACCCTAACACTAACCCTCACCCTCACCCTAATCCTCACCATAACCTTAAACCTAACATTTACCTAACTGAAATCCTCACACTCACCCTCACCCTAAACCTCACCCTCATTCTAGCCCTCACCCTAAACTTAACCCTCAGCCTAAACTTAACCCTCAGCCTAACCCTATCACTAACCCTCACCCTCTTCCTAACCCTAACCCTAACCCAAACCATCACCCTAATCCTAACACTACCCCTCAGCCTAATCCTAACCCTAACCCTAACCCGCACCCTAATCCTAACCCTAACACTCACCCTAAAGCTAACTCTCACCCTAACGCTCCACCCTAACCCTAATGCTAACCCTAACCCTCACCCTCACCCTAACTCTCCACCTAACACTTATCCTCACAATAAACCTAAACCTAACCCTCACACTAACCCTAATCCTCACCCTATCCCAAACCCTAACCCTAACCCTCACCCTAACCCTCACACTCACCCTAACCTTAATGCTAACTCTAACACACAAACTCACCCTAACCCTCACCCTGACCATTACCATCACCCTAACCCTAAACCTAAGCCTCCCCCATCCCTAACTCTAAACCTCACCCTCACCCTAACCCTAACGCTAACCCAAAACCTCAACCACACCAAAAACCTCACCCTAATACTTACCCTCACCATAACCCTAACCCTATCCCTAATCCTCACCCTAAACCTAACCGTCACCCACACCCTAAAATTCATCCTCACCCGAATCCTTACCCTCACCCTACCAATCAACTTACTCTAAACCTAATCCTAAACCTAACCCTCAACATCAAACTCACCCGCCCCCAAACCCTAACCCTAAGCCTAACCCTCACCCTCATCCTCACTGTAACCCTCAACTCACCCTAAACATCACTCTAAACCTAACCCTAACACTCACCCTCACACTAAACAGTACCCTAACCCTAACTCTCACCCTCAACCTAAACCTAATCCTCTCCCTAAACCTAACCCTAACCCTCACCATCACCCTAAACTTCACCCTAAATTTTAACCTCACACTAACCCTAACTCTAACCCAAACTATCACACTAACCCTAACCCTCACCCTAAACCTAAATCTACCCCTCACCCTAAGCCTCACCCTAACCCTAACTCTAAACCTAACCCTCACCCTAAACCTCATCCTAATCCTCACCCTCAAACTAGCCATCAACCTAACCCTAACCCTCAACCTAACCCTAACCCTAACCCTCACCCTCATCTTCAACCTAACCCTAACCCTAACAGTAAACCTCATCCTAACCCTGACCCTAACCCTAACACTAAGCCACACCCTAAACCTCACCCTCACCCTCACACTCACCCTCACACGAAAACTCACCCGAACCCTAACACTCAGCCTTACCCTAAACTTCAACCTAACCCTCACACTCACCCTAACTCTAAATCTAAACCTAACCCTAAACCTCACCCTCCCGCTCTGCCTCCGCCTCAGCCTAACCATAACCCAAATCCTAACCTACCCAAATCCTAAACCTACCCCTCACCCCCACCATCACCCTAAACCTAACCCTAACCCTAACGCAAACCCTCACCCTAACCCTAACAATAACCCTACTCTAAATCTAACCTTAATCCTAACCCTAACACTTACCCTAACCATAAGCCTAACCCTAAAACTCACTGTAACCCTAATCCTAACCCTAACCCTCGCCCTAACACTAACCCTCACTCTAACCCTCACCCTAACCCTCACCTTAAACCTAACCCTAACCCTAACCATCAACTTAAACATAACCCTAACGCTCACCCTCAACCTAAACTCACCGTAACCCTAACACTCACCCTATCCTTCACCCTAACCCTAACGCTAACCACAACCCTAACGCTAACCCTAACATTCACCCTCAACCTAACCCTCACCCTAACCCTTATCCTCACACTAACCCTAATCCTAAACCTAACCCTAACCCTAAACCTAATCCTAACCCTCACCCTAAACCTAACCCTAACCCTAAACCTAATCCTCACCTGAACCCTCACCCTCACCCTCACCTTAAACTTCAACCTCATGCTAAACATCAACCTAACACTAACCCTCACCCTAAACCTAACCCTCACCCTCACCCGTAACCTAAACCTCAACCTAACCCTCACCCTCACCCAAATCCTCACCATAACCATAACCCTAAACCTTACCTAACAGAAACACTCACCCTCACACTCACCTTAAACCTCATGCTCACCCTATCCTACACCGTAAACTTAACCCTCAACCTAACCCTAACCCTAACCCTCACCCTCACCCTAAACGTAACCCTAACCCTAACCCTCACACTAACCCTCACCCTAACCTTAACCCTAACACTATCCCTAAGCCTCACACTAACCCTCACCCTAAAACTCACAGATATCCTAGCCCTCACTCTAACCCCAAAAATAACCCTCAACCTCACCCTCAGCCTCACCCGCACCCTCTCCCTCAGCCTAACCCTAACCCTAATCCTAATCCTAACACAAACTCTCAACCTCACCCTCACACTAACCATAACCCTAAACCTAACCCTAACCCTCATCCTTACCAACACCCTCACCCCAAAACTAACACTAAACCTCACCCTAACCCTCACCCACACCCTAACCCTAAAATTAACCCTCACCCTCACCCTCACCCTTAAACTCACCCTAACTCTAACCCTCAACCTAACCCTCAACCTAAACCTAACACTTACCCTAACCCTATACCTAACCCTGACACTCACCCTAAACCAAACACTAACCCTCATCCTAACACTGAACCTTACCCTAACCCTAACCCTAAACTTAAACATCACCCTAACCCTAACCCTAACCTTCACCCTCACAGTCAGCCTATCCCTAACCCTTACCCTAACCCTCACCCTAAACCTAAACCTTACACTAACACTAACCTTAACCCTTACCCTCACCCTAACAATAACCCTAATCCTAACACTCACCCTAATGCTCACGGTCAACCTAACCCTCACCCTAACCCTAACCCTCACACTGACCCTAACCCAACCCTCACCCTCACCCTAACCCTAACCCTAACCCTAATCCTAAACCTCACCATAAACCTAACACTCACCCTCACACTCACTCTCACCCTAACCCTCACCCTCAACCTAGCCCTCACCATAACCCTAATCCTAACCCTAACCCTAAAGCTCACCCTCACCCTCACCCTCACCCTCAGCCTACACCTAACCCTAATCCTAAACCTAACCCTAACTCTACCCCTCACCCTAACTCTCACCCTAACCATAACTCTAAACCTAACCCTCACCCTAACCCTCACCCTCACCCTAGCCCTCAACCTAAACCTAACCCTCAAACTAACCCTTATCCTAACCCACACAATAGCCTTCAACCTAACCCTAAACATCACCGTAACCATCACCCTAACCCTAACCCTAAGCCACACCATAAACCTCACGCGAACCCGAACCCGAACCCTCACCCAAACCCTCATCTGATCCCTAACACTCAGCCTCACAATAAACCTCAACCTAACCATAACCCTCACTCTAACCCTAACCCTAACCCTCACCCTAACCCTAACACTCAACCTAACCCTCACCCTCAACCTAGCCCTCAACGTAAATCTAAACCTAACCCTGACCCTAAACCTCACCCTCACCCTCTGCCTGCCCCTCAGCCTAACCATAACCCTAATCCTAAACCTAACCATTACCCCCACCATGACCCTAAACCTAACCCTAAACCTAACGCCAACCCTTACCCTCACCCTCACCCAAACCCTAACCCTAACAATAACCCTAACTCTATATCTAACCTTAATACTAACCCTAACCCTTACCCTAAACATAACCCTAACCCTAAAACTCACCATAACCCTAATCTTAAAACGAACCCTCACCCTAACACTAACCCTCACCCCAACTCTCAACCTAACCCTAACCGTAATCCTAAAGATCAACCTACACCTAACCCTAAAGCTCACCCTCAACCTAAACCT
The DNA here is from genome assembly GCF_024711535.1 of Dipodomys merriami. NCBI lineage: Eukaryota > Metazoa > Chordata > Mammalia > Rodentia > Heteromyidae > Dipodomys > Dipodomys merriami. The sequence continues at coordinate 1,816,448 of NW_027202482.1, read as the reverse complement.
CACCCTAAACCTAACACTCAGCCTAATACTCACCCTAACCCTAATGCTAACCCTAAACTTCACCCTCAACCTAACCCTCACTGTAACTCTTATCCTCACACTAACCCTAATCCTAAATCTAACCCTAACCCTAACCCTCACCCTAACCCTCATCCTATCCCTGATGCTAACCTTCACCCTCACCATAACCCTAACCTTAACCCTGACCCTCACCCTAACCCTTACCCTCACCTTCACCAGAACATACATCCTCATCCTCACCCTCACCCTCACCCTAAATTTCACCCTAACCCTAACTCTAAACCTAATATTAACCCTCACCCTAACCCTAACCCTTACCCTCAACCTAACCCTCAACCGAAACCTGACCCTAAACCTCACCCTCAACCTAACCTTCACCCTAACCCTAACCCTCAACCTAACCCTAATGCTAACAGTAAACCTAACGCTAAACGTAACCATCACCCTCAACCTAACCCTCAACCTAACCCTTATCCTCACACTAACCCTAAACCTAACCCTAACCTAACCCTCACACTAATCCTAACCCTCACCCTAACCCTAACCCTACCCCTCACACTAATCCTCACGCTAACCCTAACCCTCAAGCTAACCCTCACTCTCACCCTAATCCTCACCATAACCCTAACCCTAATCCTTACCTAAACAAAACCCTCACCCTCACCCTAACCCTCACCCTCACCCAAAACCTAACACTCAACCTCAACCTAGCCCTCAACCTAGCCCTCACCCTAACCCTAACAGTCACCCTAACCCTAACTCTAACCCTCACCCACTCCCTAACCCTATCCCTCACCCTAACTCTAACCCTCAACCTAACCCTAACCCTCATCCTAGTCCTCACCATAACCCTAAATCTAATCCTTACCTAACAGGAACCCTCACCGTCACCCTCAAACTCACCCTAACACTAACCCTCACCCTCACCCTCACCCTCACCCTCAGCCTAAATATAACCCTAAGACTAATCCAAATCCTAAAACTCACCCTCACCCTCAACCTAACTCTAAAACTAACATTAAACAAAACCCTCGCCCTAAATGTAAACCTATCCCTCACCCTCACCCTAACCCTTACCCTCACCCTAACCTTAACCCAAACCCTCAGCCTAACCCTCATCCTAACCCTAAGCCTAACCCTAACCCTCAGCCTAACCTTAATCATAACCCTAACCCTAACCCTCACCCAAACAGTAAACATCACCCTCACCCTCAACCTCACCATCACCCTCACTCCAACCCTCCCCCTCCCCCTCACCCTAAACGTAACCCTCACCCTCACCCTCACCATCGCCCTCAACTTAACCCTCACCCTCAAATCACCCTAATCCTAACCCTAACCCTAAACCTCTCCTGAAACCATACTCTGACCATCAACTTCACCCTCACCCTAAGACTAAACCTACACCTTAGGGTAATTCTAAACCTAACCATCACCCTCACCCTCACCCTAAACCTAAACCTCACCCTAAGCCTAACCATAACCCTAACACTCACCTTCACACTAACCCTCATCATCACCCTAACACTCACCCTAACCCTTACCCTCAACCTAACCCTAACCCTAACCTTCACACTAATCCTAAACCTCACCCTAACCTTATTCCTAACGCTCACACTAATCCTCACCATAAGCCTAACACTAACAATCACCCTAAACTTAACGCTAACCCTCACAGTCACCCTAAACCTCACCGTCACCCTAAACCTCACCCTAAACCTAACCCTCTCCTACAGCCTAACGCTGAATATTACCCTCACCCTAACCCTCACCCTAAACCTCACTCTCACCCTAAACCTCAACCTAAACCTAACCCTCACCAAAACCCTAAGCCTAACACTCAACCTAACCCTAACCTTCACCCTCAACCTAATACTCACCCTAATATTATCCCTAACCCTTACCTAACCGAAACTCTCACCCCTACCCTAAACCTTAATCTCACCCTCACACTCACCCTAACCCTAACCCTAACCCTAAACCTCACCCTCAACGTCACCCACCACCTCAGCCTAACCCTAAACCTAACACCAATCCTAAACCTACCCCTCAACCCAACCCTCACCCTAAACATAACCATAACCTTAACGCTAACCCTCACCCTCACCCTCACCCTAACCCTAAGCCTAACCCTAACAGTAACCCTAAACCTAACCCGAACCTTAAGCCTTACCCTAACCCTCACCCTAACCCTAACCCTCAGCTTAAAGCTAAAACTAACCCCCACTCTAAACCTCACCCTAACGCTAATGGTAATCCTAAACCTCACCCTCAACCTAAACTTCACCATAACCCTTATCCTCACACTAACCCTGACGGTAACGGTAACTCTGACCCTCACACTAACCCTAACCCTCAAACTAACTCTAACCATAACCCTCACACTAACCCTCACCCTAAACCTAAACCTAATCCTAACCCTCATCCTAACCCTAACCCTAACTCTAACCCTCACCCTCACACTCACCCATACCCTAACCCCCACCCTCACCCTAAACATCACCCAAACCCCAACCCTCACCCTAAACCTAAATCTGACCCTCACCCTAACCCTTAAGCTCACCCTGACACTAACCCTTTCCCTCACCCTAACACTAACCCTAACCCTCACACTCACCCTAAACCTCATCCTAACACTTATCCTCACACTAAACCTAACCCTAACCCTCAAACTAACCCTAACCCCCAACCTAACCCTAAACCTACCCCTCAACTTAAGCCTCACCCTAAACCTAACCATAACTCTAACCCTCACCGTAAAACTAAGCCTAACCCCAAACCTCACCCTCACCCCAGCCCTCACCGTCACCCTAACAATCACCCGAACCCGAAGCCAAACCCACACCCTAACCCTAACCCTATCCTGAACCTCACCCTCACCCTCAGCCTAGCCCTAACCTACCCCTAACCCTCACCCTAACCCTAACCCTAACCCACGCCCTCACCCTCATCCTCACCCTAACACTAACCCTATCCCTTAAACTCACACTAACCCTAACCCTAACGCTAATTCTAAACCTAACCCTCACTCCAGCCTAACCATCAACCTAAAGCAAACCCTCACCCTAATCCTTAACTTAACACTAACTCACATTAAACCTAACCCTCACCCTAACCCTAACCCTCCCCCTCAGCCTAAACCTCATCCTAACACTAACCCTAAACCTAATCCTCACCCTAACCCTAACGCTAACACTAACCCTCACCCTAACCCTCACCTTAACCCTTACCCAAACCCTAATAATCACCCTATCACTCATCCTAACCCTAACCCTAACCCTAACCCTCAACATCACCCTAACCCTCAAACTAACCCTCACCCTAACCCTAACCCTAGGGGGAGGGTTACCTCACCCTAATCCTAACCCTCATCCTCACTCTCACACTACGCCTAACCCTAACCTTAAACCTAATCCTAAATCTAAACCCAACACTCACCCTAACACTCACCCTAACACCCTCACAACACTAATGCTAACCCTCACACTAACCCTCACCCTCACCCTACCCCTCACCGTCACCCTAACTCTCACCGTAACCCTAACCCTCAGGCACACGCTAAACCTCACCCTCACCCGAACCCTAAACCTCACCCTAAGCCTCACCCTAATCCTAACTATAACCCTTAACTTCAACCTTACTCTATCCCTCACTCTAACCCTTATCCTCACACTAACCCTAACCCTCACACGGACCCTAACTCTCACCCTTACCCCAAACCTACCCCTCACCCTAACCCTCACCCTAACACTAACCCTAAAACTCACACTAACCCTACCCTTCACCCTAACCTTAAACCTCACCCTAAACCTCACCCTAACCCTAACGACAACCCTAACCCTCGCCCTAAACCTAACCCTCACCCTAACCCTTATCCTCACACTAACCCTAACCCCACACTAACCCTAACACTCACCCTAAACCTAACCCTTACCCTCAACCTCAACATAAACATAACCATAACCTTAAACCTCACACTAAACGCCACCCTCACCCTCACCCTAACCGTTATCCTCACACTAACACTAAGCCACAACTTAACCCTAACCCTCACCATAACCCTAACCCTAACCCTAAACCTAACCCTCACCCTCACACTAACCCTAACTCTCACCCTATCCCAAACGCTAAACCTATCCCGCACCCTCACCCTAAACCTCACCCTAACCCTTACCCTCACCATAACCCTAAACCTAATCCTAATCCTCACACTAACCCTAGCAATAACCCTCACCCTAACACTCACCATAAACCCACCGCTCACCCAAAACCTATCCCTCATTGTCACCTTAAACCTCACCCTAACCCTAACCTTAACGCACACCCTAACCCTAAACATAGTCCTAACCATAACCCTCAGCCTCACCCTAAACCTCACCCTAACCCTTATTTTCACACTAACCCTAAACCTTACCCTAAAACTCACATTAACCCTAACCCTCACCCTAACCCTAACCCTACCCCTCAACCTAACCCTAAACCTAACCCTAACACTCACCCTAAAGCAAACCCTCAAAATAACCCTCAACCTCAACCTAATCCTAACCCTAACACTAACCCTAACACTTACCTAGCTGAAAACCTCACCCTCACACTTAACCTCAGCCTAAACCTCACCCTCATCCTAGCCCTCACCCTAAACCTTACCCTCACCCTAATCCTAACCCTAACACTCACCCTCACCCTCTCCCTAACCCTAACCCTAACACTCAAGCTAACCCTACCCTAACCCTAATGCTACACCTAACCCTCACTCTCAAATAACCATCACCCTAACCCTTGCCCTCACCCTAACCCTTAACCAAACCCTAGTACCCATACTAAACCTAAACTCACCCTAAACCTAAAACTACACCTCAGCCTTAACCTCACTCTAATCCTAACCCTAAAGCTAATCCTCCCCCTATCCCTAACCCTAATACTAACACTCACACAAACCCTCACCTTATCCCTTACCCAAAACCTGATCCTCAACCTATCACTAATCCTAACCTTAACCCTAACACTCAACCTCGCCCTAACCCTAAACCTCACCCTAACCCTTATCCTAAACCTCAACCTAAACCTAACCCTTACCGTAACCCTCACCCTAACCCTAATGCTAACCCTAACCCTCACCCTAAACTTCACCCTAACCCTTATCCTCACACTAACACTAACCCTAACCCTCACACTAACCCTAATGCAGACCCTAACCCTAACCCTACCCCTCAAACTAACCCACACACTAACCCTAAGCCTAACCCTCACCCTAAACCTAACCCTAACCCTCACCCTCACATTCAACCTCACCGTTACCCTAACACTCAACCGAAACTGAACGCTCACCCACACCCTAACCCTCACCCTAAACCGAACCCTTATTCTCACCCGAAACCTCAGCCTCACCCTAACCCTAACTGTAACCCTAACCATAACCCTAACCCTAACCCTAACCCTAACCCTCAAACTAACCCTCAAACTCACCCTAATCCTCCACCTAAACCAAACCCTAACCCTTACCAAACTGAAACCCTCACCTTCACCCTCACCCTCACCTTCAACCTAACCCTCACCATTACCCTAGCTTTCACCCTAACCCTAACCCTCACCCTCACCCTAACCCTAACCCTCACCCTGACCCACACCGTAACATTAACCCTAACCCTAACACCCTAACACTCACCCTAAGCTTAACACTAACCCTAATGTTACACCTAAACCTCACTCTCACCCTAACCATCATCCTAACCCTCACCCTCACCCTAAAACTTACCCTGACCCTAACAATCACACTAAGCCTAACCCTCACCCTAATCCTAACCCTACACCAAAACCTAACCCACACACTAACCCTAAACCTAAACCTTAACCTAAGCCTAAACCTAACCCTCCCCTTCACCTTAACCCTCGCCGTCACCCTAACACTCAACCGACCCTGAACGCTCATCCACACCCTAACCCTCACCCTCACCCTCAACTTTATCCTCACCCTCACCCTAAACCTAACACTCACCCTCACCCCCAACATTATACCAACCCTAACCCTAACCCTAATGCTAACCCTAATATTAACCCTAATCTTCACCCTCACCCTAAACATCACCCTAACACTTACCCTCTCCCTAAACCTTACCCTATCCCTAACCCTCACACTACACCTAAGCCTCACCCTTACCGTCACATTCACCCTAAGACTAATCCCAACCCTAATCCTAAATCTAATCCTCACCGTCACCCTAACACTAACCCTAACCCTAACCCTCACCCTCACCCTAACCCTAACCCTAAACTTCACTCTAACCCTCACCCCAACCCTAACACTAACCCTAACACTCACCATCACACTACCCATCACCCTAACCCTTACCATCACACTAAACCTAACCCTATCGCTAACCGTAACCCTCACACTATCCCTAACGCTCACCCTAAACCTAACATTACCCCTCACCCTAACACTCACCCTAACACTCACACTAACCCTCACCCTAAACCTAACACTAAACCTCACCCTCGCCTGAACCCTAAAACTCACGTTAAAATTCACCTTCACCATAAAGATCACCTTAACCCTAACAATCAGCCTAACTCTAACACTAAACCTCACCCTAACTCTAACCCTAACCATAACCCTCACCCTCACGCTAACCCTCACCATAACCCTCACCCTAACACTAATGCTATCCCTACCCGTCACCCTAAACCGCATCCTAACCATTACCATCACCATATCCCTAAGAGTAACCATAACCCTAATCCTCAACCTAACCCTAACCCTCACCCTCACCCTAAAACTCACCCTCACCATAACCCTAACCGTAACCCTAATCCTAAACCTAACCCTCATGTTCACCCTCACCCTAACCCTAACCCTAAACCTCACCCTAACCCTCACCCTCACCCTAACGCTCACCCACACCCTAAATATCACCCTAAACCTAACCCTCAACCTAACCCAAACCATAACCCTCATCCTAACTCTAAACCTGACCCTATCCCTTACCCTAACCCTAAGCCTTAACCGTAACCTTAACCTTCACCCTACCCCTCACCTAAACACTTACCCAAACCCTAATACTCAACATATCACTAATCCTAACCCAAATCTTAACCCTAACCTTCACCCTCACCCTAACCCTCTCCCTAACCCTTACCCTCACACTAATGCTAACCCTCACGCTAACCCTCACCATAATCCTAACCCTCACCCTCACCCTAAGCCTAACCTTAACCCTAACCCTAATCCTAAATCTAGCCCTCACTGTCACCCTAACCTTAAACCTAAGCCTAAGCCTCACCTGCACCCTAACCCTCACCCTAACCCTAAACCTAACCCTCACCCTAACCCTAACCTTAACTCTCATCCCAACCCTATCCCTAACCTTCACCCTAAACCTAACCCTCAAACTAACGCTCACCCTCACATTAATCCTCAACCTAACCCTAACCCTAAACCTTACCTAAGTGAAAACCTCACCCTTACCCTCACCCTCATCTAACCCTCACCCTCACCCAAGCCCTCACCCTAATCCTAACCCTCACCCTAACACTAAACCTAACCCTCACCCTCACCATCACCCTCACCGTCACCCTAAACCTAACCCTAAACCTAAACCTAACCCTCACCCTCACCTTACCCTCACAGTTATACTAAACATCACCCTAAACCTTACCCTCACCCTAACCCTTACACTGACCCTAACACTCACATTAACCTAACCCTCACCCTAACCCTAAACCTACCCCTCAGCCTAAACCTCACCCTAATCCTAACCCTACACCTCACCCTACCCCTCACCTTAACCCTTACCCAAACCCTAATACTCAACCTATCACTAACCCTAACCCTAATATTAACCCTAATCCTCACCCTCACCCTAACCCTCATCCTAACCCTTACACTCACTCTAATGCTAACCCTAAACCTAACACCCAGCCTAATCCTAACCCTCACCCTCACCCTAAGAGTAACCTTAACCCTAACCCTAATCCTAAATCTAACCCTCATATTCACCCTAACACTAACCCTAACCCTAACCCTCACCCTCAACATAACTCTAAACCTAACCCTCACCCTGACACACTCACCCTAACCCTAATACTAACCCTAACCCTCACCCTCACCCTAACCCTCACCCTAACCCTTACCCTCACCCTGATGCTAATCCTAACCCTAACCCTCACCCTAATCCTAACCCTCCCATTACCCTAAGCCTAACCCTAACACCAATCCTAAATCTAACACTCACGGACACACTAACCCTAACCCTAAAACTAACCCTCACCCTCAATCTAACGCTAACCCTAACCCTCACCCTAAACCTCACCCTAACCCTCACCCTAACCCTAACGCTAACCCTAACCCTTACCATCACACTAACCCTCACCCTAACCCTTATATCACACTGAACCTAAACCTATTCCTAACCCTAACCCTCACACTAACACTAATGCTCACCCTAACCCTAACCATACCCCTCACCCTAACCCTTACCCTAACACTCACACTAGCCCTCACCCTAAACCTAAACCTGAACCTCACCAGAACCCGAACCCTAAACTTCACCCTAAACTCACCCTCACCATAAACATCACGCTAACACTAACACTCACCCTTACTCTAACCCTAAGCCTCACCCTAAATATAACCCTAACCAGAACCCTCACACTCACTCTCACCCTCACCCTTACACTCACCCTCACCCTAAACATCACCCTAACCCTAACCCTCACTGTAACCCTAACTCTAAACCTAATCCTAACCCTAACACTCACCCTAACCCTCAACTTAACCCGAACGATAACTCTAAACGTCTCCCTCACCCAAACCCACACCCTAACCTTTATCCTCACACTAACCCTAACACTCACACTAACCCTAAACCTCACCCTATCCCTAACCCTAACCCTATGCCACACCTTAAACCTCACCCTTACCCTAAAACTAATGATAACCCTAACCCTCACCTTCATCCTAAACCTCACCATAACACTTACCCTCATCCTAACCCTAAGACTCAACCTCAAAATAAACCTCACCCTAACCCTTACCCTCACGTTAACCAGCACTCTAAGCCTAACCCTAACCCTCACCCTTACCCTCACCCTAACCCTAACCCTAACCCTCATCCTCACCCTAACCCTAAACTCACCCTCACCCTCATCCTCAACCTCAGCCTAAGCCTAAGTCTAACCCTAACCATAATCCTAAACCTAACCCTCGCCCTCAGGCTCACCCTAACCATAACCCTAACCAACACCCTCACCCTCACCCTAAGCCTAACTCTATCCCTAACACTCACCCTAAATCTAACCATAAGTCTAACCCTAAATCTAACCCTCAACCTCACCCTAAGCCTAACCCGAACCCTAATCCTCATCCTAACCCTAACCCTAACTCTAACACTATCCCTAACCCTCACCCTCCACATAAACCTCATCCTAACCCTTACCCTCACCATAACCATAACACTAAACCTAACCCTAATCATCACCCTAACATTAACCCTCACCCACACCCTAACACTCACCCTCACACTCACCCTAACACACAGCCAAACCCTAACCCTAACCCTAATCCTAAACCTAATCCTCACGCTGACACTCACCCTAAACCTAACCCTAAACCTAACCCTAACACTCACCCTCTCCCTAAACCTCACCCTCGCCCTAAACATCACCCTAAACCTAACGCTCACCATAACCTTAACCGTAACCTTCGCCCTAACCCTAAGACTCAGCCTAACCCTAAACATCACCCTAGCCCTAACCCTCAACCTAACACTAACCCTAAACCTCACCAAAAATCAAACACTCAAACTATGCCTCACCCTCAGCCTAATCCTCAACCTAAGCCTAACTCTAACCCTTACCTAACTAAAACCCTAACCCTAAACCTCATCATCACTCTGAGCGTAACTCTCACCCTCACCCTAGCTCTCACCGTAAACCTAACCCTCACCCTCACCATCACCGTAACCCTAAACCTAAACCTCACCCTAACCCTAGCCCTAACCCTAATGCTTACCCTCACCCTCACTCTAACCCTAACCCTCACCCAAACCCTTACCCTCACCTAACACTTACCCTCAACCTAACCCTCACCCTAAACCTCACCTTAACCATTACACAAGCACTAGTACTTACCATATCACTAATCCTAACCCTAGAACTAACTCTAATCCTAACCCTCACCCTAAACCTTACCCTCACCATAATGCTAACCCTCACCCTAGCTCTCACTGTAAACCTAACCCTCACCCTCACCATCACCGTAATCCTAACCCTAAACCTAAACCTCACCCTAACCCTAGCCCTAACCCTAATGCTTACCCTCACCCTCACCCTAACCTTAACCCTCACCCAAACCCTTACCCTCACCCTAACACTTACCCTCACCCTAACCCTCACCCTAAACCTCACCTTAACCATTACACAAGCACTAATACTTACCATATCACTAATCCTAACCCTAGAACTAACTCTAATCCTAACTCTCACCCTAAACCTTACTCTCACCATAATGCTAACCCTAAGCCTAACCCGCACCTTAATCCTAACCCTCACCCTCACCTTCACCGTCACCCTAAGCCTAACCATAACATAAATCGAAACCTCACCCTCACCATAACCCTAACCCTAACCCTCACCCAAAAATTAACCCCAACTCTAACGCTAACCCTAACCCACACGCTCACCCTAACCATAACGCTAACCCTAACCCTCACCCTCACACTAACCCTCAACCTCACCCTCACCATAACTCTAACCGAACCCTAATACTAACACTCACCCTCACCCTCATCATCACCCTAACACTAAACATTATACAAACCCTCACCCTCAACCTCACCCCAAACCTAACCCTCACCTTGACACTCAGCCTAAACCTAACGCTAACCCTAACCCTCACCCTCACACTAAACCTCACCCTAACCCTTATCCTCCCACTAACCCTAACCCTCACACTAACCCTAACCCTCATTCTAACCCTAACCCTAAGCCTCACCCTAACTCTAAACCTAAACCTTATACTAATCCTCACCCTCCACCTAACCCTAACCCTCACCCTCACCCTAGCTCTCACCCTAACACTGACCCTAAACCTAACCCTAAACCTAAACCTTATCCTAATCCTCACCCTAACCCTAAACTTCACCCTCACCCTCACCCTCACCCTGAGTGTAACGCTAAACCTAACCCTAATCCTAACACTCACTGTCACCCTCACCCTAAACGTAACCTTACCCAAACTCTAAAACTCACACTCACCCTCACCATAACACTAACACTAAACCTCACCCTAAGTCTATCCCTGACCCTAACCCTAACCCTCACCCTCACCCTAATCCTAACCATAACACTAACCCTAACCCTAAACCTCACCTTACCCACATCCTAACCCTTACCCTCACACTAAAGCTAACCCTAACCCTAACCTTCACCCTCACCCTAACCCTCATTGTCACCCTAACCCTCACCCTAAGCCTAACCCTCAACCAAACCCTAACCCTCACCCTAAGCCTAACCCTAACCCTATCCCTAATCCTAAACCTAACACTCACCCTAACCCCAAACCTCACCCTAACCCTAACCCTCACCCTAACCCTAACCCTCACCGTCACAATAACACTCACCCGAACGCGAACCCTCACCCAGACCCTAACCCTCACCCTCCCCCAAACCCTCACCATCACCCTAAACATCACCCTACCCCTAACGCTCACCATAAACCTAAACCTAACCCTCACCCTTAACCTAATCCTCACCGTCATCCTAAAACTCACACGAATCCGAACCCTCACCCACACCCTTACCCTCACCCTCATCCTAACCCTCAAAATAAACCTCAACCTAACCCTAACCCTAACCCTAACCCTTACCTAACTGAAAACCTAACCCTCACCCTCACCCTCAATCTAACCCTCAACCTCACCATAGCCCTCACCCTGACCCTAAAACTCACCCTAACCCCAAACCTCACCCTCACACTCAACCTCACCCTTACCCTAAACCTAACCCTAACCCTAAAACTCACCCTAACCCTAAACCTAACCCTAATGCTAAAGCTAATCCTCACCCTCACCCTAATCATCACCCTAAAATTTACCCTCACCCTAAACATTACCCTAACCCTAACACTCACTGTAAACCTAACCCTAAACCTAAACCTACCCCTCAGCCTAAACCTCAACCTAACCCTAATCCTAACCCTAATCCTCAACCTATCCCTAACCCTAACACTAACCCTCACCCTAACACTCACCTTAACACTTACCCAAACCCTAACCCTCACCCTATCCCTAACCCTAACTTTATCCCTCACCCTAACCCTCACGCTCACCCTAACACTATTGATAACCCTAACCCTCACCCTCACCATAACCCTTACCTCATCCTAACCCTAAGCCTCACCCTCAACCTGAACCTCACCCTAACCCTTAACCTCATCCTAACACTAACCCTAACCCTCACCCTAACCCTAACCTCACCCTCAGCCCCAGGCTCAGCCTCAGCCTAAGCATAACCCTAATCCTAAACATAATCCTAAACCTAACCCTCACCCTCAGCCTCACCCTAACTCTAACCCTCACTCTAAACCTACCAACAACCTCACCCTCACCCTAAAACTAAACCTATCCCTAACACTCACCCTAAATCTAACCCTCAGCCTAATACTAACTGTAACCCTCAGCCTAACCCTAAGCCTAACACGAATCCTAAACCTCACCCTAACCCTCATCCTAACTTTAACGCTATCCCTAACCCTCACCCTCACCCTAAAACTCATCCTAGCCCTTACCCTCACCATAACCCTAACACTAAACCTAACTCTAATCCTCACCCTAACCCTAACCCGAACCCACACCCTAACACTCACACTCACCCTCACCCTGACCCTAACACTCACCCAAACCCTAACCCTAACCCTAATCCTAAGCCTAACCCTCAAGCTCACCCTCATCCTAAACCTAACCCTATCCCTCACCCTCACCCTAACCCTCACCCTCACCCTAAAGATCACCCTAACCCTAACCCTAACCATTACCCTAACCGAAACTCTCACTGTAGCCCTAACCCTCACCCTAACCCTCAACCAAACACTAATGCTAACCCTAACCCAACCCTCACCCTAAACCTCACCCTATCACTTATCCTCACACTAACCCTAACACTAACCCTAACCCTCACACATTCCCTAACCCTCATCCTAACCCTAACCCTACCCCTCAACCTAAACCTCACCCTAAACCTAACCCTAACCCTAACCCTCACCTTAACCCTAACCATAACCCTAACCGACACCTTCACCCTAACCCTCACCGTCACCCTAACACTCACCCGAACCGGAACCCTCACCCACAAACTAACCCTCACCCTCTCCTGAACCTCACCCTCATCCGAAACCACACAGTCACCCTAACCCTCACCCTCACCCCAAACTTCACCCTAACCCTACCCCTCAACTTAACCCTAACCATCAAAGTAAGACTTACCCTCACCCTAATCCTCACCCTAACCCTAACCCTTACCTAACTGCAACCCTCACCCTCAACCTCATCATCACCCTCATTCTAATTCTCACCCTCACCCTAGCCCTCACTCTAAACCTAACCAATACCATAACCCTAACGCTAACCCTCAACCTCACCCTCACCCACACCATCACCCTCATTCTAATTCTCACCCTCACCCTAGCCCTCACTGTAAACCTAACCAATACCATAACTCTAACGCTAACCCTAACCCACACCATCACCCTAACAATAACGCTAACCCTAACCCTCACACTAACATTACCCCTCACATTAACTCTCACACTAACCCTCACCCTAACACTAACCCTCACAATCACCCTCACACTAACTCTAACCCTAACCCTAATCCTCAGATTAACCCTCACTCTCAACCTCACCCTAACCCTAAGAATAACCCTAAAACTCACCCTAAAACTCACCCTCACCCAAACATTAATGCTAACCCAAACCCGAAACCTCACACTCACCCTTACCTTCACCATAATGCTAACCCTATCCCTAAACCTCACCATAATCCAAAACCTCATCCTCACCCTAAGCATAACCTTAACCCTAACCCTAATCCTAACTCTACCCCTCACCATCACCTTAACCCTAACCCTAACACTAACCCTCACCCTCACCCTAATCCTAAACCTAACCCTCAACCTGACCCTCACCCTAACCCTAACGCTAACCCTAATACTCACCCTCACACTAGCCTTATCCTAACCCTTATCCTCACAATAACCCTAACCCTAACCCTAAACCTAAACCTAACCCTAACCCTCACAGTAACCCTAACCCTCACCCTAACCCTAACCCTACCCCTCACCTTAATCCTCACCCTAATCCTAACTCTAACCCTCACCCTAATCCTCACCCTATCCCTAACATTTACCTAACCGAAAATCTCACTCTCACCTGCACCCTAGCTCTCACCGTAACACTAACCCTAACCCTAACAATCACCCTCAACCTCATCCTCACCATCAGTCTAAACCTAAACCACACCCTAATCCTAAACCCAACCCTCACCGTCACCCTCACCTTACCGTAACCCTAACCCAAACCCTAAACCTCATCCTCACCCTCAACCTCACCCTAACACTAACCCTAACCTTAACCCTCACCCTAACCCTAAACCTGACCCTAACCCTAACCCTCACACTCACCCTAATCCTAAACCTAACACTATCCCTAACGCTCACCCCCACCTTACCCTCATCCTAACCCTTACCCTCACACGAACGCTAAACCCAACCCTAAACTTCACCCTAACACTTATTCTCGTCGTCTCCCTAACCCTCATCCTAAGCCTAACCCTCACAAACATACTAATCCTCACCCTAACTCTAACTTTAACCATCACCCAAACCCTAACCGTAACTCTCACCCTAACCCTGACTCTAACCCTCACCCTTACCGTAAGCCTAATCCGAATCCTAACCATCACCATAACCCTCACCCTAACTCTATCGCTATCCCTAACCCTCACCCTAAGCCTCATCCTAACCTTTACCCTCACCATAACCCAAACACTAAACCTAATCCTCACCCTATCTCTAAACCTCACCCATCACCTAACACTCACTCTCATCCTCACCCTCACCCTAACACTCACCCTAACTCTAACCCTAACCCTAATCCTAAAGCTAATCCTCACGCTCACCCTCAACCTAACCATAACCCTAAACCTAAACCTAACCCTCACCCTAACCCTCACCCTCACCCTAAACATCACCCTAATCCTAACCTCACCCTAACCCTAACCCTCACCCTAACCCTAACGCTAACCCTAAACCTTACCCTCACCCTAAACCTCACCCTAACACTTGTCCTCACATTAACCCTAACCCTAACCCTAATACTAACCCTACCCCTCAAACTAAGCCTCACCTTAAAACTAACACAAACCCTAACCCTCACTGTAACCCTAAACCAAACCTTAAACCTCAAACTCAACCTAAACCTCACCATCACCCTAACACTCACCATAACCCGAACCCTCACACACACGCTAACCCTCACCCTCTCCCGAACCCTCACCCTCACCAGAAACCTCATATTCACCCTAACCCTGACCATCACTCTAAACATCACCCTAACCCTAACCCTTACCCTAACACTAACCCTCACCTGAACCCTAATCCTAAATCTCAGCTTCACCCTCAACCTAATCCTCATCCTAACCCTAACCCTTACCCTTACCTAATTGAAACCCTCACACTCAACCTCACCATCACCCTCAGGCTTACTCTCACCCTCACCCTAGCCCTGACCCAAAACCTAACCCTCACACTAACCCTAACCCTACCCCTCACCCTCACCATCACCCTAACTCTCACCCTCACCCTAAGCCTCACAGTAACCCTTACCCTCACCCGAACCCCTTCCTTAACCCTTACGCTCACATTAATTCTAAACCTAACCCTAATCCTCACCCTAATCCTAACCCTCAACATAACCCTCACCCTCACCCTCACCCTAACCCTAATCCTAAAAATAACCCTCACCATTACCCTAACCCTAACCCTAACCCTAGCCTTCACCCTCACCCTCACACTAACCCTAAACCTAACTTTCACCCTAACCCTCACCCTAACCCTAATGCTAACCCTAAACCTCACCATCACACTAACCCTCACCCTAACACCTTTCATCACACTAATCCTACCTCTATCCCTAACCCTAAACTTCACACTAAACCTAATGCTCACCATAACCATAACCCTACCCCTCAGACTAACCCTCACACTAACACTCACAAAAACCTTCACCCTCACCCTAAACATCACCCTAATTCTAACCCGCACCCTATCCCTGACCGTAACCCTCACCCTAACCTTATCCGTAAGCCTTACCCTAACCCTTACACTCACCCTAACCCTCACCATAACCCTAATGCTAATCCTAACCCTCACCCTCACCCTAAACCTCACCCTAACACTTATCCTCACACTAACCCTAACCCTAACCCTAACACTCAAACTAATCCTCACGCTAAACCCAACACTATCCCTAACTCTCACTGTAACCCTAACCCTAACCTTAATACTAACCCTCACCCTAACTCTCACCGTCAACCTAACACTCACCCGATCCCGAACCCTCCCACACACCCTAACCCTCACCCTCTCCAGAACCCTCACCCTCACCCGATACCTAACCTTCACCCTAACCCTCACACTCACCCTAAGCCTAAACCTAAACCTTACCCTCTCTCTAAACCTTAAACTAACCCTTACCCTCACACTAATGCTAACCCTAACCCTAACCCTCACCCTAATCCTAACCCTAACCCTCACCATCACCTTCACCCTAAGACTAACCATAACACTAATCCTACATCTAACCCTCACCATCACCCTAAACGTAACCCTAAACCTAACCCTCACCCTCACCCTAAACCTAACCCTAACCCTCACTCTAACCCTCACCCTAACCCTAACGCTAACCCTAACCCTCACCATCACACTAACCCTCACCTTAACACTTATCATCACACTAACCCTACCCCTATCCCTAACCCTAAACCTCACACTAAACCTAATGCTCATCCTAACCCTCACCCTAACACTCACCCTAACCCTCATCCTTACCCTAAACATCACCCTAAACCTAACCCTCACCCTAACCTTAACCGGAACCCTCACCCTAACCCTAACCCTCACCCTAACACTCACGCTAACCCTAAACCTCACCCTCACCCTAAACCTCACCCTAACACTTAGCCTCACAGTAACCCTAACCCTAACCCTAACCCTACCCCTCAAACTAAGCCTTACTCTAAACCTAACAGTAACCCTGAACCTCACTGTAACCCTAAACCTAACCTTAACCCTCACACTCATCCTAACCCTCACCATCACCCTAACACTCACTCGAACCCGAACCCTCACCCACACCTAAATATCACCCTCTCCCGAACCCTCACCCTCACCCGAAACCTCACCTTCACCCTAACCCTGACCCTCACCCTAAACATCACCCTAACCCTAACCCTTACCCTAATACTAACCCTCACTCAAACACTATCCCTGCAACTAAGCCTCACCCTCAACCTAATCCTCATCCTAACCCTAACCCTAACTCTTACCTTACTGAAACCCTCACTCTCAACATCACCATCACCCTCAGCCTAACTCTCACCCTCACCCTAGCCTTGATCCTAAACCTAACCCTCACCCTAATACTAATCCTAACCCTCAACCTAAGCCTCAGCCTAATCCTTTCCCTCACCTTAACCCTTACCCTAATCCTTACCCTCACACTAATGCTAAACCTAATCCTAACCCTCAACCTTACCCTCATTCTAAGCCTAACCCTAACCCTAATCCTAAATCTATCCCTCACGATCACCTAATCCTAACCCTAACTCTCACCGTCACACTAAACCAAACCCTAACCCACACCCTAACCCTCACCCTAACACTAACGCTAACCCTAACTCTCACCATCACACTAACCCTCAACCTAACACTTATCATCACACTAACACTACCCCTATCCCTAACCCTAACCCTCACACTAAACCTAATGCTCAACCGAATCCTAACACTACCCCTCAGCTTACCCCTCACCCTAACACTCACCCTAACATTCACACTAAACCTTACCCTCACCCGAAACCTAAACCTCACCCAAAACCTCACCCACACCATAAACATCACCCTAACCTTAACACTCACCCTAATTCTAACCTTAAACCTCACCTTAACCCTAACCCTAACCGTAACCCTCACCCTCACTCTCACCCTCACCCTAAACCTCACCCTCACCCTAACCCTAACGCTAACCCTAACCCTCACCCTCACCCGATATCTCATGGTAACACTTATCCTCACACTAACCCTAATCCTAAACCTAAACCTAAACCTAACCCTACCCTTCAAACTAAGCCTCATCCTAAACCAAACACTAACCCTAACCCTCACTGTAACCCTAACCCTAACCTTAACCCTAAACCTGACCTAAACCTCACCGTCATCCAAACAATCACCGGAACCCGAACCCTCACCCAAAACCTAACCCTCACCCTCTCCCGACACCTCACCCTCACACGAAATGTCACCTTCACCCTAACAATTACCCTCACCCTAAACATCACCTTAACCCTAACCATTACCCTAATCCTAACCCTCACCCCAACCCTAACTCTAAAACTAAGCCTCACCCTGATCCTGATCCTCATCCTAACCCTAACCCTAACCCTTACCTTATTGAAACCCACACCCTCAACCTCACCATCACCCTCAACCTAACTCTCACCCTCACCCTAGCCCTGACCCTTAACCTAACCCTCACCCTCACCCTAAACCTAACCCTCACTCTCACCCTAACCCTAACTCTCAACCTCACCCTAAGCCTTACCCTAACCCTTTCCCTCAACCTAAACGTCACCCTAACCCTTACCCTCACACTAATGCTAATCCTAACCCTAACCATCAACCTAATCGTAACCCTCACCCTCACCCTCACCCTCACCCTCACCCTAACCCTAACTCTAATCCTAAATCTAACCCTCACCATCACCCTAAACATAACCCTCACCCTAACACTCACCCTCACCCTAACCCTAAACCTCACCCTAACCCTAACGCTAGACCTAACCCTAACACTTACACTAAACCTAATGCTAACCTGAACCCTAACCCTACCCCTCAGCCTAGCCCTCACCCTAACACTCACCCTAACCATCACCCTAAAACTAAGCCTAAACCTCACACTCACCCAAAACCTAAACCTCAACCTAAACCTCACCCTCACCATAAACATCACCCTAACCCTAATACTCAACCTAACTCTAACCCAAAACCTCACCCTAACGCTAACCCTAACTGTAACCCTCACCCTAACTCTCACCCTCACCCTAAACCTCACCATCACCATAACCCTCACCCTTACACTCACCCTCACCCTAAAAATCACCCTAAGCCTAATCATCACTCTAACCCTACCCCTAACCCTCACCCTAACACTAACAATAACCGTAACACTCACCCTCACTCTCATCCTCACCCTAAACCTCACCCTCAACATCACCCTCACCCTTACACTCACCCACACCCTAAACATCACCCTAACCCTAACCCTCACTCTAATCCTAAACCTAAACCTGACCCTAACCCTTATCCTCACACTAACCCTAACACTCACACTAACCCTATCCCTCAACCTATCCCTAAGCCTAACCCTATCCCTCACCCTAACTCTCACCCTCACACTAACACTAATGCTAACCCTAACCCTAACCCTCACCCTAACCCTTACGCTTATCCTAACCCTAAGCCTCACCCTAAACCTAAACCTCATCCTAACCCTTACCCTCAGCCTAACCCCCAGGCTAACCCTCACCCTAACCCTAAACCTTACCCTTACCCACACCCTAAACCTAACACTATCCTAACCCTCACCCTAACCCTAACCTCACCCTCACCCTCAGCCTCAGCCTCAGCCTAAGCTTAACCCTAAACCTAATCCTAATCCTAACCCTAACTGTCACCCTCAGCCTCAGCGTAACTCTAACCCTAACCCTTAACCTAACCCACACCTTCACCCTCACCATAACCTGAACCCTACACCTAACCCTCACCCTAACTCTAACGCTATCCCTCACCCTCACCCTCACCCTAAACCTCAGCCTAACCCTTACCCTCACCATAACCCAAACCCTAAACCTAAACCTAATCCTCACCCTAACCCTAACCCTCACCCATCTTCTAACACTCACTCTCACCCTCACCCTCACCCTAAAACTCACCCTAACTCTAACCCTAACCCTAATCCTAAACCTAACCCTCACACTCACCCTCACCCTAACCCTAACCCTAAATCTAACACTAAACCTCATCCTCACCCTAACCCTCAACCTCACGCTAAACATCACCCTAATCCCAACCCTCACCCTAACCCTAACCGTAACCCTCACCTAACCCTATCCATAACACTCACTCTAACCCGAAACCTCACCTAGGCCCTCACCCTAACCCTAACGCTCAACCAAACCCTCACCCTCACCCTAAACCTCACCCTAACACTTATCCTCACGCTAACTCTAAACTCAACCCTAACCCTACCCCTCAAACTAAGCCTCACCCTTAACCCAACAGTAACCCTAACCCTCACTGTAACCTAACCCTAACCTTAACCCTCAACCTCACCCTAAACCTCACCGTCAACCTAACACTCACCCGAACCCGAACCCTCACACACACCCTAACACTCACCCTCTCCCGAACCCTCACACTCACCCGATACCACACCTTTACCCTAACCCTGACCATCACCCTAAACATCACCCTAACCCTAACCCTTACACTAACCCTAACCCTCACCCGAACCCTAACCCTCAAACTAAGCCTCACCCTCAACCTAATCCTCATCCTAACCCTAACTCTAACCCTAATCCTAACCCTCACCCGAAACCTAACACTCAAACTAAGCCTGAATCTCAACCTAATCCTCATCCTAATCCTAACCCTAATCCTTACTTAATTGAAACCCTCACCCTAAACCTAACCATCACTCTCAGGCTAACTCTCACCCTCACCCTAGCCCTGACCCTAAAACTAACCCTCACACTAACCCTAACCATAACCCTCACTCTCATTCTCACCCTAACCGTCACCCTCACCCTAAGCCTCACCCTAACCCTTACCCTCACCCTAAACCTTACTCTAACCCTCACCCACACACTAAAGCTCACCATCACCCTCACCCTCACCCTCAACCTAAACCTCACCCTCACCCTAACCCTAAATTTAACCCTAATTATCACCCTAACCCTAACTTTCACCCTCAACCTCATCCTCACCCTAAGCCTAGCCCTAAACCTAACCCTAATCCTAAACCTAACCCTCAACCTCACCCTCACCCTAAACCAAACCCTAAATCTCAACGTCAACCTAACCCTTAACCTAACCCTCAACGTAACCCTCACCCTAACCCTAACACTCACCCTAAACCTAACACTCACCCTAAACCTAACCCTTAACCTCACACTCAACCTAACCCTAACGCAAACCCTCACCCTCACCCTAACCCTCACCCTAACTCTAAGGCTAACCCTAAACCTCACCATAGCCCTAACACTCACCCTAACCCTTATCCTAACACTAACCCTAAACCTAACCCTAACCCACACAGTAACCCTAAGCCTCACCCTAGCCCTGACCCTACCCATTACCCTAAACCTCACCCCAAACCTAAACCTAACCCTAAACCACACCCTAACCCTAACCTAACCCTCACCCTCACCCTAACACTCACCGTCACCATAAACCTCAGCCTAAATCAAACCCTCACGCACAACCTATCCCTCACCCTCACCCTCACCCTCACCATTACTCTAACCCTCATCCTTACCCTAAACATCACCATAACTCTAACCCTCACCCTCACACTAACCATAACCCTCACCCTCACCCTAACCCTAACCCTGAAACTCACCCTGACCCTCACCCTCACAATCACGCTAACCCTATCCCTCACTCTCAGCCTAACCCTCAGCCTAACCCTTACACTTACCCTAAACCTAATTCTAACGTTAACCCTAACCCTAATGCAAAGCCTAAACCTCACCCTCAGCCTCACCCTCATCCTAACCCTTACACTCACCCTGTCTCTCACCCTAAACTTAATTCTTAACCTAACCCTTAGACTAAACCTCACCATCACCTTCACCCTAACCGTAACTCTAAACCTAACCCTAATCCTCACACTAACCCTAAACCTAAACATAACCCTTAACCTCACATTAACCCTCCCCCTAATCCTAACCCTAACACTAACCCTCACCCTAAACTTATCCCTAAATCTAACCCTGACCTTAACCCTAATCCTCACACTAACCCTAAACCTAAACATAAACATAAAACTCAACTTAACTATCAACCTAATCCTAACCGTAAAACTAACACTAACCCATACCCACACCCTAAACCTCACGCTCACACTCACGCTAACCCTAATCCTCACCCTCATCCTCACCCTAATCCTAACCCTAACACTAATCCTCACCCTAAACCTAACCCTCACCCTCACCCTCACCCTCATCCTTAGCCTAAACCTAACCCTAACCCTAATCCAAAACCTAACCCTCACCCTAAAACTAAACCTAAACCTAACCCTAACCCTCACCCTCATCCTCACCTCAACCTTACCCTAACCCTAACCCTAACCCTCACACTAACCCTAACCCTTACCCTAATGCTAACCCTAAACCTAACCCTATTCCTCACCCTAAACCTCACCCTAACACTAATGCTAACCCTAACTCTCACCGTTACCCTAACTCTCTTCCTAACCCTTACAATCACACTAACCCTAAACTTAACCCTAATCCTCACACTAACCCTAATCCTCACCCTAAACCTCAAACTCAACCTAACCCTCACCGTCACCCTAACCCTCACTCTAAACCTAACCCTCACCCACACCCTAACCCTCAACCTAACCCGAACATGAAACCTCACCCTAACCCTCACCCTCAACCTAAACATCAACCTAACCTTAACCCTCACCCTAACACTAACCATAAACCTCACCCTCACCCTAACCTTAAACCTAAACCTAACCCTAAACCTAACCCTCACCGTAACCATCACCCTAACACTCAGCCTAACCCTAACCCTCAATCTCACCCTAGCACTCACCCTAAACCTTACTCTCACCCTAAACTTAAGCCTAACCCAAAACCTCACACTAAACCTAACCCTCACCCTAACAATAATGCTAACCCTATCCCTCACCCTAACCCTAATCCTCACCCTAACCCTAACCATAAAACTAACCCTAAACCTAACTCTAACCCTCACACTCACCCTCACCATCACCCTAACCCTAATCATCACCCTCACCCTACCCTAACCCTAAACCTCAGCCTCACCCTCACCCTAACCCTAACCCTAATCCTCACACAAACCCTCACCCGAACCCTAACTCTAACCCTCCATATAAACCTCACCCTCACCCTAAACCTAATTGTAACCCTAAAACTCACCCTAACCCTAACCCTAACCCTAATGCTATCCCAAATCCTCACCCTCACCCTAACCCTCACTCTAACCCTTAACTTCACCCTAACCCTAACCCTAACCCTAACCCTAACAATAGCCCTCACCCTAACCCTTACCCTGACCGTCACTCTAAACCTCATCGTAACCCTAACCCTCACATTAAGCCTAAACTTAACCCTCACCCTCACCCTAAACCTAAGCCTTATCCTAACACTCACCCTAAAAATAACCCTAAACCTAACCCTCAATATAACCCTCAAACTCACCCTCACCCTCACCCTCACCCTAAACCTAACTGTAACCATAACCCTCACCCTAAACCTACCACGAACACTAATGCTATCCCTTACTCTAACCCTCACCCTAACCCTCACTCTAACTCTTACCCTCAACCTAACCCTAACCCTAAAACTAAACCTCATCCTAACCCTCACCCTTAACCTAACCCTTACCTTAACCCTCACCCTAACCCTAACCCTCAACCTAACCCTAAACCTTTCCCTCACCCTAATCCTAAACCTTACCCTAAGCCTCAGCCAAACCGTCTTCCTAAACTTAACCATAACCCTCAACCTAACCCTAACCCTAACCCTAAACCTAACCCTCACCTAACCCTAAACCTCACCCTCACCCTTACCCTCACCCCCAGCCTAACATTAACCCTAACCCTATTCCAAACACAAACCCTCACACTCACCCTCACACTAATTCTAACCCTAACCCTAACCCTGACCCTGACCCTAACCCCAAACCTAGCCCTAACCCTCAAACTAACCCTAACCCTCACACTAACCCTAACCCTAACCCTCACCCTCACCCTAACCCTAACCCTAATGCTATCCCTAAACCTCACCCTCACCCTAAACCTCACTCTAAACCTTACCCTCACCCTAACCATCACCCTAACCCTAACCCTAACACTAACACTAAACCTCACCCTAACCCTAAACCTAAAGATAACCCTCACCCTAATGCTCACCCTAAACTGCAACCTAACCCTAACCCTCACCCTCACCCTAAACCTCACCCTAAACCTTATCTGCACCCTAAGCCTAACCCTAACCCTAACTCTAACCCTCATCATCACCCTAAGCCTAACCTGAACCCAAACCCTTACCCTAAACCTCACCCTAATTCTAACGCTCTCCCTAAACCTCATCCTCACCCTAAACCTCATCCTAACCCTTACCCTCATCATAACCCTAACCCTAACCTTAATTCTCACCGCAAACCTAACCCTCACCCTCACCCTAAACCTCACTGTCACATTAGCCCTCACCCTAACCCTAACCGTCAACCATACCCTAAAACTCACCCACAACTGAAACCTTACCCCCACCCTTAACTTTCCCTAAACCTCACCCTAAACCTAACCCTCACCATAAACCTAACTCTAATCCTCACCCTCATACTAAACCTAACCCTCACCTTAACCCTCACCCTTACTCTCACCCTAACTCTAATGCTAACCCAAACCCTCACTCTCACCCTAACCCTAAACCTAATCATTGTTCTCACACTATGCCTAACCCTAACCCTAACACTCACATTAACCCTAACCCTCACCGTAAACCTAACCCTAACCCTCAACCTAGCCTTCACCATAACCCTAACCCTAACCCTCACCCTAACCCTAACTCTAACCCTCAACTTCACCCTAAACTTCACTGTCACCCTAACCCTCATCCTAACCCTAAACCTCATCCACACCCTCAACCTCACCTTCACCCTCACAATCACCTTAACCCTCACCCTCACATTAAACATCACCCTAACCCTAACCGTTACCCTAACCCTAACCCTAACCTCACCTTAACCCTAACCCTCACCTTAAATCTCACCCTCACCCTCATCCTCACCCTAACCATAACCCTAAGCCTTTCCTCACCGAGACCCTCACGCTCACCCTAACCCTCACTCTCACCCTAGCCCTCACCCTAAAACTAATCCTAACTCTAACCCTCACCCTCAACATCACCCCACCCTCAACCTAAACTTAACCTAACCCTCACACTAACCCTAACACTAATGCTAACCCTACACCTCAAGCTCACACTAACCCTCACCCTAACACTCACCCTCACCCTCAGCCTCAACCTCAAACTCAACACTATCCCTAACCCTAACCCTAATTCAAACCTTAACCCTCACCCTCAACCTAACTCTAAACCTAACCCTAACCATAACCCTCACGCTAACCCTAAACCTGTCCCTAAACCTCACCCTTGCCCTAACCCTAATCCTAAAATTAACCCTCACCCTCAACCTACACCTTACCCTCACCCTATCCCTAAGCCTAACCCTCAGCGTAATCCTCATCCTAACCCTAAACCTAACCCTAAACCTCACCCTAACCTTAACCCTAACCAAAACCCTAACCCTCACCCTCACCCTCAACCTCACCATCACGCTCCCCCAACCCTCAACCTCACCCTCACCCTAAATCTAACTATAACCCTAACCCTCACCTTAAACCTATCCCTAATCCTAATGCTCACCCTAACCCTCGACCTAAACCTAAACCTCACCCTCACCCTAACCCTCACCCTAAACCTTACCCTCACCCTAACAATAACCCTAAACCTAACCCTAACTCTCACCCTCACCCTAAGCATAACCTGAACCCTAACCTCACCCTCACCCTACCTCTAATGCTATCGCTAAACCTCACCCTCACCCTAAACCTCACCCTAACCCTTTAGCTCATCATGACCTTAACCCTAACCCTAACCCTAATCCTCACTATAACCCTAACCCTCACCCTCATCCTAACCCTTACTGTCAGCTTAACCCTCAATCTAAACCTAACTGCCACCAACACCCTAAAACTCACTCTCATCCGAACACTCACACTCACCCTAGCCCTAACGTAAACCTCACGCTAACCCTAAACCTCACCCTAAGCCTAACTCTAACCCTCACCCTCATACTAACCCTAACCCTAAACTTAACAGTCACCCTAACTCTCACCCTAAATTTAACGCTAACCCTAACCCTCAGTCTCACCCTAACACTAACCCTAATTCTTATCCTCACACTATCCCTAAACCTAACCCTCAACTTCACCCTAACCCTCACTGTTACCCGAACCCTCACCCTAAATGTAAACCTCATCTACAACCTCAACCTCACCTTCCCCCTCACCCTCACCCTACACCTCACCCTCACCCTAAACATCACCCTAACACTAAGGCTCACCATAACCCTAACTCTAACCTCACCTAAACCCCTACCATCACCTTAAACCTCGTCTTCACTCTAATATTCACCCTAACCCTCACCCTCACCCAAGCCCTCACCCTAAAACTAAACCCAACCCTAACCCTCACCCTCAACCTCACCCCACCCTCAACCTAACCGTAACCCTAACGCTCACACTAACCCTAACCCTAACCCTAATGCTAACCCTAAACCTCAACCTCACCCTAACCCTCACCCTAACCCTTACCCACACCCTCAACCTCACCCTAAATTTAACACTAACCCTAACCCTAAGCCTTACCCTAACCCTCATTCTAACCCTAACACTAACCATCACCGTAATCCTCACCCTAAAACTAAGCCTAACCCTAACCCTCAACCCCACCTTAACCCTCACACTAATCATCATCCTCCCCTGTACCCTAACCCTAACAATCAGCCTAACCCTCATCCTAAACCTAACCCTAAACTTAATCCTCAATCTAACCTTAACCCTAACCCTAATCCTAACCCTCACCCTAACCCTAACCTCACCCTCAGCATCAACCTCAACCTCAATCTAACCCTAACCCTAACCCTAATTCAAACCCTCACCCTCACCCTCACCCTAACTCTAAACCTAACCCTAAGCAAAACTCTCACTCTAACCCTAACCCTGTCCATAAACCTCACCCTAAACCTAAACTTAATCCTAAACCTAACCCTCACCCTAAACCTAACCTTACCCTCACGCTATCCCTAAGCCTAACCCTCAGCCTAACCCTCATCCGAACCCTAACACTAACCATAAAACTCACCCTAACCTTAAACCTAACCCTCACCCAAAACCTAACCTTCATCCTCACCCTCAACCTCAACATCACCCTCACCCTAACCATAACCCTAAATCTCACGTTAAACCTAACTCTGACCCTCACCCTCACCATCACCCCAAGCCTAACCCTATACCTAAGCCTAATCGTAAACCTAAATCTCACCCTCACCCTCACCCTAAACCTAAAGCTCACCCTAACCCTAACCATAACCCTAGCCCTCACCCTAACCCTTACCCTCACCATCATCTTATCCCTAACCCTCAACCTAACACTAACCCTAAACCTAACCCTCACCCTCACCCTCAACCTAACCCTAACCCTAACCCTAACACTCACCCTAACCCTAAACCTAAACCTAATGCTATCCCTAACCCTCACCCTCACCCTAAACTTCATTCTAACCCTTACGTTCACCCTAACCCTCACCCTAACCCTAACCCTAACACGAACACTAATCCTCACCCTCATCCTCGCCCTAAACCTAAACCTAAACCTAACCCTCACCATAACGCTCACTCTAACCCTCGACCTAAACCTAACCGTCACCCTCACGCTAACCCTCACCCTAAACCTTACCCTCACCCTAACAATAACAGTAAACCTAACTCTAACCCTCACCCTCACCCTAAGCCTAATGTGAACCCAAACCCTCACCCTTACCCTCACCCTAACTCTAACCCTATCCCTAAAACTCACCCTCACTCATCCTAACCCTTACGCTCAACCTAACCCTTACCCTAATCATAACCCTAACCCTAACCATAACACTAACCCTCACCAACACCCTAACACTTACCATCACCTTAACCCTCACTCTAAACCAAATCGCCACCCACACCCTAAAATTCACCCTCACCTGAACCCTCACCCTCACCATAGCCCTACCATAAACCTCACCCTAACCCTAAACATCACCCTAAACCTAACTCTATCCATCAACCTCATACTAACCCTAACCCTCACCTTAACCCTCACCTTAACCCTCACCCTAACCCTAAGGCTAACCCTAAGTCTCACCCTAAACCTAACCCTTACCCTAATCCTCACTCTATCCCTAACCCTAACCCTAACCCTTACCCTAACCCTCACCTTAAACTTTACCCTCACCTTAACACTAACCCTAACATTAACTCTAACCCTCATCCTCACCCTTAGCCTAACCTGAATTCTAACCCTCACCCTAATTCTAATAGTATCTCTAAACCTCACCCTCAACTTAAACCTCATCCTAACCCATACCCTCACCATAACCAAAACCCTAACCCTAATCCTATTCCTCACCACAATCCTAACCCTTACCCTCACCCTAACCCTCACCGTCACCTTAACCCTCACCCTAACCCTAACCGTCATCTACACTCTAAAACTCACCCTCACCTAAACCCTCACACTCACCCTAACCTTACCCTAAACCTCACCTAACCCTACCCCTTACCCTAAACCTAACTCTAACCCTCACCATCATACTAACCCTAACGCTCACCAAACCCTCACCCCAACCCTCACCCTATCCCTAGGGCTAACATAACGCTCACTCTCACCCTAACCCTCACCCTAAACCTTATCCTAACTCTAACCCTAACACTATGCCTAACCCTCACATGAACCCTAACCCTCACCCTAACGGGAAGCCTACCCCTCACCCTACAACTCTCCATAAACCTAACCCTAAATCTCACCCTAACCCTAACCCTAACCCTCACCTTCATCCTAACCCTCACCTACATCCTCACCCTCACCCTCAGCCTAACCCCAACCCTAACCCTAAACCTAACCCTCACCCTAACCCTAAACCTCACCCTCACACTCACCCTCAACCTCAGCCAAAACCTAAACCTAACCCTAATCCTAACCCTAACCCTCACACTCACCCTCACCATAACTCTAACCCTAACCCTAACACTGACCCTCACCCTAACCCCTACTCTGTCCCTAACCCTCAACCTAACATTAACCCTCACCCTTACCCTAACCCTCACCCTAACCCTAAACCTAACCCCAATGCAATCCCTAAACCTCTCCCTCACACTAACCCTCACTCTAAACCTTACCCTCACCCTAAGCCTCACCCTAACCCTAAACCTACAACTAACTCTCACCCTAACACTCACCCTAACCCTCAACCTAACCCTAAACCTCGCCCTCAACCTAACCCTCACCCTAAACTTTACCCTTACACTAACACTTACCTTAATCCTAACTCTAACCCTCACCCTCACCCTAAGCCTAACCTGAACCCTAAACCTCACCCTAACCCTCAACCTAACTCTAATGCTATCCCTAAAACTCACCCTCACCCTAAAGCTATTCCTAACCCTTACCCTCACCGTAAGACTAACCGTAACCCTAACCCTAATCCTCACTGAACCCTAACCCTCACACTATCCCTAACCCTCACCTTCACCTTAACCCTCACCCAAACCTTAACCATCACCCACAAACTAAATCTCACCCTCAGCCGAACCGTCACACTCACCCTAACCTTAACCTAAAACTCATCCTAACCTTAACTCTCACCGCAATTCTAACTCTACCCTTCACACACATACTAAACCTAACCCTCACCTTAACGCTCACCCTAAACATCACCCTAACCCTAACGCTAACATTAACCCTCACTCTCACCCTAAGCCTCACCTTAACGCTTATCCTCACACTAACCCAAACCCTAACCCTAAACCACACATTAACGCTAACCCTCACCCTAACCCTAAACCTACACCTCACCCTAACCCTAAACCTATCCTTCACTCTAACCCTAACCCTAACCCTCATTTTCACCCTAACCCTCACCTACACCTTCACCCTTACCCTCAGCCTAACCCTAAACTTAACCCTAAACCTAATCCTCACCCTAACCCTAAACCTCACCCTCACACTCACCCTCACCCTCAGCCTAAACCTAAACCTAACCCTAATCCTAACCCTAACTCTCACACTCACCTTCAACCTAACTCTATGCCTAACCCTAAAGCAGACTTTCATACTAACCCCAACCCTATCCCTAACCCTCAACCTAACCCTAACCCTCACCCTAAGCCTAACCCTAAAACTCACCCTCACCCTAACCCTAACCCTAATGCTATCCGTAAACCTTACCTACACCCTTACCCTCACCCTAAACCTCACACTAACACTAACACTAAAACTAACCCTAACCCTCTCCCTAACCCTAACCCTCACCCTAAAACTTACCCTCACCCTAACATTAATCCTAACCCTAACTCTAACCCTCAACTTCACCCTAAGCGAAACCGGAACCCTAACCTTCACCCTAACCGTCACCCTAACTCTAACGCTGTCCCTAAACCTCACCCTCACCCTCAACCTCATTCTAACCCTTGCCCTCACCATAACCCTAACCCTAAGCCTAACCCTACTCCTCACCACAACCCTAACACTCACCCTCACCCTAACCCTCACTGTCACCTTAAACCTCAACCGAACCCTAACTGTCACCCAAACCCTAAAACTCACCCTCACCCTCAAGCTCACCCTCACCATAATCTTATTCTAAACCTCACCCTAAACCTAACCCTCACCCTAAACCTAACTCTAACCCTCATCCTCATACTAACCCTAACCCTAACCTTAACCCACACCCTAACCCTCACTCTAACCCTAACCCTAATCCTCACCCTAACCCTAAACCTCACCTTAAACCTCACCTTCACCATAATCCTCACCCTAACCCTAACCCTAAGCCTTTCCTAAACGAAACCCTCACCCTCACCCCAACCCTCACCCTAATCTTCTCCCTCAGTCTCACCCTAAGCCGAAACCTACCTCTAAGCCTAATCCTAGCTATCCTAATCCAATCCTATCCAATGTTATCCTTAACCCTCTCCCTCACACTAACCCTCACTCTAAACCTTACCGTCACCCTAACCCTCACCCTAACCCTCAAACTTACCCTAACCCTCAACCTCAACCTAACCCTAAACCTAATCCTCACCCTCACCCTAAACCTCACCCTCACCCCCACCCTAACCCTAACCATAACCATAACCCTCACCCTCACCCTCACCCTATCCCTTGCCCTCATGCTAACCCTAAGCCTAACCTGAACCCTAACCCTCACCCTAACTCTAACCATATCCGTAAACCTCACCCTCACCTGAACCTCATCATAACCCTTACTGTCACCATAAACCTAAAACTAACCCTAAACCAAATCCTCACCAAAACCCTAACCCTCACCCTCACCCTAACCCTCACCATCACCTTAAACCTCTCTCTAATCCTAACCTACACACACACACTAAACCTCACCCTAATCCGAACCCTCACCCTAAAACTAACTCTAACCCTCACCCTCATACTAAACCTAGCCCTCACCTTAACCCTCACCCTAACCCTCACCCTAACCCTAAAGCTCACCTTAACCCTCAGTCTCACCCTATCCCTCACCCTAACCCTAACCCTAATCTTCACCCTAACCCTCACCCTCACCTTCACCCTCACACTCAGCCTCACTCTCACCCTAACACTCACCCTCACCGTAAACAACACCCTAACCCTAACCCTCCCCCTAACCCTAACCTTAATCCTCACATAACCCTAACCCTCACCTTAAAGCTCACCCTCACCCTAATCCTCACCCTAAACCTAACCCTAAGCATTTCCAAACCGAAACCCTGACACTGACCCTGACCCTCACCCTAACACTCACCCTCACCCTAGCTCTCACCCTAAAACTAACTCTAACCCTAACGCTCACCCTCAACCTCACCCCCAACTTCAGTCTAACCCTAACCCTAATCCTAATCCTAAAACTAACCCTAACCCTCACTCTCACCCTCACCCTCACCCTAAGCCTAACACTAATGCTAACACTAGCCCTCACCCCAACCCTAAACCTAATCCTAACCCTAAACCTCACCCTAAACCTAATGCTAACCCTAAACCTAAACCTCACACTAACGATCACCCTAACCCATACCCTCACCCTCAACTTCAAACTAACACTAATCCTAACCCTAACCCTCACCCTTACCTTTACCTGAATCCTAACCCTAGCCATCAGCCTAAACTTCACCCTCAGCCTCAACCTAAATCACAGCCTAACCCTAAACCTAACACTTATTCAAACCCTAACCCTCACCCTCACCCTAATTCTAATTCTAACCCTAACCAAAACTTTCACCCTAACCCTAAACCTAACCCTATGCCTAATCCTCACCCTAACCCTAAACTTAATCCTAAACCTATACCTCACCCTCACCCTAACCCTTACCCTCACACTAACCCTAAGCCTAACCCTCAGCCTAACCCTCATCTTAACGCTAAGCCTAACCCTATCGCTCACCCTAACAACCCTAACCCTAACCCTCACACAAACCCTAACCCTCACCCTCAACCTCAAAATCACCCTTGCCCTAAACCTCACCCTCACTCCACCCTAACCCTAACCACAACCCTAACCCTCACCCTAACACTCACCCTCACCCTAAACCTAAAGCTCACCCTAACCCTCAGTCTCACCCTATCCCTCACACTAACCCTAAGCCTCATCCTCACCCTAACCCTCATGCTCACCTTCACCCTCACCCTAACACTCACCCTCACCGTAAACATCACCCTAACCCTAACCCTCACCCTCACCCTAAGCCTAACCTGAACCCTAACCCTCACCCTCACCCTAACCCTAACTGTAACGCTATCCCTAAACCTCACCCTCACCGTAAACCTCATCCTAACCCTTACCCTCACCATAACCCTAAACCTAACCCTAACCCTAATCTTCACCACAACCATAAGCCTCACCCTCACCCTAACCCTCACCGTCAACTTAACCCTGACCCTTACCCTAACCGTCACCCACACCCTAAAATTCTCGCTCACCAGAACCCTCACCTCACCCTAAACTTAACCTAAACCTCATCCTAAACATAACCCTCACCCTAAACCTAAGTCTAATGCTCACCCTCATACTAACACTAACACTCAACTTAACCCTCACCCTCACCCTCACCCTAACCTTAACGCTAACCCTAACCTTCACACTCACCCTAACTCTCACTCTAACCCTTACACTCAACCTAACTCTAACCCTAACCCTAACCCTCACACTTAACCTAACCCTCACCCAACCACTATTCCTAACCCTAACCCTAAACCTCAATATAAACCTCAACCTCACCCTCACCCTAACCCTAACCCTAAACCTAATCCTCCCCCTAACTCTAACCTAAACCCTAATGCTATCCCTAAACCTCACCCTCACCCTAACCCTCACTCTAACCATTACCCTCACCCTAACCCTAACCCTTACCCTCAGCCAAACCCTCTTCCTAACCCTAACTCTAACCTCTACATAACCTTAACCCTAAACCTAATTCTCACAATAACCCTAAACCTCACCCTCACACTCACCCTCACCTTCAGCCTAACCCTAACCCTAACCCAAATCCTAAACCGAACCCTCACACTCACCCTGACCTTAACTCTAACCCTAAACCTAATCCTAACACTCACCCTAGCCCCAACCCTATCCCTAACCCTCAACCTAACTCTAACCCTCACCCTAAACCTTGCCCTAACACTCACCCTAACCCTAATCCTAACCCTAATGCTATCCCTAACCTTCACGCTCACCATTACCCTCATTCTAACACTTACCCTCACCCTAACCCTAAACCTAAACCTAACGCTCACTCTAACGCTCACCCTATCTCTCAACCTAACCCTAAAGCTAACCCTAACCCTCACTCTCACCCTAATCTCACACTAACCCTTATCCTCACAGTAACCCTAACCATAACCCTAACCCGCACATTAAGGCTAACCCTCACACTAACCCTAACCCTACCCTTCACCCTACTCGTCACCCTAACCCTAACCCTAACACTCACCATCACCTTAAGCCTCACCTACACCCTCAACCTCAACTTCAGCGTAACCCTAAACCTAACCCTAAACCTGACCCTCACCCTAACCCTAAACTTCAACCTCACCCACACCCTTACCCTCAGCCTAAACCTAATCCTAAACCTAATCCTAACCCTAAACATCACACTCCCCCTAAACCTAACCCTAACGCTGAATTTCACCCTAACACCAACCCTATTCCTAATCCTCATCCTAACCCTGTCCCTCACCCTAACCCTAACCCTAAACCTCACCCTAATCCTAAACCTAACCCTAATGCTAACCCTAACCCTAACCCTCACACTAACACTAACACTAAACCTCACCCTAACGCTCATCCTAACCCTAAACCTAAACCTAACACTCTCCTTCACGCCCACACTAACCCTCAACCTAACCCTAACCCTCACCCTCACCCTAACCCTCACCCTAAACCTTACCCTAACCCTAATCCTAAACCTAACCCTAACACTAACCCTCACCCTCAACTTAACCCTAACCTGAACCCTAACCCTCAACCTAACACTCACCCTAACCCTAAAGCTGTCCCTAAACCTCACTCTCACCATAAACCTCATTCTAACCCTTACCCTCACCATAACACTAACCCTAACCCTAACCCTAATCCAACAGCAACCCTAACTCTCACCCTCACCCTAACCCTCACTGTCACCTTAACCCTCACCTTAACCCTAACCATCACCCACACCCTAAAACTCACCTCACCCGAACCCTCACGCTCACCATAACCTTACCCTAAACCTCACCCTAAACCTAACCCTCGACCTAAACCTAACTCTAACACTCATCCTCATACTAACCTTAAGCCTCACCTTAACCCTCACCCTAAGACTCACCCTAACCCTAACGCTAACCCTAACACTCAATCTAACCCTAACCCTTATCCTCACACTAACCCTAACCCTAACCCTAACCCTAAACCTCACATTAAACCTAACCCTCACCCTAACCCTAACCCTACTCCTCACCCTATCCCTCACCTTAACCATAACCCTAATCCTCACCCTAACCCTAACCCTAACCCTCACCTTCACTCTAACCCTCACTGTTACCCTACCCTCACCCTAACCCTAACCATCACTCTCACCCTAAACCTCACTGTAACCCTCACCATCAACCTCACCCCCACCCTCAACCTAAGCCTAACCCTAACCCTCAACCTAACCCTAACCCTAATGCTAACCCTAAACCTCAAACTCACCCTAACCCTCACCCTAACCCTTACCCTCAACCTCAACCTAAACCTAACCCTAACATTAACCCTAACCCTAACCCTCCCCTAAGACTCACCCTAACCCTAACCCTAACCCTACCCCTCAGCCTAAACCTCCCCCTAACCCTAACCCTTACTCTAATCCTTACCCTATACCTAAACCTAACGCTAACCCTCACCCTAACACTCACCCTCACCATAAATCTAATGCGAACATTAACTCTCAACCTCACCCTAAACTTCGCCCTAACCCTTACCCTCACCTTAAACCTATCCCTCACCCCCACCCTAACCCTTACCCTATGCCTAAACATCAGCCTCAGACTCAAGCTCAACCTCAGCCAAACCTTAACCCAAACCCTAATTCAAACCCTAATCCTCTACCTCACCATAACTCTAAACCTAACCCTAACCAAAACCATCACGCTAACACTAACTCTATCCCTAACACTCACCCTAACCCTAAACCTAATCCTAAACCTAACACTCACCCTCACCCTAACCCTTACCCTCACCCTAAACCTAAGCCTAACCCTAAGCCTAACCCTCATACTAACCCTAACCTTAAACCTAATCCCAAACCTAACCTTAATCCTAACCCTAACCCTAACCCTCAATAAAACCCTAACCTCACCCTCACCCTCAGCCTCACCTTTACCCTCACCCTAACCCTACACATACCCTCACACTCACCCTCACCATAACCCTAATCATAACCCTAACCCACACTCTAATACTAACCATCACCCTCACCCTCACCATGACCCTCAACCTCACCCTCACCCTCATCCAAACCTAAAACTCAGCCTAACCCTAAGCCTAACCCTAGCACTCACCTAAACCTTACCCTCACTGTCACCCTAAACCTAACCCTCAACCCAAACCTAAACCTCACCCTAACCCTAACCCTAACCAAAGCCCTCACACTAAACCTACCCCTCAACCAAACATTCACCCTAACCCTAATCCTCACCCTAATCCTAACCTTAAGCCTAGACCTAAGCCTCACCCTACCCTCACACTAACTTTAAACCTAAAACTAACCATAGCCCTAACCCTAAATACCTAATTCTCACCCTCACACTCATCCTCACCGTGATGGTGATCCTCACCCTCACCCTCACCCTCAACCTCACCTTAACACTAAGCATAACCCTAACCCTCACCCTAAACCTGACTCTGACCCTCACCCTCACCCTCATCCTAAGCCTAACCCTAATCTTAAGCCTAATCCTAAACCTAACCTTCACCCTCAACCTCACCCTCAACCTAAACCTCACTCTAACCCTAACCCTAACCCTCACCCTAACGCTTACCCTCACCATCACTCTAACCCTCACATTAACCCTAACACTCACCCTAAGCCTAACCCTCACCCTCACCCTCAACCTAACCCTAAAACTAACCCTCACTTTAACCCTAACCCTAACCCTAACCCTACACCTCAACATATCCCTCACCCTCAACCTAATCCTAAAGATAACCCTAACCCTCACCCTAAGCCTAAACCTAACCCTCACCCTCACCCTAAACCCAACCCTAACCCTAACCCTAACTGTAACTCTCAATATAACCCTCAACCTCACCCTCACCCTAAACCTAACCGTAACCCTAACCCTCACCATAACCTTGTCCCTAACCCTAATGCTATCCTTAACACTCACCCTAACCCTAAATCTCACTCTAACTCTTACCCTCACCCTAACCCTAAGCCTAACCCTAAAACTAAACCTCACCCTAACACTCAACCTAACACTAAACCTAACACTAACCCTCTCCCTAACGCTCACCCTAACCCTCACCCTAACCCTAACACTCACTATCACACTAACCCTCACCCTAAACCTTTCCCTCACCCTAATCCTAACCCTAACCCAAAACCTAACCCTCACACTAACCCTATCCCACATGCTAACCCTAACCCTAACCCTCAGCCAAACCCTCTTTCTAACCCTAAACCTCACCCTAACTCTAGGCCTCACCCACACCCTAAGCCTAAACTGAACCCTAACCCTCACCCTCACCCTCACCCTAACTCTAACGCTATCCCTAAACCTCACCCTAACCCTAAACCTCATCCTAACCCTTAATCTCACCATAACCCTATTCATAACCCTAACCCTAATCCTCACCGCAAACCTAATGCTCACCTCACGCTAACACTCACCGTCACCTTAAACTTCACCCTTAACCTAAAAGTCACCCACACCCTAAAACTAACCCTCACCCAAACCCTCACCCTCACCCTAAACTTACCCTAGCCCTCACCCTAACCCTTACCCTCCCCGTCACTCTAACCCTCACATTAAACCTAATTCTCACCCTTACCCTTACCCTCACCCTAAACCTAACCCTAAAGCTATCCCTAACCTTCACCCTCACCCTAACACTCACTCTAACCCTTACCCACACCCTAACCCTAACCCTCAACCTAAACCTAAACCTCACCCTAACCCTAACCCTCACCCGAAACCTAAGCCTAACGCTCACCCTCATACTAAACCTAACCCTCAACTTAACCTCACCCTAAACCTCACCCTAACTTTAATGCTAACCCTAACCCTCACACTCACCCTAAACCCTCACCCTAACCCTTACCCTCACCCTAACACTAACCCTCACCCTAACCCTCACATTAATCCTAACCCTCACCCTCACCCTAAACTTAACCATAACCCTAACCCTAACACTAACCCTAACCCTCAACATAACCTTCACCCTCACCGTCATCCTAACCCTAACTGTAAACCTAACCCTCCCCCTAACACTAACATAAACCCTAATGCTATCCCTGAACCTCACCCTCACCCTAACCCTCACTCTAACCCTTAACCTCACCCTAACCCGAAACCTAACCCTAACAATCACCCTAAACCTCACCCTAACCCTAACCCTCACAGTCACCCTAACACTGACCCTAAAACTTTCCCTTCCCCTAATCCTAACCCTAACCCTAATCCTAACCCTTACTCTAACGCTAACACTCACCCTAACCCTAAACGTAACTCTCAGCAAAACCCTCTTCCTAACCCTAACCCTAACCCTCAACCTAACCTTAACCCTATCACTCACGCTAAAGCTAAGTCTAACGCTCACCCTCATTGTAACACTAACCCTCAACTTAAACCTCAACCTAACCTTAACGCTAACCCTAACCCTCACACTCACCCTAACTCTCATCCAAACACTTACACTCACCCTAACCCTAACCCTCACACTAAACCTAACCCTCACCCTAACACTATCCCTGACCCTAACACTCAACATAACCCTCACCCTCACCCTCACCCTAACCCTAACCGTAAACCTAACCCTCCCCCAACTCTAACCTAAATCCTAATGCTATCCCTAAACCTCACCCTCACCCTAACCCTCACTCTAACCCTTACCCTCACCCTAACTCTATCCCTAAAACTTAAACTAAACCTCATCCTAACCCTCACCCTCACCCTAAGCATAACCTGAATCCTAACCCTCACCCTAACTCTAACGCTATCCCTAAACCTCACGCTCACCCTAAAGCTATTCTCAACCCTTACACTCACCATAACCCTAACCCTAACCCTAACCCTAATCCTCACCGCAATCCTAACCCTCACACTCAAACTAAACATCACCGTCACCTTAACCCTCACCCTAACTCTAACCATCACCCAAACCCTAAAACTCACCCTCACCCGAACCCTCACACTCACCCTAACCTTAGCCTAAACCTCATCCTAATCCTAACCTAACCCTAATTCTAACTCTAACCCTCACCCACATACCAACACTAACTCTCACTTTAACCCTCATCTTAACCATCACCCTAACCCTAACGCTAACCCTAACACTCACTCTCACCCTAAGCCTCACCCTAACCCTTATCCTCAAACTAAACCTAACCCTAACACTAACCCGCACATTAACTCTAAACCTCACCCTAAAACTTACCCTAAACTTCACCTTCACCCTAACCCTCACCTACACCCTCACCCTCACCTTCAGCCTAACCCTAAACCTAACCCTAAACCTAACCCTCAACCTAATCCTAAACCTCACCCTCACCCTCACACTCTCCCTCAGCCTAACCCTAACGCTAACCCTAATCCTAACCCTAACCCTCACACTCACGCTCACCCTAACTCTAACCCTAACCCTAAAGCTGACTTTCACACTAACCCCAGCCCTATTCCTAACCCTCAACCTAAACCTAACCCTCACCCTAACAATAACCCTAACCCTCACCCTAAACATAACCGTAACCCTAATGCTATCCCTAACCCTCAAACTCAGTCTAACGCTTACCCTCACCCTAACCCAAACCTTAACCCTAAACCAAACACTAACACTAAACCTCACCCTAACCCTCACCCTAACCCTAAAAGTAAACCTAACACTCACCCTAACGCCCACCCTAACCCTCAACCTAACCCTAACCCTCACCCTCACCCTAACCCTCACCCTAAACCTAACCCTCACCCTAAACCTAACCCTAAACCTAACTCTAACCCTCCCCCTAACCCTCACGCAAAATGTAATGCAGTCCCTAAACCTCACCCTCAACCTCAACCTCAACCTCATTCTATCCCATACCCTCACAGTAACCCTAACCCTAACCGTAACTCTAATCCTCACCACAACCCTAAACCTCACCCTCACCCTAACCCTCACCGTCACCTTAACCCTCACCCTAACAATAACCATCACCCACACCCTAAAACTCACCCTCACCTGAACCCTCATTGTCACCATAACCTTACCCAAAACCTCACCCTAAACCTAACCCTCACCCTAAACCTAACTCTAACCCACATCCTCATACTAACCCTAAAACTCACCGTAACTCTCACCCTAAACATTACCCTAAACCTAACGCTAACCCTAACCCTAATCCTCACCCTTACCCTCACCCTAACCCTCACACTAAACCTTACCCTCACCATAACCCTAAACCTAACCCCAACCCCCAGCCAAACCCTCTTCCTAACCCTAACCCAAACACACAAATAACCCGAAAAATAACCCTAAACCTAACCCTCAACCTAAACCAAACCCTCACCCTAAACCTCAGCCTAATCCTAACCCTAACCCTAATCTGAACCCTAACCCTCACCATCACCCTAACTCTAACTCTAACACCAACCCTGACACTCATCCTAACCCCAACCCTCACCCTAAACCTAAACCTCAAACTCACCCTAACCCTCACACTCACCTTAAACCTCACCCTTACTCTAACGGTAACCCTAACTCTCACCCTCACCCTAAACCTCACCCTAACCCTTACCCTCTCCATAACCCTAAACCTAACCCTAATCCTCACACTAAGCTTCACCCTAACACTCACCCTAAAAGTAACCCTAACTCTCACCTTCATCCTAAACCTCACCGTCACCCTAAACCTCAACCTAAACCTAACCCTCACCTACACCGTAACCTTCACCCTAAACCTCACCCTCACCCTCAACCTCACCCTCAACCTAAACATCACACTAACCCGAACCCTGATTCTAACCCTAAACCTAATCCTCACCCTAACCATAACCCTCACCTTAAAACTCACCCTCACCCTAATCCTCACCCTACCCCTAACACTAAACCTTTCCTAACTGAAACCCTCACGCTAACCCTCACGCTCACCCTAGCCATCACCCTAATCCTAGCCCTAACCCTAACCCTAACCCTCAACCTCAACCTAACCCTAACCCTAACCCTAACCGAAACCCTAAGGCTAACACTAGCACTCAACCTCACCCTAATCCTAACCCTAACCCTCACCCTCACACTCAACTTCAGCCTCAGCTGAAACCTATGCCTAAACCTAATCCAAACCCTAAACCTCACACTCACCCTCAACCTAACTCTGAACCTAAATATAACCAAAACCCTCACCCTAACCCTATCCCTAACCCTCACCCTAACCCTAACCCTAATCCTAATCCTAACCCTCATCTTCACCCTAACCCTTATCTTAACCTTACTCTAACCCTCACCCTAACCCTTACACTCCCCCAAACCCTAACCCTAACCCTCACACTAACCCTCATCCTAACCCTCACCCTAACCTTAACCCTCAACCTAACCTTAACCCTAACCCTAATCCTCACACTAACCCTAACCCTCACCCTAAACCTAACCGTACATGTCACCCTAACCCTAAGTTTAACCTAAACCTAACCCTAACACTCATCCTGACCCTAACCCTAACCCTAAACCTCAACCTCACCCTAAACCTCACCGTCACTCTAACCCTCACTCTAACCCTAACCCTCACCCACACCCTAACCCTAACCCTAACACTCAGGCTAACCCTAACCCTCACTCTCACCCTAACCCTCACTCTAACCCTAACCGTAACCGTAGCCCTCACACTAAACCTAACCCTCACCCTAACAATAACGCTAACCCTACCCCTCACCCTAACCTTTACCCTCACCGTCACTCTAACCCTCACCCTAACCATAAACCTCACCCTAACACTAACACTAACCCTCACCCTCACCCTCATCCTAACCCTAACCCTAAACCTAATCATCACCCTAACCCTAACCCTAACCCTAATGCTATCCTTAACCCTCACCGTCACCCTAAAACTCACTCTAACCCATACCTTCACCCTAAGCCTAACCATGACCCAAAATCTAAACCTCAACCTAACCCTCACCTTAACTGTAACCTAACCCTAACCCTCACCCTAACGCCCACCTTAACCCTCACCCTAAACCTAAAGCTTTCGCTCACCCTAATCCTAACCCTAAGCCTAAGCCTAACCCTTACACTAACCCTAACCCTCACCCTAACCCTTAGCCTAACCAACAACTTAACCCTAACCCTAACCCTATACCTAATTCTCACCCTAACCCTAAACCTCACCCTCAACCTCAACCTCACTCTCAGCCTAACCCTAACCTTAAACCTAATCGTAACCCTAACCCTCACACTCAACCTCACCCTAAGTCTAACCCTAACCCTAATCCTGACCCTAACCCTAACCCTAATGCTATCCCTAACTCTCACTCTCACCCTAACCCTCACTCTAAATCTTACCCTCACCCTAATCCTTACCCGAACCCTAAACCTAAACCCAACCCTCAACAAAACGCTCACCTTATCCCTCAACTTAACCCTAATGCTAACCCTCACCCTCACTCTCACTCTAATCCTCAAACTAACCGTTATACTCACAGTAATCCTAACCCTAAACCTAACCCTCACATTAATGCTAAAACTCACCCTAACCCTAACTTTACCCCTCACCCTACACCTCCCTAACCCTAACCCTAACCTTCATGCTAACCCTTTCATCCTAACACCAATCCTATCCCTAACCCTCAAACTAACCCTAACCCTCACCCTAACCCTAACCCTAAATCTCACCCTAACCCTATACCTAACCCTAATGCTTAACCCTAACCCTCACCCTTACCCTAACCCTCACTCTAACCCTTACCCTCACCCCAACCCTCATCCTAACCCTAAGCCTAACACTAACACTAAACCTCACCCTAACCCTCAACCTAACCCTAAACCTAAAATTTACACTGTCCTTAAGGCCCACCCTAACCCGCAAACTAACCCTAACCCGTACCCTCTCCCTAACCCTCACCCTAAACCTTAACTTAACCCTAACCCTAACCCTAACCCTAACTCTAACCCTCTCCCTAAACCTAACCCTTACCTGAACCCTAACCCTCACCCTAACTCTCACCTTAACTCTAACGCTGATCCCTAAACCTCACCCTCACCCTAAACCTCATTTTATCCCTTACCCTCACCATAACCCTGACCCTAACACTAACGCCAATCCTACCGCAACCCTAACCCTCACCCTCACCTTCACTCTAACCCTCACCATCACCTTAACCCTTAACCTAACCCTAACCGTCACCCACAACCTAAAACTCACCTTCACCCGAACCCTCACCCTCACCATAATCTTACACTAAACCTCACCCTAAACCTAACCCTCACCCTAAACCTAACTCTAACACTCACCCTCATACTAACCCTAAACCTCAAATTAACCCTCAACCTAACGCTCACCCTAACCCTAACGCTAAAACTAACCCTCAATCTCACCCTAACCCTCACCCTAACTCTTATCCTCACACTAACCTTAACCCTAACCCTAACCCTCACATTAACCCTAACCCTCACCCTAAACCTAACCATAGCTCTCACCCTCACCCTAACCCTAACCCTCACCTTCACCCTAACCCTCACCGTCACCCTACCCTCAACCTAATCCTAACCCTCAACTATACCCTCACCTTCACCATCACCCTCACCCTCACCCTAAGCCTTTCCTAACAGAAACCCTCACCCTCACCCTAAACCTAACCATAAAACTCACCCTAACCCTAACCCTAATCCTAATGCTATCCCTAATCTTCACCCAAACCCTAACCATCCCCGTTAACTTTACCCTCACCCTCACCCTAACGCTACCCCAACCCATCAGCCTAATGCTCATCCTAACCCTAACCCTATCCATAAGCCTCACCCTACCCCTAACACTAATCCTAAACCTAACCTTCACCCTCACAATCACGATAAACCTAACACTCACCCATAACATAACCCTAACCCTAGCCCTCACCCTAACACTTACTCTCACCCTCACCCTCACCCTAACCCTCAACCTAAACCTAAACCTCACCCTAAGCCATACCCTCACCCTAACTCTAATTCTAACCCTTACTCTAACTCTCACCCTGACCCTAAACCTATCCCTATCCCTCATCCTAACCCTAAACCTCACACTAACCCTAACCCTAACTCTCACCCTCACCCTCACCCTAACCCTAAACCTCACCCTAACCTTCACCCAAACCCTAACACTAACCCTAACCCTCACCCTCACCCTAAAGCTCACCCTAACCCTTACCCTCAACATATCCATAACCCTAACCCTACCCGTAATCCTCACACTAACCCTAACCCTCACCCTCACCCTAACGCTCACCCTAACCCTAATCCTCACCCTCACCCTAACCCTTACT
This sequence comes from Dipodomys merriami, assembly GCF_024711535.1. Classification (NCBI taxonomy): domain Eukaryota; kingdom Metazoa; phylum Chordata; class Mammalia; order Rodentia; family Heteromyidae; genus Dipodomys; species Dipodomys merriami. The sequence goes on along the minus strand of NW_027202482.1, from coordinate 1,771,805 downwards.
GTCACGTGAACCCTCACCCTAACCCTAACCGTCACCCAGAACCTAACCCTCACCTACACCCGAACCCTCACCCGAACCCTCAAACTAAACCTAACCCTATCCCTCACCCTCAACCAACCCTAACCGTCACCGTAATACTAATTCTAAACCTCACCCCCACACTAACCCTAACTCTAACCATAACCATCACCATAACCCTCACCCTAATCCTAACGCTAACCCAAACCCTCATTATCACCCTGACCCTCAACCTAACCCTTATCCACACACTATCCCTAACCCAAACGCTAAGCCTCACACTAACCCTAACCCTCACACTAAACCTAACCCTGCCCCTCAACCTAAACCTCACCCTAACCCTCACGTTAACCCTAACCCTAACCCTCACCCTCACCATAACCCTCACCCTAACCCTCACCCTCACCCTAACACTCACCCTAACCCTAACCCTTACACTAACCCTAACCCTCACCGTCACCCTAACACTCACCCTAACCCTAACCCTCACACTAACCCTAACCCTAACCATCACCGAAAACTTCACCCTAATCCTCACCATAACCCTAACCGTAACCCTTTCTTAACCAAAACCCTCACCCTCACCCTAACCCTAACCCTACCCTTCACACTGACCCTCGCCCTCACGCTAAACCTATCCCTTACCCTAACCCTCATCCGCACCCTCACCCTCACTCTCTGCCTAACCCTAACCCTAACCCTAATTCTAAACCTAACCCTCACACTCACAGTCAACATAAGCCTAACCCTAAACTCACCCTAAACCTAACCCTATCCCTAATGCTAAACCTATACCTCACACTCACCCTAACCACAACCATAACGCTAACCCTCAACCTAACCCTAACCCTAACCCTAATGCTAACCCTAAACCTCACCCTCACACTAACCCTCACCCTAAAACTTAACCTCTACCTCACCCTCACCGTCATCCTAACCCTGTCCCAAACCATAACCCTCACCCTAACTCTCACACTAACCCTAACCCTAACCCTACCCCTTAGCATAACCCTTACCCTAAACGTAACCATAACCCTAATCCTCACCCTATCCCTAACCCCAACCCTAAACCTCACCTTAACCTTCACCCTCACCCTAATAAAACTGCTAACCTAACCCTCAACCTTACACTAACCCTCGCCCTAACCCTTACCCTGACCGTAACCCTATACCTCACCTTCACCCTAACCCTCATGCTAAACCTTACGCTCACCCTAATCCTCACCCTATCCTCAACTCTAACCCTAACCATAACCCTCAACCTAACCCCCACTCTAACCTTCACCCTAACCCTCACGCTAACCCTAACCCTCACTCTCAAACTAACCCTCAACCTAACCCTTATACTCACCCTAACCCTAATCCTAACCCTAATCCTCACACTAAGCCTAACCCTCACCCAAACCCTAACCCTACCTATCACCCTAATCCTCACCTTAACCCTAACTTTAAACCTCTCCCTAACCCTAACCCTAACCCTAATCATCACACTAACCATAACCCTAACCCTATCCCCATCCTTCTCCCTAAACCTCACCTTAATTCGAACCCTATCCCTAACCCTCATGCTAATGCTACCCTTAACTCGAACCCTCACCCTTACCCTAACCCTAACAGACACCCTAACTCTCACCCTTACCATCATCCTCACCCGAACCCTCATCCTCACCCTCACCCTAACTCTAAAAATAAGCCAAACCCTCACACTAACCCTAACCCTCACCTTCACCCTCACCCTCACACTCACACTCAACCTAACCCTAACCCTAACACTAACAATAACCCTCACCATAACCATAACCATAACTCTAACCTAAACCTCACACTAACCCTCACACTTACACTCACGATAATCCTAACCCTCACTCTCACCCTAACCCTCACCCTAATACTTACCTTCACCCTAACCCTAAACCTAACCCTCACACTAAACCTAACCCTCACCTCAAATCTAACCCTAAATCTAACCCTAATCCTAAACCTAATGATTACACTTACCCTCACCCTAAACCTAACCCAAAACCTCATCTTGACCCTAACCCTCACCCTCAAACTAAACATCACACTAACCCTAACCCTCACCCTAAACCCTCACACTAACCCTAACCCTCACCTAAACCTAACCCTCATCCTAACCCTAACCCTAACCCTAAACCTCAACTTCACCCTAGCTCTCATCCTAACTGTAATCCTAACAATAAACCTAAACCTAAACCTAAAGCTCACCCTAACCCTAACGCTAACACTCACCCTCACCCTAACCTAAACCTTAACCCTAACCCTCACCCTCACCCTAAGCCTTACCCTAAGCCTCACCCTCACCCTAACCCTGACCCTAACCCTTAACCTCATCCTAACAGTGACGCTAACCTTCACCCTCACCCTAACCCTAACCGTAATAATAACCCTAACCCTCAAAGTAAACCTAATCCTCATCCTAACCTTAACCCTCACCCTCACCCTAACCCTGACCCTAACTGTAACCCTCACCCTCACACTCACCCTCAAATTAACCCTCACCCTCATCCTCACCCTAACCCTCACCCTCACCCTAAACATCACCCTAGCTCTAACCCTCACCCTCACCCTAACCCTAACCCTAACCCTAACCCTATACTTACCCTAACCCCAACGATAATCCTAACTCTCACCCTCAAACTAAACCTCACCCTAACACTCAACCTATCCCTAACCCTCATCCACACCCTAACCCTCACCCAAATCCTAACCCCAACCCTCACCCTAACCCTAACACTCACACTAACCCTCAACCTCAACCTAATCCTCACCCTAAAAATAACGCTAACCCTTACATAACAGAAACCCTCACCCTCACCTTCACCCTAACCCTCACCCTCACCCTAAACCTAAACCTCAACCTAACCCTCTCCCTATCCCTAACGCTAATGCTCACCCTCACCCTCACCCTAACCCTTAAACTAACCCTATCCCTACACCTCACAATAACTCTCACCCTAACCCTAACCATAACCCTAACCCTCACCCTAACCCTAAACCTAAAACTAACCCTCAAGCACACCCTAACCCTCAACTCACCCGAACCCTCACTCTCACCCTAACACTCATCCTCACCCTAACCCTCACTCTCACAATAAATATCACCCTAGCCCTAAACCTCAGCCTAACCCTAACCCTCAACATAACCGTAACCCTCACCCTGACCCTCACCTTAAACCTAACACTAAACTTAATCCTAAACCTAACCCTTACCCTAAAGCTAACCCTCACCCAAAACCTAACACTCACCCTAACCCTAACCTAAATCTTAACACTAACCCTCACCCTCACCCTAACCCTAACCCTAACCCTAACACTCACCGTAACCGTAACGCTAACCCTAAACCTCATCTTCACTTTAAACCTCACCCTAAACCTTACCCTCACCATAACCCTAACCTTAACCCTTATCCTAATCCTCACCCTAATCCTAACCCTCGCCTACACCCTAACCCTCACCATCACCCGAACCCTGATCCTCACCCTAACACTCACACTATACATAACAATAAAGCTAATCCTAAACCTAACCCTCAACCTCACCCTCACACTAACCCTAACCCTAAACCTAACCCTCACAATCAACCTCACCCTAACCCTCACCCTAAACCTAAGCCTAACCCTCACCCTACACCTTATCCTCACCCTAACCCCCACCCTCACCCTTATCCTCACACTAACCCTAATGCTCACCCTATCCCTAACCCTAACCCTATCGCTCACCTTAACCCTAACCCTCACCCTAACTCTAATTCTAATCCTAACTCTCACCCTCACCCTAACCCTCACCCTATCCCTTACACTCACCCTAATCCTCAACCTCACCCTAACCCTCACCCTTACCCTTACCCTCACACTAACCCTAACCATAAACCTAACCGTAACCCTAACATGCAAACTAAACCTAACCCTAACCCTAAAGCTCACCCTAAACCTCACCCTCACGCTCAGCCTAATCCTAAACCTAACCCTAATCTTAACACTAACCCTTAACCTCACCCTAACCCTATCACTAACCGTAACCCTAACAATCACCCTAAACCTCATCCTACCCCTAACGCTAACCCTAACCCTCACCTTCACCCTAAAATTCACCCTAACCCTTGCCCTCACCATAACCCTAACCCTAAATCTTACCCTAATCCTCACCCTAACCCCAACCCTCGCCTACACCCAACCCTCACCATGACCCGAAACCTCATCCTCACCCTAACACTCACACTAACCATAACCATAAGGCTAATCCTAAACCTAAGACTCATCCTCACCCTCACACTAACCCTAACCCTAAACCTAACCCTCACCCTCACCCTCACAATAAAACTCATCCTTACCATAAACATCACCGAAACCCTAACCCTCATCCTAAACCTAACCGTAACCCTAACCCTAAACGTAACCCTCACCCTAACACTCACCCTATCCCTAACGCTAACCCTACACCTCACCCTCACCCTAACCCTCACCCTAACCCTTATCCTCACACTAACCCTAAAGCTCACCATATCCCTAAACTTCACCCTCAACCTAAACCTCACCCTAACCCTTACCCTCAACCTAACCCCCAAACTAAAGCTAATCCTAAGCCTAACATTCACCCTAACCCTCACCTTCACCCTCACCCTCACCCTACTTCTAACGCTCACCTTAAACCTAACCCTCACCCTCAACCTAACCCTCAACCTTACCCTTACCCTCACACTAACCATATCCCTAACACTAATCCTATCTCCCACCAGAACACTTACCCTTTCCCTAACCCTCACACTCACACTAAACATCACCCTAACCCTAACACTCACCCTAACCCTAACCATAACCTTCACCTTAACCCTAACCCTAATTGTAACCCTAAACCTCAAACTAATCCTAAACCTAACCCTCACCCTCACACTCACCCTAACCCTTACCCTCACGCTCTCCCTAACCCTAACCCTAACCCTAACCTTTACCCACACCCTCACCCTAATCATCACCCTAACCCTAACCCTAACCCTTACTTAACTGAAAAACTCACCCTCAACCTCACCCTCACCCTAACCCTCACCGTCAACCTAGCCCTCACCTTAACACTTACCCTCACCCTCACACTAACCCTAACCCTAAACCTAACCCTAACACTCATCCTAACCCCAACCCTCAGCATAATGCTAACCCTAAACCTGAAACCCTAACCCTCACCATAACCGTTACCATCACCCTAACCCTAACCCTAACCCTAACACTAAACCTAACCCTCAAACTAACCCTATCGCTACCCCTCAGCCTAACCCTCAGCGTAAACCTAACCCTAACCCTAACCCTAATCCTCACCCTATCCTTAACCTTAACCCAAACACTCACCCTAACCCTCACCCTAACCCTCAACCTAACCCTTACCCTCACCCTAACCCTAACAATCACCCTCACCCTAACCCTCACCCTCACCCTAACCCTCACCCTAACACTTACCCACATCCTAAACCTCACTCTACCCCTACCCCTACCCCTCTCCCTAACCCTCACCCTCACCCTAACCCTAACCCTAATCCTAACCCACCCCTAAACTTCACCCAAACCCGAACCCTCAACTCACCCGAACCCTCATCCTAACCCTAACCCTTACCCTCACCCTAAACCTCACCCAAACCCTAACACACACCCTAACCCTAACACTAAACCCTAAACATCATCCACACCCTAACCCTCACCATAACCCCTATCCTCACCCTAACCCTAACCATAACCTTCACACTAACCGTAACCCTCACCCTCACCCTAACCCTAACCCTAACCCTAAGCTTCACCCTCACACTGATCTTCAACCTCAGCCAAACCTAAACCCTAACCCTATTCCTAATACTAAACCTCACCTTCAACCTCACCCTAAATCTAACCCTAATCTTAACCCTCACCCTCACACTCACTCTAACCCTAAACCTCATCCTCACCCTAAACATCACCCAAACCCTAACCCTCACCCTAAAGCTAACCTCAGCTTTACCCTCACCCTCACATTAATCCTCACCCAAAACCTAATCCTTACCTAAATGAAACCCTCACCCTCACCCTAACCTTCACATTCAACCTAGCCCTCACCCTAACCTTAACCCTAACCCTCAGCCTCAACCTCCACCTCTCCCTCAGCATTACCCCAACCCTAATTCTAATCTGAAACCTAAACCTAAACCCCACCCTCACCCTAACCCTAAACCTAACCCTAAGGCTAACCCTCACCCTCACCCTCACCCTGACCCTAATCCTAACAATAAACCTACCCTAACCCTAACCCTAAAATTCACCCTAACCCTAATCTTCACCCTAAAACTCAACCTAACCCTTACCATCACACTAACCCTCACACTAACCCTAACCCTCCCCCTAACCCTAACCCTCACACTTACTTTCAACCTCACACTCAGCCTAACACTAACCCTAACATTAATCTTAACGCTAACCCTCACACTCACCCTAACCCTAACCCTAACCCTCACCCTCAACCTCACCCTCACCCGCACCCTCAACCTAACCCTCACCCTCACCCTCACCCTCACACTAACTCTCAACCTCACACTAAAATTCAACCTACCCCTAACCCTCACCCTAAACCTTAACCACACACTAAACACAAGCCTCACCCTAAACCTCACCCTAACCCTATCCCTAACCCTAACCCTAACCCTAAACTTAAAGCTGATTTTCACACCAACCCCAAATCTAACCCTAACCCTAAACCTAACCCTAACCCTAACCATAACCATAACCCTAATCCTAACCCTCACCCTAACCCTCACCCTAACCCTAAACCTAACCCTCACCCTTACCCTCATATTAACCCTAACTCTAACCCTCACCCTCACCCTCACCCTAAACCTAACCCTCACCATAACCCTAAACTTAACCCTAACACTCACCATAACCCTAAACCTAACGCTGACCCTAACCCGCACACTAACCCTAAACCTAACCCTCAGCCTAACTCTCATCCTAACCCTAACCCTAACCTTAATCCTCACCCTCACCCTAACACTAACCCTTAACCTAACCCTCACCATACCCCTACCCCTAATGCTAACCCTAACCCTCACACTAACTGTAATCCTAACCCTCAGCCTAAACCTCATCCTAAACCTAACCCTCACCCTAAACCTTACCCTCAACCTATCCCTATCCCTAAACCTAAACCTAACCCTAACTCTTACCCGAACACTCACCCTCACCCTTAACATCACCCTCACCCTAAAAATTGCCTTAAACCTAACCCTCACTGTAACCCTAACCCTCCATGTAATCCTAACCCTAACACTAACCCTCACCCTCACCCTCACCCTAACCCTATCCCTAACCCTCATCCTAACACTAACCCTCACCTAACCCTAACCCTAAAATTCACCCTCAGCCTCACCCTAAACCTAAACCTAAACCTAACCCTCATCCTAACACTAATATTAAACCTAATGCTGAGCCTAAAACTCACACTCACCCTAAACCTCACCCTAACCCTTACTGTCACCCTAACCCTAACCCTAGCCCTCACACTAAACCTAACCCTCAAATTAACTGTAACCCTAACCCTCAGCCTAACCCTCACCCTAAACCTAACCCAACCCTAATCCACACCCTATCCTTAAACTTAACCCAAACCCTCATCCTAACCCTCACCCTCACCCTAAACCTAATGCTAATCCTAACCCTCACACTCACCCTAACCCTCACCCTAACCCTTACCCTAATCCTAAACCTAACCCTCACCCTCAACCTAACACTTACCGACACCCTAACCCTAACCCTACCCCTCTCCATAACCCTCACCCTAACCCTAACCCTCAACATAACCCTAACTCTACCGCTAAGCCACACCCTCACACTAACCCTAAACCTAACGCTAACCCCCACCCTCACCCTCATCCTAACCCTCACCCACCCCCTCACCCTCAACATTACACTAACCAACACACTAACCCTAACCCTCACCAGAACACTCATCCCCATCCAAACCCGAAACTTCACCCAAAACATCACCCAAACCCTAACCCAAACAATAACCCTAACCCTATCCCTAACCCTCACCCTCAGCCTCACTCACACCTTAAACATTACTCTCAATTTAACCCTAAACATTAACCTAACGATAAACCTCACACTAACCGTAACCCGCACCCTCACCCTAACACTAACCCGAACCTTCACCCTCACCCTGACCGTCACCCTCAGCCTAACCTATCCCTAACACTATTCCTAATCCTAACCCTCACCCTCACCCTCACCCTCAACCTAAACCTAACGACAAACCTAACCCTCACCAACACTCTCACCCTCACCCTAACACTCACCCTAACTCCAACCCTCACCCTCACCCTCAACCTAAACCTAAACCTAACCCAAACCCTCACTCCCACCCTCACCCTCACCCTCACCCTAAACCTAACACTAACCTTAACCCTAATCCTCACCCTAAACATCACCCTAAAACTAACCCTCACCCTAACCCTAACCCTATCCCTCACCCTAAACCCAACCTCAGCTTAACCCTCACCCACACCCTAATCCTATCCCTATCCCTAACCCTTACCTAATCAAAACCATCACCCTCACCATAACCATCACCCTCAACCTAGCCCTCACTCTAAACCTAAACCTAATCCTAACCCTCAAGCTCAACGTAAGCCTAACCCTCACCCAAACTTTTAGGCTCACACTGAGCCTAACCATAACCCTAACCCTAACACTAAACACCACACTCACCCTAACCCTAACACTTACCCTCACCCTCACCCTCACCCTACCACTATCCCTAACCCTAACAATAACCCTAACTCTAGCCCTAACCCTAACCTTAACCCTAAAACTCACCCTAACCCTAATCCTAACCCTAACCCTCACCCTCACCCTCATCCTAACCCACACCCTCACCCTGACCCTCAACATCACACTAAACATCACACTAACCCTAACCCTCACCCTAAACCTAAACCTAATCCTCACCCAAACATTCAGACTCATACGCAGCCAAACCATAACCCTAACCCTAATCCTAACCCTAACTCTCACCCTCACTCTAACACTAACACTCACCCTCAACCTCAACCTCACCCTCACCCTCAACCAAACCCTCACCCTCACCCGTACCCTCACACTAACCCTTAACCTCACCCTAAACATCACACTAATCCTAACACTCACTCTAAACCTAATCCTAACCCTCACCCTAATCCTAACCCTCACCCTAACACTAATGTTAAACCTAACCCTCACTCTCACCCTAACCCTCTCCCCAAACTTTATCCTCACACTAAACCTAACCCTAACCCTGACCCTCACACACACCCTAACCCACAACCTAACCCTATCCCGACACCTCACCCTAACTCTCACCCTAACCATAACCCTAAACCTATCCCTAACACTCACCCTAACCCTAACCATAATGTTAACCCTCACCCTCACGCTAATCCTCACCGTCATTCTAACACTCACCCTAACCCTAACTCTCAACCACACCCTAACCCTAGCCCTCACCCGAACACTCACCCTCACTATAATACTCAACCTCACAATAAACATCACCCTAACCCTAATTCTCACGCTAACATTAACACTAACCCTCAACCTAACCCTAACCCTCAACCGAACCCTAATCCTCACCCTGACCCTCACCCTAACCCTAACCCTAACCCTCACCGTAACCCTTACCCTAACCCTAAACCTCACCCTAAACTTAACCCTCACCCTAACACTAACCCTCACACTAAACCTAACTCTAACACTCACCCTCACCCTCAACCTCACCCTCGCCCTCACCCTAACCCTCATCCTAATCCTATCCGTATACCTAATGCTAAACCTAAAACTCACCCTCACTCTAACCCCAAACCTAACCCTCACATTAAACCTAACCCTCACATTACCGCCAACCCTAAACCTCACACTAAACCTAACCCTCAACCTACCCTCAGCCTAACCCTCACCCTAACACTTACACACACCCTAACCCTCACCCTAAGCCTAAACCTAACCCTCACCCTAAACCTCCCCCTAACCCTAACCATAACCCTAAGCCTAACCCTCACCGTAACCCTCAACCTAACCCTAAACCTCACCCTCACCCTAACCCTCACCCTAAACTTTACCCTCAATCTAACCCAAACCATAACCCTAAACCTAACACTCACACTAACCATAAATCTAAACCTCAGCCTAAGCCTTATCCTAAGCCTAAACCTAACCCTAACCCTAAACCACACCATAAACCTAACCCTAACCCTAACCCTCACACTAACCCTAACCCTAAAACTCAGCCTAACCATCATTCTAACCCTAATCCTAACCCTAACCATCACCCTCATCCTAACCCTAACACTAACCCTAACCCTCACCCTAACCCTAACCCTCACCCTCACGCTAACCCTCACCCTAACCCTTACCCTCAACCTAACCCTATCGCTAACCCTAAACCTAACCCTAATTCTCACCCGAACACTCACCCTGAACCTAACCCACAGGCTAACACCAAAAATCACCCTAACACTAACACTCACCCTAACACTAACCTTAAGCCTCACCCTAACCCTACCCTCACCATAAACCTAACCCATACACTAAACCTAACTCTAACCCTCACCCTCACACTAACCCTCACCCTAACCCTAACCCTAACCCTCATCCTAACACTAACCCTCTCCCTCACCCTCACCCTCACTCTCACCCTGATCCTAAGGCTAACCCTAACCCAGACCCTCACCTTAATCTTCACCCTAAACCTAACCCTAACCCTTACCTAGCCGAAAACCTCACCCTCACCCTCACCCTCACCCTAACCCTCAGACTAGCCTTCACCCTAAATCTAACCCTCACCCTAACCCTAAACCTAACCCTCACCCTCACCCTGAACCCAACCCTAATCCAAACCCTAACCCTCATTCTAACACTAACCTTAAACCTAATGCTAACCCTAAAACTCAACTCACCCTAACCCTCACCCTAACCCTTACCGACACCCTAACCCTAACCCTAACCCTCACACTAAAGCTAACCACAAACTAACTCTAACCCTACCCCTCAGCCTAACCCTCAGCCTAAACCTAAGCCTAACCTTCATCCTAACCCTAAACCTCACCCTCACCCTGACCTTTCCCCTCAATCTAAACCTAACCCTAAACCTTACCCTAACACTCACACTAAACCTTACCCTAATCCTCAACCTAAACCTCATCCTAAACCTAATATTAACCCTAACCCTCACCCTCAACCTGCCCTAACCTAACCCTCACCCTAACCATAACCCACAACCTCACCCTCCCCCTCACCCTCACCCTAATCCTAATCCTAACCCTAATCCTAAACCTAACCCTCACCATCAAACTCACCCTAACCCTAACCCTAACCCTCACCCTCACCCTCACCTTAACCATCACAATCACCCTAAAACTCCCCCTAACCCTAACCCTACCCCTCTCCCTAACCCTAACCCTAACCCTCAACCTAACACTAACCCTACCCCTAACACTTATCCTCACATTAAACCTAAACCTAACGCTAACTCTCACCCTAACCCTAATCCTCACCCCCACGAATCCCTCACCCTCACCCTCAGCCGAACCCCTACCCGAACTCTCATCCTCTCCCTAACCCTCAACCTCACCCTAAACAACACCCAAACTCTAACACTCACCCTAATCCTATCCCTAACCCTAACCCTCATACTAAACCTCACCCTAATCCTTACACTCACCCTATTCCTAATCATAACCCTAATCATAACCCTCACACTAACCATAACCCTCACTCTAACACTAATGCTAGCCCTAACCCTAAACTTCACCCTCGCTCTGAACCTCACCCTCAGCCTAACGCTAACCCTAACACTATTTCTAATTCTAACTCTCACCCTCAACCTCAACCTAAACCTAACCCTAACCCTCACCCTCACCATGACCCTCATCCTAACCCTCACCCTCACCCTCACACTTACCATCAACATCACCCTAAACATCAACCTAACCCTGACCCTTACCCTAACCCTCACCCTAACCCTCACCGTAATACTAACCCTCACCCTAAGCCTCACCCTAACCCTATTATGGCACCTCAACCTAACTCTCCCCCTAACCCTAACCCTAACCCTAACCCTAAACCTCACCCTAATCCTTACCCTAACCCTAAACCTCACCCTAAACGTAACCCTCACCCTATCAATATCCATCACACTAAACTTAACCCTAACACTCTCCCTCACCCTCAACCTCACCCTCACCCTAATCCTAACCCTTGGCCTAACCCTAATCCTTACCCTAATCCTAATCCTTACCCTCACCCTCACCCTAAACCTAACACTAACCCTAACCCTCACTCTAACCCTAACACTCACCTTCAACCTAACACTCACCCTAATCCTTACACTCAATCTAACCCTATCCTTGACTCTAAACCTAACCCTAACTCTCACTCGAACACTCAACCTCACCCTAACCCTCAACCTCAAACAAAAAATCACCCTAACACAAACTCTCACCCTAATCCTAACCCTAACCTTCACCCTAACCCTAACCCTCACAGTAACCCTAACCCTCACAGTAACCCTATCCCTAACCCGCACCTCACCCTCACCCTCACCCTAACCCTAACCCTCAAAAACATCCTAACCCAAACCTCACCCTCACCCTCACCCTAAACCTAACCCTAACCCACACCCTCACCCTAATCCTCACTCTAAACCTAATTCTAACCCTAACCTAACCGAAAAACTCACCCTCACCCTCAACCTCACCCTAACCTTGAACCTCACACTAGCCCTCACACTAACTCTAACCCTCACTCCAGCAATAACCCAAACCCACACCCTCACCCTCAACCTAACACTAATACTTACCCTAACCCTCATCCTAACACTAACCCTAACCTAATGCTAACCCTAACCCTCACCCTCACCCTAAACCTCAACCTAAGCCTTACCCTCACCTTAACCCTAACACTCACCCACAACCTAACCGTCACACTAACCCTAATGCTAACACTCACCCTAACTTAACCCCTAATCCTAAACCTCACCCTCACCCTATCACTCTGACTTTTACCCTCACCCTAACCCGTATCCTAACCCTAAAACTAACCCTCACACTAAATCTAACCTTAACACTAACCCTCAACCTAACCCTCATCATAACTCTAATCCTAACCTTTAACATAACCCTCACCATGCCCTAACCCTAACCCTCACAATAACCTTAAACCACACCCTTACCCTCCCCAGCAGCCTCAGCCTTACCCTAATCCTAACCCTAACCCTAACCCTAACCCTAATACTAACACTCACCCTCACCCTTACCCTCACCCTAATCCTCACACTCACCCAAACCTCACCCTAACCCTACCACTACCCCTCTCCATAAACCTCACCCTAAACCTAACCCTCAACCTAACCCTAACTCTACCCCTAACCCTCATTCTCACACTAACCCTAAACCTAACGCTAACCCTCATGCTAAGCCTAATCCTCAACCACACCCTCAACCTCACCAGAACCCACCCCTGAACCCTCATCCTCACCCTAACCCTCACCCTCACCCTAAACATCACCCAAACCCTAACCCAAACACTAACCCTAATCCTATCCCTAACTCTCACCCTCACCCTCACCCTAACTCACAACCTAACCCTTACCCTCAACTTAACCCTAACCATTAACGTAACCATAACCCTCACACTAACCGTAACCCTCACCCTCACCTAACACTAACACTAACCTTCACCCTCACCCTGACCGTCACCCTCAGCCTAAACCTAATCCTAACCCTATTCCTAATCCTAAATCTCACCCTCACCCTCACACTCACCCTAAACCTAAACCTAATCCTAACACTCACCCACAACCTCACCCTAAGCGTCACCCTAACCCTGACAATCACGCTAACCCTCATCCTGAGCCTAAACACCCTAAACCTAACCCTCACCCTAACCCTAACCCTATCCCTCACCCTAAACCTAACCTCAGATTAACCCTCACCCTCACCTTAATCCTATCCCTAACCCTAACCCTTACCTAACCGAAACCCTCCCCCTCACCTTTACCATCAACTTCACCCTAGCCCTCACCCTAAACCTAACCCTAATGCTAACAATCACCTTCAACCACACCTTCCACCTCAGGCTTACCCTAAACCTAGCCTTAATCCTAACCCTAACACTCAACACCACCCTCACCCTAAACCTAACCCTAACCCTAACACTAACCCTCACCCTCAACCTCACCCTAACCCTAACCCTAACCCTAACCCTCACCCTCCTCCTAACCCTTATCCTAACACTAAGCCTAATGCTCACCCTATCCCTAAATCTTATCCTGACCCTCACCCTGACCCTCACCATCACACTAACCATCACACTAACCCTAACCCTCACCCTAAACCTAACCCTAACCCTCACCCAAATTTTCATGCTCACCCTCAGCCTAACCCTAACCCTAACCCTAATCCTAACCCTAAACCTCACCCTCACCCTAACCCTAACCCTAAAACTCACCCTTAACCTCAACCTCACCCGGACCCTCAACCAAACCGTCACCTTCACACTCACCCTCACACTAACCCTCAACCTCACCCTAAACATCACCCTTACACTAACACTCACCCTAAACCTAATCCTAACCTTCACCCTAACCCTAACGCTAAACCTAACCCTCACTTTCACCCTAACCCTCACCCTAAACTTTATCCTCACACTAAATCCAACCCTAACCCTAACCCTCACATTAACGCTAACCCACCCCCTAACCCTATCCGACACCTCACCCTAACTCTCACCCTAACCCTAACCCTAACACTAACACTCACCCTAACATTCACCCTAACCCTAACCATAAAGCTAACCCTCACCCTCACACTATTCCTCACCATCACTCTAACATTCAACCTAAACCTAACGCTCAACCACACCCTAACCCTCACCCTCAAACTCACCGTCACCCTCACCCTAACCCTCACCCTCACCCTAACCATCACCCTCAACTTTACCCTCAACCTAACCCAAACCCTAACACTAAACTTAACACTCACAATAAACCTAACCATTACCCTCAGCCTATTACTTATCCTAAACCTAAACCTAACCCTAACTCTGACCCACACCATAACCCTAAACTTAACCCTAACCCTAACCCTAACCCTCACACTAACCCTAACCCTAACCTCGGCCTAACCCTCATCCTAACCCTAAACCTAACCCTAGCCCTCACCCTCACCCTAACCCTAACACTAACCCTAAACCTCACCCTAACCCTAACCCTCACCCTCAACTTAACCCTCACCCTAATTCTTACCCTCAACCTAACCCTATCGCTAACCCTAAACCTAGCCCTAACTCTCACCTAAACACTCACCCTCACCCTAACCCACACCCTAACACCAAAAATCACCCTAACACTAACCCTCACAAAAACCCTAACCTCAACCGTCACCCTAACCCTACCCTCACCGTAACCCTAACCCTCAAAATAAACCTAAGCCTAACCCTCACCCTCACACTCACCCTTACCCTAACCCTAAAACTAACCATCATCCTAACACAAACCGTCACCCTAATCCTCACCCTAAACCTAACCCTAACCCTTACCTAACCGAAAACCTCCCCCTCACCTTCAACCTCACACTAACCCTCACATTAGCCCTCACCCTAAACCTCACCATAACCCTAACCCTAAATCTAACCCTCAACCTAACCCTCCCCTCACAATATACTTCACCCTAAAACTAAACCTCAGCCTAATCCTAACCCGAACACTCACCCTTACCCTCACTGTCACCCTCACCCTAAGCCTAAACCTAACCCTAACTCTCACCCTCACCCTCACCCTCAGTCTAACACTCACCTTCATCCTCACACTAACCCTAACCCTAACCCTAACCCTCACCCTCACCCTCACACTAACCCTAACCCTAACCCTAAACCTCACTATAACCCTAATGCTACATCTAAACCTCACCCTCACCCTAACACTCACCATCACCCTAACCCTCACCCTAACCCTAACCCTCAACCACACCCTAACCCTCATACTCACCCGAAACCTTACCCTCACCCTAACACTGACCCTCACAATATACATCACTCTAACACTAACCCTCACCCTAACCCTAACCCTAAACCTAATCCTAACACTAACCCTCACCTTCACCTTCATCATAAACATAACCCTATCCCTAACCCTCAACATAACCCTCATCCTAACCCTCAGCCTCACCCTAACTCTAATGCTAACCCTACCTCTCACCCTCACCCTAACCCTCACCCTAAACCTCACCCTAACCCTTACCCTCACCATAACACTAACCCTAACTCTAACCCTAATCCTCACACTAACCCTAACCCTCACTCACACCCTAACACTCAGCATCACCCGAACCCTCATCCTCACCCTAACACTCACACAAACCCGAACCCTAACAATAATCCTAAACCTAACCCGCACCCTCACCCTCATGCTCAACCTAAACCTATCCCTAACCCTAACCCTAAACTTAATCCTCACCCTCACCCTCACTCTCACCCTAACACTCACTTTCACCATAAACATCACCCTAACCCTTACCCTCACTCTAAACCTAACCTAACCCTAACCCTAAACCTAAACCTCACCCTAACGGTCACCCTATCCCTAACTCTAACCTTACACCTCACGTTGATACTAACCCTCACCCTAACACTTATCCTCACACTAACCCTAATCCTCACCCTATCCCTAACCCTCACCCTAACCCACACCCTCACACTAAATATCACCCTAATGCTTACCCTCACCCTAACCCGCAAACTAACACTAACCCTAACCCTAATGCTCACCCTAAACATCACCCTAAACCTAACACTAACCCTAACCCTCACCCTCACCCTAACCCTCAACCTAACCCTATCCCTAAACCTAACCCTAACCCTAACTCTGACCTGAAAACTCACGCTCACCCTAACCCTCACACTAAATATCACCCTACCCCTAACTTTCACCCTAATACTTAACCTAATTCTAAACCTCCCCCTAACCATAACCGTCACCGTAATCCTAACCTGCACATTAACCCTAACCCTAACCCTCTCCCTCACCCTCACCCTCACCATCACCCTAACCCTCATCCTAACACTAACCCTCACCCTCATCCTCACCCTCAACATAACCCTAACCCAAACCCTAACCCTAATAGTCACCCTAAACCTAGCTCTAACCCTTACCTTACCCACAACTTCACCCTCACCATTACCCTCCCCCTAAAAATCACCCTCACCCTAGCACTCACGCTTACACTAACCCTCACCCTAACCCTAACCCTAACCCTCGCCCTCACACAAACCCTAACAATAAACCTAACCCTAACACTCATCCTAACCCTAACCCTAAACCTAATTCTAACCCTAAACCTCACACTCACCATAACCCTCACCCTAACACTTACCGTCACCCTAACCCTAATCCAAACCCTCACACTAAACCTAAGCCTCACCGTTAACCTAACCCTACCCCTCAGCTTAATTCTAATCCTAAACCTAAACCTAACCCAAATCCTCACCCTATCCTTAAACTTAAACCAAACCCTTAACCTATCCCTCACTCTCAACCTAACCCTCACAGTTAACCTTACCCTGACCCGAACCTTAACACTCACACTCACCTTAACCCTCACCCTAAAACTTACCCACACACTAACACTCACCCTAAATCTAACCATAAACCTAACCTTCACCCTAACCCTCAATCTAACCCTTAGCCTCACCCTCACCCTAACACTCACCCTAAACTTTACCCGCACACTAACATTTACTCTAACCCTAAACCTAACCCTCACACTTACCCTAAATCTAACGCTCTGCTTAACCCTTATCATAACCCTAAACCTAACTCTAAACCTCACCCTAAACCTAATCCTAACCCTAACCCTAAACGTCACACTAAACCTAACCATAACCATTAGTCTAAATCTCACCCTAACCCTAACCATAACATTCACCCTAACCATAACCATAACCATAACCATAACCCTTAGCCCTCACCCTCAGCCTAACATGAACCCTAATCCTAACCATAACACTCACCCTCACCCTCACTCTCAACCTCACCCTAAGTCTAAACCTATACCTAACTCTCACCCTCACCCGCACCCTCAGCCTAACTCTCACCTTCTTCCTCACCCTAACACTAACCCTAACCCTAACCCTCCCCCTCACGCTCACACTAACCCTAACTTTAACCCTAAACCTCACCTTAAACCTAAAGCTAACTCTAAACCTCACCCTCACCCTAACACTCACCATCACCCTAACCCTCATCCTAACCCTAACCATGAACCACACCTTAACCATCACACTCACCCGAACCCTCACCCGAACCCTAACACTCACCCTCACCCTAACCCTCAACCTCAAAATATACATCACCCTAAACCTAACCCTCAGCCTAACCCTAACCCTCACCCTAACCCTAAAACTAATCCTAACACTAACCCTCACCCTCACCCTAACCCCATCCCTAACCCTCAACCTAACCCTCATCCTAACCCTAACCCTCACCCTAACTCTAATGCTAACCCTACCTCTCACCCTCAAACTAACCCTCACACTGAACCTCACCCTACCCCTTACTCTCACCATAACCCTAACCCTAACTCTAACCCTAAGCCTCACCCTCACCCTCACCCTCTCCTTAACCCTCATCCTAACCCTAACCCTCACCCTAACTCGAATGCTAACGCTACCTCTCACCCTCACACTAACCCTAACCCTAATGCTCACCCTGACACCTCACCCTTAACCTAACCCTATCCCTATCCCTAACACTCACCCTAAACCTAACCCTGACCCTAACCCTAACACTCACCCTAACCCTCACCTTAAACCTAACGGTAACCCTAACCCTCACACTAAACCTAACCCTCAGCATAACCCTAAACATAACCTCACCCACACCCTAAACCTAACCCTAACACTAACTCTAACTCTCACTCTCACACTCACACTAATCCTAACACTCACCCTACCACCAACCCTAACCATAATCCTCACCCTAGCCCTAACCCTCACCCTAACCCTAACACTAACACTCACCCTAACCCTCACCCTCACGCGAACCCTCACCCTAACCCTTACCCTCACCCTAAATCTTACGTTAACAAAAACCCTCAGCCTCGCCCTCACCATCACCCTAACCCTAACCCTAAACCTCACCATAACCCTAACGCTAAACCTAAACCTCACCCTCACCCTCACACTCACCATCACACTAATCCTCACCCTAAACATAACCCTCAACCACACCATAACCCTCACATTCACCCTAACCCTAAAACTCACCTTAACACTCACCCTAACCCTAACGCTAACCCTAACACTCAACCTTAACCTAACTCTCACCTAACCCTTATCCTCATACTAACCCTAACCCTAACTATAACCCTCACACTAACCCTAACCCTCACCCTAATCCTAACCCTCAACCTCACCCTCACCCTCACCCAAATCCTAACCCTAACCCTAACCCTAAACTTCACCCTCAACCTAACGCTCACCCTAACCCTTACCCTCACCCTAACGCTAACGTTATCACTAACCCTCACGCTAACCCTCACCATCACACTAACCCTAAACCTAAGCCTAAACCTCACCCACAACCTAACCCTAACCCTAACGTGAGCCCTCACGCTCACCCTAACCCTCACCCTAAAACTTATCCTCACACAAACCCTAACACTAACCCTCACCCTTACCCTCACCCTCACCTTAACCCTAACCCTAAACCTAACCCTCACATTAATCCTCAACCTAACCCTAATCCTATCCCTAACCCTCACCCTCACCCTAACCCTCAACCTAACCCTTTACCCTCAACCTGACCCTAACACTAACCCTAACCCTAACCCTCACACTAACCCTAACCCTACCTCTCACCCTAACCCTCACCCTCACCCTAACCCTAACCCTAACCTTAAACCTCACCCTAAATCTAACCGTAAACCTCACCCTAACCCTAACCCTCAAATTAACCCTCACATTCCACCTAATCCTCACCCTAACAAGAACCATAACTCTTATCTAACCGAAACCCGCACCTTCAACCTCAGTTTCACACTAACCCTCACACTCACCCTAGCCGTCACTTTAACCCTAAACTTAACCCTAATCCTAATCTTCACCCTCACCCTCACTAGCACCCTCAGTCTAACACTAAACCTAACCCTAATCCTAAACCTAACCCTCAACTTCACCCTCACACTAATACTAACCCTAAACTTCACCCTCACCCTCACCGTCACCCTCAGCCTTACCATAATCCTAACTCTAATCCCAACCCTTCCCCTCACCCTAAACCTAACCCTCTCCCACACCCTAAACCTCACCCTAATCTGAATCCTAAACCTCACCCTAGCCCTCACCCTCACCTTAAACATCAACCCCACCCTCACCCTAACCCTAACCCTAACCCTCAACCTAACACTAACCCTCACGCTCACCCTCATCATCAGCCTAACCCACACCCTAAACCTAACCCTAACCCAAAACATAACGCTCTAACTCACCCGAACTCTCACCCTAACCGGAACCCTCACCCTCACCCTAACCCTCAGCCTCACCCTAAACATCACCCTAACACTAACCCTAACCCTCACTCTAACCCTAATCCTAACACTAACATTAAACCTAATCCAAACCCTTAGCTAACCGAAAATCTCACCCTCACCCCACACACACCCTAACCCTCATCCTCACCGTAGCCCTCACCCTAAACCTAAACCTCACCCTAACCCTAAACATAACCCTCACCCTAACCCTCACCCTAACCCTCACCCTCACCATAACCCTAACCCTAACCCTCACCCCCCGCTCATCCTAAACCTTACCCTAACCATAATCCCAACCATAACCCTCACCTTAAACCTAACCCTAACCGCAACATGCACCTTCACCCTCACCCTCACACTCACCCTCACACTAAACCTCACCCTCACCCTCACCCTCACACTAAACCTCACTGTCACCCTAAACATCACTCTAGCCCTAACCCTCAACCTAACCTTAACACTTACACTAAACTTAACCCTAAACCTAATCCTCACCCTAACTCTAAACCTAACCCTCACAATTAGCCTCACACTAACCCTAACCCTAACACTAAACCTCAGCCTAACCCTAACCATTACCCTAAACCTAATCCGAAACCTCACCCTAACCCTAACCCTAAACCTAACCCTAACCCTCACCCTAATCCTAATGTGAACCCTAACCCTCATCCTCACCCTAAACCTCACCCTAACCCTTATCCTCACACTAACACTAACCCTAAACCTCACCCTCACCCTCAATCTAACCCTAACAATAAATTTTACCCTCACTCTAAGCTTAACACTTGCCCTAACCCTAACCCTAACCCTCACACTAACCCACACCCTAACCCTTATCCTCACACTAAACCAAACCCTAATGCTCAATCTCACCCTCACCCTCACCCTAACCTTAAACCTATCCCTCACTATAACCCTAACCCTTACACTAACCCTAACCATAACGCTCACACTAACTCTTACCCTAACCGTAACCCTAACCCTAACCCTCACCTTCACCCTCAACCTCAACCTAAACCTAAACCTGAACCAAACCCTCACCCTAACCCTAACGCTTACCCTAACGCTAACCCTACCCCTCACTCTAAACTTCACCCTCAGCCTAACCTTAACACTAAGCTAAATCCTAATCCTCACCCCTACCCTAATGCTAACCCTAACCCTCACCCTCACCCAAAACCTCACCCTAACCCTTATCCTCACACTAACACTAACCTTAACCCTCACCATCAGCCTCACTCTAACCCTAACACTAAACTTAACCTTCACTCTAACCTTAACACTTACCGTAACCCTAACCCTAAACCTCACACTAAACCACACACTAACCCTTATCCTCACACTAACCCTAACCCTAATGCTCAACCTCACCCTCACCCTAACCCTCACCCTAACACCCACCCTCACCCTCACCCTCAGCCTAAACCTAAACCTAACCCTAATCCTAACCTTAACCCTCACCCTCACTCTAAATATAACCCTCAACGTCACCCTCACCCTCACACTCACCCTAACCCTCACCCTCAACCTCACCCTCACCCTAATATTCAACCTCAGCCTAAACATCACCCTAAACCTAACCCTAACCCTCACCCTCACCTTCACCCTAACCCTAACCCTAACCCTAACCCTAACCCTCACCCTAACCCTAACGATAAACCATTCCCTCACGGTCACACTAAAACTCACCCTAAACTTTATCCTCATACTAACCCTAACTCTAACCCTAATGCTAAACATCACATTAACCCTAACCTTCTACCTAACCCTAATCCTACCCCTCAAAGTAGCAGTCACCCTAAACCTAACACTAACCCTAACCCTAATCCTCACCCTAACCCTAACCCTCACCCTCACCCTAATCCTCACCGTCACCCTAACCCTCACCATGAACCTAACACTAAACCACACCATAACCCTCACCCTCACCGTCCACCTCACCCGAACCGTCAACCTAGCCCTAACACTCAGGCTCACCCTAAACATCACCCTAACACTAATCCTCAATGTAACCCTAACCCTAACCCTCACCCTAACACTAACAGTCAAACTAAGTCTCATCCTAAACCTAATCCTCATCCTAAACTTAACAGTAATCCTTACCTAACTGAAAACCTCACCCTCACCCTCACACTCACCCTAAAACACACCATCACCTTAGCCCTCACCCTAAACCTAAACCTCACCCTAACCTTAACCCTAAACCTCACCCTCAACCTCACCCAAACCCTAACCCTAACCCTCACCCTAAACCTCACCCTCACCCTATCGCTAACCCTAACCCGAACCGTAACCTTCACACTAACCCTCACATTCAACCTAATCGTCACCCTAACAATAACCCTTACTCTTTCCTTAAACGAAACCCTCACGTTCACCCTCATTCTCACCCTAACACTCACACTCACGCTAGCCCTCACTTTAACCCTAACCCCAAGCCTAACCCTAATCTTCACACTCACCCTCACCGTTACCCTCAGCCTAAGCATAAACCTAACCCTAATCCTAAATCTAACACTCAACCTCACCGTCACCCTAACCCTAACCCTAAACCTCACCCTCACTCTCACCGTCATCCTCAGCCTTACCATAACCCTATCCAAAATCATAACCCTTACCCTCACCCTCAACCTCACAATCACCCTAAACCATACCCTCATCATAGCCCTCACTCTAAACATAAACCTCACCCTAAACCTAACTGTAAACCTCAATCTTACCCTAACCCTAACCCTAACAATAACCCTAACCTAACCCTAAGCCTAACCCTAACCCTCACCCTAACACAAACCCCAAACCTAAAATTCACCATAACCCTAATCCTAACCCTAACCCTCACCCTCACTGTCACCATCAACCTAACACTGACCCTCAACCTCACCCTCACCCTAACCCTCAAACTAACCCTAACCCTCACCCTAACTCTAACCTTAACTCTCACACTCACGCTAACCTAACCCTTACCCTAACAATAACGCTCACCATCATCCTCAAACTAACCCTCACTGTAACCCTAACCCTAACCCTACACCTCACCCTAAATTTTACCCTAACACTAACCCATTCCCACACCCTAAACCTCACGCTAACCTGAACCCTAACCCTCACCCTAGCATTCACCCTCACCCGAAACATCACATTCACCCTCACCCTGATGCTAACCCTAATCCTAACCCTCAACCTAATCGTAACCCTCACCCTCACCCTCACCGTCAGCCTAACCCTAACCCTAAATCTAAACCTAACCCACAACCTAACTCGAACCGGAACCTGAAACCGAAACCTCACCTGAACCCTCACCCTCACCTTAACCCTCAGCCTCACACTAAACATCACCCTACCCCTAACCCTCACTGTAAACCTAACCCTAACCCTAACACTAACCATAACCCAAATCCTTACCTAACCGAAAACCTCACCCTCACCCTCACACTCATCCTCAAACTAACCCTAGCACTACGCCTCACACTAACACTCACCCTAACCCTCACCCTCACCCTAGACCTCACTCTAATATTAACCCCCACCCTAACCCTAACACTAACCCTCACCCTCACCCTATACCTAACTCTAACCCTAACCCTCACCCTAACACTCACCATAACCCTAACCATAACCCCAACCCTCACTCTAACCCTCACCCTAACCCTAATCCTCAACCTCACCCTAATCCTCACCAAAACCTTAACCCTCAGCCTTACCTAAAGGAAACCCTCACACTCAGCCTCACCCTAACCCTCACCCTCACCCTAGACCTCACCCTAAACTTAATCCTCAACCTAAAATTAACCCTCACTCGAACCGTATTACTAACCCTCACCCTCTCCCTAACTCTGACCTTAACTCTAACCATCACCCTAACACTAACCCTAACCCTCACCATAAGGCTAACATTCACCCTAACGCTCACCCGAACCCTAATGCTAACCTTAACACTCACCCTCAACCTAAACCTCAGCCTAACACTTATCCTCACACTAAACCTAACCATAACCGTCACACTAACACTAATCCTCACCCTATCCCTAACTCTTACCCTAACCCTCACCCTAACCCTCACCCTAACCCTAATGTTAACCCTAACACTCAACTTCACCCTAACACTTACTCTCACCTTCAAACTAACCCTAACCCTAACCCTAAACCTCACCCTAACCCTAACCCTAACCATATCCCTAAACTGAACCCTAACCCTCCCCTCACCCTAACTCAAAACCTAAACCTAACCCTCATGCTAACCCTCACACTAACCCTAAAGTTATCCCTAACCCTCACTCTCACCCTTACCCTCACACTCTCCCTAACGCTCACCCTCAACCTAGCCTTCACCTAATCCTAACCTAACCCTAAACCTCCCCCTCACCTTTAGTCTAACCCTAACCCTAATCCTAAACCTACACCTCACTCCCACCATCACCTTAACCCTAAACCTATCCCTAACCCTCACCCAAACCCTCACCCTAACCCTAATCCTCAACCTAACCCCCACCTTCACCCTAATCCTCACCATAACCTTAACCCTAACCCTTACCTAACCGAAAATCTCACCCTCACCCTCAACCTAACCCTCCCCCTAACACTTATCCTCACACTAAACCTAACCCTAACCCTCACACTAACCCTAATCCTCACCCTATACCAAACCAAAATCCTAACCCTCACCCTAACCCTCACTCTCACCCTGACCCTAATGCTAAACATAAACTCAAACTCACACTAATCCTCACCTTAACCCTTACCATCACCCTAACCCTAAACGTAACCCTCCCCCTAAACTTAACTCTAAACCTCACCCAAACCCTAACATTAAACCTAACCCTAACCCTTACACTAACCCTCACCCTAATGCTAACGCTAACCCAGACCTCAACCTCACCCTAAACCTCACCCTAATATTTACCCTCACCATAACCCTAACCCTAACCCTAATCGTCACCTTACAACTAACCCTAACCCACACCCTAAAATTCACCCTCATCCGAATCCTTACCCACACCCTAACACTCATCTTACTCTAAACAAAATCCTAAACCTAACCCTCAACATCACCCTCACCCGCACACTATCGCTAACCCTAACCCTATCCCTCAGCTTCATCCTCACTGTAACCCTCATCCCACCCTAAACATCACCCTAACCCTAAACCTCACCCTAACCCTCACCCTCACGCTAAAGAGTACCCTAACCCTAACTCTCACCCTAACCCTAAACCTAACCCTCACCCTAACTCTCACCCTAACCCTAACGATAACCCTAACCCTCACCCTCACACTAAACCTCACCCTAAACTTTAACCTCACACTAACCCTAACCCTAACTCTAACCCAAACGCTCACCCTCACCCTAACTCTCACCCTCACCCTAACCCTCACCTTAAACTTAACTCTCACCCTAAACTTAACCCTCACCCTAACCCTAACACTAACCCTCACCCTCACCCTAATCCTGACCATAACCTTAACCCTAACCCTTACCTAACCGAAACCCTCACACTCACCCTCACCCTAACCCTCACCCTCAATCTAGCCCTCACCCTAATCTTAACCCTCACCCTAACCCTATAACTAACCCTCACCCTCTTCCTAAACCTAACCCAAACCCTCACCCTAATCCTAACCCTAACACTCAAACTAAAGCTAACTCTCATCCTTACGCTCCACCCTAACCCTAATGCTAACCCTAACCCTCACCCTCACCCTAACCGTCCACCTAACACTTACCCTCACACTAAACCTAAAGCTAACCCTCACACTAACCCTAATCCTCACCCTAACCCAAACCCTAAACCTAACCCTCACCCTATCCCTCACACTCACCCTAACCCTAATTCTAACCCTAACACTCAAACTCACCCTAACCCTCACCTAACCCTTACCATCACCCTAAACCTAAACCTAAGCCTCCCCCTATCCCTAACTCTAAACCTCACCCTCACCCTAACCCTAAACCTAACCCTAATCCTCACACTAACCCTCACCCTATCCCTAACGCTAACCCAAAACCACAACCTCCCTCTAAACGTAACCCTAATACTTTCCCTCACCATAGTCCTAACCCTAACCCTAATCCTCACCCCAAACCTAACCCTCACCCACACCCGAAAATTCACCCTCAACCGAATCCTTACCCTCACCCTAACACGCACCTTACTCTAAACCTAATCCTAAACCTAACCCTGAACATCACCCTCACCCAACCCCTAATCCTAACCTTAACGCTAACCCTCACCCTCATCCTCACCGTAACCCTCATCTCACCCTAAACATCACCCTAAACCTAACCCTCATCCTAACCCTTACCCTTACGCTAAAGAGTACCCTAACCCTAACTCTCACCCTAACCCTAACCCTCACCCTCACCTTCAACCTAATCCTAACCCTAACCCTAAACCTCACCCTAACCCTCACCCTAGCCCTAACCCTAAGCCACACCCTAAACCTCACCCGAACCCTCACCCGAACCCTCACCAGAACCCTAACACTCAGCCTCACCCTAAACTTCAACCTAACCCTAACCCTCACTCTAACCCTAAACCTAACCCTCACCCTAACGGTAACCCTCAACCTAGCCCTCACCATAACTCTAAACCTAAACCTAACCCTAAACTTCACACTCCCTCTCTGCCTCCCCATTAGCCGAACCATAATCCTAATCCTAAACCTACCCCTCACCCGCAACATCACCCTAAACCAAATCTTAACCCTAACGCCAACCTTCACCCCAACCCTCACCCTAACTCTAACCCTAACCCTAACAATAACCCTACCCTAAATCTAAACTTAATCCTAATCCTAACCCTTACCCTAACCATAACCCTAACCCTAAAACTCACCGTAATCCTAATCCTTATCCTAACCCTCACCCTAACACTAATCCTCACTCTAACCCTCACCCTAACCCTCACCCTAAACCTAACCCTAAACCTAACCATCAATAAACATAACCCTAACGCTCACCCTCAACCTAACCCTCACCCTAACCCTAACACTTATATTAACCCTCACCCTAACATTAACGCTAAACGCAACCCTAAGTCTAACCCTAAACTTCACCCTCAACCTAACCCTCACCCTAACCCTTATCCTCACACTAACCCCAATCCTAAACCTAACCCTAACTCTAACACTAACCCTAACCCTAAACCTAATCCTAACCCTCAAACTAACCCTAACACTAACACTAAACCTAATCCTCACCGAACCCGAACCCTCACCCTCACCTTAAACTTTAACCTCATGCTAAACATCACCCTAACACTAACCGTCACCCTAACCCCAATCCTCACCCTCACTCTTAACCTAATATTCAAACTAACCTTCACCATCACCCTAATCCTCACCATAACCATAACCCTAAAACTTACCTAACAGAAACACTCACCCTCACACTCACACTAACCCTAATCCTAAACCTAACCCTCACCCCATCCTCACTCTAACCCTAACCCTAACACTAACTCCAACCCTCACCTTCAACCTCACCCGAACCCTAATCCTAACCCTAACAATAACCTTAACCATAACCCTAACCCTATTACTAAACCTAATCCTAACACTAACCCTAAAGCTAACCCTAAGCCTCACCCTCAACCTAACCCTCACCCTAACCCTTATTCTCACACTAATCCTAACCCTAACCCTGACCCTAACCCTCACACTAACCCTAACCCTCACCCTAATCCTAACCTTACCCCTCACACTAACCCTGACCCTAACCCTCAGCCTCACCCTGGACCTCACCCTAAACTAAACACCCACCCTAACCCTAACAGTAAACCTAAACCTCACCCTCACCCTCACCCTCCACCTAAGCGTAACCCTAAACCTAACACTAATCCTAAACCTACCCCTCACCCCCACCC
Source organism: Dipodomys merriami (assembly GCF_024711535.1). NCBI lineage: Eukaryota > Metazoa > Chordata > Mammalia > Rodentia > Heteromyidae > Dipodomys > Dipodomys merriami. The sequence continues at coordinate 1,743,335 of NW_027202482.1, read as the reverse complement.
TCACCGTAAACCTAACAATAACCTTAACGCTTACCCTCACCCTCACCCTAACCCTCACCCTCACGCTAAACAGTACCCTAACCCTAACTCTCACCCTAACCCTAAACCTAACCCTCAACCTAAACCTAAGCCTCACACTAACCCTCATCCTAACCCTAATTATAACACTTACCCTCACCCTCACCCTAACCCTCACCCTAACCCTAAATCTGAACCTAACCCTCACCCTAACCCTCACCTTAACACTCACACTCACCCTAGCTCTCAACCTAACCCTAACCCTCAAACTAACCCTAACCCTAACCCTCACCCTAAACATCAACCTAACCCTAACCCTCACTTTAATCCTAACCCTAATCCTCACCCTAAGCCTAACCCTCAACCTAAAACTCACCCTCAACCTAGCCCTCACCATAACTCTAAACCTAAACCTAACCCTAAACCTCACCCTCACCCTCTGCCTGCCGCTCATTCTAACCATATCCCTAATCCTAAACCTACCCATTACCCCCACCATGACCCTAAACCTAAGCCTAAACCTAACGCCAACCCTCAGCCTCACCCTCACCCAAACCCTAACCCTAATTATAATCCTAACCCTAAAATTAAGCTTAATCCTAACCCTAACACTTACCCTAGCCATAACCCTAACTTTTAACTCACCGTAACCCTAATCTTGAAACTAACCCTCACCCTAGTACTAACCCTCACTCTAAATCTCACCCTAACCCTCACCCTAAACCTAACCCTAATCCTAACCATTAACCTAAACATAATCATAACGCTCACCCTCAACCTAAACCTAACCCTAACCCTAACACTAACCCTAATCCTAATGCTAACCCTTACCTTCACCCTCAACCTAACCCTCACCCTAACCCTAACCCTCACACTAACCCTAACCCTCACCCTAACCCTAACCGTACCCCTCACACTAACACTAACCCTAACCCTAACCCTAACCCTACCCCTCACACTAACACTAACCCTAAACCTAAACCTAATCCTAACCCTCACCCAAACCCTAACCCTAACCCTAACCCTAAACCTAAAACTCACAATAACCCTAGCCCTCACCCTAACCCTTAAAGTAATCTATTCATCACCCTCACCCTAACCCTCACATTAACCTTTAATCTGACCCTAAACTGTACCTTAACCCTAAACCTAACCCTAACACTAACACTCACCCTAAACCTCACCCTAACCCTAAGCCTAAACCTAAGCCTCAACCTCACCCTAAACGTCAACCTACCCTTACCATCTCCCGAACTCTAACCCTAAACCTCATCCTAAACCTAACCCTAACCCTAACCCTCACAATTAACTTAACCCTCATCCTAACCCTAACCCTAAACAAAGTCCTAAACCTAACCCTCACACTCACCCTAACACTCAACCTCACTGAAAACATCACCCTAACCCTAACACTCACCCTCACCCTAACCCTAACCCTCATTCTAACCCTAAGGCTAACCCTAACCCTCAGCCTCACCCTAAACCTCACCCTCACCCTTATCTTCACACTAACCCTAACCTAACCCTAACCCTCACAGTAACACTAACCCTCACCCTAACCCTAACCCCACACCTCAACCTAACCCTAACCCTAACCCTAACAATCATTCTAACCCAAACCCTCAAAATAACCCTAACCCTCACCCTAATTCTAACCCTAACACTCACCCTCACCCTCACCCTCACCCTAACCCTAAGCCTAACCATCACCCTAACCCTACCCTAAACCTAATGCTACACCTAACCCTCACCTTCAGACTAACCATCACCCTAACCCTTACCCTCACCCTAATCCTTACCCTAACCCTAACACTCATACTAAACCTAACCTTACCCTAACCCTAAACATACACTTCAGCCTAAACCTCACCCTAATCCTAACCCTAAGCCTAATCCTACCCCTATCCCTAACCCTAAGCCTAACCCTCACCCAAACACTCACATTATCCCTTACCCAAAACCTGATCCTCAACCTGTCACTAATCCTAACCTTAACCGTAACCCTCACCCTCACCCTAACCCTAACCCTCACCATAACCCTTACCCTAAACCTCAACCTAAACCTAACCCTTACAATAATCCTCACCCTAACCCTAATGCTAACCCTAACCCTCACCCTAAACTTCACACTAACCCTTATGCTCACAGTAACCCTAACCCTAACCCTCACACTAAACCTAATGCTCACCTTAACCCTAACCCTACCCCTCAACCTAACCCACACACTAACCCTAAACCTAAGCCTAACCCTCACCATAACCCTAATCCTAAACCTCACCCTCATTTTCAACCTCACCATCACCCTAACACTCAACCGAACCTGAACGCTCACCCACACCCTAACCCCACCCTCACCCAAACCCTTATTCTCACCAGAAACCTCACCCTCAACCTAACCTAACACTAAAACTAAATATATACCTAAACCTCACCCTCACCCTAACCCTAACCTTAACCCTAACCCTAACCCTCAAACTAACCCTCACCCTCAACCTAATCCACAACGTAACCGAAACCCTAACCCTTACCTAACTGAAATCCTAACCCTCACCCTCACCCTCTCCTTCAACCTAACCCTCACAATTAACCTAACCCTCACCCTCACCCTAACCCTTACCCTCACCCTCACCCTAACACTAACCCTAACCCTAACACTCACCCTAAACCTAACCCTAACCCTAATGTTACACCTAACCCTCACCCTCACCGTGACCATCATCCTAACCCTCACCCTCAGCCTAAAACTTACCCTGACCCTAACACTCAAACTAAGCCTAACCCTCAACCTAATCTTAACCCTACCACTAAACCTAACCCACACACTAACCCTAACCCTCACCCTCACCTTAACCCTCACTGTCACCCTAACACTCAAACGAACCTGAATGCTCACCCACACCCTAACCCTCACCTTCACCATCACCCTTATCCTCACCCAAAACCCCACCCTCACACTAACCCTAAACCTCACCTTCACCCCCACCATTATCCTAACCCTAACACTAACCCTAAACCTCACCCTAACCCTAACCCTAATGCTAACCCTAATGATAACCCTAATCCTCACCCTTACCCTAAACATCACCCTAACACTTACCCTCTCCCTATACCTTACCCTAACCCTAACACTCACCTTAACCCTAAGCCTAAACCTAACCCTCACCCTCACCCTAAGACTAATCCCAACCCTAATCCTAAACTAAGCCTCACAATCACCCTAACCCTAACCCTAACCCTCACCCTCACCCTAACCCTAACCCTAACGCTGACCCTCACCCCAACCCTAACGCTAACCCTTACCCTCACCATCACACTAACCATCATCCTAACCCTTATCATCAAACTAACCCTAACCCTATCCCTAACCGTAACTCTCACACTAACCCTAAGGCTCACCCTAAACCTAACCTTGCCCCTCACCCTAACACTCACCCTAACCCTCACACTAACCCTCACCCTAAACCTAACCCTAAACCTCACCTTCGCCCGAACCCTAAAACTCACGTTAAAATTCACCTTCACCATAAAGATCACGCTAACCCTAATACTCACCCTGACTCTAACACTAACCCTCACCCTAACCGTAACCCTAACCATAACCCTCAACCTCACTCTAACCCGAACCCTAACCCTCACCCTAACTCTAACGCTATCCTTACCCGTCACCCTAAACCTTATCTTAACCCTAATCCTCACCATACCCCCTAACCGTAACCCTAACCCTAATCCTCAACCTAACCCTAACCCTCACCCTCACCCTAACACTCACCCTCACCTTCACCCTCACCCTCACCCTAACACTCACCCTAACCCTAAAACTAACCCTAATCCTAAACCTAACCCTCATGCTCACCCTCACCCTAATGCTAACCCTAAACCTAACCCTAACCCTCACCCTCGTCTTAACGCTCAACAACACCCTAAACATCACCCTAAACCTAACCCTCACCCTAAACCTAAACCTCACCCTAACCCTCACCATAACCCTAAGCCTAAGCCTAACCCTAACCCTCACCCTACCCCTCACCTTAACCCTTACCCAAACCATAATACTCAACCTATCACTAATCCTAACCCTAACCTTAACCCTAACCCTAACTCTCACCCTAACCCTCACCCTAACCCTTACCTTCACTCTAATGCTAACCCTTACCCTAAACCTCACCCTAATCCTAACACTTACCCGCACCCTATGCCTAACCTTAACCCTAAACTTAATCCTAAATCTAACCCTCACTGTCACCCTAACCCTAAACCTAAGCCTAACCCTCACCTTCACCCTAACCCTCACCCTAACCCTAACCCTAACCCCCACCCTCACCCTAAACCTAACCCTCATCCTCACCCTCACCCTAAGCCTAACCCTAACCTTAAACCTAACACTAAATCTAACCCTAACCTTCACCCTAACCCTCACACTAACACTAATGCAAACCCTAAATCTGAACCTCTCCCTAAACCTCACCCTAACCCTTATCCTCACACTAACCCTAACACTAACATTAACCCTACCCATCAAACTAAGCCGCATTCTAAACCTAACACTAAACCTAACCCTCACTGTAACCCTAACCCTAATCTTAACCCTCACCCTCAACCTAACCCTCACCATCACCCTAACAATCACCCTAACCCAAACGCTCACCCAAACCCTAACCCTCACCCTCTCCTGAACCCTCACCCTAGTCCTAAATCTAACTCTAACCCTCTCCCTAACCCTCACCCTAACACTAACGCAAACCCTAACCCTCAACCTCACCCTAACCGTCACCCTAACCCTTATCCTCACACTAACCCTAACCCTAACCCTAACACTGACCTCACACTAACCCTAACCCTCACCGCAACCCTAACCCTCACCCTCACCCTAACCCTCACCGTCACCCTAAATCTCACACTATACCTAACACTCACCGTCACCCTAACACTCCCCCGAACCTGAACCCTCACCCACACACTAACCCCCACCCTCTCCTGAACCCTCACCCTCACCTGAAACCTCACTCTCAACCTAAAACTCACCCTAACTCTAAACATAACCCTAACGCTAACCCCCACCATAAACCTCACCCAAAACCTAACCCTCAAAATAACCCTCAACCTCGCACTAATCCTCACCATAACCCTAACCCTAACACTTACCTAACTGAAATAATCACCCGCACCACCACCCTCAACCTCAACCAAACCCTCACCCTCACCATAGCCCTCACTCTAACCCTAAACCTCACCCTAATCCTAACCTTCACCTCACCCTCACCCTCACCCTTACAATAAACCTAAACCTAAACCTAACACTCACCCTAACCCTAACGCTAAACCTAATGCTAACATAATCTTCACCCTCACCCTAACCATCACCCTAACACTTACCCTCACCCCAAACCTTACTATAACCCTAACACTCACAGTAAACCTAACCCTCACCCAAACCCTAAACCTACCCCTCAGCCTAAACCTCAAACTAACCCTAACCATAACTCTAATCCTCACCCTATCCCTAAGCCTAATCATAACCCTCACGCTAACCCTCACCTTAACAGTTACCCAAACCATAATCCACACCCTATCACTATTCCTAACCCTAACCCTAACCCTTACGCTCAACCTCACCATAACACTCACCCTAACCCTTACCCTCACCCTAATGCTAACCCTAACCCTAAACCTCACCCTAATCCTAAGCCTCACCCTTACCCTCACCCTCACCATAAGCCTAATCCTAACACTAATCCTAAATCTAACCCTCACTGTCACCCTAACACTAAAACTAACCCTAACCCTCGCCCTCATCCTAACCCTAATTCTAATGCTCACCCTAACCCTCACCCGAACAGTAACCCTAACGCTCACCCTAACCCTAACCCCAACTCTCACGCTAACCCTTATCCTCACCATCACACTAAACATCACATTAACCCTTATCATCACACTAAACCTAACCCTATCCAAAACCCTTACCCTCACACTAACCCTAACGCTCACCTTAAACCTAACCCTTCCCCTCACCCTATCTCTCACCCTAACACTCACACTAACCCTCACACTAAACCTAACCCTAAACCTCACCCGAACCCAAACCCTAAACCTCACATAAAAACCCTACCGCATCATAAACATCACCCTAACCTTAACCCTCAACCTAACTCTAACACTAACCCTCACCCTAACCCTAACCCTAACCGTAACTGTCAAACTCACTCTCACCCGCAACCTAAACCTCACCCTCACCCTCACCCTCACCCTCACCCTAAATATCACCATAACCCTAACCCTCATTCTAAACTTAACCCAAACCCTCACCCTAACCCTACACTAACCCTCACCCTAAACCTTATCCTCACACAACCCTAAAACTCACACTAACCCTAAACCTCACCCTATCCCTAACCCTCCCCCTCCCCGTCCCCCTATAACAATAATGATAACCCTAACCCTCACCTTACCCTAACCCTCACCATAAACCTGACCCTCATTCTAACCCTAAGGCTCAGCCTCAAGCTAAAACTCAACCTAAACCTTACCCTCAACCTTACCCTCACACTAATCCTAACCCTAACCCTAACCCTCACCCTACCCTAAGCTCACCCTCACCCTCAGCCTCAGCCTAAGCCTAAACCTAAACCTAACCCTAATCCTAACACTAACCCTCACCCTCAGCCTCACCCTAACCCTAAACCTATCCTTACCACTTACCCTAACCCTAAACCTCACCCTAACACTAACTCTAACCCTCACCCTCACCCTAAGCTAACCCGAACCCTAACCCTTACCCTAACCCTATCCTCACACTAACACTAACACTCACACAAACACCAATCCTCACCCTATCCCTAATCCTAACCCTATTCCTCACCCTCATCCTCACCCTCACCCTACCGCTAAAGCTATCCCTATCCCTCACCCTCAACCTAAACCTCATCCTAACCCTTACCCTCCCCATAACCCTAACACTAACCCTAAACCTAATCCTCAACCTAACCCTAACCCTCACCCAGACCCTACCACTCAACTCACCCTCACCTTCACCCTCACCCTAACACTCACCCTAACGCTAACCTTAACCCTAATCCTAAACCTAACCCTCATGCTCACCCTCATCATTATATTAACCCTAAACCTTACCCTAAACCTCACCCTCACGCTAACCCTCACCCTCACCCTAAACATCACCCTAACCCTAACCCTCACTCTAACCCTAACCTTAACCCTCACCCTAACCCTAACACTCACCCCAACGCTCACCCTAACACTAACGCTAACCCTAAACCTCACCCTAACCCTGAACCTACCTCTCAACCTAAGCCTCACCCGAAACCTAACCCTAACCTAACCCTCACCAGAACCCTAACCCTAACACTAACCCTCACCCTCATCCTAACCCTCACCGTCACCATAACACTCACCCGAACCCGAACCCTCACCCACACCCTAACCCTCACCCTCACTTAATATCACCATAACCCTAACCCTTACCTAACTGAAACCCTCACCCTCACCCTCACCGTCAACCTAACCCTCACCCTCACCCTAGCCCTCACAGAACCTTAACCCTCACCCTAACCCTAACCCTCACCCTCAACCTCACCCTAACCCTAACACTAACCCTAAACCTCACCCTAACACTAACCCTAACCCTAATTCTAACCCTAACCCTCATCTTCACCCTAACCCTCACCCTAACTCTAACGCTATCCCTACCCATCACCCTAAACCTCATCCTAACCCTTACCTCACCATAACGCTAACCCTAAACCTAACCCTAATTCTCACCATAACCCTAACCCTCACCCTCACCCTAACACTCACACTCATCCTCACCCTCACCCAAACCCTAACACTCACCATAACACTAACCCTAAACCTAATTAAAAACCTAACCCTCATGCTCACCCTCACCCTAACCCTAACCCTAATCCTAAACGTAACCCTCACCCTCACCCTAACCCTCACCCTCACCCTAAACATCACCCTAACCCTAACCCTCAACCTAACCCTAACCGTAACCCTCACCCTAACCTTAACCCTCACCCAAACGCCCTCACCGTAACCCTAAGCCTAACCATAACCCTCACCCTCACCCTAAACCTCACCGTCACCCTAAACCTAACCGTAACCCTCACCCTAACCCTAACCCTCACTGGAACCCTCACCGGAACCCTAAGCCTAACCCTTACCCTCACCCTCACCCTAACCCTCACTGTCACCCTAACAATCATCCGAACCCTCACCCTCACCCACACCCTAATCCTCACCTTCTCCTGAACCTCACCCTCACCTGAAACCTCACCCTCATCCTAACCCTCACCCTCACCCTCACCCTCACCTTCACCTTAACCCTAACCCTAATTCTAACCCTAACCCTCACCTCAGCCTAACCATCACCCTAACCCTTACCCTCACCCTAATCCTTAAACTAACAATAACTCACATTAAACCTAATACTGACCTTAACCCTAACCCAACCCCTCAACCTAAAACTCACACTAACACTTACCCTAAACCTAATCCTCACCATATCCCTAACCCTAAACCTAACCTTCACATTAACCCTCACCTTCAACCTTATCCTATCCCTAATCCGCTCCCTATCACTAATCCTAACCCTTACTCTAACCCTCACCCTCACCCTAACCCTCACCCTAAACCTTACCCTCACCCTAATGCAAACCCTAACCCTAACCCTCACCCTAATCCTAACCCTCATGCTCACCCTCACCCTAAGCCTAACCCTAACCTTAAACCTAATCCTAAATCTAACCCTAACCCTCCACCTAACAGTCACCCTAACCCTAACACAAACCCTAAACCTCAACCTCAACCTAACCCTCAACCTATCCCTTATCCTCACACTAACCCTAACCCTAACCCTAACACTAACGCTCACACTAAACCTAACCCTCACCCCAACACAAAACCTCACCCTCACCTTAAACGTTACCGTCACCCTAACTCTCACCCTAACACTAACACTCACCTACACGTTAAACCTCATCCTCACCCTCACCCTAAACCTAACCCTCAGACTCATCATCACCGTAAACCTCACCCTAACCCTAACACTTTCCCTAAATCTAAACCTACCCTTCACCCTAAACTTAACCCTAACCATAACTCACACCCTCACTCTCACTCTCACCCTCACTCTAACCCTCACTCTCATCCTTAACATCACCATAACCCTAACACTCACTCTAAACGTAACACTAACCCTCAACCTAACCCTAACCCTCACCCTAACCCTCACCCTAAACCTAACTATAACCTTTAACTTCACCCACACTCTAACCCTTATCCTCACACTAACACTAACCCTCACACGAATCCTAACCCTCACCCTTATCCCAAACCTACCCCTCACCCTAACCCTCAACCTAACCCCAACCCTAAAACTCACACTAACCCTCACCTTCACCCTAACCCTAACGCTCAACCTAAACCTCACCCTAACCCTAACGATAACCCTAAACCTCACCTTCACGCTATCCCTCACCCTAACACTTATCCTCACACTAACCCTAACGCTCACCCTAACCCTAACACTCACCCTAACCCTAACACTTACCCTCAACCTAAACCTAACCATAAGCCTAAACCTAAACCTCACCCTCACCCTAACCCTCACCCTAACCCGTACCGTCACACTAACACTAACCCTAATACTCACACTAACCCTAACCCTCACCCTCAACCTAACACTCACCCTCACCCTCACCCTAACACTCACCCTAACATTAACCCTAACTCTAATCCTAAACCTAACCCTCATGCTCACCCTCACCCTAACCCTAAACCTAAACCTAACCCTCACCCTCACCCTCACCCTAACGCTCACCCACACCCTAAACATCAGCCTAACCTTAACCCTCACCCGAACCCTAACCCTAACCCTCACCCTAAACCTAACCCTCACCCTAACCCTCACCGTAACCCTAAGCCTAAACCTAACTCTCACCCTCACCCAACCCTCATTGTCACCCTAACACTCACCGGAACCCGAACCCTCACCCACACACTAACCCTTACGCTCTCCTGAACCTCACCCTCATCCTAACCCTCACCCTCACCCTAACCTTAACTTAACCCTCACCCGCACCATAACCCTCAACCTCACCCTCACCCTCACCTTAACACTAACCCTAACCCTAAACCTCACCGTAACCATAACCCTAAACCTCATTCAAACCCTAACCCTCACCCTCAGCCTAACCATCACCTTAACCATTACCCTCACTCTAATCCTTAACCTAACACTAACTTATATTAAACCTAATTATCACCCTAAGCCTAACCCAACCCCTCAGCCTAAACCTCACCCTAACACTAAACCTATACCTAATCCTCACCCGATCCCTAACCCTAAACCTAACCCTCATCATAACCCTCACCGTCACCCTAACTCTCACCCTAACCCTAACCCTCACACACACACTAAACCGCACCGTCACCCGAAACCTCAACCTCACCCTAAGCCCCACCCTCACCGTAAACATCACCCTAACCCTACCACTCACCCTAAATATAACCCTAACCCTCACACTAACCTTAACCCTAACCATAACTCACACCCTCACTCTCACTAAACCTAACCCTCACCGTAACCCTCACCCTAACACTCAGGCTAACCCTAACCCTCACTCTCACCCTAAAACTCACCCTAACTCTTACCCTCACACTAACCCTAACCGTAACCCTAACCCTCACACTAAACCTAACCCTCACCCTAATCCTAAACTTAACCCTAGAGCTCAACCTCACCCTATCCCTCACCCAAAACCTAAACTAAAACTAACCATAACCCTAAACCTAAATCTAACTCTCACCCTCACCCTCAACCTCACCATCACCCTCACCCTAACCCTCATCCTCACCCTCACCCTCACCCTAACAATAACCCTAACCCTCACCCTAAACCTAACTCTGACCCTCAGCCTAACCCTAATCCTAAGCCTAGTCCTAAAACTAAGCCTCACTCTCACACTCAACCTAAACCTAAACCTCACCCTAACACTAACCCTAAACCTACCCCTCACACTAACCCTTACACTCACAGTCTCTCTAACACTCACCCTAACAATAACACTCACACTAACCCTATTCCTAAGCCTCAACCTCACCCTCACCCTAACCCTAACACTCACCCTATCCCTAAACCTAACCCTAACCCTACAACTCAACATAACCCTCACCCTCACCCTAACCCTAAACCTAACCCTCACCCTAACCCTAACGATAAACCTTACCCTCATGCTCACCCTAAAACTCACCCTAAGCTTTATCCTCATACTAACCCTAACTCAAACCCTAACGCTAACGGTCACACTAACCCTAACCCTTTCCCTAACCCTAATCCTACCCCTCAACCTCTGTTACCCTAACCCTAACCCTAACCCTAATCCTCACCCTAACCCTAAACCTCAACCTCACCCTAACCCTCACCGTCAAATAACCCTCACCATAAACCTAACATTAAACCACACCCTAACCCTCACCCTCAACCTCACCCGAACTGTCACCTTCCCCCTAACCCTCAGCCTCACCCTAAACGTCACCCTAACCCTAACCCTCAAAGAAATCCTCACCCTCAACCTAATCCTCATCCTAACCCTAACCCTAATCCTTAACTAACTGAATAACTCACCCTCAACCTCACACTCAACCTAAATCACACCCTCACCATAGCCCTCACCCTGAACCTAAACCTCACCCTAACTCTAACCTTAAACCTCACTATTACCCTAAACCTAACACTAACCCTAACCCTTACAATAACCCTAAACTTAAACCTAATCCTAACTCTAACCCCAATACTAACACTAATCCTAACCCTAACGCTAAACCTCACTCTCACTGTCACCATCAACTTAACCCTGAACCTCAACCTCACCCTCACACTAACCCTCACCCTAACCCTAGCCCTCACCCTAAACCTAACCCTAACCATCACCCTCACACTCACACTCACCCTAATCCTAACCCTAACCCTAACCCTCAACCAAAACCTCACCCTAACCCTAATCCTAACCCTAACCCTAACCCTAATACTCACCCTAACCCTAAACCTCACCCTAACCCTTATCCTCACTCTAACCCTAACCCTAACCCTCACCCTCACCATCGCCCTAATTCTAAACCTAAACTTAAAACTCACTCTAAACCTAACTTTTACCCTAACCCTAACCCTAACCCTCACCCTAACTCTAACCCTAACCCTAACCCAAAACCTCACCCTCACCCTAACCCTAACCCTAACCCCAACCTTCACCCTAACGTCACCCTAACCCTAATGAAAAACCTTACCCTCATGCTCACTCTAAAACTCCCCCTAAGCTTTAGCCTCATACTAACTCAAAGACTAACCCTAAGGCTAACCGTCACACTAACCCTAACCCTCTCCCTAACCCTAATCCTACCCCCCAATCTAACCCTCACCCTAAACCTAACCCTAACCCTAACCCCTACCCTAACCCTAACCTTAAACCTCACTCTCAACATCACCCTCACCGTCACCCTAACCCTCACCATAAAACTAACCCTAAACCACACTCTAAACCTCACCCTCACCTGAACTGTCACCCTCAACCTAAACCTCAGCCTCACCCTAAACCACACCCTAATACTAACCCTCAATCTAACCCTATACCTAACCCCCACCCTAACCCTAACCCTCAAACTAACCCTCATCCACAACCTAATCCTCATCCTAACCCTAACCCTAAACCTCACCCTCACCCTAACCCAACCCTAACCCTCACCCTAAACCTCACCCTCACCCTAACCCTAACCCTAACCCTAATCCTCAACTGCACACTAACCCTCAACTTAATCCTTACCCTCAACCTGACACTAACCCTAACCCTAACCCTAACCCTCACACTAACCCAAACCTCACACTAATCCTAACCCTACCTCTCAACCTAACCCTCACCCTCAACCTAACCCTAACCCTAACCCTCACCCTAACTCTGACCCTAACACTCACCCTAAACCTAACCCTCACACTAACCCTCACACTCAACCTAATCCTCACCCTAACAATAACACTCTTACCTAACCAAAACCCTCACGTTCACCCTCATTCTCACACTAACACTCACAGTCACGCTAGCCCTCACCTTAACCCTAATCCTAACCCTAAACCTAATCTTCACAATAACCCTCACCGTCACCCTCAGCCTAAACCTAATCCTAAACCTAACCCTCAACCTCACCCTCACCCTAACCCTAAACCTAAACCTTACCTTCACACTCACCCTCACCGTCACCCTCAGCCTTACAAAAACCCTAACCCAAATCGTAACCCTAACCGCACACTAACCCTCACACTCACCCTTAACCTCATCCTCACCATAGCCCTCACCCTGAACCTAAACCTCACCCTAACCCTAACCCTAAACCTCACTCTTACCCTAACCCTAACACTAACCCTAACCCTAACAATAACCCTAACCCTAAACCTAATCCTAAATCTAACCCTCATCCTAACCCTAAGCCAATACCTAAAGCTCACCCTAAACCTAATCTTAACCCTAACCCTCACCCTCACTGTCACTGTCACCCTAACCCTGAACCTTATCCTCACCCTCACCCTACCCCTCACACTAACCGTAGCCCTCACCCTAACCCTAACCCTAATCCTCACACTCACCCTCAATCTCAGCCTAACACTTAAACAAACCCTAATCCTAAACCTAACCCTCACACTCAACCTAACCCTTACCCTAACCCTAAACCTAAACCTCACTCTTACCCTAACCCTAACCCTAACCCTAAAACTAACCCTCACCCTAAACCTAACACTTACCCTAACCCTAAACCTAACCCTCACAATGACCCGCACCCTAACCCTAACCCTAAACCTAACTCTCACCCTCACCCTCACCCTCACCCTAACCGTAACCCTAATGCTCACCATAACCCAAACCCTTACCCTAACCCTAAACCTACCCCTCACCCTAACCCTCACACTCAGCCTAACCCTAAACCTAAACCTCACTCTAAACTTAACCCTAACCCTAATCCTTACCCTCACCCTAACCCTAACCCTAAACCTAACCCTAATCCTTACCTAACTGAAAACCTCACCCTCACCCTCAGACTCACACTAACCCACACCCGAACCCTAGTCCTCACCCTAAACCTAAACCTCACCCTAACCCTAACCCTAAACCTCACCCTCAACCCTCACTAACCGTAACCCTAACCCTAAAATAACCCTCACCCTAACCCTCACCCTCACCCTAACCCTCATCTTAACCCTTACCCTCAACCTGACCCTAACCCTAACCCTCACACTAATCCTAACTCTCACACTAACCCTAACCCTACCTCTCACCCTAAACCTCACTCTCACCCTAACCCTAAACCTAACCCTAACCCTAACCCTCAGAATAGCTCTGAACCTAAAACTCACCCTAACCCTAACATTCACACTAACACTCACATTCAACCTAATACTCACACTAACAATAACGCTAACTCTTACCTAACCGAAACCCTAAGTTTCACCCTCATTCTCAACCTAACACTCACACTCACGCTAGGCGTCACCTTATCCCTAACCCTAACCCTAACCCTAATCTTCACCCTCACCCTCACCATCAACCTCAGCCTTACCATAACCCTAACCCAAATCGTAACCCTGACCCTCACACTCACCCTCACACTCACCATAAACCTCACCCTCACCATAGACCTAACCCTGAACCTAAATTTCACCCTAACCCTAAACCTAAACCTCATTCTTACCCTAACCCTAACCCTAACACTAACAATAACCATAACCCTAACACTAATCCTAATTCAAACCCAAATCCTAACCCTAACCCTATACCTAAAACTCACCCTGACCCTAATGCAAACCCTAAGCCTTATCCTTAATATAAAAGTAAACCTAACCCTGACCCTCAACTTCACCCTCACCCTAACCCTCACACTAACCATAGCCCTCACCGTAACCCTAACCCTAACCCTCACCCTCACCCTCACACTCAGCCTAACACTTAACCAAACCCTAATCCTAAACCTAACCCTCACACTCACCCTAACCCTAATCCAACAATAAACCTCACCATCACCCTCACGCTCAACCTCACCCTCACCCTAACCCTCACCCTCACCATCACCCTAACCCTCACCATCACCCTAAACTTCACCCCAACCCTAACCCTCACCCTAAACCTAAACCTAACACTAACCCTCACCCTCACCCTAACCCAAACACTAACCCACACCCTAACCCTATTTCTTACCCTATCCCTAACCCTAACACTAACCATCAACCTAACACTAAATCTAACCCTCACCCTAAACCTAACGCTTACCCTAACCCTAAACCTAAGCCTTACCCTCACACTAAACCTAACCCTAACCCTAACGCTCAACCTCACCCTCACCCTAAACTTAACCCTAACTCTCACACTCACCCTCACCCTAATCCTAACCCTAACCCACACCTTCACTGTCAACCTCACCCTACCACTCACCGTCAACTTCACCTTCACCCTAACCCAAAACTAACCCTAACCCTCACCCTCACCCTCACCTTTACCCTATCCGTAAAACTAACCCTAATCCTCACCATAACCCTCATCCTCACCCTAAATCTAACCCTCAAGATCACCCCCACCCTCACCCTCAACCTCACCCTCTTCAAAACCTTTACCCTCGCCCTAACCCTAAACCTAAACCTAACTCAAAACCTAAACCTAACCCTAACCCTCACCCTAACCCTTATCCTCACACTAATCCTAACGCTAACCATCACCCTCACCCTCACCCTAACCCTAACACTAAGCCTAACCCTCAACCTCACCCTCACCCTAACCCTAACCTGAAACCTAACCTTCACGCTAACACTAACCCTTACACTAACCCTAACCCTAAACCTCACACTAAGCTTCACCCTGACCCTAAACCTAACCCTAACCGTCACCTTCACCCTCACACTCACCCTAACACTAACCCTGAACCTTACCCTTACCCTAACCCTAACCCTAACCCTAACATTAACCCAAAACCTAACCCTAAAACTAACTCTAAACCTAAACCTAAACCTAAACCTAAAACTCACCGTAACACTAATCCTAACCCTAAAACTCACCCTCACAGTCACTGTCACCCTAACCCTGACCCTCAAACTCACCTTCACACTAATCCTCACACTAACCCTAACCCTCACCCTAACCCTAACCCTAACCCTCCCACTAACCTTAACTCTAACCCTAACCGTAACAATAACGCTCACCATCATCCTCATCCTAACCCTCACCATAATACTAACCCTAACCCTACCCCTCACCCTAAACTTCACCCTAACCCTAACCCACTCCCACACCCTAAACTTCATGCTAACCTGAACTCTAACCCTCACCTAGCACTGACCCTCACCCTAAACATCACCGTCACACTCACCCTAATCCTAACCCTAACCCTAACACTCAAACTAACCTTAACCCTCACCCTCACCCTAAATGTCAGCGTAACCCTCACCCTAAACCTAACACTAACCCACAACCTAACACTCACCCGAACCCAAACCCTCAACCTCACCTGAACCCTCAACCTCACCCTAACCCTCAGCCTCACACTAAACATCTCCCTAACCCTAACCCTCACTCTAAACCTAACCATAACCCTAACGCTAACCAGAACCCAAACATTTACCTAACCGAAAACCACACCCTTACCCTCACATTCACCCTAACAATCATCCTCACCGTAGCCCTCACCCTAAACCTAAACCTCAACATAACCCTAACCCTAACCCTCACCCTAACCCTAACCCAAACACTAACCCTCACCCTAAACCCCACCCTCACCCTAACACTAATGCTAACCCTAACTCTCAGACTCACCCTAACCCTAACCTTAACCCTCACCCTCACCCTCACCCTAACCCTCATCTTATTCCTTACCCTAACCCTAACCATAACCCTAACCCTCACTTTCACGGTAACCCTAACCCTAACCCCAACATTCACCGTCACTTTCACCTTCACCCTCACCCTAACACTCACCGTCATCCTAAACATCAACCTAAACTTAACCCTCAACCTAATCCTAACCCCTACACTAACTCTAACCCTAACCCTAAACCTCAACTTAACCCTAACCCTAACACTAACCTTAACCCCCACCCTAACCATAATGCTAACCCTAACACTCACCCTCACCCTAACCATTATCCTCACACTAAACATCTCCCTATCCCGAACCCTCACTCTAAACCTAATCATAACCCTAACACTAACCATAACCCACTTACCTAACCAAAAACCACAGCCTCAACCTCACATTCACCCTAACCCTCACCCTCACCGTAGCCCTCAACCTAAACCTAAACCTCAACATAACCCTAACCCTAACCCTCACCCTAATCCTAACCCTAACCCTAACCCTCACCGAAAACCTCACCCTAATCCTAACCCTAACCGTAACCCTAACTCTCACCCTAACCCTCATCCTCACCTTAACCCTAACGCTAACCTTAACTCTCTCCCTCACCCTAACCATAACCCTAACCCTCAACCTCACCCTCACCCTCACTCTCATCCTATCCCTTACCCTAAGCGTAATCATAACCCTAACCCTCACCTTCACCATAACCCTAAGCCTAACCCCAACATTCACCGTCACTGTCATATTCACCCTCACCGTCACCCTAAACATCACCCTAACCCTAACCCTCAACCTAACCCTAACCCATACACGAACCCTTACCCTAACCCTAACCCTCAACTAAACCCTAAACCTAACCCTAACCCTCAACTAAACCCTAAACCTAACCCTAACCCTAACCCTCACCCTAACCCTAATGCTAACCCTAACACTCACCCTCACCCTAAACCGCACCCTAAAAATTATCCTCACACTAACCCTAAACCTAACCCTCACCCTCACCCTAAACCTAACCCTAAACTTACCCTCACTCTAAACTGAACACTTACTCTAACCCAAACCCTAACCCACACAATAACACTCACCCTAACCCTTATCCTCACACTAACCCTAAGCCTAACCCTCAACATCACCCTCACACTAACCCTAACCTGAAACCTAACCCTCACCCTAAACCTAATCCTTTCACTAACCTTTAAAATATCCCTTTCACTAACCCTAACACTAACACTCACACTAAGCCTCATTCTAAACATAAACCTAACCCTAACCCTCACCTTCACCCTCACCCTGACCCTAAACCTAAACCTGAACCTAACCCTAACCATTACCCTAACCAAAACCCTACACATAACCCTAACTCTCACCCTCACCCTAACACTAACCCTAAACTCAACATTCACTGTCACCATCACGCTCACCATAACTCTCACAGTCACCCTAAACATCACCCTAACACTAACCCTCAACCTAACCGTAACACATACACTAACCCTAACCCTAAACCTAACCCTCAAACTAACCCTAACCCTAACCATAACCCTCACCCTCACCATAACACTAACCCTAACCCTATCCCTCACCCTCACCCTCACCCTAGCCCTAACACTAACCCTAACCCTCACCCTAACCCTAAACCTTATCCTAAACCTAACCCTAACCCTAACCGTCACCCTAACCCTCACTATATACCTAACCATAATCCTAAAACTAACCCTCACCCTCAACCTAATCCTCACCCTAAACCTAACCCTAACCATTGCCTCATTGAAAACCTCACCATAACCCTCACACTCACCCTAAACCACACCCTCACTGTAGCCCTAAACCTAAACCTAAACCTAAACCTCACCCTAAACCTAAACCTCACTCTTACACTAACCCTAACCCTAATAATAACACTAACCCTAACCCTAATTCTAAATCTAACCCTCACCCTAACCCTACCCCTATACTTAAAACTCACCATAACGCTAATCCTAACCCTAACACTCACCCTCACTGTCACCGTCACCCTAACCCTGACCCACAACCTCACCCTCACCCTAACCCTCACACTAACCCTAGCCCTCACCCTAACCCTAACCCTAAACCACACCCTCACCCAAACACTCAGCCTAACACTTAACCAAACTCTAATCCTAACTCTATCACTCACACTCACTCTAACACTAATCCTAACAATATCCCTCACCATCATCCTCACCCTCACCCTCACCCTAAAACTTACCCTCAAACTCACCCACATCCTAACCCTCACCATCACCCTAAACGTCACCCTAAACCTAACCCTCACCCTAATCCTAAACCTAACTCTAACCTTAACGCTCACCCTAACCCTAAGGATAAACTTTACCCTCACGCTCACCCTAAAACTTACCGTAAGCTTTATCCTCATGCTAAACCTAACACTAACACTAACGCTAACTGTCACACTAACCCTAACCCTCACCCTGACACTAATCCTACCCCTCAACCTAACCCTCACCGTAAACCTAACCCTAATCCTAACCCTCACTCTAACCCTAATCCTCACCCTCACCCTCACCATAAACACTCACCATCACCCTAACCCTCACCATAAACCTAACCCTAAACCACACCCTAACCCTCACCCTCAACCTCACCCGAACCGGCACCCTCACCGTAACCCTCAGCCTCACCCTAAACATCACCCTAACCCCATCCCTCAATCTAACCCTAACCCTAACCCTCACCCTAAACCTAACCCTCAAACTAACCCTCACCCTCAACCTAATCCTCACCCTAACCCTAACACTAATCATTACCTAACTGAAAACATCACCCTCACCCTCACACTCACTGTAACCCACACCCTCACCGTAGCCCTGAGCCCTCACCGTAACCCTCAGCCTCACCCTAAACATCACCCTAACCCCATCCCTCAATCTAACCCTAACCCTAACCCTAAACCTAAACCTCACCCTCACCCTCACCCTAACCCTAACCCTAACCCTCACCCTAACCCTCACCCTCACCTCAACCTAAACCTAACCCTAATTTTAACCTTCACATAAATCGTCACCCTACCCTAACCCTAACCCTAACCCTCACACTCACCCTCACCCTTACCCTGACCCTAACCCTCACCCTAACTCTAACCCTAACCCCCACCCTAACCCTAACCCTCACACTAACCCTCACATTCAACCTAATTCTCACCCTAACAATAAGTCTAACTCTTACCTAACCAAAACACTCACCTTCACCCTCATTCTCACCCTAACACTCACACTCATGCTAGCCCTCACCGTAACCCTAATCCTCTCCCTAAAAATAACCTTCACTGTGAACCTCACCGTCATGCTCAGCATAACCCTAACCCTAACCCTAATTCTAAACCAAACCATCAACCTCACCCTCAACCAAACCCTAACCCTAACCCTAACCTTCACCCTCACCCTCACCGTCACCCTCAGATTTACCGTAACCCTCACCGAAATCGTAACCCTTACCCTCGCCCTCACCTTCACACTCACCATAAACCTCACCCTCACCATAGCCCTCACCCTAAACCTAAAACTCACAATAACCCTAACCCTAAACCTCACTCTTACGCTAACCCTAACCCTAAACCTAACACTAAAAATAACCCTAACTCTAACCCTAATCCTAACCCTAACCCTCACCCTAACCCTAACCCTAAACCTAAAACTCACCCTAACCCTAATCCTAACCCTAACCCTCACCCTCACCCTCACACTCAGCCTAAACCTTAACCAAACCCTAATCCTAAACCTAACCATCACACTCACCCATACCCTATACCTAACAATAACCCTCACAATCACCCTCACCCTAACCCTCACCCTAAACCTGACCCTCAACCTCACTCTCACCTTAACCCTCACACTAACCCTAGCCCGCACCAAAACCCTAACCCTAACCCTACCCCTCACCCTCACACTCAGCCTAACTCTTAACCAAACACTAATCCTAACCCTAAACCTCACACTCACCCTAAACCTATACCTAACAATATCCCTCACAATCACCCTCAACCTCACCCTCACCCTAACCCTCACCCCCAACCTCACAGTCACCCTAACCCTCACCGTCACCCTAAACTTCATCCTAACCCTAACCCTCCCTCTAACACTAAACCTAACCCTAACACTAACCCTCACCCTAACCCTCACCCCAACCCTCACCCTAAACCTAACAATAACCCTCATCCTAACCATAACCCTCACCCTAACTCTAACTCTAACCCTAACCCTAACCCCCACCCTAACCCTAAACCTCACCCGCAACCTCACCCACAGCCTCAGCCTAACCCTCAACATAACCCTAACCCTAAACCTAACCCTCACCCCCTCACTCACTCTAACACTAAACATAACCCTAAAGTTAACCCTCACCCTTACCCTCAACCTAACCCGAACCCTCACCCTAACAATAACTGTAACCCTAACCCTAAACCTAATCATAAAGCTAACCCTCACACTAACCCTAAACCTAACCCTATAACTCACCCTAAACCTAAACGTAACCCTGCCTCTCACCCTAAAACTAACCCTCACCATAACCCTACCCCTAACCCTCACCCTAAACCTAACCCTCACTCTAACACTCATCCTAACCCTAAATCTAACCCTAACACTCACCCTCAACCTAACCCTATCCCTAAGCCTTATCCTCACACTAACCCTAAACCTAACCCTAACCCTATCCCTCACACTAACCCTAACCCTCACCCTAACACTAACCCTACCCCTCACACTAACCCTGACCCTAAACCTAACCCTAAACCTAACCCTCACCCTAATCTTAACCCTAACACAAACCCTCACCCTCACCTGAACCCTCACCCGAACCCTCACCCTAAACATCACCGTAACATTAACCCTCACCCTAACCCTAACCCTAACCCTCAACTTACCCCTCACCCTCAACCCAATCCTCACCGTAACCGAAAGCGTAACAATTTCCTACCCAAAATGCTCACCCTCACACTCACCCTAACCTTCACTCTCACCCTAGTCCTCAACCTAAACACTCACCCTTACCCTAACACTAACCCTCACCTTCACCCTCACATTAAATCTAACCCTAAACCTAATCCTTACCATAACCCTCACCATAACCCTAAACCGAACCCTTACCCTAACCCTAACCCTCACCCTAGCCCTCACCCTAACCATCACCCTAGCTCTAATCCTCACCCTAATCCTAAACCTCACCCTAACCCTAACCCTAACCCTAAACCTAAAGCTCAACCTTACCCTCACGCTGACCCTCACCCTGACCCTAACCCTCACCATAGCCCTAACCCTACCCCTCAACCTAACCCTCATCCTAACTCTAAACCTAACCCTCACCTTAAACCTAACCCTCATCCTCACCCTCACCCTCACCCTCAGACTAACGCTAATCCTAACCCTAATCTTAAACCTAAACCTCAACGCCTCCCTCATCCTAATCCTAACCATAACCCTAATGCTAACCCTCACCCTCACACTCAACATAACCCTAACCCTTACAATTACTGCAACCCTAACCATAAACCTAATACTAACCATATGAACCAAAAACCTAATACTAACCATACGAAACAAAAACCTAAACTTAACCCTCACCCTCAACTTAACCCTAAACCTAACCCTTATCCTCACACTAAAACTAAACCTAACCCAAACCCTAACCCTCACACTAACCCTCACCCTAACACTCACCCTAGCCCTCACATTAACCCTGACCCTAAACCTAACCCTAATCCAAAAACTCACCTTAATGCTAAACCTAACACTAACCCTCACCCTCACCGGAACCCTCACCCTCACCCAAAACCTCACCCTAAACATCACCTTAACACTAAGCCTCACCATAACACTAACCCTAACCCTAATGCTAACCCGAACCCGAACCCGAACCCTAACCCTTATCCTCACGCTAACCCTATCCCTAACCCTAAACCTCACCCTCACCAACACCCTAAACCTAACCCTAACCCTAACCCTCACCCTAACCGTAACACTTACCCGAACCCTAACCCTCACACTAAACCTCACCCTCACCCTAACCCTAATCCTAACCCTAACCCTCACCCTAACCCAAAACCTTACCCTAACCCTAAGCTTACCCCTCACCCTAACCCTCACCCTCACCCTAACCCTAACCCTAAACCTCACTCTAAACCTAACCCTCACCCTAACCCTCACCCTAACCCTTACACTTACCCTCACCCTAACCCTAAGTCTTACCCTAACCCTAACCCTCACCCTAACCCTAACACTAAACTTCACCCTAAACCTAACCCTTACCTTAACCCTAACCCTAACCCTTACCCTCACCCTAACCCTAACTCTAACCCTAACACTCAACCTCACCCTCACCCTAAACTTAACCCTCACCCTCACCCTCACCCTAATCCTAACCCTAAACCTTATCCTCAAGCCCACCCTAAATATCATCCTAACCCTAACCCTCACCTTAACCCTAAACCTAACACTAACCCTAACCCAAACCCTCACCGTAACCCTCAGCCTAGCCCTAATGCTCACCCATACCCTCACCCTCATCCTAACCGTCATCCTCACACTAACCCTAACCCTATACCTAACCCTAACCCACACACTAACATAACCCTCACCCTAAGACTAACCCTACATCTTACCCTAAACCTCACGCTAACCCTAACACTAATCCTAACCCTAATCCTAACCCTCAACCTCACACTAACCCTCACGGTCTCCCTAACCCTCACCTTAATACTAAAACTCACCCTAACCCTAATCCTCAACCTCACTGTCACCCTCACCCTAACCCTCACACTCACACTAACCATAACACTAAACCTACCCCTCACTCTAACCCTAAGTTCACCCTAACCCGAACGTTACCCCTCACACTAACCCTCACCCAAACCCCAACCCCAACCCTCACCCCCAATCTAACCCTCATCCTCACCCTAATCCTCACCCTAATACTAACCCTCACCTAAGTGAAACCCTCACCCTCACCTTCACCCTCACCCTAACCCTAATGATAACCCTAAACATCAAGCTCACCCTCAACCTCACCCTAACTATAATCCTAACCCTAATCCTAATTCTAACCCTCATTCTCACCCACACACTAACACTAACCCTAACCCTATAACTAACCCTCACCCCCACCCTCACCCTAACGCTCACATTCAACCTAACCCTAATTCTAACCCTCACCCTCAACATCACCCTTACCCATACCCTCACCCCAACCCTAAACCTCACACTCACAAAAACCCTCACTCTTACCATTACCTTCACCCTAACGGCACACTAAAACTAACCCTAAGCCTAACCCTAACCCTCACACTAAACCTCACCCTAACCCTAACCCTAAACCTAAACCTCACCCTAACCTTAAACCTCAAACTCACCCTAACCCTCACCGTAACACTTACCCTCACCCTTACCTTAACCCTAACCCTAACCTTCACACTAACCCTAAACCTAAGCCTCAGCCTAAGCCTCGTCCTAAACCTAACCTTAACCCTAACCCTCATCCTAACCCAAATACTCATCCTCACCCTCACCCTCAGCCTAACCCTAACTTAACCTAATCCTAACCCTAACCCTCAGCCTCACCAAAACTCTAATCCTAACTCTAACTCTAACCGTCACCCTAACCTTACTGCTAACCCTAACCCTCACCCTAAACCTCACCCTAACCCTTACCCTAACCCTAATGCTAACCCTAACTGGGACCCTCACCATAACCATCACCGTAACCCTTAACCTCACCCTAACCCTAACCCTACCCCTCACCGTTACCCTAACCCTACCCCTCACCCTCAACCTCGTCCTAAGCCTAACGCTAAACCTAACCCTAATCCTATACCAAACCCTCAACCCCATCCTCACACTAACTCTAACCCTAAACCTCTCCCTAAACCTAAGCCTTACCCTAACCCTATCCTTAATCCTCTCCCTAACACTAACCCTAACGCTAACCCTTATACTCACACTAACAATAATCCTATACATAACCCTATCCTCACACTAAACTAATCCTCACCATAAATACCACCCTAACCCTAACAATCACCCTAACCCTAACCCTAACACTCACCCTAACCCTCACCCTCATCATAAAACTCACCCTAACCCTAACGCTAACGCTAACCCTAACCCTCACCCTCAGCCTAACCATAAACCTAACCCTTATCCTTACACTAACAATAATCCTATACATAACCCTAACCCTCACACTAACCCTAACCCTAACCCTACCCCTCACCCTAACCCTCATCCTAACCCTAAACCTAATGCTAACCCTCACCCTAATCATAACCTTAACCCTAACCCTCACCCTCACCCTAACCCTGACCGTCTCCCTAAAACTCACCCGAACCCTAAACCTCACCCACAACCTAACCCTCATCCTCAACATAACCCGAACCCTCACCCTCACATTAACCCACACGCTGCACCTAAACCTCACCCTAACCCTAACCTTCACCCTAATCCCAACACTAACCCTCACCCTAAATCTAACATTCAACTTAACCCTCACCCTCACCCTTATCATCACCCTAACCCTAACCCTTACCTAACCGAAACCCTCACCATCACCCTCCCCCTCCCACTCACCATAATGCTGACCCTCACCCTAGCCCTCATGCTAACCCTCACCCTCAACCTAACCCTCACCCTGACCCTAATCCTCACCCTAACCCTATCCCTTCCCTAACCGAAACCCTCACCCTCACCCTCACTCTCACCCTCACCCTAACGCTCACCCTAACCCTAACCCTAATGCCAACCCAAAACCTGACATTCACCCTAACCATCACCATAACCCTTACGCTCACCCTAACCCTAACCCTAAACCTTCCCCTCACCAAAACCCTAACCCTCACCCTCACCCTCAAATTCCACCTAAGCCTAAACCAAACCCTAACTCTAATCCTAAACCAAACCCTCAAGCCCACCCTCCTCCTAAAACTAACCGTAACCCTCACCCTCACCCTCACCCTCACGCTCACCCTAACTCTAAACCCTAACACTCATCGTCAACCAAAAACTCACCCGAACCATAACCCTCACCCACACCCTAACCCTCATCCTCAACCGAACCCTCAGACTCACCCAAAACTTCACGCTCAACGTAACACTAACCCTAACCCTCATCCTCACCCTCGCCCTCAGCCTAACAGTACACCTAACCCAAACACTAACACTCACCCTCACCTGCACCCTAAACCTAACCCTCAGCCTAAACCAAAGCCTACACCTCACCCTAACCTTAAACCTCAATCTAACCCTAACTCTCACCATAATCCTCACCCTAAACCTCACTCTAACCCTCACCCTAACCCTAATCCTCACCCTCACCATAACCCTCACCCTCACCCTAACCCTAACCCTAACCCTCAACCTCATCCTCAGCCTCACCCTCATCCTATCCCTTAACCTAACCATAACCCTAACCCTAACCCTCAGCTTCACCCTAACCCTAACCCTAATGCTAACATTCACCCTCACCCTAACCCTCACAGTCACCCTGAACATCACCCTATCCCTAACCCTCAACCTAAGACAAACCCTTACACTAACCCTAACCCTAACCCTAACCTCACACTCACCATAACACTAACCCTCAGCCTAAACCTAACCCTCAGCCTAACCCTAAACCTCACCCTAACCCTAATGCTAACCCTAACCCTCCCCCTCACCCTAAACCTCACCCTAACCCATATCCTCACACTAACCCTAACACTAAACCTCACCCTCACCCTCACCCTAACCTTAAACCTAAACTTAACCCTCACTCTAACCTTAATACTTACCCTAACCCTAACCCTAACCCTCACACTAACCCTCACCCTAGCCCTTATCCTCTGACTAACCCTAACCCTAACACTCAACCTCACCCTCAACCTAACCCTAACCTGAAACCTAACCCTCACCCTAACCCTAACCCTAACCGTAACCCTCAACTTCACCGTCACCCTCACCCTAAACCTAACCCTGAACCTAAACCTCACCCTAACCCTAACATTTACCCTAAACCTAACCTAAACACTCACTGTCTCCCTAACCCTCACCATAAACCTAACACTAAACCACAACCTAACCTTCACCTTCACCCTCACCCGAGTTGTCAACCTCACCCTAACCCTCAGCCTCACCCTTAAAATCATCCTAACACTAACCCTCAATCTAATCCTAAACCTAACCCTCACCCTTACACTCAAACTAACCCTAACAATAACTGTAAACCTAACCCTAAACCCAATCATAACGCTAACCCTCACACTAACCTTAAACCTAACCCTATAACTCACCCAAACCCTAAACCTAACGCTAACCCTCACCCTAACACTAACCCTCACCCTAACCCTACCCCAAACCCACACCTTAACATAACCCTCACTCTAACACTCACCCTAACCCTAAAGCTAAACCTAACCCTCAACCTCAACCTAAACCTAACCCTAACCCTTATCCTCACACTAACAATAAACCTAAACCTAACCCTACCCCTCACCCTAACCCTCACCCAAACCTTAAACTTAAACCTTAACCTCACCTAACCCTAACCTAACCCTCACCCTCACCCTAAACCTCATCTTAACTCTAACCCTAAACCTAACCTTAAACCACACCCTAACCCTCACCCTCAAACTCACCTGAACCCTCAACCTCACCCTAAACCTCAGCCTCAACCTAAACCTCACACTAACCCTAACCCTCACACTAACCCTAACACTAACCCTCACCCTAAATCTTACCCTAACACTAAACCTAACCCTAACCCTCACCCTAACCCTAACTCTAAACCTCACACTAAACCTAACCCTTCCCCTAACCCTAACCCTAAACCTTACCCTCACCCTAACCCTAACCTTAAAACTAACACTGAACCTCACCCTCACCCTAACCCTAACCCTCGAACCTAACCCTCACCCTCAACCAAAATATCACCCTAAACCTAAACCTCACCCTAACCCAAACCCTAACAATAAACCTAACCCTAACTTTCTCCGTAACCCTCAGCCTAAGCCTAACGCTAACCCAAACCCTCACCCTCTCCGTAACCCTCATCCTCCCATAACCCTAACCCTATACCTAACCCTAACCCTTAAACTAACCTAACCCTCATCCTAACACTAACCATACACCTCACCCTAAACCTCACACTAACCCTAAACCTAACGCTAAACCTCACCCTAATCCTAACCCTAACCCTAACCCTCACGGACACCCTAAACCACACAGTCACCTTAAACCTCACCTTAAATCTAATCCTCATCCACACTGTAACCCTCACCCTAACCCTAACCCTAAACCTCACCCTCACCCTCAACCTAACCCTAAACTTAACCCTAACCCTCACCCTAACCCTTACCCTTACTCTAACCCTAAACCTGCCCCTCACCCTCACCCTAACCTTAACCCACACCCTCACTTAAAACCTAACACTAACCCTAAACCTTAACCTAACACTAACCCTCACCCTCACCCTAACCCTCACCCTAACCCTAATCCTTACCCTAACCCTAAACATAACCCTCACCCTCACCATCACCCTAACCCTAAACCTAAGCCTAACCCTAATCCAAAACCTAACCCTCAACCTAATCCTCACCCTCAAACTCACCTTCACCCTAAACCTCAATATAACCCTAACACTCACCCTAAACCTAAACCTAACCTTCACCCTCGCCCTCAACTTCAGCCTAACCCTAACACAAACCCTAACCCTAACCCTAACCCTAACCTTCACCCTCACCCTCACCGTCACCCTCAGCCTTATCATAACCCTCACACAAATCGTAACCCTTACCCTCAACCTCACACTCATACTCACCCTAAACCGCACAGTCACCATAGACCTCACCCTAAACCTAAACCTCACCTTAAACCTAAACCTAAATCTACAACTCCCCCTAACCCTAATCCTAACCCTTAACCTCACCCTCACTGTAACCATCACCCTAACACTGACCCTCAACCTCACCCTCAACCTAACCCTCACACTAACCATAGACCTCCCACTTACCCTAACCCTAACCCTCACCCTCACCCTCATACTCAGCCTAACCTTTAACCAAACCCTAATCCTAACCCTAACCTTCACTCACCCTAACACTAACCCTAACAATAACCCTCACAATCACCCTCTCCATCACCCTCACTCTCACCCTCACCCTCGAACTCACCCTTACCCTAACACTCACCGTCAACCTAAACTTCGCCCTAATCCTAACCCTCACCCTAAACCTAAACCTAACCCTAACCCTAACCCTCACCCTAACCCTCACCTTAACCCTCACCCTAAACCTAACAATAACCCTCATCCTAACCATAACCCTCAACCTAACCCTCATTCTAACCCTAACCCTAACCCACACCCTAACACTAACACTCACCCTCACCCTCACCCTCATCCTCAGCCTAACCCTAAACCTAACCCTAACCCTAAACCTAACCCTCACCCCTTCATTCACACTAACATTAACCATAACCCTAATGTTAACCCTAACCCTAATCCTAATCCTAACCCTAACCCTCACCCTAACTCTAAACCTAAACCTAAAACTCACTCTATCCCTAATCCTAACGCTAAACCTCACGCTCACTGTAACCATCACCCTAACCCTGACCCTCAACCTCCACCTCCCCCTAACCCTCACACTAAACCTAGCCCTCACCCTAACCATAATCCTAACCCTCATCCTCACCCTCATACTCAGTCTAACCTTTAACCAAACCCTAATCCTAACCCTAACCTTCACACTCACCCTAACCCTAGCCCTAAAAATAACCCTCACAATCACCCTCACCATGACCCTCAACCTCACCCTCACCCTCAAACTCACCTTCACCCTAACATTCACCGTCATCCTAAATTTGAACCTAAGCCTAACCCTGACCGTAAACCTAAACCTAATCTTAACCCTAACCCTCAACCTAACCCAAAACTTAACCCTCACCCTAAACCTCACACTAACCCTAACCCTAATCCATAAACTCACCCTCGCCCTAAACATAACCCTCACCCTAACCCTCAACCTAACACTAATGCTAAACCTACGTCTCACCCTCACCCTATCCCTAACCCTAAAACTTACCCTCACCCTAACCCTAACCAGCATACTAACCCTAACCCTAAACCTAACCCTCACCCTCAAACTAAACCTAACCCTCACACTCACTCTCACCCTCAGCCTGAACCTAAACCTACCCCTAACCCTCACCATAACCCTAAACCTCACTTTCACCCTCACCATCAGTCTAACACTAACCCTAATCCTAATCCTAACCCTAACCCACACCCTCAACCTCACACTAAATCTAAGACTTACCCTAACCCTCAGCCTCACCCTCACCCTCACCCTAAGTCTAACTCTATCCCTAAAACTCACCCTAACTCTAACACTCACACTAACCCTTACACTAACCCTCACTCTCACACTAATGCTAACCCTAACCCTAATGTTCACCCTAACACTCACCCTAAACCTCCCCCTCACCCTCACAGTAACTCTAACCCTAACCCTAACCCTCACCCTCACCCTCACCCTAACCATTATTCTATCCCTAAACCTCACCCTAATCCTAAACCTCACCCGAACCCTAACCCTATCCCTCACACTAACCCTCACCCTAAACCTCACCCTAACACTCACGCTAACCCTAAACTTCACCCTCACCCTAACCCTTACCCTAACCCTAACCCTCACACTAAACTTAACACTCAGCTTAACCCTAACCCGAACAATAAACCTAACTCTAAGGCAAACCCTCACCCTAACCCGAAAATCCACTCTCACCCTAACCCTAACACTAACACTAAGGCTAAGACTAAACCTAACCCTCACCTTCTCCCTAGCCTTCACCGTAACCCTGAACCTAAACCTAACCCTCTCCCTAATCCTAACCTTAACCCTAAACTTAACACTCACCCTAACTCTAACCCTAACCCTCATCCTTACCCTAACAATACCCCTCAGCCTAACCCTCATCCTAACCCTCACCCTAAACCTATCCCCAACCCTCACCTTCTCCATCACCCTCACCTTCACCCTCACCCTAACCCTCAGCCTCACCGTAAACATAACCTTAAAACTAACCCTCACCATAACCCTAACACTAAAACTTACCTAAAGGAAACCCTCACCTTCAACCTCACCCTCACCAAATCCCTCACCCTCACCCTAAACCTAACCCTAACACTTTCCCTAACCCTCACCCTCACCCTCATCCTCACCCTCAGCCTAATCCTAACCCTAAACCTAATACTAAATCTAACATTCACCCTCACCCTCACCACTCCATAACACGAACACGAACCCTCACCCTAACACTAAACCTGACCCTAACCATAAACCAAACACTAACCCTAACCCTAACCCTAAACCTCACCCTCACCCTAACCCTAACCCTCACCCTCACACTCAGCCTAACCCTAAACCCAACCCTAACCCTCACCCTAAACCTAAACCTCACCCTCACACTCACCCTCAACCTTAGCCTAACCCTAACCCTAATCCTAATACTAACCCTAACCCTCACCCTCACCATCACACTAACTCTAACCCTAACCCTAAACCTACCGTCACCAATCAACTTCACCATAACCCTAACTATCCCTAAGCCTCACCCTAAACATAACCCTCACTCTAACCCTAACTCTAACCCTCACCCTCACACTATCCCTAACCCTAACCCTAACACTCACCCTAAACCTCACCCTACCCCTAACGCTAACCCTAAACCTCAAACTAAACCTCACCCTAACCCTAAACCTCACCCTAACACTAACCCTAACCCTCACCGTAACCCTCACCCTCACCCTCACCTTCAACTGCACCCTTTCCCACATATTCACCCTCACCCTATTCCTCACCCTCAACCTAGCTGTCACGCTAAACCTAACCGTCATACTAACCCTAAACTCCCTCAGCCTAACCCTAACAGTAACCCTAAACCTAACCCTTACCGTCACCCTCACCCTAAGCCTCACTCTCACCATAAACCTAACCCTAACATTCACCCTCACACTCACCCTAAGCCTAACACTAACCCCAACCCTCACGCTCACCCTCACACTCACCCTAAACCTCAATCTCACCCTCACACTAACCCTAACCCTAAACCTCACCCTAACGCTAACCCTCGCCCTAAACCTAACCCTAACTCTCACCCTCACCCTAACACTAAACATAACCCTTAACTTCACCTTAACATGAACTCTAATCTTAACACTAAAAATCACAGTAATCGTATCCCTCACCCTAACCCTAAGCCTACCCCTCAGCCTAAGCCTCACCATAACCATAACCCTAATCCTACTGCCCACACAATCCCTAAAACTATCCCTAACCCTAATCCTCACCCTAGCCCTCAACCTAACCCTAACCCTAACCTTAACCCACACCCTAACCCTAACTCTAACCCTAACCCTCACCCTAAGCCTAAACCTCAACCTCATATTAACCCTCACCCTCAGCCTCACCCTCAGCCTAACTCTCACCCTAACACTAACCCTAACCCTAAACCTAATCCTAACCTTCACCCTCACCCTAACCCTAAACCTAACCCAAACCCTCACCTTAACCCTAACCCTAAGCACCACCCTAACCCTTACCCTCACCCTCAGCCTAACCCTAACCATAACCCTCACCCTCCCCGCATCCTCACCCTAATCCTAACCCTAACTATAACCCAAACCCTAAACCTCACACTCACCCTAACCCTCACCCCCACCTTACCACTCACCCTAACACTAACACTAACCATCAGACTAAACCTAACCATACCCCTGAGCCTAAACTTCATCCTAAACATAACCCTCACCCGAACCCTCATCCTCACCCTAAAACTCACCCTCACCCTAACCCTCAACCTCACCCTCACCCTCCCAATAAACATCACCCTAACCATAACCCTCACCCTAACACTATCCCTAACACTTACCTAACCGAAACCCTCACCCTCACCCTCACCCTCACCCTATCCGTAACCATACCCCTCAACCTAACCTTCATCCTAACCCTAACCCTAACCCGAAACCTCATCCAACCCCAACCCTCACCCTAACCCTAACCCTAACCCTAACCCTCACTGTAACCCTAACCCTCTCCCTATCACTATGCCTAACCTTCAACCTCACACTAACCTTAACCCTAACCCTAACCCTCACCCTAACCCTCACCATAATCTTAACGCTAAGACTAACACTCACCCCCAGTCTAAACCTCACCCTATCACAAACCCTCACGCACCCCTAACCCTCACCCTCACCTGAACCCT
Source organism: Dipodomys merriami (assembly GCF_024711535.1). Taxonomy (NCBI): domain Eukaryota; kingdom Metazoa; phylum Chordata; class Mammalia; order Rodentia; family Heteromyidae; genus Dipodomys; species Dipodomys merriami. The sequence continues at coordinate 1,710,150 of NW_027202482.1, read as the reverse complement.
CACATTCACCTGAACCCTCACCCTCACGCTAAACATCACCCTAACCCTTACCCTCACCCTAAACCTAACCCTCACCCTAATCCTAAGCTTAATACTAACCCTAACACTAATCCTAAACCTAACACTCACCCTTACCCTAACACTAAACCTATCAGTAAACCTCACCCTCACACTCACCCTAACCCTAACCCTAACCCTCACCCTCACCCTAACCCTAACACTCACCCAAAGCCTAAACCTAACACTTACCCTAAACCTAACCCTACCCCTTAACCTAAATATAACCCTCACCCTCATCATAAACCTAAACCTAAACCTAAGCCTCACCCTAACTATAACCTTCACTTTAATCCTAACAGTAACCCTCATCCTCACCCTAACACTTACCCTCACCCTAACTGTATACCAAACCTTTACACTCATCCTAACCCTCACCCTTACCCTTACCCTCACGGTAACCCTAACCCTAACTCTAACCTTCACACTAACACTAAGGCTCACACTAACCCTAAACATACCCAACCCCTTAACTCTCAACCTAAACCTAACCCTAAACTAACCACCACCCTAACCCTTACCCTCACCCTAACCCTCACCCTAAACCTAAACGAAACCCTCACCCTAACCTTAATCCTAACACTAATCCTAAACCTAACCCTCACCCTCACCCTAACCGTAAACCTAAGCCTCACCCTCACCCTAACCCTAAACTTTACCCTCACCCTCAACCTAAACCTGACCCTAACCCTCACCCTAACCAACACCCTAACCCTAACACTAACAGTAAACCTCATCCTCATCCTAACCCTCACCCGAACCCTTACCCTCACCCTATCCATCATCCTATCCCTAAACCTAACCCTCCCACTAACCCTAACCCTCACCCTAACGCTAACCCTACCCCTCACTCTAACCTACAACATGTCCCTAAATCTAACCCTAACACTAACCCTAACCCTAAACATTAGCTAAACAAAACTCTCAACCTCAGCTTCACCCTAAACCTAACCCTCACCCAAACCCTAACACTTTCACTCAGACTAACCCTCACCCAAACCCTGATCCTCTCCCTAACCCTAAACCTAAACTTCATACTCACAGCAACCCAAACCCTAAAACTAACCCTCACCCTCACCCTAACCATCACCCTAAAACTCACCCTCACCATAGCCCTTATCCTCAACCTCACCCTAAACGTAACCCTCACCCTCAACCTCACCCTCACCCTCATCCTAACCAAAACCCAAACCCTAATCCTAACCCTAACATTCACCCTCACCCTCACAATAACACTAACCCTAATCCTAACCCTCACCGTCACAGTCAACCTCACCCTAACCCTAACCCTCACCATCACCCTAATCCTTACCCTAACCTTAACCCTTACAATCACCCTCAACCTAACCCACAACCTTACCCAAACCCTAAACCTTACCCACAACCTAATAATAACCCTAACCCTCACACTAACCCTAACCTTCACCCTAAACCTAATGATAACCCTAACCCTCACCCTCAACCTAACCCTCACCCTCAGCCTAACTCTAACCCTCACCCTGATCCTAACCCTAGCCGAAACACTAATCCTAACCCTAACCCTAAACTCACCCTCACCTTAACCCTAAACATAACCCTAACGCTCAAACTAACACTCACCCCAACACTCACTCTACACCTAAACCTCACTCTCACCCTAATCCTCACCCTAATCCTTACCCTCACCCTAAACCTAACCCTAAACCATATCCTCACACTAAACTTAATCCTCACCCTAACACTAACCCTAGCGGTCACCATAACCCTCACCCTAACCTTCACCCTAGCCCTAATATTCACCCTCACCTTAGACCTCACCCTAACCCTAAACCTAACCTTCACCCTCACCCTAACCCTAACCCTCACAATCACCCTAACCCTCACCCTAGCCCTAAACCTAACCCTCACCATAAACCTCACAGTAACCCTAACCCTAACCCATAAACTCACCCTCACCCTAAACATAACCCTCTCCCTAACCCTCAACCTAACACTAATGCCAACCCTAAGTCTCACGCTCATCCTATCCCTCACCCTAAAACTTACCCTCACCCTAACCCTAACCCTCATACTAACCCTAACCCTAAACCTAACCCTCAACCTCACCCTAAACTTAACCCTCACACTCACCCTCACCCTCAGCCTAAACCTAAACCTACCCCTAACCCTCACCATAACCCTAAACCTCACTTTCACCCTCACCATCAGTCTAACACTAACCCTAATCTTAATCCTAACCCTAACCCACACCCTCACCCTCACACTAAATCTAAGCCCTACCCTAACCCTAACCCTCACCCTCACCATCAGCCTATGTCTAACTCTATCCCTAAAACTCACCCTAACTCTAACACTCACACTAACCCTAACGCTTAACACTCACTCTCACACTAATCCTAACCCTAACCCTAATGCTCACCCTAACACTCACCCTAAACCTCCCCCTCACCCTCACAGTAACTCTAACCCTAACACTAACCCTCACCATCACCCTCACCCTAACCATAATTCTATCCCTTAACCTCACCCTAATCCTAAACCTCACCCTAACCCTAACCCTATCCCTCACACTAACCCTCACCCTAAACCTCACCCTAACACTCACGCTAACCCTAAACTTCACCCTCACCCTAACCCTTACCCTAACCCTAACCCTCACACTAAACTTAACCCTCACCCTAAACCTAACCCTAAAAATAACCCTAACCCTAACGCAAAACCTCACCCTAACCCGAAACTCCACTCTCTCCCTAACCCTAACACTAACACTAAGGCTAAGATTAACCTAACCCTCACCTTCTCCCTAGCCTGCACTTAAACCCTGAACCTAACCCTAACCCTCACCCTAATCCTAACCTTAACCCTAAACCTAACAATCAACCTAACTCTAACCCTAACCCTCATCCTTACCCTAACAATACACCTCAGCCTAACCCTCATCCTAACCCTCACCCTAAACCTATCCCCAACCCTCACCCTTACCCTAACCTTCACCCTCACCCTCACCTTCATCCTCACCCTAACCCTCAGCCTCACCCTAAACATAAACCCCAAAACTAACCCTCACCATAACCCTAACACTAAACCTTACCTAAAGGAAACCCTCACCTTCAACCTCACCCTCACCAAATCCCTCACCCTCACCCTAAACCTAACCCTAACACTTTCCCTAACCCTCACCCTCACCCTCATCCTCACCCTCAGCCTAATCCTAACCCTAAACCTAATACTAAATCTAACACTCACCCTCAACCTCACCACTCCGTAACACGAACACGAACCCTCACCCTAACACTAAACCTAACCCTAACCATAAACCAAACACTAACCCTAACCCTAACCCTAAACCTCACCCTCACCCTAACCCTAACCCTCACCCTCACACTCAGCCTAACCCTAACACCAACCCTAACCCTCACCCTAACCCTAAACCTCACCCTCACACTAACCCTCAACTTTAGCCTAACCCTAACCCTAATCCTAATACTAACCCTAACCCTCACCCTCACCCTCACACTAATTCTAACCCTAACCCTAAACCTAATCGTCACCAATCAACTTCACCATAACCCTAACTATCCCTAAGCCTCACCCTAACCATAACCCTCACTCTAACCCTAACTCTAACCCTCACCCTCACACTATGCCTAACCCTAACACTAACACTCACCCTAAACCTCACCCTAACCCTAACGCTAACACTAAACCTCACCCTAAACCTCACCCTAACCCTAAACCTCACCCTAACCATAACCCTAACCCTGACCCTAACCCTCACCCTCACCCTCACCTTCAACTGCACCCTTTCCCACATATTCACCCTCACCCTATTCGTCACCCTCAACCTACCCCTCACCCTAAACCTAACCATCATACTAACCCTAACCTCCCTCAGCCTAACCCTTACAGTAACCCTAAACCTAACCCTTACCGTCACCCTCACCCTAAGCCTCACTCTCACCATAAACCTAACCCTAACATTCACCCTCACCCTCATCCTAAGCCTAACACTAACCCTAACCCTCACGCTCACCCTCACACTCACCCTAAACCTCACCCTCACCCTCACCCTAACCCTAACCCTAAACCTCACCCTAACGCTAACCCTCGCCCTAAACCTAACCCTAACTCTCACCCTCACCTTAACACTAACCCTAACCCTTAACTTCACCCTAACATTAACCCTAATCCTAACACTAACAATCACGGCAATCCTAACCCTCACCCTAACCCCAAGCCTACCCCTCAGCCTAAGCCTCACCATAAACATAACCCTAATCCTAATGCTCACACAATCCCTAACACTAACCCTAAACCTAATCCTCAACCTAGCCCTCAACCTAACCCTAACCCTAACCTTAACCCACACCCTAAACCTAACTCTAACCCTAACCCTCACCCTAAGCCTAAACCTCAACCTAATATTAACCCTCACCCTCAGCCTCACCCTCAGCCTAACCCTCACCCTAACACTCACCCTAACACTAAACCTAAACCTAACCCTCATCCTCACCCTAAACCTCACCCTCACCCACACCCTAACTCAAACCCTAACCCTATCCCTAACTCTTACCCTAAACCTAACTCTAACCCTAACCCTCACCCTAAGCCTAACCTTCACCCTCACCCTAAACTTCACCCTAACCCTTACCCTCACACTAACCCTAACCCTAAACCTAAACCTAATCCTCAAATCAACTGAAACCTAATCTTAACTCTCCACCTCACCCTCACCATAAACCTTACCCTAAACTTCACCCTAACGCTAACCCGAACCCTAACCCTCAACCTCACCCTAACCCTCACTGTAACCCTAACACTCACCCTAAACCTACACTTCACCCACAACCTAAGCCTAACGCTAACCCTTACCCTTACCCTCACCCTAACACTAACACTAAACCTCTCCCTAAACCTAACCCTCGGGCTTACCCTCACCCTAACCTAGTCCTCACCTGAACCCTAACCCTAACATTTACCATACCGAAACCCTCACCCTCACTTTCAAATTCACCCTCACCCTAACTCTAAACCTAACCCAAACCCTCACCTTAACCCTAACCCTAAGCACCACCCTAACACTAACCCTCACCCTCAGCCTAACCCTAACCATAAACTTCACCCTCCCCGCATCCTCACCGTAGCCCTAACCCTAACTATAACCCAAACCCTAAAACTCACACTCACCCTAATACTCACCCCCACCTTACCACTCACCCTAACCCTAACCCTAACCATCAGACTAAACCTAACCATACCCCTAAGCCTAAACTTCATCCTAAACCTAACCCACACCCGAACCCTCATCCTTACCCTAAAACTCACCCTCACCCTAACCCTCAACCTCACCCTCACTCTCCAGATAAACATCACCCTAACCATAACCCTCACCCTAACACTATCCCTAACACTTACCTAACCGAAACCCTAACCCTCACCTTCACCCTCACCCTAACCTTAACCATACCCCTCAACCTAACCTTCATCCTAACCCTAACCCTAACCCGAAACCTCATCCTAACCCCAACCCTCACCCTAACCCTAACCCTAACCCTAACCCTCACCGTAACCCTAACACTCACCCTATCACTATCCCTAAACTTCAACCTCACACTAACCTTAACCCTAACCCTAACCCTCACCCTATCACTAACCCTAAGCTTAACGCTAAGACTAACACTCACGCCCAGTCTAAACCTCACCCTAACACAAACCTCACGCACCCCTAACCCTCACCCTCACCTAAACCCTCACACTCGCCCGAACCCTCACCCTCACGCTAAACATCACCCTAACCCTAACCCTCACCCTAACCCTCACCCACACCCTAAACCTCACCCTAACACACAGCCACATTCTAAACCTCACCCTCACCCCAAACCTCAAACTCACCCTAACCCTCACCCTCAACCTAAACCGCACCCTAACCCTAACCTTCACACTAACCTTAACCTTCACCCTAATCCTCACCCTCACCCTCATCCTCAAATTTAACCTCAGTCTAAACCTCACCCTCACCCTAGCCCTCACCCTAATCCTAACCATAACACTAAACCTAACCCTCACACTCAGTCTAACCCTAAACCTAACCCTAACTCTAATGCTCACCCACACCCTAACCCTAACCCTAACCCTACCTATAACACTAACCATAAGTCTAACCCTAACCCTCAACCTCACCCTCACCCTAACCCTCACCCTAACCCTAAACCTAACCCTAACTATAACCCTAACCCTAACTAACTCTAACCCTCACCCTTACCGTCAACATAACCCTCACCCTAACCCTAAACCTAACCCTAAACCTATCCCTCATCCTAAACCTCACACTAACCCTAACCCTAACCCATAAACTCACCCTCAGCCTGACCATACCAATCACCCTCACCCTAACCCTCAACCTAACACTAATGCTAAACCTAAGTCTCACAATCACCCTATCCCTCACCCTAAAACTTACCTTCACCCTAACCCTAACCCTCATACTAACCCTAACCCTAAAACTAACCCTCAACCTCAACCTAAACCTAACCCTCAAACTCACCCTCACCCTCAGCCTAAACCTAACCCTACCCCTAACCTACACCATAACCCTAAACCACACTCTCACCCTCACCATCAGTCTAACACTAACCCTAATCCTAATCCTAACCCTAACCCACACCCTCAACCTCACACTAACTTTAATCCTTACCCTAAATCTAACCCTCACCCTCACCCTAAATCTATCTCTAACCCTAAACCTCACCCTAACTCTAACACTTACCCTAATCCTAACCCTTACCCTCACTCCCACACTAACCCTAACACTAACCCTAACCCTGACGCTAACCCTAAGTGTAACCCTAACTCTCACCCTCACGGTAAAATTCACCGTAACCCTAACCCTAACCCTCACCCTCACCCTCACCCTCAACCTCACACTAACTCTAACCCTAACCCTAACTCTCACCCTCACGCTCACCTTAAACATAATTCTATCTCTAAACCTCACCCTAACCATAAACCTCACCCTAAACCTAACCTTCTCCCTCACACTTACACTCACACGAACCCTAAACCTAACACTACCCCTCAAACTAACCCTCACCCTAAACCTAACACTAACCCTCACCCTAACCCTAACAAAACCTCACCTTCAACCTAGCCCTCAGCCTAAACCTAATCCTAATCCTAACCCTAACCCACACCCTAACCCTAACCCTCTCCCTCACTCTAAACCTCACCCTCACCTTAACCCTCATCCTAAACCTAACACTCAACCTCAGCCTAACCCTAAACCTAACCCTAACCCTAACCCACACCCTCACGCTCACTCTAACCCTAAACCTAACCCTAACTATAACCCTAACCCTAAATCTAACAATAACTCTCACCATATTCATCAACCTAACCCTCACCCTAACCCCAACCCTAACCCTCACACTCACCCTAAACCTAACCGTAACCCCAACCCTCAACCTAACCCTAACCCTAACCCTCACTCTCACACTAACCCTAAGGCCAACCCTAACGCTCACCCTAACCCTAACGCTAACCCTAACACTGACCTAACCCTAAACCTGACCGTAACCCTAACCCTCACCCCCACCCTCCTCCTAAACATAACCCTAAAACTAACCCTCAACCTAACCCTCAACCTAACACTCACGCTAACCCTAAACTTCACTCTCACCCTAACCCTCACCCTAACCCTTACCCTCAGCCTAACCCAAAACCTAACCCTAACCCTCACACTAAACTTAACCCTCACCCTAACCCTAACCCTACCCCTCAAAATAAACCTCCCTCTAACCCTAACCTTAACAGTAACCCTAAAGCTAACCCCATACAAAAACCCTCACCCTAACACAAACCTTCACCTTCACCCTAACCCTAACACTAACCCTCACACTAAACCTAACCCTAACCCTAACCCTCACCCTCACCCTCACCCTAACCCTCACCCTCTCGCTAAACATCACCGTAACCATAACCCTCACCCTAACCCTATCCCTAACCCTTACCTAATGGAAACCCTCACCATCAGCCCCGAGCTCACACTAATGCTAAACCTGCCCCTCAGCCTAACCTTCATCCTAACCCTAACCCTAATCCGAACCCTCATCCTAACCCTAACCCTCACCCTAACTCTAACCCTAACATTCACCCTCACACTAACCCTAACCCTAACCCTCACCCTAAACCTCACCCTAAGCTTAACGCTAACACTAACCCTCAACCTCACCCTAAACCTCACCCTAACCCTAACCCTCACACACAAACTAATCCTCACCCTCATCTGAACCCTCACACTAACCAGAACCCTGACCCTCACCTTAAACATCACCCTAACCCTAACCCTCAACCTAAACAGAACCCTAAACTTCACCCTAACAGTGAGGGTGAGGGTTAGGGTGAGGGTTTGGGTTAGGTTTAGGGTTAGGGTGAGGCTGAGGGCTAGTGTTAGCATTAGGGTTAGGTTTAGGGTTAGGATTAGGGTGAGGGTGAGGGTGAGGGTTAGGGTTAGGGCTTGGATTAGGGTTTGGGTTAGGGTTAGGCTGAGGGTGGCGGTGAGGTTGAGGTTGAGGGTTAGGGTTAGGTTTAGTTTTAGGGTGAGGGCTAGTGTGAGGGTGAGGGTTAGGGTGAGGTTTAGGGTGAGGGTGAGGGTTTCAGTTAGGAAAGGCTTAGGGTTAAGGGTAGAGTGAGGATTAAGTTGAGGGTGAGGTTTAAGGTGAGGGTTAGGGTTAGGGTGAGGATTAGGGTTAGATTTAGAATGAGGGTTAGGGTTAGGGCGATGTTTAGGTTGAGGGTGAGGATGAGGGTGAGGGCGAGTGTTAGGGTGAGGGTTAGCGTGTAGGTGAGAGTTAGGTTTAGGTTGAGGGTTAGGGTTAGGGATAGGATTAGGGTTACGGTGAGGGTAAGGTTTAGGATGAGGGTTAGGATGAGGGTGAGGTTAGGGATAGGGTTAGTATGAGGGTTAGTCTTAGGGTTAGGGTGAGGTTAAGGAGTAGGGTGAGGGTGAGGGTTTGTTTTAGGATTAGGTTTAGGGTTATAGTGAGGGTTAGGGATAGGGTTAGGTTTAGCGTGAGGGTTTTGGTTAGGGCTAGGTTTAGAGTTAGGGTGAGGGTGAGGGTTAGGGTTTGAATTAGGGTTAGAGTTAGGGTTAGGCTGAGGTTGAGGTTGAGGCTGAGGGTGAGGGTTAGGGTTAGGGTTAGGGTTAGGGTTAGGGTTAGGGTTAAGGTTAAGGTTAGGGTGAGAGTTAGGGTTAGGTTTAGGATGAGGGATAGGCTGACGGTTAGGTTTAGGGTTCGGAGGAGGGTAAGGGTTAGGGTGAGGGTTAGGGTGAGGTTGTGCCATAGTGTGAGGGTAAGGGTTAAGGAGAGGGTTAGGGTGAGGGTGAGGGATAGGGTTAAGGTGACGGTTAGGGTTAAGGCAAGATTTAGGGTGAGGTTGAGTGTTAATGTTAATATTAGATTTATGTTGAGGGTGACGGTTAGGGTGAGGTTTAGTGTTAGGGTTAGGGTTAGGGTGTGGGTGAGGGTGAGGGATAGCATTAGAGTTAGGGTTAGGGTGAGGGCTATTGTTAGCGTAAGGGTGAGAGTTAGTGTTAGGTTGAGGGTTAGGGATAGGTTTGGAGTTAGAGTGAGGGTCAGGATTAGGGTTAGTGTTAGAGTGAGGATGAGTGTGATCGTTAGGGTTAGGATTAGGGTTACGGTTAGGGTTAGGCTGAGCGTGAGGGTGAGGTTTAGGGTTAGGTTTAGGGTTAGTGTTAGGGTTTGGTTGACGGTTAGGGTTAGGGTTAGGTTGAGGGTTAGGTTTAGAGTTAGGAATAGGGTTTCGCTGAGGTTTATGGTTAGGGTTAGGGTGAGGGTTAGGGTTAGTGTGAGGGTTAGGATTAGGGTTAGGGTTAGTTTTAGGCTGAGGGAAAGGTTTAGGGTGCGTTTTAGGATGACTGTGAGGGTTAGGGTTAGGGTGAGGGTTAGCGTGAGGGTTAGGGTTACGTTTAGGGTTAGGGTGAGGGTTAGGATGAGGTTTGTTTTAGAGATAGGGTTATTGTTATGGTAAGGGTGAGGGTTAGGGTGAGGGTTAGGGTGAGGAATAGGCTTAGGATGAGGGTGATGTTTAGGGTTAGGCTTAGGTTCAGGGTTAGGTTGTGGGTGAGGTTTAGGGAGCGAGTTAGGTTTAGGGTGAGAGTAAGGATTAGAATGAGGGTTAGGGTGAGGGTGAGGGTTAGGAATAGCAGTAGGGTTAGGGGTAGCGTTAGGGTGAGGGTTAGGGTTGCGGTTAGGGTTGGGGTGAGGGTAAGGCTGAGGGATATGTTGAGGGTTAGGGTTAGGGTTATGGTTAGGGTTAGGGTGAGGTTTAGGTTTAGGATTAGGGATAGGGTGAGGGTGACGGTTAGGGTTAGGCTGAGGGTTAGGGATAGAATTAGGTTTAGGGTTAGGTATAGGGTGAGGGTTAGGGTTAGGATGAGATTGAGGGTTATGTTGAGAGTTAGGGTTCGGGTTAGGTTTAGGGTGAGTGTGAGGGTGAGTATTAGGGTTAGTGTTAGGGTTAGAGTGACGGTTTGGTTTAGTGTTAGGGTGAGGGCTAGGTTTAGGGTTAGGGTGAGAGTGAGGTTCAGGGTGTGAGTTAGGTTTAGGGTTAGGGTTAGGGATAAGGTGAGGGTTTGGGTGAGGGTGAGGGTTGGGTTATGGGTGAGGGTTAGGGTAAAGGTGAGGGTTAGATTGACTGGGAGGCTTAGAGTGAGGGCGAGGGTTAAGGTTAGGTTTAGGGTAATGTTTAGGTTTCGTATTAGTGTTAGGGTGAGGTTTAGGGTGAGGGGTATATTTGGGGTTAGGGTGAAGGTTAGAATTGGTGTGAGGGTTGGGGTTAGAGTGAGGGTAAGGTTTAGGGTGAGATTTAAGGTGAGGTTTAGGGTTACTGTTAGCGTTAGGGTTAGGTTGAGGGTTAGGGTGAGGTTTAGAGTTACGGTGAGGAAGAGGGTTAGGGTTAGGGTGAGGGAGAGTGTTAGGGTTAGGGTGAGAGTTAGAGTAAGGGTTAGGGTGAGGGTGAGGTTTAGTGTTAGGTTTAGGGTGATGGTTAGGGTGAGGATGAGGGTAAGGTTTATGTTGAGGGTTTGGGGGAGGGGGAGATTTAGGGTTAGGGTTAAGTTTTGGGTGAGGTTTAGGGTTAAGTTTAGGGTTTGGTTTAGGTTTAGGGTTAGGGTTAGGTTTAGGGTAAGGGTTATGTTTAGGGTTAGGGTGAGGGTCACGGTTAGGTTTAGGGTGAGGGTTATGTTTAGGGTGAGGGTTAGATTTAGATTTAGGGTTAGGGTGAGGCTGAGGGTGAGGCTTAGGGTTAAGATTAGTGTTTGGGTTAGGGTGAAGTGACGGTGAGGCTTAGGGTTCGATTAGCGTTTGGCTTAGGGTTAGGCTGAGCATGAGGGTGAGGGTTAGGGTTAGCGTGAGGGTTAGGGTAAGGGTTAGGTTTAGGATGAGGGTTCCATTGAGGGTGAGGGTTAGGGTGTGTTTTAGGGTTAGGTTTAGGGTGTTTGTTTGGGTAATGTTGAGTTTGAGGGTTAGATTTAGGGTTAGTGTTAGAGTTAGGGTTTGGGTGAGTGTTAGGATTAGAGTTAAGATTAGGTTGAGAGCTAGGGTGAGGGTGATGGTTAGGGTGTGAGTGAAGGTGAGGGTGAGGGTTAGGGTGTGGGTTAGGGTTAAAGTTAGCCTCAGGGTTACCGTTAGGGTGAGGGTTAGGGTTAGGTTTAGGGTTAGGTTGAGGTTGAGGCTGAGGCTGAGATTTAAGGTGAGGGTGAGGGTGAGTGTGAGGGTTAGGATTAGGATTAGGTGAGTGTTATGGTTAGAGTTAGGTTTAGAATGTGGGTTAGGTTGAGCGGTAGGGTTAGGGTTAGTGTGAGGGGTAGGGTTAATGTGAGGGTTAGAGTTACGTTTAGTGTTACCGTGAGAGTAAGTGTAACGGTGAGGGTTAGGATTAGGGTTAGGGTTAGGGTTAGGGTGAGGGGTAGGGTTCGGTTTAGGTTTCACGTTATGGTTAGGGTAGGTTGAGGCTTAGGGTTAGGCTAAAGGTTAGTGTTAGGGTGAGGGTTAGGGTTAGTGTTAGGGTTAGGGATTGGTTGAGTGTTAAGATGAGTGTTTGGGTTAGGCTTAAGGTTAAGTTGAGGGTGAGGGTTAGGGTGAGGGTTAGGGTTAGTGTTAGGGTTAGGTTTGGTTTAGGCTGAGGGCTAGGGTTAGGGTGAGGGTTAGGGTGAGGGTTAGTGTTAGGCTGATAGTGAGGGTGAGGGTGATTTTTTGGGTTAGGTTTAGGATTAGTGTGAGTGTTTGGGTTAGGGTTAGGGTTAGGATGAGGTTTAGGGTGAGGGGTAGGGTTAGGGTTAGGTTGAGGGTGAGGTTTAGGGTTAGGGTGAGTGTTAGGGTTAGGGTTAGGGTGAGGGTGAGATTTAGGGTTAGGTTTAGGATGAAGTTTGGTGTGAGGAGTAGGGTTAGTATTAGTGTGAGGGTTAGAGTTAGTGTGAGGTTTAGGGATAGGTTTAGGGTTAGGGTTAGGGTGAGGGTTAGGGTTAGGTTTAGTGTTAGGCTGAGGGCTGGACTGAGTGTGATGTTTAGGGTGAGGGTGAGGGTCAAGGTGATGGTGAGGGTGTCGCTGAGGGTTAGGGTAGGGTGAGGGTTAGGGTGACAGTGCGGGCTAGGGTGAGGTTGAGGGTTAGGTTTAGGGTGAGGGTCAGGGTGTGGATTAGTGTTATGGTTAGGGTTAGAATGAGGGTTAGGGTGAGGGGTAGTTTTAGGGTTAGGGTTAGGGTTATTGTGATGGTAACGTTTAAAGTGAGGGTGAGGGTTAGGTTTAGGTTTAGATTTAGGATGACGGTAATTGTTAGGGTTAGAGTTAGGGTTAGGGTGATGTTTAAGGTTAAGGTTTGGGTTAGGGTTAGGGTTAATTTTAGGGTGAGGGTTAGGTTAATGCTAAGGGTTAGGTTGAGGATGCGGATTAGGGTTAGGGGTAGGATTAGTGTGAGGGGTACGTTTAGGGTTAGAGTGACGGTAAGGTTTAGTGGGAGGGTTATGGTTACGGATAGGGTTATGGTAACGGTAAGGGTTAGGATGACGGTAGAGTGAGATTGAGTTTCAGGGTTAGCATGAGTGTTAATGTGAGGGTTAGTGTGAGTGTTAGGGTTAGGGTTAGGGTGAGGGTGAGTGTGAAGGTTAGGGTTAGGCTTAGGATCTGGGTTAGGGTTAGTGTGAGAGTTAGGGTTAGGGTTAGGGTTACGGTGAGGATTTGGGTGAGGGTGAGGTTTGGGTTGTGGGTGAGGGTTAGGGTAAAGGTGAGGGTTAGATTGAGGGTGAGGGTGAGGGATAGGGTTTGGTTTAGAGTTAGGATGAGGGTTATGGTAAGGGGTATAGATAGGGTTAGGGGTGAGAATTAGGGTTAGTGTGAGGGTGAGGAATAGGGTTCGGATTAGGATTAGTGTTAGGGTTAGGCTGAGGGTCAGGGTGAGTGTTTGGGTTAGGGTTAGGGTTAGGGTGAGTGTTAGGTTTAGGCTTAGGACTAGGATGAAATTTAAGGTGAGGGTAGATTTAGGGTTAGGTTGAGAGTTACTGTTAGGATGAGGATAAGGGTTAGGGTGAGGGTGAGGATTAGGGTGAGGATTAGGGTTAGGATGAGGGTTAGGGTTAGAATTAGGATTAGGGTGAGGGCTAGGATGAGGGTGAGGTTTAGCGGGAGGGTGAGGGTGAGGATGAGGGATAGGGGGAGGGTTAGGGTTGGGTTTAGGGTCAGGGTTATGGTGAGGGTGAGGGTTAGGTTAGGGTTAGGGTTAGCGTGAGGTTTAGGCTGAGGATGAGGTTTAAGGTGAGGGTGAAGATTGGTGTGAGTGTGAGGGTTAGAGTTCGGGTTAGGGTTAGGTTGAGCTTAAGGGTGAGGATTAGTGTTTGGATTAGTGTTAGGGTTAGGGTGAGCATGAGGGTGAGTTTGAATGTTAGTGTTAGGGTTAGGGTGAGGGTTAGGTTTATTTTGAGTGTTACGGTGAGGATGAAGGTAAGGGTTAGGTTCAGGGTTAGGGTGAGGGAAAGGGTTAGGTTTAGGGTTAGTGTTAGGTTGAGGGTTAGGGTGAGGATTAGGGTGAGAGTTAGGGTTAATGTTAGCGTTATGTTTAGGGTAAGGTTTAGGGTTAGTGTGAGGGTTAGGGTTAGGGTGAGGTTTAGGTTTAGGGTGAGGGATAGGGTTAGTATTAGTGTTAGGGTGAGGGCTAGTGTGAAGGTGAGGGTTAGGATTAGGCTTAGGCTTAGGGTTAGGGTTAGGGTTAGGGTGAGTGTGAGGGTGAGGGTTATGGTTAGGGTTAGGGTCTCGGTTAGGGTTATGGTAGGGTTAGGGTTAGGGTTAGAGTGAGTTTGAGGGTGAGGGTTAGGTTTAGGGTTAGAGTTAGGGATAAGGTGAGGCTTGGGTTGTGGGTGAGGGTTAGGGTAAAGGTGAGGGTTAGGTTGAAGGGGAGGGTTATAGTGATGGCGAAGGACAAGGTTAGGTTTAGTGTGGTGGTTAGGTTTCGTATTAGTGTTAGGCTGAGTGTCAGGTTGAGTGTTAGGGTTAAGGTTATTGATTGGGTGAGTGTTAGGTGTGGGCTTAGGGTTAGGATGAGGGTTAAGGTGAGGGGTAGGGGTAGGTTTAGGGTGAGGGTTAGGGTTCGGGTGAGGTTTAGGGTTAGAGTTAGTTTTAGGGTAAGGTCTAGGCTGAGTGTGTGGGTTAGCGTGAGGTGAGTTTGAGGGTGAGGGTTAGGGTTAGGTTAAGGTTTAGGGTGAGGGGTAGGTTGAGGTTTAGGGTTAGGATTTTGCTTAGGGTTAGTGTGAGGGTGAGGGTTAGGATTAGGGTTAGGGTGAGTGTGAGGTGAGGTTTATTGATAGGTTTAGGTTTAGGGTGAGGGTGAGTGTTAGGTTTAGGATTAGTGTTAGGCTTAGGGTTTGGCTTAGGTTAAGGGTGAGGGTGATGATTAGGATTAGGTTGAGGTTTAGGGTTAGGATTAGGGTGGGGGTTAGGGTTAGGGTGATGTTTAGTGTGAGGGTGAGGTTTAGGGTGAGGGTGAGAGTTCGGGTGAGGCTAAGGGTTAGGGTGTGGGTGAGAGTTACGGTTAGGGTGAGTATTAGGGTGACCGTGAGTTTGAGGGTTAGGTTTAGGGTAAGGGTTAGGGTGAGTGTTAGGGTGAGGGTGAGGGTTAGGGTTAGTGTTAGGGTTAGGGTTTGCGTGAGTGTTAGGGGTAGGGTAAGGGTTAGGGTTAGGGTTAGGGTAAGGTGAGGGTAAGTTTTAGGGTGTGGGTTAGGTTTAGGTTGAGGGTAAGGGTGATGGTGAGGGATAGGGTTAGGTTTAGGGTTAGGGTGAGGGTTAAGGTGAGGGGTATAGTTATGGTTAGTGTTAGGTTTAGAATTAGGGTGAGTGTGAGCATGAGGAATAGGGTTCAGATTTGGGTTAGGGTTAGGGTTAGGCTGAGGGTCAGGGTGTATGTTAGGTTCAGGGTTAGGGTGAATGTTAAAGTTAGGCTTAGGGTTAGTGTGAGGGTCACTGTTAGGTTTAGGGAGAGGGTAATGTTTAGGGTGAGGGTTAGATTTAGGCTTAGGGTTAGGGTGAGGCTTAGGGTTAGGTTTAGTGTTTGGGTTAGGGTGAGGGTGAGGGTGAGGCTTAGGCTTCGATTAGAGTTTGGCTTAGGTTTAGGCTGAGCATGAGGGTGAGGGTTAATGTTAGCATGAGGGTTAGGTTTAGGGTTAGGTTTAGGATGAGGGTGAGGGTGAGGGTGTGGGTTAGGGTTTGGGTGAGGATTAGGGTTAGGGTGAGTGTTAGATTTAGGGTTTGGGTGAGTGTTAGGGTTAGAGTTAGGGTTAGGGTGAGGGCTAGGTTGAGGGTGAGGGTTAGTTTGAGGGTGAGGGTGAGGGTGAGGGTAAGGGTGTGGGTTAGGGTTAGGGTTAGGGTCAGGGTTACCATTAGGGTGAGGGTTATGGTTAGGGTTAGGGTTAGGTTGAGGTTGAGGCTGAGGCTGAGTTTTAAGGTGAAGGTGAGTGTGAGGGTGAGGGTGAGAGTTAGGGTTAGGATTACTGTTAGGGTGAGTGTTAGTGTTAGTGTTAGGTTTAGTATGAGGGTTAGGGTGAGGGGTAGGGTTAGGGTTACTTTGAGAGTTATGGTTAGTGTGAGGGTTAGAGTTCGGGTTAGGCTTACCTTGAGGGTAAGTGGAATGGTGAGGGTTAGGATGAGGGTGAGGTTTAGGTTTAGGCTGAGGCTTATGTTTAGGGTGAAGGTGAGGGTTAGGGATAGCGTGAGTGTTAGGGTTAGGATTAGTGTGCGGGTTAGGGTTAGGTGATGTTTAGTGTGAGCGTGAGGTGTAGGGTGAGTGTTCGTGTTCGGGTGAGGGTGAGGGTTATGTCGTGGGTGAGAATTAGGGTTAGGGTGAGTGTTAGTGTGACGGTGTGTTTGAGGGTTAGGTTTAGGTTTAGTGTTATTGTTAGGGTTTGGGTGAGTGTTAGGGTCAAAGTTAGGATTAGGGTGAGGAGTAGTGTAAGGGTGAGGGTTAGGGTGAGTTTGAGGGTGAGGGTGAGGGTTAGGGTGAGGGTGAGGGTTAGGATTAGGCTTAGGGTTAGGGTAAGTGTTAGGGTGAGGGTGAGGGTTGGTTAGGGTTAGGTTTAGTGTTAGGGTCTGGGTTAGGCTTAGGATGAGGGTTAGGGTTAGGGTTATTGTGAGGGTGAGGTTGAGGTTGTGGGTTAGGTTTACGGTTATGGTTAGGGATTGGGTGAGGGTTTAGGTGATGGTGAGAGTTGGGTTGTGGGTGAGGGCTAGGGTAAGGGTGAGGGTTAGATTGACGTGGAGGGTTAGAGTGAGGGTGAGGGTTAAGGTTAGGGTTAGGGTGATGGTTAGGGTTCATATTAGTGTTAGGGTGAGGTTTAGGGTGAGGGGTATAGTTAGGGTTAGGGTGAAGGTTAGGATTGGTGTGAGGGTTAGGGTTAGGTTTAGGGTTACAGTGAGGGTAAGGATTAGGGTGAAGTTTAGCATGAGTTTTAGGGTTTGTGTTAGAGTTATGATTAGGTTGAGGGTTAGGGTGAAGTTTAGAGTTAGGGTGAGGGTGAGAGTGAGGCTTAGGGTTCGGGTTTGGGTTCGGGTTATGGTTAGGGTAGGGTGAGGGTTAGGGTTAGGCTAAAGGTTAGTGTTAGAGTAAGGGTTAGGGTTAGTGTTAGGGTTAGGGTTTGGTTGAGTGTTAGGGTGAGTGTTTGGCTTAGGCTTAGGTTTAGGGTGAGGGTGAGGGTTAGGGGGAGGGTTAGGGTTAGTGTTAGGGTTAGTGTATGGGTTAGGCTGAGGGCTAGGTTTAGGGTGAGGCTTAGGGTGAGGGTGAGGGTGAGGGTGAGGTTTAGCGTGTAGGTGAGGGTTAGGCTAGGGTGTGGGTTAGGGTGAGGTTTCGTAATAGGCTGATAGTGAGGGTGAGGGTGAGGTTTAGGGCTAGGTTTAGGATTAGTGTGAGTGTTAGGGTTAGGGTTAGGCTTAGGATGAGGTTTAGGGTAAGGGGTAGGGTTACAGTTAGGTTGAGTTTGCGGGTGAGGGTGAGGTTTAGTGTTAGGGTGAGTGTTATTTTTAGGGTAAGGGTGAGGGTGAGAGTTAGGGTTAGGTTTAGGATGAGTGTTAGTGTGAGGGGTAGTGTTAGGTTTAGTGTGAGGGTTAGGGTTATTGTGAGGGTTAGGGATAGGTTTAGGGTTAGGGTTAGGCTGAGGGCTAGGGTGAGGGTGAGGTTTATGGTGAGGGTGAGAGAGAAGGTGAGGGTGAGGGTGTCACTCAGGGTTAGGGTAGGGTGAGGTTTTGGGTGACGGTGAGGTTTAGGGTCAGGGTTAGGTTTAGGTTAAGGGTTAGGGTGAGGGGTAGGGATAGGGTTAGTGTGAGCCTTAGTGTAAGTGTGAGGGTTAGGATTAGGTTTAGGGTTAGGGTTACAGTGAGGGTAAGTGTAAAGGTGAGGGTTAGGATGAGGGTGAGGGTTAGGGATATGTTTAGGGTGAAGGTCAGTGTTCGGGTGAGAATGAAGGTTAGGGTTAGGGTTAGGGTGAGGGTTAGGGTTAGGGTGAGGGTGAGGGTTAGTTTTAGGGTTAGGGTGAGGATTAGGGTTAGGGTTAGGTTAAGGGTTTGTGTGAGGGGTAGGGTGAGGTTTAGGGTTAGGGTTTAGTTTAGGGTTAGGGTGAACGTGAGGGTTAGGGTTAGGGTTAGCATGAGGTTTAGGGTGAGGGTTAGGGTTAGGGTGAGGGTTAGGTTTAGGGTGATGTTAGGGTGAGGGTGAGGGTGAGGGTTAGGGTTAGGATTACGGGTAGGGTTAGGGTTAGACTGAGGGTGAGGGTGAGGGTGAGGGTTTGGTTTAGGTTGAGGGTAAATGTTAGGGTTAGGTTTAGGGTGAGGGTGACGGTTAGGGCTAGGGTTATGGTTAGGGTTAGGATGAGGGTTAGTGTGAAGTGGAGGGTTAGCTTAGGGTGAGGATGAGGTTGAGTGTGAGGTTTAGTGTTAGGTTTAGGATTAGTGTGCGTGTTAGGGTTAGGGTAGTGTTAGGATGAGGTTTAGGTTGAGGGGTAGGTTTAGGGTTAGGTTGAGAGTGAGGTTGATGGTGAGGTTTAGGGTTAGGGTGAGGGTTAGGGTTAGGTTTAGGATGAGAGTGAGGGTTAGGGTTAGGTTTAGGATGAGGGTTAGTGTGAGGGTTAGGGTTAGGGTTAGTGTTAACCTTAGGGTTAGTGTGACGGTTAGGGTTAGGTTAAGGGTTAGGGTAATGTTTAGGATTTGGTTCATGGTTAGGCCGAGGGATAGAGTGAGGGTGAGGGTGAGGGTGAGGGTTAGGGTGTGGTTGAGGTTTAGGGTAGGGTGAGGATTAGAGTGACAGTGATTTTTAGATTGAGGCTGAGGTTAAGGGTTCGCGTTAGGGTTAGGGACAGGGTGAGGATTAGGGTTACTGTTAGGGTTAGGATGAAGCTTAGGGTGAGAAGTAGTTTTATGATTGGGGTTAGGGTTATGGTGAGGTTAAGGGTTACGGTGAGGGTGAGGGTCGGGTTTAGGATTATGGTGAGGGTAATTGTTAGGGTGAGGGTTACGATGAGGATGAGGTTTAGGGCAAGGGTTAGGGTGATGTTTAAGGTTAAGTTTAGGGTTTGGATTAGGGTTAGGGTTAGGGTGAGGGTAAGGGTTAACTTGAGAGTGCAGATTAGGTTTAGGGTTAGGATTAGTGTGAGGGTTAGGTTTAGGGTTAGGGGGAGGGTTAGGTCTAGTGTGAGGGTTAAGGTTAGGGATACGGTTAGGGTGAGGGTAAGGGTTAGAATGAGGGTAGGGTGAGAGTTAGGTTTAGGGTTAACATGAACTTTAGGGTGAGGTTTAAGTTGAGGTTTAGGGTTATGGCTAGAGTTAACATTAGGTTGAGGCTTAGGATGAGGTTTAGAGTTAGGGTGAGGTTGAGTGTTAGGTTTACGGTTAGGGTGAAAGTTAGGGTTAGGGTGAGAGTTAGAGTTAGGGTTAGGGTTAGGTTGAGGGCTAGGGTGAGGGTGAGGGTTAGGGTGAGGGTGAGGGTGAGGGTGAGGGTTAGGGTGTGGGTTTTGGGTTAGATTTAGGATTAGGGTTTCGCTTTTGTAAGGGTTATGGTTGGGGTTAGGGTGAGGTTGATGCTGAGGCTGAGGTTTAAGGTGAGTTTGATGGTGTGTGTGATGGTGAGGGTTAGGGTTCGGGATAGGATTAACTTGAGGGTGAGGGTGAGGATTAGTTTTTGGATTGGTGTTAGGGTTAGGGTTAGGCAGAGGATGTGCGTGAGGGTGAGGTCGAGGGTTAAGTTTATGGTGAGGGTTAAGGTGAGGATGAGGGTAAGCGTTAGGTTGAGGGTTAGGGTGAGGGTGAGGGTTAGGGTTAGTGTGAGGGTGAGGGTTAGGGTTAAGTTTAGGTTTAGGGTGAAGGTTAGGGATAATGTTAGGGTTAGGTTTAAGGTAAGGGTTAGGGTTAGGGTTATGTTTAGGGTGAGGGTTCCGGTTAGGTTTACTGTGAGTGTTAGGGTTAGGGTGAGGGGTAGGGTTAGGTTTAGCGTTAGGGTGGGGGTGAGAGTGAGGGTTAGGTTTGGGATTAGGGTTAGAGTGAGGGTGAGGGTGAGTGTGCGGCATAGGGTTAGGATTAGTGTTTCGGTTGGGTTTAGGCTGAGGGTGAGGGTGAGTTTTAGCGTGAGTGTTAGGGTTAGGGTTAAGTTTAGGTTAAGGGCTAGCCTGAGGGTTAAGTTTAGGTTTAGGGTGAGGTTGAGGGTGAAAGTTAGGCTGAGGTTTATGGTTAGGTTGAGGTTTAGGGTTAGGGTTACTTTTAGGTTGAGGGTTAGGGTGAGAGATAGTGTTAGGCTTAGTGTGAACCTTAGTGTTAATTTGAGGTTAGGATTAGTGTTAGGGTTACTGTGAGTGTAAGTGTAAGGATGAGGTTTAGGATGAGGGTGAGGGTTCGGGATAGGTTTAGGGTGAGGGTGAGTTTTAGGGTGAGGATGCGGGTTAGGATTAGGGTTTGTGGGTAGGTTTAGGGTTAGGGTTAGACTGAGGGTGAGGGTGAGGGTAAGGTTTTGGGATAGGGGGAGGGTTAGGTTTAGGGTGAGGTTGACAGTGACTGTTAGGTTTAGGTGTAGGGTTAGGATGAGGGGTAGGGTAAGACATAGGGTTATGGTTAGGATGAGGGTTAGGGTTAGTGTGAGGTATAGTGTTAGGGTTAAGGTGAGGGTAAGGGTTACTGTGAGGGTTAGGGTGAGGGTGAGGGTAGGGTTAGGGTTAGGTTGTGGGTGAGGGTTAAGGTTAGGCTGAGTGTTAGAATGACGGTGAGTTTGAGGGTTAGGTTTAGGGTAAGGGTTAGGGTGAGGGTGAGGTTTAGGGTTAGATTTAAGGTTAGTGTGAGGTTTAGGTTTTGGGTGAAATTTAGGGTTAGGGTTAGGGTTAGGATAGGGTGCAGGTAAGGTTTAGGGTGAGGGTTAGGGTTAGGCTGAGGCTGAGGGTAAGGGTGAGGCTTAGGTTTAGGTTTAGGGTTAGGCTGAGGTTTCAGGTGAGGGGTATAGTTAGGGTTAGGGTTAGAGTTAGAATTAGGGTGAGTGTGAGGGTGTGGGTTAGTTTTAGGATTAGGGTAAGGGTTAGGGTTTGGGTTAGACTGAGGCTCAGGGTGAGTGTTAGGCTTAGGGTTAGGGTTAGGGTGAATGTTAGGGTTAGGTTTAGGGTTAGGATGAGGGTTAAGGTGAGGGGTAGGGTTAGGGGTAGGTTGAGGGTTAGGGTTAGGGTGAGTGTTAGGGTTAGGTTGAGGGTAGTGTTTAGGGTGAGGGTTAGTATGAGCATGAGGTTTTGCGTTAGGGTGAGGGTTAGTTTTAGAGTTAGGATTACTGTGAGGGCTAGGGTGAGGGTGATATTTAGGGTGAGGGTGAGAGTGAGGGTGAGGATTACGTTGTGAGTTAGGTTTAGGGTTTGGGTCAGGGTTACGTTTAGGGTTCGGATTAGGGTTCGGGTTAGGGTTAGGTTTAGGGTGAGGCTGAGGCTGAGGTTTAAGTTAAGGGTGAGGGTGAGTGTGAGGGCGAGGTTTCAGTTTCGGGATAGGGTTAGGTTGAGTGTGAGGGTGAGGGTTCCTGTTTGGATTAGGTTTAGGGTTAGTGTTAGGCTGAGGGTGAGCGTGAGTGTGAGGGTGATGGTTAGTGTTAGGGTTAGGGTGAGGGATAGGTTTACTGTGAGGGTTATGGTAAGGATGATGGTGAGTGTTAGGTTTAGGGTTAGGGTGAGGGATAGGGTGAGGGTAAGGGTGAAGGTTAGGGTGAGGGTTAGGATTAAGTTAAGTGTTAGGTTTAGGGTGAGATTTAGGGTTAATTTTAGGGTTAGGTTTAGGGTAAGGGTTAGGGTGAGGATGAGGGTTAGGGTTAGGTTGAGGTTTAGGGTTAGGGTGAGGGTTCGGGTTAGGATTAGGGTTAGGGTTAGGGCTAGGGTGAGGGTGAAGCTTAGGATTAGGATTACGGTTAGGTTGAGGTTTAGGGTTAGGATTAGGTTTAGGGTTAGTGTGAGGGGTAGGGTTAGGGTTAGGGTGAGGATTAGGTTTAGTGTGAGTGTTATGGTTAGGGATAGGGTTAGGGTTAGGGTGAGGGTGAGGTTTAGGGTTAGGGTAGGGTTAGGGTGAGTGTTAGGGTTAGGCTTAGGTTTAGGATGAGGGTTAAGGAGACGGGTAGGTTTACGGTTAGGGTGAGGCCTAGGGTTAGTGTAAGAATACGGGTTAGGGTGAGGGTTAGGATGAGGGTGAGGGTTAGAGTTAGAGTCAGGGTTAGGGTTAGGGTGAGGACCAGGATCAGGCTGATGGTTAGGGTTAGAGTTAGGGTTAGGTTGAGTGTTAGGTTGAGGTTTAGAGTTAGCGTGAGGTTTCGGGTTATGGTTCGGTTTAGGGTGAGATTGAGGCTGAAGCTGAGGTTTAACGTGAGGTTGAGGGTGAGGTTGAGGGTCAGGGTTAGGTTTCAGGTTAGGGTTAGCTTGAGGGTGAGGTTGAGGGTTAGTGTTTGGACTAGGGTTAGGGTTAGGGTTAGGCTGAGGGTGAGCGTGAAGGTGAAGGTGAGGTTTAGTGTTAGGATTAGTGTGAGGGTTAGGTTTCTTGTAAGGGTTAGGGTAAGGATGAAGGTAATGGTTAGGTTGAGGTTTAGGGTGAGGGGGAGAGTTAGGGTTAGGGTTAGGGTTAGGGTGAGGTTTAGGTTGAGAGTTAGGGTTAAGTTTAGTTTTAGGTTTAGGGTGAGGTTTAGGGTTAATGTTCAGGTTAGGTTTAGGGTAAGGGTTGGGTTAGGGTTAGGGTTAGGGTGATGGTTACGGTTAGGTTTAGGGTTAGGGTTAGGGTGAGGGTTAGGTTTAGCTTTAGGGTTAGGATGAGAGTTAGCATGAGGGTTAGGGTTACAGTTAGGTTTAGGGTTAGGGTTATGGTGAGGGTGAAGGTTAGGTTTAGGCTTAGGTTTGGGGTGAGCTTTAGGGTTAGGGTTAGGTTTAGTGTCAGAGCGAGGGGTAGGGTTAGGTTTAGGGTGAGGGTTAGGTTTATTGTGAGTGTTATGCTTAGGGATAGGTTTAGGGTGAGGGTAAGGGTTAGGATGAGGGTAGGGTGAGAGTGAGGTTTAGGGTTAGCATGAGTGTTAGGGTGAGGGTTAGTGTGAGGGTTAGGTTTAAGGTAAAGTTGAGGGTGAGGTTGAGGGTGAGGGTAAGGGTTAGTGTTAGGGTTAGGGATAGGGTGAGGGTTTGGGTGAGGGTGAGGGTTGGGTTGTGGGTGACAGTTAAGGTAAAGGTGAGGGTTAGGTTGGCAGGGGGGGTTAGAGTGAGGGCAAGTGTTAAGGTTAGGGTTTGGATTAGTGTGAGGTTTAGGGTCAGGTTTAGAGTGAGGGTAAGGGTTTGGGTGAGGTTTAATGTGAGGTTTAATGTTAGGGGTAGAGTTAGTTTTAGGTTGATGGTTAGGGTGAGGTTTAGATTTAGGCTGAGGGTAACGGTTAGGGTTAGGTTTAGGGTGAGGTTTAGGTTTAGGGTGAGAGTTAGAGTTAGGGTTAGGGTGAGGTTGAGGGTTAAGTTTAGGGTGATGTTTAGTGTGAGGGTGATGGTTAGGTTGAGGGTGAGCGTTCGGGTGAGCGTGAGGGTTAGGGTGCGGGTGAGGGTTAGGGTTAGGGTGAATGTTAGAGTGACAGTGAGTTTGAGTGTTAGGTTTAGGGTAAGTGTTAGGGTGAGTGTGATGGTTAGGGTTAGGGTTTGTGTTAGTATTAGGATTAGGGTTTGGGTGAGTGTTAGGGTTAGGTTTAAGTTTAGGGTTAGGGTAGCGTGAGGGTAAGATTTAGGGTGAGGGATAGGCTTAGGATGAGGGTGAGGGTGAGAGTGAGTGTTAGGGTTAGGTTTAGAGTTAGGGTGAGGGTTAGGGTGAGGGGTATAGCTAGGGTTAGGGTTAGGGTTAGAATTAGGGTGATTGTGAGGGTGAGGAATAGGGTTAGGATTAGGGTGAGGGTAAGGTTTAGGCTGAGGGTCAAAATGAGTGTTAGGGTTAGGGTTAGGTTTAGGGTGCGTGTTAGGGTTAGGCTTAGGGTTAGGATGAGGGTTAAGGTGAGGGGTAGGGTTAGGGTTAGGGTGAGGGTTAGGGTTAGTGTGAAGTTTAGGGTTAGGGTGAGGGTAAGGTTTAGGGTGAGGGTTAGGATGAGGGTGAAGGTTAGGGTTAGGGTGAGGGTTAGGGTTAGAGTTATGATTAGTGTGAAGGCTATGGTTAGTTTGAGGGTTAGGGTGACCGTGAGGGTTAGGGTGAGGGTTAGGGTGTGGTTTAGCATTAGGGTCAGGGTTATGGTTAGTGTGCTTGTTAGGGTTAAGTTTAGGGTTAAGTTGAGGGTGAGGCTGAGGCTGAGGTTTAAGGTGAAGGTGAGGGTCAGTGTGAGGGGAGGGTTAGGTTTTGCGTTAGCATTAGGTTTAGGGTGACTGTGAGTGTTAGTGTTTGGATTAGGGTTAGGGTTTGGGTTAGGCTGAGGGTGATGGTGAATGTGAGGGTGATGGGTAGTGTTTGGGTTAGGGTGTGGGATAGGTTTATGGTGAGGGTTTGGGTGAGGATGAGTGTAAGGGTTAGGTTTAGGGTTAGGGTGAGGGGCAGGGTTAGGGTTAGGGTTAGGGTGAGGTTGAGGGTTATGGTGAGGGTGAGGGTTAAGTTAAGGGTTAGGTTTAGGGTGAGAGTTAGGGTTAATATTAGGGTTAGGTTTAGGGTGAGGGTGAGTGTTAGGGTTAGGGTGAGGTTTAGGGTTAGGGTGAGGTTTAGGGTTAGGGTGAGGGTTAGCGTTAGGATTAGGGTTAGGGTGAGGGGTAGGGTGAGGGTTAGGTTTTGTGTGAGTGTTATGGTTAGGGATAGGGTTACGGTGAGGGTAAGGGTTAGGATGAGGGTAGAGTGAGAGTAAGGTTTAGGGTTAGCATGAGTGTTAGGGTGAGGGTTACTGTGAGGTTTAGGGTTAGGGTTAGGTTGAGGGTGAGGTTGAGGGTGAGGGTCAGGGTTAGGCTTAGGGTTAGGGATAGGGTGAGGGTTTGGGTGACGGGGAGGGTTGGATTATAGGTGAGGGTTAGGATAAAGGAGAGGGTTAGGTTGACAGGGAGGGTTAGAGTGAGAGCGATGGTTAAGGTTAGGATTACTGTGAAGGTTAGGGTTCATATTAATGTTAGGGTGAGGGTTAGGGTGAGGGGTATAGTTAGGGTTGAGGTGAGGGTTAGGATTAGTGTGAGGGTTAGGATTAGTATGAGGGTTAGGGTTGGGTTAGGGTTAGAATGAGGGTAAGGGTTAGGGTGAGGTTTAGGTTTAGGTTTAAAGTTAGGGTTAGGTTGAGGGTTAGAGTAAGGTTTAGATTTAGGGTGATGGTGACGGTTAGGGTTAGGGTTAGTGTGAGGGTTAGGGTTAGGGTGAGAGTTAGAGTTAGGGTTAGATTGAGGGTGAGGGTTAGGGTTAGGTTTAGGGTTAGAATTAGGGTGAGAGTGATGAACAGGTATAGGTTTATTATTAGAGTTAGGGTTAGGGTTATGCTGAGGTGGAGGGAGAGTGTTAGGGTTAGGTTAGGGTTAGGGTGAATGTTAGGGTTAGGCATAGGTTTAGGATGTGGTTTAAGATGAGGGGTAGGTTTAGGGTTTGGGTGAAGGTTACGATTTGGGTGAGGGTTAGGGTGTGAGTTATGGTTAGTGTTAGGGTCAGGGTTATGGTTAGGGTGAGGGTAAGGATTAGGTTTAGAGTTAGTGTGAGGGTGAGCTTTAGGGTTAGTTTAAGTGTTAGGGTGAGGGGATGGGTTATGGTTAGTGTTAGGCTGAAGCTGAGGTTTAACTTGAGGATGAGGGTGAGTGTGAGAGTCAGGAGTAGGGTTCGGTTTAGGGTTAGCTTGAGGGTAAGGGTGAGGGTTAGTGTTAGGATTAGTGTTAAGTTTAGGGTTAGGGTGAGGGTGAGCGTCAGGGTGAGGGTGAGGTTTAGTATTAGGGTTAGGTTGAGGGCTAGTTTTCTTGTGAGGATTAGGTTGAGGATGAGGGTAAGGGTTAGGTTGAGGTTTAGGGTGACGGGAGGGTTAGGGTTAGGGTTAGTGTGAGGTTTAGGGTGAGAGGGTTAAGTTTAGGTTTAGGTTTAGGGTGAGGGTTAGGGTTAATGTTAGGGTTAGGTTTAGGGTAAGAGTAAGGGTTAGGGTTCGGGTGAGGGTTACGGTTTGGTTTAGGGTGAGGTTTAGTGTTAGGGTGAGGGTTAGGGTTAGGTTTAGGGTTAGGGTGAGGGTCAGGGTGAGGTTTAGGGTTGGGGTTAATTTTAGGGTGAGGGTGAAGTTGAGGGTGAGGCTGAGGTTTAGGATTAGGGTTTGGGTTAGGTTTAGGCTGAGGGTGAGGGTGAGGGTTAGCGTGAGCATTAGGGTTAGGGTTAGGTTGAGGTTGAGGTTTAGATGAGGGGTAGGGTTAGCGTTAATGTGAGCCATAGTGTTAGTGTGAGTGTTAGGATTGGGGTTAGGGTTAGGGTTACCGTGATGGTAAGGGTTAGGCTTAGGATGAGGGTGAGGGTTAGGGATACGTTTACGGTGAGGGTGTGTGTTAGGGTGAGGATTAGGTTTAGGGTTAGGGTTAGGTTGAGGGTTAGGGTTACGGTGAGGGTGAGGGTTAATTTTAGGGTTAGGGTGAGGGTGAGGATTAGGGGTAGGTTAAGGGGAGTAGGGTGAGATTTACGGTTAGGGTTTTGTTTAGGGTTAGGGTGAAGGTGAGGGTTAGGTTTAGGGTTAGCGTTAAGGGTCAGTGTGAGGGTTATGGTTAGGGTTAGGGTTAGGTTTAGGGTTTGGTTTAGGTTGAGGGTTAGGGTGATGGTGAGGATGAGGGTTAGGGTTAGGATTACGGTTAGTGTTAGGGTTAGACTGAGGGTTTGGGAGAGGGTGAGGGTGAGGATTTGGGTTAGGTTGAGGGTTAGGTTTAGGGTTAGGTTTAGGGTGAGGGTGACGGTTAGGGTTAGGGTTAGGGTTAGGATGAGGGTTAGGGTGAGGGGTACGGTTAATGTGAAGGTTAATGTTCGGGTTAGGGTGAAGGTAAGTGTTAGTGTGAGGGTTAGGTTGAGTGTGAGGGTTAGGGTTAGGGTTAGGGTGAGGGTTAGGGTGAGGTTTAGGGTTTGGTTTAGGGTTAGGATGAGGGTTATGGTGAGGGTTAGTGTTAGGATTACTTATAGGGTGAGGGTGAAGGTAAGGGTAAGGATGAGGGTTAGGTTGAGGGTGAGTGTTAGGTTTAGGGTAAGGTTTAGGATGAGGGTTAGGTTTAGGCATAGTTTGAGAGTTAGGGTTAGGGTGCAGGTTAGGGTTAGGGTGATGTTTAGTGTGAGGGTGATGGTTAGGTTGAGGGTTCGGGTTTGGGTAGGGGTGAGGTTTAGGGT
The DNA here is from genome assembly GCF_024711535.1 of Dipodomys merriami. Classification (NCBI taxonomy): domain Eukaryota; kingdom Metazoa; phylum Chordata; class Mammalia; order Rodentia; family Heteromyidae; genus Dipodomys; species Dipodomys merriami. The sequence goes on along the minus strand of NW_027202482.1, from coordinate 1,682,766 downwards.
TAGGGTGAGTGTTAGAGTGACGGTGAGTTTGAGTGTTAGGTTTAGGGTAAGGATTAGGGTGAGTGTTAGGGTGAGTGTGAGGTTTAGTGTTAGATTTAGGTTTAGTGTTAGGATTAGGGTTTGGGTGAGAGTTAGGTTTAGGGTTAGGTTTAGGGTTAGGGTAGGGTGAGGGTAAGCTTTAGGGTGAGGGTTAGGTTTAGTCTGAGGGTTACGGTTAGGTTTAGGGTTAGGGTTAGAATTAGGGTGAGTGTGAGGGTGAGGAATACGGTTAGCATTAGGGTTAGCTTTAGGGTTAGGCTGAGGGTCAGAATGAGTGTTAGGGTTAGGGTTAGGGTTAGGATGAGTGTTAGGGTTAGCATGAGGTTTAACGTGAGGAGTAGGGTTAGGGTTAGGGTGAGGGTCAGGGTTAGTTTGAAGTTTAGGGTGAGGGTGAGGATAAGGTTTAGTGTGATGGTTATGATGAGGATGAAGTTTAGGGTGAGGGTTAGGGTTAGGGTGAGGGTTAGAGTTAGATTTAGGATTGGGGTGAGGGCTAGGGTGAGGTTGAGGTTTAGGGTGAGGGTGAGGGTGAGGGTTAGGGTGTGGTTAGGGTTAGGGTTAGGGTCAGAGTTAGGGTTAGTGGGAGTGTTAGGGTTAAGGTTAGGGTTACGTTGAGGGTGAGGCTGAGGCTGAGGTTTAAGGTGAGGGTGAGGTTGAGTGTGAGGGTAGGTTTAAGGTTTGGGTTAGGGTTAGGTTGAGAGTGAGGGTGAGGGTTAGTGTTTGGATTAGGGTTAGGCTGAGGGGTTAGGGTGAGGGTGAGGGTGATGTTTAGTGTTAGGGTTAGAGTGAGGGATAGGTTTATTGTAAGGTTTATGGTGAGGATGAGGGTAAGGGTTAAGTTTAGGGTTAGGGGGAGGGGGACGGTTAGGTTTAGGTTTAGGGTTAGGATGAAGGTTAGGTTGAGGGTTTGGGTTAAGTTTAGGGTTAGGTTTAGGGTGAGAGTTAGGGTTAATGTTAGGGTTAGGTTTAGGGTAAGGTTTAGGGTGAGGGTGAGGATTAGTGATAGGGTGAGTATTAGGGTTAGGGTGAGGGTTGGGGTAGGGATTAGGGTTAGGGTGAGGGCTAGGGTGAGGGTGAGGGTTAGGATTAGGCTTAGGGTTAGGGTGAGTTTTAGGGTTAGGTTTAGGTTTAGGGTTAGTGTGAGGGTAGGGTTAGGGTTAGTGTGAGGGTTAGGTTTAGTGTGAGTGTTATGATTAGGGATAGGGTTAGGGTGAGGGTAAGGTTAGGATGAGGGTAAGGTGAGAGTACGGTTTAGGGTTAGTATGAGTGTTAGGGTGAGGGCTAGTGTGAGGGTTAGGGTAAGGGTAAGGTTGAGGGTGAGGTTGAGGGTCAGGGTTAGGCTTAGGTTTAGGGTTAGGGATAGGGTGAGAGTTAGGGTGAGGGTGAGGGTTAGGTTGTGGGTGATGGTTAGGTTAAAGGTGAGGGTTAATTTGACAGGGGCGGTTAGAGTGAGGGAGAGGGTTAAGGTTACGGTTAGGTTGAAGGTTAGGGTTAGCGTTAGGATTAGGGTGAGGGTTGGGGTGAGGTTGAGGTTTAGGGTGAGTGTTAGAATGAGGGGTATAGATAGGGTTAATGTGAGGATTAGGATTAGTGTGAGGGTTAGGGTTAAGGTTAGTGTTAGAGTGAGGGTAAGGGTTAGGTTGAGGTTTAGGGTGAGGTTTAGGGTTAGGGTTAGAGTTAGGGTTAGGTTGAGGTTAGGGTGAGGTTTAGATTTAAGGTGAGGGTGACAATTAGGGTTAGGGTTCGGTTGAGTGTTTGCGTTAGGGTGAAAGTTAGAGTTAGGGTTAGGGTGAGGTTGAGGATTAAAGTTAGGTTTAGGGTTAGAATTAGCGTGAGGGTGAGGGTGAGTTATAGGGTTAGGATTATAGTTAGGGTTAGGGTTAGGCTGAGGGTGAGGGTGAGTGTTAAGGTTAGGGTCAGGGTTAGGGAGAGTGTTAGGGTTAGGATAAGGGTTAAGGTGAGGGGTAGGGTTAGGGTTAGGTTGAGGGTTAGGGATAGGGTGAGGAATAGGGTGTGTGTTATGGTTAATGTTAGGGTCAGGGTTACGGTTAGGGTTATGTTTAGGGTTAGGGTTAGGGTGAGGTTGAAGCTGAGAATGAGGTTTAAAGTGAGGGTGAGGGTGAGTGTGAGGGTGAGGCTTAGGGTTAAGTTTATTGTGAGAGTTAGGGTGAAGATGAGGGTAAGGGTTAGGTTGAGGTTTAGGGTGAGGAGGAGGGTTAGGGTTAGGGTTAAGCTTAGGGTTAGGTTTAGTTTGAGGGTTAGGGTTAATGTTAGGGTTAGGTTTAGGGTAAGGGTTAGGGTAAGGGTTAGGGTTAGGATTAGGGTGAGGGTAATGGTTATGTTAAGGTGAGGTTAGGGTTAGGTTTATGGTTACAAGGAGGGGGTGGGGGAGGGTTATGGTTCGGGTTAGGGTTAGGGTGAGGGTGAGGGTTAGGCTTAGGCTTAGGATTAGGGTTTGGGTTAGGGTTAGGCTGATGATGAGGGTGAGGGTTAGTTTCAGGGTTAGGTTTAGGTTGAGAGTTAGGGTGAGTGGTAGGTTAAGGGTAAGGTTAAGGGTGAAAGTGAGTGGGAGGTTGAGGGTTAGGGTGAGGGTTAAGGTTAGGGTGAGGGTAAGGGTTAGAGTTAGGTTTAAGTTGAGGGTTAGGTTGAGGGGCACTGTTAGGGTTAGTGTGAGCCTTAGTGTTAGTGTGAGGGTTAGGTTTAGGTTTAGGAGTAGGGGTAACGTGAGGGTAAGGGTAAGGGTGAGTGTTAGGATGAGGGAGAGGGTTAGGGATAGGCTTAGGGTGAGGGTGAGTGTTAGGGTGAGGATGAAATTTAGTTTTAGGGTTGGGGTGAGTGTTAGGGTTAGGGTGATGTTTACGGTTAGGTTTAGACTTAGGGTGAGTATGAGGTTTAGGTTTAGAGTAAGTGTTAGGGTGAGGAGAAGGGTGAGGGTTAGGGTTTTGTTTAGGGTTACGGTGAGGGTGAGGGTTATTGTTAGATTTAGAGTGAGTGTAAGGGTGAGGTATAGTTATAGGTTTAGGTTTAGTGTGAGAGTGTTATGTTTAGTATTAGTGTTAGGATTAGGGTTAGGCATAGAGTTAGGGTGAGGTTGAGGGTTAGGGTTAGGGTTAGGGTGAGGGTGAGGTTTTGGGTCAGGTTTAGGGTGCGGGTTAGGGTTAGGGTGATGTTTAGTGTGAGGGTGAGTTTTAGGGTGAGGGTGAGTTTTCAGGTGAGGGTTAGGGTGTGGGTGAAGGTTAGGGTTAGGGTGAGTGTTAGGGTGACAGTGAGTTTGAGGGTTAAGTTTAGGGTAAGGGTTAGGGTTAGTGTTAGGGTGAGGGTGAGGGTTAGGGTTAGTTTTAAGGTTAGTGTTACAGTTAGGGTTTTGGTGAGTGTTAGGGTTAGTGTTAGTGTTAGGGTAGGGTGAGGGTAACGTTTAGGGTTAGACTGAGGGTGAGTGTTAGTGTAAGGGTTAGAGTTAGTGTGAGGGTTAGGTTTAGGGTTAGGGTTAGGGTTAACGTGAGGGTAAGGGTAAGGGGGATTGTTAGGATGAGGCTGAGGGTTAGGGTTAGGGTTAGGGTTAGGGTGAGGCTTAGGGTGAGGGTTAGGGTTAGGGTGAGGGTGAGGGTGAGGATTAGGTTTGGGGTAAGGTTTTGTGTGAGGGTAAGGTTTAGGGTTAGGTTTAGATTGAGGGTAAGGGTTATTGTGAGGGTTAGGATAAAGTTGAGAGTTTGGGTGAGGGTTAGGATTATGGTGAGTGTTAGGGTTAGGGTTAGGGTTAGGCTGATGGCTACTGTGAGGGTGAGGGTTAGGGTGAGGGTGAGGGTTATGGTGTCGGTGAGGATTAGGTTAAGGTGAGGGTTAGAGTGTTAGGGTGAGGATGAGGGTTAGAGTTAAGGTTAGGTTTAGTGTCAGGGTGAGAATTACTGTTAAATTTAGGGTTAACATGAGGGTTAGGGTGAGGGGTTGGGTTAGTGTTAGGCTTACGGTGAGGGTAAGTGTTAGGTGAGCGTGAGGGTTAGGGTTACGGTTAGGGTTAGGGGTAGGGTAATTTTAAGGCTGATGGTTATGATGAGGGTGAGGGTTAGGGTTAGGGTAATGTTTAAGTTTAGGGTTAATGTTAGTGTTATGGTTAGGCTTAGCTTGAGGGTTAGGGTGAGGATAAGGGTTAGGGTGAGGGTTAGGTTGAGTTTGAGGGTTAGAAGGAGGGTGAGGGTTAGGGAGTGTGTTAGGGTTAGGTTTAGGGTGAGGGTAAGGGTTAGGGTGAGGGTAAGTGTTAGGGTGAGGGTTTGGATGAGGGTGAGTTTTAGGGTTAGGGTGAGGGTGCGGATTATGGTGATGTTTAGGGTTAGGGTTAGGGTTAGGGTTAGTGTGAGGGTTTGGGTTAGGGTTAGAGTTAGGGTTAGTGTGAGGGTTAGGGTGAGGGTAAAGTTAGGGTGAAAGTTAGGGTGAGGGTGAGGTTTAGGGTTTGGATTAGGGTTAGGGTGAGGTTTAGACTTAGGGTGAGGGTTTTTGATAGGGTCAGGTTTAGGGTGAGGGTTAGGGTTAGGGCTAGAGTTAGAGTTAGTGTTAAGTTGAGGGTGAGGGTTAGGTTTAGGGCTAGAGTTAGGGTGAGGGTAAGTGTTAGGTTGAGGGTTAGCATGAGGTGAGTGTTAGGGTTACGTGAGGTTTAAGGTTGGATTATGGTTAGGGTGAGGGTTATGGTGAGGTTTAAGGTTAGTGTTAGGGATAGGTTTAGAACGAGTGTTAGGGTGAGTGTAAGGTTGAGGGTGATGGTTTGAATTAGGGTTAGGGTGAGGGGTAAGGTGAGGGTTAGGTTTATGGTTAGGGTTCGGGTAAAGTTTAGGGTGAGGTTTAGGGTTTGGGTGAGGATTAGGGTTAGGGTTAGGGTTAGGGTGAGGGTTTGGGTTAGGGTGAGGGTTAGGGTTAGGGTGAGGGTGAGGATCAGGTTGAAGTTTAGGGTTAGGATTAGTTTTAGGGTTAGGAATAGTTTCACTGTGAGTGTGAGTGTGAGGGTGAGGGTTAGGGTTAGGGTTAGGGTTAAGCTGAGGGCTACAGTGAGGGTCAGGGTTAGGGTGAGAGTGAGGGTGAGGGTGAGTGTTTGGGTTAGGTAAGTGTTAGGCTTATGTTTAGATTGAGGATTAGGGTGAGTTTGAGGGTTAGAGCGAGGGTTAGCCTTAGGGATAGGGTTAGGGTTAGGGTTAGGGTGAGGGATAGGTTTAGGGTGATGTTTTGGGTGAGGGTGAGGGTTACCATGAGGTGAGGGTTCGAGTGAATTTGAAGGTTAGGGTGAGGTTTAGGGTAAAGTTTAGGATGACGGTTAGGGTTAGGGTGATGTTTTGGGTGAGGGTGAGTGTTACCCTGAGTTGCGGGTTCAGGTGAGGATGAGGGTTAATGTGGTAAGGCTTAGGGTGTGGGTGAGGGTTAGGGTTAGGGTGAGGGTGACCGTGAGGGTGCGGATGAGGGTGAGGGTTAGGGATAGCGTGAGGGTTAGGGTTAGGGTAATGGATAGGGTTTGATTTAGGGTGAGGGATAAGGTCAGGGGGAGGGGGAGGGTTTGGCTTTCGGTTAGGTAAGGTTTAGGGTTAGGGTTATGGTGAAGGCTAGGTTAAGGGTGAGGTTTCGGGAGAGGGTGAGGGTGAGGTTGAGGGTTAGGGTGTGGGTGAGGGTTAGGTTTAGGGTGAGGGTTAGAGTGACGCTGAGTGTTATGGTGAGGTTGAGGGTTAGGTTTAGGGTTAGGTTTAGGGTGAGTATTGGGGTCAGAATGAGGGTTAGGGTGAAGGTTAGTGTTAGCTTTAGGGTTAGGCTGAGGGTAATGTTTAGGGTGAAGTTTAGGATGAGGGTGAGTGTTAGGGTTAGGGTTAGGATGAGGGTTAGGGTGAGTGATAGGGTTAGGGTTAGTTTGAGGGTTAGGTTTAGGGTTAGGGTTAGGGTTAGGATGAGGATAAGTGTGAGGGTTTGGGTAACAGTTAGGGTTAGGTTTGGGGTGAGGGTGAGAGTTAGGGTTAGGATTACGGTTAGGGTTTGGGTTAAGCTGAGGTTGAGGGTGAGGGTGAGGATTAGGGTTAGGGTAAGATTTAGGGTTAGGGTTAGGGTGAGGATTAGAGTGTGGGTGAAGTTTAGGGTGAGGGTTAGCATTAGGTTGAGGGTTAGCTTTAGGAATAAGGTGAGAGTTAGAATTAGGGTGATGTTTAGGGTGTGGCTGAGGGTAAGGGTAAGGGGGAGGGTTAGGTTTAGGGTTAGGGTTAGGGATAGGCTGAAGTTGAGTGTTAGTGTGAGGGTTAGAGTTAGTGTGAGTGTTAGGTTTATGGTTAGGGTTAGGTTTACCGTGAGGGTAAGGTTAAGGGTGAAGGTTAGGATGAGGTTGAGGGTTAGGGATAAGGTTAGGGTTAGAGTGAGGGTTAGGGTGAGGATGAGGGTTAGGGTTAGGGTTAGGGTTAGGGTGACGGTTAGGGTGAGGGTTAGGGTTAGTGATAGGGTGAGGTTGAGGGTTAGGGTGAGGGTAAGGGTAAGTGTGAGGGTTAGGTTTAGGGTTAGGTTTAGGTTGAGGGTAAGGGTTATTGTGAGGGTTAGGATGAAGGTGAGGGTTAGGGTGAGGGTTAGGATTAGGATGAGTGTTAGGGTTAGGATTAGGATGATGGCTACTTTGAGGAAGATGTTTAGGATGAGGGTGAGGGTTAGGGTGTCAGTGAGGATTAGGGTAGGGTGAGGGTCAGAGTGTTAGGGTGAGTGTGACGGTTAGAGTTATGGACAGGGTTAGGGTTAGGGTCAGGTTGAGCAGTACTGTTAAGGTTAGGGTTAGCATGAGTATTAGGGTGAGGGGTAGGGTGAGGGTAAGGTTAGGGTGAGGTTTAAGTTGAGTTTGAGGGTTAGAGGGAGTGTTAGGTTTAGGGAGAGTGTTAGGGTTAGGGTTAGGGTGAAGGTAAGGGTTAGGGGGATGTTTTGCGTGAGGGTGAGTGTAACCGTGAGGTGAGGGTTCGAGTGAGAGTGAGGGTTAGGTTGAGGATGAAGGTTAGGGTTAAGGTTTGTGTGAGGATTAGGATGAGGTTAAGATTTATGGTGAGGGTTAGGGTGAGGGTGAGGATTAGGGTTATTTTTAGGGTTAGGGTGAGGTTTAGGGTGAGGGTTAGGGTGAAGGTTAGGGTTTGGGTGAGGGTGAGTTTTGGGGTTAGGGTTAGGGTAAGAGTTAGGGTTAAGGTTAGGGTTATCATAAGAGTTAGGGTTAGGTTAAGGGTGAGGTTGAGCGTTTCGGTTAGGTAAGGGTTAGGGTTATGGTTAGGGTGAGGATTAGGGTGAGTTTGAGGGTTAGAGGGAGGGTTAGGGTTATGGTGATAGTTAGAGTTAGGATTAGGGTGACGTTTAGGTTTAGGGTGATGTTTTGGGTGAGGGTGAGGGTTACCGTGACGTGAGGGTGAGTGTGATGGTGAGGGTTAGGGTGAGGGTAAGGGTTAGGGTTAGGGTGACTGTGACCATGAGGGTGAGGGTGAGGGTGAAGGATAGGGTTAACGTGAGGGTTAGGGTGAGGGTAAGTGTTAGGGTCAGGGTGAGGTTTATGATTAGGTTGAGGGTGAGGGTGAGGGTGAGGGTTTCAGTTAGGTAAAGTTTAGGGTTAGGGTTACGGTAAGGGCTAATTTAAGGGTGAGGTTTATGGTGAGAGTGAGGGTGAGGTTGAGGGTTAGTGTGTGAGTGAGGGTTAGGGTTAGGGTGAGGGTTAGATTGACGGTGAGGGTTAGGGTGAGGCTGAGGGTTAGGGTTAGGGTTTGGTTTAGGGTGAGGATTAGGTTGAAGATGAGGGTTAGGGTTAGGGTGAGAGTATGGGTTAGCGTGAGGGTTAGGATGAGGGTGAGGTTTAGGGTTAGGGTGAGGGAGAGTGTTAGGGTGATGTTTATGGTTATGGTTAGGGTTAGGGTTAGTGTGAGGGTTAGGGTTAGGGTTATAGGTAGGGTTAGTGTGAGGGTTAGTGTGAGGGTAAGGGTTAGCGTGAAGGTTAGGGTGTGGGTGAGGTTTAGGGTTACGGTTAGGGTTTTGGTGAGCTTTAGACTTAGGGTGAGTGTTTGGGTTTAGGTTTAGGGTTAGGATGAGGTGAGTGTTAGGGTTAGGGTGGTGTTTAAGGTTAAGATTAGGGTTAGGGGGAGGGTTAGGGTTAGTGTTAGGGATAGGTTTAGGATGAGGGTTAGGGTGAGGGTAAGGGTTAGTTTGAAGGTTAGGGTGAGGGTGATGGTTAAGGTTAGGGTGAGGGTGAGGGGTTGGGTGAAGGTTAGGTTTACGGTTAGTGTTAGGGTAAGTGTTAGAGTGAGCATTAGGGTTAGGGTGAGGGTTAGGGTTAGGTTTAGGGTGAGGGTTTGGGTCAGGGTGAAGTTTAGGGTTAGGAATAGTTTTAGGGTTAGGGATAGTCTGAGGGTGAGGGTGAGTGTGAGGGTGAGGGCTCGGGTTAGGGTTAGGCTGAGGGCTACTGTGAGGGTGAGGGTTAGGTTGATGGTGAGGGTGAGGGTAAGGATTTCGGTTAGGTAAGGGTTAGGATTATGGTTATGGTTAGGATTAGGGTGAGTTTGAGGGTTAGAGGGAGGTTTAGGTTGATGGTGAGGTTTTGGCTTAGGGTTAGGGTGATGGTTAGGTTTAGGGTGGTGTTTTGGGTGTGGGGGAGGGTTACCCTGAGGTGAGGGTTCAGGTGAGGGTGAGGGGTAGGGTGAGGGTAAGGGTTAGGGTGAGGGTGAGGATTAGGGTTAGGGTGAGCGTGACCGTGAGGGTGCGGGTGAAGGTGAGTTTTAGGGTTAGGGAGAGGGTGAGGGTGAGTGTGAGGGTTTCGGTTAGGTAAGGTTTAGGGTTAGGGTTACGGTGAGGGCTAGGTTAAGGATGAGGTTTTGGGTGAGGGTGAGGTTGAGGGTAAGTGTGTGGGTGAGGGGTAGGTTTAGGGTGAGGCTTAGAATGACGGTGAGGGTTATGGTGAGGCTGAGGGTTAGGTTTAGGGTGAGGATTAGGGTCAGGATGAGGATTAGGTTGAGGGGTTGGGTTAGGGTTAGGGTGAGGGTAAGTGTTAGGGTGAGGGTGAGGGATATGGTTAGGGTGAGGGTGAGGTTGAGGGTGAGGGTTTCATTTAGGTAAGGATTAGGGTTAGGGTTAGGGTAAGGGCTAGGTTAAGGGTGAGTTTTATGGTGAGAGTGAGGGTGAGGTTGATGGTTAGGGTGTGGGTGAGGGTTAGGGTGAGGGTTAGAGTGACAGTGAGGGTTAGGGTGAGGCTGAGGTTTGGGGTTAGGGTTAGGTTTAGCGTGAGGATTAGGGTAAGGATGAGGGTTAGGATGAGGGGTAGGGTTAGGGTTAGGGTGAGGGTTATGGTTAGTGTGAGTGTTAGGGTTAGGGTAAGGGTTAGGGATAGGGTGAGGGTTAGGGTTAGGGTTAGGGTTAGGGTGAGATGAGAGTTGGGGTTAGGGTTAGGTTTAGCGTGTGGATTAGGGTCAGGATGAGGGTTAGGATGAAGGGTAGGGTTAGGGTTAGGGTGAGGGTTAAGGTTAGTGTTAGGGTTAGGGTTATGTTTAGGGTGTGGGTAAGGGTTAGGTTAGGGTTAGGATGAGGGTGAGGTTTAGGGTTGGGGTGAGGGTTAGGGTGATGTTTAGGGTTAGGGTTAGGGTTAGGGTTAGGGTTAGTGTGAGGGTTAGGGTTAGGTTTAGAGTTAGGGTTAGTGTGAGGGTTAGTGTGAGGGTAAGGTTTAGGGTGTAGGTTAGGGTGAGGGTGAGGTTTAGGGTTAGTGTTAGGGTTAGAGAGGTTTAGACTTAGGGTGAGGTTTTGGGTTAGGATTAGGTTTAGGGTGACGGTTAGGGTTATGGTGAGAGTTAGGGTTAGGGTTAGGCTGAGGGTGAGGGGTAGGTTTAGGGTTAGAGTGAGTGTGAGGGTAAATGTTAGGTTGAGGTTTAGGATGAGGTGAGTGTTAGGGTTAAGGTAATGTTTAATGTTAGGATTAGGTTTAGGGTGAGGGTTAGGGTGAGGGTTAGGGTTAGTGTTAGGGATAGGTTTAGGATGACGGTTAGGGTGACAGTAAGGGTTAGGGTGAGGTTGATGTTTAGGGTTAGGTTTAGGGTGAGGGGTAGGATGAGGGTTAGGTTTACGGTTAGGGCTAGGGTAAGGGTTAGGTTGAGCGTTAGGGTTAGGGTGAGGGTTAGTGTTAGCTTTAGGGTGAGGGTGAGGGTCAGGGTCAAGTTTAGGGTTAGGATTAGTTTTAAGGTTAGGGATAGTTTCAGGGTGAGGGTGAGTGTGAGGTTGAAAGTTAGGGTTAGGATTAGCGTTAGGCTGAGGGCTACAGTGAGGATGAGGTTTAGGGTGAGAGTGAGGGTGAGGGTGAGAGTTTCGGTTAGGTAAGTATTATGGTTATGATTAGGGTGAGTTTGAGGGTTAGAAGGAGGGTTAGCCTTAGGGATAGGTTTAGGGTTAGGGTTAGGATGAGGGATAGTTTTATGGTGATGTTTTGGGTGAAGGTGAGGGTTACTGTGAGGTGAGGGTTCGAGTGAGGGTGAGGGTTAGGGTGAGGATGAGGGTTAGGGTTAGGGTTTGTGTGAGGATTAGGGTGAGGTTAAGGTTTAGGGTGAGGGTTAGTTTGAAGGTGAGGTTTAGGGTTAGTTTTAGGTTTAGGGTGAGGTATAGGGATAGGATTAGCGTGATGGTTAGGGTTAGGGTGATGTTTTGAGAGAGGGAGAGGTTTACCCTGAGGTGAGGGTTCGGGTGAGGATGAGGGTTAGGGTGAGGGTAAGGGTTAGGGTGAGCTTGAGGGTTAGGGTTAGGGTGAGGGTGACTGTGAGGGTGCGGGTGTGGGTGAGGGTTAGTGTTAGCGTGAGGGTTCGGGTGAGTGTAAGTGTTAGGGTGAGGGTGAGGTTTAGGGTTAGGGTGAAGGTGAGTGTGAGGGTGAGGGTTTCGGTTAGGTAAGGTTTAGGGTTAGGGATACGGTGAGTGCTAGGTTAAGGGTGAGGTTTTGGGTGAGGGTGAGGGTGATGTTGAGGGTTAGGGTGGGGTGAGGGTTAGGTTTAGGGTGAGGGTTAGAGTGAAGATGAGGATTATTGTGAGGCTGAGGGTTAAGTTTTGCGTTAGGTTTAGGGTGAGGATTAGGGTCAGGATAAGGGTACGGGTGAGGGTTAGGGTTAGGATTAGGGTGAGGGTTAGGTTTAGTGTGAGGGTTAGATTTAGGGTTAGGGTTAGGGTGAGGGTAAGGTTTAGGGTGAGGTTTTGGATGAGGGTGAGTGTTACGGTTAGGGTCAGGGTTATGTTTAGGGTGAGCGTTAGTGTTAGGGTGAGGGATAGTGTTAGGATTAGGGTTAGGGTGAGGTTGAAGGTGAGGTTGAAGATGAGGGTTAGGGTGTGGGTGAGGGTTAGGATTAGGGTGAGGGTTAGGTTGACAGTGAGGTTTAGCGTGAGGGTGAGGCTTATTGGACGGGTGAGGGTTAGCGTTAGGGTTAGGGTTAGGGTAAGGGTGAGGGATAGGATTAGGGTTATCATGAGGGTTAGGGTGAAATTTCGGGTTAGTGTGAGGGTTAGGGTTAGGGTGAGGGTGAGGGCAATGTTTAGGCTGAGGGTTAGGTTAAGGATGAGGGTTAGGATTAGGGTTAAGGTTAGGTTGAGTTCTAGGGTGTGGATTAGGGTTAGGGTTCGGATTAGGGTTAGGATGAGGGTTAGGGTGGGTCTTAGGGTTAGGGTTAGTTTGAGGGTTAGGGTTAGGCTTATGGTTAGGGTTAGGGTAAGGATGTGGGTGAGGGTTAGGGTAAAGATTAGGGTTAGGTTTATGGTGACGGTGAGAGTTAGCGTTAGGATTAGGGTTAGGGTTTGGTTTAGGCTTAGGGTGAGGGTTAGGGTGAGGATTAGTGTTAGGGTTAGGGTAAGATCTAGGGTTAGGGTTAGGGTTAGGATTAGAGTGTGGGTGAAGTTTAGGGTGAGGGTTAACTTTAGGGTGAGGTTTAGGTTTAGGATTAGGTTGAGGGTTAGAGTTAGGGTGATGTTTAGGGTGAGGGTAAGGGTTAGGGTGAGGATGAGGGTTAGGGTTAGGGTTAGGGTGAACGTGAGGTTGTGGGTGAGGGATAGCGTTAGGGTTAGGTATAGGGTGAGGTTTTGGTGAGGGTGAGGTTTGGGTTGTGGGTGAGGGTTAGGGTAAGTGTGAGGTTTAGTGTGACAGGGTGTGTTAGAGTGAGGTTGAGGTTTAGGGTTAGGGTTAGGGTGATAGTTTGGGTTAGTATTAGTGCTAGGGTGAGGGTCAGAGTGAGGGGTATGGTTAGGGTTAGGGTGAGGGTTAGGAATAGTGTGAGGGTTAGACATAAGTTTAGGGTTAGGGTGAGCCTAAGGGTTAGGGTGAGGTTAGGTTGAGGTTGAGGGATAGGGTTAGAGTTAGGGTTAGGTTGAGGGATAGGGTGATGTTTAGAGTTAGGGTGAGGGTGCGGGTTAGGAATAGGTTTATGGTGAGGGTTTGGGTTAGGGTGAGTTTTAGAGTTAGGGTTAGGGTGAGGGTGTGGTTTAGGTTTAGGGTTACAGTGAGGGTAAGTGTGAGGTTGACTGTTAGGTTTAGGCTTAGGGTGAGTGTGAGTGTTAGGTTTAGGATTAGTGTTAGGGTTAGGTTTAGGATTAGGGTTAGTGTTAAAGATAGGGTTTGGGAGAGTGTTAGGTATAGGGTTAGGGTTAAGGTTAGGGTTCAGTGAGCGTAAGGTTTTTGGTGAGGTTTAAGTTTAGGCTGAGGGTGACGGTCAGGGTGATTGTTAGGGTTTGGTTTAGGGTTAGGGTGAGGGTTATGATAAGGGCTAGAGTTAGGGTTAGGGTTAGGGTTAGGGTTAGGTTTAGAATTAGAGTGAGTGTGAGGGTGAAGAACAGGGTTAGGGTTAGGGTTAGGGTTTGGCTGAGGGTCAGGGTGATTGGTATGGTTAGGGTTATATTTAGGGTGAGTGTTAGGGTTAGGCTTAGGGTTAGGATGAGGGTTAATTTGAGGGTTAGGGTTAGGGTTAGGGTGAGGGTTAGTGTGAGGGTGAGGGTGAGGGTTAGGGTGTTGGTTAGGGTTAGGGTTAGGGTCAGGGTTAGGGTTAGGGTGAGGGTAAGGGTTAGGGTTAATATTAGAATTAGGTTGAGGGTGAGGGTGAGGAATAGGGTTAGGATGAGGGTTAGGGTTAGGATCAGGCTGAGGGTGAGGGTGAGTGTTAGGGTTAGGGTTAGGGTTAGGGTGTTAGTGTTAGGCTTAGGGTTAGGATGAGGGTTAAGGTGAGGGGTAGGGTTAGGGTTAGGGTGAGGGTTAGGGTGAGGGTGAGGTTTAGGGTTAGGGTGAGGGCAAGGGTTAGGGTGAGTGTTACGATGAGGCTGAGGATTAGGTCGAGGGTTAGAGTTAGGGTGAGGGCTAGGGTTAGGGTGAAGGTTAGGGTGAGGGTTAATGTGAGGGTGAGGCTTAGGGTGAGGATGAGGGTGAGGGTGAAGTTTAGGGTGTGAGTTAGGGTTAGGGTTAGGGTCAGGGTTACAGTTAGGGTTAGGGTTATGGTTAGGTTTAGGGTGAGGTTGAGGCTGAGGCTGAGTTTTAATTTGAGGGTGAGGGTGAGTGTCAGGGTGAGGTTTAGGGTTCGGATTAGGGTTAGTTTGAGGGTGAGGGTGAGGGTTAGTGTTTGTATTAGTGTTAGAGTTAGGGTAGGCTGAGGTTGAGCATGAGTGTGATGGTGAGGGTTAGGTTTATTGTGAGGGTTAGGGTGAGGATGAGGGTAAGGGGTAGGTTGAGGTTTAGGGGGAGGGTGAGGGTTAGGGTTAGGATGAGGGTTAGGGTGAGGTTTAGCGTTAAGTTTAGAGTTACTTTTATTGAGAGGGTTAGGGTTAATGTTAGGGTTAGGTTTAGGGTAAGGTTTAGGGTTAGGGTTAGGGTAAGGGTGAGGGTTATGGTTAGGTTTAGGGTGAGCATTTGGGTGATGGGTAGGTTTAGGGTTAGGGTGAGGGTGAGGATGAGGCTTAGGTTTAGGATTAGGTTTTGGGTTAGGGTTAGGCTGAGGGTGAGGTGAGGGTTAAGGTTAGCGTGAGGCTTAAGGTTAGGTTTAGGTTTAGGTTGAGGGTTAGGTTGAGGGGTAGGTTTATGGTTAGGGTGAGGGTGAAGATGAGGGTGAGGGTGAGGGTGAGGGTAAGGGTTAGGGTGATGGTTAGGTTTAGGGTTGTTTTAGGTTTTGGGTTAGGGTGAGTGGTAGCGTTAGGGTTAGTGTGAGCCTTAGTGTTAGTGTGAGGGTTAGGGTTAGGGTTAGGGTTAACTTGAGGGTAAGGGTAACGGTGATGGTTAGGATGAGGGTGAGGGTTAGGGATATGTTTTTGGTGAGGGTGACTGTTAGGGTGAGGATGAGGGTTAGGGTTAGGTTTAGGGTGAGGGTTTTGATTAGGGTGTGGCTTAGGGTTAGATTTAGAGTTCGGTTCAGGTTGAGGGTTAGGCTTAGGTTAAGGGTTAAGGTGAGTGGTAGGGTGCAGTTTAGGATTAGGGTTTTGTTTAGGGTTAGGGTGAGGGTGAGGGTTAGCATTAGGGTTAGGTTGAGTGTGAGGGTGAGGTTTACTGATAGGTTTAGGTTTAGGGTGAGGGTTAGGGTTAGGGTTAGAGTTAGGATTAGGGTGAGGGCTAGGGTGAGGGTGAGAGTTAGCGTGAGGGTCAGGGTGAGGCTGAGGTTTAGGGTGTGCGTTAGGGTCAGGGTTAGGTTCAAGATTACGGTTAGGGTGAGGGTTAATGTTAGGATTAGGGTTAGGGTGAGGTTCAGGCTGAGGCTGAGTTTTAAGGTGAAGGTGAGGGTGAGTGTGAGGGTGAGGGTTAGGTTTCGGGTTAGGGTGAGGGTTAGGGTAAATGTGAGGGTTAGGATTAGGGATAGGATTAGGGATATGGTGAGGGTAAGGGTTAGGGTGAGGGTTAGGATGAGGGTGAGGTTTAAGGTTAGCGTTATGTTTGGGGTGTCTTTTAGGGTGAGGGTAAGGGTTAGGTTTAGGTTGAGGGTGAGGGTGACGATTAGGGTTATTGTGAAGGTGAGTGTTAGGTTTAGGTTTAGGGTGAGGGTGAGGGTTAGGTTTAGGAATAGTGGTACGGTTAGGCTTAGGGTGAGGGTGAGGGGAAGGGTGAGGGTTTGGGTTAGGGTAAGGATTAGCGTTAGGGTGAGGGTGAGGGATAGGTTTAGTGTTAGGGTTGGGGTTTGGGTGAGTGTTAGGTTGAGGGTGAGGGTTAGGGTTAGGGTTAGGGAAGGTTGAGGCTAATGGTTAGGTTGAGGGTTAGTGTTAGGCTGAGGGTGAGGGTGAGGGTGAGGTTTAGGGTTAGCTTTAGGGTTAGGATGAGGGTTAGGGTGAGGGTTTGGGTTAGGGATAGTGTGAGTGTTACGGTTAGTGTGAGGATTAGGTTTAGATTTAGGGTTAGTTTTTCCGTGAGGGTAAGGGTAATGGTGAGGTTTAGTATGAGGGTGAGGGTTAGGGTTAGTTTGAGGGTTAATGTTAGGGTGAGGGTTAGGGTGAGGATGAGGGTTATGTTTAGGGTTAGGGGTAGGGTGAGGGTTATGGTTAGTGTTAGGGTGAGGGTGAAGTTTAGGGTGAGGGTAAGGGTTAGTGTGAGGGTTAGTTTTAGGATTATGTTTAGGTTGAGGGTAAGGTTTAGGGTGAGGGTTATGATGAGGGTGAGGGTTAGGATGAGGGTTAGAGTTAAGGTGAGGTATAGGTTTAGGGTTTGAGTTAGGCTGATGGCTTATGTGAGGGTGAGGGTGAGGGTAAGGGTGAGGTTGAGGGTGAGGGTTAGAGTGTCCGTGAGGGTTAGGGTTGAGTGAGTGTTAGGGTGATGTTTAAGGTTAGGGTTAGGATGAGGGTTATGGTTAGGCTGAGGGTGAGAGTCAGGTTTAGGGATAAAATGAGGGTGAGCGTTAGGTTTAGGATTAGTTATAGGGTTAGGGTTAAGGAAGTGTGAGGGTAAGGGTTATGGTGAGGGTTAGTGTTAGTCTGAGGGTGAGGGTGAGGGTGAGGTTTAGGGTTAGGTTTAGGATTAGTGTGAGGGTTAGGGTTAGAGTTAGGGTTAGGATGAGGTTTAGGGTGGTGGGTAGGGTTAGGGTTAGGTAGCGGGTGAGGGTGAGGGTTAGGGTTAGTATGAGGGTTAGGGTAGGTTTAGTGTTAGGTTGAGGGTTAGGGTTAGAATTAGGGTTAGGCTGAGGGCTAGGGTGAGGGTGAGGGTTAGGTTGAGGGTGAGGGTGAGGTTTAGGGTGTCGGTGAGTGTTAGGGTAGGGTGAGGGTTAGGGGGACGAAGAGGGTTAGGGTGAGGGTGCGGATTAGGGTTACGGTTATGGTTAGGGTTAGTTTCAGCTTTAGGATTATGGTTATGGTTAGGGTTAGATTGATGGTTAGGGTGAGGGGTAGGTTTAGCGTTAGGTTTAGGGTTAACATTAGGGTAAGGGTTAGGGTGAGGGTCAGGGTTAGATTTAGGGTGAAGGTGAGGGTAATTGTTAGGGTGAGGGTTAGGATGAGGGTAAGGGTTAGGGTTAGAGTGATGTTTAAGGTGAAGTTTAGGGTTAGGGTTGGGTTAGTGTGAGGGTGAGGGTTAGGGTGAGGATAAGGGTTAGGTTGAGGGTGCAGATTAGGATTACGGTTAGGGTTAGTGTGAGGGGTAGAGTTAGGTTTAGGTTGAGGGTTAGGTTTAGTGTGAGGGTTATCGTTAGGGATAGGGTGAGGGCGAGGGTAAGGGTTAGGATTAGGGTCGGGTGAGAGTAAAGTTTAGGGAGAGCATGAGTTTTAGGGTGAGGTTTAGGGTTAGGTTAAGGGATAAGGTGAGGGTTGGGTGAGGGTGAGTGTTGGTTTGTGGGTGAGGGTTAGGGTAAAAGTGAGAGTTAGGTTGACGGGGAGGGTTAGAGTGAGGGCGAGGGTTAAGGTTAGGGTTAGGGTGATGGTTAGGGTTTGTATTAGTGTTAGGGTTAGGGTTAGGGTGAGGGGTATAATTAGGGTTAGTGTGAGGGTTAGGATTAGTGTGAGGGATAGGGTTAGGGTTAGGGTTAGAGTTAGAATTATGGTTAGGGTGAGGGTGAAATTTAGGGTTAGGTTAGGGTTAGAATGAGGGTGAGGGTGCGGGTGAGGAATAGGTTTAGCATTAGGGTTAGGTTTAGGGTTAGGCTGAGGGTGAGGGTGAGTGTTAAGGTTAGGGTTAGGATTAGTGTTAGTGTTACATTTAGGCTTAGGTTTAGGGTGAGGGTTAAGGTGAGGGGTAGGGTTAGGGTTAGGGTGAGGGTTAGGGTTAGGGTAAGGGTTAGGTTTAGGGTGAGGAAAAGTGTTCGGGTGAGGTTTAGGATGAGGCTGAGGGTTAGGTTGAGAATTAGAGTTAGGGTCAGTGTTAGCGTTAGGTTTAGGGTTAGGTTTGGGCTAGGGTGAGGGTGAGGGTTAGGGTGAGGGTGAGGGTGAGGGTGAGGGTTAGGGTGTGGGTAAGGGTTAGTGTGGGGATTAGGGCTAGGTTTAGGTTTAGGTTGAGGTTTAGGGTGACGGGTATGGTTAGGATTAGTGTGAGCCTTAGCATTAGTGTGAGGGTTAGGGTTAGGGTTACAGTGAGGGTAAGGGTAAGGGTGAGGTTTAGGTTGAGGGTGAGGTTTAGGAATAGGGTTAGGGTGAGGATGAGTGTTAGGGTTAGGGTTAGATTGAGGTTGTGGGTTAGGGTCAGAGTTAAGGTGAGGCTAAGGTTTAAGCTGAGCGTTACGATGAGGGTGAGGGTTAGGGTTAGGGTGAGGGTTAGGGTGATGTTTCAGGTTAGTGTTTGGGTTAGGCTTATGGTGAGGGTGAGGGGTAGGGTGAGGGTTTGGGTTAGGGTTAGGGTTAAGGTGAGTGTGAGTGTTAGGCTGAGGGTGAGGGTTAGGCTGATGTTTAGGGTCAGTGTTATTGTTAGGGTTTGGGTGAGTGTTAGGGTGAGGGTGAGGGTTATGATGAGGGTTAGAGTGAGGGTAGTTTTAGGGTTAGGTTGAGGTTGAGGGTGAGGGTGAGGTTTAGGGTAAGTGTGAGTGTTAGGTTTAGGGTTACGTGAGGGTTAGGGTTAGGGTGAGAGTTAGATTTAGGGTTAGGTTTAGGGTGAGGGTTAGGGTTAGGTTAGGGTTAGACTTAGGGTGAGGGTGCGGGTGAGGAATAGGTTTAGGATTAGGGTTAGGTTTAGGGTTAGGCTGAGGGTGACGGTGAGTGTTAAGGTTAGGGTTAGGGTTAGGGTTAGTGTTATATTTAGGCTTAGGTTTAGGATGAGGGTTAAGGTGAGGGGTAGGGTTAGGGTTAGGGTGAGGGTTAGGGTTAGGGTAAGGGTTAGGCTTAGGGTGAGGGTAAGGGTTAAGGTGAAGGTTAGGATGAGGCTGAGTGTTAGGTTGAGGTTTAGAGTTAGGGTGAGTGTTAGCGTTAGGGGTAGGGTTAGGGTTTGGCCTAGGGTGAGGGTGAGGGTTAGGGTGAGGGTGAGGTTGAGGGTTAGGGTGAAGTTAAGGTTTAGTGTGCGGGTTAGGGTTAGGGTTTGGTTTAGGTTGAGGTTTAGTGTGAGGGGTTTGGTTAGGGTTAGTGTGAGCCTTAGCATTAGTATGAGGTTTAGGGTTAGGGTTACAGTGAGGGTAAGCGTAAGAGTGAGGTTTAGTTTGAGGGTAAGGGTTAGGGTGAGGGTGAGTGTTAGGGTGAGGACGAGGGTTAGGGTTAGGGTGAGGGTTAGGGTGAGGGTTAGGGTTAGATTTAGGGTGAGGGTATGGTTTAAGGTGAGGTTACGATGAGGGTGAGTGTTAGGGTTAGGTGAGGGTTAGGGTGATATTTCAGGTTAGTTTTAGGATTAGGCTTAGGGTGAAGGTGAGTGGTAGGGTGAGGGTTTGGGTTAGGGTTAGGGTTAAGGTAAGGGTGAGGGTTAGGATGAGGGTTAGGGTTAGTGTTAGGTTCAGGGTTTGGGTGATTGTTAGGATGAGGGTGAGGGTTATGATGAGGGTTAGGGTGAGGGGTAGGTTTAGGGATAGGTTGAGGTTGAGTGTGAGGGTGAGGTTTAGGGTAAGTGTGAGGGTTAGGTTTAGGGTTAGGATGAGGTTGAAGGTTAGGGTTAGGTTTAGGATGAGCGTTAGGGTGAGGGGTAGGATTAGGGATAGTGTGAGGGTTAGGGTTAGGGTTATGGTTACCATGAGGGTAAGGGTAAGCGTGTCGTGTGGGATGAGGTTTAGGGTCAGGGTTAGTGTTAGGGTTAGGGAGAGGATTAATTTTAGAATAATGGTTAGTGTAAGGGTTACATTGAGTGGTAGGGTTAGGATTAGGGTTAGGTTTAGGTTGAGGGTTAAGGTGAGGGCTAGGTTGAGGGTTAGGGTGAGGGGGAGGGGGAGGGGGAGGGTGAGGGTTAGGGTGAGGGTTAGGGTTAGTGTGGGTGTAAGGGTTAGAGTGAGGGTTAGGATGAGGTTTAGGGTGAAATGTAGGATTAGGGTGAGGGTGACGGTGAGGGTGAGGGTTAAGGTTAGGGTGAGGTTTAGGCTTAGGGTTGGGGTGACTGTTAGAGTTAGTGTTAGGTTTAGGATGAGGGTTAGGGTGAGGTGTAGTATTAGGGATAGTGTGAGGGGTAGGGTTAGTGTGAGTGATAGGGTTAGGGTTAGGGTTACCGTGAGGGTAAGTGTAACCGTGAGGGTTAGGATGAGGCTGAGGGATAGGGTTAGGGTGAGGGTTAGGGTGAGGGATAGGGTGAGGGTTAGTTTTAGGGTTATTGTAAGGGTAAGATGAGGGTTAGGGTTAGGCTTAAGGGTAGTTTTAGGGTGAGTGTAAGGGTTAGTATTAGGGTTAGGGTTTGTTTGAGTGTTTGGGTGAGGGTTTGGATTAGGGATAGCGTTAGGAACGAGTGAGGGTTAGGGTGAGGGTTAGTGTTAGGTTAGGTTTAGGGTTTGGGTTAGGCTGAGGGCTAAGATTAGGGTGAGGGTTAGGGTGAGGGTGAGGGTGAGGTTTAGGGTGTCGTTGAGGGTTAGGGCAGGGTGAGGGTTAGGGTGAGGATTAGTGTTAGGCTGAGGGTGAGGGTGAGGGTGAGGTTTAGGGTTAGGTTTAGTATTAGTGTGAGTGATAGTGTTAGGGTTAGGATTAGGATGAGGTGTAGGGTGAGGGGTAGGGTTAGGGTTCGGTTGAGGGTGAGGGTGAGGGTGAAGTTTAGGGTTATGGTGAGTGTTAGTGTTAGGGTTAGGTTGAGGGTGAGTTTTAGGGTTAGGTTTAGGATGAGGGTTAGTGTGAGGGGTAGGGTTAGGATTAGTGTGAGGGTTAGGGTTAGTGTGAGGGTTAGGGTTAGGCTTAGGGTTACGGTAGGGTTTAGGGTTAGGGTTAGGGTTATGCTGAGTGTAGGGTGAGGGTGAAGTTTAGGATGAGGGTAAGGGTGAGGGTGAGGGTTAGTGTGACAGTGAGGGTCAGGGTGATGTTTAGGATTAGGGTTAGGGATAGGGTTAGGCTTAGGGTGAGGCTGAGGGTTTGGGTTAGGGTTAGGGTTAGGGTGAGGGTGAGGGTTAGGGTGAGGTTTAGGGTGAGGATTAGGGTTAGGGTTAGAGTTAGGGTTAGGTTGAGGTTTAGGGTGAGGTTTAGAGTTAGGGTGAGGGTGAGGGTTAGTGTTAGGCTTAGGGTGAGGTTTAGGGTGAGGGATATGGTTAGGCTGAGTGTGAGCTTGAGGGTGAGGGTGAGGGTTAGTGTTAGGTTTAGGGTGAGGGTTAGGTTTATTGTGAGTGTTACGGTGAGGATGAGGGTAAGGGTTAGGTTGCAGGTTAGGGTGACGTAAAGAGTTGGGGTTAGGGTAAGGGATAGGGTGAGGGTTAGGGTGAGGTTTAGGGTTAAGTTTTGGGTTACTTTTAGGATGACGGTTAGGGTTAATGTTAGGGTTATGTTTAGGGTAAGGTTTAGGGTTAGGGTTAGGGTTAGTGTGAGGATAAGGTTAGGTTTAGGGTTACGGTTAGGTTTAGGGTGAGGGTTAGGTATAGGTTTAGGGTTAGGGTGAAGGTGAGGTTTAGGGTTGGGATTAGTGTTAGGGTGATGGTGAGGTTAGGGTTAGGATTATGGTTTGGGCTAGGTTTAGGCTGAGGGTGAGAGTGAGGGTTATGGTTAGCGTGAGGGTTAGGTTTATGCTTAGGTTTAGGTTGAAGGTTAGGGTGTAGGGTAGCTTTAGTGTTAGGATGAGGTTGAGGGTGAGGGTGAGGGTGAGGGTTAGGCTTAGGATTAGGTTTAGGGTTAGGGTTAGGCTGAGGGTGAGGTTTAGGTTGAGGGTTAATGTGAGGGGTATGGTTAGGTTTAGTGTGAGGGTTAGGGTTAGTGTGAGGGTTAGGGTTAGGCTTAGGGTTAGGGTGAGGGTTAGGGTTAGGGTTAGGGTTAGGGTTAGGCTGAGGGTGAGTTATAGATTGAGGGTTAATGTGAGGGGTATGGTTAGGTTTAGTGTGAGGGTTAGTGTGAGTGTGAGGGTTAGGGTTAGGCTTAGGGTTAGGGTGAGGTTTAGGGTTAGGGTTAGGGTTAGGCTGAGGGTAGGGTGAGATTGAGGTTTAGGGTTAGGTTAAGCATTAGTGTGAGTGATAGGGTTTGGGTTAGCTTTAGCATGAGTGTTAGAGTGAGGGTTGGGGTTAGGGTTAGGTTGAGAGTGAGGATGAGGGTGAAGTTTAGGGTTAGGGTGAGGGTGAGGGTTAGGTTTAGTGTGATGGTGAGGATTACGGTTAGGTTTAGGATGAGGGTTATGGTAAGGGGTATTTTAGGTTGAATGTGAGGGTTAGGGTTAGGTTTAGGGTGAGGTTTAGGGTTAGGGTTAGAGTTAGGCTAAGGGTTAGGGTAAGGGTGAGGGTGAGGGTTAGGGTGTCTGTGAGAGTTAGGGTAGGGTGAGGGTTAGGGGGGAGGTGAGGGTTTGGGTGAGGTTGAGGGTTAAGTTTATGGTTAGTTAGGGTTAGGCTGAGGTTAAGGGTTAGGTTGAGGGTGAGGGTTAGTGTTAGGTTTAGTGTTAGGGTGAGGGTAATTGTTAGGGTGAGGGTTAGGATGAGGGTGATGGTTAAGGTTAGGGTAATGTTTAAGGTGAATTTTAGGGTTAGGGTTGGGTTAGTGTGAGAGTGAGGGTTAGGGTGAGGGTAAGGGTTAGGTTGAGGGTGCAGATTAGGATTACGGTTAGGTTTAGTGTGAGGGGTAGGGTTAGGGTAAGGGTGAGGGTTAGGTTTAGTGTGAGGGTTATGTTTAGGGATAGGGTTAGGTTGAGGTTAAGGGTTAGGATGAGGGTAGGGTGAGAGTAAGGTTTAGGGTTAGCATGAGTGTTAGGGTGAGGGTTAGGGTTAGGTTTAGGGATAGGTTGAGGGTTGGGTGAGGGTGAGGGTTGGGTTTTGGGAGAGAGTTCGGGTAAAGGTGAGGATTAGGTTGACGGTGATGGTTAGAGTGAGGGCGAGGGTTAAGGTAAGTGTTAGGGTGATGGTTAGGGTTCATATTAGTGTTAGGGTGAGGGTGAGGGTGAGAGGTATAGTTGGGGTTAAGGTGAGGTTTAGGATTAGTGTGAGGGTTAGGGTTAGGGTTAGGGTTAGAGTGAGGGTAAGGGTTAGGGTGAGGTTTACAGTGAGGTTTAAGGATAGGGTTAGAGTTAGGGTTAGGTTAAGGTTTAACGTGAGGTTTAGAGTTAGGATGAGGGTGAGGGTGAGGGTGAGGATTAGGCTGAGGGTTAGGGTTGGGTGAGAGTTAGAATTAGGGTTAGGGTGAGGGTGAGGGTTAGTGTTAGGGTTAGGGTGAGGGTTAGGGTGGGGATGAGAGTAAGGATTAGGTTGAGGGTTAGATGGAGGGGGAGGTTTAGGGGTTGGGTTAGGGTTAGGGCGAGGGTTAGGGTGAGGGTTAGGGTTAAGTTTAGGGTTAGGTTTAGGGTGAGGGTTCGGGTTAATGGTAGGGTTAGATTTAGGTTATGGGTTAGGGTTAGGGTAAGGGTTACGCTTATGGTGATTGTTACAGTTAGGTTTAGGGTGAGGGTTAGGGTTAGGGTGAGGCTTAATGTTAGGTTTAGGGTTTTAGTTATGTTTAGGTTGAGGTTGAGGGTGAGGTTTAGGGTTAGCGTGAGTGTTAGGGTTAGGGTAGTTTTAGGTTCAGGGTTAAGGTGAGGGCTAGGTTGAGGGTTAGGGTGAGGGTGAGGGTGAGGGTTAGGGTGAGGGTTAGGTTAAGGGTGAGTGTAAGGGTTAGGGTTAGGATGAAGGTTAGGGTGAGGTGTAGTATTAGGGTTAGTGTGAGGGTGAGGGTGAGAGTTAGGGTTAGGTTGAGGGTTAGGCTTAGTGTTAGGGTGAGTGTTAGGGTTAGTGTTAGGTTTAGGATGAGAGGTAGGGTGAGGGGTAGGGTTAGGGATAGTGTAAGGGTTAGCGTTAGTGTGAGTGATAGGATTAGGTTTAGGGTTAACTGTGAGGGTAAGTGTAACCGTGAGGGTTAGGATGAGATTGAGGGTTAGGGTTAGGGTTAGGGTTAGGGTGAGGGATAGGGTTAGGGTTAGTTTTAGGGTTATTGTAAGGGTAGGATGAGGGTTAGGGTTAGGCTTAAAGTTAGTGTTATAGTGAGTGTTAGGGATAGTGTTAGGGTTAGGGTTTGTTTGAGTGTTAGGGTGAGGGTTTGGGTTAGGGGTAGGGTTACATGAGGGTGAGGGTTAGGGTGAGGGTTAGAGTTTGGT
Organism: Dipodomys merriami; assembly: GCF_024711535.1. Taxonomy (NCBI): domain Eukaryota; kingdom Metazoa; phylum Chordata; class Mammalia; order Rodentia; family Heteromyidae; genus Dipodomys; species Dipodomys merriami. Next base: position 1,659,170 of record NW_027202482.1, on the reverse strand, counting down.
TAGGGTTTGGGCGTGGGTTAGGCTGAGGGCTAGGGTGAGGGAGAGGGTTAGGGTGAGGGTGAGGTTGAGGGTGAGGTTTAGGGTGCCGTGAGGGTTAGGGTAGGGTCAGGGTTAGGGTGAGAGTTAGTGTTAGGCTGAGGCTGAGGGTGAGGGTGAGGTTTAGTGTAAGGTTTAGGATTATTGTGAGCGTTAAGGTTAGGGTTTGGGTTAGGATGAAGTTTAGGGTGAGGGGTAGGGTTAGGGTTAGGTTCAGGGTAAATGTGAGGTTGAGGTTTAGGGTTATGGTGAGGGTTAGGGTTAGGGTTTGGTTGAGGGTGAGGGTTAGGGTTAGGTTTAGAATGAGGGTTAGTGTGAGGGGTAGGGTTAGGGTTAGTGTGAGGGTTAGGGTTAGGCTTAGGGTTAGAGTGAGGGTTACGGTTAGGGTTAGGATTAGGCTGAGGGTAGGGTAAGGGTGACGGTTAGGGTGAGGGTGAGGGTGAGGTTGAGGGTTAGGGAGACTGTGAGGGTTAGGGTGATGGTGAGGATTAGGGTTAGGGTTAGGGTGAGCATTAGGTTTAGGGTTATTGTGAGGGTGAAGGTTAGGTTTTGGATTAGTGTTAGGGTTAGGGTTAGGCTTAGGGTGAGGGTGAGGTTTTGGGTTAGGGTTCGTGTTAGGGTCAGGGTGAGCGTTAGGGTGAGGTTTAGGGTTAGGGTTAGAGTTAGGGTTAGGTTGAGGTTTAGAGTGAGGTTTAGAGTTAGGGTGATGTTGAGGGTTAGGGTTAGGGTTAGGGTTAGTTTGAGAGTTAGATTTAAGGATAGAGTGAGGGTGAGTGTTAGCATTAGGGTTAGGGTGAGGGTTAGGGTCAGGGTTATGGTTAAGCTTAGGTTGAGCTTGAGGGTGAGGGTGAGTGTTAGTATTAGGATTAGAAAGAGGGTTAGGTTTATTGTGAGGGTTAGGGTGAGGATGAGGTTAAGGATTAGGTGAGGTTTAGGGTTAAGTTTAGGGTTAGATTTAGGGTGAGGATTAGGGTTTATATTAGGGTTAGGTTTAGGGTAAGGGTTAGCTTTGAGGGCAAGGGTTAGTTAGGGTAAGGGTTACGGTTAGATTTAAGGTGAGGGTTTGGTTTAGGGTGAGGGTTATGGTTAGGTTTCGGGATAAGGTGAGGGTTAGGGTGAGGCTTAGGGTTAGGATTAGGGTTTGAGTTAGGATGATGGTGAGGCTGAGGCTAAGAGTAGGTTTAGGTTTTGAGTTAGGGTTAGGCTGAGGCTGAGGCTGAGGGTTAGGGTGAGGGTTAGGGTTGGGGTTAGGGTTAGGGTGAGGGTTAGGCTTAGGTTTAGTATTAGGGTTTGGGTTAGGCTGAGGCAGAGGCTGAGGGTGATGGTGAGGGTTAGAGTTAGCGTGATGGATAGGTTTAGGTTTAGGTTTAGGTTGAGTTGTAGGGTGAGGGGTAGGTTTATGGTTAGGATGAGGGTGAGGGTGAGGATGAGGGTGAGGTTTAGGGTGAGGGTAAGGTTTAGGGTGGGGGTTAGGGTTAGGGTTAGGTTTAGGTTGAGGGTTAGGTTGAGGGTTTTGCTTAGGGTTAGTGTGAGCCTTAGTGTTAGTTTGAGGGTTAGGGTTAGGCTTAGGGTAAGAGTTAGGATTACCGTGAGGGTAAGGGTGAGTGTGAGGGGGAAGGTAAGGGTTAGGGTAAGGGTTACAGTTAGGGTGAGGGTTAGGGTTAGATTTAGCGTTAGGGTGAAGGGTTAGGGTTTTGATTAGGGTTACGGTGATGGTGAGGGTTAGGGTTAGGTTTAGGGTGAGTGTGAGGGTGACGTTTACTGATAGGTTTAGGGTTAGGGTGAGGGTGAGTGTTAGGCTTAGGATTAGTGTTAGGGTTAGGGTTAGGCTTAGCGTTAGGTTGAGGGTGAGGGTTAGGGTTAGGGTGATGTTTAGGGTTAGGGTTAGGGAGCGGTTTAGGGTTAGTATGATTTTGAGTGTGAGGGTGTGGGTTAGGGTGAGGGTTAGGGTTCGAGTGAAGGTGATGGTTAGGGTGCTGGTGAGGTTAAGGTTTAGGGTGAGTGTAAGGGTGACGGTGAGTTTGAGGGTTAGGTTTAGTGTAAATGCTAGGGTGAGTTTTAGGGTGAGCATGAGGGTTTGGTTTTGGGTTAGTGTTAAGGTTAGACTTTGGGTGACTGTAAGGTTTAGGGTTAGGGTTAGGGCTAGGGTAGGGTGAGGGCTAGGGTTAGGTTTTGGGTTTGGCTGAGGGCAAAGGTGAGGGTGAGAGTGAAGTTGAGGGTGAGGGTTAGAGTGTTGGTGAGGGTTAGGGTAGGGTGAGGGTTAGGGTGACGGTGAGGTTTAGGGTGAGGGCGAGGGTTAAGGTTAATGTTAGGTTGATGGTTAGGGTTCATATTAGTGTTAGGGTGTGGGGTATAGTTAGGGTTAGGGTGAGGGTTAGGATTAGTGTGAGGGTTAGCATTAGGGTTAGGTTTAGACTGAGGGTAATGTTTAGGGTGAGGATTAGGGTGAGGTTTGGGTTAAGGGGTAGAGTTAGGGTTAGTTTGAGACTTAGGGTGAGGTTTAGTGTTGGGTGAGGGTGAGGGTTAGGGTTAGGCTTAGAGTGAGGTTTAAGGTTAGGGTGAGAGTTAGAGTTAGGGTTAGGGTGAGGGTGAGGGTTAGGGTTAGTGTTAGGGTTAGAATTAGGGTGATGGTGAGGGTGAGGAATAGGGTTAGGATTTGGGTTAGAGTTAGGGTTAGGCTGAGGGTCAGGTTGAGTGTTAGGGTTAGTGTTAGATGAGTGTTAGGTTTAAGCTTAGGGTTAGGATAAGGGTTAAGGGGAGGGGTAGGGTTTGTGTTAGGGTGAGGGTTCAGGTTAGTGTGAGGGTTAGGGTTAGGGTGATGGTAATGATTATTGTGAGGGTTAGGATGACGCTGAGGGTTAGGGAGAGGGTTAGAGTTAGGGTTAGGGTTAGGGTTAGGTTTAGGGATAGGGTGAAGGCTAGGTTGAGGGTGAGGGTGAGGGTGAGGGTGAAGGTGAGGGTGAGGGTTAGGGTGTGGATTAGGGTTAAGGTTAGGGTCAGGGTTACGGTTAGGGTGCAGGTTAATTTTAGGGTTAGGATGAGGTTGAGGCTGATGCTTAGTTTAATGGTGAGGGTGAGGGTGAGGGTGAGGGTAAGGGATAGGGTTCGGGTTCGGGTTAGGTTGAGGGTGAGAGTGAGGGTTAGAGTTTGGATTAGTGTTAGGGTTAGGGTTAGGTTGAGTGTGAGCGTGAGGGTGAGGGTGAGGGTTAGTGTTAAGTTTAGGGTGATGGTTAGGTACCTTGTGAGGGTTAGATTGAGGATGATGGTAAGGTTTAGGATGAGGGTTAGGGTGAGGTGGAGGGTTAGGATTAGGGTTAGGGTTAGGGTGAGGTTTAGGGTTAAGTTTAGGGTTACTTATAGGGTGAGGGTTAGGGTTAATGTTAGGGTTAGGTTTAGGGTAAGGGTTACGGTTAGGGTTAGGATTAGGGTTTTGGTAAGGGTTACGGTTAGGTTGAGGGTTAGGGTGAGGGTTAGGGTTGAGTTTAGTGTTAGGGTGAGGTTTAGGCTTAGGGTTAGGATTAGGGTTTGGGTTAGATTTAGGCTGAGTGTGATGGTGAGGGTTAGGGTTAGCATGAGGTATAGGTTTAGGCTTAGGTTTAGGTTGAGGGGTAGGGTGAGGGGTAGGTTTAGGGTTAGCGTGAGGGTGAGGGTGAGGGTGAAGTTTAGGGTGATGGTAAGGGTTGGGGTGGGGGTTAGGGTTCTAATTAGGTTTAGGTTGAGGGTTAGTGTGAAGGTTATGCTTAGGGTTAGTGTGAGCCTTAGTGTTAGAGTGAGGGTTAGGGTTAGGGTTAGGGTTAGGGTTAGGGTTACCGTGAGTGTAAGGGTAAGGGTGAGGGTTAGGGATAGGGTTAGGGTGAGGCTGAGTGTTAGCTTGAGGATGAGGGTGAGGGTTAGGTTTAGGGTGAGGGTTAGGGTTAGGGTGAGGATTAGGGTTATGTTTAGGGTTAGGTTTAGGGGGAGGGTTAGGGTTAGGGTGAGTGTTTGTGTTAGGTTTAGCATTAGGGTGAAGGGTTAGGGTTTTGATTATGTTTAGGGTGAGGGTGAGGGTTAGGCTTAGGGTTAGGGTGAGTGTGAGGTTGACGTTTACTAATAGGTTTAGGGTTAGGGTAAGGGTGAGTGTTAGGTTTAGGATTAGTGTTAGGGTTAGGCTTAGGCTTAGGTTATGTTGAGAGTGAGGGTTAGTGTTACGGTGAGGGTTAGGGTTAGAGTTAGGGAGCAGGTTAGGGTTAGAGTGATTTTTAGTGTGAGGGTGAGGGTTAGGGTGAGGGTGAGGGTGAGAGTGAGGGTGAGGGTTAGGGTGTTGGTGAGGTTTAGGGTTCGGGTGAGTGGTAGGGTGACAGTGAGCTTGAGGGTTAGGTTTAGGGTAAGTGTTAGGTTGAGTGTTAGGTTGAGCATGTGGGTTAGGTTTAGGTTTAGGGTTAGTGTTAGGGTTTTAGTGTTAGGGTTAGGGTTTGGGTGAGTGTAAGGTTTAGGGTTAGGGGTAGGGTTAGGGTTAGGGTAGGGTGAGGGTTAGGGTTAAGGTTTGGGTTAGGCTGAGGTCTAAGGTGAGGGTGAGTGTGAGGTTGAGGGTCAGAGTTAGAGTGTCGGTGAGGGTTAGGTTAGGGTGAGGATTAGGGTGACGGTGAGGGTTATGGTGAGGGTAAAGGTAAGTGTTAGGAGGGTTAGGGTTAGGATCAGGATGAGGTTTGAGTGTTAGGGTTATGGTTAGATTTAGGATGAGTGTTAGCGTGAGGGGTAGTGTTAGGTTTAGAGTGAGGTTAAGGGTTAGGGTGAGGGTGAGGGTTAGGGTTAGGTTTAGGATTAGTGTTAGGGTTAGGGTGATGTTTAAGGTTAAGGTTAGGGTTGAGAGGTTTAGAGTCAGGGTGATGATAAGGGTGAGGCTAAGGGATGGGTTGAGGGTGAGAATTAGGGTGAGGTTTAGGGTTAGGGTTAGATTTAGGTTTAGGGTGAGGACAAGGGTGAGCGTGAGGGTTAGGGTTAGGGTGAGGGTGAGGCTTATTTTTAGGGTATGTGTGAGGGTTAGCTTTAGGGTGAGGGTTACCGGGAAGGTGAAGATTAGGATGCGGGTGAGGGTTAGGGTTAGTGTTAGGGCTAGGGTGAGGATTGGGGTTAGGGTTAGTGTTAGGATGAGAGTTAGGTTGAGTTTTAGGGTTAGGATTATTGTCAGTGTTAGGGTTAGTGTGAGGGCTAGCTTAAGGTTTAGAGTTAGGGTGAGGGTAAGGGTTAGGGTGAGGGTTAGGGTGAGGTTGAGGGTTAGGGTTAGGGTGAGGGTTAGGTTGATATTTAAGGTTAGGTTAGCGTTAGGGTTAGGGTGAGGGTGAGGGTGAGGTTTAGGGTTAGGTTTAGGGTTACGGTGAGGGTTAGGTTTAGGGAAAGGGTGAGTGTGAGTTTTAGGTTTAGGATTAGTGTTAGGGTTAGGGTTAGACTTATGGTGAAGTTGAGGGGTAGGGTGAGGGTTTTGGTTAGGGTTAGGGTTTGGGTGAGTGTTAGCTTGAGGGTGAGGGTTAGGGTTAGGTTTCTGGTTAGGGAAGGGTGAGGTTCAGGCTTAGGTTGAGGGTTAGTGTTAGGCTGAGGGTGAGCTTTAGGGTTAGGTTTAGGATTAGTTTGAGTGTTAGGGTTAGGGTTAGGGTTAACATGAGGGTTAGCATGATGGCTAGGTTTGGGGATAGGTTGAGGTTGAGGGTGAGGGAAAGGTTTAGGGTTAGTTTTAGGATGATGGTTACGGTGAGGGATAGGGTTAGTGTGAGGGTTAGGGTTAGGGTTAGGGTTAGGTTGAGAGCTAGGTTTAGGGTGATGGTTAGGCTGAGGGTGAGGGTGAGTGTGAGGGTTAGGCTGTCAGTGAGGATTAGCGTAGGGTGAGGGTTGGGGGGATGCTAGTGTTAGGGTGAGGGTGAAGGTTAGGGTTATGGTTAGGGTTAGGTTTAAGGTCAGGTTGAGGATTAGGGTTACGGTTAGGGTTAGGATGAGGGTTAGGGTGAGGGGAAGGTTTAGGGTTAGGTTTAGGTTTAGGGTGAGGGTAAGTTTAGGGTGAGGGTGAGGGTTTGGGTTAGGGTTAGGTTTAGGGTAAGGGTAATTTTTAGGGTGAGGGTTAGGATGAGGGTGAGTGTTAGGGTTAGGGTTATGTTTAAAGTTTAGGTTAGGGTTAGGGTTAGGGTTAGGGTGATTGTGAGGTTTAGGGTGAGTTTAAGGGTTAAGTTGAGGGTGCGGATTAGGGTTACGGTTAGGGTTAGTGTGAGGGTTAGGGTTAGGGTTAGGGTGAGGGTTAGGTTTAGTGTGAGGGTTATGGTTAGGGATAGGGTTAGGGTGAGGTTAAGGGTTACAATAAGCGTAAGGTGAGCTTGAATTTTAAGGTTACCATGAATGTTAGTTTGAGGGTTAGGTTTAGGTTTAGGGATAAGGTGATGGTTGGGTGAGGGTCAGGGTTGGGTTGTTGGTGAGGGTTGGGTTACGGTGAGGGTTAGGTTTACGGGGAGGTTTAGAGTGACGGCAATGTTTAAGTCTAGGGTTAGTGTGATGGCTAGGGTTCATATTAGTGTTAGGGTGAGGGTTAAGGTGAGGGGAAATTTTAGGGTTCAGGTGAGGGTTAGGATTAGTGTGAGGGTTAGGGTTAGGGTTAGGGTTAGAGTGAGGGTAAGGGTTAGGGTGAGGTTTAGTTTGAGGTTAAGGGTTAGGGATAGAGTTAGGTTTAGGTTGATTGTTATGGTGAGGTTTAGAGTTAGGGTGAGAGTGAGGGTTAGGGTTAGTCTGAGGGTGAGTGTTAGGGTTAGGGTGAGTGTTAGAGTTAGTTTTAGGGTTAGGGTGAGGGCCATGGTTATGTTTAGGGTGAGGGTTAGGTTTTGGTGATGATTAGGGTTAGTTTTAGGGTTAGGGTGATGCTGAGGCTGAAGCTAAGGATTTGGATTAGGGTTTGGGTTAGTGTGAGGTTGAGGGGGAGGCTTAGAGTTGGGATTAGGTTTTGGGTTAGCGTAAAGCTGAGCATGAGGGTGAGGTTTAGGGTTAGTGTGAGAGTTAGGGTTAGGGTTAGGTTTAGGTTGAGGGTTAGGGTGAGGGCTAGGTTTAGGGTTAGGGTGAAGGTGAGGTTGAGGGTGAGGGTGAGGATTAGGGTTAGGGTGAGTGTTAGGGTTAGTGTTAGGTTTAGGTTGAGGTTTAGGGTGAGGGTTTGGGTTAGGGTTAGTGTGAGCCTTATTGTTATTGTGAGGGATAGTGTTAGGGTTAGCATTAGGGTTAGCGTGAGGGTAAGGGAAATGGTGAGTGTTAGGATGAGGGTGAGGGTTAGGGATAGGGTTAGGGGGATGGGGGAGTGATAGGGAGAGGATGAGGGTTAGGGTTAGGGTTAGGGTGAAGGTAAGGTTTAGGGTGAGGTTTAGGGTTATTATTAGAGTTATGGTTAGGTTGAGGATTAGGGTGAGGTTTAGATTTAGGGTGAGGGTGTAGGTTAGGGTTAAGGTTAGGGTGAGAGTTAGAGTTAGAGTGAGGGTGAGGGTGAGGTTTAGTGTTAGGTTTAGGGTGAGGGTTAGGGTGAGGATGAGGATAAGTTTTAGGTTGAGGGTTATCGTGAGGGGGAGGGTTAGGGTAAGGGTTAGGGTTTGGGTGAGGGTTAGGGTTAAAGTTAGGGTTAGGTTTAGGGTGAGGGTTAGTGTTAATGTTAGGGTTAGGTTTAGGGTAAGGGTTAGGTTTAGGGTTAGGTTTAGGGTGAGGGTGAGGGTTTGGGTTAGGGTTCGTGTTAGGGTTAGGTTGAGGTTTAGGGTGAGGTTTAGAGTTAGGGTGGGGGTGAGGGTGAGGGTTAGGGTTAGGGTTAGGGTTAGGGTTAGGGTGAGAGTTAGAGTTAGGGATAGAGTGAGGGTGAGCGTTATTGTTAGGTTTAGGGTGAGGGTTATGGTTAGGCTTAAGGTGAGCTTGAGGGTGAGGGTGAGGGTTAGTGTTAGGATTAGAAAGAGGGTTAGGTTTATTGTGATGGTTAGGGTGAGGATGAGGGTAAGGATTAGGTGAGGTTTAGGGTTAAGTTTAGGTTTAGATTTAGGGTGAGGGTTAGGGTTTATATTAGCGTTAGTTTTAGGGTAAGGGTTAGGTTTAGGGCAAGGGTTAGTTTGGGTGAGGGTTACGGTTAGATTTAAGGTGAGGGTTAGGTTTAGGGTGAGGTTTAGGTTTAGGGTTAGTGTTAGGGTGAGGGTTAGGGTTAGGGTGAGTGTTAGGGTGTGGGTTAGGGTTATGGTTAGTTTCAGGCTTACCGTTAGGTTGATGGTTAGGGATAGGTTTAGTGTTACGTTGAGGTTGAGGCTGAGGCTTAGGTTTAAGGTGAGTGTGAGGGTGAGTGTAAGGGTGAGGGATAGGGTTAGGATTAGGGTTAGGGTGAGTGCTAGGGTTAGCGTTAGGTTTAGGGTGAGGGTTAGGGTGAGTGGTCGGGTTAGAGTTAGTGTGAGGTGTAAGGATAGTGTGAGGGTTAGAGATAGGGTTAGGGTATGTTGAGGCTTAGGGTTAGGCTAAATGTTAGTGTTAGGGCGAGGTTTAGGGGTAGTGTTAGGGTTAGGGTTTGGTTGAGTGTAGGGTAAGTGTTTTGGTTAGGCTTAAGGTTAGGGTGAGGGTGAGGATTAGGTGAGGGTGATGGTTAGGGTTAGGGTTAGGGTTAGGTTTTGGGTTAGGCTGAGGGCTAGGGTTAGGGTGAGGGTTAGGGTTAGGGTTAGGGTTAGGGTCAAGATGGGGATTAGGGTTACGGTTAGGGTTAGGATGAGGGATAGGGTGAGGGGTAGTTTTAGGGTTAGGGATAGGGTTAGAGTGAGGGTAACAGTTAAGGTGAGGGTGAGGGTTAGTTTTAGGGTTAGGGTTAGGATGACGGTAATTGTTAGGGTGAGGGTTAGGATGAGGGTGAGGGTTAGGGTTAGGGTAAGGGTTAGAGTGATGTTTAAGGTTAAGGTTTGGGTTAGGGTTAGGGTTAATTTTAGGGAGAGGTTTAGGGTGAGGGTAAGGGTTAGGTTGAAGATGTGGATTAGGGTTAGGGTTAGGGTTATTGTGAGGGGTAGGGTTAGGGTCAGAGTGATGGTTAGGTTTAGTTTGAGGGTTATGGTTAGGGATAGGGTTAGGGTGACGGTAAGGGTTAGGATGAGGGTAGAGTGAGATTGAGGTTTAGGGTTAGCATGAATGTTAATGTGAGGGTTAGAGTGAGTGTTAGGGTTAGGGTTAGGTTGAGGGTGAGGGTGAGGGTTAGGGTTAGGCTTAGGGTCTGGGTTAGGGTTAGTGTGAGGGTTAGGTTTAGGGTTAGGTTGAGGGTGAGGGTGAGGGTTAAGGTTAGGCTTCGTGTCTGGGTTAGGGCTAGTGTGAGGGTTAGGGTTAGGGTGAGGGTGAGGTTGAGGGTGAGGGTTAGGGTTAGTGTTAGGATGAGCGAGAAGGTGAGGGTTGGATTTAGGATTATGGTTAGCGTTAAGGTTAGGGTGAAGGTAAAGTTTAGGGTGATTGTGAGTGCTAGGGTGATTTTTAGGGTGAGGTTTAGTGTGAGGGATAGGGTTAGGGTTATGGTGAGGGTTAAGGTTAGTGTGAGGGTTAGGATTAGGGTTAAAGTTAGGGTTTGGCTGAGGATAAGGGTGAGGGTTAGGTTGAGGGTTAGGCTGAGGGTTAGGGTTAGGTTTAGTGTGAGTATTAGTTTTACTCTGAGGGATAAGGTTAGGGTTAAGATTAGGGTTAGGTTGAGGGTAAGTGTTTGGGTGAAGTTTAGTGTTAGGGTTAGTGTTAGGTTGAGGTTTAGGTTTAGTGTGATGATTAGGGTTAGGGTTAGGGTTAGGTTTAGGGTTAGGGTTAGTGTGAGGGTTAGGGTGAAGGTGAGGGTAAGGGTAACAGTTAGGATTAGGTTGAGGGTGAGGGTTAGGGTTAGGGTGAGGGTGAGGGTTAGGGTAAGGGTGAGGGTTAGGTTTAGTGTGAGGGTTACGGTTACCGTTAGGGTGAGGTTGAGGGTTAGGGTTAGGGTAGGGTTAGCTTTAGGGTTAGGATTAGGGTTAGAGTGAGGTTTAGGGTTAGGTTTAGGTTTAGGCTGAGGATCAGGGTGAGGGTGAGTGTTCGGGTGGGGGTAAAGTTTAGCGTGAGAGTTAGTGCTAGGGTTAGGTTGAGGGTTAGGTTTAGTGTGATTTTTAGGGTAAGGGTTAGGATCAGGGGTAGGGTGAGTGTTCAGGTGAGGATGAGGGTTAGAGTGTGGGTGATGTTTAGGGTTAGGGTGGGGGTTAGGATGAGATTGAGGGTAAGGGTGAGGGTGAGGTTTAGGGTTAGGGTTACGGTTAGGGTTAGGGTCAGGGTTAGAATTGGGGGTAGTGTGAGGGTTAGGGTAGGGTGAAGGTTAGCTTTAGGGTGAGGGTTAGGTTTAGGCTGAGGGTGAGGGTGAGGGTGAGGGTTAGGGTTAGGTTTAGGGTTAAGGTGAGGGTAAGGGTGAGGGGTATATTTAGGCTTAGTGTTAGGGTTAGCATTAGGGTGAGTGTGAGGGTGAGGAATATGGTTAGCATTAGGGTTAGGGTTAGGCTGAGGGTCAGAATGAGTGTTAGGTTTAGGGTTAGGGTTACAGTGAGTGTTAGGGTTAGGCTTCGGGTTAGCATGAGGTTTAAGGTGAGGGGTAGGGTTAGGGTTAGGGTGAGGGTTAGGGTTAGTGTGAAGTTTAGGATGAGGATGAGGATAAGGTTTAGGGTGATGTTTAGGATGAGGGTGAGTGTTAGGGTTAGGGTGAGGGTTAAGATTAGAGTTAGGATTAGGGTAAGGGCTAGGGTGAGGTTGAGGTTTAGGGTGAGGGTAAGGGTTAGGTTGTGGTTTAGGGTCAGGGTTAGGTATAGTGTGCTTTTTAGGGTTACTGTTAGGGTTAGGTTGAGGGTGAGGGTGAGTGTGAGTGGAGGGTTAGTATTCAGGTTAGGGTTAGGTTGAGGGTGAGGGTGAGGGTTAGTGTTCGGATTAGGGTTAGGATTAGGATTAGGCTGAGGGTCTGTGAGAGGGTGCGGGTGATTCTTAGTGTTAGGGTTAGAAAGAGGGATAGGTTTATTGTGAGGGTTAGGGTGAGGATGAGGGTAAGGGTTAGGTTCCGGGTAAGGATGAGGGGGAGGGTTAGGGTTAGGGTGAGGGTGAGGGTTAGGGTGAGGGTTTGGGTTAAGTGAAGGGATAGGTTGAGGGTGAGAGTAAGGATTAATGTTAGGGTTAGGTTTGGGGTAAGGGTTAGGGTGAGGGTGAGGTTTAGGGTTAGGGTGAGTTTTAGGGTTAGGGTGAGGGTTGGGGTTAGGATTCGGGTTATGGTGAGGTCTAGGGTGATGGTGAGGGTTAGGAGTAGTCTTAGGGTTAGGGTGAGGTTTAGGGTTAGGGTTAGGTTTAGTGATAGTGTGAGGGGGAGGGGGAGGGTTAGGGTGAGGGTTAGGTTTAGTGTGAGTGTTATGGTTAGGGATAGAATTAGCGTGAGGGTCAGGGTTAGGATGAGGGTAGGATGAGAGTGAGGTTTAGGTTTAGCATGAGTGTTAGGGTGAGGGTTAGTGTGAGGGTTAGGGTAAGGGTTAGTTTGAGGGTGAGGTTGAGGATGAGGATTAGGGTTAGGGTTAGGGTTAGGTATAGGGTGAGGGTGAGGGTTGGGTTGTGGGTGAGGATTAGGTTAAAGGTGAGGGTTAGTATGACAGGGAGTGTTAGAGTGAGGGTGAGTGTTAAGGTTAGGGTTAGGGTGAAGTTTAGGGTTCATATTAATGTTAGGGTGAGGGTTTGGATGAGGGGTATACTTAGGGTTAAAGTGAAGGTTAGGATTAGTGTGACGGTTAGGGTTAAGGTTAGGCTTAGAGTGAGGGTAAGGGTTAAGGTGAGGTTTAGGGTGAGGTTTAGGGTTAGGGTTAGGTTGCTGGTTAGGGTGAGATTTAGATTTTGGGTGAGGGTGACGGTTAGGGTTAGGGTTCTGGTGAGGGCTAGGATTATGGTGAAAATTAGAGTTAGGGTTAGGGTGAGGTTGAGGTTTAAGTTTAGGGTTAGGGTTAGAATTAGTGTGAGGATGAGGGTGAGTTATAGGGTTAGGATTAGAGTTAGGTTTAGGGTTTGGCTGAGGGTGAGGATGAGTGTTAGGGTTAGGGTTTGGGTTAGGGTGAGTGTTAGGGTTAGGCTTAGCGTTAGGATAAGGGTTAAGGTGAGTGGTAAGTTTAGGGTTATGGGGAGGGTTAGGGTTAGGGTGAGGGATAGGGTGTGGGTTATGGTTAATGTTAGGGTCAGGGTTAAGGTTAGGGTGAGGGTTAGGTTTAGAGTTAGGGTGAGTTTGAGGCTGAGGATGAGGGTTAGTGTTTAGATTAGTGTTAGGGTTAAGGTTAGGCTGAGGGTTAGCGTGAGTGTGAGGGTGAGGGTTAGTGGTAGGGTTAGGGTGAGGGTTATGTTTATTGTGAGGGTTAGGGTGAGGATGAGGGTAAGTGTTAGGTTGAGGGTTAGGGGGAGGGGGAGGGTTAGCGTTATAGTTAAGCTTAGGTTTAGGTTTTGCTTGAGGGTTAGCGTTAATGTTAGGGTTAGGTTTAGGGTAAGGGTTAGGGTTAGGGTTAGGGTTAGGATTAGGGTGAGGGTAATGGTTAGGTTATGGTGAGTGTTAGGGTTAGGTTTAGGGTTTGGGTGAGGCTGACCTTGAGGGTGAGGGTTATGGTTGGGGTTAGGGTTAGGGTGAGGGTGAGGGTGAGGCTGAGGGTTAGGATTAGGATTTGGTTTAAGGTTAGGCTGAGGGTGAGGGTGAGGGTTAGGGTTAGCGTGAGGGTTAGTTTCAGGGTTAGGTTTAGGTTGAGGGTGAGGGTTAGGCATAGGTTTATGGTGAGGGTGAGTGTTAGGGTGAGGATGAAGTTTAGGGTTAGGGTTGGGGTGAGGGTTAGGGTGAGGGTGAGGGTTAGGTTTAGGGTGAGGGATAGGGTTGGGTTTTGTTTAGGGTTAGGGTGAGGGTGATGTTTAGTGTTAGGTTTAGGGTGAGTGTGAGGGTGAGCTTTAGTGATATGTTTAGGTTTAGTGTGAGGGTGAGTGTTATGTTTAGGATTAGTGTTAGGGTTAGCGTTAAGCTTAGAGTTAGGGTGAGGTTGAGTGTTAGTTTTAGGGTGAGCGTGAGGGTTAGGGTTATGTTTAGGGTGCGGGTTAGGGTTAGGGTGATGTTTAGTGTGAGGGTGAGGTTTAGAGTGAGGGTGAGTGTTCGGGTGAGTGTTAGGGTGTAGGTGAGGGTAAGGGTTAGGGTGAGTGTTAGGGTGACAGTGAGTTTGAGGGTTAGGTTTAGGGTAAAGGTTAGGGTTAGTGTTAGGGTGAGGGTGAGGGTTAGGGTTAGGTTTAGTGTTAGTGTTAGGGTTACGGCTTTGGTGAGTGTTAGGGTTAGGGTTAGTGTTAGGGTAGGGTGAGGGTAAGGTTTAGTGTAAGGGTTAGGGTTGGACTGAGGGTGAGTGTTAGTGTGAGGGTTAGAGTTAGTGTGAGGGTTAGGTTTAGCGTTAGGGTTAGGGTTAACGTGAGGGTAAGGGTAAGGGTGAGGGTTAGAATGAGGGTGAGGGTTAGGGTTAGGTTTAGTATTAGAGTGAGGCTTAGGGTGATGGTTAGGGTTAGGGTGAGGGTGAGGGTTAGGGTTGGGGTAAGGTTTAGTGTGATGGTTAGGTTTAGGGTTAGTTTTAGGTTCAGGGTAAGGGTTATTGTGAGGGTTAGGTAAAGGTGAGAGTTAGGGTTAGGGTTAAGATTATGGTGAGTGTTAGGGTTGGGGTTAGGGTTAGGCTGATGGCTAATGTGAGGGTGAGGTTTAGGGTGAGGGTGAGGGTGAGGGTTAGGGTGTCGGTGAGGATTAGGGTAGGGTGAGGGTTAGAGTGTTAGGGTGAGGATGAGGGTTACATTTAGGATTAGGTTTAGGGTCAGGTTGAGCATTACTGTTAAGGTTAGGGTTAGCATGAGGGTTAGGGTGAGGGGTTGGGTTAGGGTTAGGTTTACGGTGAGGATAAGTGTTTGGTGAGGGTCAGGGTTAGGGTTACGTTTAAGGATAGAGTTAGGGTAATTGTTAGGCTGAGTGTTTGGATGAGGGTGAGGGTTAGGTTTAGGGTAATGTTTATGTTTAGGGTTAGTGTTAGTGTTAGGGTTAGGCTTAGCTTGAGGATTAGGGTGAGGATAAGTTTTAGTGTGAGGGTTAGGTTGAGTTTGAGGGTTAGAATGAAGGTGAAGGTTAGGGAGAGTGTTAAGGTTAGGGTTAGGGTGAGGGTGAGGGTTAGGGTGATGTTTAGGGTTAGGGTTAGGGTTAGTGTGAGGGTTAGGGTTAGGGTTAGAGTTAGTGTTATTGTGAGGGTTAAGTTGAGGGTAAGTGTTTGGGTGAAAGTTAGGGTGAGGGTGAGGTTTGGGGTTTGGATTAGGGTTAGGGTGAGGTTTAGAATTAGGGTTAGGTTGAGGGTGAGGGTTAGGTTTAGTGTTAGATTTAGGATGAGGGTAAGGTTTACATTGAGGGTTAGGATGAGGTGAGTGTTAGGGTTAGGGTGAAGTTTAAGGTTAGGATTATGGTTAGGGTGAGGGTTAGGGAGAGGGTTAGGGTTAGTGTTAGGGATAGGTTTAGGATGAGGGTTAGGGTGAGGTTTAAGGTTAGGGTGAGGGTGATGGTTAGGTTAGGGTTATGTTTAGGGGTTGGGTGAGGGTTAGGTTTACAGTTAGTTTTAAGGTAAGGGTTAGGGTGAGGTTTAGGGTTAGGTTGAGTGTTAGGGTTTGGTTTAGGGTTAGGGTGACTGTTAGGGTTAGGGTGAGGGTTAGGGTTAGGGTGGGGGTGAGGTTCAAGGTGAAGTGTAGGGTTAGGATTAGTTTTAGGGTTAGGTAGTCTGAGGATGAGTGTGAGTGTGAGGGTGAGGTTTAGGGTTAGGGTTAGGGTTAGGCTGAGGGCTACAGTGAGGGTGAGGGTTAAGGTTAGGGTGAGGGTGAGGATGAGAGTTTGGGTTAGGTAAGTGTTAGGGTTATGTTTAGGGTGAGGATTAGGTTGAGTTTGAGGGTTAGAGGGAGGGTTAGCCTTACGGAGAGGGTTAGGGTTATGGTTAGGGTGAGGGTTAGGGTTAGGGTGATGTTTTGGGTGAGGGTGAGGGTTACCGTGAGGTGAGGGTTCGAGTGAGGGTGAGGATTAGGGTGAGGATGAGGGTTAGGGTTAGGTTTTGTGTGAGGATTAGGTTGAGGTTAATGTTTAGAGTGAGGGTTAGGTTGAGGGTGAGGGTTAGGGTTAGTGTTAGTGTGAGGGTGAGGTTTTCGGTTAGGTAAGATTTAGGTTTAGGTTTACGGTGAGGGCTAGGTTAAGGGTGAGGTTTTGGGTGAGGGTGAGAGTGAGGTTAAGGGTTAGGGTGTGGGTGAGGGTTAGGGTTAGGGTGAGTGTTAGAGTGACGGTGAGGTTTATGGTGAGGCTGAGGGTTAGGTTAAGGGTTAGGTTTAGGGTGAGGATTAGAGTCAGGATGAGGGTAAGGTTGAGGGTTAGGGTTACGGTGAGGGTTAGGGTTAGTGTGAGGGTTAGGTTTAGGGTTATGGTTAGGGCTAGGGTAATGTTTAGGGTGAGGCTTAGGATGAGGGTGAGTGATAGGGTTAGGTTGAGGGTGAGGGTTAGGGTGAGGTTGAAGTTGAGGGTGAAGATGAGGATTAGGGTGTGGGTGAGTGTTAGGGTTAGGGTGAGGGTTAGGTTGACAGTGAGGGTTAGCGTGAGGGTGAGGCTTAGGGTATGGGTGAGGGTTAGCGTTAGGTTTAGGGTGATGGCTAGGATTAGGGTTATCGTGAGGGCTAGGGTGATGTTTCGGGTTTGTGTGAGGGTTAGGGTTAGGGTGAGGGTGAGGGCAATTGTTAGGCTGAGGGTTATGGTAAGGATGAGGGTTAGGATTAGTGTTAAGTTTAGGGTGAGGTTGAGCATGAAAGTTAGGGTTAGGGTTCGTGTTAGGGTTAGGATGACGGTTAGGGTGTGGGTTAGGGTTAGGGTTAGTTTGAGGGTTAGGGTTAGGGTTAGGGTTAGGGTTAGGGTTAGGATGAGGATGAGGATGAGGGTTAGGGTAACGGTTAGGATTAGGTTTAGGGTGAGGATGAGAGTTAGTGTTAGGATTAGGGTTAGGGTTTGGCTTAAGCTGAGGGTGAGGGTGAGGGTGAGGATTAGGGTTAGGGTAAGATTTAGGGTTTGGGTTAGTGTGAGGATTAGATTGTAGGTGAAGTTTAGGGTGAGGTTTAGCATTAGGGTGTGGTTTAGTTTTAGGATTAGGGTGTGGGTCAGAATTAGGGTGATGTTTAGGGTGAGGGTGAGGGTTAGGGTGAGGGATAGGTTTAGGGAAAGGGTGAGGGTGAGGGTTAGGGTGAGGGTAAGCGTAAGTGTGAGGGTTAGGTTTAGGGTTAGTTTGAGGTTGAGGGTAAGGGTTATTGTGAGGGTTAGGATGAAGGTGAGGGTTAGGGTGAGGGTTAGGATTAGGGTGAGTGTTAGGGTTAGGGTTAGGGTTAGGCTGATGGCTACTGTGAGAGTGTGGTTTAGGGTGAGGGTGGGGGTGATGGTTATGGTGTCGGTAAGGATTAGGGTAGGGTTAGGGTTAGAGTGTTAGCTTGAGTGTGAGGGTTAGAGTTAGTGTTAGGGTTAGAGTTAGGCACAGGTTGAGGAGTACTGTTAAGGTTAGTGTTAGCATGAAGGTTAAGGTGAGGGGTAGGGTTAAGGTTAGGGTTAGGGAGAGGGTAAGGGTTAGGTGAGGGTGAGGGTTAGGGTTACAGTTAGGGTTAGGGTTAGGGTAATTGTTAGGCTGAGTGTTAGGATGAGAGTGAGGGTTAGGGTTAGGGTGATGTTTAAGGTTAGGGTTAGGGAGAGTGTTAGAGTTACGGTTAGGGTGAGGGTAAGGGTTAGGTTGAGGGTTAGGGTGAGTTTGAGGGTTAGAGCGAGTGTTAGGATTAGGGAGAGTGTTAGGGTTAGGGTTAGGGTGAGAGTAAGGGTTAGAGGGATGTTTTGGGTGAGGGTGAGGGTAACCGTGAGGTGAGCGTTCGTGTGAGAGTTAGGGTTAGGTTGAGGATGAGGGTTAGGGTTAAGGTTTGTGTGAGCATTAGGGTGAGGTTAAGGTTTAGGGTGAGGGTTATTGTGAGGGTGAGGGTTAGGGTCATTTTTAGGGTTAGGGTGAGGATTAGGGTGAGGGTTAGGTTTAGGGTTTGGGTGAGGGTGAGGTTTGGGGTTAGGGTTAGGGTTAAGGTTAGCGTTAGGAGGAGAGTTTAGGGTGAGGGTTAGGTTTTCTTTTAGGGTTAGGGTGAGGATGACGGTGAGGCTTAGGGTTAGGATTCGGGTTTGGGTTAGGGTTAGGCTGAGCATGAGGTGAGGTTTAGGGTTAGCATGAGAGTTAGGATTAGGGTTAGGTTTAGGTTGAGGGTTAGGGTGAGGGCTAGGTTTAGGGTTAGGGTGAGGGTGAGGTTGAGGGTTAGGGTGAGGGTTAGTGTGAGGGTTAGGTTTAGGGTGAGGGTTAGGGTTAGTGTTAGGTTTAGGTTGAGGGTTAGGGTGAGGGGTAGGGTTAGGGTTAGGGTGAACCTTATGGTTATTGTGAGGGATAAGGTTAGGGTTAGCATTAGGGTTACCATGAGGGTAAGGGAAAGTGTGAGGGTTAGGATGAGGGTGAGGGTTAGCGATAGGGTTAGAGCTATGGGGGAGTGTTAGGGTGAGGATGAGGTTTAGGGTTAGGGTTAGGGTTAGGGTGAGGGTCACGGTTAGGTTTAGGGTGAGGGTTATGGTTAGGTTGAGGATTAGATTTAGGTTTAGCGTTAGGGTGAGTCTGAGGGTGAGGCTTAGGGTTAGGATTAGTGTTTGGGTTAGGGTGAGGGTGAGAGTGAGGCTTAGGGTTCGATTAGAGTTTGGCTTAGGGTTAGGCTGAGCATGAGGGTGAGGTTTCGGGTTAGCGTGAGGGTCAGGGTTAGAGTTAGGTTTAGGATGAGGGTTCAGGTGAGGGTGAGGATTAGGGTGTGGTTTAGGGATAGGGTTAGGGTGAGTGTTAGGGTGACGTTGAGTTTGAGGTTAAGGTTTAGGGTTAGTGTTAGATTTAGGGTTTGGGTGAGTGTTAGGGTTAAAGTTAGGATTAGTGTGAGGACTAGGGTGAGGGTGAGGGTGAGGGTGAGGGTGAGGGGTAGGGTTAGTGTGAGGGTTTGAGTTAGGATTAGAGTTACCGTGAGGGTAAGTGTAACGGTCAGGGTTAGTATGAGGGTGAGGGTTAGGGTTAGGGTGAGGGGTAGGGTTTGGGTTAGGTTTCGATTAAGGTTAGCGTGTGGGTGAGGGTTAGGGTGATGGTTAGGTTTAGTGCTCGGGTTAGGTTTTGGGTTAGGCTGAAGGCTAGGGTTAGGGTGAGGGTTAGGGTGAGGGTGAGGGTGTGGGTGAGGTTTAGGGTGTAGGTGAGGGTTAGGCTAGGTTGAGGGTTAGGGTGAGGTTTAGTGTTCGGCTGATAGTGAGGGTGAGGGTGAGGTTTAGGGTTTGGTTTAGGATTAGTGTGAGTGTTAGGGTTAGTCTTCGGGTTAGGATGAGGTTTAGGGTGAGGGGTAGGGTTAGGTTGAGGCTGAGGGTGAGTGTGAGGTTTAGGGTTACTGTGAGGGTTAGGGTTAGTTTTAGGGTAAGGGTGAGTGTTAATATTAGGTTTAGGATGAGGGTTAGTGTGAGGGGCAGGCTTAGTGTTAGCGTGCGGGTTAGGGTTAGTGTGAGGTTTAGGGATAGGGTTAGGGTGAGGGTGAGTGTGAGGGTTAGGGTTAGTGTTTGGCTGAGGGCTGGGGTGAGTGTGAGGTTTAGGGTGAGGGTGAGGGTGAAGGTGAGGGTGAGGTTGTCCCAGAAGTTTAGGGTAGGGTGAGGGTGACGGTTAGGGTTAGGGTTAGGGTTAGGGTCAGGGTGGGGATTAGGGTTATGGTTAGGGTTAGGATGAGGGTTAGGGTGAGGGGTATTTTTAGGGTTAGGGATAGGGTTAGAGTGAGGGTAACAGTTAAGGTGAGGGTTAGGGTTAGGGTTAGGGTTAGGGTTAGGATGACAATAATTGTTAGGTTGAGGGTTAGGATGAGGGTGAGGGTTAGGCTTAGGGTAAGGGTTAGGGTGATGTTTAAAGTTAAGTTTTGGGTTAGGGTTAGTGTTAATTTTAGGGTGAGGGTTAGGGTGAGGGTAAGGGTTAGCTTGAGGATACAGATTAGGGTTAGGTTTAGGGTTAGTTTGAGGGGTAGTGTTAGGGTCAGAGTGAGGGTTAAGTTTAGTGTGAGGGTTATGGTTAGGGATAGGGTTAGGGTGACGGTAAGGGTTAGGATGAGGGTAGAGTGAAATTGAGGTTGAGGGTTAGCATGAATGTTAATGTGAGGGTTAGGGTGAGTGTTAGGGTTAGGGTTAGGTTGAGGGTGAGGGTGAGGGTTAGGGTTAGGCTTAGGGTCTGGGTTAGGGTTAGTGTGAGGGTTAGGGTTAGGGTTAGGGTGAGGTTTAGGTTGAGGGTGAGGGTTAGGGTTAGTGTTAGGGTGAACGAGAGGGTGAGGGTTGGATTTAGGATTAGGGTTAGGTTTAATGTTAGGGTGAGGGTAAAGGTTAGGGTGAGTGTGAAGGCTAAGGTGAGGGTTAGGGTGAGGGTTAGTGTGAGGGATAGAGTTAGGGATATGGTGAGTGTTAAGGTTAGTGTGAGGGTTAGGATTAGGCTTAAGGTTAGGGTTAGACTGAGGATAAGGTTTAGGGTGAGGATTATGGTGAGGGTGAGTGTTAGGGTTAGCGTTAGGGTTAGGGTAAGTTTCAGGTTGAGGGTAAGGGTGAGGGTGAGGGTTAGGGTTAGGGTTAGGGTGAGGGTAAGTGTGAGGGTTAAGGTGAGGATGAGGGTTAGAGTTAGGGATAGGGTGAGAGTGAGGGTTACGATTAGGGTTAGAGTTAGGGTCAGGATTAAGGTGAGGTTAAGGGTTAGGATGAGTGTGTGGGTGCGGGGAAGTTTTAGGGTTAGTGTGAGGGTAAGGGTTAGTGTGAGGTTTAGGTTAAGGTGGACCATTAGGGTTAGGGTGAGGTTGAAGTTTAGGGTTAGGGTTAGGGTGAGGGTAGGGTTAGTGTGAGGCTTAGGGTGAAGGTGAGTTTTAGGGTTAGGGTTAGAGTGAGTATGAGGGTGAGTGTGAGGGTTAGGTTGACGGTGAGGGTTAGGGTGAGGGTGAGAGTTACAGTTACGGTTAGGGTTAAGTTGAAATTTAGGGTTAGGATTAGGGTTAGGATTAGTGTGCCGGTTAGGTTTAGGTTTAAGGTTATGGTGAGTGTAAGGTTTTGGGAGAGTTTTAGGGTGAGGGTGAGGATTAGAGTTAGCCTTAGGGTTAGAGTGAGGGTTAATGCTAGGGTGAGCGTGAGGTTGAAGGTGAAGTTTAGGGTTAGGTTTAGGGTGAGGTTTAGGGTTAGGGTGAGTGTTATGGTTAGGGTTATAGTTAGGGTGAGAGTGATGGTGAGGCTGAGGGTTACGCTGAGGTGAGCGTGAAGCTGAGGGTTAGGTTTAGGGTTAGGGTTAGGGTGAGGGTGAGTGTTACGGTTAGGATTAGGGTTAGGGTTAGGGTTAGGCTGCGGGTGAGGGTCAGGTTGAGGGTGAGGGTGAGGGTTAGGGTGAATGTTAGGGTTAGGTTAAGGGTTAGGGTTAGGGTTAGGGTGAGGGTTAGGGTTTGTGTGAGGGTTAGGCTTAGGGTTGGGGTTAAGGTTAGCGTGAAGGTAAGGTTTAGGGGGATGGTTAGGGTTACGGAGAGGATTAGGGTTAAGGTGAGGTTAAGGGTTAGGGATAGGGTTAAGGTGAGGTTTAGGGTTAGGATTAGGGTGAGGGTAAGAGTTTGGGCGAGGGTTAGGTTTAGGGTGAGGTTAGGGTTAGAGTTAGGGTGATGTTTAGAGTGAGGGTGTGGTTTAGGGTTAAGATGAGTGTTCCGGTGAGGGTGAGAGTTAGGGTGTGGGTGAGGGTTAGGTTTAAGGTGAGAGTTAGGTGAGGGTGAGGGTTAGTGTTGTGGGTTAGGGTTAGGGTAAGGGTTAGGTTTAGGGTTAGGGTGAGGGTTAAGGTGAAGTTTAAGGTTAGGGTTATGGTTAGGGTCAGGATTAGTGTGAGGGTTAGGGTTAGGGTTAGGATAGGTTTAGGGTTAGTGTAAGGGTTAGGGAGAGGTTTAGGGTGAGGGTGAAGGTTAGAGTGAGCCCTAGGATTAGGGTGATGTTTAGGGCGAGGATTAGGGTTAGGATTAGGATTAGGAGGAGGGTGAGGGTTAGGGTTAGGGTTAGGGTTAAGGTGATTGTGAGGGTGAGGTTTGGGGTTCCGTAAGGGTTAGAGTTAGGGTGAGGTTTAGGGTTAGGTTTTTGTAAGAGTTAGAGTTAGGGTGAGGGTGAGGGTGAGGGTTAGGGTTAGGATTAAAGTTAGAGTTAGAGTTAGGATTAGGGTTAGGGTGAGGCTTAGACTGAGGGTGAGAGTGAGGGTGAGGGTTTTTGTTACAGTGAGTGTTAGGGTTAGGTTTAGAGTGAGGGTGAGGGTTAGGTTAGGTTTAGGGTTAGGGTTAGGATGAGAGTTAGGGTGAGGGGTAGGATTACTGTTAATATGAGGGTTAGATTTAGTGTGAGTGATAGGTTTAATATTAGGTTTAGGGTTAGGGTGAGGGTAAGGGTTAGTGTGAGGGTTAGGGTGAAGGTGATGGTTAGGGTAATGTTTAGGGTGAGGATTAGGGTGAGGGTTAGGGTTAGGTTTAGGTTTAGGTTGAGGGTTATGGTGATGGTTAGTGTTAGGATTAGGGTTAGGGTGAGGGTGTGGGTGAAAGTAAGGGTAAGGGTGAGGGTTAGGGTGAGGGTTAGTGTTAGAATTAGGGTTAGGATTAGGGTGAGGGTTAGGGTCAGGGTGAGCTTTAGGGTTAGGGTTAGGATGAGGGTGAGGGTTAGGGTTAGGGTTACCAATAGGGTGAGAGCTAGGGTGAGGGTGAAGTTTAGGGTTAGGTTTAGGGATTAGGGTTAGGTTTAGTGTTAGGGTCAGGGTTAGGCTGAGGGGTAGGGTTAGAGTTAGGTGGAGGGTTTGGTTTAGTCTGAGTGAAAGGGTAAGGGTTAAGGTTACCCTTACAGTGAGGGTAATGGTTACAGTGAGGGATAGGGTGAGTGTGAGGTTTAGTGTTAGCATTTCGGTTACGGTGAGGGTTAGGGTGAGAGTAAGGGTTAGGTTTACGCTAAGGTTGAGGGTGAGTGTTAGGGTTAGCGTTAGGGTGAGAATTATGCTTCGGGAGAGGGTTAGGGTTAGGTATAAGGTGAGGGTCAGAGTGAGGATGAGGTTTAGGTTGAGGGTGAGACTGAGGGTGAAGTTTAGGGTTAGGGTTAGTGTTAGGGTGAGGGTGAGGTTGAGATTTAGGGTTAGGATTAAGGTTAGGGTTAGGGTTAGGCTGAGGGTGATGGTGAGGGTTAGGATTAGGGTTAGGGTGAGGGTCTGTGTTAGAGTGAATGTTAGGATGAGAGTGAGGGTTAGGGTTAGCCTGAGTTTTAGGGTGAGGTTTAGGGTGAGGGTTAGTCTGAGGGGTCGGATTATGGTTATGATGAGGTATAGGTTTAGTCTGAGGTTTAGGGTTATGGTTAACGTTAGAGTTAGAGTGAAGGTGAGGTTGAGATTTAGGGTTAGTTTGAGGATTAGGGTTAGGTTTAAGGTTAGGTTTACGGTTAGGGTGAGCGGTAGGGTTAGGGTTAGGTTTAGGGTTATGGTTAGTGTTAGGGTTAGGATTAGCATTGGGGTTAGGGTTAGGGTGAGTGTAAGGGTTAGGGTAAGTGTTAGGGTTAAGGTGAGGGTTAGGTTTACGGGGACAGTAAGGGTTAGGTTGAGGGTTATGGTGAGGGTTTGGGTTAGGGTGATATCTATGGTGAGGGTGAGGGTTAAGTTTAGGTTTAGGGTTAGCGTTAGAGTTAGGGTGATGGTTAGGGAGAGATTTAGGTTTAGGACTAGTGTTAGGTTTAGGCTTAAGCTTAGGGTGAGTGTGAGGATGAGGTTGAGGATGAGGGTTAGGGTTAGGTTTAGGGTGGGGGTTAGGGTTAGTGTGATGATTAAGGTGAGGGTGAGGTTTAGGGTTAGGGTGAGTGTTGGCGTGAGGGTGAGGATTAGGGTGTGGGTGAGGGTTATGGTTAGGATGAGGGTTAGGTTGAAATTTAGGGTTAGGGTAAGGGTTAGGATTAGTGTGAGGGTTATGGTTAGGGTTAGAGTGAGTGTCAGAGTTAGGGAGAGGTTTAGGTTGAGGGTGAGGGTTAGAGTTAGCCTTACGTTTAGGGTAAGGTTTAGGGTTAGCTTTAGGATTAGGGTTAGGGTGAGGGTGAGGGCTAGGGTTAGGGTTAGGGTGAATGTTAAGGTGAGGGTTAGGGTTAGGGTGAAGATTAGGGTGAGGGTGAGATTTAGGGTGAGGATGTGTGTTAGGGTTAGTGTTAGGGTTATGCTGAGGATGATGGTGAGGGTGAGGGTTAGAGTTAGGCTTAGGGGGATGGTTAGGTTTAGTGTGTGGGTTAGGGTGAGGGTTAGAGTGAGTGTGAGGGTTAGGGTTAGGGTGAGTGTTAGGATTCTGGTTAGGGTTAGGGTGAGGGAGAGAGTGAGGGTTAGGGTGAGGGTGAGGTTGAGGTTGAGGTTGAGGTTGAGGGTGAGGGTGAGGGTTAGTGTTAGGTTAGGGTTAGGGTGAGAGTGAGGGTGTGGGGTAGGGTTAGGATTAGGGTTAGGGTTAGTGTTAGGCTGAAGTTGAGGGTGACGGTGAGGTTGAGGGTTAAGTTTAGGGTTAGGGTTTAGGTTAGAGTTAGTGTGATGGTTCGGGTGAGGGTGAGTGTAATGGTTAGGTTGACAATTAGTGTGAGCGTGAGGTTTAGGATTAGTGTTAGATTGAGGGTTAGGGTGAGTGTGAGTGTAAGGGTTAGTGTGAGAGTTATTTTGAGCGTGAGTTTTAGAGTTAGGGTTAGGGTTAGAGTTAGGGTGAGGGTGAGTCTGAGGGTGAGGGTGAGTGTTAGGGTTAGGATGAGTATTAGGGATAGGATTAGGGTTAGGGTGAGGGCTAGGGTGAAGATGAGGGTTAGGGTAAGGGTTAGGGTTAAGGTTAGAGTGAGGGTAAGGGTTAGTGTGAGGATGTGTGTTAGGGTGAGGGTTAGGGTGACGTTGAGGGTGAGGTTGAGGTTGAGGGTGAGGGTTAGGGTGAGGGTTAATGTTGGGTTGAGGGTCAATGTTAGGGTTAGGGTGAGGGTGAGTTTTAGGTTGAGGGTGAGGGTGAGTGTGAGGATAAGGGTTAGGATTAAGTTTCGGGTGAGGGTGAGAGTGAGGTTTAGGGTTAGGATTACGGTTAGGGTTAGGGTTAGGCTGAGGGTGAGGGTGAGGGTGAGCGTTAGGTTAAGGGTTAGGGTGATGCTTAGGTTTAGTGTGAGGGTTGGGTGAATGGGAGGGTTAGGGTTAGGGTTAGGGTGAGGGTTAGGGTTAGGTTGAGGGTGAGGGTTAGTGTGAAGGAGAGGGTTAGGGTTACTGTGAGGATTAGGGTTAGGATTAGGGTTAGGGTGAGGGCTAAGGTGAGGGTGAGGGTTAGGGTTAGGGTGAGGGTTAGGTTTAGGTTTACGATGAGGCTTAGGTTGAGGTGTAGGGTGAGGGGTAGGGTGAGCATTAGGGTTAATTTGTGGGTTAGGGTGAGGTTTAGGGTTAGGATTAAGGTGAGGGTGAGGGTTAGGGTTAGGATAAGATGAGGGTGAGGGTTAGGGTTAGGATAAGGTGAGGGTAAGATTTAGGGTGAGGGTTAGGGTTAGAGTGAGAGTAAGGGTTAGGGTGAGGGTTAGTGTTAGTATTAGGGTTAGGCTGAGGGTTAAGGTGAGTGTGAGGGTTAGTTTTAGGTGAGGGTAAGGGTTAGGGTGAGAGTGAGAGTGAGGGTAAGAGTTTTAGTTAGGAATGTGTTAGGGTTACGGTTAGGGTGAGGATTAGGTTGAGGGTGAGGGCTAGAATGAGGGTTAGGTTTACGCAGAGGTTTAGGGTTAGGGGTACGGTGAGGGTTACGGTTAGGGTTATATTAAGGGTGAGGATGGGGGTTAGGGTTCGGTTTTGGGTTGGGGTTCGGGTAGGGTTAAGGTTACGATGAGGGTGAGGGTAACGGTTAGTGTGAGGGTTAGGGTGCGGGTTAGGGAGAGGGTGAGGGTGAGGGTGAGGTTTAGGGTTAGGATTAGGGTTAGGGTTAGGGTTAGGCTGGGGGTGAGGGTGAGAGTGAGGGTTAGGGTTAGCGTTAGGGTGAAGGTTAGGTTTAGTGTGAGGGTTAGGGTGAAAGTGATGTTTAGGTTTAGAGTTAGGGTTAGGGTTAGGGTGAGGGTTAGGGTGAGGGTGAGGGTTAGTCTGAGGGTGAGGGTTAGGGTTAAGTGAGGATTAGGGTTAGGATTAGGTTTAGGGTGAGGGTGAGATTAGGGTTAGGGTGAGGGTGAGGTTTAGGTTTAGTGTTATGGAGATTGTTCGGATGAGTGTGAGGCTTTGGTTTAGGGTTAGGGTGAGGGTTAGGCTGAGGGTGAGGGTTAGGGTGAGGGCTACAGTTAGGGTTAGTGTGAGAGTAAGGCTTAGTGAGAGGGTTAGGGTTAGGGTTAGGTTTAGGGTTATTTATATGTTTAGGGTTAGGTTTAGGGTTAGGGTGAGTGTGAGGGTGAGAGTTATGTTTAGTGTTAGGTTTAGGGTGAGGGTGAGGCTTAAGGTTAGGGTTAGGGTTAGGATTAGGTTGGGGGTTAGGTTTAGGGTGAGGGTCATGTTTAGAGTTAGGATTAGTGTGAGGGTGTGGTTTAGGGTGAGGTTGAAGGTGAGTGTGAGGGTGAGGGTTAGGGTTAGGGTTAGTGTGAGCGTAAGGGTTACAGTGAGGGTTAGGGTTAGGGTGAGAATAAGGGTTAGGGTGAGGGTTAGTGTGAGGGTGAGTATTAGGGTTAACATTAGGGTTAGGGTAAGGGTTAGGGTGTGTGTGAGTATAAGGGTTAGTTGAGGGGAAATGTTAGCATGAGTATTAGGCTGTGGGTGAGGTTTAGGGATAGCATTAGTGTTAGGCTGTGGGTGAGGTTGAGCGTGAGGGTTAGGGTTAGGATTAGGGTTAGGGTTAGTGTTAGGCTGTGGGTGAGTGTGAGGGTGAATGTGAGGTTTAGGGTTAGGGTTAGGGTGAGGGTTAGGTTGAGGGTGAGGTTTAGGGTGCGGGTGAGTGTTGAGTTAGGGTGAGGATTATGGTTAGGATTAGGGTTATGGTGAGGGCTAAGGTGAGTGTGAGGGTTAGAGTTAGGGTTAGGTTAGGGTGAGTTTGAGGGTGAGGGTTAGGGTGAGGGTGAATGTTTTAGTTAGGAAAGTGTTAGGGTTAGGGTTAGGGTGAGGATTATGTTGACGGTGAGGATTAGCGTGTAGGTTAGGGTTTGGGTGAGGTTTAGGGTGACAGTTCGGGATAGGATTAGGGTTAGGGTTAGGGTGAGGGTGAGTGTGAGGGTGAGGGTTAGGGTGAGGATTATGGTTAGGATTAGGGTTAGGGTGAGGGCTAAGGTGAGTGTGAGGGTTAGAGTTAGGGTTAGGTTAGGGTGAGTTTGAGGGTGAAGGTTAGGGTGAGGGTGAATGTTTTAGTTAGGAAAGTGTTAGGGTTAGGGTTAGGGTGAGGATTATGGTGACGGTGAGGATTAGCGTGTAGGTTAGGGTTTGGGTGAGGTTTAGGGTGAGAGTTCGGGATAGGATTAGGGTTAGGGTTAGGGTGAGGGTGAGTGTGAGGGTGAGGGTTAGGGTTAAGGTTAGGGTGAGGTTGAGGGTAAGGGTTAGGTTTAGGATTAGGGTTAGTGTTAGGGTTAGCATGAGGGTAACGGTGAGGGTGAGGGTGAGGGTGAGCGTTCGGTTTAGGGTGAGGGTGAGGGCTAGGGTGAGGGTGAAGTTTAGGGTGAGGTTTAGGGTGAGGGATAGGGATAGAGTTAGGGTCAGGGTTAGAGTTAGTGTGAGGGTTTGGATTAGGGTTAAGTTTAGGGTTAGGGTGAGGATAAGGGTTAGGGTGAGGGTTAGGGTGACGGTGAGGGTTAGGGTTAGCGTCAAGGTTAGGGTAAGTTTTAGGTTGAAGGTAAGTGTGAGGTGAGGCTTAGGGTTAGGGTTAGGGTGAGGGTGAGGGTGAGTGTTAGTGTGAGGGTTAGGGTTAGGGTTAGGGTTAGGCTCAGGATTAGGGTTAGGGTGAGGTTAAGGATTAGGATGAGTGTTAGGGTAAGGATGAGCTTTAGGGTTAGTGTGAGGGTAAGGGTTAGAGTGAGGGTTAGGGTGAGGGTGAGCATTAGGTTTAGGGTGAGGGGGAGTCTTAGGCTTAGGGTTAGGGTTAGGGTGAGGGCTAGGGTGAGGTTGAGGGTTAGGTTTAGGTTCAGGGAGACGTTTAGGCTGAGGGTGGGGTTTAGGGTTAGAGTTAGGGTGAGGGTGAGGGTGAGGGTAAGGTTTAGGGTGAGAGTTAAATTGAGGGTGAGGTTTAGGATTAGGGTTAGGGTTAGGGTGACAGCTAGGTTGAGGTTGAGCTTTAGTGTGAGGGTCAGGTTGAGGGTGAGGGTTTTGGTTAGGTAAGGGTTGGGTTAGGATTAGGGTTAGGGTTAGGGTTATGGTGAGGGGTAGGTTGAGGGGTAGGGTTAGGGTTAGTGTGAGGGTTAGGTTTAGTGTGAGGGTTAGGGTGAGGGTTAAGGTTAGTGTGAAGGTGAGGTTCTGGGTAAGGTTGAGGGTGAGGTTCTGGGTTAGTTTGAGGGTGAGGGTTAGGTTGAGGCGCAGGTTTAGGGTTAGTGTGAGCGTTTGGTTGAGGGTGAGGGTTAGGGTGAGTGTTAGGGTTAGGATTAGGTTACTGTGAGGGTGAGGGTTAGGGTTAGGATTAGGGTTAGGGTTAGGGTGACAGCTAGGTTAAGGGTGAGGTTTAGGGTGAGGGTGAGGGAGAGGCTGAGGGTTTTGGTTAGGTAAGAGTTCAGTTAGGATTAGGGTTAGGGTTAGGGTTAGGGTGAGGGGTAGGTTTAGGGTTAGGGTGAGTGTGAGATTTAGGGTGAGGGTTAGGGTGAGCGTAAAGGTTAGGGTAAGGGTGATGTTAAGGGTTAGGGTGAGGGTTAGCGTGAGGGTGAGGGTTAGGTTGAGGGGTAGTTTTAGGGTTAGGTTAAGCATTAGGGTTAGGTTGAGGGTTCGGTTGAGGGTTAGGTTTAGGGTTAGTTTTAGTGTGAGGGTGATGGTTAGGGTTAGTATTAGGGTGATGGTGAGGGTTAGTGTTAGGTTTAAGAAAAGTTTAGGGTGAGGGTGAGGGTGAGGGTTAAGGTTAGGGTGAAAGTTAGTGTGAGGGTGAGTATTAGGTTGAGCCGTAGGTTTAGGGTTAGGGATAGCTTTAGGGTTAGGGTGAGGGTTAGGATGAGTGTTAGGGTTGGGTTTAGGTTACTGTGAGGCTGAGGATTAGGGTTAGGATTAGGGTTAGGGTTAGGGTGACAGCTAGGTTGAGGGTGAGGTTTAGGGTGAGGGTGAGGTTGAGGGTGAGGGTTTTGGTTAGGTAAGGGTTGGGTTAGGATTAGTTAGGGTTAGGTTTAGGGTGAGGTTTCGGGTGAGGTTTAGGGTTAGGGTTAGGGTGAGGGTGAAGATTACTGTGAGGGTTAGCGTGAGGGTAATTGTTAGGGTAAGGGTGAGGTTAAGCATTACGGTGAGGGTTAGGGTGAGGGTGAGGTTTAGGTTGAGGGTAGTTTTAGTGTTAGGTTGAGTGTTAGGGTGAGGTTGAGGGTTTGGGTGATGGTTAGGGTTAGGGATAGGTTTAGTGTGAGGGTGAGGGTTAGGGTTAGGATTAGGGTGAGGGTAAGTGTTAGGGTGAGGTTTAGGGTGAGGTTTACTCTTAGGTTTAGAAAAAGTTTAGGGTAGGGTGAGGGTGCGGGTTAGGGTTAGGGTGAAGGTTATGGTGAGGGTTAGGGTTAAGGTGAGGGTGAGGGTTATGGTTAGGTTTAGGTTTAGGGTGATGGTGAGGGCTAGTTTTAGGGTTAGGAAAAGTTTCGTGTGAGTGTGAGGGTGAGGGTTAGGTTTCGGGTGAGGGTTAGGCTGAGGGTTAGTGTTAGGGTTAGCATTAGTGTGAGGGTGAGGGTTAGGGTTAGGGTGAGCATTCAGGTTAGGGTTACTGTTAGGGTGAGGGTTAGGATTAGTGTTAGGTTACTTTGAGGGTGAGGGTTAGGGTTAGGATTAGGTTTAGGGTTAGGGTGACAGCTAGATTGAGGGTGAGGATTAGGATGAGGGTGAGGTTGACGGTGAGGGTTTTGGTTAGGTAAGAGTTGGGTTAGGTTTAGGGGTATGGTTAGGGTTAGGTTGAGTTTTAGTGTGAGGGGTAGGGTTAGGGTTAGGGTGAGGGTGAGGTTTAGTGTGAGGGTTAGGGCGAGGGTAAAGGTTAGGGTAAGGTTGAGGTTAAGGGTTAGGGTGAGGGTTAGGGTGAGGGTGAGGGTTAGGTTGAGGGGTTGTTTTAGGGTTAGGTTGAGCGTTAGGTTTAGGTTGAGTGTTTGGGTGAGGGTTAGGGTTAGGGTTAGGTTTAGTGTGAGGGTCAGGGTTAGGGTTAGGATTAGGAAAGTTTTAGGGTGAGGGTTTGGGTGAGGGTTAGTGTTAGGGTGAGGGTTAGGGTGAGGGTTAGTGTTAGGGTGAGGTTTAGTGTTAGGGTTAGGGTTAGTTTGAGGGTGAGGGTTAGGGTTAGAGTGAGCTTTAGGGTTAGGGTGAGGGTTAGGGTGCGGTTTAGGATTAGGGTTAGGTTACTATGAGGGTGAGGGTTAGGGTTAGGATTAGTGTTAGGGTTAGGGTGACATCTTGGTTGAGGGTGAGGTTTAGGGTGAGGGTGAGGTTGATGGTGAGGGTTTTGTTTAGGTATGGGTTGGGTTAGGATTAGGGTTATGGTTATGGTTAGTGCGAGGTTTCGTGTGAGGGCTAGGGTGAGGGTTAAGGTTAGGATAAGGGTGAGGTTAAGGGTTAGGTTGAGGGTTAGGATGAGGGTGAGGGTTAGGTTGAGTGGTAGTTTTAGGATTAGGTTGAGCATTAGGGTTAGGTTTAGTGTGAGGGTGAGGGGTAGGGTTAGGATTAGGGTAAGAGTAAGTGTTAGGTTGAGAGATAGTGTGAGGGTTAGTGTTAGGGTTAGGAATGGTTTAGGGTGAGGGTGAGGATGAGGGTTAGTGTTAGGGTTAGGCTGAATGTGAGGGTGAGGATGAGGATTAGGCTTGGGATTAGGGTTAGGGTTAGTGTTAGGCTGTGGGTGAGGGTGAGGTCGAGGGTGAGGGTTAAGATTAGTGTTAGGGTGTAGTTTAGGTTTGGTGTGATGGTAAGGTTGAGGGTGAGTGCAAGGGTTAGGGTGAGAGTGTGAGGGTGAGGTTTAGGGTTAGGGTTAGGGTGAGGGTTAGGTTGAGGATGAGGGTTAGGGTGCGGGTGAGTGTTATGGTTAAGGTGAGGATTAGGGTTAGGATTAGGGTTAGGGTGTGGTCTAAAGTGAGGGTGTGTGTTAGGGTAAGTTTTAGGGTTAGGGTTAGATTAAGGCTTAGGGTTAGTGTGAAGGTGTGTGTTAGGGTGTGGTTTAGGGTTCGGTTTAGGTTTCGGGTTAGGATTAGTGTGAGTGTAAGCATTAGGGTTATTTTTAGGGTTAGGTTTAGGTTGAGGGTGAGTGTGGGGTTAGAGTTAGGGTTAGGTTAGGTTGAGGTTGAGGTTGAGGGTGTGTCTTAGGGTAAGGGTGAATTTTTTAGTTAGGAAAGTGTGAGGGTTAGGGTTAGTGTGAGGATTATGGTGAAGGTGAGGGTTAGGGTGAAGGTTAGGGCTTGGGTGAGGGTAAGGGTGAGAGTTTGGGATAGGATTAGGGTTAGGGTTAGGATGAGGTTCAGTGTCAGGGTGAGGGTTAGGGTTAGGGTTTGGGTGAGGTTGAGGGTAAGGGTTAGGTTTAGGATTAGGGTTAGGTTTAGGGTTAGTGTGAGGGTAAAATTAGGGTGAGGTTGAGGGTGAGCGTGAGGTTTAGGGTGAGGGTGAGGGCTAGGGTGAGGGTGAAGGTTAGGGTGAGGTTTAAGGTGAGGGATAGGAATAGGGTTAGGGTGAGGGTTAGAGTTAGTGTGAGGGTTTGGATTAGGGTTAAGTTTAGGATTAGGGTGAGGATAAGGGTTTGGGTGAGTGTTAGGGTGAGGGTTAGGGTTAGCTTCAGGGTTAGGGTAAGGGTTAGGTTGAAGGTAAGTGTGAGGGTGAGGGTTAGGGTTAGGGTAGTCTTAGGGTGAGGGTTAGGGTTAGGTTTAGGGTGAGGTGAGGGTTAGGGTGAGTGTTAAGTTTAGGGTTAGGTTTAGTATTAGGGTTAGGGTGAGGGTTAGGGTGAGGGTGACGGTTAGGATTAGGGTTAGGTTTATGGTGAGGGTTAGGGTGAGGGTTAATGTTAGGTTGAGTGTTAGGGTTAGGGTTAGGGTACTGTGAGGGTGAGGGTTAGGATTATGATTAGGGTTAGGTTTGGGGTGACAGCTAAGTTGAGGGTGAGGTTTAGGTTGAGGGGGAGGTTGAGGGTGTAGGTTTTGGTTAGGTAAGTGTTGGGTTATGATTAGGGTTAGGGTGAGGTTTAGGGTGAGGGGTTTGGGTTAGGGTTAGGGTTCGTGTGAGGGTGAGGTTTCATGTGAGGGTTAGGGTGAGGGTGAGGGTTAGGTTGACAGGTAGTTTTAGGGTTAGGTTGAGCGTTAGGGTTAGGTTGAGGGTTCGGGTGAGGGTTAGGGTTAGGGTTAGGTTTAGTGTGATGGTGAAGGTTAGAGTTAGGATTAGGGTGAGGGTAAGTTTTAGGGTGTGCGTTAGGGTGAGTGTTAGTGTTAGGTTTAGGAAAGTTTTAGGGTGAGGGTGAGGGTGATGATAAGGCTTAGGGTGAGGCTTAGGGTGAGCCTTAGGGTTAGGGTGAGTGTTAGGGTTAAGGTTAGTGTTAGGGTGATTGTTAGGGTGAGGGTTAGTGTTAGGGTTAGGAAAGGTTTAGGGTGAGGGTGAGGGTGAGGGTTAGGGATAGGGTGAGTTTTAGGGTGAGGGTTAGGGTTAGGATTAGGGTTAGTGTGAGGGTGAGGGTTATGATTAGGGTGAGCTTTAGGGTTCGGGTGAGGTTTAGGGTGAGGGTTAGGGCGAGGGTTAGTTTACTGTGAGGGTGAGGGTTAGGGTTATGATTAGGGTTAGGATTAGGGTGACAGCTAGGTTGAGGGTGAGGTTTAGGGTGAGGGTGAGTTTGATGGTGAGGGTTTTGGTAAGGTAAGGTTTGGGTTAGGGTTAGGGTTATGGTGAGGTTTAGGTTGAGGGATAGGTTTAGGGTTAGGGTGAGGGTGAGGTTTAGTGTGAGAGTTAGGGTGAGGGTTAATGTTAGGGTGAGGGTGAAGTTAATGGTTAGGGTAAGGTTTAGGGTGAGGGTGAGGGGTGGGTTGAGGGGTAGTTTTAGGGTTAGGTTGAGCGTTAGAATTAGGTTGAGGATTCTGGTGAGGTTTAGGGTTAGGGTTAGGTTTAGTGTGAGGGTGAGGTTTAGGATTAGGATTAGGGTGAGGGTAAGTGTTCAGGTGAGGGTTAGGGTGAGTGTTAGTGTTAGGGATAGGAAAGGTGAGGGGTGGGGTTGAGGGTAAGGGTTGGGTTAGGGTTAGGGGGAGGATTAGTTTGAGGTTGAGGTCTAGTGTGAGCGTTAGGGTGAAGGTTAGGTTTAGGCTGCTGTTTAGGGTGAGGGTGAGGTTTAGGGTTCTGTTTCAGGTGAGGGTTAGGGGAGGGGGAGGGTTAGTGTTAGGGTTAAGGTTAGGGTGACGGTGAGGGTTAGGTGGAGTGTGAGGGTTAGGGTTATGTTTAGGGTGAGAGTTAGAGTTAATGTTAGGGTTAGGGTGAGGGTTAGGGTGAGGGGTAATGTTAGGTTTAGGGTGAGGGTTAGTGTTAGTGTGAGGGTTAGGTTTTGGATTAGGGTTAGTGTGAGGATAAGGTTATGGTGAGGGTTAGTATTAGGGTGAGGGTTAGGTTTTGTCTTAAGGTTATGGTGAGGTTTAGGGTGAGGGTTAAGGTGAGGGTTAGGGTAAGGTTTAGGGTAAGGGTTAGCTTTAGGTTGTGGGTTAGGTTTAGGGTAAGGGTGAGGGTGCGGTGAGGGTTTGGTTTAGGTTTAGGGTTAGGGTTAGGCTTAGGGTGAGGGTGAGGGTGAGATTGAGGATTATGGTTAGTGTGAGGGGTAGGGTTAAGGTTATGATTAGGGTGAGGGTAATGGTTATGCTGAGGGTTAGGGTGAGGGGGAGGGTTAGGGTTAGGGTTAGAGTGAGGGTGAGGGTGATGTTGAGGGTTAGGGTTAGGTGAAGGTTTATGGTTAAGGTGAGGGCTAGATTGAGTGTGAGGGTTAGGGTTAGGATTAGGGTTAGGGTGAGGTTTAGGGTGAGGGTTAGGCTTTGGTTAGGGTTAGGGTGAGGGTGAGGGTTAGGGTTAGGGTTAGGTTGAGGGTTAGGTTTAGGGTGAGGGCTACGGTGAGGGTGAGCGTTAGGGTGGGTGTGAGAGTGAGGGTGAGGTTGAGGGTTTCGTTTAGGGAAGGGTTAGGGTTAGGGTGAGGTTTAGGGTGAGGGTGAGGGTTAGGTTGAGTGTTAGGTTTAGCGTGAGGGTTAGGGTTGGATTTAGGGTGAGGGTTAGGGTTAATATGATGTTTAGGTTGAAGGTGATGGTTCGGGTGAGGGTGAGGGTTCGGGTTCGGGTGAGGATGAGGGTTAGGGTGTGGGTGAGGTTTATGGTTCGGGTGAGTTTTAGGGTGATGGTTAGGGTTAGGGTGAGGG
Organism: Dipodomys merriami; assembly: GCF_024711535.1. Lineage (NCBI taxonomy): Eukaryota > Metazoa > Chordata > Mammalia > Rodentia > Heteromyidae > Dipodomys > Dipodomys merriami. Next base: position 1,625,515 of record NW_027202482.1, on the reverse strand, counting down.
TGATGATTAGGGTTCAATTTATGATTTGGGTGAGGGTTAGCGTTAGGGTTATGGTTAGGGTGAGGTTTAGGGTGAGGGGTAGGGTTAGGGTTAGGGTGAGGGTTAGAGTTAGTGTGAGGGTTAGGGTTATGTATAGGGTTAGTGTTAGTGTCAGGATAAGGTTTAGGGTGAGGGTTAGGGTGAGGGTGAGGGTTATGGTTAGGGTAAGGGTAAGGGTTACTGTGATGGTTAGGGTGAGGGTCAGGGTTAGGGTTAGTATTAGGGTTAAGGTTAGTGTGAGGGTGAGGTTGAGGGTGAGGTTTTCAGTTATATAAGGGATAGGGTTAGTGTGAGGATTAGGGTGAGAGTGAGGATTAGATTGAGGGTGAGGGTTAGGGTTGGGGTTAGGGTGAGGGTTAGGTTTAATGTGATGTTTAGGTTGAGGGTGATGGTTAGGGTGAGGGAGACTGTTCGGGTTATGGTGAGGGTTCGGGTGGGGTGAGGGTTAGTGTGTGGGTGAGGGTTAGGTCTCGGGAAAGTTTTAGGGTGAGGGTTAGCGTTAGGGTTAGAGTTAGCGTGAGGTTTAGGGTGAGGGGTAGGGTTAGGGTTAGGGTGAGGGTTATGGTTAGTGTGAGGGTTAGGGTTTGGTATAGGGTTAGTGTTAGTGTGAGGATGGGGTTTAGGGTGAGGTTGAGTGTTAGGGTTAGCGTTAAGGTTAGGGTGAGGGTTATGGTGAGGGTTAGGGTTAGGGTGAGGTTCAGTGTTAGGGTGTGGTTGATGGTTAGGGTTAGGGTGAGGATTAGAATTAATGTTAGGGTTAGGGTTATAGTGAGCTTTAGAGTTAGAGTGAGGTTTAGGGTGAGGGTGAGGTTTAGGGTTACCAATAGTGTTAGGTTGAGGATTAGGGTAAGGGTTAGGTTTAGGGTTAGGGTAAGAGTGAGGGTTAGGTTTAGGATTAGGGTTAGGGTTAGAGTTTTGTTGAGGCTTTAGGTGAGGGTTAGGGTTAGGATTATGGTTAGTGTTAGGGTTACAGTTATTGTTAGGGTTAGGGTTAGGGTTCAGTTGAGTGTGAGTGTGAGGGTTAGCATTAGGTTTCTGGTTAGGATTAGGGTGAGGGAGAGGGTGAGGGTTAGGATTAAGATTAGGGTTAGGGTGTGGGTTAGGCTGAGGGTTAAAGTTCATGTTCACGTGAGGGTTAGGTTATGGGTGAGGGTTAGGGTGAAGGTTAGGGTGACGGTGAGGATTAGGGTGAGGGTATATTTTAGCGTTACGTTCAAGGTGACGGTTAGGGTTAGGGTTAGGGTGAGGGTTAGTGTGAGGGTTAGGGCTAGTGTGAGGTTTAGGGTTAGGGTTAGTGTGAGGATAAGGGTTATGGTGAGGTTTAGGAAGAGGTTGAGGGTTAGGGTTAGCGTTAAGGTTTATTGTGAGGTTTAGGGAGAGGGTTAGTGTTAGGATTAGGGTTACGGTTAGGGTGATGTTTAGGGTGAGGTTGAGGGTTATGATGAGGGTTGAGGATGAGAGTGAGGGTTAGGTTGAGTGTGAGGGTGAGGGTGACGGTGAGGTTTAGGGTTAGGGTTAAGGTTAGGTGAGGGTGAGTTTTATTGTTAGGATTACAGTTAGGGTCAGGGTTAGGCTGAGGGAGAGGCTGAGGGTTAATGTTAAGGTTAGGATTAGGGTTAGGGTTAGGGTGAGGGCTAGGGTGACGGTGAGGGTTAGGGTTAGGCGAAGGGCGAGGGTGGGGTTGAGGGTAAGTGTTAGGTTAAGGGTTAGGGTTAGGGTGAGGATTAGGTTGAAGTTGAGGTTTGTGTGAAAGTTAGGGTGAGGGTTCGGGATAGGGTGATGTTTAGGGTGAGGGTTAGTTATCGGTTTCAGGTGAGGGTTAGGGTGTGGGTGAGGGTTAGTGTTAGGGTTAAGGTTAGGGTGACGGTGAAGGTTAGGGTGAGAGTGAGGATTACGATTATTTTTAGGGTGAGATTTAGAGTTAATGTTAGGGTTAGGGTGAGGGGTAGGGTTAGGGTTAGGGTGATGGTTAGGGTTAGTGTGAGGGTTAGGTTTAGGGTTAGGGTTAGTGTGAGGATAAAGATATGATGAGGGCTAGAATGAGGGTGAGTGTTAGTGTTGGCGTTAGGGTTAGGGTGAAGTTTAGGGTGAGGGTTAGGGTTAGGGTTAAGGTTTAGGTTTAGGGTGAGGGTTAGGTTTAGGTTTAGGGTAAGGGTGAGGTTGCGGGTGAGGGTTTGGTTTAGGATTAGGGCTAGGGTTAGGGTCAGGCTTAGGGTGAGGTTGAGGGTGAGATTGAGGGTTACGGTTAGGGTGAGCAGTACGGTTAAGGTTATGATTAAGGTGAGGGTAAGGGTTAGGCTGAGGGTTAGGGTGAGGTTGAGGGTTAGGTTTAAGGTTAGGGTGAGAGAGATGGTGAGGTTGAGGGTTAGGGTTAGGTTGAGGGTTAGGGTTAGGGTGAGGGCTAGATTGAGGGTGAGGGTTAGGGTTACCATTAGGGTTAGGGTTAGTATAAGGTTGAAGGTTAGGCTTTGGTTACGGTTAGGGTGAGGGATAGCTTTAGGGTTAGGGTGAGGGTTAGGGTTAGAGTGAGGGTTAGGATTAGGATTAGAGTTAGTTTTAGTGTGAGTATAAGAGTTAGGGTGAGGGTGAGGGTTAGGGTGAGGTTTAGGGTGAGGATGAGAGTGAGGGTGAGGGTGAGGGTGAGGATTAGTGTTAGGGTTAGGGTTATATTTAGGGTGAGGGTGTGAGTGAAGGTTAGGTTTAGGATTTGGGTTACGATTTGGCTGAAGGTGAGGGTGAGTGTGAGGGTTAGGGTTAGGGTAAGGGTTAGGTTTAGGTTTAGGGTTAGGGTTAGGGTGACGGTTAGGGTTAGGGTTTGGTTTAGGATGAGGGTTAGGCTGTGGGGTAGCGTCAGGTTTAGGGTGAGGGTTAGGGTTAGTGTGAGGTTTAGGGTTATGGTTAGGGTAAGCGTTAGGTTTAGGGTTAGTGTGAGGTTAGTGTGAGGGCTAGGGTGTGTGTGAGAGTTAGGGTTAGGTTTAGAGATTGGGTGAGGATTAGGATTAGGGTTAGGGTGAGGGTGAGGGTTAGCCTGAGGGGTACGGTAAGGGTTAGGGTGAGGAATAGGTTTAGTGTGAGGGTTAGGTTTTCATTTAGGGTTAGGGTTTGTGTGAGGGTTATTGTGAGGGTGAGGGTTATGGTGATGGTGAAGGTTCGGTTGAGGATGTTGGTTAGGGTTTGGGTGAGTGTTAGGGTTAGTGTTATGGTTAGGTTTACAGTGAGGGTAAGGGTTAGGATTAGGTTGAGGCTAGTCTGAGGGTTTGGGTTAGGCTAAGGTTTAGGGTGAAGGTTAGGGTTAGTGAAAGAATTAGGATTAGGGATAGGGTTAGGGTTAGGGTGAGGATGAGGGTAAGGGTTAGGGTGAGGGTTACAATGAGGGTGAAGGTTAGGGTTAGTGTTAGGGTTAGGATTAGGGTGAGGGGCAGGTTGAGGGTTAGGGTTAGGGTGAGGGTTATGGTTAGGGTGAAGATTAGGGTTAGGGTGAGTCTGAATGGGAGGGTTAGAGTTAGGATTAGGGTTAGGGTTAGGGTTAGGCTGAGGGTGAGGGTGAAAGTGAAGGGTGAGGTTTAGGGTTAGGGTTAGGCTGAGGCTTAGGTTTAGTGTGAGGGTTAGTGTGATGGTGAGGGTCAGGGTGAGGATGAGAGTTAGGGTTAGGGTTAGGGTTAGGGTGAGTTTCAGGGTTAGGGTTAGGGTTAGGTTTAGGGTTAGGGTTATTTTTAGGTTTAGGTTTAGGGTTAGGGTGAGGGTGAAGCTTAGTGTTAGGGTTAGGTTTAGCTTTAGAGTGAGGGTGGGGTTGAGGGTTAGGTTTGGTTGAGGGTGAGGTTTAGGGTTAGGTTGAGGGTCAGGGTGAGGGTGAGGGTGAGGGTTAGTGTTAGGGTTAGTGTGAAGGTTACTGTTAGGGTGAGGGTTAGGTTTAGGGTGAGGGATAGGGTTAGGGTAAGGGTTAGGGTAAGGGTTTGGTTAAGGTTTAGGTTTAGGGTCAGGGTCAGGGTGAGGGTTAGGTTTAGGTTGAGGGTTAGGGTTAGGGTGAATGTTAGGGTTTGTGTTAGCGTGAGGATTAGGTTTAAGTGATGTTTATTGTGAGGGTCAGGGTTAGGGTGAGGGTGAGTGTTTGGGGGAGCGTGAGGGTTAGGGTGACGGTGAGGGTTAGGGTGACGGTGAGGGTTAGGGTGAGTGTTAGGGTTAGGTTTAGAGTTAGGGATAGGGTTACAGTTAGAGTGAGGTGTCGGGATAGGGTTAGGGTGAGGGTTAGGTTTAGTGTGAGGGTTAGGGTTAAGGTTAGGGTCAGTGTGAGGATAAGGATTAGGGTGAGGGTTAGGGTGAGGGTGACGTTTAGGGTTAGCATTAGCGTTAGGCTGAGTGTTAGGTTTAATGTTAGGGTGAGGGATAGGGTTAGGGTGAGGTTTAGGGTGAGGTTGAGTGTTAGTGTGAGGGTGAGGGTGAGGGTGAGGTTTAAGGTAATTGTTTGGGTCAGGGTGAGGTTGAGGGTGAGGGTTAGGCTTAGGCTTAGGGTTAGGATGAAGGTGAGGGTGAGGGTTAGTTTAGGATTAGGGTTAGGGTTAGGGTTAGGCTGAGGGTGAGGGTGAAAGTGAAGGGTGAGGGTTAGGGTTAGGGTTAGGGTGAGGGTTAGGGTGAGTTTTAGGGTTAGGGTTAGGGTTAGGGTTAGGGTTATCTTTAGGTTTAGGTTTAGGGTTAGGGTGAGGGTGAAGCTTAGCGTGAGGGTTAGGGTTAGGTTTAGAGTGAGGGTGGGGTTGAGGGTTAGATTTAGGGTTAGGGTTAGGTTTAGGGTAAGGCTGAGGGGTAAGGGGAGGTTGAGGGTGAGGGTTAGGGTTAGGGTTAGATTTAGGGTGAGGGCTAGGATGAGGGTGAGTGTTACGGTGAGTGTTACGGTGAGGGTTTCAGTTATGTAAGAGTTAGGGTAGGGTTAGGATTACGGTGATTGTAAGGTTAAGCTGAGTTTAGGTTTAGGTTGGGGGTAGCGTTAGGGTTAGGGTGAGGGTTACGTTTAGTGTGATGTTTAGAGTGAGAATGAGGTTGAGGGATAGAGTGAGGGTGAGGGTTAGGATGAGGTATAGGGTTAGGGTTAGGGTTAGGCTGAAGGTGAGGGTCAGGGTGAGGGTGAAGGTTTGGTTTAGTGTTAGGATTAGGGTTAGGGAGAGTGTTAGGGCTAGGTTGAGTTTTCGGGTGAGGGTGAGGGTTAGGTTGTGGGTGAGCGTTATGGTTAGGGTGAGGATTAGGGTTAGGGTTAGGGTTAAAGTTATGGTGAGATTTATTGTTAGGGTGAGGTTTAGGGTGAAGTTTAGGGTTAGGGTTAGCGTTAGGATTAGGATGTGGGTTAGGGTGAGGGTTAGGGTGAGGGTTTAGGGTTAAAGTGAGGGTGAGGGTGAGGGTGAGGGTTAGTGTTAGGATTAGGTTTAGGGGTAGGGGTATTTTGAGGGTGATGGTGAGGGTGAGGGTTAGTGTAAGGATTAGGTTTAGTTGTTGGGGTATTGTGTGGGTGAGGGTTGAGGGTGATGGGTTAGGGTTAGCGTTAGTGTGAGGTTTAGAGTTAGGGTGAGGGTTAGGGTGAGGGTGAGGTCTAGGGTTAACATTAGGAATAGGGTGAAGTTAGGGTGAGGTTTAGGGTTAGGTTTAGGGTGAGGGTTAGGGTTAGGTTTAGGATGAGGGTTACCGTTAGGGTGATGTTTATCCTGAGGGTGAGTGTTAGGTTGAGAGTGAGGGTGAGTGTTTGGTTTTGGATTAGGGTTAGGGTCAGGGTGAGGGATAGGGTGAGGATTAGGGATAGTGTGAGGGTTACTGTTAGTGTTAGGGTGAGGGTTAGTGTGAGAATAAGGGTTAGGGTGAGGGTTAGGGTGAGGGTGAGGTGTAGGGTTAGCGTTAGGAATAGGGTGAGCGTTAGGGTGTGGATCAGGTTTAGGGTGAGGTTGAGGTTTACTTTTAGCGTTAGGGTTAGTGTTAGGCTTAGGGTGAGGGTGAGGGTGAGGGTTAGGTTTAGGATAAGTGTTAGGGTTAGAGTTAGTGTGAGTGTTCGGGTGAGGGTGAGGGTTCGGGTGATGGTGAGGGTTAGGGCGTGGGCAAGGGTTAGGGTTTAGGTGAGGATTAGGGTTAGGTTTAGGGTGATGGTGAGGGTAAGGGTTAGGGTGAGGTTTAGGGTGAAGGTGAGGGTTAGGGTTAGCGTTAAGGTTAGGATGAGGGTTAGGGTGAGGGTTAGTGTTAGGTTTAGGGTTAGGGTGAGGGTGAGGGTGAGGTTCACTTTTATGATTGGGGTTAGGGTTAGGGGTATTGTGAGGGTGAGGGTGAGGGTGAAGGTTAAGGTTAGGTTTAGTGTGAGGGTTAGAGTTAGGGTGAGGGTTAGGTTTAGGCTGAGGGTTAGGGTTACGGTAAGGGTTAGGTTACGGGTTAGGATTAGGGTTAGGGTGAGGGTCACGGTGATGTTTAGGGTTAGGTAGAGGGTTAGGGTTAGGCTGAGGGGCAGGGTTAGGGTGATGTTAATTGTGAGGCTGAGGGTTTGGGTGAGGTTTAGGGTTAGGGTGATGTTTAGGGTGAGGTTTAGGGTTTGGGTAAGGTTTAGGGTTCGGGTGAGTGTGAGGGTTAGGGTGTGGGTAAGGGTTTGCTTTAGGTTGAGTGTTACGTTGACGGTGAGGTTTAGGGTGAGTTTGAGAGTTAGCGTGAGTGTTAGGGTTAGGGTGATGGTTAGTTTGAGGGTTAGGGTGAGGGGTAGGTTTAGGTTTAGGGTGAGGGTTAGGTTTGGGGTGAGGGTTAGGGTTAGGGTTATGGTGAGGGTCAGGTTGAGGGTGAGGTTGATGGTGAGGGTTTCGTTTAGGTAATGGTTAGGGTTAGAATTAGGGTGAAGATTAGGGGAGGGTGAGGGTTAGGTTCAGGGTTAGGGTTGGGGTGAATGTTAGGGGTCGGGTTAGGGTGAGGGTTAGGGTGATATTTAGGGTTAGTGTGAGGATAAGTGTTAGGGTGAGGGTTAGGTTGAATGTGAGGTGTAGGTTTATCATTAGGGTTAGGGTGAGGGTTAGTGTTACTGTTAGGGTTTGGGTTAGGGTGAGAGTTAGGGTTAGGGTGATGTCTAGGGTGAGGGTGACGGTGAGGGTTACGGTTAGGGTTAGGGTTTGGGTGAAGGTGAGTGTTAGGGTTAGTTTGATTGTTAGGGTTATTGTTAGGGTTAGGGTTAGGGTGAGGGTGACTGTTAGGTTTAGGAAAGCATGAGTGTAAGGGTTAGGGTGAGGTTTAGGGTGAGGATAAGGGTTAGGGTTAGGCTGAGGATGGGGATGAGGGTTGAGGTAAGGTTTAGGGTGAGGGTGAGTGTTAGGGTTAGGTTTAGGATTAGGGTTAGGGTGTGGGTTAGGCTGAGTTTGAGGGTTTGGTTGAGGGTGAGGGTTAGGTTTAGGTTTAGGGGTGACGTTAGGGTTAGGTTTAATTTGAGGTTTAGGGTTATTGTGAGTGTTAGGGTGAGGGTGAGGTTGAGGGTGAAGGTTAGGGTGATGGTGAGGAAGAGGGTGAGGGTTAGCTAAAGGATTAGGGTTAGGGTGAATTTTAGGGTTAGTGTTTTGGTTACTGTTAGGATTAGGGTTAAGATGAGGGCTAGGCTGAAGATGAGGTTTAGGGTTAGGAATAGGATGAGGATTAAGGTTTTGGGTGAGGGTTAGTGTTAGGTTTAGGGTGAGGGTTAGGTTTAGGATGATGTTTAGTTTGAGGGTGAGTGTTAGGGTGAGAGTGAGGGTGAGGGTTAGGCTTAGGGTGAGGATGCGTGTTAGGGTTAGGTTTAGTATTAGGGTTAGGTTAAGGGTTAGAGTTAGGGTGAGGGTTAGGTTTAGTGTGAGGGTTGGTGTTAGGATTAGGGTAAGAGTAAATATTAGGGTGAGGGTTAGAGTGAGAGTGAGGGTTAAGATTAGCGTGAGTGTTTGTGTGAGGGTTAGGGTGAGGGTTAGGTTTAGAGTTAGGGTTATGGTGAGGGTGAGGGTTAAGTTTAGGGTTATGTTGGGGGTTAGGGTGAGGGTTAGGGTTATGTTGGGGGTTAGGGTGAGGGTTAGGTTTAGGGTTAGTGTGAGGTTGAGGGTTAGGATGAGGGTGAATACTTGGGTGAGGGTGAGGGTTAGGTTTAGGGTTAGGGTGAGGGTGAGGGTTAGGGTTAGTGTGACGTTGAGGTTTAGGGTTAGCATTAGGATTAAGGTTAGGGTTAGGATGAGAGTTAGGGTTAGGGCGAGGGTGAGGTTGAGGGTGAGGGTGAGTGTTAGAGTTAGGTTTAGTGTGAAGCTTAGTATTAGGGTGAGGGCTAGGTTTAGGGTGAGGTTTAGGGTTAGGGTAAGGGTTAGGGTGAGGGTTAGGGTTAGGGGTAGGGTGAGGGTCAGGGTGAGAGTTATTGTTAGGGTGAGGGTTAGGGTTACAGTGAGAGTTAGGGTTAGTGTTAGGGTGAGAGTTAGGGTTAGGGTGATGTTTATTGTGAGGATGAGGGTTAGGGTAAGGATGAGGGTTCGAGTGAGGGTGAGGGTTCGGGTGAGGGTTCGGGTGTGGATGAGGATTAGGGTTAGGATGAAGGATAACGTTAGGTTTAAGGTTAGTGAGAGGTTTAGGTTTAGGGTTAGGGTTAGGGTTAGGGTTAAGTTAGGGAGAGGGGTATGGGTAGGATTAGGGTGAGGTTTAAGGTGAGTGTGAGAGTTGGGGTGAGGTTGAGGGTTAGGGTTAGGGTTAGGGTTATTGTGAGTTTGATGGTGAGGGTTAGGTTTAGGATTAGGGTTATGGTTAGGGTTAGTTTGAGTGTTAGTGTGAGCATTAGGTTTAGGTTTGGGTTAGTGTGAGGGTAAGAGTGAGGCTTACGGTTAGGTTGAGGGTTAGTTTTAGGGTGAGGGTTAGGGTTAGTGTTAGGGTGAGAGATAGGTTTAGGGTGATGTTTATTGTGAGAGTGAGTGTTATGGTGAGGGTGAATGTTCGTGTGAGGGTGAGTGTTAGGTTGAGGGTGAGGGTTAGGGTTAGGGTGAGGGTGAGGGTTAGGGTTAGGGTGAGGGTTAGGTTTGCGGTGAAGTTTAGGGTGATGTTGAGGGTTAGTGTGAGGGTGAGTGTGAGAGTATGGGTTAGGGTGAGGGTGCGGTTGAGGGTGAGGTTGAGGGTGAGGTTTAGGGTTAGTGTTAGGGTGAGGTGAGGTTAGGGTTAGGATTAGGGTTAGGGTTAGTGTTAGGTTAAGGGTGAGGGTGAAAGTGAGGTGAGGGTTAGGATTATGGTTAGGATGAGGGTTAGTGTTAATGTGAAGGTTAGTGTGATGGTGAGGGTCAGGTGAGCGTGAGGGTTAGAATGAGGGTGAGGGTTAGGGTTAGGATTAGGTTTAGGGTGACTTTTATGGTTAGGGTTAGGGTTAGAGTTAGGGTTTTTGTTAGGGTTGCAGTTATTGTTAGGGTGATGGTGAGGGCGAGGGTTAGCGTTAGGATTATGGTTAGGGTTAGGGTGCGGGTGGAGTTGAGTGTTAGGGTTACGATTAGGGTTAAGGTTAGGGTAAGACTGAGGGGAAAGCGGAGGTTGAGGGGTAGGGTTAGGGTTAGGGTTAGGGTGATGTTTAGGGTGAGGTTGAGGTTTAGGGTGAGGGTGAGGGTTAGGTGAGGGTGAGGGTGAGGGTTAGGGTGAGGGTGAGGGTGCAGGAGAGGGTTAGGGTTAGTGTGAGGATGAGGTTGAGGGTTAGGAATAAGAATAGGGTTAGGGTTAGGGGTTAGGCTGAGGTTGAGGGTCAGAGTGAGGTTGAAGTTTAGGCTTAGGGTTAGGGTTAGGCTTAGTGTGAGATTAAAGGTTAGTGTATGGGTTATGGTTAGAGTTAGTGTATGGGTTAGGGTGAGGATAAGTGTTAGGGTGAGGGTTAGGTTGAGTGTGAGGTTTAGGGTTAGGGTTAGGGTGAAGGTTAGGGTTTGGGTGACCTTTAGGGTGAGGATTAGGGTGAGGATGAGCTTTCGGTTGAGGGTGAGTGTTCATGTGAATGTGTGGGTTAGGTTGTGGGTGAGGATTAGTGTTAGGGTTACGGTTAGTGTTAGGTTTAGGGTTAGTATGAGGGTGACGGTTAGAGGTAGGATTATGGATACGGTTAGGGGTAGGTTTAGGGTGAGGGTTAGGGAGAGGTGTAGAGGTAGTGTTAGGGTGAGGTTTAAGGTGAGTTTGAGGATTAGGGTGAGTGTGAGTGAGAAGGTTAGGGTTAGGGTTAGTTTTAGGGTTAGTTTGAGGGTGAGGGCTGGTTTAGGATTAGTGTTAGGTTTAGGGTTAGGGTGGGTGATAGGGTGAGGATTAGGGTTAGGGATGCGCTAGGGTGAGGGTCAGCGTGAGGGTTACGGTTAGGTTGAGGGTTAGTTTTAGGGTGAGGGTTAGGGTTAGGGTGATGTTTATTGTGAGGGTGAGGGTTAGGGTGAGGGTAAGGGTGAGAGTGAGGTTTAGGATTAGGGTTAGGGTTAGGTTTAGTGTGAGGGTGAGGGTTAGGATTAGGAGTAGGGTTAGCTTAAGGGTTAGGCTGAGGTTGAGGGTAAGGTTGTGCTTGAAGTTTAGGGTTAGGTTTAGGGGTAGTGTTACGGTTAGGTTGAGGGTTACGGTTAGTCTGACGGTTATGTTTAGGGTTAGGTTTAGGGTGAGGGTGACGGTAAGTGTAAAGGTTTGGGTTAGGGTGAGGGTTAGGGTTTGGGTGATGTTTAGGGTGAGGGTGACAGTTATGGTGAGGATTAGGGTTCAGGTGAGGGTGAGGGTTTGAATGAGGGTGAGGTTTAGGGTGTGGGTAAGGATTAGGGTTAGGGTGAGGGTTAGCGTTAGGTTTAGGGTTAGTGTGAGGGTGAGGGTTAGGGGAAGTGTTAGGGATAGATTGAGGGTTAGCCTTAGGGTTAGGTTTAGTGTGAGGTTTAGGGAGAGGGGTAGGGTTAGGTTTAGGGTGAGGGTAAGGGTTAGGGTGAGGGTTAGGGTTAGGATTAGGGTGAGGGCTAGGGTGAGTGTGAGGGTTAGGTTGAGGGTGAGGGTGAGGGTGAGGGTTTCGGTTAGATAAGGGTTAGGGTTAGGGTTAGGATGAGGTTTAGGGGAGTGTGAGGGTTAGGTTGAGGGTTAGGGTTAGGGTGAGAGTTATGTTTAGGGTTAGGCTGAGGGTTATCGATAGGGTGAGATTTCCATGAGGGTGAGGGTTACTGTTAGAGGTAACCTTCAGGAAAGTGTTAAGGTTAGCGTTAGGTTTAGGTTGAGGTTTAGAGTGATGGGTAGCATTAGCATTAGGGTGAGGGTGAGGGTTAGGTTAAGGGTGAGGGTTATGGTTAGGGTTAGGGTGAGTGTAAGGTTTAGGGTGATGATTAGGGTGAGGTTGAGGGTTAGTGTGAGGGTGAGGGTGAGGGTGAGGGTTTGGGTTAGGGGTGGGTGAGGGTGAGGTTGAGGATGAAGGTTACGGTTAGGGTTCGAGTGAGGGTGAGGGTTAGGGTTAGGATTAGGGTTAGGGTTAGGGTTAGGCTGAAGTTGAGGGAGAAAGTGAGGGTGAGGTACAGGGTTAGTATTAGGTGAGGGTTAGGGTTATTGTGAGGGTAATTGTGATTGTGAGGGTCATGATGAGATTGAGAGTTAGAATGAGGGTGAGGGTGATGGTGAGGGTTAGGTTTAGGATTAAGGTTAGGCTGAGTTTTAGGGTTAGGGTTAGGATTAGGGTTAGGGTTATTGTTAAGGTTAGGGTTAGGGTGAAGATGAGGGTGAGGGTTAGCATTTGGGTTAGTGTTAGTGTTAGGATGAGGGTGGGGTTGAGGGTTAGAGTTAGGATTAGGGTTAGGTTTAGGGTAAGGCTGAGGGGGAAGGGGAGGTTGAGGGTGACGGTTAGGGTTTCGGTTAGGGTTATTGCTAGGATCAGGGTGAGTGTGAGTGTGAGGGTGAGGATGAGGGTTTCAATTAGATAAGGGTTAGTGTTAGATTGAGGTTGAGGGTGAGGGTTAGTGTTTGGGTGAGGGTTACGATTCGCTTGAGGGTGAGATTGAGAGTGAGGTTTAGGGTTAGGGTTAATGTGAGGGTTAGGGTTATGGTGAGGGTTAGGGTTAGGGCATGGATTAGGATGAGGGTAAGGGTTAGGGTGAGGGTTAGGGTTTGGGTGATGTTTAGTGTGAGGGTTCAGGTGAGCGTGAGTGTTCATTTTAGAGTTAGGGTTAGCGTTATGTTTAGGGATAGGTTTAGGGTGAGGGTAAGTGTGAGGGTGAGGATTAGGGTTAGGGTTAGGTTTAGGGTTAGGGTGACGTTTAGGGGGAGCGTTAGGGTTAGGGTTGGAGTTAGTTTGCGGGTTAGGGTGAGGATAAGGGTTAGTGTGAAGTTTAGGGTGAGGGTTAGGAGGAGGGTGAGAGGTAGGGTTAGCATTGGAGTTAGGGTGAGGGTGAGGGTTAGGGTGAGGATTAGGGATAGGGTGAGGATAAGGTTTAGGGTGAGGGTTAGTGTGAGGGTGAGGTGTAGGGTTAGCGTTAGGGATACTGACTGTTAGGGTGAGGGTTAGGTTTAGGGTGAGTGTTAGGGTTAGGTTTAGCATGAGGGTTAGGGTGATGTTTATGGTGAGGGTGAGTTTTAGGGTGAGGGTGAGGGTGAGGGTGAGGGTTAGTTTAAGGGTTAGGGTAGGGTTATGGTTAGGTTGAGGGTGAGGGTGAGTGTTAGGTTTAGGATTAGAGTTAGGGTGAGGGTTAGAGTGAGTGTTAGGGTGAGGATGAGGTTTTGGGTGATGGTGAGTTTTAGAGTATGGCCGAGGGATAGGGTTAGGGTGAGGATTAGGGTTAGAGTTAATGTTAGGGTTATGGTTAGGGTAAGGGCTCGGATGAGGTTTAGGGTGAGGGTTAGGGTGAGGGTGAGAGGTAGGGTTAGCATTAGAGTTAGGGTGAGGTTGAGGGATAGGATGAGTGTAAGGGTGAGGGTTAGGTTTAGGGTTAGTGTTAGGGTGAGGGTGAGGGTGAGGATGAGAGTTAGTGTTAGGATTAGGGTTAGGGTTAGGGTTATGGTTAAGGTTAGGCTGAGTGTTAGGCTTTTTGTAATGTATACTGTGAGGGTGAGGGTTAGGGTGAGGGTGAGTGTTAGGGTGAGTGTGAGGGTTCGGGTGAGAGTGAGTGTTAGGGTGTGGTTGAGGGTTAAGGTTAGGGTGAGGGTTAGGGTGATGGTGAGGGTTTGGTTGAGGGTGAGGGTTAGATATTGGGTTATGGTGAGGTTTAGGGTTAAGGTTAGGGTTAGGGTGAGAGTTACAGTGAGGTGTAGGGTTAGGGTCAATGTGAGGGTTAGGGTGAGGGTGAGGGTTAGGGTTATAGTTAGGGATAGGGTGAGGGTTAGGTTGAGGGTGAGGGTTAGGGTGAGTGTGAGTGTGAGGGTTTCGGTTAGGTAAGGGTTAGGGTTATTTTTAGTTTGAGGATTAGGTTGAGGTTGAGGGTTAGTGTGAGTGTTAGTTTTAGGGTGAGGGTTAGGGTCAGGATTTGGGTGACTATTAGGGTTAGGGTGATGTTTAGGACGAGGTTTAGTGTTAGGGTGAGGGTTCCGGTTCGGGTGATGGTGAGTGTAAGGGTGTGGGGGAGGGTTATGGTTAAGTTGAGTGTTAGGGTGAATGTGAGGTTTCGTGTGAGGGTGAGGGTTATGGTTAGGTTTTGTTTGAGGGTTAGGGTTAGGGTGAGATTTAGGGAGAGGATTAGTGGGAGGGATATGGTTAGGGTTAAAGTGAGGGTTAGAATAAGTGTGAGTTTTAGGGTTAGGTTTAGTGAGAAGGTGAGGGGGAGGGGGAGGTTTAGGCTGAGGTATAGGGTTAGGGTTAGGTTCAGTGTGAGGGTTAGGTTGAGGGTGAGGGTGAGGGTGATGGTTTCCGTTAGGTAAGGGTTAGGGTTAGGTTTAGGCTGAGCTTTAGGGAAGTGTGAGGGTTAGGTTGAGGGTTAAGATTACAGTGAGGTTTAGGGTTAGGTTTAATGTGAGGGTTAGCGTTAGGGTGATATTTAGTATGAGGGTGAGGGTTACTGTTAGGGTTAGCCTTATGGAAAGTGTTAGGGTTCGCGTTAGGGTTAAGGTGAGGGTTTGAATGATGGGTACGTTTAGCGTTAGTGTTAGGGTGAGGGCTAGCGTGAGGTTTAGGTTGAGGGTGAGGTTAAGGTTGAGGGTGAGTGTGAGGTTTTTGTTTAGGTAAGGTTTAGGGTCAGCTTCAGGGTGAGAATTAGGGTGAGGGTGAGGGTTAGGGTTACGGTGAGGGTTAAGGTGAGGGTGAGGGTGAGTGTTAGGATTAGGGTTAGGGTTAGGGTAAGGGTTAGGTGGAGGGTTAAGGTGAGGGGTAGGTTTAGGGTTAGGGTGAGGTTTAGGTTTAGTGTGGGGGTAGGGTTAGGGTTAGAGGTAGGGTTAGTGTGAGGATAAGGGTTAATGTGAGGATTAATTTGAGGGTGAGGTTTAGGGTTATGGTTAGGGCTAGTGTGAGGGTTAGGGTTAGGGTTAGTATTAGGGTGAGGGTTAGGGTTAGGGTGATATTTAGGGTGAGGCTGAGGGTTAGGTTGAGGGTGAGGTTGAGGGTTAGGTTGAGGGTGAGTGTTATGGTTAGGGTTAGATTTAGGTTGAGGGTGAGTGTTAGGGTTAGGGTTAGGATGAGGGTAAGGTTTAGGGTAAGGGTTAAGGTGAGGGTGAGTTTTAGGATTAGGCTTAGGTTTATGGTGAGGGTGAGGGTGAGGGTGAGGTTTAAGGTTAGGGTTAGGGAGAGGGTGAGTGTTAGGTTGAGGTTTAGGTTTAGGGTTAGGATTTGGTTAGGCTGAGGTTGAGTGTTTGGGTGAGGGTGAGGGTTAGGGTTAGGTTTAGTGGTGAGGAATAGTGGTAGGTTTAGGGTGAGGTTTAGGGTTAGTGTGAGGGTTAGGGTGAGGGTGAGGTTGAAAGTGAAAGTTAGGGTGACGGTGAGGAAGAGGGTGAGGTATTTCGTTAGGATTAGTGTTAGGGTGAGTTTTAGGGTTAGGGTTATGATTATTGTTATGATTAGGGTTAGGATGAGGGCTAGGGTGAAGGTGAGGGTTAGGGTTAGGTTTAGGGTGAGGTTTTGGGTTAACTTGATGTTTAGGTTGAGGGTGAGATTTATGGTGACGGTTAGGCTTAGGGTGAGGGTGAGTGTGAGTGTTAGGTTTAGGATTAGGGTTAGGTTTATGGTTAGAGTTAGGGTGAGGGTTAGGTTTAGTGTGAGGGTTATGGTTAGGGCTAGGGTGAGGGTAAGTGTTAGGTTGAGGTTTAGGGTGAGAGTGAGGGTTAGGATTAGCGTGGGTGTTAGTGTGAGGATTAGGGTGAGGGGTAGTGTTAGAGGTAGGTTTAGGTTGAGGTTGAGGAAAAGGGTTAGGGTTAGTGTGAGGGTTAGGGTTTCGGTGAGGGTTAGGGTGAGGGTTAGGATTAGGGTTAGGGTAAGGTGGGGGTGAGGGTGAGGGTTAGTGATAGGATTAAGGTTCGGCTTAGGGTTAGGGTGAGGGTGAGGGTGAGGGTTAGGATTAGAGTAAGTGTGAAGGCTAGGTTTAGGGTGTGGGTTAGTGTTAGGGTAAGGGTTAAGGTGAGGTTTACGCTTAGGGTTAGGGTTAGGGTGAGGGTCAGGGTGAGAGTTAGGGTTAGGGTGAGTGTTAGGGTTAGGGTTAGCGTTAGGTTGAGGGTTAGGGTTAGGGTGATGTTTATTGTGAGGGTGAGGTTTAGGGTTGGGGTGATTGTTTGGGTGATGATGATGGTTAGGATGAGGGTGAGGGTTAGGGTTAGAGTTAGGGTTAGTGTAAGGGGTATGGTGAGCCTTAGGGTTAGGTTTAGGGTTAGGGTTAGGTTTAGGTTTAGGGTGAGGGTAAGGTTTAGGGTGAGGGTAAGATTGACGATTAGGGTGTGGTTGAAGGTTATGTTTAGTTTGAGGGTTAGGTTTATGGTTAGGGTTAGGGTTAGGGTGAGGGTAAGGGTTAGGGTTAGGGTGATGGTGAGGGTGAATGTAAGATTTAGGGTGAGGGTTAGGGTGAGGGTGAGAGTTTGGGTTATTGTTAGCGTTTGGATTAATTTGAGGGTGAGGGAGTGTGTTAGGGTTAGGGGGAGCGTTAGGGTTAGGATGAGTGTTATTTTTATGGTTTTGGTTAGGTTTAGGTTTAGGTTGAGGGTGAGTTGAGGGTGAGGGTGGGGGTTAGTGTTAGGGTTAGGTTTAGGGTGAGGTTGCATGTGTGGGTTAGTATTAGGAATTGGGTTAGGGTTAGGGTTAGGCTGAGGGTAAGGGTCAGGGTGAGGGTGCAGTTTAGGTTTAGGTTTAGGGTTAGGGTTACGGTGTGGGTTACGGTTAGTGTGAGGATCATGATTAGTGTTAGAGTTAGGGTTAGGGTGAGGGTAAGGGTTAGGGTGAGGTTAAGGTGAGAGTGAGTGTTAGGGCTAGAGATAGGTTTAGGTTGAGGGCTAATTTTAGGGAGAGGCTTAGTGTGAGGGTTGGGGTGAGGGATTCTTTTAGGCAAGGGTTAGGGTTATGGTGAGGATTAGCGTGAGGTTGAGGGTTAGGTTGAGGGTTATGATTAGGGTGAGGTATAGGGTTAGGTTTAGGGTAAGGGTTACAGTTTGGGTGATGTTTAGGGTGAGGGTGAGGGTTAGGGTGAGGGTTAGTGTTAGGTTTAGGGTAAATGGGAGGGTGAGGTTTTGGAATAGGGTTCACATTAGGTTGACGGTTAGGGTTAGGGTTAGTGTTAGGGTGAGGGATAGGATGAGGGTGAGGTTTATTGTGAGGGTGAGGGTTAGGGTTAGGGTTAGGCTGAGTTTGATGGTGAGGGTTAGGTTTAGGATTAGGGTTAGGGTTAGGGGTAGGTTGAGTGTAAGGGTGAGGGTTCGGGTTCGGGTTTGTGTTCAGGTTAGGTTGTGGGTGAGTATTAGTGTTAGGATGAGAATTAGGGTTAGGGTGAGGGAGAGTGTTAGGTTTAGTGTTAGGGTGAGGGTGAGGGTTAGGACTAGGAAAAGGATTAGGTTTAGGCTGAGGGTGAAGGTGATATTAAGGATGAGGGTTAGGTTTAGTGTGAGGGTTAGGGTTAGGGTTAGGGTTAGGGTTAGGGTGAGGGTGAGGGTGAGGGTTAGGGTTACCGTTAGGGTTAGGGTGAGGGTTAGTCTGAGGGTTAGGTTTAGGGTTAGTGTGAGGGTTAGAGTTAAGGTTAGGGATTGTGTTAGGGTGAAGGTTAGGGTTAGTTTTAGGGTTAGGGTAAGGGTTAGGCTGAGGGTAAGTGTTAGAATTAGTGTGAGTGTTAGGTTTAGGGTTAGGGTTTGGGTTAGGTTGAGGGTAAAGGCAAGGGTGAGGGTTACGGTGAGGTTGAGGGTGAGGGTCAGGGTGAGGATTAGAGTGACAGTTAGGTTTAGGGTTAGGCTTAGGGTTAGGGTGAGGGTTAGGCTTAGCATGAGGGTTAGGTTGTGGGTGAGGGTTAGGGTGAGGGTTAGGGTTAAGTTTAGGGATAGGGTGAGGATTAGGGTTAGAGTTAGTTTTAGGGTGTGGGTTAGGCTGAGGGGTAGGTTTAGGTTTAAGGTGAGGGTGACGGTGAGGGTTACGATTAGGATTAGGGTGAGCGTTAGTGCTAGGGTGAGGGCTAAGGTTAGGGTGAGGGTTAGGGTGATGGTGAGGGTGAGGTTTTAGGTTAGGTATGGGTTACGGTTAGGGTTAGGGTGATGATTAGGGTGAGGGTGTTTGTTAGGGTTAGGGTTAGTGTTAGGGTGAGGGTGAGGGTTAGGGTTAGGGTTAGTGTGAGGGTTAGGTTTATGGTGAGGTTTGGGTTAGGATGAGGGTTAGCTTGAGTGTGAGGGTTAGTGTTAGGGTTATGTTTAGGGTTAGGATAAGGGTTAGGCTGAGGGTTAGGGATAGGGTTGGTGTGAGTATTAGGTTTAGGGTTAGGGTTTGGGTTAGGTTGAGGTAAAGGTTAGGGTAAGGATGAGCTTCAGGGTTAGCATTAGGTTTAACGTTAGGGTTACGATGAGGGTTAGTGTTAGGTGAGGGTGAGGGTGAGGGTGAGGGTGAGGGTTAGTGTTAAGGTTAGTGTAACGGTTACAGTTAGGGTGAGGGTTAGGGTTAGGGTAAGGGTTAGGGTAAGGTTTTGGGTTAGTGTTAGGGTGAGGGATAGATTGAGGGTGATGGTTAGGGTTAGGGTGAGGGTAAGGGTTAGGGTGAGGGTGAGATTTAGTTTTAGGGTTATGTTTATTGTGATGGTAAGGGTTAGGGTAAGGGTGAGAGTTCACGTGAGGGTGTGGGTGAGGGTTAGGGTGTGGTTGAGGGTTAGGGTTAGGGTGAGGGATCGGGTGAATTTGAGGGTTAGGGTGAGGGTCAGGTTTAGGTTTAGAGTTAGGGTAAAGGTGAACATTAGGGTTAGCTTTAGGGTTAGGGTGAGAGTTAGGTTGAGGTGTCGGGATAGGTTTAGGGTGAGAGTTAGTGTTAATGTGAGGGTTAGGGTTAGGTTAGGGTTAGTGTGAGGATAAGGGTTAGGGTGAGGGTGAGGTTTAGGGTTAGCGTTAGGGTTAGGGTAAGGGTTAGGGTGACGGTTAGTGTTAGGGTGAGTGTTAGGGTTAGTGTTAGGGTGAGGATTAGGGTTAGGTTGCGATTTAGGGTGAGGTTGAGTGTTAGTGTGAGAGTTAGGGTGATGGTTTGGGTTAGGGTTAGAGTTAGGGTGAAGGTGAGGGGGAGGGTTAGGTTAGGATTAGGTTTAGGGTTAGGGGTAGGCTGAGGGTGAGGGTGAAAGTGAAGGGTGAGCGATAGGGTTAAAGTTAGGGTGAGGGTTAGGATTAGTGTGAGGTTTAGTGTAATGGTGAGAGTCAGGGTGATGGGGAAGGTTAGAATGAGGTTGAGGGTGAGGATGACAGTTTGGGTTAGGATTAGGGTTAGGGTGAGTTTTAGGGTTAGGGTTAGGGTTAGGGTTATTTTTAGGTTTAGTTTTAGGGTTAGGTTGAAGGTGAAGATTTGCGTTAGGGTTAGGGTTAGGGTTAGAGTGAGGGTGGGTTTGAGGGTAGGTTTTAGCATTAGGTTTAGGTTTACGGTAAGGCTGAGGGGGAAGTGTAGTTTGAGGGTGAGGGTTAGTGTTAGTGTTAGGTTTAGGGTGAGGGCTAGCGTGAGGGTGAGGGTTAGGGTGAGGGTTTCAGTTAGGTAAGGTTTAGGGTTAGGGTGAGGATTATGGTGATGGTGAGCGTTAAGCTGAGTATAGGTGAGGGTTTAGGGTGAGGGTTAGGTTTAGGGTGAGGGTGAGGGTGAGGGTTAGGATTAGAAATAGGGTTAGGGCTAGGGTTAGGCTGAAGGTGAGTGTCAAGTTGAGGGTGAAGGTTAGGGTTAGATTTAGGATTAGGATTAGGCAGAGTGTTAGGATGACGGTGAGGGTTCGGATGAGGGTGAGGGTTAGGTTCTGGGTGAGGGTTATGGTTAGGGTGAGGATTAGGGTTAGGGTTAGAGTTAGGGTTATGGTGAGGGTAAGTGTTAGGGTGAGGTTTAGTGTGAGGATGAGGGTTAGGGTTAATGATAGGGTTAGGGTGAGGGTTAGGGTTAGGATTAGGCTTAGATTGAGGGTGAGGGTGAGTGTTAGGGTTAGGTTTAGGGTTAGAGTTAGGGTTAGGCTGAGGGTGATGTTGAGGGTGAGGGTGAGGGTTAGGGTTAAGATGAGGGTAAGGGTTAGGGTTAGGGTGAGGGTGAGGGTGAGGGTTAGGGTTATGGTTAGCTTTACGCTGACAGTTATGTTTAGGATTAGTTTGAGGGTTAGGGTTAGGGTTAGGGTTAGGGTGAGGGTTAGAGTTATGGTTAGCTTTAGGCTGACAGTTATGTTTAGGATTAGTTTGAGGGTTAGGGTTAGGGTTAGGGTTAGGTTTAGGGTTAGGATAAGGTTTAGGATGAGGTTTAGGGTTAGGGTTAATGTGAGGGTTAGGTTTAGGGTTAGGATAAGGGTTAGGGTGAGGGTAAAGGTTAGGGTGATGTTTAGGGTGAGGGTGACGTTTAGGGTTAGGGTGAGGTTTAGGGTGAAGTTTAGGTTTAGGTTTATGGTTAGGTTGAGAGTTAGGGTGTGGCTAAGTGTTAGGGTGAGGGATAGGTTGAGGGTGAGGGTTAGGGTTAGGGTGAGGGTAAGGGTTATGGTGAGGTTTAGGTTGAGGGTGAGGGTTAGGGTTAGCATTAGTGTTAGGGTGAGAGTGAGGGTTAGGGTGAGTGTTTGGGTTAAGGTTAAGGACAGGGTAAGTATTTGGGTTAGGTTTATGTTTAGGGTGAGTGTTAGGCTAAGGGGTAGGGTTAGAGTTAGTGTTTGGGTTAGGTTTAGTGTGCGGGTTATGGTTAGGTTAGTGTGACGGTAAGGTTTAGGGTGAGGCTGAGGGTGAGTGTAAGGTTTAGGGTGAGAATTAGGGTTAGGGTTAGTGTTAGGATGAGGGTTAGGGTTAGGTTTAGGGTTAGGGAGAGGGTGACGGTGAGAGTTAGGATTAGGGTTAGGGTGAGGGTTATTGTTAGGGTGAGGGCTAAGGTGAGGGTGAGGGTTAGGGTGAGGGTGAGGTTGAGGGTGAGGTTTTAGGTTAGGTATGGGTTACAGTTAGGGTTAAGGTGAGGATTAGGGTGAGGGTGTGGGTTAGGGGTAGGGTTAGGTTTAGGGTGAGGGTGAGGTTTAGGGTGAGGGTGAGGTTGAGGGTGAGGTTTTAGGTTAGGTATGGGTTACGGTTAGGGTTAGGGTGAAGATTAGGGTGAGGGTGTGGCTTAGGGTTAGGGTTCGGGTTAGGGTTAGCGTTAGGGTTAGGGTAAGGTTTAGGGTGAGTGTTCGGTTTATGGTTGGATTAAGGTGAGTGTCAGGGTGAGGGTTAGGGTTAGTTTTAGGGTGAGAGTTAGGGTTAGGGTGATGTTTAGTGTGAGGGTGAGGATTAGGGTGAGGTTGAGTGTTCGGGTGAGAGTTATGGTTAGATTTAGTGTTGGGATAGGGTTAGGTTGAGGGTTAGTGTTAGGATGAGGGTTAAGGTGTGGGTGAGGTTGAGGGTTAGAGTGAGGGTTAGGGTTAGGGTTAGGGTAAGGTTGAGGGTGAGGGCTAGGGTTCAGGTAAGTGTTAGGATGAGGTTTAGGCTGAGGGTTACTGTTAGGGTTAGGGTGAGGGTTAGTATGAGGGTGAGGGTTAGAGTGAGGGTCAGGGTGAGGGTGAGGGTTAAGTTGAGGCTTAGGGTTAGGGTGAGGGTTAGTGTTAGTGTTAGGGTGTGAGTTAGGGTTATGGTGATGTTTATTGTGAGGGTGAGGGTTAGGGTAAGGGTGAGTTTTCGAGTGAGAGTGAGCGTTCTGTTGAGGGTGAGGTTTAGGGTGTGGTTGAGGCTTAGGATTAGGGTGAGTGTTAGGGTGACGAGGAGGGTTAGGGTGAGGGTTAGGGTTAGGTTTACGGTTAGGATGAGGGTGAGGGTTAGGGTTAGGGTTAGGCTTAGGGTGGGAGTTAGGGTGAGGTGTTGGGATAGGGTTAGGGTGAGGTTTAGGGTTAGGGTTAATTTGAGGATAAGGTTTAGGGTCAGGGTTAGGGTGAGGGTGACGGTTAGGCTTAGCGTTAGTTTTAGGGTGAGGGTTAGGGTTAAGGTGAGGGTGAGGGTTAGGGTTAGGGTGATAATTAGGGTGAGGTTGAGGGTTAGTGTGAGGGAGAGGGTTAGGGTGAGGGTACGGGTGCAACTGAGGTTGAGGATGAGGGTTAGGGTTAGGGTTAGTGTGAGGGTGAGGGTGAAAGTGAGGGTGAGGTGTAGGGTTAGGGTAACGTTTAGGGTAAGTGTGAGGGTAAGTGTGATGGTGAGGGTCAGGGTGAGAGTGAGTGTTAGAATGAGAATGAGGATG
Source organism: Dipodomys merriami (assembly GCF_024711535.1). Lineage (NCBI taxonomy): Eukaryota > Metazoa > Chordata > Mammalia > Rodentia > Heteromyidae > Dipodomys > Dipodomys merriami. The sequence goes on along the minus strand of NW_027202482.1, from coordinate 1,603,740 downwards.
AGGGTGAGGGTTAGTGTTAGGATTGGGTTTAGGGTGAGTTTTAGGGTTAGGGTTAGGTTTTGAGTTAGCGTTATTGTTAGGATTAGGGTTAGGGTGAGGATGAGGGTGACGTTGAGGGTTTCGGTTAGGTAAGGGTTAGGTTTAGGGTGAGGATTAGGGTGAGCGTGAGGGTTAAGCTGAGGTTAGGTTTAGGGTGAGGGTTAGGTTTAGGGTTAGGTTTAGGGTTAGGGTGAGTGTGAGGTTTAGGGTTAGGGTTAGGGTTAGGGTTAGGATAAGGGTTAGGCTGAGGGTTAGGGTTAGGTTAGTGTGAGTGTTAGGTTTAGGGTTAGGATTTGGGTTAGGTTGAGGGTAAAGTTTAGGGTGAGTGTTAGGGTGAGGATGAGGGTTAGGGTTAGGGTGAGGGTTAGGATGAGTGTTAGGAGTAGTGTTATGTTTAGGGTTAGGGTAAGGTTTAGGGTGAGCGGTAGGGTTAGGGTGAGGGTTAGGGTTAGGGTGATGTTTAGGGTGAGGATGAGGGTTAGTGTGAGGGTGAAGGTTAGGGTGAGGGTCAGGGTGAGGGCCAGGGTTAGGTTGAGGCTTACGTTTAGGGTGAGGGTTAGGGTTAGTGTTAGGCTGAGAGTTAGGGTTACAGTGATGTTTATTGTGAGGGTGAGGGTTAGGGTAAGGGTGAGTGTTCAATTCAGGATGAGGGTTAGTGTGTGGTTGAGGCTTAAGATTAGGGTGAGTGTTAGGGTGACGGGTGGGTTAGGGTGAGGGTGAGGGTTAGGGTTAGGTTTAGGTTTATGGTGAGAGTTAGGTTGAGGTGTCGGGATAGGGTTAGGGTGAGGGTTAGGGTTAGATTGAGGGTTAGGGTTATGGTTAGGATTAGTGTGAGGAAAAGGGTTAGGGTAAGGGTGATGGTTAGGCTTAGCATTAGGTTTAGGGTGAGGGTTAGGGTTAGGGTGAGGGCGAGGGTTAGGTTTACGGTGATGTTTAGGGTGAGGTTGAGGTTTAGTGTGAGGGTGAGGTTTAGGTTTAGGGTGAGGGTTAGGATGAGGGTTATGAGTAGGGTTATGTTTAGGGTTAGGGTAAGGTTTAGGGTGAGCGTTAGGTTTAGGGTTAGGGGTAGGGTGAGGTTTAGGATGTGGGTAAGTGTTAGGGTGAGGGTTAGGGTGAAGGTGAGGGTAAGGGTTAGGTTTAGGGTTAGGGTGAGGGTGAGGGTTAGGGTTAGCATTAGGGATAGGTTGAGGGTGATGGTTAGGCTTAGCGTTAGGGTTAGGGTGAGGGTTAGGGATAGGGTGAGGTTGAGGGTTAGGGTTAGGTTGATATTTAGGGTGAAGTTGAGGGTTAGTGTGAGGGTGAGGGTTAGGGTGAGGGTCAGGGTGAGGGTTAGGGTTAAGTTGAGGCTTAGGATTAGGGTGAGGGTAAGGTTTAATGTTAGGGTGTGAGTTAGGGTTATGGAGATGTTTATAGTGAAGGTGAGGGTTAGGATAAGGGTGAGTGTTCGAGTGAGGGTGAGGGTTCGGTTGAGTGTGAGGGTTAGGGTGTGGTTGAGGGTTAGGATTAGGGTGAGTGTTAGGGTAACGAGGAGGGTTAGGGTGATGGTGAGGGTTAGGTTTACGGTTAGGGTGAGGGTGAGGGTTAGGGTGAGGGTGAGGGTTAGGTTTAGGGTTAGGTTTAGGTTGAGGGTGGGGTTTAGGGTGAGGGTGAGGGTCATGGTGATTGTTAGAGTTAGGGTTAGTGTTAGGGTGAGGGTCAGGTGAGTGTTAGGGTTAGGGTGAGTGTTAGGGTTAGGTGTTGGGATAGGGTTAGGGTGAAGGTTAGGGTTAGATTGAGGCTTAGGGTTAGGGTTAGGTTTAGTGTGAAGATAAGGTATAGGGTGAGGGTTACGGTGAGGTTGACGGTTAGGCTTAGCGTTAGGTTTAGGGTGAGGGTTAGGGTTAGGGTTAGGGTTAGGGTGAGGGTACGGGTGCAAGTGAGGTTGAGGATGAGGGTTAGGGTTATTGTTAAGGAGAGGGTGAGGGAGAAAATGAGAGTGAGGGGTAGGGTTAGGGCGATGTTTAGGATAAGTGTGAGGGTTAATGTGATGGTGAAGGTCAGGTTGAGAGTGAGTGTTAGAATGAGGGTGAGGATGAGAGTGAGGGTTAGGGTTAGGATTAGGTTTAGGGTGAGTTTTAGGGTTAGGGTTAGGTTTAGAGTTAGGGTTATTGTTAGGGTTAAGGTTAGGGCGAGGATGAGGGTGATGGTGAGGGTTTCGGTTAGGTAACGGTAGGTTTAGGGTGAGTATTAGGGTGAGGGTGAGGGTTAAGCTGAGGTTAGGTTTAGGGTGAGGGTTAGGGTTAGGGTTAGGGTTAGGGTGAAGTTTAGGTTGAGGGTGAGATTTAGGGTGAGGGTGAGGGTCATGGTGAGGGTTAGAGTAAGGGTTAGTGTTAGGGTGAGGGTCAGGTGAGTGTTAGGGTTAGGGTGAGTGTTAGGGTTTGGGTAAGGGTTAGGGTTAGCGTTAGTTTGAGGGTTAGGTTTAGGGTGATGTTTATTGTGAGGGTGAGCGTTAGGGTTTGGGTGATTTTTCGTGTGAGGGTGAGGGTTAGGATGAGGGTGAGGGTTAGGGTTAGAGTTAGGGTTAGGCTGAGGGGTATGGTGAGCATTAGGTTTAGGATTAGGGTTAGGGTTAGTGTTAAGATTAGGATTAGTGTTAGGGTTAGGTTTAGGGTAAGGGTAAGGTTTAGGGTGAGAGTGAGGGTGAGAGCGACAGTTAGGGTGTGGGTGAAGGTTAGGATTAGTGTGAGGGTTAGGTTCAGGGTTAGGGTGAGGGTAAGGGTTAGGGTTAGGGTGATGGTGAGGGTGAGGTTTTCGGTAAGGGTGAGGGTGAGTGTAAGAGTTAGGGTGAGGGTTATGGTGAGGGTGAGGTTTAGGGTTATTGTTAGGGTTTGGATTAGGGTGAGGGTGAGGGAGTGGGTTAGTGGTTAGGGTTAGGGTAAGGGTGAGTGTGAGGGTTAGGGTGAAGTTTTGGGTGATGGTGAGGTTTAGGGTTATGGTTATGGTTAGGGTTAGGGTCAGGCTGAGGGGGAAGGGGTGGGGGAGTTTGAGGGTAAGGGTTAGGTTTAGGGTTAGGGTGTGGGCTAGGGTGAGTTTGAGGGTTAGTGTGAGGGTGGGGGTGAGGGTTTCATTTACCTAGGGTTAGGGTTAGGGTGAAGTTTAGGTAGAGGGTAAGGGTTAAGCTGAGGTTAAGGTTAGAGTGAGGGTTAGGGTTAGGCTTAGGGTTAGGGTTAGGGTTAGGGTGATGTTTAGGGTGAGGGTGAGCGTTCAGTGAGGTTGAGGGTGACGGTGAGCGTGAGGGTTAATGTTAGGGTTATGTTTAGGGTGAGGGTGCGTGTGAGGGATAGGATTAGGAATAGGGTTAGGGTTAGTGTTAGGGTGAGGGTGAGTGTGAACCTGAAGGTGAGGTTTAGGGTTAGGTTGAGGGTGAGGGTTACCGTTAGTGTGAGGATTATGTTTAGTGTTAGGGTTAGGGTTAGGGTGAGGGTAAGGTTTAGGTTGAGGATAAGGGTGAGGGAGAGGGATAGGGTTGGGGATAGGTTTAGGCTGAGGGCTAGGGTGAGGGATAGGTTTAGTTTAAGGGTTAGGGTGAGGGATTCTTTTAGGAAAGGGTTAGGGTTATGGAGAGGATTAACGTGAAGTTGAGGGTTAGGTTGAGGGTTACGGTTAGGGTGAGGGTTAGGGTTAGGTTTAGGGTAAGCGTTAGGGTTTGGGTGATGTTTAGGGTGAGGGTGAGGGTTGGGGTGAGGATGAGTGTTCGTGGAAGTGTGAGGGTTTGGGTGAGGGAGAGGGTTAAGTTATGGTTGAGGATTAGAGTTAGGTTGAGGGTTAGTGTTAGGGTTGGGGTTAGTGGGAGGGTGAGGGTTAGGGATAGGGTTAGCATTAGGTTGAGGGTTAGGGTTAGGGTTAGTGTTAGGGTTTGAGTTAGGGTTAGGGTGCGGGTTATTGTGAGGGTGAGTGTGAAGGTTAGGGTTAGGGTTAGGTTGAGTTTGATGATGAGGGATAGGTTTAGGATTAGTGTTTGGGTTAGGGTTAGGTGAAGTGTTAGGGTGAGGGTGAGAGTGAAGGTGAGGGTGAGGGTTAGGATATGGGTGAGGGTTAGGGTTAGGGTGAGAATTAGGGTTAGGGTTAGGGTTATGGTGAAGGTAAGGGTTAGTGTGAGGTATAGTGTGAGGATGAGGGTTAGGGTTAGTTTTAGGGTTAGGGTGAGGCTTAGGGTTAAGTTTAGGATTAGGGTGAGGTTGATGTATAGGGTGAGGGTTAGCGCTATGGTGAAGGTTACCGATAGGGTTAGGGTGATGGTGAGGTTGAGTGTTATGTTTGCAGTTAGGGTGAGAGTGAGGCTGAGGGTTAGGTTTAGGGTAAGGATTAGGGTTAGGCTGAGTGTGAGGGTGACAGTAAGGGTATGGGTTAGGGTTAGGGTGAGGGTTAGGTTTAGGGTTAGGGTTAGGGTGAGGGTGAGGGTTAGGTTTAGGGTTAGGGGTAGGGAGAGGTTTAGGCTGAGGGTTAGGATTAGGGTTAGTGTGAGGGTTAGGTTTAGCGTTAGGGTTTGGGTTAGGGTGAAGGTTAGGTTTATCGTGAGGTTGAGGGTTAGGGTTAGGGTGAGGATTAGGGTGAGGGTTACGGTGTAGGTAGGGGTTAGGGTGAGGGTTAGGATGAGGGTGAGGTTTAGGGTTAGAGTGAGGTTAGGGTTAGCATGAGGGTTAAGGTGAGGGTGAGGGTTAGGTTTAAGTTTATGGATAGGGTGAGGATCAGGGTTAGGGTTAGGGTTAGTGTGAGGGTTAGGCTGAGGGGTAGGTTTAGGGTTAGTTTGTGTGTTAGGTTTAGTGTGAGGGTTAGGGTTAGGGTGAGGGTGAGGGTAAGGATTAGGGTGAGGGTGAGGGTGAGGGTGAGTGTGAGGGTTAAGTGTTAGGATTAATGTGACGGTTACTGTTATGGTGAGGGTTAGGTTTAGGGTGAGGGTTAGGTTTAGTGTAAGGGTTTGGGATAGGATTAGGGTTAGGGTGAGGGTCAGGGTGAGGGTTAGGTTTAGGTTGAGGTTTAGGGTTAAGGTGAGGGTTAGGGATAGAGTTAGGTTGAGGGTAAGTGTTAGGATGAGGTTAGGGTGAGGGTGAGGTTTAGGTTTATGGTGATGGTTAGGGTTAGGGTTAGGGTTAAGTTGAGTGTGAGGGTTAGTGTTAGGGTTAGGTTTAGGGTTAGGGTAAGGGTTAGGCTGAGGGTTAGGGTTAAGATTATTTTGAGTGTTAGGTTTAGGCTTAGCGTTTGGGTTAGATTGAAGGTAATGTTTAGGGTGAGTGTGAAGGTTAGGGTTAGGGTGAGGGATAGGGTGAGGTTTATATTTAGGGTTAGGGTTAGGGTTAGGGTGAGGTTTAGGTTGTGGGTAACTTTTAGGGTGAGGGTTAGTTTTAGGGTGAGGGTTAGGGTGAGGGAAAGGGTTAAGTTGAGGGTTAGGGTGGTGTGGATTGTTAGGGTTAGCATTAGGTTTAGGGTGAGGGTGAGGGTTAAGGTTATGGTTAATGTTACGGATACGGTGAGGATTAGGGTTTGGGTTAGGTGTAGGGTGAGGGTTAGGATGAGGGGTAGGGTTAGGTTTAGGGTGATTGTTAGGTTTAGTGTGAGGTTTTGGGTTAGGTTAAGGGTGAGGGATAGGTTTAGTCTGAGGGTTAGCGTTAGTGTGAGGGTAAGGGTTAGGTTGAGCGTTAGGCTGAGGGTGAGTTTTAGGGTTAGCATTAGGTTTAGGGTTAGGGTTAGGATGAGGGTAAGGGTTAGGGTGAGGGGGAGGTAGAAGGTGAGGATGAGTGTTAGGTTTAGGTATAGTGTGAGGGTTAGTGTTAGGGTGAGTGGTAGTTTCAGGGTGAGTGTTATGGTTAGGGTAAGTTTTAGGGTGAGGGTTAGGGTTAGGGTTGGGTTTGCGTGAGTGTCAGGGTGAGGGTAAGGGTTAGGTTGAGGCTTAGGTTTAGGGTGAGGTTTAGGGTTAGTGTTAGGGTGAGAGTTAGGGTTAGGGTGATGTTTATTGTGAGGGTGTGTTCGGGTGAGGGTGAGGGTTCAGGTGAGGGTGAGGGTTACTGTGTTGTTGAAGCTTAGGTTTAGGGTGACCGTGAGGGTTACGGTGAGGGTTAGGGTTAGGGTGAGGGTTAGTGTTATAGCTAGGGTTAGTGTGTTAGTTAGGGTGAGGTGTTGGGATAGTGTTAGGGTGAGGGTTAGGTTTAGTGTTAGGGTTAGGGTTAGGGTGAGGGTTAGGGTGAGGTTGAGTGTTAGTGTGAGGGTGAGGGTGAGGGTGAGGGTGAGGTTGAGGATGAGGGTTAGGGTTAGGGTTAGTGTTAGGGTGAGGGTGAGTGTGAACCTGAAGGTGAGGTTTAGGGTTAGGTTGAGGGTGAGTGTTAGGGTTAGGGTTAGGATGAGATTTAGGCTGAGTGTTAAGGTTATGGTTAGTGTGAGGGTTAGGGTGATGGTGCGGGAAGGGTGAAGTTTAGAGTTAGGTTTAGGGTGAGTTTTAGGGTTAGGGTTAGGGTTAGAGTTAGGGTTATTGTTAGGGTTAGGGTTATGGTGAGGGTGAGGGTGAGGGTTTCATTTAGGTAAGGGTTAGGTTTAGGGTGAGGATTAGGGTGAGGGTGAGGGTTATGCTGAGGTTAGGTTTAGGGTGAGGGTTAGGGTGAGGATTAGGGTGAGGGTTAGGGTTAGGGTGAAGTTTAGGGTGAGGGTGAGGTTTAGGGTGAGGGTGAGGGGTGGTGTGAGGGTGAGTGTCTGGTTGAGGGTTAGTGTTAGGGTTAGGTTTAGGTTGAATGTGAGGGTAAGTGTTAGGATTAGGAATAGGTTTAGGTTTAGGGTTAGGCTGAGGTTGAGGGTCAGGGTGAGGGTGAAGTTTAGGGCTAGGGATAGGGTTAGGGTAAAGTTTAGCTTGAGTGTGAGGATTAGGGCGAATTTGAGAGTGAGGGTTAGGGTTAGAGTTCGGGTTAGAGTTAGGGTGAGTTTGAAGGTAGGGGTTAGGTTTAGGATTAGGGTTAACATTAGGGTTAGGTTGTGTGTTAAGTTGAGGGCTCGGGTGAGGGTTCGGGTGAGGGTTAGGTCTGCATGAGGGTTAGGGTTATGGTGAGGATTAGGGTTAGGATTAGGGTTAGGGTTATGGTGAGTTTAAGGATTAGGGTGAGGTTTCCTGTGAGGATGAGGGTTAGGGATAGTGTTAGGGATAGGTTGAGTGTTACTGTGAGTGTTAGGGTTAGGGTTAGGTTTAGGATGACGGTTGGGCTGAGGGTTCGGGTTAGGGTTCGGGTGAGGGTAAAGGTTAGGGTCAGGGTTAGGCTGAGGGTGAGGGTTAGGGTTCGGCTTAGGGTTAGCGTGAGTTTTAGGGTGAGTGTTAGTGTTAGGGTTAGTGTTGGGGTTAGGGTTAGGGATAGGGTGAGGGTTAGGGTGAGGGTTATGTTTAGGGTGAGGGTTAGGGTGAGGTTGAAGTTGAGGGTAAAAATTAGGGTGACGTTTAGGGTGAGGTTAGGTTTAGGGTTAGCATTAGTGTTAGGGTTAGGTTTAGGGTGAGGGTTAGGTTTAGGGTTAGGGTTCGGGTGAGGGTTAAGTTTAGGGTTAGGGTGAGTTGTAGGGTGACGGGTTATGATCAGGGTTAGGTTTAATGTGAGGGTTAGGGTTAGCGTTAGTGTGAGGATAAGGGTTAGGGTGTGGGTTAGGCTGAGAGTGGGGGTTAGGGTTAGCGTTAGGGTTAGGGTGAGGTTTAGGGTGAACATTAAGGTGAGGGTTAGGGTGAGTATGAGGGTGAGGGTTAGACTTAGGTTTAGGGTGAGGGTTAGAATTAGGGTGAGGTTTAGGCTAGGGGTAGAGTGAGGGTGAGGGTGAGTTTTAGGGTGTGGGTGATGGTGAGTGTTAGGATGAGGGTTAAGATGATGGTGAGGGTTAGGGTGAGGGTGAGGGTTAGGATTACGGTGAGGATTAGGGTTAGGGTTAGTGTTAGGCTTATGTTGAGGGTAAGGGTTAGGATGTAGTTTAGGGGAGGGTGAGTTTTAGGGATATAGTTAGAGTTAGGGTGAGGGTTTGGTTGAGGGTTACGTTTCAGGTTTGGCTTAGGGTGAGGGTGAGGGTAAGATTTAGGGGTAGTGTTAGAGTTAGGTTGAGGATAAGATTTAGTGTGAGGGTTAGGGTGAGGGTGACGGTTAAGTTTAGGTTGAGGGTTAGGGTGACCATTAGGGTGAAGTTTAGGTTTAGGTTTAGGGTTAGGGTGAGGGTTAGGGTGAGGTTTAATGTTAGGGTTAGGGTTATGGTTAGGGTGATGGTGAGGGTTAGGGTGAGGGTTACAGTGAGGGTTAGGGTGAGGGTGAGTGTTAGGGATCGCATTAGTGTTAGGGTTAGGTTTAGGGTGAGTGTTAGCGTTAGGATTAGAGTTAGGGTGAGGATGAAGTTTAGGGTTAGCATTTGTTTAGGGTTAGGGTGAGGGTGAGGGTTAGGATTAGGGTTAGGTTTAGGGTGAGATTGAGGGTGAGGGTTAGGGTTAGGGTGAGGTTGAGGCTTAGGATTAGGCTGAGGGTTAGGGTTAGAGTGAGGGTTAGGGTTAGAGTGAGGGTTAGGGTTAGGGTGACAGTGAGGGTAAGGGTTAGTGTGAGGGCTAGGGTTAGGTTAAGGGTTAGGGTGAATTTTAGGATTAGTGTGAGGGTGAGTGTTAAGTTTAGGATTAGGCTTAGCTGTAGGGTTAGGCTAAGGGTGATTGTGAGGGTGAGGGTCAGAGTTAGGTTTAGGGTGAGTGTTAGGGTTATGCTTAGGGTTAGGGTGAGCGTGATGGTGAGGGTTAGGTTGAGGTTGATGATGAGAGTGAGGGTGAGTGTGAGGGTTAGGGTTTGGGTGAGGGTTAGGATTAGGGTTAGGGTTAGGGTTAGGGTTAAGGTTAAGGTGAGGGTTAGGGTAAGGGTTTAATTTAGGGTGAGGGTTAGGCTGAGGGTTAGGGTTAGGTTTAGGTTCAGTGTAAGGTTTAGGTGGAGGATTAGAATTAGGATTAGGGTTAAGGTTAGGGTGAGGGTTAGGGATAGGGTTAGGATTAGAGTGTCGGTTTGGTTTTGGTTAGGTTTAGAGTTAGGGTGATTTTGAGGGTGAGGGTGTAGGCTAGGCCTAGGGTGAGGTTTAGGGTTAGCATTAAGGTCAGTGTGAGGGTTAAGTGTAGGTTGAGAGTTAGGCTGAGGGTAACGGTTGGGGTGAGGGTTATGGTGAGGGTGAGAGTTAGGGTTTAGGTGAGGGAAGGGTTAGGGCGAGGTTTAGGGTATGGTTGAGGGTTAATGTTAGCTTTAGGTTTACGGTGAGGGTGAGGGTTAGGGTGAGGTTGAGGGTAAAGTTTAGGGTGAGGACTAGGGTTAGGGTGAAGGTTAGGGTGAGCGTTCATGTTAGGGTTAGTGTTAGGGTTAGGGTGAGGGTTAGGGTTAGGATATGTGTGAGGATTAGGGTTAGGGTTAGGGTTAAGGTGAGGGTAAGGGTTAGGTTGAGGTTTATAATGAGGGTGAGGGTTAGGGTTATCGTTAGGGTTAGAGTGATGGTTAGGGTTAGGGTTAGGGTTAGGGTGAGGCTGGGGTTTAGGGTTTGGTTTAGGGCAAGGGTTAGGGTTAGGTTAGGGTTAGGGATAAGTTTAAATTTAGGGTGAAGTTCAGGGTTTGGTTTAGGGTTAGAGTTAGGGTGAAGATGATGGTGAGGGTTAGTTTTAGGGTGAGGTTAAGGGTTAGGGTGGGGGTTAGGGTGAGGGCGAGGGATAGGGTTATGATGAGGGTAAGTCTTGGACAAGGTTTAGGTTGAGGTTGAGGGTTAATGTTAGCATTAGGCTTATGATGAGGGTGAGGGTTAGGGTGACGGTTAGAGTTAGGATTAGGGATAGGGTGAGGATTAGTTTTAGGATTGGTTTTAGAGTCAGGGTTAGGATGAGGTGTAGGGTTATGGTGAGGGTTAGGGTTAGCGTTAGGGTGAGGGTAAAGGTGAGGGCTAGTGTTAGCATTAGGGTTAGGGTTAGGGTTAGAGTTAGGGTTAGGGTAAGGGTGAGGTTTAGGGTTAGTGTTAGGAATAGGGTTAGGGTTAGGGTTAGGCTGAGGTTGAGGGTGAAGGTGAGGGTGAGGGTTAGGTTTTGGGTTAATTTTAGGGTGAGGGCTGGGGGAGGGGGAGGGTTAGGGTGAGGATTAGGGTGAGGGTGAGGGTTTCAGTTAGGAAAGGCTTAGGGTTATGGTTGGGGTGAGGATTATGGTGAGGGTGAGGTTTAAGGTGTGGGTTAGGGTTGGGTTGAGTATTAGGGTTAGGGTTAGGGTGAGGGTTAGGGTTAGGGTTATGTTTAGGGTGAGGGTGAGAGTGAGGGTGACGGTGAGGGTGAGTGTTAGGGTGTAGGTGAGTGTTAGGTTTAAGGTTAGGGTTAGGTTTAGGTTTTGGTTGATATTTAGATTGAGTGCGAGTGTTAGGGTTAGCGTTAGGTTTAGGGTGAGGGTTAGAGTGAGGGTTAGGGTTAGGGTGAGGTTAATGTTCATGGTTAGGGTGAGGGTTGGGTTAAGGGTGAGGGTCAGGGTAGTGTTAGGGTTAGAGTTAGGGTGAGGGTAAGGGTTAGGGTTAGGTTTAGGGTTAGGTTTAGAGTTAGACTGAGGGTGACGGTGAGGGTTTGTGTTCCGGTGAGGGGTAGGTTTAGGTTTAGTGTTAGGGTTAGGTTGCCGTTTAGGGTTAGGGTTAGGGATAGGGTTATGGTGAGGATAAGGTTTAGGGTGTGGGTCAGGTTGAGGGTGACGTTTAGGGTTAGGTTGAGGGTTAGGGTGAGCGTTAGGGTGAGGATTAGGTTTCAGTTTAGGTTTAGGCTGAGGGTTAGGGTTAGATTTATTATTAGTGTTATTGTTAGGGTTAGTGTGAGGGTTTGGGTGAGGTTAAGGGTTAGGGTTAGGGTGAGGTTGAGGGTGATTTTTAGGGTAAGGGTGATGGTGCGGGTGAGGGTGAGGGTTAGGTTTAGGGTGAGGGTAAGGGTATGGTTAGGGTTAGCGTTAGGGTTAGGGTGAGGGTTTAGGTGAGGGTGATCGTGATGTTGAGGGTGAGGGTGAGCTTTCGGGTTTGGATGTCGGTTAGTGTTAAGGTTAGGATGAAAGTTAGGCTGAGGATTAGGGTTAGGATTAGGATGAAAGTGAGTGTTAGGGTGAGGGTGAGGGTTAAGTTTTGGATTAGGGTTAGGATTAGGGTGAGGGTTAGGCATAGGATTACGGTTAGGCTGAGGGTTTTGCTTAGTGTTACGTTTATAGTTAGTGTGAGGGTGAGGGTGAGGTTTAGGGTTTGGATTACTTTTAGGTTTAGGGTTAGGCTGAGGGTGAGGTTGCTGGTGAGGGTGAGGGTGAGGGTTAGGGTGAGGGTTAGGGTTTGTGTTAGGGCTAAGGTCAGGGTGAGGGTTAGGGTTAGGGTTAGGTTTAGGATGAAGCTTAGGCTGAGGGTTAGGGTTAGTGTTCGTGCGAGCATAAGGGTTAGGGTGAGTGTTAGGGTGAGGGTTAGGTTTACGTTTAGGCTTAGGTTTCAGGTGAGGGTTAGGGTGAAGGGTACTGGTAGAGTTAGGGTTAGGGTTAGCGTGAGGGTTAGGGTGAGTGTAAGGTTCAGGGTGAGGAATAGGGTGAGGGTGAGGGATAGGGTAATGGTGAAGGGAAGGGTTAGGGTGAAGTTTAGGGTGAGGCTGAGGGTTAATTTTAGCATTAGTGTTAAGGTGATTGTGAGGGTTAGGGTGAGGGTTAGGGATAGGGTTAGGGATAGGGTGAGGATTAGTGTTAGGTTTAAGTTTAGGTTGAGGGTTAGACTGAGGGTTAGTGTTAGGGTTAGGATTAGGGTGAGGGATAGGGTGAAGGTTATGTTTAAGGTTAGGGTTAGGGTGAGGTTGAGGGTGAGGTTAAAGGTTAGGGTGAGGTTGAGGTTTAGCGTTAGCATTAGGGTTAGGGTTAGGGTTAGGGTGAGGGTTAGGTTTAGGGTTAGGTTGAGGGGTAGGGTGAGGGGTTTTGGTGAGGGTTTGTGTTAATGTGAGGGTTAGGGTTAGCGTTAGCGTTAGTGTGAGGTTAAGTGTTAGGTTGTGGGTTAGGCTGAGAGTTAGGGTTAGGATTAGCGTTAGGGTTCGTGTGAGGTTTAGGGTGAAGGTTAAGGTGAGGGTTAGGGCTAGTATGAGGGTGAGCATTGGAGTTAGTTTTAGGGTGAGAGTTAGATTTAGGGTGAGGTTTAGGGTAGGGTTAGGATGAGGGTGAGGGTTCAGGTGAGGATGAGTTTTAGGGTGTGGGTGATGGTTAGGGTTAGGGTGATGGTTAAGGTGATGGTGAGGTTTAGGGTGAGGGTGAGGGTAAGGATTAGGTTTAGGGTTAGGGTTAGGGTTATGGTGAGGGTAAAGGTTAGGATGAGGTTTAGGTTGAGGGTGAGGTTTAAGGGTAGCGTTAGAGTTAGGGTGAGGGTTAGAGTGAGGTTTCGGGTTCAGGTTAGGCTTAGGGTGATGGTGAGGCTTAGAGTAAGGTTTAGGTATAGGTTTAGGGTGAGGGTAAGGTTTAGGGTGAGGGTTAGGGTGAGGGTGAGGGTTAGTGTTAGGTTGACGGTTAGGGTAAGCGTTAGGGTGAGGGTTAGGTTTAGGTTTAGTGTTAGGGTGAGTGTTAGTTTGAGGTTTAGTGTTAGTGTTAGTGTTAGGGTGAGGCTAAGTGTTAGGCTGAGGGTAAGGGTTAGAGTGAGGGTTAGGGTGAGGGTGAGGGTTAGGGATAGCATTTGGGTTAGCGTTAGTGTTTGGGTGAGGGTTAGGGTTAGGTTTAGGGTGATGTGAGTGTTAGTGTTAGCTTTATGGTTAGGGTTAGGGTGAGGGTGAGGGTTAGGGTTAGGCTGAGGGTTAGGATTAGGGTGATGGTGAGGTTAAGGGTTAGGGTGAGGGCTAGGTTTAGGGTTAGGGTTAGGGTTAGGGTTATGTTTAGGTTTAGGGTGAGGGTGAGGGTGAGGGTTAGGTTTAGTATTAAGCTTAGGTGTAAGGTTAGGCTTAGGGTGAGGGTGAGTTTGAGGGTCATAGTTAGGTTGAGGGTGAGGTTTAGGGTTATGGTAAGATTTAGGTTGAAGTTGAGGGTGAGCGTTAGGGTGATTGTGATAGTGAAGTTGAGGGTGATGGTGAAGTTGAGGGTGATGTTGAGGGTTAGGATTAGGGTGAGGGTGAGGGTGATTTTGAGGGTTAGGGTGAGGTTGATGGTGTGGTGAGGGTTAGGGTTTGGGTGAGGGTTAGATTTAGGGATAGGGTTAGGATGAGGGTTAGGCTGAGGGTTAGGGTTAGTGTTAGGGTGAGAGTAAGGGTTAGGGTGAGGGTTAGGGTTATAGTGAGTGTAAGGATTAGGTTGAGGGTGAGTGTTAGGAGTAGGATTAGTGTTAGGGTTAAGGAGAGGGTTAGGGATGAATTTAGGGTTAGGGTGAGGGTTTTGGTTAGAGTTAGGTTTAGAGTTAATGTGAGGTTTAGGGTTTGGATTAGGGTTAGGTTTGGGTTAGGCTGAGGCTGAGGTTGAGGGTGAGGGTGAGGGTGAGGTTTAGGGTAAGGGTGAGGGATAAGGTTAGTGTTGGGGTTAGAGTTAGGGTGAGGATTAGGATAAGAGTTAGGATGAGTGTTCGGCTGAGGTTTAGCTTCGAGTGAGGGTAAGGGTTGGGGTGAATATTAGGGTTATGTTGAGGGTGAGGGTTAGGCTTAGGTTTAGGGTGAGGTTTAGGGTGAGGGTAAGGGTTAGGGTGAGGGTTAGGGTGAGGGTGAGGGTAGGTTTAAGATGAGGGTAAGGGTATGGGCGAGGTTTAGGTTGAGGTTGAGGGTTATTTTTAGCATTAGGGTTATGGTGAAGTTTAAGGTTAGGGTGAGGGTTAGGGTTAGGGTTAGGGATCAGGTGAGGATTAGGGTTGGAGTTAGGTGAAGGGTGAGGGTTAGGCTGAGGAGTAGGGTTAGGCTTAGGGTTAGGGTGAGGGTTAAGTTGAGGGTTAGGTTTAGGTTTAGGGTTAGGTTAGGGTGAGTGTTTGGGTTAGGGTTAGGGTTTGGGTGAGGGTGAGGGCTAGTGTTAGCATTAGGGTAAGGGTTAGGGTAGGGTTAGGGTGAGGGTGAGGGTGAGGATTACAGTTACGTTTAGGATTAGGGTTAGAGTTAGGGTTAGACTTAGGGTGAGGGTGAGGTTGAGGGTGAGGGTTAGGGTTAGGGTTAGTTTTAGAGTGAGGTCTAGGGTGAGGGTGATGGTTAGGGTCAGGGTTAGGGTTAGGGTAAGGTTTTGGTTAGAAAAGGCTTAAGTTTAGGGTTAGGGTGAGGTTGATGTTTAAGGCGAGGGTTAAGGTTATGGTTAAGGTGAGGATAAGTGTTAGGTTTAGGGTGAGGGTTAGGTTTAGGGTGATGTTTAGGGTGAGGGTGAAGTTGAGGGTGAGGGATAAGTTTTAGGTGAGGTTTAGGGTTAGGGGGAGGATTAGGGTGAAGTTGAGGTTTAGGGTGAAGGTGAGGGTTAGGGTTAGGGTTAGGGGGAGGGGTAGGTTTAGGGTTAGGTTGGATGTTAGGGTTAACGTGAGGGTTAGGGTTAGTGTTAGGGTTAGTGTGAGGATAAGGTTTAGGGTGGGGTTTAGGGTGAGAGTGAGGGTAAGTGTTAGTCTTTGGGTTAGGGTGAGGATTAGGGTGAGGGTTAAGGTGAGGGTTAGGGTTAGGGTTAGTATGAAGGTGAGGGTTAGAGTTAGGTTTAGGGTGAGGGTAAGGGTTATGGTGAGGTTTAGTGTAGGGTTAGGGTGAGGGTGACGGTTAGGGTGAGGGTGAGTTTTTGGGAGTGTGTGATGGTTAGGGTTAGGGTGAGGTTTAAGGTGACGGTGAGGGTTAGGGTGAGAGTGAGGGTTAGGATTACGGTGAGGATTAGGTTTAGGTTTAGGGCTAGGCTTATTTTGAGGGTAAGGGTTAGGATGAGGTTTAGGGTGAGGGTGAGTTTTAGAGATATAGTTGACTTAGGGTGAAGGTTTGGGTGAGGGTTAGGGTTCGGGTATGGCTTAGGGTGAGGGTGAGGGTAAGAGTTAGGGTGAGGGTTAGGGTGAGGGTTAGGGTTAGGGTTAGGGTTAGGTTGAGTTTTAGGATTAGAGTGAGGGTGAGTGTTACGTTTAGGATTAGGCTTAGGTGTAGGGTTAGGCTAAGGGTGAAGGTGAGGGTGAGGCTAAGAGTTTGAATTTGGGTTAGGAATAGGGTGAGGGTGAGGGTAAGTATTAGGATTAGGGTTAGGGTGAGAGTGAGGGTGAGGGTAAGAGTCAGGGTTAGGTTTAGGGTTAGGATGAGGGTTAGGCTGAGGGTTAGGGTTAGGGTTCGGTGAGTGAAAGGGTTAGGGTGAGGGTTAAGTTGAGGCATAGGTTTCGGGTGAGTGTTAGAGTGAGGATTAGTGTTAGGGTTAGGGTTAAGGTTAGGGTGAGGGTTAGGCTAAGGGTAAAGGTTATGATGAGGGTTATGGTGAGGTTGAGGGATAGGGTTAAGGTGAGGGAAGGTTTAGGGCGAGGTTTAAGGTATGGTTGACGGTTAATTTTAGCATTAGGTTTACGGGGAGGGTGAGGGTTAGGGTGAGGTTGAGGGTAAGGTTTAGGGTGAGGACTAGGGTTAGGGTGATGGTTAGGGTGAGGGTTCGTGTTAAGGTTAGTGTTAGGGTTAGGGTGAGGGTTAGGGTTAGGGTTAGGATATGTGTGAGGATTGGGGTTAGGGTTAGGGTTATGGTGAGGGTAAGGGTTAGGGTGAGGTTTATGGTGAGGGTGAGGGTTAGGGTTAGCGTTAGGGTTAGAGTGATGGTTAGGGTTAAGTTTAGGTTTAGGGTGAGGGTGAGGTTTAGGGTTAGGTATAGTGTGAGGGTTAGGGTTAGGGTGAGTGTTAGGGATAGGTTTAGGCTTAGCGTGAGGTTCAGGGTTTGGGTTAGGGTTAGAGATAGGGTGAGGATGATGGTGAGGGTTAGGGTTAGGGTGAGGATTAGGTTTAGGTTTACGTTGGGGGATAGGGTTAGGTTTAGTATGAGGTTTAGGCTGAGGGTTAGGGCTAGGGTTAGGGTGAGGTTTAGGTTTAGTCTGAGGCTTAGTGTTACGATTAGTGTTAAATTTAGCGTGAGGGTAAGGGTTATGGTGAAGGTTAGGGTGAGGGTGAGGTTTAGGGTGAGGGTGATGGTTTCAGTTAGGAAAGGCTTAGGCTTAGAGTTGGGGTGAGGTTTAGGTTGAGGGTGAGGTTTAAGGTTAGGGTTAGTGTTAGGGTGAGGATTAGGGTTAGTTTTAGGGTGAGGGTTATGTTTAGGGTTATGTTTAGGGTGAGGCTGAGAGTGAGGGTGAGGTTGAGAGTGAGTGTTAGGGTGTAGGTGAGGATTGGGTTTAGGGTTAGGGTGATGTTTAGGGTTTGGGTGATATTTAGGGTGAGTGTGAGGGTTAGGTTTAGCGTTATGGTTAAGGTGAAGGTTAGGGTTAGGGGGAGGGGGAGGGTCAGGGTTAGGGTTAGGGTTAGGGTCAGGATGAGGGTGAGGGTTAGGTTTAGGTTAAGGGTTAGGTTTAGGGTTAGGCTTAGGGTGAGGGTGAGGGTTAGGTTTCCGGTGAGGGTTAGGTTTAGGTTTAGGGTTATGGTTAGGTTGAGGGTTAGGGTTAGGTTTAGGGTTAGGTTTATGGTGAGGATAAGTTTTAGGGTGTGGTTTAGTGTGAAGGTGAGGGTTATGGTTGGGTTGAGGGTTATGTTGAGCGTTAGGGTGAGGGTTAGGTTTAGGTTTAGGGTTATGCTGAGGGTTAGGGTGAGGTTTAGTGTTAGTGTTAGGGTTAGGGTTAGGGAGAGGGTTAGGGCGAGAGTAAGGGTTAGAATGAGTTTTAGGTTGAGTGTTAGGGATAGCATTAGGGTTAGGGTTAGGGTGAGTGTTAGGCTTAGGTTTAGGGTGAGGTTGAGGGTGAGGTTTAGGTTTAGTGTTAGCATTAGGATTAGTGTTAGGCTAAGGGTGCGGGTTAGGGTTAGGGTTAGGTTGAGGGTGAGGGTGCCCGTGAGGGTTAGGGTTAGGGTGAGGGTGAGGGTGATTGTTAGGGTAAGGGTGATGTTGATCGTGAGGGTGAGTGTTAGGTTTAGGGTGAGAGTAATGTTGTGGTTAGGGTTAAGGTGAGGATGAGGGTGAGGGTTACGGTGAGGGTGATGGTGATGTTGAGGGTGAGGGTCAGCTTTAGGGTTTGGATTTGGTTAGGGTTAGAGTTAGGATGAGAGTTAGGCTGAGGTTTAGGGTTAGGATTAGAGTGAGGGTGAGGCTTAGGGTGAGGGTGAGTGTTAGGTTTTGGGTAAGTTTTAGGGTTAGGGTGAGGTTTAGGCATAGGGTTACAGTTAGGGTGAGGGTTTTACTTAGGGTTAGGTTTACTGTTAGTGTGAGGGTGAGAGTGAGGTTTAGAGTTTGGATTAGGGTTAGGGTTAGGGTTAGGCTGAGGTTGAGGTTGAAGGTGAGGGTGAGGGTTAGGGTTAGGGTGAGGGTTAGGGTTTGTGTTAGGGCTTAGGTCAGTGTGAGGGTTAGGGTTATGGTTAGGTTTAGGATGAGGGTTAGGCTGAGGGTTAGGATTAGTGTTCATGTGAGTGTAAGGGTTAAGGTGAAGGGTAGTGTTAGGTTTAGGGTTAGGGTTAGTGTGAGGGTTAGGGTGAGTGTAAGGGTTAGGTTAAGTGTTAGGGTGAGGGTCAGGGATAGGGTTAAGTTGAAGGTAAGGGTTAGGGGGAAGTTTAGGGTGAGGCTGAGGGTTAATGTTTGCATTAGTGTTAAGGTGAGGGTGAGGGTTAGGGTGAGGGTTAGGGTTAGGGTTAGGGATAGGGTGAGGATTAGTCTTAGGGTTAGGTTTAGGTTGAGGATTAGGCTGAGGGATAGGGTTAGGGTTAGGGTTAGGTTCAGTGTTAGGTTTAGGGTTAGGGTGAGGGGTAGGGTGAGGGGTTAGGGTGAGGGTTAGCGTTAATGTGAGGGTTAGAGTTAGGGTTAGCGTTAGTGTGAGGATAAGTGTTAGGGTGTGGGTTAGGCTGAGAGTGAGGTTTAGGGTTAGAGTTAGTGTTAGGGTGAGGTTTAGGATGATGTTTAAGGTGAGGCTTCGGGTTAGTATGAGGATGAGGGTTAGTGTTAGGTTTAGGGTGAGGGTTAGAGTTAGGGTTAGGTTTAGGGTAGGGTTAGGGTGAGTGTGAGGGTTCTGGTGAGGGTGAGTGTTAGGGTGTGGTGATGGTTAAGATTAGGGTGACAGTTAAGGTGATGGTGAGGGTTATGGTGAGGGTGAAGGTAAGGATTATGGTGAGTATTCGGGTTAGGGTTAAGGTTAGAGTTATGGTGAGGGTAAGGGTTAGGATGAAGTTTAGGTTGAGGGTGAGTTTTAGGGGTAGCGTTAGAGTTAGGGTCAGGGTTAGGGTTAGGGTTAGGGTTTGGGTTAGTCTTAGGGTGAGGGTGAGGTTAGAGTTAGTGTTAGGTATAGGTTATGGGTGAGGGTAAGGTTTAGGGTTAGGGTTAGGGTGACGGTGAAGGTTAGGCTTAGGTTGAGGGTAAGCTTGAGCTTTAGGGTGAGTGTTATGTGTAGGTTTAGGGTTAGGGTGAGGGTTAGGGTGAGGATTAGTGTTAGAGTTAGTGTTAGGGTTAGGGTGAGTGTTAGGCTGAGGGTAAGGGTTAGAGTGAGGGTTAGTGTGCGGTTGAGGTTTAGGTATAGCATTAGGGTTAGAGATAGCTTTTGGGTGAAGGTTAGAGTTAGGTTTAGGGTGATTGTGAGTGTTACGGGTAGCTTTAGGGTTAGGGTTATGGTGAGGGTGAGGGTTAGGGTTAGGGTGAGGGTGAGGGTTAGGTTTAAAGTGAGGGTTAGTGTTAGGGTGACAGTAAAGTAAGGGTTAGGGTGAGGACTAGGGTTAGGGTTAGGTTTAGGGTGAGTTTAGATTTAGGGTGAGGGTGAGCATTAGATTTTGGATTAGGCTTAGGTGTAGGTTTAGGCTTAGGGTGAGGGTGAGGGTGAGGGTCATAGATAGGTTTAGAGTGAGGATTAGGATTTTGGTAAGGTTTAAGGTGAGGGTGAGGGTGAGGGTTAGGGTGAGTTTGATGGTGAGCGTGAGGGTTAGGTTTAGGGTGAGTTTTAGGGATAGGGTTAAGGTGAGGGTGATTGTGAGGGTTAGGGTGAGGGTGATGGTGAGGTTGATGTTGAGGGTGAGGGTTAAGGTTTGTGTGAGGGTTAGGTTTAGGATTAGGGTTAGGATGAGTGTTAGGCTGAGGGTTAGGGTTAGGGTGAGGGTGAGGGTAAGGGTTAGGTTGAGGGTTAGGGTTAGCATGAGGGTAAGGATTAGGTTAAAGGTGAGGGTTAGGATTAGGATTAGGGTTAGGGTTAGGAAGAGGGTTAGGGATAGCGTTAGGGTTAGGGTGAGGCTTTTGGTTAGAGTTAGGTTTAGAATTAGGGTGAGGGTGAGGGTGAGGTTTAGGGTTTGGATTAGGGTTAGGGTTTGGGTTAGGCCGAAGCTGAGGTTGAGAGTGAGGTTCAGGGTTAGGGTTACGGTTAGAGTTAGGGTGAGGTTGACGGTGAGGACTAGGTTTATGATTAGGGTTAGGGTTAGGTTTCAGCTGAGGTTGAGGGTGAGCGTGAGGTTGAGTCTTAGGGTGAGGGTTAGGTTTAGGTTTAGGTTGAGGTTTAGGGTTTGGGTTAGGATAAGGTTTAGTCTGAGGGTTAGGTTTAGGGTTAGGGTCAGGGTTAGGTTTAGTGTTAGGATTAGGGTTTAGGTTTGGGTTAGGGTAAGGGTTAGGATGAGGGTTAGGATGAAGGTGAGGATTAGGGTTAGGGTTAGGGTGAGAGTGAGCATTAGGTTGGGGGTTAGGTTAGGTTTAGGATTAGGGTGATGATTAGGGTGAGTGTTAGTGTTAGTGTTAGGCTTAGGGTAAGGGTAAGGTTTAGGGTTATGGTTAGAGTTAGGGTGAGGTTGAGGGTTAGGGTTAGGTTTAGGGTGAGGGCTAGGGGGAGTGGGAGGGTAAGGGGGAGGGTTAGGGTGAGGGTGAAGGTTTCAGTTAGGATAGGGGTAGGGTTAGGTTCAGGGTGAGGGTGAAGTTTAAGGTGAGGGTTAGGGTGAGGCTGAAGCTTTCATTTAGGAAAGGATTAGGGTTAGGATAGTGTGAGGATTAGGGTGAGGGTGAGGTTTAAGGTGAGGATTATAGTTAGGGTTAGGGTGAGGTGAGGATTAGGGTTAGGGATAGGGTTAGGATGAGGGTTGGGCTGAGGTCTCGGGTTAGTGTTCGGGTGAGGGTAAAGGTTACGGTCAGGGTTAGGGTGAGGGTTAGGGTTCGGCTTAGGGTTAGCGTGAGTGTTAGTGTGAGTGTTAGTGTTAGGGTTAGTGTTAGGGTTAGGGTTAGGGATAGGGTGAGGGTTAGGGTGAGGGTTATGGTTAGGGTGAGGTTTAGGGTGAGGTTGAGGTTTAGGGTTAGCATTAGTGTTAGGGTTAGGTTTAGGGTGAGGGTTAGGTTTAGGGTTAGGGTTAGGATGAGGGTTAGGTTTAGGGTTAGGGTGAGGTGTAGGGTGATGGCTTATGGTCAGGGTTAGGTTTAATGTGAGGGTTAGGGTTAGCGTTAGTGTGAGGTTAAGGGTTAGGGTGTGGGTTAGGCTGAGAGTGAGGGTCAGTGTTAGCGTTAGTGTTAGGGTGAGGTTTAGGGTGAATGTTATGAGGGTCAGGGTTAGAGTTAGGTTTAGGGTGAGGGTTAGAGTTAGGGTGAGGTTTAGGGGAGGGTTAGGGTGAGTGTGAGGGTTCTGGTGAGGGTGAGTTTTATGGTGTGGGTTATGGTGAGGGTTAGGGTGACGGATAAGGTGATGGTGAGGGTTATGGTGAGGGTGAAGGTAAGGATTACGGTGAGTATTAGGGTTAGGGTTAAGGTTAGATTTATGGTGAAGGTAAGGGTTAGTATGAGGTTTAGGGTGAGGGTGAGGTTTAGGGGTAGCGTTAGAGTTAGGGTGAGGGTTAGGGTGAGGGTTAGGGTTCGGGTTAGGCTTAGGGTGAGGGTGAGGGTTAGAATTAGGGTTAGGTATAGGGTTAGGGTGAGGGTAAGGTTTAGGGTGAGGGTTAGGGTGAGTGTGAGTTTTAGGGTTAGGTTGAGGGTTAGGGTGAGCGTTAGGTTGAGGGTTAGATGTAGGTTTAGGGTTAGGGTGAGGGTTAGGGTGAGGTTTAGTGTTAGTGTTAGGGTTAGTGTTAGGCTGAGGGTAAGGGTTCGAGTGAGGGTTAGGGTGAGGGTGAGTGTTAGGGATAGCATTAGGATTAGGGTTAGGGTTTGGTTGAGGGTTAGGGTTAGGTTTAGGGTGATTGTGAGTGTTAGGGTTAGCTTTAGGGTTAGGGTTAGGGTGAGGGTGAGGGTTAGGGTTAGGGTTAGGGTTAGGGTTAAGTGACGATGAGGTTAAGGGTTAGGGTAAGGGCTAGGATTACGGTTAGTGTTAGGGTGACGTTTAGCTTTAGGGTGAGGGTGAGGGTGAGGGTTAGGTTTAGGATTAGACTTAGGTGTAAGGTTAGGCTTAGCGTGAGTGTGAGGGTGACAGTCATAGTTAGGTTTAGTGTGAGGGTTAGGGTTATGGTTAGGTTTAGGGTGAGGGTGAGGGTGAGGTTTAGGGTGAGGTTGATTGTGAGGGTGAGGGTGAGGTTTAGGATTAGGTTTAGGGTGAACGTTAGGTTTAGGGTTAGGGTTAGGGTGGGGGTGATTGTGAGGGTTAGGGTGAGGGTGATGGTGAGGTTGATGGTGAGGGTGAGTGTTAGGGTTTGGATGAGTGTTAGGTTTAGGGTTAGGGTGAGAGTGAGGGTGAGGGTTAGGGTTAGGGTTAGGGTGAGGGTTAGGGTCAGGGTGAGGGTTAGGTTAAGGGTGAGGGTTATGGTTAGGATGTGTGTGAGAATTAGGGTTAGGGTTAGGGTTATGGTGAGGTTAGGGGTTAGGGTGAGGTTTATGGTGTGGGTGAGGTTTAGGGTTAGCATTAGGGTTAGAGTGATGGTTAGGGTGAGGTTTAGGATTAGGGTGAGGGTTTGCCTTTGGGTTAGGGTGAGGGTTAGGGTGAGAGTTAGTGTTAGTTTGTGGGTTAGGGTTAGGGTGAGGGTTTGGGTGAGGGTAAAGGTTAGGGTTGGGGTTAGGGTTCGGTTGAGGGATAGGGTTATTGTGAGGATAAGTGTTTTGGCGAGGTTTAGCGTGAGGTTGAGGTTTAATGTTACATTAGGGTTATGGTTAGGGTGAGGGTTAGGGTGAGGGTTAGTTATGATTAGGGATAGGGTGAGGATTAGGGTTAGGTTTAAGGTGTGGGTTAGGCTTAGGGGTACGGTTAGGTTGAGGGTTAGGGTTAGGGTTAGGTTTACGGTGAGAATTAGGTTAACGGTTAGGGTTAGGGTCAGGTTTATGGTTAGTGTTAGGGTGAGGGTGAGGGTGATTGTTAGGGTAAGGGTGATGGTGAGGTTGAGGGTGAGGGTTAGCGTTTGGGTGTGGGTTAGGGTTAGGTTTAGGGTTAGGATGAGAGTTAAGTTGAGGGTCACGGTTAGGGTTAGGTTGATGGTAAGGGTTAGGGTAAGGTAAGGGTCAGGTATTGGATTAGGGTTAGGGTTAGGGTCAGGGTAAGCCATAGGGTTAGGGTTAGGGTGAGAGTTTTGCTTAGGGTTAGGTTTAGAGTTAGAGTGAGGGTTAGGTTTAGGGTTTGGATTAGGGTTAGGGTTAGGGTTAGGCTGAGGGTGACATTGAGGGTAAGGGTGAAGATTAGTGTTAGGGTTAGAGTTAGGGTTTGTGTTAGGGCTAAGGTCAGGGTGATGGTTAGGGTTAGGGTTAGGTTTAGGATGAGGGTTAGGCAGAGGATTAGGGTTAGTGTTCATGTGAGGGTAAGAGTTAGGGTGAGTGTTAAGGTTACGTTTAGGGTTAGGTTTCGGTTGAGGGTTAGGATGAAGGGTAGTGTTAGGGTTAGGGATAGAGTTAGCTTGAGGGTTAGGGTGAGTGTAAGCGTTAGAATGAGGGTTAGGGTGAGGGTGAGGGATAGGGATAAGGTGAAGGAAGGGTTAGGGCAAAGTTTAGGTTGAGGCTGAGGGTTAATGTTAGCATTAGTGTTAAGGTGAGGGTGAGGGTTAGGGTGAGGCTTAGGGTTAGGGTTAGGGATAGGGTGAGGATTAGTGTTAGGGTTAGGTTTAGGTTGAGGATTAGGCTGAGGGATAGGGTTAGGGTTAGGGATAGGGTGAGGGTTAGGGTGAGAGTTATGGTTAGGGTTAGGGTTAGGGTGAGGTTGAGGGTGAGGGTAAAGTTTAGGGTGAGGTTTAGGGTGAGGTTAAGGGTGAGGTTGAGGTTTAGGGTTAGCATTAGTGTTAGGGATAGGTTTAGGGTGAGGGTTAGGTTTAGGGTTAGGGTTAGGGTGAGGGTTAGGTTTAGGGTTAGGGTGAGGGGTAGGTTGAGGGGTTATGGTCAGGGTTAGGGTTAATGTGAGGGTTAGGGTTAGCGTTAGTGTGAGGATAAGGGTTAGGGTGTGGGTTAGGCTAAGAGTGAGGGTTAAGGTTAGCGTTAGTGTTAGGGTGAGGTTTAGGGTGAATGTTAAGGTGAGGGTAAGGGTTAGTATGAGGGTCAGGGTTAGAGTTAGGTTTACGGTGAGGGTTAGAGTTAGGATGAGGTTTACGGTAGGGTTAGGGTGAGTGTGAGGGTTGTGGTGAAGGTGAGTTTTAGGGTGTGGGTGATGGTTAGTGTTAGGGTGACGGTTAAGGTGATGGTGAGGGTTATTGCGAGGGTGAAGGTAAAGGTTACGGTGAGTATTAGGGTTAGGGTTAAGGTTAGGTTTATGGTGAAGTTAAGGGTTAGGATGAGGTTTAGGGTGAGGGTGAGGTTTAGGGGTAGGGTTAGAGTTAGGGTGAGGGTTAGGGTGAGGGTTAGGCTTAGGGTGAGTGCGACGGTTAGAATTTGTGTTAGGTATAGGTTTAGGGTGAGGGTAAGTTTTAGGTTGAGGGTTAGGGTAAGGGTGAGGTTTAGGGTTAGGTTGAGGGTTAGGGTGAACGTTAGGGTGAGCGTTAGATGTAGGTTTAGTGTTAGGGTGAGGGGTAGGGTGAGGTTTAGTGTTAGTGTTAGGGTTAGGGTTAGGCTGAGTGTTAGGCTGAGGGTAAGGGTTAGAGTGAGGGTTAGGGTGAGGGTGAGTGTTAGGGATAGCATTAGGTTTAAGCTTAGGGTTTGGGTGAAGGTTAGGGTTAGGTTTAGGGTGATTGTGAGTGTTAGGGTTAGCTTTAGGGTTAGGGTTAACGTGAGGGTGAGGGTTAGGGTTAGGGTTAGGGTTAGGGTTAAGTGACATTGAGGTTAAGGGTTAGGGTAAGGGCTAGGGTTAGGGTTAGGTTTAGGGTGACATTTAGCTTTACTGTGAGGGTGAGGGTGAGGTTTAGGTTTAGGATTAGTCTTCGGTGTAGGGTTAGGCTTAGGGTGAGGGTTAGGGTGAGGGTCATAGTTAGGTTTAGGGTGAGGGTTATGTTTATGGTTAGGTTTAGGGTAAGGGTGAGGGTGAGGGTTAGGGTGATGTTGATTGTGAGGGTGAGGGTGAGGTTGAGATTAGGTTTATGGTTAACGTTAGGTTTAGGGTTAGGGTTAGGGTGGGGGTGATTGTGAGGGTTAGGGTGAGGGTGATGGTGAAGTTGATGGTGAGGGTGAGTGTTAGGGTTTGGATGAGTGTTAGGTTTAGGGTTAGGGTGAGAGTGAGGGTGAGGGTTAGGGTTAGGGTTAGGGTGAGTGTTAGGGTTAGGGTGAGGGTTAGGTTTAGGTTGAGGGTTATGGTTAGGATATGTGTGAGGATTAGGGTTAGGGTTAGGGTTAGGGTTATGGTGAGGTTAAGGGTTAGGGTTAGGTTTATGGTGAGGGTGAAATTTAGGGTTAGCATTAGGGTTAGAGTGATGGTTAGGATGAGGGTTAGGATTAGGGTGAGGGTGAGGTTTAGGGTTAGGTTTAGGGTGAGGCTTAGGGTTAGGGTGAGTGTCATGGATAGGTTTAGCCTTAGGGTGAGGTTCAGGGTTCGGGTTAGGGTTAGAGTTAGGGTGAGGTTGAGGGTGAGGGTTAGGTTTAGGATTAGGGTTAGGGTTATTATTAATGCTGAGAGTGAGGGTGAGGGTGAGGTTGAGGGTTATGGTTAGGGTGAGGGTTAGGTTTAGGTTGAGGGTTAGGGTTAGGGTTAGGATGAGGTTTAGGCTGAGGTTTAGGGTTTGGGTTAGGGTGAGTGTTAGGTTTAGTGTGAGGGTTAGTGTTAGGATTAGGGTTTAGGTTAGGGTGAGGGTAAGGTTTAGGGTGAGGGTTAGGTTGAGGGTGAGGATTAGGGTTAGGGTTAGGGTGATCGTGAAACTCAGGTTGAGGGTTAGGGTTAGGTTTAGGTTTAGGGTGATGGTTAGGTTGAGGGTTAGTGTTAGGGTTAGGGTTAGGGTTATGGTGAGGGTTAGGGTTAGGGTTAGAATTAGGGTGAGGTTAAGGTTGAGGGTTAGGGTTAATGTTAAGTTTAGGGTGAGGGCTGTCGGGAGGGGGAGGTTAAGGGGGAGGGTTATGGTGAGGGTGAGGGTTTCAGATAGGATAGCCATAGGATTAGGTTTAGGGTGAGGTTGAAGTTTAAGGTAAGAGTTATGGTGAGGGTTAGGGTGAGGCTGTGGCTTTCAGTTAGGAAAGGCTTAGGGTTAGGGTTAGTGTGAGGATTAGGGTGAGGGTGAGGTTTAAGGTTAGGGATAGGTTTAGGGTTAGTTTGGGGGTGAGGGTTAGGCTTAGGGATAGGGTTAGGATGAGGGTTACGCTGTGGGTTCGGTTTAGGGATCGGGTGAAGGTAAGGGTTAGTGTGAGGGTAAGGTGAGGGTAAGGGTTAGGGTTCGCCTTAGGGTTAGGGTGAGGGTTAGGGTGAGACTTAGTGTTAGGTTTAGGGTTAGGGTTAGGGTGAGGGTTAGGGTGAGGGTAAGGGTTAGGGTGGGGGTTAGGTTTCGAGTGAGGGATAGGGTTATGGTGAGGATAAGTGTTAGGTCGCGGTTTAGGGTGAGGTTGAGGGTTAATGTTAGCATTAGGTTTATGGTGAGGGAGAGGCTTAGGGTGAGGGTTAGAGTTATGATTAGGGATAGGATGAGGATTAGGGTTAGGGTTACATTGAAGGTGTGGGTGGGGCTGATGGGTAGGGTTAGGGTGAGGGTTAGGGTTAGGGTTAGGTTGAGAATTAGGGTAAGGTTTAGGGTGAGGGTTAGGGTGAGTTTGTGGTTTAGGTTAAGTGTTAGGGTGCGGGTTAGGTTGAGGTTGAGGTTTAGTGTTAGCATTAGGGTTAGAGTTAGGGTTAGGGTTAGGGTTAGTTTTAGGGTTAGGTTTAGGGTGAGGGTTAGGGCTAGTGTGAGCATTAGGGTTAGGGTTAGGGTTAGAGTTAAGGTTAGGGTGAGAGTGAGGTTTGAGGTTAGGGTTAGGATTAAGTTTAGGGTTAGGTTTAGTCTAAGGTTGAGGGTGAGGGTGAGGGTGAGGGTTAGGGTTTAGGTTAGGTTTAGGGTGAAGGCTAGGGGGAGGGTGCGGGTTAGAGTGGGGATTAGGGTGAGGGTGAGGGTTTCGGTGAGGAAAGGCTTAGGGTTAGGGTTGGGGTGAGGTTTAGGTTGAGGTTGAGGTTTAAGGTGCGGGTTAGGGTTAGGGTGAGGATTAGGGTTAGGGTTAGGGTGAGGGTTAGGTTTAGGGTTATGTTTAGAGTGAGGGTGAGAGTGAGGGTGAGGGTGAGAGTGAGGGTTAGGAAGTAGGTGAGGGTTAGGTTTAGGGTTAGGGTGAGGGTTAGATTTTGGGTGATATTTAGGGTGAGCGTGAGCGTTTGGGTTAGCGTTCGGGTTATGGTGAGGGTTAGGGTTAGGGTGAGGGTGAGAGTCAAGGTTAAAGTGAAGGTTGGGGTTAAGGTAAGTGTCAGGGTAGTATTAGGGTTAGAGTTAGGGTGAAGATGAGGGTTAGGGTTAGGATTACGTTTATGTTGAGGTTTAGGTTGAGAGTGAGAGTGAGGGTTAGGGATCCGGTGAGGGTTAGGTTTAGGGTTAAGGTTAGGGTTAGGTTGAGGGTTAGGGTTAGGGTTAGGTTTAGGGTTATGGTGAGGGTAAGGTTTAGGGTGAGGGTTAGGGAAAGGGTGATGGTTAGTGTTAGGTTGAGGGTTAGGGTGAGCGTTAGGGTGAGGTTTAGGTTTAGGTTTAGGGTTAGGATGAGGGTTAGGGTGATGTTTAGTGTTAGTGTTAGGGTGAGGGTGAGTTAGAGTGAGGGTTAGGGTGAGGGAGAGGTTTAGGGTTAGCATTACAGTTAGGTTTAGGTTGAGGGTGAGGGTTAGGCTTAGTGTTAGGTTTAGGGTGAGGGTGTGGTTTAGTGTTAGCATTAGCGTTAGGGTGTGTGTTAGGTTGAGGGTTACGGTTAGGGTTAGGGTTAGTGTGAGGGTGAGCTTAATGTTAGGGTTATGTTTAGGGTGAGGTTTATGGTTAGGGTGAGTTTTAGGTTTAGGTTGAGGGTGAGGGTTAGGTTCAGGATTAGGCTTAGGTGCAGGTTTAGGCTTAGGTTGAGGGTGAGGGTGAGGTTCAGAGTTACGTTTAGGGTTAGCGTCAGGGTTATGGTTAGGGTTAGGGGGAGGGGGAGGGTGATTGTTAGGATAAGGGTGATGGTGAGTGTGAGGGTGAGGGTTAGCTTTTGGGTGTGGGTTAGTGTTAGGGTTAGGGTTTGGATGAGAGTTAGGCTGAGGGTTAGTGTTAGGGTTAGGGTGATGGTAAGGGTTAGGGTAAGTTTTAAAGTGAAGATGAGGGTTAGGGTTAGGGTTAGGGTTAGGGTAAGGGTCAGGTATTGGATATGGATAAGTTTTAGGGTGAGGGTAACACATAGGGTTAGGGTTAGGGTGAGAGTTTTGTTTAGGGTTAGGTTTAGAGTTAGGGTGAGGTTTAGGTTTAGGGTTTGGATTACGGTTAGGGTTAGGTTATGCTGAGGGTAAGTGTGAGGGTGAGGGTGAAGATTAGTGTTAGGGTTAGAGTTAGGGTTTGTGTTAGGGCTAAGGTCAGGGTGATGGTTGGTTTAGGGTTAGGTTTAGATGAGGGTTAGGCAGAGAGTTAGGGTTAATGTTCCTGTGAGGGTAAGGGTTAGCGTGAGTCTTAGGGTTAGGTTTAGGCTTAGGTTTCGGGTGAGGGTTAGGTTGAAGGGTAGTGTTAGGGTTAGGGATAGGGTTAGCATGAGGGTTAGGGTGAGCATAAGGGTTAGAATGAGGGTTAGGGAGAGGGTGAGGGATAGGGTTAAGGTGAAGGTAAGGGTTAGGGCGAAGTTTAGGGTGAGGCTGAGGGTTAATGTTAGCATTAGTGTTAAGGTGAGGGTGAGGGTTAGGGTGAGGGTTAGGGTTAGGTTTAGGGATAGGGTGAGGATTAGTGTTAGGGTTAGGTTTAGGTTGAGGATTAGGCTGATGGGTAGGGTTAGGGTTAGGATAGGGTGAGGGTTAGGTTGATGGTTATGGTTATGGTTAGAGTTAGGGTGAGGTTGAGGGTGAGGGTAAAGATTAGGGTGAGGTTTAGGGTGAGGTTGAGGTTTAGGGTTAGCATTAGTGTTAGGGTTAGGTTTAGGGTGAGGGTTAGGTTTAGGGTTAGGGTTAGGGTGAGGGTTAGGTTTAGGGTAGGGTGAGGGTTAGGGTGAGGGGTTATGGGCAGGGTTAGGGTTAATGTGAGGGTTAGGATTAGCGTTAGTGTGAGGATAAGGGTACCGGTGTGGGTTAGGCTGAGAGTGAGGGTTCTGGTTAGCGTTAGTGTTAGGGTGAGGTTTAGGGTGAATGTTAAGGTGAGGGTAAGGGTTAGTATGAGGGTCAGGGTTAGAGTTAGGTTTAGGGTGAGGTTTAGATTTAGGGTGAGGTTTAGGGTAGGGTTACGGTGAGTTTGCGGGTTCTGGTGAGGGTGAATTTTAGGATGTGGGTGATGGTTAGTGTTAGGGTGGCGGTTAAAATGAGGGTGAGGATTATGGTGAGGGTGAAGGTAATGATTACGGTGAGTATTAGGGTTAGGGTTAAGGTTAGGTTTATGGTTAAGGTAAGGGTTAGGATGAGGTTTAGGGTGAGGGTGAAGTTTAGGGGTAGCATTAGTGTTAGGGTGAGGGTTAGGGTGAGAGTTAGGGTTCGGGTTGGGCTTAGGTTGAAGGTGAGGGTTAGAATTAGGGTTAGGTATAAGGTTAGGGTGAGGGTAAGGTTTATGGTGAGGGTTAGGGTGAGGGTGAGGTTTAGGGTTAGGTTGAGGGTTAGCGTGAGCATTAGGGTGAGGGTTACATGTAGGTTTAGGGTTTGGGTGAGGGTTAGGGTGAGGTTTAGTGTTAGTGTTATGGTTAGGGTTAGGCTGAGTGTTAGGCTGAGGGTAAGGGTTAGAGTGAGGGTTAGGGTGAGGGTGAGTGTTAGAGATATCATTAGGATTAGGGTTAGGGTATGGGTGAGGGTTAGGGTTAGGTTTAGGGTGATTGTGAGTGTTAGGGTTAGCTTTAGGGTTAGGGTTAGGGTGAGGGTGAGGGTTAGGTTAGGGTTAGGCTTAGGGTTAAGTGACGATGAGGTTAATGGTTACGGTGAAGGCTAGGGTTAGGGTTAGGGTTAGGGTGACGTTTAGCTTTAGGGTGAGGGTGAGGGTGGGGGTTAAGTTTAGTATTAGGCTTAGGTGTAGGGTTAGGCTTAGGGTGAGGGTGAGGGTGAGGGTCATAGTTAGGTTTAGGGTGAGTTTTAGGGATATGGTTAGGTTTAGGTTGAGGGTGAGGGTGAGGGTTAGGTTGAGGGTGATGGTGAGGTTGATGGTGAGGGTGAGTTTGAGGATTAGGTTTAGGGTGAGGGTTAGATTTAGGGTTAGGTTTAGGGTGGGGGTGATTGTGAGGGTTATGGTGAGGGTGATGATGAGGTTGATGGTGAGGGGGAGTGTTAGGGTTTGGGTGAGTGTTATGTTTAGGGTTAGTGTGAGAGTGAGGGTCAGGGTTAGGGTTAGGGTTAGTGTGAGGGTTAGGGTTAGGGTGAGGGTTAGGGTTAGGGTGATGTTTAGGTTTAGGGTGAGGGTTAGGGTTAGGATATGTGTGAGGATTAGGGTTAGGGTTAGGGTTATGGTGAGGTTAAGGTTTAGGGTGAGGTTTATGGTGAGGGTGAAGTTTAGGTTTAGCATTAGGGTTAGAGTGATGGTTAGGGTGAGGGTTAGCATTAGGGTGAGGGTGAGTTTTAGGGATAGGTTTAGGCTGAGTTTTAGGGTTAGGGTGATGGTTAGGGATATGTTTACGTTTAGAGCGAGGTTCAGGGTTAAGATTAGGGTTAGAATTAGGGTGAGGTTGAGGGTGAGGGTTAGGTTTAGGATTAGGGTTAGGTTTATTATTAAGTCTGAGGGTGAGGGTGAGGGTGAGTTTCAGGGTTAGGTTTTGGGTGAGGATTAGGTTTAGGTTTAGTTTGAGGGTTAGGTTTAGGGTTAGGATGAGGTTTAGGCTGAGGTTTAGGGTTAGGGTTAGGGTGAGTGTTAGGTTTCGTGTGAGGGCTAGTGTTAGGATTAGGGTTTTGGTTAGGCTGAGGGTAAGGTTTAGGGTGAGGGTTAGGGTGAGGGTGAGGTTTAGGGTTAGGGTTAGGGTGAGAGTGAACGTCAGGTTGAGGGTTAGGGTTAGGTTTAGGTTTAGGGTGATGGTTAGGTTGAGGGTTAGTGTTAGGGTTAGGATTAGGGTAAGGGTTAGGGTTAGGGTTAGAATTAGGGTGAGGGTTACGGTTAGGGTTAAGTTTAAGGTGAAGGCTAGGAGGAGTTGGAGGGTTATGGTGAGGGTGGGGATTTCATTTAGGATAGGCGTAGGGTTAGTATTACGGTAAGGGTGAAGTTTAAGGTAAGGGTTAGGGTGAGGGTTAGGGTGAGGCTGAGGCTTTCAGTTAGGAAAGGCTTAGCGTTAGTGTTAGTGTGAGGATTAGGGTGAGGGTGAGTTTTAAGGTGAGGGTTAGGGTTAGGGTTAGTTTGGGGGTGAGGGTTAGGGTTAGGGATAAGGTTAGGATGAGGGTTAGGCTGACGGTTCGGGTTATGTTTCGGGTGAGGGTAAGGGTTAGGGTGAGGTTTAGGGTGAGGGTGAGGGTTAGGGTTAGGCTGAGGGTTAGGGTGAGGGTTAGGGTGAGGGTGAGGTTTAGGTGAGGGCTGGGTTAGGGTTAGGATTAGGGTGAGGGTTAGGGTGAAAGTTAGGGTTATGTTTAGGTTGAGGGTAAGAGTGAGAGTGAGGTTGAGGGTGAGTGTTAGTGTGAGGGTTAGGGTTCCGGTGAGAGTTAGGTTTAGGGTTAGGGTTAGGGTTAGGTTGAGGGTTAGGTTGAGGGTTAGGCTTAGGGTGAGTGTGAGGGTCAGGATTAGGGTTAGGGTTAGAGTTAGTGTGAGGCTGAGGTTTAGGGTTAGGATTAGGGTTAGGTTTAGGGTTAGGCTGTGGGTTAGGTTTAAGGTTAGTGTTATCTTGAGGTTAAGGTTTAGGGTGAGGCTTAGGCCGAGGGTGAGGCTTAGGGTTAGGTTGAGGGTAAGGGTGAGCGTTAGGGTGAGGATTAGGTTTAGGTTTAGGGTTAGGCTGAGGGTTAGGGTGAGGTTTAGTGTTAGTGTTAGGGTTAGGGTTAGAGTGAGGGTTAGGTTGAGGGTAAGGGTTAGAGTGAGGTTTAGGGTGAGGGTGAGAGGTAGGGATAGCATTATTTTTAGGGATTGGGTTAAGTTGACGCTTAGGATTAGGGTTAGGTTTAGGGTGAGGGTGAGGTTTTGTGTTAGCATTAGCGTTAGGGTTCGGGTAAGTGTGAGGGTTAGAGTTAGGGTTAGGGGGATGGTGAGGGTGCGCGTGAGGGTTAGGTTTAGGGTTAGGGTGAGGTTGAGGTTGATTGTTAGGGCAAGGTTTATGGTGAGGGTGAGGGTGAGGGTTAGGATGAGGGTGATGGTGATGTTGAGGGTGAAGGTGAGCTTTAGTTTTTGGATATGGGTTAGGGTTAGAGTTAGGATGAGAGTTAGGATGAGGGTTAGGATTAGGGTTTGGGTGAGCGTAAGTGTTAGAATGAGGGTTTGGGTTAGGTTTTGGATTAGGGTTAGGGTTAGGGTGAGGGTTAGGCATAGGGTTAGAGTTAGGGTGAGGCTTTTGCTTAGGGTTAGGTTTAGAGTTAGGGTGAGGGTGAGGGTGAGGTTTAGGGTTTGGATTAGGGTTATGGTTAGGGTTAATCTGAGGGTGAGGTTGAGGGTGAGGGTGAGGGTTAGGGTTAAGGTGAGGGTTAGGGTTTGTGTTAGGGCTAATATCAGGGTGAGAGTTAGGGTTAGGGTTAGGTTTAGGATGAGGGTTAGGCTGAGGGATAGGGTTAGTGTTCGTGTGAGGGTAATGGTTAGGGTGAGTGTTTGGGTGAAGTTAGGCTTAAGCTTAGGTTTCGGTTGAGGGTTAGGATGAAGGTTAGTGTTAGGGTTATGGTTAGGGTTAGCATGAGGGTTAGGGTGAGTGTAAGTGTTAGGGTGAGGGTGAGGGATATGGTTAAGGTGAAGCTAAGGGTTAGGGCGAAGTTTAGGGTGAGGCTGAGAGTTAATGTTAGCATTAGTGTCAAGTTAAGGGTGAGGGTTATGTTGAGGGTTAGGGTTAGGTTTAGGGATAGGGTGAGGATTAGTGTTAGGGTTAGTTTAGTTTGAAGATTAGGCTGAGGGATAGGGTTAGGGTTAGCGTTAGTGTGAGATTTAGGGTGAGGGTTATGGTTAGGGTTAGGTTTAGGGTGAGGTTGAGGGTGAGGGTAAAGGTTAGGGTGAGGTTGAGGTTTAGGGTTAGCATTAGGGTTAGTGTTAGGGTTAGGGTGAGAGTTAGGTTTAGGGTTAGGGTTAGGGTGAGGTTTAGTTTTGCGCTTATGGTGAGGGGTAGGGTGAGGGCTTAGGGTGAGGTTTAGGGTTAATGTTAGGGTTAGAGTAAGGGTTAGCCTTAGTGTGAAGAAAAGGGTTAGGTTGGGGGTTATGTTGAGAGTGGGGCTTAGGGTTAGCGTTAGGGTTAGGGTGAGGTTTAGGGTGAAGTTTAATGTGAGGGTTAGAGTTAGTATGAGGATGAGGGTTAGAGTTAGGTTTAGTTTGAGGGTTACAGTTAGGGTAAGGTTTAGGGTAGGGTTAGGGTGAGGGTGAGGGTTCAGGTGAGGGTGAGTTTTAGGGTGTGGGTGATAGGGTTATTGTGACGGTTAAGGTGATGGTGAGGGTTAGTGTGAGGGTGAGGGTAAGGATTACGGTGAGTATTAGGGTTAGGGTTAGCGTTGGGTTATGTTGATGGTAAGGATAAGGATGAGGTTTAGGTTGAGGGTGAGGTTTAGGGGTAGCGTTAGAGTTAGGGTGAGTGTTAGGGTGAGGGTGAGGGTAAGGTTTAGGGTGAGGGTTAGGGT
Source organism: Dipodomys merriami (assembly GCF_024711535.1). Classification (NCBI taxonomy): domain Eukaryota; kingdom Metazoa; phylum Chordata; class Mammalia; order Rodentia; family Heteromyidae; genus Dipodomys; species Dipodomys merriami. The sequence continues at coordinate 1,570,479 of NW_027202482.1, read as the reverse complement.
GAGGGTGAGGGTTAGGGTTAGGTTGAGGGTTAGGGTGAGCGATAGGGTGAGGGTTAGGTGTAGGTTAATGGTTAGGGTGAAATTTATGTTGAGGTTTAATGTTAGTGTTAGGGTTAGGGTTAGGGTGTGTGTTAGGCTGAGGGTAAGGTTTAGAGTGAGGGTTAGGGTGAGGGTGAGGGTTAGGGATTGAATTAGGGTTAGGTTTAGAGTTTGATTGAAGGTTAGGGTTAGGTTTAGGGTGATTGTGAGTGTTAGGCTTAGCTTTAGGTTTAGGGTTATGGTGAGGGTGAGGGTCAGGGTTAGGGTGAGGGTGAGGGTTAGGGTTAGGGTTAGGGTGAGGGTTAGGGTTAGCGTGACGATAAGGTTAAGGGTTAGGGTGAGGAGTAGGGTTAGGTTTAGGATTGGGGCGTGGTTTAGGTTTAGGGTTAGGGTGAGGGTTAATTTTAGGATTAGGCTTAGGTGTAAGGTTAGGCTTAGGGTGAGGGTGCTGGTGAGGGTCATAGTTAGGTTTAGGGTGAGGGTTAGGGTTATGTTTAGGTTTAGGGTGAGAGTGAGGGTGAGGTTTAGGGTGATGGTGAGGGTGAGGGTGAGGGTGAGGGTGAGGGTTAGGTTCAGAGTGAGGGTGAGGGTTAGAGTTAAGGTTAGGGTGAGGGTGATTGTGAGGGTTAGGGTGAGGGTGATGGTGAGGTTGATGATGAGGGTGAGGGTTAGGTTTGGGGTGAGGGTTAGGTTTAGGGTTAGGGTTAGGATGATGGTTAGGCTGAGGGTTAGGGTTAGGGTTAGGGTGAGGGTAAGGTTAGGGTGAGGGTTAGGGTTAGGGTGAGGGTAAGGATTAGGTTGAGAGTGAGGGTTAGGATTTTGATTAGGGTTAGGGATACAGTTAGGGTTAGGGTGAGGGTTTTGGTTAGAATTAGGTTTCTAGTTAGGGTGAGGGTGAAGGTGAAGTTTAGGGTTTGGATTAGGGTTAGGGTTAGGCTGAGGCTGAGGTTGAGGGTGAGGGTGAGGGTTATGGTTAGGTTGAGGGTGAGAGTTAGGGTTAGTATTGGCTTTACATTTAGTGTGAGGGTTAGGGTTAGGATGAGGGTTAGGCTGAAGGTTAGGGTCTGGGTTCGATTGAGGTTAAGGGTTAGGGTGAGGTTTAGGGTGAGGAAGAGGGTGAGGGTTACGCTTAGGTTTAGGGTGAGGTTAAGGTGAAGATAAGCTTTAGGGTGAGGGTTAGGGTGAGGGTGAGGGCAGGTTTAAGGTCAGGGTAAGGAAAGGGCGAGTATTAGGTTGAGGTTGAGAGTTATTGTTAGCATTAGGGTTACCGTAAGTGTGAGGGTTAGGGAGAGGGTTAGGGTTAGGGTTAGGGATAGGTTGAGGATTAGTGTTGTTTTTAGGTGTAGGGTGAGGGTTAGTCAGAGAGGTAGGGTTAGGGTTAGTGTTAGGGTGAGGGTTCAGTTGGGTTTTAGGGTTAGGTTTAGTGTTAGGGTTAGGGTTAATCTGACGGTGAGGGTGAGGATTAAGTTTAGGGTTAGGATTAGGTTTAGGTTTAGGGTTAGACTGAGGTTAAGGGTGAGGTTGAGGGTGAGGGTTAGGGTTAGGGTTAGATTTACGGTGCGGGCTAGGGTGAGGGTGATGGTTAGGGTCAGGGTGAGTATTTTGGTTAGAAAAGCCTTAAGTTTAGGGTTAGGGTGAGGATTAGGGTGAGGGTGATGTTTAAGGTGAGGGTTAGAGTTATGGTTAAGGTGAGGATAAGGGTAAGGGTTAGTATGAGTGTGAGGGTTAGAGTTAGGTTTACGGTGAGGGTTAGGGTTAAGTTGAGGTTTAGTGTAGGGTTAGGGTTCGGGTGAGGGTTCGGTTGAGGGTGAGTTTTAGGGAGTGGGTGATGGTTAGTGTTAGGATGTGGGTTAAGGTGAAGGTGAGGGTTAGGGTGAGGGTGAGGCTTAGGATTACGGTGAGGATTAGGGTTAGGGTTTGGGTTAGGCTTATATTGAGGGTAAGGGTTAGGATAAGGTGTAGGGTGAGGGTGAGGTTTAGGGATATAGTTAGAGTTAGGGTTAGTGTTTGGGTGAGGGTTAGGTTTCTGGTTTGGCTTAGGGTGATGGTGAGGGTAAGAGTTAAGGTTATGGTTAGTGTTAGGGTGAGGGTAAGGTTTAGGTTGAGGGTTAGGTTGAGGGTGAGGGTTAGAGTTAGGTTGACGGTTAAGGTGAGCGTTAGGGTAAGGTTTAGGTTTAGGTTTAGGGTTAGGGTGAGGGTTAGTGTGAGGTTTAGTGTTAGGGTTAGGGTTAGGGTAAGGGTGAGGGTTAGGGTGAGGGTAAGGGATAGAGTGAGGGTTAGGGTGACGCTGAGTGTTAGGGATAGCATTAGGGTTAGGGTTAGGTTTAGGTTTAGGGTTAGGGTTAGGATTAGGTTTAGGGTGAATGTGAGGGTTAGGATTAGGGTTAGGGTTAGGGTGAGAATGATGGTGAGGGTTAGGGTTAGGGTTAGGGTGAGGGTTAGGGTGAGGGTGAGGGTTAGGGTTAGGGTGAGGGTTAGGGTTAGGGTGACGGTGAGGTAAGGGTTAGGGTGATGGTTTTTATTAGGATTAGGGTTAGGGTGAGTTTTAAGATTAGGGTGAGGGTGAGTGTTAGGTTTAGGAGTAGGGTTAGGTGTAGGGTTAGGCTAAGGGTGAAGGTGAGGGTGAGGGTCAGAGTTAGCATTAGGGTTAGGGTTATGGTGAGTTGAGGGTTAGGATTAGGGTTAGGGTTAGGGTGAGAGTGTAGGTGAGGTTAAGAGTTTGGGTTAGGTTTAGGGTTAGGGTGAGGGTTAGGCTGAGGGTTAGGGTTAGGGTTAGGGTGAGTGAAAGTGTTAGGTTGAGGGTTAGGATGAGGGTTAGATTTAGGATTAGGTTTCGGGTGAGGGTTAGTGTGAGGGTTAGTGTTAGGGTTAGGGTTAAGGTTAGTTTGAGAGTTAGGCTGAGGGTAACGGTTAGGGTGTGGGTTATGTTGAGGGTGAGGAATAGTGTTAAGTTGAGGGAAGGTTTAGGGCGAGGTTTAGGGTGTGGATGAGGGTTAACGTTTGCATTAGGTTTACAGTGAGGGTGAGGGTTAGGGTGAGGTTGAGGGCACGGGTTAGGGTGAGGACTAGGGTTAGGGTGATGGTTAGGGTGAGGGTTCATGTTAGGGTTAGTGTTAGGGTTAGGGTGAGGGTTAGGGTTAGGATTAGTGTTATGGTGAGTGTAAGGGTTAAGGTGAGGTTTAATTTGAGGGTGAGGGTTAGGGCTAGCATTAGGGTTAGAGTGATGGTTAGGGTGAGGGTGATGGTGAGGGTGAGGGTGAGGGTGATAGTTAGGTTTAGGATTATTTTTATGGTTAGTGTTAGGTTTAGGGTTAGGGTGAGGGCTAGGGTGAGGCTGAGGGCTAGGGTTAAATTTAGGATTATGGTGAGGGTTAGGGTTATCGTTATTTTTAGTGTGAGGGTTAGGTTTAGTGTGAGGGTTAGGGTTAGTGTTAGGGTTAGGGTTCAGGTTAGGTTGAGGTTGAGGTTTAATGTTAGCATTAGGATTACGGTGAGGAGTTTTAGGGTGAGGGTTAGGGTTAGGGTTATGGATAGGGTGAGGATTAGGGTTAGGTTTAGGTTCAGGGTAAGGGTTAGGGTTAGGATTAGGGATAAGATGCGGATTAGAGTTAGGGTTAGGTTTAGGATGAGGTTAGGCTGAGGTGTAGGGTTAGGGTTAGGTTTATGGTGAGGGTTAGTGTGAGATTTAGCGTTAGGGTTAGAGTTAGGGTTAGGGTGAGGGCTAGTGTTAGCATTAGAGTTAGGGTAAGTTTAGGGTGAGAGTTTGGGTGATGGTGAGGGTTAGGGTCACGGTGAGCATTACGGTGAGCTTTAGGATGAGGGTTAGGGTTAGGTTTAGGGTGAGGGTGAGGGTTAGGGTGAGGTTTAGTTTTAGGGTTAGGGTTAGGGTTAGGGTTAGGGTGAGGGTAAAGATTAGAGTGAGGGTAGGCTGAGGGTGAGGTTTAGAAATAGCATTAGGGTTTGGATTAGGTTTAGGGTAAGGGTTAGGGTTGCAGTTAGGTTTAGCTTGAGGGTAAATGTGAGGGTTATGTTGAGGGTTAGGGTTAGGGTTAGGGTAAGGTTTAGGGTTAGGGTTAGGGTTAGTGTGAGGGTGAGGGTGAGGGTTAGGTTTAGTGTTAGGGTGAGGGTTAGGGTGAGAGTGAGGTTTAGAGTGACGGTGAGGGAAAGGTTTAGGGTGAAGGCTAGGGTTAGTGTTAGGGTAAAGGTTAGGTTTAGGTTTAAAGTGAGGGTGAGTGTGAGGGTTAGGTTTAGGATTAGGCTTAGATTTAGGGTTAGGCTTAGGGTGAGGGAGAGGGTGAGCGTCAGATTTAGTTTTAAGATGAGGGTTAGGGTTATGCTTATGTATAGGGTGAAGGTGATGGTCAGGTTGAGTGTGAGGGTGATGGTGAGGATGAGGGTGAGTGTGAAGATTAGGGTTAGTGTTAGGTTTAGTGTGAGGGTTAGGCTGAGTGGTAGGGTTAGGGTGAGGGTTAGGGTGAGGTTTAGGGTTAAGGTTAGAGTTAGGGTTAGTGTGAGTTTTAGGGTGATGTTAAGGTATAGGGTAAGGTTAGGGTGAGGTTGAGGTTTAGGGTTAGTATTAGAGTTAGAGTGAGGGTTAGGGTTAGGATTAGGGTGTAGGTGAGGGTGAGGGCTTGTGTTACCATTAGAGTTATGGTTAGGGTTAAGTTTAGGTTTAGGGTTAGGGTTAGGCTGAAGTTGAGGGTGAGGTTGAGGGTGAGGGTTAGGCTTAGGGTTAGGGTAAAGGTGTGGGTTTCGGTTAGGAAAGTCTTAGGGATAGGGTTAGGATAAGGATTAGGGTAAGGCTGAGGTTTAAGGTGAGGGTTAGGGTTATGTGAGGATTTAGGTTAGGGTTAGGATGAGGGTTAGGGTGAGTGTGAGGTTGAGGGTGAGGGTGTCGATGAGGGATAGGCTTAAGGTGAAGGTGAGGCTTAGAGTTTGGTTTAGGTTTATTGTTAGGGTGAGGGTAAGGTTTAGGGTGAGGGATAGGGTGAGGGTGAGGTTTAGGGTTAGGTTGAGGGTTAGGGTGAGCTTTAGGGTGAGGGTTAGGTTTAGGTTTAGTTTTAGGGCCATGGTTAGTTTGAGGTATAATGTTAGTCTTAGGGTTAGGGTTAGGGTGAGGGTTAGGGTGAAGGTAAGGGTTAGAATGTGGGTTAGGGTGAGTTTGAGGGTTAGGGATAGCGTTTGGGTTAGGTTTAGGCTTAGGCTGAGGGTTAGGTTTAGGGTAAGGGTTATGGTGAGTGTGAGGGTTAGGGTTAGCGTTAGGGTTAAGTTTAGGGTTTAGAGTGAGGGTTAGTGTTAGGCATAGGGTTAGAGTGAGGGTGAGGGTAAGGGTTAGGTTTAGGGTTAGGGTTAGGTTGAGGGTTAGGGTTAAGGTGACGGTGAGGGTAAGGGCTAGGGTGAGGGCTAGTGTTAGGGTTAGGGTTAGGGTGAGGTTTAGGTTTAGGGTTAGGGTGAGGGTGAGAGTTAGGTTTAGGATTAGGCTAAGGTTTAGAGTTAGGCTTAAGGTGAGGGTGAGGGTGAGGGTCAGAATTAGGTTTAAGGTGAGGGTTAATGTTATGTTTTGGGTTAGGATGAAGGTGACAGTGAGGGTTAGGTTGAGGTTGATGGTGAGGGTGAGGGTGAGGGTTAGGTTTAGGGTGAGGGTTAGGGTTATAGTTAGGGTTAGGGTGAGGGTGAGGGTTAGGGTGAGGGTGATGGTGAGGTTGAGGATGAGGCTGTGGGGTAGGGTTTGGGTGAGGGTTAGGGATAGTGTTAGAGTTAAGGTTAGGGTGAGGGTTAGTGTTAGGGTTAGGGTTAGGATGAGTGTTAGGCTGAGGGATAGGCTTAGGGATAGGGTGAGGGTAAGGGTTAGGGTGAGTGTGTGGATTAGGGTTAAGTTTAGGGTGATGTTAGGGATAGGGTGAGGGTTAGGGTGAGGTTTTTGTTTAGTGTTAGGTTTAGAGTTAGCGTGAGCGTGAGGGTTAGGGTTAGGGTTAGGGTTAGGGTTACGGTTAGGGTGAGGGTGAGGGTTAGGGTGAGGGTGATGGTGAGGTTGAGGTTGAGGTTGAGGGTTAGGGTTTGGGTGAGGGTCAGGGTTAGTGTTAGAGGTAAGGTTAGGGTGAGTGTTGGGTTAGGGTTAAGTTTAGGATGAGTGGTAGGCTGAGGGTTAGGCTTAGGGATAGGGTGAGGGTAAGGGTTAGGGTGAGTGTGTGGATTAGGGTTAAGGTTAGGGTGAGGTTAGGGTTAGGGTTATGGTTAGGGTGAGCGTTTTGTTTAGTGTTAAGTTTAGAGTTAGTGTGAGGATGAGGGTTAGGGTTTCAATTAGTGTTAGGGTTAGGGTTATACTGAGATTGAGGTTTAGGCTCAGTGTGAGGGTTAGGTTTAGGGTGAGGGTTAGGATTAGGATTAGGGTTACGTTTAGGGTGAAGGTTAGGGTTAGGGCTAGGTTTAGGATGAGGGTTATGCTGACGATTAGGGTTAGGGTTCAGGGGAGGATAAGGGTTAGGGTGAGAATTAAGGTGTGGGCGAGGGTTAGGTTTAGGCTTAGGGTTAGGGTTAGAGTGTGGGTTAGGGTGAGGATAAGGGTTAGGGTGAGGGTTAGGGTGAGGGTGAGGGGTAGGGTTAAGGTGAGGGTACGTGTTAGTGCGAAGTTTAGGGTGAGGTTGAGAGTTAGTGTTAGCATTAGGTTTATGGTGAGTGTAAGGGTTAGGGTGAGGTTAGGGTTAGGGTTAGGTATAGGGTGAAGATTAGGGTTAGGGTTAGGTTTAGGGTGAGGGTTATGCTGAGGGTTAGGGTTAGGGTGAGTGTTAGGGTGAGGATTAGGGTTAGGTTTAGTGTTAAGGTTAAGGTGAGGTTGAGGTTGAGGGTAAGGGTTAGGGTGAGGGTTAGGGTGAGTTTGAGGTTTAGGTTTAGCATTAGGGTTAGGGTTAGGGTTAGGGTTAGGGTTAGGGTTAGGTGGAGCGTGGGGTGAGTTTGAGGATGGGGGTTAGGGTTAGGTTCAGTTTTAGGGTGAGGGCTAGGGTGAGGGTGAGGGTTAGGTTTAGGGTTAGGGTGAGGGTGAGGATTTCGTTTAGGAAAGGCTTAGGGTTAGGATTAGGGTGAAGATTAGGGTTAGGGTGAGGTTTATGGTGAGGGTTAGGGTTAAGGTGAGGATTAGGGTTAGGGTTAGGGTGAGTGTTAGTGTTAGGGTGATATTTAGTGTGAGGGTGAGTGTTTGAGTGAGGGTGAGGGTGATGGTGAGGAAAAGGGTGTAGATAAGGGTTAGGGTTAGGGTGAGGTTTAGGGTGACAGGGAGGGTTAGGTTGAACTTGAGGGTTAGGGTTAGGGTTAGGGTGAGGATTAGGTTATAGAGTAGGGTGAGGCGTAGGGTGAGGGGTAAGGTTAGGGTTAGGGTGAGGGTTAGGGTTAATGTGAGTGTTAGGGTTAGGATTAGGGATAGTATGAGGATAAGGATTAGGGTTAGGGTTAGGGTGATAGTGAGGGTTAGGGTTAGCTTTAGAGTTAGAGTGAGAGTTAGGGTGAGGGTTAAGGTGAGGTTTAGGGTTAATATGAGAGTGAGGGTTAGAATTAGGTTTAGGTTGAGGGTTAGTGTTAGGGTGAGGTTTAGGGAAAGGTAAGGGTGGTGGTGAGGGTTCGGGTGAAGATGAGTTTTAGGTTGTGAGTGACAGGGTTAGGGTGAGGGTTAAGGTGACGTTGAGGGTTAGGGTGAGGGAGAGGGTTAGGGTTAGTGTTAGGTTTAGAGTTAGGGTGGGGGTGAGGGTTAGGGTTTGAAATAGGGTCTGGGTTAGGGTTATACTGAGGGTTATACTGATTGAGGTTTAGGCTGAGTGTGAGGGTTAGGGTTAGGGTGAGGGTTAGGATTCGGGTTAGGATTAACGTTAGGGTTAGCGTTAGGTTTAGGCTGAGGGTTAGGCTGACAGTTAGGGTTAGGTTTTGGGGTAGGATAAGGGTTAGGGTGACGACTAAGGTGTGGGTGAGGGTTAGGGTTAAGCTTAGGGTTAGGGTGAGTGTTAGGGGGAGGGTTAGTGTTAGGTTTAGGGTTAGGGTTAGGGTGAGGGTTAGGGTGAGTCTAATTGTTAGGGTGAGGGTTAGGAGAGGTTGAGGGATAGGGTTAAGGTGAGGGTACGTGTTAGGGCGAGGTTTAGGGTGAGGTTGAAGTTTAGTGTTAGCATTAGGTTTATGATGAGTGTGATGGTTAGGGTGAGGTTAGGGTTAGGGTTATGTATAGGGTGAAAATTAGGGTTAGGGTTAGCTTTAGGGTGAGGGTTAGGCTGAGGGTTAGGGTTAGGGTTAGGTTTATTGTGAGTGTTTTGGTGAGGGTTAGGGTTAGGGTAATGTTAACGTTAGGGTGAGGTTGAGGGTGAGGTAAGGTTTAGGGTGAGGGTCAGGGTGGGGTTGACGTTTAGGTTTAGCATTAGGGATAGGTTAAGGGTTAGGCTGAGGTTTAGTGTTAGGGTTAGGTGGAGGGTGGGGTGAGTTTGAGGATGGGGGTTAGGGTTAGGTTCAGTTTTAGGGTGAGGGCTAGGGTGAGGGTGAGGGTTAGGGTTAGGCTTAGGGTGAGGGTGAGGGTTTCGGTTAGGGAAGGCTTAAGTTTAGTTTTAGGGTGAGGTTTAAGGTGAGAGTTAGGGTTAAGGTGAGGATTAGGGTTAGGGTTAGCGTGAGGGTTAGTGTTAGGGTGATGTTTAGGGTGAGGGTGGGAGTTAGGGTGAGGGTGAAGGTGAGGGTGAGGGTGTAGGTAAGGTTTAGGGTTAGGGTGACAGTGAGGGTTAGGGTGAAGTTGAGGGCTAGGGTTAGGGTTAGGGTATGGGTAGGATGAGGTGTAGGGTGAGGGGTAGGGTTAGGGTAAGGGGGAGGGTTAAGGGTTAATGTGAGTGTTAGGATTAGGATTAGGGATAGTGTGAGGATAAGAATTAGGGTTAGGGTTAGTGTGAGAGTGAGGGTTAGGGTTAGCTTTAGAGTTAGAGTGAGAGTTAGATTGAGGGTTAAGGTGAGGTTTAGGGTTAGTATGAGGGTGAGGGTTAGAGTTAGGTTTAGGCTGAGGGTTAGGGTTAGGGTGAGGTTTAGGGAAAGATAAGTGTGGGGGTGAGGGTTCGTGTGAAACTGAGTTTTAGGGTATGGGTGACAGTTAGTGTTTGGGTGAGGGTTAATGTGACGGTGAGGGTTAGGGTGAGGGTGAAAGTTAGGGTTGCGGCGAGGATTAGGTTTAGAGTTAGGGTTAGGGTTATGATGTGGGTAAGGTTTAGGATGGGGTTTAGGGTCTGGGTGTGCTTTAGGGATAGCGTTAGAATTAGGGTGAGGTTTAGGGTGAGGCTTAGGGTTCAGGTTAGGCTTAGGGTGATGGTGAGGGTGAGGGTGAGGTTTAAGTTTAGGGTGAGGGTTATGTTTAGGGTTAGGGTTAGAGTTAGGTTGAGGGTTATGGTTAGGGTTAGGGAGACGGTTTGGCTGAGGCTTAGGGTTAAGTTTAGGATTACAGTGAGGGAAAGGTGAGGGTTAGGGTTAGTGTTAGGTTTAGAGTTAGGGTGAGGGGGAGGGATAGGGTTTGAATTAGGGTTAGGGTTAGGGTTATACTGAGATTGAGGTTTAGGCTGAGTGTGAGGGTTAGGGTTAGGGTGAGGGTTAGGATTAGGGTTAGGGTTAAGGTTAGGGTGAGGGTTAGGGTTAGCGTTAGGTTTAAGATGAGGTTTAGGCTGACAGTTAGGGTTAGGGTTCAGGGGAGGATAAGTTTTTGGGTGAGGATTAAGTTGTGGGTGAGGATTAGGGTTAAGCTTAAGTGTTAGGGTGAGGGTTAGGGTGAGGGTTAGTGTTAGGTTTAGGGTTAGGGTTAGGGTGAAGTTTAGGGTGAGGATAAGGGTTAGGGTGAGGGTTAGGTTGAGGGTGAGGGATAGGGTTAAGGTGAGGGTACGTGTTAGGGCGAGGTTTAGGGTGAGGTTGAAGTTTAGTGTTAGCAGTAGGTTTATGATGAGTGTGAGGCTTAGGGTGAGGTTAGGGTTAGGGTTATGTATAGGGTGAAAATTAGGGTTAGGGTTAGCTTTAGGTTGAGGGTTAGGCTGAGGGTTAGGGTTACAGTTAGGTTTATTGTGAGTGTTAGGGTGAGGGTTAGGGTTAGGGTTAGTGTTAAGGTTAGGGTGAGGTTGATGGTTAGGGTAAGGTTTAGGGTTAGTGTTAGGGTGAGGTTGAGGTTTAGGGTTAGCATTAGGGTTAGGTGAAGGGTTAGGGTGAGGTTTAGGGTTAGGGTTGAGGGTGGGGTTTGGTTGAGGGTGAGTGTTAGGGTTAGGGTCAGTTTCAGGGTGAGGACTAGGATGAGGGTGAGGTTTAAGGTTAGGGTTAGGGTGAGGGTGAGGTTTAAAGTGAGGGTTAGGTTTAAGGTGAGGATTAGGGTTAGGGTTAGAGTGAGGGTTAATGTTAGGGTGATGTTTAGGGTGAGGGTGAGATTTAGGGTGAAGGTGAGGGTGAGGGTGAGGGTGAGGGTGTAGATAAGGGTTAGGGATAGGGTGAGGGTTAGGGTGACAGTGGGGGTTAGGGTAAAATTTGAGGGTTAGGGTTAGGGTTAGGGTATGGGCTAGATTGAGGGGTAGGGTGAGGGGTAGGGTTAGGGTAAGGGGGAGGGTTAGGGTTAATGTGAGTGTTAGGGTTAGGATTAGGGATAGTGTGAGGATAAGGATTAGGGTTAGGGTTAGGGTTAGCGTGAGAGTGAAGGTTAGGGTTAGCTTTAGAGTTAGGGTGAGAGTTAGGGTGAGGGTTAAGGTGAGGTTTAGGATTAGTATGAGGGTGAAGGTTAGAATTAGGTTTAGGGTGAGCGTTAGGGTTAGGGTGAGGTTTAGGGAAAGGTAAGGGTGGGGGTGAGGGTTGGGGTGAAGGTGAGTTTTAGGGTGTGGGTGACAGTTAGGATTTGTGTGAGGGGTAATGTGACGGTGAGTGTTAGGGTTAGGGTGAAAGTTAGGGTTGCGGTGAGGAATAGGTTTAGAGTTAGGGTTAGGGTTATGATGAGGGTAAGGTTTAGGATGGGGTTTAGGGTCAGTGTGAGGTTTAGGGATAGCGTTAGAATTAGGGTGAGATTTAGGGTTAGTGTTATGGTTCAGGTTTGGCTTAGGGTGATGGTGAGGTTTAGAGTTAGGGTTAGGATTAGGGTTAGGGTTAGGCTGAGGGTGAGGGTGAGGGTGAGGGTGAGGTTTAGGGTTAGGGTGAGGGTTATGTTTAGGGTTAGGGTTAGAGTTAGGTTGAGGGTTATGGTTAGGGTTAAGGAGACGCTTTCGCTGAGGCTTAGGGGTAAGTTTAGAATTAGGGTGAGGGAAAGGTTTAGGGTTAGGGTGTGGGTTAGGGTTAGGTTTAGGTTTAGGGTTAGGGTTAGGTTGAGGTTTACTTTTAGGGTTAGGGTTAGGTTGAGGGTAAGAGTTGGAGTGAGGGTTAGGGTGAGGGTGAGGGTTAGGGCTAGGGTTAGGGTTAGGGTTAGGTTTAGGGTGAGTGTTAGGGTTAGGATTAGGGTTAGGGTGAGTGTGAGGGTTAGGGTTAGTATGAGGGTTATGGTTACGGTGAGATTTAGAGTGACAGTGAAGGTAAGTGTTAGGGTGAGGGCTAGTGTTAGTTTTAGGTTTAGAGTGAGGTTTAGGTTTAGGATTAGGTTTAGGGTTAGGGTGAGGGTAAGGATTAGAGTGAGTGTTAAGGTTTGGGTGAGGTTTTGGGATAGCATTAGGGTTAGGGTTAGGCTTAGGGTGAGGGTAGGGTTATGGTTAGGTTTGGGGTGAGGGTGAGGTTTATGTTTAGGGTTAGAGTTAGGGTTAGGGTTAGGGTTAGGGTGAGGGTTAGGATTAGCGTTATTCTTAGGGTGAGGGTTAGGGTTAGGCTTAGGTTTAGGGTGAGGGTTAGAGTTAGGGTTAGTGTGCGTGTTAGGGTTAGGTTTAGGGTGAAGGTTAGGGTTAGGGTTAAGGTTAGGGTGTGGGTGAGGGTTATGGTTAGTGTTAGGGTGAGGGTTAGGGTTAGGGTGATGTTTAAGTTGAGGGTGAAGGTTAGGGTGAGTGTTAGGGTGTGGGTGAGGTTTAGGTTTAGAGTGAGGGTTAGGGTTATGGTGAGGGTTAGGGTGAGTTTGAGATTTAGGGTTAGAATTAGGGTTAGTGTGAGGATTAGGGTTAGGTTTAGGTTTAGTGTGAGTGTAAGATTTAGGGAGAGAGTTAGGTTAAGGGTGAGGGTTAGGATTAGCGTTAATGTTAGGGTGATGGTTAGGGTTAGGTTTAGGGTTAGCATTAGAGTAAGGGTTAGTGTTAGGGTTAGGGTGTGTGTTAGGGTTAGGGTGAGGGTTAGGGTTAGGGTAAGGTTGAGGGTGAGGGTGAGGGTGAGGGCGAGGTTTAGGATAAGTTTAGGTTTCGGGGAGGTTGAGGGTTAGGTTTAGGATTAGGGTTATGGTTAGGGTTAGGCTAAGGATGAGGGTGAAGGTGAGAGTGAGGGTTAGGGTTAGTGTGAAGTTTAGTGTTAGGGTTAGGATTAGGGTCAGGGTGAGTGTGAGGGTTAGGGTGAGTGTTAGGTTTCGAGTTCGGGTGAGGGTTAGGGTGTGGGTGAGGTTAGGGTTAGGTTTAGGGTGAGGGTTAGGGTGAAGGTGAGGGTTAGGGTAAGGGTGAGGGTTAGGGTTAGATTTAGGGTGAGGGTTAGTGTTAAGGTTAGGATTAGGGTAAGGTTAAGGTGTGGGTTATGGTTATGGTTAGGTTTGGGTTAGTGTGAGGAATAGGGTTATGGTGAGGGTTAGGTTTAGGGTTAAGGTTAGGGTGAAGGTGAAGGTGAGGTTTAGGTTTAGGTTTAGCTTGAGGGTAAAGGCTAGGGTGAGGTTTAAGGTGAGGGTGAAGGTGAGGGTAAGGGTTAGGATGAGGGTTAGGGTGAGGGTGAGGGTTAGACTTTGCATTAGGGTTAGGGTTAGGGTGAGGGTTAGGTTTAGGGTTAGTGTTTGGGTGAGGGTGAGGTTGACATTTAGGGTTTGGTTAAGGGTTTGGTTTAGGGTTAGGTTTTGGATTAGGGTTAGGTTGAGGGCTAAGGTGAGGGTGAGGTTGAGGGTTACGGTTAAGGTGCAGGTTAGGTTTAGGGTGCGTTTTATGGTGAGGGTTAGGGTTAGGGTTAGGGTGAGGGTTGTGTTTAGTGTGAGGGTTAGGGTTAGGGTTAGAGTTAGGTTTAGGGTAATTGCAAGGGTTAGGCTGATTGTTAGACTGAGAGAGAGGGATAAGGTCAGGGTAAGTGTTACGGTGAGGGTTAGGGTGAGTTTCAGAGTTAGGGTTAGGGTGAGAGTGAGGGTAATGGTGAGGGTCAGGGTGAGGGTTATGGTTAGGGTGATGTTTAGGGTAAGGGTGAGGGTTTGAGTGACAGTGAGTGTTCCGGTGAGGGTGAGGATTAGGTTGTCCGTGAGGGTTAGATTTAGAGTGAGGTTTACCATGAAGGTGAGTGTTAGGGTTAGGGTGAGGATTAGGGTTAGGTTTAGGTTTAGGGTGTGGTTTAGGATTATGGTTAGGTTAAGGGTGAGGTTTAGGATGAGGGGTATCGTCCAGGTTAGTGTTAGTGTGAGGGTTAGGGTTAGGGTTAGGGTTAGGATAAATGTTAGGTGAGGGTTAGGGTTAGCCTTAGGGTTAGGGTGAGGTTAAGGTATAGGGTTAGGGTGAGGGTTAGGGTTAGGGTGTGGGTTAGGGTTAGGGTTAGGGTAAGGGTGAGGATGACGGTGAGGTTTTGGTTTAGATTTAGGGTGAGGGTGAGGGTGAGGGTTAGCTTTAGGATTAGGATTCGGTTTAGGGTTAGGATTAGGGTGAGGGTGAGGGTTCGGGTTCGGGTTAAGTTTAGGTTGAGGGTGAGGATGAGGTTTAGGGTAAGGTTTAGGGTTAGAGTTAGGCTGAGGGTGTGGGTGATCCTTAAGGTTTTATGCGGGTTAGGTTTAGGATTATGCTGAGGGTGAGTGTGAGGTTGACATTGATGTATAGGGTTCGGATGAGGGTTAGTTTTAGGGTTAGGGTGAGCGTTATATTTCGGTTTAGGGTTAGGATGAGGGTTAGGCTGAGGAGTAGGGTTAAGTTTATGGCGAAGGTTTGAGTTAGTGTGAGGGTTAGGGTTATGGTTAGGCTTAAGGTTAGGGTGAGGATAACGGTTAGGGTGAGTGTTAGTGTGAGCATGTGGTTTAGGGTTAGGGTTAGGGTTAGTGTCAAGTTTAGGCTAAGTGATAGGGTTAGGGTGAGGGTGAGGTTTATGGTTAGGGTTAGGGTTCGAGTTCGTTTTAGGATTAGGGTTAGGTTTATGGTTAGGCTGAGGGTGAATGTACAGGTGAGATTGAGGCTTAGTGTTAGGGTTAAATTTGGGGTTAGTATGAGGGTTAGGGTTAGGGTTAGGGTTAAGATGAGGTTAAGGGTTAGGGTGACAGTTGGCATGAGGGTGAATGTTAGGTTTAGGGTGATGGTTAGGGTTAGGGTGTGGGTTAGGTTTAGTGTTAGTGTTAGGGTGATGGCGGGGTTGAAGGTTAGGGTTAGGGTGAGGGTGAGTGTTAGGGTTAGAGTGAGGGTTAGGGTTAGCGTTAGGGAGAGAGTTAGGTTCAGTGTGAGGGTTAGGGTTTGGGTTAGAGTTAGAGTTAGTGTGAGGATAAGGGTTAGAGTGAGGATTAGGGTAAGGGTGAGGGTTAGGGTTAATGTGAAGGTTAGGGTCAGTGTTAGGTTTAAGTTTAGGGTTAGAGTGACGGTGAGTGTTAGAGTAAGTGTTAGGGTGAGGGTTAATGTTATGGTTATGGTGAGGGTTAGGGTTAGGGTTCGGGTTATGGTTAGCCTGAGGGTAAGGGTGAGGGTTAGCTTTAGATTTAAGGTTTGGGTGAGGGTGAGGGTGATGGTTAGGTTTTAGGATTAGGGTTAGTGTTAGGGTTAGGCTTCGGGTGTCTGTGAGGTTAAGGTTTAGGTTAGGGTTAGGGTGAGGGTTAGGTTTAGCCTTACGGTGAGGGTGAGGGTGAGGTTTAGGGATAGGTTTAGGGTTATAGTTAGGGTAGGGTGTTGGTGAGGGTTAGGTGCAGGATTAGGGTTAGTGTTAGGGTTAGGTTGAGGGTGAGGGTTAGGATAAGGTTTAGGGTGAGGGTTAGGGTTAGGGTTAGGGTTGGGGTGAGGGTTAGGGTTAGGATTACGGTTCGGATGAGGTTTAGGGTTAGAGTGAGTGTTAGGGTGAGGATTCGGGTTCGGATGATGGTGCGATTTAGTGTGTGGGTGAACGTTAGGGTTAGGTTAAGGTTTAGGGTGACTATGAGGGTTACGGTGAGTGTGTGGGTTAGGGTTAGCAATAGTGTGAGGGTTAGGTTTAGGGTTCGGATTAGGGTCAGGGTTAAGGTGAGGGTTAGGGTTAGCGTTAGGGTTAGGGTTGGTTGAGGTTTAGGGTGAGGTTGAGGGTTAGGGTTAGCTTTAGTTTTAGGGTGAGGGTTAGCTTGAGTGTTAATGTTAGGGTTATTTTAGGATTAGGGTGAGGGTTAGAGTGAGGGTTAAGATTAGAGTTAAGGTTAGGTTTAGTGTGAGGATTAGGGTTAGGGTTAGGGGGAGGTAAGGTTTAGGGTGAGATTTATAGTGAGGGTTAGGGTTAGCGTTAGGGTTACGGTGAGGGTTAGGGTGAGGGTGAGGGTTAGGGTTAGGGTGAGGTTTAGGGCAATTGTGAGGGTGAGATTTAGTGTTAGGGTGAGGGTTAGGGATAGGGTTAGGGTTAAATTTAGGGTGAGGGTGAGGGTGAGGGTTAGGGTTAGATTTAGGGTTAGAGTTAGCCTGAGGGGGTGGGTGATAGTTAGGGTTAGGATGATGGTTAGGTTTAGGGTTAGGCTGAGGGTGAGGGTTAGGTTGAGGGTGAGGGTTAGGGTCCGGGTTCGGGTTAGGCTTAGGGTTAGGGTGAGGGTGACGTTCAGGTTTATGTTTAGGGTTAGGATGATGGTTAGGCCGTGGAGTATGGTTAGATTTAGGCTGATGGTTAACGTTAGTGTGAGTGTTAGGGTTAGGTTTAGGGTTAGGGTGAGGGTAATGGTTAGTTTGAGTGTTAGGGTGAGGGTGTGGTTTAGGGTTAGGGTTATGGGTAGTGTGAAAGTTAGGGTCAGGTTTTGGGTTATGGTTAGGGTGAGGGTGATGGTGTTGGTTAAGGTTAGGGTGGTATTTAGGGTAAGCGTTAGGGTTAGAGTGACGGTGAGGTTTCGGCTCAGGGTGAGGGTTAGGTTGTGTGTGAGTGTTAGATTTAGGGTGAGGGTTAGGGTGAGGGTGAGTGTTAGGGTGAGGGTGAGTGTTAAGGTGAGGGTGAGGTTTAGGGTGAGTTTGGGGGTGAGGGTGATGGTAAGGTTTAGTGTGTGGTTGAGGGTTAGGTTTAGATTGAGGGTCAGGGTGACAGTGAGGGTTAGGGTGAGGGTGTGGTTTAGGGTTAGGGTTAGCGTTAGTGTGAGGGTAAGGGTTAGGGTTCGAATTTGGGTGAGGATAAAGTTGGGTGTTAGGGTTAGGTTTAGGGTTAGGGTTAGTATGAGGATTAGGGTTAGGTTTAGGGTTAGGGTTAGGGTGAGGTTTAGGGTGAGGGTGAGGGTTAGGATTAGCTTTAGGATTAGGGTGAGGGTTAGTGTGATGGTTAGGGTTAGGGTTAGGGTTAGGATGAGGTTTAGGGTTAGGGTGAGGATTAGGCTTAGGGTGAGGGTGAGGGTGAGGATTAGTTTTAGCGTGAGGGTTAGGGTCACATTTAGGGTGAGGGTTAGTGTTAGGGTGATGTTTATGGTTCGGGTTCCAGTTCGGGTGAGGGTGAGGGTTAGGGTGTGGGTGACAGTTATTGTGAGGGTGAGGTTTAGGGTGATGGTGAGGGTGAGGATTAGTGTTAGTGTTAGGGTGAGGGTGAGGGTTAGTGTTAGGGGTAGGTTTAGGGTTATGGTGAGGGTTAGGTTTACTCTGAGGTTTAGGGTTAGGGTTAGTGTTAGGATGAGTGTGGGGATAAGTGTTAGGGTGTGGGTTATGATTGGGGTGAGGGCTAGGTTTAGCGTAAATTTTAAGGTGAAGGTTAGGTTGAGGGTTAGGGTTAGGGTAAGTGTTAGGGTGAGGGTGAGGTTTAGGGTTAGGTTTAGGGTGAGGGTTAAGTTTAGGGTGGAGATGTGGGTTAGATTTAGGGTTAGGGTGAGGTAAGGTTGAGGATTAGGTGAAGGGTTAGGGTTAGGGTTAGGTTGAGGGTGAGTGTGAGGGTTAGGTTTAGGATTAGTTTTAGAGTTAGCGTTAGAGTGAGGGTGAGGTTAAGGGTTAGGGTTAGGGTGAGGGTTAGGTTTAGGGTTAGGGTTAGGGTGTGGGTATGTGTGAGGATTAGGTTTACGGTTAGGTTTAGGGTCAGGGTGAGGTTTAGGATGAGGGTGAGTGTTCAGTTGAGGGTGAGGGTTAGGTTGTGGGTGAGGGTTAGGTTTAGGTTCAGGGTTAGAGTGAAGGTGAGGGTTAGGGTGAGGATGATGTTTGTGGTTAAGTTTAGCTTTAGGGTGAGTGTTAGGATTCGGTTTAGTATTAGGGTGAGGGTGAGGGTGAGGTTAAAGGTTAGGGTTACGGTTAGGGTTGGTGTGAGGATTAGGGTTAGGGTTAAGGTTAGGGTATGGCTAAGGTTTAGGGTGCGGTTTAGGATGAGGGTTAGGTTTAGCGTTAGGGTTACCGTGAGGGTGAGGGTAAGGGTTAGGGATATGGTGAGGGTGAGGTTTAGGGCTATGTTTAGGTTGAGAGTTAGGGTTAGGGTGAGGGTTAGGGATAGGGTTAGGGTTAAGTTTAGTGTGAGGGTTAGGGTGAGTGTTAGGGTTAGGTTTAGGTTTAAAGTTAGCCTGAGGGTGTGGGTGATGGTTGGGGTTAGGATGAGGGTTAGGGTTAGCATTAGGCTGAGGTTGAGGGTGAGGGTTAGGTTTCAGATGAGGGTTAGGGTTAGGGTGAGGGTTAGTGTTAGCTTTAGGGTTTGGGTTAGGGTTAGGTTTAGGGTAAGGGATAGGGTGAGGATTAGTGTTAGGGTTAGGGTTAGGGTGAGGGTTAGGCTGAGGGGTAGGGTTAGGGTTAGGGTGAGCGTAATGTTTAGGGTGCGTGTTAGGGTGAGGGTGTTGTTTAGGGTTAGGGTTGGTGTGAAGGTTAGGGTGAGTGTTAGAGTTAGGGTGAGGGTGAGGGTTATGTTTAGGGTTAGTGTTCGGGTTAAGGTTAGGATTAGGGTTAGTGTTAGGATTACTGTGAGGTTTAGGGTTAGAGTTAGGATGAGGGTAAGGGTTAGCGTGAGAGTTTGTGCGAGGTTGAGGTTTAGGTTAAGGGTGATGGTTCGGGTTAGGGTGAGGGTTAGGTTTAGTTTTAGTATTAGGGTGAGGGTGAGGTTGAGGGTTAGGGTTAGGGTTAGGTTTAGGATGAGGGTGAGGGTGAGGGTTATTGTTAGGATTAGGGTTAGTATTAGGGTTAGCCTGAGAGTGAGGATGAGTCTGAGGGTTAGGGTTAGGATAAGGGTGAGTACTAGGGTGAGGGTGAATTTTAGGGTGACGGTGAGTGTTAGGGTGAGGGTGAGGTTTTCGTTTTGTTAAGGGTTATCTTTAGGGTTGTGGTGTGGATTAGGTTGAGGCTGAGGGTTAAGGTGAGGTTTGGGGTTAGGGTGAGGGTTAGGGTTAGGGTAAGGGTGAGGGTTAGGGTTATGGTTATGGTGAGAGTTAGGCTTAGTGTGAGGGTTAGGGTTTGGGTTAGAGTTAAAGTTAGTGTGAGGATAAGGGTTAGGGTGAGGATTAGAATGAGGGTGAGGTTTAGGGTTAAGGTGAAGTTTAGGGTGAGTGTTAGGGTTAAGTTTATGGTTAGGTTGAGGGTGAGTGTTAGGGTTATGGTTAAGGTGAGTGTTAGGGTTAGGGTGAGGGTAAGGGTTAGGGTTTGGGTTATGGTTAGTGTGAGGTTAAGGGTGAGGGTTAAGGTTAGGGTTAGGTTTAGGGTTAGGGTGAGGGTGAGGGTGATGGTTAGGTTTTAGGATTAGTGTAAGGGTTATGGTTAGGCTTCAGGTGAGTGTGAAGGTGAGGTTTAGGTTAGAATTAGGGTGAGGGTTAGGGTTTGGCTTAGGGTGAAGGTGAGGGTGAGGGTGAGGGTGAGGTTTAGGGATAGGTTTAGGGTTATAGATAGGGTGAGGGTGTTGGTGAGGCTTAGGTGCAGGATTAGGGTTAGTGTTAGGTTTAGGCTGAGGATGAGGGTTAGTATAAGATTTAGGGTGAGGGTTTGGGTTAGGGTTAGGGTTGGGGTGAGGGTTAGGGTTAGGATTACTGCTAGGATTATGGTTAGGTTTAGGGTTAGAGTGTGGGTTAGGGTGAGGATTCGGGTTCGGATGATGGTGAGGTTTAGTGTGTGGGTGAAGGTTAGGTTTAGGTTGAGGTTTAGGGTGACGGTCAGGGTTACGATGAGGTTGTGTGTTAGGATTAGCGATAGTGTGAGGGTTAGGTTTAGGGTTCAGATTAGGGTGAAGGTTAACGTGAGGGCTAGGTTTAGGTTGAGGGTTATGGTGAGGGTGAGGGTGAGGGTTAGGGTTAGGGTGCAGGTTAGGGATAGGGTTATGGTTAGGGTTAGGGTGAGCGTAATGGTTAGGGTGAGTGTTAGGGAGAGGGTTTGGTTTAGGGTCAGGGTTAGGGTTAGTGTGAGGGCTAGGGTTAGGTTTAGGGTTAGGGTGATGTTTAGGGTGAGTGTGAGGTTTCAGGTCAGGGTGAGGGTTAGGGTGTGTGTGAGGATTAGGGTTGGGTGAGGGTTAGGGTTAGGGTTAGGTTGAGGTTTAGGGTTAGGATGAGGGTTAGGCTGAGGAGTAGGGTTAGGTTTAAGGTGAGGGTTAGAGTAGTGTGAGGGTTAGGTTTAGGGTTAGGTTTAGCGATAGGGTGAGCGTAATGATTAGGGTGAATGTTAGGTTGAGGGTGTGGTTTAGGGTCAGGGTTAGGGTTAGTGTGAGGGCTATGGTTAGGGTTAGGGTTAGGGTGATGTTTAGGGTGAGCGTGATTGTTAGGGTGAGGGTGAGGTTTTAGGTAAGGGTGAGGGTTAGTGTTTGTGTGAGGGTTAGTTTTAGGGTGAGGGTTAGGATGACGGTGGAGTTTAGGGTGAGGGTGAGGGTTAGGGTTAGGGTTCGGGTTAGTGTGAAGGGTAGGGTGAGGGGTAGGGTTAGGGTTAGGGTGAGTGTTAGATTTAGTGTGAGGGTATGGGTGAGGTTTAGGAATTGGCGATGTTGAGGATAAGGGTTAGGGTTAGGTTAGGATTTGGTTTAACGTTAGGGTCATGGTGAGGATAAGGGTTAGTGTGAGGGTTAGCGTGCGGGTGAGGGTTAGGGTTACCCTTAGGTTTATGGTGAGGCTTAGGGTCAGGGTTACGGTTAGGGTTAGGGTTATTGTTAGGTTGAAGTGGAGGGTTAGGTTTAGGGTGAGGTTTAGGTTTAGGGTTAGGGATAGGGTGAGGGTTAGGGTTAGGCTTAGGGTGAGGGTGAGTGTGAGGGTGAGATTTAGGGTTAGGCTTAGGGTGAGGGTTAGCGTTAGGTTGATGTTTAGGGTGTGGGTCAGGTTAAGTGTGAGGGTTCGGGTTCTGGTGAGGGTGAGGGTTAAGGTGTGAGTGCTGCTTAGGTTTAGGTTGAGTGTTAGGGTGTGAATGAGGCTTAGGGTTATGGTGAGGGTTAGGGCTAGGGTGAGGTTGAGGGTGAGGGTTATTGTGAGGGTTAGGGTGAGGGATAAGTGCAGGGTTAGGGTGAGGGTTAGTGTTAGTGTGTGGGTTAGGATTAGGGTTAAGGTTAGGTTTAGGGTGAGGATAACGATTATAGTGAGGGTCAGGGTGAGGGCTAGGGTGAGGGTGAGGGTGAGGGCTGGGGTGAGGTTTAGGATTAGGGTTAGCGTTAATGTTAGAGTTAAGGTTAGGGTGAGGGTGAGGGGAAGTGTTATGCTGAGGGTTAGCGTTAGGTTTAGGGTTACCTTTAGTGTTAATGTGAGGGTGAGGGTTAGGGTGAGGGTGAGTTTTAGGGTTAGGGTGAGGGTTAGGGAGAGTGTGAGTGTTAGGGTAAGGTTGAGTGTTAGGTTTAGGATTAGGGTTAGGTTGAGGGTTAGCGTTAGGGTTAGGGTTACCGTTAGTGTTAATGTGAGGGTGAGGGTTAGGGTGAGGGTGAGGGTTAGGTTTAGGGTGAGGGTTAGGGAGAGTGTGAGGGTTAGGGTAAGTTTGAGTGTTAGGTTTGGGATTAGGGTTAGGTTGAGGGTTACGGTTAGGGTTTGGGTTAGGGTGACGTTTAGGTTGAGGGTTAGGTTTAGGCTTAGGGTTATTGTGATGGTTACAATGAATGTTAGGGTGAGGGTTAGGTTGAGGGTAAGTGTTAGTGTGAGGGTTAGGGTGAGGTTGAGGGTTAGGTTGAGTTGTAGGGTGAGATTTAGGGTTAGGGTTAGGGTTAGGGTTATTGTGAGGGTTAGGCTGATGTTGAGGGTGAGGGTGAGGGTGCGAGATAGGGACAGGGTTAGGGTGAGGATTAGGGTTAGTGTGATGGTTAGGGTGAAGTTGAGGTTAAGGTTTAGGGTGAGGTATAGGGTGAGGTTGAGTGTTAGGGTTGGGGTAATGGTTAGGTTGAGGTTTAGGGTGAGGGCTAGGTTTAGTGTTAGGGTGTGGGTGTGTGTGAGGTTAAGGGTGAGGGTTAGGGTGAGTGTTAGGGTTAGGGTTAGGTTTATGTTGAGGGTTAGGGTGAGGGGTAGGGTTAGGGTTAGTGTAAGCCTTAGTGTTAGTGTGAGGGTTATGGTTAGGCTTAGGTTTAGGGTAGCCGTGAGCTAAGGGTAATGGTGAGGTTTAGGATGAGGGTGAGGATTAGGGATAGGGTTAGGGTGAGGGTGAGAGTTAGGGTTAGGGTGAGGATGAGGGGGAGGTTTAGGGTGAGGGTTAGCGTTAGGGTTAGGGTTACCGTTAGTGTTAATATGAGGGTGAGGGCTAGGGTGAGGGTGAGGGTTAGGCTTAGGGTGAGGGTTAGGGTGAGGGTGAGGGTGAGGGTGAGGGTTAGGGTAAGATTGAGGGTTACGGTTAGGTTTTGGGTTAGGGTGAGGTATACTTTGAGGGGAAGTTTCAGCTTGGAGTTATTGTGAGGGTTACAATGAGGGTTAGGGTTAGTGTTAGGTTTAGGGTTTGGGTTAGGTTGAGGGTAAGTGTTAGGTTGAGGGTTCGGATGAGGTTGAGGGTGAGGGTTAGGGTTATGGTGTGTTGTAGGGTGAGATTTAGGGTTAGGGTTAGGGTTATTGTGAGGGTTAGGCTGAGGTTGAGGGTGGGGGTGAGGTTGCGAGATAGGGATAGGTTAGGGTGAGGGTTAGGGTTAGTGTGTTGGTTAGGGTGAAGGTGAGGTTAAGGTTTAGGATAAGTTATACAGTGAGGTTGAGTGTTAGGGTTGGGGTAACGGTTAGGTTGAGGGTTAGGGTGAGGGCTAGGTTTAGGGTTAGGGTGAGGGTGAGGGTGAGAGTGAGGGTGAGGGTTACGGTGAGGGTTAGAGTTAGGGTGGGGGTTAGGGTTAAGGTTAGGTTTAGGTTGAGGGTTAGGGTGAGTGGTAGGGTTAGGGTTAGTGTGAGCTTTAGTGTTAGTTTGAAGGTTAGGGTTAGGGTTAGGTTTAGGGTTACCGTGAGATAAAGGTAAGGGTGAGGGTTAGGATGAGGGTGAGGTTAGGGATAGGGTTAGGGTGAGGGTGAGGGTTAGGTTTAGGGTGAGGATGAGGGTTAGGGTTATGGTGACGGTTAGGTTGAGGGTGAGAGTTAGGGTGAGTTTGAGGGTTAGGTTTAGGATTAGGTTTAGGTTGAGGGTTACAGTTAGTGTTTGTGTTAGGGTGACATTTAGGTTGAGGGTTAGGTTTAGGCTTAGGGTTATTGTGAGGGTTAGAGTGAGGGTTAGGGTTATTGTTAGGGTTACGGTGAGGGTTAGGTTGAGAGTTAGGTTTAGGGTTAGGATTAGGGTGAGAGTGAGGGTTAGGGTTAGGTTTAATGTGATGTTTAGTGTTAGGGTGAGGGTTAGTGTTAGGTTTATGGTTAGGGTGAGGGTGAGGGTGAGGGTTAGATTTTAGGTTAGGGTTAGGGTGATGGTGAAGGTGAGGGTTAGGTTTCGGTTAGGATTAGGGTGAGGGTGAGGGTTAATGTGAGGAGTAGGTTTAGGTTTAGCGTGAGGGTTAGGTTTAGTGTGAGGGTTAGGGGGAGCGTTAGGGATAGGACGAGGCTGAGTGTAAGGGTTAGGGTGAGGGTTAGGGTGAGGGTGAGTTTTAGGCTGAGGGTTAGGATTTGGGTTAAAGTTAGGGTTAGGGTGAGAATAAGGGTTAGGGTGAGGATTAGGGTGCCAGTGAGGGTTCGGGTTACCGTTAGGGTTAGGGTGAGGTTTAGGGTGAGGGTTAGGGTTAGGGATAGCGTTAGGTGGAGGTTGGGATTTAGGGATAGGCTTAGTGCGACAGTTAGTGTTAAGGTGAGGTTTAGGTTTAGGGTTAGGGTTAAGTTTAGGGTGAGGGTGAAGGTTAGGATTAGGGTTAGGGTTAGGGTTAGGGTGAGGGTGAGGGTAAGGTTTAGGATTAGGGTTTGGCTTAGGGTTAGGCTTAGGGTGAGGGTGAGGGTAAGTGTGATGGTTAGGGTTAGGGTTAGGTTTAGGTTGAGGGTTAGCGTTCAGTTGATGTTTAGGGTGAGGGTCAGGGTTAAGGTGAGTGTTCCGGTTCGGATGAGGGTGAATTTTAGGGTGTGGGTGAGGCTTATGCTTAGGTTGAGGGTCAGTGTGTAGGTGAGGCTTAGGGTTAGTTACAGTGAGGTTGAGGGTGAGGGTTAGGGTGAGGTGTAGGGTGAGATTTAGGGTTAGGTTAGGGTTAGGGTTATTGTGAGGGTTAGGCTGAGGTTGAGGGTGAAGGTGAGGGTGCGGTATAGGGATAGTGTTAGGGTGAGAATAGGGTTAGTGTGAGTGTTAGGGTGAAGGTGAGGTTAAGGGTTAGTGTGAGGGATAGGGTGAGGTTGAGTGTTAGGGTAAGAGTGACGGTTAGGGTTAGGGTTAGGGTTACGGTTAGGGGGAGGGTTTGGTCTAGTGTGAGGGTTAGGGTTAGTGTTAGAATTTGGGTAAGGGTAAAGATTAGGGTTCAAGTTAGGGTGAGAGTGAGGGTTAGGGTTAGCATGAGTGTTAGGTTGAGTGTTAGGGTGAGGGTTAGGGTTAGGATTAGGATTAGGGTTAGGGTAAAGCTAAGGGTGAGGGTGAGGTTTAGGGTTAGGGTTTGGGTTAGGGTTCGCATTTGTGTGAGGAATAGGGTTAGGGTTAAGTTGAGGGCAAGGGTTAGGGTGAGGGTTAGGGTAAAGTTGAGCTTTAGGGATTGGGTTAGGGTTAGGATTATGGTGCGTGTGGGTCTGAGTGTTAGAGTTAGGGTTAGTGTTCTGGTGAGGTTTAGGGTTAGGGTTAGGGTTAGGGTAAGGGTGATGGTTAGGGTTAGTATTAGGGTTAGGGTGAGGGTGAGGATTAGGATTAGGGTTAGGGTTTGGGTTAAGCTGAGGGTGAGATTGAGTGTGAAGGTGAGGGTGAGGTTTAGGTTTAGGCTTTGGGTTAGGGTTAGGGTGAGGGCTAGTGTGAGGGTGAGTGTTAGTGTGTGATTGAGGTTGAGTGTGAGGTTTTAGGTTAGTTTAGGTTTAGGTTTAGGGTTAGTGTTAGGGTTAAGGTGAGGTTTAGGGTGAGGGTCAGTGTTAGTGTGAGGGTTAGGGTAAGTTTGAGCGTTAGGGTTAGGGTTATGGTTACCTCTAGGGTGAGATTTAGGGTTAGGGTTAGGTTTAGGGTTATTGTGAGTGTTAGGCTGAAGTTGAGGGTGAGGGTGAAGGTGCGGTAAAGGGTTAGGGTTAGGGTAAGGGTTAGGGTTAGTGTGAGGGTTAAGGTGAATGTGAGGTTAAGGGTTAGGCTGAGGGATAGGGTGAGGTTGAGGGATAGGGTTATGGTAAGGGTTAGGTTGAGGGTTAGGGTGACGGTTAGGGTTAGGTTTAGGGTTAGGGGGTGACGGTTAGGGTTAGGGTTAGGGTTAGGGAGAGGGTTAGGTTTAGTGTGAGGATTAGGGTTAGGGTTAGGTTTAGGATTAATGTGAGGGTAAGTGTTAGGTTTAAGGTTAGGGTGAGAGTGTGGGTTAGGGTTAGGGTTAGAATGAGTGTTAGGGTGAGGGTTAGGGTGAGGGTTATGGTGAGGATTAATGTGAGGGTTACGTTTAGGGTTAGGTTTAGGGTGAGGGTGAGGGAGAGGGTGAGGGTTAGTTTACGGTTAGGGTTAGGGTGAGGGTGAGGGTGAGGTTTAGGGTTAAGTTTCGGTTGAGGTTTAGGTTTAGGGTGAGGGCTAAGGTGAGGGTGTGGGTTAGGGTGAGTGTGAGGGTGAGGGTGAGGTTTTCAGTTAGGTAAGGATTAGGGTTAGGGTTAGGATTAGGGTGAGGGTCAGGTTTAGGGTTGGGGTTAGGTTTGGGTTTAGAGTGAGGTTTAGGTTTAGGGTTAGACTGAGGGTGAGGGTTAGGGTGAGGGTTAGGATTACGGTTAGGGTAAGGGTTTGTTTTAGGGTGAGGGTTAGGGTTAGGTTGAGGGTGAGGTTTAGGGTTAGGGTTAGGGTTAGAGTGAGGGTTAGTGTGAGGGTTAGGGTTAGGGTTAGGGTGAGGGTGAGGGTGAGGGTGAGGGTTAGGGTTAAGGTTAGGGTGAGGGTTAGTGTGAGGGTTAGGGTTAGGGTTAGGGTGAGGGTTTGGGTTAGGGTGAGGGTTAGGGTTAGGTTTAGGGTTAGGGTTAGGGTGATGGTTAGGATGAGGGTTAGGGTTAGGGTTAGTGTTAGTGTTAGGATAAAGGTTAATGTGAGGGTTAGGGTGAGGGTGAGGGTTAGGTTTAGTGTTACGTTTAGGGTGAGGATTAATGCGAAGGTGAGATTTATGGTTATGGTTAGGTTGAGGGTGAGGTTTAGGGTTAGGGTTAGGGTGATGGTGAGGGTGAGGGCTAGGGTTAGTGTTAGGGTGAGAGTGAGGGTGAGGGTTTGCCTTAAGGTTAGGGTTAGTGTGAGGATAAGGGTTAGGGTGAGGGTTAGGTTGAGGGTGAGGGTTAGGGTTAGTGTTAGGTTTATGGTGAGGGTTAGTGTTAGGGTTAATGTTAAGCTGAGGTTTAGTGTGAGGGACAGGGTTTGGGTTAGGGTGAGATTTATGGTTAGGCTTAGGGTTAGGGTAAGTGTTAGAGTTAGGGTCAGGGTTATGTTAAGGGTTATGGTTAGGGTTAGGGTGAGGGTTAGAGTGAGGGTTAGTGTTAGGGTTAGGATTAGGGTGAAGGTTAGGGTGAGGGTTAGTGTGACGTTTAGGTTTAGGCTGAGGGCTACGGTGATGGTGAGTGTTAGGGTGTGTGTGAGTGTGAGGGGGAGGGTTTACTGTTGCTAAAGGTTAGGGTTAAGCTTAGGTTGAGGTTTAGGTTTAGGGTGAGGGCTATGGTGAGGGTGTGGATTAGCGTGAGTGTGAGGGTGAGGGTGAGGCTTTCAGTTACGTAAGGAATAGGGTTAGGGTTAGGGTTAGGATTAGGGTGAGGGTAAGGGTTAGGGTTAGGTTTAGGGTTATGTTTAGAGTGAGGTTTAAGTTTAGGGTTAGGCTGAGGGTGAGGGTTAGGGTGAGGTTAGGGTTCGCCTTAGGGTAAGGGTTTGGGTTAGGATGAGTATTAGGGTTAGGGTTAGGGTGAGATGTAGGGTTAGGGTTAGTGTGAGGGTTAGGGTTAGTGTGAGGGTTAGGGTTAGGGTCAGGTTGAGGGTAAGGTTTAGGTTGTGGTTAGTGTGAGGCTGAGGGTTAGGGTTAGCTTTAGGGTTAAGGTGAGGATTAATGTGAGGGTTAGGTTTAGGGTTAGGGTTAGGGTGAGGGTGCGGGTTACGGTGAGAGATAGGTTTAGGGTTAGTGTGAGTGTTAGGGTTAGTGTGAGGGTTAGGGTTTGGGTTAGGCTTAGGTCAGGTTGAGGTTAAGGGTTAGGTTGAGGGTTAGGGTGAGACTGAGCTTTTGGGTTAGCGTTAGGGTTAGGGTGAGGATTAATGTGAGGGTTAGGTTTAGGGTTAGTGTTATTGTGAGGTTTAGGATTAGGGTGAGGGTTAGGTTGGGGTTAGGGTTAGGTTTACGGTGAGGGTGAGGGTGAGGTTTAGCATTAGGGTGAGGGTGAGGTTTAGGTTTAGGGTGAGGGCTACGGTGAGGGTCTGGGTTAGGGTGAGACTTAGGGTGAGTCTGAGGTTTTCAGTTAGGTAAGTATTAGGTTTAGGGTTAGGGTTAGGGTGCGGGTAAGGGTTAGGGTTAGTGTTAGGTTTAGGATGAGGTTTAGGTTTAGGGTTAGGCTGAGGGTGAGATTTAGGGTGACTGGTAGGGTTAGGGTTAGGGTAAAGTTTTGGGTTAGTGTGAGGGTTAGGGTTAGGGTGAGTGTGAGTGTGAGGGTGAGGGTGAGGGTTAGTGTTAATGTTAGGGTGATGCTGAGGGTTAGTGTGAGTGTTAGTGTTAGGGTTAGGGTAAGTGTTAGGGTTAGGGTGAGGGTTAGTGTTAGGGTTAGGGTTAGGGTGATGGTTAGGGTTAGGGTTTGGGTGATGATGAGGGTGAGGATTAGGGTTTGTGTTAGGGTGATGGTGAGAATGAGGGTTAGCCTTAGGGTTAGGGTTAGTGTGAGGATAAGGGTTAGGGTGAGGATTATGTTGAGGTTGAGGGTTAGGGTTAGTGTTAGGTTTAGGGTGAGGGTTAGTGTTAGGGTTAGTGTTAAGGTGAGGGTTAGGGTGAGGGTGAGGGTTTGTGTTAGGGTTAGCGTTAGGGTGAGGGTTAGAGTGAGGGTTAGGGTTAGGGTTAGGGTGAAGTTTAGGGTGAGGTTTAGTGTGATGTTTAGGTTTAGGGTGAGCGCTACGGTGATGGTGAGTGTTAGGGTGTGTGTGAGTTTGAGGGGGAGGTTTTCCTTTAGGTAAAGGTTAGGGTTATGGTTAGGGTGAGGATTAGGTTGAGGGTGAGGGTTAGTTTCAGTGTTAGGGTTAGTGTGAGAGGTAGGGTTAGGGTAAGTGTGAGGATTAGGGTTAGGGTGAGGGTTAAGTTTAGGGTAAGGGTCAGTTTGAAGGTAAGGGTTAGGTTGAGGGTTAGTGTGAGGCTGAGGGTTAGGGTTAGCTTTAGGGTTATGGAGAGGATTAATGTGAGGGTTAGGTTTAGGGTTAGGGTGAGGGAGAGGGTGAGGTTTAGGGTTAGGGTTAGGGTGAGGTTTAGGTTTAGGATGAGGGCTACAGTGAGGGTGTGATTTAGGGTGAGTGTGAGGGTGAAGGTGAGGGTTAGGGTTTGGTTTAGGTTTAGGGTGAGGCTTAGTGTGAGGGTTAGGGTTAGGGTTAGTGTAAGGGTTAGGGTTAGGTTGAGGGTTAGGTTTCAGGTTAGGGTTAGGGTGAGGGTGAGTGTGAGGGTTAGGCTTAGGATTAGTGTGAGGATAAGGGTTCGAGTGAGGTTTAGTGTGAGGGTTAGGATTAGGGTTAGAGTATGTGTTAAGTTTAGAGTGAGGGTTAAGTTTAGGGTTAGGGTTAGGGTGAATGTGAAGGTGAGTGCTAGTGTTAGGGTTATTGTGAGGATAACATTTTGGGTGAGGGTTAGGTTTAGGTTTAGGTTTACAGTTAGGTTTAGGTTTAGGGTTAAGGTGAGGGTGAGGGTTAGGGACAGGTTTAGGGTTAGGGTGAGGGTTAGGGTTAGGGTGAAGTTTTAGGTGACGGTGAGTGTTAGGGTTAGGCTGAGTTTGAGTATGAGTGTTAAGGTGAGGGTGAGGGTGAGGGTGATGGTGAGGGTTATTGTTAGGATTAGTGTGAGGTTTAGGGTTAGAATTAGGGTTTGGTTATGTGTTAGGGTGACGGTGACAGTGAGGGTGAGTGTTAGGGTTAGGATTAGTGTTAGGGTGAGTTTCAGGTATAGGGTTAGGGTTAGGATGAGGGTTAGATTTAGAATTAGGTTTAGGGTTAGGGTTATTGTTAGGTTTAGGGTAAGGGTTAGGGTAAGAGTGATGTTTAGGGTTAGGTTAGGGTGAGGTTTAGGTTCAGGGTGTGGGCTATGGTGAGGGTGAGGTTTAGGGTGAGTGTGAGTGTGAGGGTGAGGGTAAGGGTTAAGATTTGGGTTAGGGTTATGGTAAGGCTGAGGGTGACAGTGAGTGTGAGGATGAAGGTTAGGGTTAGTGTTAGGGTTAGGGTGAGGGTGAGGTTGAGGGTTAGGTTTAGAACTAGGGTTAGGGTTAGAGTTAGGCTGAGGGTGATGGTGAGGGTGAGGGTGAAGATTAGATTTAGGTTTAGGGTTAGGGTTAAGGTGATGGCTAGGATGAGTGTGAGGGTTATGGTGAGAATGAGGGTGAAGGTGAGGGTTTCGGTTAGGGAAGAGTTAGGTTTCATGTTAGGGTGAGGATTAGGTTGAATGTGAGGGTTAGTGTGAGGGTGAGGGTTAGGGTGAAGGTTAGGGTTAGAGTTAGGGTGAGGGTTAGGGTTAGGGTTAGGGTGAAGGTGAGGGAGAGGGTGAGAGGTAGGGTTAGGGTTAGTGTGAGGGTTAAGGTTAATGTTAGGGTTAGGGTTAGGGTTAGGGTCAGGTTGAGGGTAAGGTTTAGGTTGAGGGTTAGTGTGAGGGTGAGGGTTAGGGTTAGCTTTAGGGTTAGGGTGAGGATTAATGTGAGGGTTATGTTTAGGGTTATGGTTAGGGTGAGAGTGAGGTTTAGGGTGAGGTTTTGGGTTAGGGTTAGGGTGAGGGTGAGGGTGAGGTTTAGGGTTAGGTTTAGGATGAGGTTTCGGTTTAGGTTGAGCTATATGGTAAGCGTGTTGGTTAGGGTGAGTGTGAGGGTGAGGGTGAAGTTTTCAGTTAGGAAAGGATTAGGGTTATGGTTAGGGTGCGGATTAGGTTGAGGGTGAGGGTTAGTTTTAGGGTTAGGGTTAGGGAAAGGGTTAGGGGTAGGGCTTTATTGAGGGTTAGGGTGATGTTTAGGGTGAGGCTGAGAGTTATTGTGAGCGTGAAGGTTCTGGTTAGGGTGAGTGTGAGGGTTAGGGTTAGGATTAGGGTTTGGTTAAGACTTAGGCTGAGTGTGAGGGTGGTGGTGAGGGTTAGGGTTAGGGTTAGGGTTAGTGTTAGGGTTAGGGTTAGGGTGAGTGTTAGGGTTAGGATTAGGGTTCGGGTGAGTTTTAGATATAGGGTTAGGTTTAGGAAAAGGGTTAGATTTAGAATTAGGGTTAGGGTTAGGTTTATTTTTGGGTTTGGGTTAGGCTTAGGGTAAGAGTGAGTTTTAGGTTTAGTTTTAGGGTGAGGTTTAGGTTCAGGGTGAGGGCCATGGTGAGGGTGAGGTTTAGGGTGAGTGTGAGTGTGAAGGTGAGGTTAAGTGTTACGATTTGGGTTAGGGTTATGGTAAGGCTGAGGGTGACAGTGAGGGTGAGGGTGAAGGTTAGGTTTAGGTTTAGGGGTAGGGTGAGGATGAGGTTGAGTGTTAGGTTTAGGACTAGGGTTAGGGTTAGAGGTATGCTGAGGGTGATGGTGTGGCTGAGGGTGAAGATTAGGGTTAGGGTTAGGGTTAGGGTTAAGGTGATGGCTAGGGTGAGTGTGAGGGTTATGGTGAGAATTAGGGTGAAGTTGAGGGTTTCGGTTAGGGAAGAGTTAGGTTTAATGTTAGGGTGAGGATTAGGTTGAATGTGAGGGTTAGTGTGAGGGTGAAGCTTTGGGTGAGGGTAAGGGTGAGGGTTAGGTTTTGGTTTATGATTAGGTTTATAGTGAGACTTAGGGTGACGTTGAGGGTTAGGGTTAGGTTTAGGGGAAGGTTTAGAGTTATGTTGAGGGTTAGGGTTAGGGTTAGGACTAGGGTTAGGGTGAGGGTGAGGGTTAGGGTTAGGGTTAGGGGTAGGGTTAGGGTGAGGTTGAGGGTTACGGTTAGGGTTAGCGTTAGGGTGAGGGTGAGGGTTAGGGTGAGAGGTTGGGTTAGGGTTAGTGTGAGGGTTAGGGTTAGTGTGAGGGTTAGGGTTAGGGTTAGGGTCAGGGTGATGGTAAGGGTTAGGTTGAGGGTTAATGTGAGGGTGAGGGTTAGGGTTAGCTTTAGGGTTAGGGTGAGGATTAATGTGAGGGTTAGGATTTTGGTTAGGGTTAGGGTGAGTATGAGGGTTAGGTTGAGGGTGAGGGTTAGTGTGAGGGTTAGGGTTAGGGTTAGGGTGAGAATGAGGGTGAGGTTTAGGGTTAGGTTTAGGGTGAGGTTTAGGTTTAGGGTGAGGGCTACGGTGAGGGTGTGGTTTAGGGTGTGTGTGAAGGTGAAGGTGAGGGTAAGGGTTAGGTTTAGGGGAAGGTTTAGGGTTAGCCTGAGGTTTAGGGTTAGGGTTAGGGCTCGGGTTAGGGTGAGGGTGAGGGTTATGGTTAGGGTTAGGGGTAGGGATAGGGTGAGGGTGAGAGTTAGGGTTAGAGTTAGGGTTAGCGTGAGGGTTAGGTTTTGGGTTAGGGTTAGTGTAAGTGTTAGGTTTAGGTTGAGGATTAGTGTTAGGGAGATGTGAAGGGTGACTGTGAGGGTTAGGGTGAGTGTGAGGGTGACAATGAATGTTGGGGATAGGGTTAGGGTTAGCGTGAGGGTGAGGGTTAGGGGTAGGGGTAGGGTTTTGGTTAGGGTAAGTTTCAGGTTTAGTTTAGGGTTAGGGTGAGGGTGAAGGTGAGGGTTAGGGTTAGGTTTAGGGTTACGGTGAGGCTTAGTGTTAGTGTTAGGGTTAGGGTTAGTGTAAGGGTTATTTTAAGGGTTAGAGAAAAAGTTAGGGTTATAGTGAGGTTTAGGTTTCAGGTTAGGGTTAGGTTGAGGGTTAGGGTGAGGGTTAGGCTTAGGGTTAGTGTGAGGGTTAGTGTGAGGTTTAGGGTTAGGTTTAGAGGAATTGTTAAGGGTAGAGTGAGGTTTAAGTTTACGGTTAGGGTTAGGGTGAGGGTGAGGGTGAGGGTTAGGTTTAGGGTTAGTGTGAGGATAAGGTTTAGGGTGAGGTTTAGGGTGAGGGTTAGTGTTAGGGTTAGCATTAGGGTTAGGGTGAGTGTTAGGGTTAGGGTAAAGTTGAGGTTTAGGATTAGGGTTAGGGTTAGTGTAACGGTTAGGGTTAGGTTGAGGGTTAGGATTAGGGTGATGTTTAGGGTGATGGTGAGTGTGAGTGTGAGGGTGAGGGTGAAGGTGATTGTGACGGTGAATGTTGGGTTAGGTTTACGGTGAAGGTGAGGTTTTTGGTTATGGTTACGGTTAGGGTAAGGGATATTATGAGAGTGAGGGTGAGGATGAGGGTGAGGGTTAGGGTTAGGGTTAGGGTGAGGTTGAGAGTTTGTGTTAGCGTTAGTGTTAGGGTTAGGGTGAGGTTTAGGGTGAGGGTTAGGGTTATGGTTTGGGTTAGGGTGAGGTTTAGGGTGAGGTTTAGGTTTAGGATTAGGGTTAGAGTGAGGGTTAGGGTTAGGGTTATGTTGAGTTTAGGTTTAGGTTGAGGGATATCGTGAGGATGAGCGTTAGGGTGAATGTGAGGGTGAGGGTGTGGTTTTCAGTTAGGTAAGGGTTTGGATTATGGTTAGTGTTAGGGTTATGGTTAGGTTTAGAGTGAGGGTTAGTGTTAGGGAGATGTTTAGTGTGAGGCTGTGGGTTAGGGTGAGGGTGAGGGTTCAAGTGAGGGTTCAGGTTCGGGTGAGGGTAGGTTGTGGATTATTGTTAGGCTTAAGGTGAGGTTTAGGCTGACGGTGAGGGTGAGGGTTACGTTTAGGTTGAGGGTTAGGGTTAGGGTTAGGATTAGGGTGAGGGTGAGGGTGATGTTTAGGGTGAGGGTGAGGGCTAGGTGAGGGTAAGGGTTGAGGTTAGCATGAGGTTTAGGTTGTGGGAGTGGGTTAAAGTTAGGGTGAATTTTAGGGTGAGGGGTACGGTTAGGGTTAGGGTTACGATGAGGGTTCGGGTAAGGATGAGGGTGAGCATTATTCTTAGGGTTAGGGTTAGGGTTAGGGTGTGTGAGGGTTAGGGTTAGTTTTAGGGTGAGAATTAGGGTTAGTGTGAGGGTTAGGGTGAGGGTTAGGGTTAGGGTTAGGGTTAGGGTGATGGTGACAGTGAGGGTGAGGGTTAGGGTTAGGATTAGGGTTATGGTGACTTTTAGGTTTAGGGTTAGGGTTATTATTAGGGTTAGGGTTTGGTTTATTGTTAGGTATAGGGTTAAGGTTAGGGTTAGGGTAACAGTGAGGTTTAGAGTTAGGTTTAGGGTGAGGTTTACGTTTAGGGTGAGGGCTATGGTGATGGTGTGGTTTAGGGTGAGTGTGAGTGTGAGGGTGAGGGTAAGGGTTATGATTTGGATTAGGGTTATGATAAGTCTGAGGATGACTGTGAGAGTGAGTGTGAAGTTTAGGATTATGGTTAGTGTTAGGGTGAGGGTGAGGTTGAGGGTTAGGTTTACGATTAGGGTAAGGGTTAGGGTTAGTTTGAGGGTGACGGTGAGGGTTTCGGTTAGGGAAGAGTTTAATGTTAGGGTGAGGATTAGTTTGAATATGAGGGTTAGCGTGATGGTGAGGGTTAGGGTGAGTGTTAGGATCAGAGTTAGGGTGAGGGTTAGGGTTAGTGTGTGGGTTAGGGTTAGGGTTAGGGTTAGGGTCAGGTTGAGGGTAAGGATTAGGTTGAGGGTTAGGTTGAGGGTGAGGGTTAGTGTTATCATTAGGTTTAGTGTGAGGATTAATATGAGGGTTAGGTTTAGGGTTAGGGTTAGGATGAGGGTGAGGGTTAGGGTGAGGGTTAGGGTTAGGATTAGGGTTAGGGTTAGAGTGAGGGTGAGGTTTAGGGTTTGGGTTAGGGTGAGGTATAGGTTTAGGGTGAGGACTACGGTTCAGTTGTGGGTTAGGGTGAGTCTGAGGGTGAGGGTGAGGTTTTGAGTTAAGTAAGGATTAGGGTTAGGGTTAAAGTTAGGGTTAGGGTGAGGGTAAGGCTTAGGGTTAGGGTTAGGCTTAGAGTGAGGTTTAGGTTTAGGGATAGGCTGAGGGTGAGTGTTAGGCTGAGGGTTAGAGTTAGGGTTAGGGTAAGGGTTTGGGTTATGGTGAGGGTTAGGGTTAGGGTTAGGGTGAGGGTGAGGGTGAGGGTGAGGGTTAGGTTTAGGGTTAGGGTTAGGGAGCGGGTTATTGTGCCGGTTAGTGTTAGGGTTAGGGTAAGTGTTAGGGCTAGTGTGAGGGTTAGGTTTAGGGTTAGAGTTAGGGTTATGGTGAGGGTGAGGGAAAGGGTTAGGGTTAGAGTGATGGTGATGGGGAGGGTTAGGGTTTGGGTTAGGGTTAGTGTGAGGATAAGGGTTAGGGTGAGTTTTAGGGTGAGGGTTAGAGTTTGGGTGAGGATAATGGTAATGGTCAGGGTTAGGGTTAGGTTGAGGATTAGAGTGAGGGTTAGGGTTAGGGTTAGGTTTAGGGTGAAGATGAGGGTGAGGGTTATTGTGACGTTTAGGTTTAGGGTGAGGGCTAAGATGATGGTGAGTGTTAGGTTGAGTGTGAGGGTTGCCATTAGGTAAGGGTTAGGGTTATGGTTAGGGTGATGATTAGGTTGAGGGTGAGGGTTAGTTTGACTGTTAGGGTTAGGGTGAGGGTTAGGATTAGGGTTAGATTGAGGGTTAGGGTTAGGGTGATGTTTAGGTTGAGGCTGAGGGTTACGGTGAGGGTGAGGGTTCGCGTGAGGGTGAGGGTAAGGGTTAGGGTGTGGTTTAGGTTTAGGGTTAGCGTGAGGGTTAGGGTGACGGTGAGGGTTAGGGTGAGGGTGAGGGTTAGGGTTAGTTTTAGGGTGAGGGCTAGGGTTAGGGATAGCTTTTCGATGAGGGTTAGACTGAGGGGTAGGATTAGGGTTAGGATTAGTGTGACGGTGGTTAGCATTATGGTTACAGTTAGGTTTAGTATGAGGATAAAGCTTATGGTGAGTTTTACGGTGAGCATGAGGGTAAATTTTATCGTTTGGGTTAGGGTGAGGATTAGGGTTAGGCTTAGGTTTAGGGTGAGGGTTAGGGTTCGTGTCATGTTTTCAGTGAGGGTGAGGGTTAGGATGAGGGTGAGGGGGAGGGTGATCTTGAGGATTAGGTTTAGGGTGAGCATGAGGGTTAGGGTGAGGATTATTGTTAGTTTTAGGTAAGGGTAGGGTGTGGGTGAGGGTGAGGGTTAGGGTTAGTTTGAGGGTTAGGTTGAAGGTGAGGTTGACGGTGAGGGTTAGGGTGAGGGTGACAGTGAGTGTGAGAGTTAGGGTTAAGTTTAGGGTGAGGGTGAGGTTGAGTTTTAGGTTTAGGGTTAGGGTTAGGGTGAAGGTAATGGTTAGTTTTAGGGTTATGGTCAGCGTTAAGTTGAGGGTGAGCTTTAAAATTAGGGTTAGGTTGAGGGTTAGGGATAGGGTTAGGGTTAGCGTAAGAGTTAGGGTTTGGGTGAGGTTTACTGTTAGGGTTAGGGTGAGGGTTAGGGTTAGGGTTAGGGTTAGAGTGAGGTTTAGGTTTAGTGTGAGGGAGAGGGTTAAGGTTAGGTTTACGGTTAGGGTGAGGGTTAGGTTTAGGGTGAAGTTTAGGGTGATTGTGAGGGTTAGGGTGAGGGTGAGGTTGAGGATGAGGGTTAGGGTGAGGGTGAGGTTTAGGGTTAGGTTTAGGGTTAGTGTGAGGTTTAGGGTTGGGGTGAAGTTTAGGGTGATGGTGAAGGTTAGGGTGAGGGTGACGTTGAGGGTGAGGGTTAGGGTGAGGGTGAGGGTAAGGGTGATGATGAGAGTTATTGTTAGGATTAGGGTGACAGTTAGTGCGAGGGTTAGGGTTAGGTTTAGGAGTTGGTTAAGTGTTAGGCTGAGTGTGAGGGTGAGGGTGAGGGTTAGGGTTAGGGATAGGGTGAGGACTAGGGTTAGTTTGAGGGTTAGGGTGAGGGTGAGGTTGAGGTTCAGGGTTAGGGTGACGGTGACAGTGAGGGTGAGGGTTAGGGTTAGGATTAGGGTTAGGGTGAGTTTTAGGTATAGTTTTAGGGTTAGGATAAGGGTTAGAGTTAGGATTAGGTTTAGGGTTAGGTTTATTTTTAGGGTTAGGGTTAGGGTAAGAGTGAGGTTTAGGGTTAGGGTTAGGGTGAGGTGTAGTTTCAGGGTGAGGGCTATAGTGAGGGTGAGGTTAACGTGAGTGTGAGGGTGAGTGTGAGGGTAAGGGTTATGTTTTGGGTTAGGGTTATGGTAAGGCTGCGGGTGACGGTGAGGTTGAGGGTGAAGGTTAGGGTTAGGTTTAGGGTTAGGGTTAGGCTGAGGGTGACGGTGAGGGTGAGGGTGAAGATCAGGGTTAGGGTTAGGTTTATGGTTAGAGCTAGTGTGAGTGTGAGTGTTAGGGTGAGAATGAGGGTGAACGTGAGGGTTTTGTTTAGGTAAGAATTAGGGTTATTGTTAGGGTGAGCATTATTTTGAATGTGAGTGTTAGTGTGAGGGTTAGGTTTAGGGTGAGTGTTAGGGTCAGAGTTAGGGTGAGGGTGAGGGTAAGGGTTAGGTTTAGGGTTAGGGTGAGGGTGAGGGTTACGGTGAGAGGTAGGGTTAGGGTTAGTGTGAGGGTTAGGGTTAGGGTTAGGGTTAGGGTCAGGTTGAGGGTAAGGGTTAGGTTGAGCGTTAGTGTGAGGGTGAGGGTTAGGGGTAGGGTTAGGTTTAGGGTGGGGGTGAGGTTTAGTGTGAGGGTTAGGGTTAGGGTTAGGATGAGGGTGAGATTGAGTTTTAGGGTAAGGGTTAGGGTGAGGTTTAGGTTTAGGGTGAGGGCTACGGTGATGGTGTGGTTTAGGCTGAGTCTGAGGGTGAGGGTGAGGTTTTCAGTAAGGTAAGGATTAGGGTTAAGTTCAGGATGAGGATTAGGTTGAGGATGAGGTTTAATTTGAGGGTTAGGGTTAGGGTGGTGGTTAGGGTTAGGGTTAGATTGAGAGTTTTGGTGAGGGTGACGTTTAGGGTGAGGCTGAGGGTTAGGGTGAAGGTGACGGTTCGGGTTAGGTTGAGGGTGAGGGTGAGGGTTAGTGTGTGGTTTAGTGTTAGGATTATGGTGAGGGTTAGGGTGACGGTGAGGGTTAGGGTGAGGGTGAGGGTTACGTTTAGGGTGAGGATTTGCGTTCAGTTTAGGTTTAGGGTGAAGGTTAGTTTGAGGGGTAGGATTAGGGTTAGGGAGAGGGTTAGGTTTAGTGTGATGGTTAGCGTTAGGGTTAGAGATAGGGTTAGTATGAGGATAAAGCTTAGGGTGAGTTTTAGGGTGAGCGTGATGGTAAGGTTTATCGTTAGTTTTAGTGTGAGTGTTAGGTTTAGGGTTAGGGTGAGGGTGGGGTTTAGGTTAGGGTGATGTTTATGGTGAGGGTGAGGGTTAAGGTGAGGGTGAAGTTAAGAGTGAGGGTTAGGGTGAGGGTGAGGGTGATGGTGATGTTGAGGGTAAGGTTTAGGGTGAGGGTGAGGGTTAGGGTGAGGATTAGTATTAGTTTTAGGGTTAGGGTTAGGGTGACGGTGAGGGTTAGGGTTAGGGTTAGGTGTAGGGTCAGTGTTAGGGTTAGTTTGAGGGTTAGGGTGAAGGTGAGGTTGACGGTGAGGGTTAGGGTAAGGATGACAGTGGGTGTGTGGGTTAGGGTTAGGATTAGATTTAGGGTGAGTGTGAGGGTTAGGGTTAAGTTTAGGGTGAGGGTGATGTTGAGAGTTATGGTTAATGTTAGGGTTATGGTGAATGTAAGTGTTAGGGTTAGGCTTAGGGTTAGATGTAGAGTGAGGTTTAGGTTTAGGCTGAGGGTGCGGGTTAGGATGGGGGATAGGTTTAGGTCTGGGTAAGGGTTTGGGTTAGGGTGAGGGTTAGGATTAGGATTATGGTGAGGGTGAGGGTGAGGGTGAGGGTTAGGATTAGGGTTAGGTTGAGGGTGAGGGTTAGTGTGAGGGTTAGGATTAGGGTTAGGTTAAGTGTTAGTGTTAGGGTGAGGGTTAGGGTTAGGGTTAGTGTTAGGGTGATGGTGAGGGTGAGGGTTAGGTTTAGGTTTAGGATTAGTGTGAGGATAAGTTTTGGGTGAGGGTCAGAGTAAGGGTTAGGGTTAGGATTAGTGTTAGGTTTAGTGTGAGGGTTAGTGTTAGGGTTAGGGTTAAGGTGAGGGTTAGGGTGAGGGTGAGGTTTTGGGTTAGGGTTAGGGTTAGGGTGAAATTTAGGGTTAGGGTTAGGGTTAGGTTAAGGATTAGAGTTAGGGTGAGGGTTATTGTTAGGGTTAGGGTTATGTTTATGTTGAGGATTACGGTTAGGGTGAGGGTTAGGGTTAGGGTTAGGGTTAGGGTGAAGTTGAGTGTAAGGGTTATTGTGAAGTTGAGGCTTAGGGTGAGGGCTACGGTGATGGTGAGGGTTAGGGTGAGTGTAAGGGTGAGGGTTTCCTTTAGGTAAGGGTTAGGGTTATGGTTAGGGTGAGGATTAGGTTTAGGGTGATGTTTAGGTTGAGGTTTAGTGTTAGGGTGAGGGTTACGTTGAGGGTAAGTGTTAGAGTCAGGGTTAGGGTTAGGGTTAGGGTGAGGGTGATTGTGAGGTGTAGGGTTAGGGTTAGGGTGAGGTTTAGGTGTAGGGTGAGGGCTACAGTGAGGGTGTGGGTTAGGGTGAATGTGAGGGTAAGGGCGAGGTTTTCAGATAGGTAAGGATTAGGTTGAGGTTTAGGGTGAGGGTTAGGTTGAGGGTGAGGGTTAGTTTGAGTGTTAGGGTTAGGGTGAGGTTTACGGTAAGGGTTAGATTGAGGGTTAGGATTAGGGTGAGTTTTAGGGTGAGGCTGAGGGTTAGGGTGAGGGTGACAGTTCGGGTGAGGGTGACGGTGAAGCTGAAGTTTAGGGTGTGGTTTAGGGTTAGGTTTATGGTGAGGGTTAGGGTGACGGTTAGCGTCAGGGTTAGACTTAGGGTTCGTATGAGGATAAAGCTTAGGGGGAGTCTTAGAGTGAGCATGAGGATAAGGTTTATTGTTAGGGTTAGGGTGAGCGTGAGGGTGAGGTTTAGGGTTAGGGTTAGGGTTAGGGTGAGGGTTAGGGTTATGGTTAGGGTTAGGGTAAGAGTTAGGTTTGGAGAGAGGGTTAAGTTTAGGGTTAGAATTAGGGTGATGGTGAGGGTGAGGGTGAGGGTTAGGGTTAGTGTTGGAGTGAGGATAAGGGTTAGGGTGAGGTTTAGGGTGAGGGTGAGTGCTAGGGTTAGGATTAGGGATATGGTAAGGGTTAAAGTTAGGATTAGGGTTAGGGTGAGGTTTGGGTGAGGGTTAGGGTTAGGGTTAGGGTTAGGGTGAGGGTGAGGGTGAGGTTTAGGGTTAGGGTTAGGGTAAGGTTTAGGTTTAGGGTTAGGGTTAGGTTTAGGTTGAGTGTTTCCCTTAGGTAAGGGTTAGGTTTATAGTTAGGGTGAGGATTAGGGTTAGGGTGAGGGTTAAGTTGAGGGTTAGGGTCACGGTAAGGGAAAGGTTGAAGCTGAGGGTTAAGGTGAGGGTGAGGGTTCAGGTGAGGGGGAGGGTTCCGGTGAGGGGGAGTGTTAGGGTGTGGGTTAGGATTAGATTTTGAGTTAGGGTGAGTGTTAGGGTGAGGGGTAGGGTTAGGGTTAGGGAGAGGGTTAGGTTTAGTGTGAGGGTTAGGGTTAGTTTTAGAGTAAGGGTTAGTCTGAAGATAAAGATTAGGGTGAGGGTTAGGGTTAGAGTTAGGGTAAAGGTTAGGGTTAGGTTGAGGTTTAGGGTTAGGGTGATGTTTAGGTTGAGGTTGAATATTAGGGTGAGGGTGAAGTTGAGCGTGAGGGTTTGGGTGAGTGTGAGGGTGAGGGTGATGTTGAGGGTTATGTTTAAGTTGAGGGTGAGGGTTAGGGTTAGGATTAGTGTTAGGTTTAGGGTTAGGCTGAGGGTGAGGGTGAGGGTGTGGGTTAGGATTAGGGTTAGGG
This sequence comes from Dipodomys merriami, assembly GCF_024711535.1. Taxonomy (NCBI): domain Eukaryota; kingdom Metazoa; phylum Chordata; class Mammalia; order Rodentia; family Heteromyidae; genus Dipodomys; species Dipodomys merriami. The sequence goes on along the minus strand of NW_027202482.1, from coordinate 1,530,691 downwards.
TGAGGGTTAGGGTTCGTTTGAGGGTTAAGGTGAAGGTGAGTTTGAGGGTGATAGGGTGAGGGTGATGGTGAGGGTGAGAATTAGGTTTAGGATTAGGGTTAGGGTAGGGTGAGGGTTAGGGTTAGGGTTAGGGTTAGGGTTAGGATGAGGGTGAGGTTGAGGGTTAAGGTTAGGGTTAGGTTTAGGGTGAGGGTTGGGTTAGGTTTAGGTTTAGGGTAAGGGTTAGGGTGAGGGTTAGGGTTAGGTTTAGGATTAGTGTGAGGATGAGCGTTAGGGTTAGTTTTAGGGTTAGGGTTAGGGTGAGGGTTAGGGTTAGGGTGATATTTAGGTTTACGGTGAGGTTTAGGGTTAGCGTTAGGGTTAGGGTGATGGTGAGGGTGAGGGTTAGGTGTAGGGTTAATGTTAGGGTTAGAGTTAGAGTGAGAGTGAGCGTGAGGGTGACGGTGAGGGTAAGGTTGAGTTTTAGGTTGTGGTTGAGGGTTAGGGTTAGGGTGACGATTAGGGCTAGGGTTAGGGTTAGGGTTATACTGAGGTTTAGAGTAAGAGTGAGGTTTAGGGTGAGGGTGAGGTTTAGGGTTAGCAATAGGGTTAGGGTGAGGTTTAGTGCAAGGGTTAGGTTTAGGGTTGGGGTGAGGGTGAGGGTTAGGATTAGGATTAGGTTTAGGCTTAGAGTTTTGGTGAGGCTGAGTTTGAGGGTTAGGGTTAGGATTAGGATAAGGTTAGGGTTAGGCTGAGGGTTAGTGTTAGGGCGAGGGTTAGGTTTAGGGTGATGGCAAGGGTTAGGTTGAGGCTTAGGGTGAGTTTGAGTGTTAGTGTTAGGGTGAGTGTTAGTTTGAGTTTTAGGGTTAATGTTAGGGTTAATGTTAGGGTGAGGGTTAGGGTTACAGTAAGGGTTAGGGTTAGGGTGACATTTAGGGTGAGGGTGAGGGTTAGGGTTAGGGTTAGGCTGAGGGTGAGGCTGACAATCAGTGTGAGGTTTGGAGTAAGTGTGAGGGTTAGGTTTAGGGTTAGAGTTAGGGTTAGCATGAGGATTAGGGATAGGGTTAGGGTGAGGGTTAGGGTGAATGTGAGGTTGAGGGTGAGGATTAGGGTGAGCGAGAGAGTGTGGGTGATGGTGAGGCTTATTGTTAGGCTTAGGGTTAGCCCGAGTGTGAGGGTTAGGGTTAGGATTAGGGTTTGGTTAAGGTTTTTGCTGAGTGTGAGGGTGAGGGTGCGGGTAAGGCTTAGGTCTAGTGTGAGGGTGAGGTTTAGTGTGAGGGTTAGGGTGAGGGTTAGGTTTAGTGTTAGTGTGAGGATAAGGGTTAGGGTCAGGTTTAGGGTTATGCTGAGGGTTAGGGTTAGTGTGAGATTTCGGGTTACCGTTAGGTTTAAGGTGAGGGTTAGGGTGAGGGTTATGGTTAGGGTTAGTGTTAGTGTGAGGTGAGGGTGAGGGTTAGCGTTAGGGTTAGGCTTATTATTAGGGTGAGGATGAGGGACAGAGTTAGTCTGAGGGTGAGGGTGAGGGTGAGGATTAGGGTTAGAGTTAGGGTTAGGGTTATGGTGAGGGTAAGGGTAAGGGTGAGGTTTAGGGTGAGGGTTAGGGTGAGTGTGAGAGATTGGGTTAGCATTAGGGTTAGGGTGAGGTTGAGGGTTAGGATGAAGGTTAGGGTGAGGGTTAGTCATAGGGTTAGGGTGATTGTGAGGGTTAGTGTTAGGATTAGGTTTAGGGTTGGGATGAGGTTTAGGGTTAGGCTGAGTGTTAGGGTTAGGTTGATGTATATTGTGAGGGTGAGGGTTAGGGTGACAGTCAGTGTTAGGGTGAGGGTGATGGTTCGGGTGAGTGTGAGGGTTAGGGTGTGGTTGAGGGTTAGGGTTAGGGTGAGGGTTAGGGTGATGGTGATTGTTAGGGTGAGGGTGAGTTTTAGATTTAGCGTTAGGGTTATGGTGAGGTTTAGGGTCAGGTTTAGGGTTAGTTTGAGGGTTAGGGTTAGGGTTAGTGTTAGGGTGAGGATGAAGGTGAGAGTTAGGCTGAGGGTGAGGGTGAGGGTGAGAGTTAGGGTTAATTTTAGGCTTAGGGTGAGGGTGAGGGTGAGTGTTAGGGTGAGTGTTAGGATTAGGATTAGGGTTAGGGTTAATCTGAGGGTGAGGGTTAGCCTTAGGATTAGGTTTAGGGTTAGGTTGAGAGTGGGGTTGAATGTTAGGTTTAGGATTAGGGTTAGGGTTAGGGTAAGGCTGAGGGGGAAGGGTAGGTTGACGGTTATAGTTAGGATTAGGGTTAGGGTTATGGTTAGGGTTAGCATGAGGTTTAGACTGATCGTTATGGTAAGGTTTAGTGTGAGGGTTTGGGTGAGGGTTAGGATTAGGTTTAGGGTGAGTTTTAGGGTTAGGTTTAGGGTTATGATAAGGGTTAGGCAGAGGGTTAGAGTTAGGGTTAGTGTGAGGGTTAGGTTTTGGGTTAGGGTAAGTGTTAGGGTGAGGGTAAAGTTTAGGGTGAGGTTGAGCCTAATGGTTAGATTGAGGGTTAGGGTGAAGGTTAGGTTTATGGTTAGATTTAGGGTGAGTGTTAGGGTGTGGGTAAGTGTTAGGGTGAGGGTTAGGGTGAGGGTGACTGTTAGGGTTCGGGTGAGGGTAAGTGTAAGTGTAAGGGTGAGGGTTAGGTTTAGAGTGAGGGATAGGGTGAGTGTTTGGTTTAAGGTAATGGATAGGGTGAGGATTTGAGTTAGGGTTAGGTTTAGGGTTAGAGTTAGGCTGAGGGGTAGGGTTAGGTTAAGTATGAGGTTTAGGTTTTGTGTGAGTTTTTGGGTTAGGGTTAGGGTGACAGTAAGGGTTAGGGTGAGGGATAGGGTAAGTGTGAAGGTTATGGTTACAGTTAGGGTTAGTATGACGATAAGGGTTAGGGTAAGAGTTAGGTTGAAGGTGAGGGTAAGGGTTAGCGTTAGGGTTAGCGTGAGGGTTAGGGTTAATTTTAGGGTTAGGGTGAGTGTTAGGGTTAAGGTTAGGGTGAGGGTTAGGGCTAGGGTGAGGATTAGGGTTAGGATTGGTGCTAGGGTGAGTTTTAGGGTTAGGTTTAGTGTTAGTGTGAGGGTTAGGGTTAGGGTTAGAGTTAGGGTTAGAGTTAGGTTTACGGTGAGGTTGAGGTCATGTTTGGGTTTATGCTGAGGGTTAGGGTTAGTGTAAGGTTTAGGGTTACCGTTAGGTTTAAGGTGAGGGTTAGGGTCAGGGTTAGGGTTAGGATCACGGTTAGGGTTAGGTTGAGGGTTAGGGTATAGGGATAGGGTTAGCTTGAGGGTGAGGGTGAGGGTTAGGGTTAGAGTTAGGGTTAGTGTTATGGTGAGGGTAAGGGTTAGGGTGAGGTTTAGGGTGAGGGTTAGTGTGAGGGTGAGAAGTAGGGTTAGCATTAGAGTAAGGGTGAGTTTGATGGTTAGGGTGAAGGTTAAGGTGAGGGTTAGGGATAGGGTTAGGGTGAGTGTGAGGGTTAGTGTTAGGATTAGGTTTAGGTTTAGGATGAGGGTTAGGATTAGGCTGAGGGTTAGGGTTAGGGTGTTGTGAGGGTGAGGGTTAGGGTGAAAGTTAGTGTTAGGGTTCAGGTGAGTGTGAGGGTTAGGGTGTGGTTGAGGGTTAGGGTTAGGGTGAGGGTTAGGGTGATGGTGAGTGTTAGGGTGAGGATGAGCTTGAGGTTCAGGTTTAGGGTGACGGTGACAGTGAGGGTGAGGGTTAGGTTTAGGATTAGTGTTAGGGAGAGTTTTAGGTATAGGGTTAGGTTTAGGATGAGGGTTAGAGTTAGGATTAGGTTTAGGGTTTGGGTTATTGTCAGGGTTCGGTTTATGTTTAGGGTTAGGGTAAAAGTGAGGTTTAGGGTTAGGGTTAGTTTGAGGTTTAGGTTCAGAGTGAGGGCTATGGTGAGGGTTAGGTTAAGGGTGAGTGTGAGGGTGAGTGTGAGGTTAACGGTTACGATTTGGGTTAGGGTTATGTTAAGGCTGAGGGTGAGGGTGAGGGTGAGGGTGAAGCTTAGTTTTAGGTTTAGTGTTAGGGTGAGGGTGAGGTTGAAGGTTAGGTTTAGGATTAGGTTTAGGGTTAGGGTTAAGCTGAGGGTGACGGTGAGGGTGAGGGTGAAGATTAGGGTTAGGGTTAGGGTTAGGTTTAAGGTGAGGGCTAGGGTGAGTGTGAGTGTTGGGGTGAGAATGAGGGTGAACGTGATGGTTTTGGTTAGGTAAGAGTTAGGGTTATTGTTAGGGTGAGGATTAGGTTTAATGTGACGGTTAGTGTGAGGGTTAGGTTTAGGGTGAGTGTTAGGGTGAGAGTTAATGTGAAGGTTAGGGTTAGGTTTACGTTTAGGGTTAGGGTGAGGGTGAGGGTTACGGTGAGAGTAGGGTTAGGGTTAGTGTGAGGGTTAGGGTTAGTGTGAGGTTTAGGGTTAGGGTTAGGTTTAGGGTCAGGTTGAGGGTAAGGGTTAGGTTGAGGGTTAGTGTGAGGTTGAGGGTTATGGTTACGGTTAGGATTAGAGTTAGGTTGAGGTTTTGGGTTATGGTTAGGTTGAGGGTGAGGGTGAGGTTTAGGGTAAGGGTTAGGGTGAGGTTTAGGCTTAGGGTTAGGGTTAGGTTTAGGGTGAGTGTTTCCCTTAGTAATGGTTAGGTTTATGTTTAGGGTGAGCATTAGGGTTAGGGTGAGGATTAGGTTGAGGGTTAGGGTTAGGGTAAGGGTTAGGGTGAGGCTGAGGGTTAGGGTGAGGGTGAGGGTTTAGGTGAAGGTGAGGTTTCCGGTGAGGGTGAGTGTTAGGGTGTGGGTTATTGTTCCGTTTAGGGTGAGGGTTAGAGTGACGATGAGGGTTAGGGTGACGGTGAGGGTTAGGGATAGGGTTAGGGTGAGATTAAGGGTTAGGTTTAGAGTTCGGGTGAGGGTTAGGTTGAGGGGTAGGTTTAGGGTTAGGGAGAGAGTTAGGGTTAGTGTGAGTGTTAGGGTTAGGTTTAGAGTAAGGGTTAGTCTGAAGATAAAGTATAGGATGAGGGTTAGGGTTAGGGTTATGGTAAAGGTTATGGTTAGGTTGAGGGTTAGGTTTAGGGTGATTTTTAGGGTGAGGTTGAATATTAGGGTGAGGGTGAGATTGAGTTTGAGGGTTAGGGTGAGTGTGAGGTTGAAGGTGATGTTGAGGGTTATGTTTAGGTTGAAGGTGAGGGTTAGGGTTAGGATTAGTTTTAGGTTTAGGGTTAGGCTGAGGGTGAAGGTGAGGGTGTGGGTTAGGGTTCGTTTGAGGGTTAGTGTGAAGGTGAGTTTCAGGTTGAGGGTTAGGGTGAGGGTGATGTTGAGGGTGAGATTTAGGTTTGGGATTAGGGTTAGGGTAGGGTGAGGATTACGGTTAGGGTTAGGGTGAGGGTGAGGGTGAGGTTACGTGTTAGGGTGTGGTTGAGGTTTAGGGTTAGGGTGAGGATTAGGGTCAGGGTTAGGGTTAGGTTTATAGTGAGCTTTAGATTTAGAGTGAGGTTTAGGGTGAGGGTGAGGTTTAGGGTTAGCAATAGCGTTAGGGTGAGGATTAGTGCAAGGGTTAGGTTTAGGGATAGGGTGAGGGTGAGGGTTAGGATTAGGATTAGGGTTAGGCTTAGAGTTTTGGTGAGGCTGAGGATGAGGGTTAGGGTTAGGATTAGGATTAGGGTTAGGGTTAGGATGAGGGTTAATGTTAGGGCGAGGGTTGGGTTTAGGGTGATGGCAAGGGTTATGTTGAGGCTTAGGGTGAGTTTGAGGGTTAGGATTAGGGTGAGTGTTAGTGTGAGTTTTAGGGTTAATGTTAGGGTTAATGTTAGGGTGAGGGTTAGGGTTACAGTTAGGGTTAGGGTTAGGGTGAAATTTAGGGTGAGGGTGAGGGTTAGGGTTAGGGTTAGGCTGAGGGTGAGGCTGAGCGTCAGTGTGAGGGTTGAGGTAAGGGTGAGGGTTAGGTTTAGTGTTAGAGTTAGTGTTAGGGTTAGCATGAGGGTTAGTGTTAGGGTTTGGGTGAGGGTTAGGGTGAATGTGAGGTTGAGGATGAGGATTAGGGTATGGGTGAGAGTGACGGTGATGGTGAGGGTTATTGTTAGGGTTAGTTTTAGCACGAGTGTGAGGGTTAGGGTTAGGATTAGGGTTTGGTTTAGGGTTCCGCTGAGTGTGAGGGTGAGCGTGTGGGTAAGGCTTAAGTCTAGGGTGAGAGTTAGGTTTAGTGTGAGGTTTAGGGTGAGGGTGAGGGTTAGGTTTAGTGTTAGTGTTAGGGTTAGGTGAGGGGTAGGTTTAGGGTTAGGGTGAGGGTTAGTGTGAGGGTTAGGGTTAGGGTTAATTTGGGATTAGGGTGAGGGTTAGGGTTAGGGTGAAGTGTATGGTGACGGTGAGGGTTAGGTTTAGGTTTAGGGTTAGTGTTATGGTGAGGGTTAGGGTGAGGGTTAGGTTTAGAATAAGGGTTAGGTTGAGGTTGAGGTTTAGGTTTAGGGTTAGGGTGAGGGTGAGTGTTAGGGTTAGGGTTTGGGTGAGGGTTAGGCTTAGGGTGAGGGTTAGGCATAGGGTTAGGTTTGGGGTGAGGGTGAGGGTGAGTGTTAGGTTTAGGGTTAGAGTTATTGTGAGGGTGAGAGTGAGGTTGAGGGTGAGGGTTAGGGTTAGGTTAAGGGTTAGGGTTAGGCTGAGGGTGAGAGTGAGGGTGAGGGTGAGAGTTAGGGTTAGGGTTATTGTTATGGTCAGGGCTAGGATGAGGGTGAAGGTAAGGGTGAGGGTGAGGGTGAGGGTTTCGGTTAGGTAAGTGTTAGCTTAGAGTGCAGATTAGGGTGAGGGTGAGGGTTAGGTTTAGGCTGAGTGTTAAGTTCTGGGTTAGGGTGAGGTTTAGGGTTACGCTGATGGGTAGGGTGAGGCTGAGGTTGAGGGTTAGGTTTAGGGTTAATTTTAGGATAAGGGTTAGGGTGAGGGTTAGTGTGAGGGTTAGGGTTAGGGTAAGAATTAGGGTTAGAGTGAGGGTTAAGTTTAGGGTTAAGGATAGGTTGAGGGTGAGGGTTAGGATTAGACTTAGTGTGAGGATAAGGGTTAGGGTGAGGTTTAGGGTGAGGGTGTGGGTTAGGGTTAGGATTAGGTTTAGGGTAAGTGTTAGTATGAGGGTGAGGGTGAATTGTAGGGTTAGGTTTAGGGTTAGGGTGAGGGTTAGTGTTAGGATTAGGGTTAGGGTTAGGGTTAGGCTTAAGTTGAGAGTGAGGGTGAGGGATAGGTTTAGGATTAGTGTTATTTTAGGGTTAGGCTTAGTGGTAGGGTGAGGATGAGAGTTTGGTTTAGGATGAGGATTAGGTTTAGGTTTAGGGTGAGGGTTTGGGTTAGGGTGAGGAAAAGGGTTAGGGTGAGGATTAGGATGAGGTTAAGTTTAGGGTTAGGCTGAGGTTTAGGGTTATTGTGAGGGTTAGGATTAGTGTTAGGTTTTGGGTTAGTGTGAGGATAAGGGTTAGGGTGAGGGTTAGGGTGAGGGTGAGGGTTAGCTTGAGGTTGAGGGTTAGTATTAGTGTTAGTGTGAGGATGAGGGTGAGAATTAGGTTTAGGATTAGGGTTAGGGTTAGGTAAGGGTCAGGATTAGGATGAGGGTGAGTGTTCCGTTGAGGGTGAGGTTTTCGGTGTGGCTGAGTTTTAAGGTTATTGTGAGGCTTAGGGTTATGGTGAGGCTTAGGGTGAGGGTGAGGGTTAAGGTTAGGGTTACAGTTTGGGTTAGTGTGAGGATTAGGTTAGGGTTAAGTTTAGGGATATGGTGAAGGTAAGGATTAGGATGAGATTTAGGGTGAAGTTGAGGGTGAGGGTTCGTTTTAGGTTTAGAGTAAGGGTTAGGTTGAGGGTTAGGTTTAGGTTTATGGTTAGGGTGAGGGTGAGTGTTAGGGTTAGGTTTAGGGTGAGGGTTAGGCTTAGGGTGAGGGTTAGGGATAGGGTTAAGTTTAGGATGAGGGTGAGGGTGAGAGTTAGGGTTAAGGTTAGAGTTATGGTGAGGGTGCGAGTGAGCGTGAAGGTGAGGATTAGGGATAGGTTAAGGGTGAGGGTTAGGCTGAGGGTGAGTGTGAGATTGAGGTTGAGAGTTAGGGTTAAGGTTAGGGTTATGGTCAGGACTAGGGTGAGGGTGAGGGTTAGGATGAGGGTGAGGAAGATGGTTTGGGTTAAGAAAGGGTTAGTGTTAGTGTTAGGCTGAGGATTAGGGTGAGGTTGAAGGTTAGGGTGAGGGTTAGGATAAGGGTGAGGGTTAGGGTTAGGGTGATGTTTAGGGTGAGGGTGAGGATTAGGGTGACAGTGAGGGTTCACGTGAGGGTTAGGGTTAGGGTGTGGATGAGGTTTAGTCTTAGGTTGAGGGTTAGGGTGAAGGAGAGGGTTAGCGTGAGGGTTAGGATGAGATTGAAGTTTAGGTTTAGGGTTAGGGTTAGGATTAGGGTGAGGGTTAGAGTTAGGGTTAGGGTAAGGGTAAGGCTTATATTGAGAGTTAGGGTGAGGGTGAGGTTTAGGTTTAAGGTGAGGGTTAGGTTTAGCATTAAGGATAGGGTGAGGGTAAGGTTAGGGTGAGGTTTTGGGTTAGGGTTAGGGATAGGGTGAGGAATAGGGTTATGGTCATGTTTAGGGTGAGGTTTAGGCTGAGGGGTAGTGTTAAGGTTAGTGTGAGGGTTAGGTTTACTGTTAGGGTTAGTGTGAGGTTAGGGTTAGGATGAGGGTTAGGGTTAGGGTGATGTTGAGGGTGAGGGTGAGGGTTTCGGTTAGGTAAGTGTTAGGATTAGGGTGCAGATTAGGGTGAGGGTGAGGATTAGGTTTAGGCTGAGGGTTAAGTTTAGGGTTAGGGTGAGGTTTAGGGTTAGGGTGAGGTTTAGGTTGCGGGTGAAGGTGAGGGTTAGGGTGTGGGTGAGGGTTAGGGTGAGGGTGAGGGTTAGGGTTTGGTTTATGTTGAGGATCAGGGTTAGGTTTAGGGTTAGGGTGAGGGTTAGGGTGAGTGGTAATGTTAAGGTTAGGGTGACAGTTAGGGTTAGTGTGAGGGTTAGGGTTAAGGTTAGGATTAGTTTTAGGATAAGTGTTAGGGTGAGTGTTCGCGTGAGGGTGAGGTTTAGGGTTAGGATTAGGATTAGGGTAAGGGTTAGGGTTAGGATAGCATAAGGTTTAGGGTTAGGATGAGGGTTATGGTTAGGGTTAGGATTAGGCTGATGGTGAGGGTGAGGGTGAGGGTGACGGTTCAGGGTAGGTTGAGGGTTAGTTTGAGGCTGAGGGTGAGGGTTAAGTTTAGGATTAGGGTTGGGGTTAGGTTTAGTCTTAGGGTGAGGGTGAGGGTGAGGGTTAGGTTTACCCTGAAGGTTAGGGTTAGGGTTAGGGTGATTGTTAGGGTTATGCTGATGTTTAGTTTGAGGGTGAGGGTTAGCGTTAAGTTGAGGGTTCACGTGATGTTTAGGATTATGGTGTGGTTGAGAGTTCGGCTTAGGGTGAGGGTTAGGGTGATGGTGAATGTTAGGTTGAGGATTAGTCTTAGGGTGAGTTTTAGGGTTAGGATTAGGGTGAGGGTGAAAATTAGGGTTAGGGTGAGGTTTCAGGTTAGGATGAGTGTTAGAATTAAGGTGCCTATTAGGGTGAGCGTGAGAGTTAGGGTGAGGGTTAGGGTTAGGGTGAGGGATACGATTATGTTGAAGATCAGGGCTGGGTGAAGGTTAGGGTGAGGTTGAGGGTTACGGTTAGCATTATGTTTAGGGTGAAGGTGAGGGTTAGGGTGAGGATTCGGTTTCAGATAGGGATAGGGTGAGGATTAGTGTTAGGGTGAAGGTTAGGGTGAGGGTGAGGGTTTCGTTAAGGTAAGGGATAGGGTTAGATTTATCGTGAGGATAAGGGTAAGGTTAAGGGTTAGGGTGAGGGTTAGGGTTAGGGTTAGGCTGAGGGTTCGGGTTAGGATGATGTTTAGGGTGAGAGTGAGCGTTAGCGTGAGGGTCAGGCTGAGGGTTAGTGTTAGAGTTAGGGTGAGGGTGAGGGTAAGAGATAGGGTGAGGGTTAAGGTTACGGTTAGGGTGAGGGTGAGGGTTAGGGTTAGCGTTAGGGTTAAAGTGAGGTTTAGTGTCAGGGTGAGTGTTAGGATTGGGGTTAGGGTTAGGGTGAGGGTTAGGGATAAGTTTAGGGTGAGGGTTATGGTGAAGTTTAGGGTTAGGGTTAGGGTTTGGGTTAGGGTCAGGGTTAGGGTGAGTGTAAGGGTTAGGGTGAGGTTTTGGGTGAGAGTGAGTTATAGGGTCATGGTGACGGTAAGGTAAGGCTGAAGGTTAGGGTGAGGGTGCGGGTTAGGTTGAGGGTTAGGCTGAGTGGTAGTGTGAGTTTTTGAGTTACGGTTAGGGATAGGGTGAGGATTAGGGTTAGGGTTAGAGTGAGGTTTAGGCTGCGGAGAACGGTTATGGTTACGGTGAAAGTTCGGGTGAGGATGTGGGTTACGGTTTTGGTGAGGTTTAGGGTTCGTGTGAGGGTTAGGGTTATGGTTAGGTTTACGGTGAGGGTAAAGTTTAGGGTTAGGGTGAGGCTAGGCTGAGGGTTTGGGTTATGGTTAGGTTTAGGATGAGGATAAGGGTAGGGTTTGGGTTAAGGTGAGAGTGAGGTTTTACGTTACTGTTAGGGCTAGGTTTAGGGTGAGGGTGAGGTTGAAGTTTAGGTTTAGGATGAGGGTTAAGATTAGGGTGAGGGTTAGTGTTAGGGTTAGGGTTAGGGTGAGGGTTAAGTTGAGGGTGAGGATTAGGGTTAGTGTTAGTGTTAGGATTAGAGTGAGGGTGAGGGTGAACTTTAGGGTTAGGGTTAGGGTAAGGATTAGGGTTAAGTTTAGGATTAGGGTGAGGGTGAGGTTAAGGGTGAGGGTGAATGTGAGGGTAATGGTGAGTTTTAGTGTGTGGGTGAGGGTTAGAGTAAGGTTTAGGGTTAGGTTAAGGGTTAGGGTGAGGCTTAGGGTGAGGGTGAGGGTGAGAGTGAGGGTAAGGTTTAGGGTTAGTGTGAGGGTTAGGTTTAGGGTCAGGGCTAGGGTGAGGGTGATAGTTAGGCTGAGAGTGATGGTGAGGTTTAGGGTGAGGATTTCAATTAAGTAAAGCTTAGGGTTAGGGTTAGGATGAGGATTAGGTTGAGGGTGAGGCTTAGTTTGAGGGTTAGGGTTCAGGTGAGGGTTAGGGCTAGGGTAAGGGTTAGGGTTAGGGTGATATTTAGGGTGATGGTCAGGGTTAGGGTGATGGTGAGGTATCCGGTGAAGGTGAGGGTTTGGGAGAGGGTGAGTGTTAGTGTGTGTGTGAGGGTTTGGCTTCCGGTGAGTGCTCGGGTGACGGTGAGGTTTAGGGTGAGGGTGAGGGTTAAGGTTAGGGTTAGGGTTACAGTGAGGGTTAGGGTTAGTGTTGGGTTTAGGGTGAGGCTTAGTTTGAGGGTGAGGGTTAGGGATAGGGTTAGGGTTAGTGTGAGGATAAGTGTTAGGGTGAGGTTTAGGGTGAGGGTGTGGGTTAGGGTTATCATTAGGGTTAGGGTGAGGGCTAGGGCGAGGGTTAGGGTTAGGGTGAGGTTTACGGATAGGGTTAGGGTGAGGGTTACGGTTAGGGTTACCGTGAGGGTTAGGATGAGGGTGATGTTTAGGGTGAGGTTGAGGGTTAGGGTGAGGGTGAGGGTGAGTGTTATAGTTAGATTTAGGGTTAGGTTGAGGGTGAGGTTGAGTTTGAGGGTTAGGTTAGGATTAGGGTTAGGGTTACAGTTAGGCTGAGTGTTAGGGTGAGGGTGAGGGTGAGGGTGAGTGTTAGGAGATGGGTGAGGGTTAGGGTTAGGGTGAGGATTAGGTTTAGGGTTAGGGTTAGCATTAGGTTTATTGTGAAGGTTAGGGTTAGAGATAGGGGTAGGGTTAGTGTGATGGTGAGGGTTAGGTTTAGCCTTTGGGTTAGGGTGAGAGTTAGTTTTAGGGTTAGGCTGAGGGTGAGGGTAAAGTTTAGGGTTAGGGTTAGGGTTAGGGTGATGGTGAGAATTAGATTTAGGATTAGGGTTAGGGTGAGGGTGAGGGTTATGTTGAGGGTTAGGATTAGGGTGAGGGTTAGGGTTAGGTTTAGCATTATTGTGAGGGTAAGGGTTAAGGTAAGGTTTAGGTTGAGGGTAAGGGTTACTATGAGGATTAGGGTGAGGGTGAGGTTTAGGGTGAGGGTGAGGGTGAGGGTGAGGGTTAGGGTTAGGTAGAGGGTTAGGTTTTGGGTCAGAGCTAGGGTGAGGGTGAGAGTAAGGCTGAGGGTGATGCTGAGGTTGAGAATGAGGGTTTCAATTAGGTAAGGGTTAGGGTTATGGTTAGGATAAGGATTAGGTTGAGTGTGAAGCTTGGTTTTAGGGATAGGGTTCGGGTGAGGGTTAGTGTTAGGGTAAGGGTTAGGGTTAGGGTGATGTTTAGGGTGATGGCCAGGGTTAGGGTGAAGGTGAGGTTTTGGGTGAGGGTGAGGGTTCGGGAGAGGGTGAGGGTTAGGGTGTGGGTGAGATTCGGGTTTGGGTGAGTGTTAGGGTGATGGAGAGTTTTAGGTTGAGGGTGAGGTTTAAGGTTTGGTTTAGGGTTACCGTGAGGGTTAGGGTTGGTGTTAGGTTTAGGTTGAGGCTTAGTTTGAGGGGTAGGGTTAGCATTAGGTTTAGGGTTAGGGTTAGTGTGAGGATAAGTGTTAGGGTAAGGTTTAGGGTGAGGGTGAGGGTTAGGGTTAGCGTTAGGGTTAGGGTGAGGGTTAGGGTTAGGGTGAGTGTTACGGTTAGGTTTAGAGTGAGGGTAAGGTTGAGGTTTATGTTTAAGGTGAGGGTTACGGTTAGGGTTAGGGTGAGGGTTAGGGTTAGGGTGAGGGTTAGGGTGAGGATGAGGGTTACGGTTAGGGTTAGGGTGAGGGTTAGGATTAGGGTGATGTTTAGGGTGAGGGTGAGGGTGAGGGTTAGAGTTAGGTTTAGGGTTAGGTTTAGGTTGAGGGTGAGTGTGAGGGTTAGGTTTAGGATTAAAGTTAGGGATAGAGTTAGGGTGAGTGTTAGGGTGAGGGTGAGGATGAGGGTGACTGTTAGGTGATGGGTGAGGTTTAGGGATAGGGTGAGGATTAGGTTTAGGCTTTGGGATACGGTTAGGGTAAGGGTTAGGATGAGGCTTAGGGTAAGGGTTAGGGATAGCGATAGAGTTAGGGTTCGGGTTCGGGTGATGGTTAGGTTTCGGATTAGGCTTACATTGAGGGTGAGGGTTAGAGTCAGGGTTAGGGTGAGAGTTACGGTTAGGGTTAGGGTGAGGGTTAAAGTTAGATTTAGGGTGAGGATTAGCATGTTTGTGAGGGTTAGGCTTAGGATGAGGGTTAGTGAGACGACGAGATTAAGGGTGAGGGTGAAGTTTAGGGTTAGGTTTAGCGTTAGTGTGAGGGTAAGGGGTAGGATGAGGGTAAGGTGAGGGTGAGGGTTAGGGTTACTGTTAGGTTTAGGATTGGGTGAGGGTGAGGGTTAGGGTTAGTGTTAGGTTTAGGATTAGGGTGAGGGTGAGGGTTAGGTTTAGGGTCAGGTTTAGGGTTAGGGGGAGGTTTAGGGTTAGGGTTAGTGTTAGGGTGAGGTTGAGGGTGAGGATGAGGTTTAGGGTTTGGGTTAGGGTTACGGTTAGGGTGAGGGTGACGGTGAAGCTTGGGGTTAGGATTAGGGTGAGGTTTAGGTTTGGACTGAGGGTGAGGGTGAGGGTGAGGGTTAGGGTTAGTGTTAGGTTTAGGATTAGGGTGAGGGTGAGGGTTAGGTTTAGGGTCAGGTTTAGGGTTAGGGGGAGGTTTAGGGTTAGGGTTAGTGTTAGGGTGAGGTTGAGGGTGAGGATGAGGTTTAGGGTTTGGGTTAGGGTTACAGTTAGGGTGAGGGTGACGGTGAAGCTTGGGGTTAGGATTAGGGTGAGGTTTAGGTTTAGACTGAGGGTGAGGGTGTGGGTGATTGTTATGGTTATGGTTAGTGTTAGGGTGAGAGCTAGGGTGGGGGTGAGAGTGAGGGTTTCGGTTAGGTAAATGTTAGGGATAGGGTGAGGATTAGGGTGAGGGTTAGGGTTAGGATTAGGGTGAGGGTTAGGGTGAGGGGTATTGTTAAGGTTAGGGTTTGGGTTAGGGTGTGAGGGTTAGGGTTAGGTTTAGGTTTAGGGTTAGTGTTAGGGTTAGTGTGAGGATAAGGGTTAGGATGAGTGTTACTGTGAGGGTGAGGATTAGGGTTTGCGTTAGGGTTAGGGTGAGGGTCAGGGTGAGGGTTAGGTTTAGGATTAGGGTGAAGGTGAGTGTTAGTGTTAGGGTTAGGGTTAAGGTGATAGTGAGGGGTAGAGTTAGGATTACGGTTAGGGTTAAGTTTATGCTTAGGGTGAGGATGAGGTTTAGGATTATGGTGAGGGTTAGGGATAGGGTTAGCATTAGGGTGAGGGTAAGGGTTAGGGTGAGGGTTCTGGTTTGGGTTAGCATTAATGTTTGGGTGGGGGTGAGTTTGAGGGTGAGTTTTAGGGTTATTCTTAGGGTTAGGTGAGGTTGAGAGTGTGGGCTAGTCTGAGGATTAGGGTTAGGGTTAGAGTTAGTGTGAGGGTGACTGTGAGGGTTAGTGTTAGGGTAAGGTTTAGTGTGAGAGTTAGTGTGAGGGGTAGTGTCAGTTTGAGGGTTAGGGTTAGCATTATTGTTAGGGTGATGGTGTGGGTTAGGGTTAGCGTTAGTGTTAAGGTGAGGGTTAAGGTGAGGGTAAGTGTTTGGGTGAGGGTAAGGTGAGGGTCAGCGTCAGGGTTAGGGTTAGGGTGAGGGTGAGGATTAGATTTAGGATTAGGGTTAGGGTTATGGTTAGGCTTAGGGTGAGGGTGAAGGTGAGGGTGAGGGTTAGGATTAGGATGAGGTTTAGGGTTAAGGTCAACATTAGGGTGAGGATAAGGTTTAGGGTTAGGTTTAGTGTGAGGGTGAGTGTTAGGGTTAGGGCTAGAGTTAGGATTATTGATATGGTGAAGATTAGTGTTTGGGTAACAGTTAAGGTGAAGGTTAGTGTGAGGGTTAGATTGAGATTTAGGCTGAGGGGGAGGTTTAGTGTTAGACTGAGTGTTAAGTTTAGTGTGAGTGTTAGGGTTAGGGTATGGGTTTGGGTGAGGTAAGGTGAGGGTGAGGGTTTGGGTAAGCATTAGGTTTAGGGCTAGTGTTAGGGTGGGGTTTAGCCTTAGAGTAACGGTTAGGGTGAGGGTGAGGGTGAGGGTTAGAGTTAGGGTTAGGGTATGGTTTAGGTTTGTGGTGAGGGCTAGGGTGAGGGTGAGAATTAGGCTGAGGGTGATGGTGAGGTTGAGGGTGAGGGTTGCAGTTAGGTAAGGGTTAGGGTTAGGGTTAGGGAGAGGATTAGGGTGAGGGTGAGTCTTAGTTTGATGGTTAGGATTAAGGTGATGGGTAGGGTTAGGATGAAGTTTAGGGTGAGGGTGAGAGATAGGGTGACTGTGTGGTTTCAGATGACGGTGAAGTTCAGGAGAGGACGAGGGTTAGGTTGTGGGTGAGGGTTCCGGTTCGGGTGAGTGTTAGGGTGACAGTGAGGTTAGGGTGAAGGTGTCGGTTAGGGTTAGGGTTAAGGTTAAGGTGAGGGTTAGGGTTAGGGTTAGGTTTAGGGTGAGGTTTAGGTTGAGGGGTAGGATTAGGGTTAGGATGAGGTTAGGGAATGTGTGAGGGTTAGGATTAGGGTTAGTGTGAGGATAAGTGATAGGGTGAGGTTTAGGGTGAGGATGAGAGTGAAGGTTAGGCTTAGGATTAGGGTTAGCGTTAGGGTTTGGGTGAGTGTTAGGGTGAGGTTGAGGGTGAGTGTGAGTGTTAGGGTGTGGGTTCGGGTTAGGGTTAGGGTGAGGATTAGGGTTAGGGTTAGGGTTAGGGTTATGGTGAGGGTAAGTGTTAGGATGAGGTTTAGGGTGAGGGTGAGGGTTAGGGATAGCGTTAGATTTAGGATGAGGGTTAGCGTGAGGTTTAGGATTCATGTTAGGCTTAGGGTTAGGCTGAGGGTTAGAGTTAGGATTAGGCTGAAGGTTAGATTTAAGTTGAGTGTTAGTGATAGGGTTAGGGTTAGGGTGAGGGTTAGGTTGTTGGTTAGGTTTAGAGTTAGGGTTAGAGTAAAGGTGAGGCTGAGGGTGAGGGTTAGGGTTAGGATTATGGTTAGGGTTAGGTTTATGCTTAGGCTGAGGCTGAGGCTGAGGCTGAGGGTGAGGGTGAGGGTGATGTTAGGGTTAGGGTGAGGGTTAGGGTTAGGGTGAGGGTAAGGTTTAGGATGAGGTTCAGGTTGAGGGTGAGGCTTAGGGTTAGGATGAGGTAAGTGTTATGGTGAGGGTGAGGATTAGGGTTATCATTAGTGTTAGGGTGAGTGTGAGGTTTAGGGTGAGGGATAGAGTTAGGGTTAGGGATAGGGTGAGGGTTAGGGTTTGGGTAAATGTTAAGGTGAGTGTTAGGGTGAGGGTTAATGTTAGGGTTAGGGATAGAGTGAGGATTAGTGTTAGGATTAGGGTTAGGTTGGGGTTTAGGCTGAGGGGTAGGTTTAAGTTTAAGGTGAGGGTTAGGTTTAGTGTGAGTGTTAGGGTTAGGGTAAGGTTTAGGGTGATGGTAAAGTTTAGGGTGATGTTTAGTGTGAGGGTGAGGATTAGGTTTAGCATTAGGGTTAGGTTTAGGGTTAGGGTTAGTTTTAGGGTTAGGGTTAGGTTTAGGGTCAGGGTGAGGGTTAGGTTTGGGGTTAGGGTGAGTTTTAGGGTTAGAGTGAGGGCTATGGTGAGGTTGAGGGTTAGACTGAGGGTGAGGGTGAGGGTGAGGTTGAGGGTTAGCTTTTCAGTTAGGTAAGGGTTAGGGTTAGGGTAAGGGTGAGGTTGAGGTTTATTTTGAGTGTTAGGGTGAGGGTGAGGGTTAGGGTCAGGGTTAGGGGTAGGGTGATGTTTAGGGTGAGGGAGAGGGTTAGGATGACGGTGAGGGTAAGGGTGTGGGTGAGGGTTCGGATTCGTGTGAGTGTTAGGATGACGGTGAGGCTTAGGGTGAGGGTGAGGGTTAGGTTTAGGGTTAGGGTGAGCGTTAGGAGTTGGTTGATGTTTAGGGTGATGGTGAGGGTTCGGGGGAGGGTGAGGGTTAGTGTCTGGGTGAGGGTTCGTGTTCAGGTGAGTGTTAGGGTGACGGTGAGGGTTAGTGTGACGGTGAGGGTTAGGGTTAGGTTGAGGTTTGAGGTTAGAGTGAAGGTTAGGTTTAGGATTAGGGATAGGATTTGGGTTAGGCTTAGGGTGAAGTTTAGGGTTTGGGTGAGGGTTAGGCTTAGGGTGAGGGTTAGGGTGACAACGAGGGTGAGGTTGATGGTGAAGGTTAGGGTTAGGGTTAGCGTTAGTGTGAGGGTAAGGGTTAAGATGTGGGTAAGGTGAGGGTGAGGGTCATGAGAGGGTGAGGGTTATGGTGTGGGTCAGGTTTCGGGTTTAGGTGACGGTTAGGGTGACGGTTATGGTGAGTGTGACGGTGAGGGTTAGGGTTAGGGTTATGGTGAGGGTTAGGGTTAGGGTTAGAGTTAGGGTGAGGCTTAGGTTGAGCGGTAGGGTTAAGATTAGGGTGAAGGTTAGGTTTAGTGTGAGGGTTAGTGTTAGGATTAGGGTTAGTGTGAGGATAAGTGTTAGGGTGGGATTTAGGGTGAGGGTAAGGGTTATGGTTAGCATTATGGTTAGGGTGAGTGTTAGGAAGAGGGTGAGGGGTAGGGTTAGGTTTAGGGTTAAGTTTAGGGTGAGTTTCAGCGTGAGGGTTAGTTTTAGGATTAGGGTAAGTTTTAGGGTTTGGCTGAGTGTTAGGGTGAGTGTGAAGGTGAGTGTTAGCATGTGGGTGAGGGTTAGGTTTAGGGTGAGGATTAGGGTTAGGTTTAGGGTTAGGGTTATGGTGAGGGTAAGGGTTAGGATGAGGTTTAGGGTGAGGGTGAGGGTTAGGGAGAGTGTTAGATTTAGGTTTAGGGTTAGGGTGAGGATTAGGGTTCGGGTTAGGCTTAGGATGAGGCTGAGGGCTAGAGTTAGCGTTAGAGTGAGGGTTAGATTTAGGGTGAGTGTTAGGGATAGATTTAGGCTCAGGGTGAGGTTGAGGGTGTTGGTTAGGGTTATGTTTAAGGTGAGACTGAGGGTGATGGTTAGGTTTAGGATTATGGTTAGGGTTAGGGTTAGGCTGAGGCTGAGGTTGAGTATGAGGGTGAGGGTGAGGTTAGGATTAGGGTGAGGGTTAGGGTTAGGGTTAGGGAGAGGGTAAGGGTGAGGGTGAGGGTGAGGTTTAGTTTGAGCGTCGGGCTTAGGGTTAGGATGAGTGTTAGGGTTATGGTGAGGTTTAGGGTTAAGTTGAGGGTTAGGGTTATCATTAGTTTTAGGGTGAGGGTGAGGGTTAGGGTGAGGGATAGGGTTAGGGTTAGGGATAGGGTGAGGGTTAGGGTTAGGGTGAGTGTTAGGGTTAGTGTGAGGATAACGGTTAGGGTGAGGGTTTGTGTGAGGGAGAGGGTTAGAGTTATCGTTCGGGTTAAGTTGAGGGTTAAGGTGAGTGTTAGGTTTAGGGTGAGGTTTAGGGTTAGCGTTAGAGTGAGGGTTAGGGTTAGGGTGATGTTTAGGGTGAGGGTGAGTGTAAGGGTGAGGGTGAGGTTTAGGTTGAGGGTGAGTGTGGTGGTGAGGGAAACGGTTAGAGTTATATTTAGGGTGAGGCTTAGGGATAGAGTAATGGTGAGTGTTAGGGTTAGTGTGATGTTTATGGTGAGGGTGAGTTTTAGGGTGAGGTTAAGTGTTTGGGTTCTGGTGAGGTTCAGGTTCAGGTTTAGCGTGAGGGCTAGTGTGAGTGTTAGGGTGAGGGTTAGGTTGAGGGGTATGGTTAGGGTTAGGGTGAGGGTTAGGATTAGGGTGAGGGTTAGGGTTATGAATAGGTTTAGGTTCAGTGTGATATAAGGGTTAGGGTGAGGGTTAGTCTGAGGGTGAGGGTTAGGGTGAGGGTGAGGGTTAGGTTTAGGGTTAGGGTTAGTGTGTCAGTGAGGGTTAGATTTAGGATTGGTGTTAGGGTTATGCTTAGGGTTATGGTGAGGGTTAGGATTAGGGTGAGGTTTAGGGTTAGGGTTAGGGTTAGGATTAGTGATAGGTTGAGGATTAGGTTTGGGTAAGGTATAAGCTGATGGTTTGGGTGAAGGTTAGGTTTAGGGTTAGGAATGGGGGAGGATTAGGGTTAGGGTTAGGATTATGGTGAGGTTTAGGCTCACAGGTGGTTTAGGTTTAGGGTGAGGGTTAGGTTTAGTGTGAGTGTTAGGCTTAGGGTAAGGTTTAAGGTGAGGGTAAGGGTTAGGGTGATGGTTAGTCTGAGTGTGAGGGTTAAGTGTAGCATTAGTGTTAGGGTAGTGTTAGGTTGAGGTTTAGGGTTATGGGTAAGGGTTAGGTTTAGGATTAGGGTTAGGGTTAGGGTTAGGCTGTGGGTGAGGGTGGGGGTGAAGGTTTGGGTTAGGGTGAGGGTTAGGTTTAGGGTTAGGTTTAAGATGAGTGTTAGGCTGTGGGGTAGGTTTAGGTTGAGGGTGAGGGTGAGGGTTAGTGTGAGGTTTAAGTTTAGGGTTGTGGTTAGGTTTACATTGAGCGTAAGGATTAGGGTTAGGGTGAGTGTTAGGGGTAGTGTTAGGGTTAGGGTTAGTGTGAGGATAAGGGTTAGGGTGAGGGTTAGGGTGAGGGTGAGGGTTAGTGTTATCGGTAGGGTTAGGTGAGGGTTAAGGTGAGGGTTAGGGTTCTGGTGAAGGTTAGAGTTAGTGTGAGTATTAGGGTTACAGTTAAGTTGAGGGTTAGGGTGAGGGGTAGTGTTGGGGTAAGGTTGAGGGTTAGGGTTCGTGTGAGGGTTAGGGTTAGTGTGAGGATAAGGTGTAGAGTGAGGGTTAGAGTGAGGGTGAAGGTAAGTGTTATTGTTAGGTTTAGGGTGAGAGTTAGGGTGAGGATTAAGGTTAGGTTGAGGGTTAGGGTTAGGGGGATGTTTAGGATGAGGGTGAGGGTTAGGGTTAGTGTGAGGGTGAGGGCGAGTGTTAGGGTTAGGGTTTGGGTTAGGGTTAGGATGAGGGTGAGGTTGAAGGTGAGGGTGAGGGTTAGGTATAGTTTTAGGGTTATAGTTAGGATGAGGGTGTGGGTAAGGCTTAGGTTTAGTATTAGTATTAGGGTTAGGGTTAGGCTGAGGGTGAGGGTGGGGGTGAAGGTTTGGGTTAGGGTGAGGGTTAGGGTTAGAGCTAGATTTAGGATTAGTGTTAGGCTGTGGGGTAGGTATAGGGTGAGGGTGAGAGTGAGGGTTAGTGTGAGGTTTAAGGTTAGGGTGATGGTGAGGCTTAGGGTGAGGGTTAGGGTTAGAATTCGGTTTAGTGTTATGGTTATGGTGACGTTTAGGGTTAGTGTTAGGGTTAGGGTGAGGTTGAAGGTCAGGGTGAGGGTTAAGGTTAGGGTTAGGGTGAGTGTTAGGGTTAAGTTAGGGGTAGGGTGAGGGTGAGGGTTAGGATGAGGGTGAGGTTTAAGGTGAGGGTGAGGTTCAGGAGAGGGTGAGGGTAAGGGTGTGGGTGAGGGTTCAGGTTCCGGTGAGTGTTAGGGTGACAGTGAGGGTTAGGGTGAGGGTGAGGGTTAGGTTTAGGCTTAGGGTTATGTTGAGGCTTAGGGTGAGGGTTAGGTTTAGGGATCGGGTGAGGGTTAGGGTTAGGGTGATATTTAGGGTGTGGGTGAGCGTTACGGTGAGGGTGAGGGTTAGGATTAGGGTTAGGTTTAGTGTTAGGTTGAGGGTGAGCATGAGGGTTAGGTTTATTATTAGGGTTAGGGTTAATGTTAGGGTGAGTGTTAGGGTGAGGGTGAGGGTGAGTGTTAGGTTGAGGGTGAGGTTTATGGTTAGTGTGAGGATTAGGGTTAGTGTTAGGGTGACGGTACAGGTTAGGGTGAGGTTTAGGTTGAGGGTGAGGTTTAGGTTTAGGGTTATGGTTAGGTTTAGGTTGAGGGTAAGTGTTAGGGTTAGGGTGAGCGTTTGGGTTAGTGTGAGGATAAGTGTTAGGGTGAGGGATAGCGTGAAGGTGAGGTTTAGGGTTATCGTTAGGGTTAGGGTGAGGTTTAGGGTGAGGGTTAGGGTTAGGGTGAAGGTTAGAGTAAGTGTGAGTTTTAGGGTTAGGGTTAGGTTGAAGGTTAGGGTGAGAGGTAGTATTGGGGTAAGGCTGAGGTTTAGGGTTCATGTGAGGGTTAGGGTTAGTTTGAGGATAAGCGTTAGAATGAGGGTTAGGGTGAGGGTGAAGGTCATGGTTATAGTTAGGTTTATGATGAGGGTTAGTGTGAGGATTAGGTTTAGGTTGAGCTTTAGGGTTAGGGTGATGTTTAGGATGAGGGTGAGGGTTGGGTTAGGGTTAGGGTGAGGGTGAGGGTGAGGGTGAGAGTGAGGGTGTGAGTTACGGTTAGGGTTAGGGTGAGGGTTAGGGTTAGATTTAGGGTGAGTGTTAGGGTTAAGGGTGATGTTTACGGTGAGGGTGAGGCTTAGGGTGAGGTTTATGGGTCGGGTCAGGGTGAGGTTTAGCGTGTAGGTGAGTGTTAAGGTTAGGGTGAGTGTTAGAGTGACTGTGAGGGTTAGGGTGAGGGTGAGGGTTAGGTTTAGGGTTCGGGTGAGGGTGGGGGTTAGGTTAGGGTGATGTTCACGGTGAGGGTGACGGTTAAGTTGAGGGTGAAGTTGAGGGTGAGTTTTAGGGTGAGGGTTTGTGTGAGGGTTAGGATTAGGGTACGGTAAGTGTTAGGGTTAGGGTGTGGGTTTAGGTTAGGTTTAGGGTAGGGTGATGGTGAGGGTGATGGTAAGGGGTAGGGTTAGGGTGATGATGAGGGTGAGGGTTTGGATTAGGGTTAGGATTAGTGTGAGGATAAGGTTTGGGTGAGGCTTAGGGTAAGGGTGAGGGTTAGGGTTAGTGAAAGGTTTAATGTGTGGGTTAGTGTTAGGGTTAGGGTTAAGGTGAGGGTTAGGTCAGGGTGAGGTTTTGGGTTAGGGTTAGGGTTAGGGTGAGATTTATGGTTAGGGTTAGTGTTAGGGTAAGGATTAGATTTAGGTTGAGGGTTATCGTTAGGGTTAAGATTATGGTTAGGGTGAGGTTTAGGGTGAGGGTTAGGGTTAGGGTTAGGGTTGGGGTGAAGTTGAGTGTAAGGTTTATTGTTACGTTAAGGCTTAGGGTGAGGGCTATGGTGATGTTGAGGGTTAGGGTGAGTGTGAGTGTGAGGGTGAGGGTTTCCTTTAGGTAAGGGTTAGGATTATGGTTAGGGTGAGGTTTAGGGTTAGGGTGAGGTTTAGGTTGAGGTTTAGGGTTAGGGTGAGGGTTAGGTTGAGGGTGAGCGTTAGGGTAAGAGTTCGGGTTAGGGTTAGGGTTAGGGTGAGGGTGATTGTGAGGTTTAGGATAAGTGTTAGTGTGAGGTTTAGGTTTAGTGTGAGGACGACGGTGAGGGTGTGGGTTAGGGTGAATGTGAGGGTAAGGGTGAGGTTTTCAGTTAGGTAAGGATTAGGGTTAGGTTTAGGGTGAGAATTAGGTTGAGGTTGATGGTTAGTTTGAGTGTTAGGGTTAGGGTGAGGGTTAGGGTTAGGGTTAGTTTGAAGGTTAGGTTTAGGGTGATGTTTAGGGTGAGGCTGAGGGTTAGGTTGATGGTGACAGTTCGGGTGAGTGTGAGGGTGAAGGTGAGTTTTAGGGTGTGGTTTAGGGTTAGGTTTATGGTGAGGATAAGGGTGACGGTGAGGGTTAGGGTTAGGGTTAGGGTTAGGGTAAGGGTTAGGTTTAGGGTGAGGGTTAGGTTGGGGGGTAGGGTTAGGGTTAGGGAGAGGGTTAGGGTTAGTATGACAGTTAGCGTTAGGGTTAGACTTAGGGTTAGTATGAGGATAAAGCTTAGGGGGAGTTTTAGAGTGAGCATGAGGGTAAGGCTTATCCTTAGGTCTAGGGTGAGCGTTAGGGTGAAGTTTAGGGTTAGGGTTAGGTTATGGTGAGGGTGAGGGTGAATGTGAGGGTTAGGTTTAAGGTTAGGATGAGGGTTAGGGTCAGGGTTAGGGTTAGGGTTAGGGTGAAGGTGACGGTTCGGGTGAGGGTGAGGGTGAGGGTGAGGGTTAGGGTGTGGTTTAGGGTTAGGTTTATTGTGAGGGTTAGGGTGAGGGTTAGGGTTAGGGTGAGGGTTAGGGTTAGAGTTAGGGTGAGGGTGGGGTTGAGGTTAGGGTTAGAGTTAGGGTGAGGTTTAGGTTTTGGGTGAGGTCTATGGTGAGGTTGGGGTTAGGGTGAGTGTGAGTGTGAGGATGAGGTTTTCAGTTAGGAAAGGATTAAGATTAGGGTTAAGGTGAGGGTTAGGTTGAGGGTGAGGGTTTGTTTCAGTGTTAGGGTTAGTGTGAGAGTTAGGGTTAGGGTTAGATTGAGGGTTAGGTTTAGGGTGAGGTTTAAGGTTAAGCTGAGGCTTAGGGTGAGGGTGACGGTTCGTTTGAGGGTGAGGGTGAGGGTGAGGGGTAGGGTGTGGTTTAGGGTTAGATTTATGGTGAGGGTTAGGGTGACGGTGAGGGTTAGGTTGAGGGTGAGTGTTACAATTAGGGTTAGGGATAGGGTTACGGTTAGTGTGAAGGTTAGTGATAGGGTTAGAGTTATGGTTAGTATGAGGATAAAACCTCAGGGTGAGTTTTAGGGTGAACGTGAGGGTAAGGTTTATGGTTAGGGTTAGGGTAAGAGTTACGGTTAGGGTTAGGGTTAGGTTTAGGGTTGGGGTTAGTGTGAGGGTTAGTGTTAGGGTGAGTGCTAGAGAGAGGGTGAGATTTAGGTGGAGGGTAATGGTGAGGGTGAGGGTTAGTGTTAGGATTATGTTTAGGGATAGGATGAGGGTTAGTGTTAGGCTGAGGTTTAGGGTTACGGTGATGTATATTGTGAGTGTGAGGGTTTGGGTGAGGGTGAGTGTTTGGGTGAGGGTGAGGGTTCGGGTGAGTGTGAGGGTTACGGTGTGGTTGATTGTTAGTGTTAGGGTGAAGGTTATGGTGATGGTGAGTGTTACAATGAGGGTGAGGTTTAGATTTAGCGTTAGGGTTATGGTGAGGTTTAGGGTTAGGTTTAGGGTTAGTGTGATGGTGAGGGTGAGGGATTGGGTTAGGGTTAGTGTTAGGGTGAGGATGAAGGTGAGAGTTAGGGTGAGTGTGAGGTTGACCGTGAGAATTAGGGTTAGGTTTAGGCTTAGAGGGTGAGAGTGAGTGTGAGGGTGAGTGTTAGGGTTAGGATTAGGGTTAGGGTTAGGCTGAGGTTGAGGTTTAGCTTTAGGATTAGGTTTAGGGTTAGCGTGAGAGTGGGGTTGATTGTTAGTATTAGGGTTAGGGTTATGGTAAGACTGAGGGAGAAGGGGAGGTTGAATGTTATTGTTATGGTTAGGGTTACGGTTAGGGTTAGGGTTATGTTTAGGGTTAGGGTGAGATTTAGACTGATGGTTATGGTTAGGTTTAGTGTGAGGGTTAGGGGTAGGGTTAGGATTAGGTTTAGGGTGAGGGTTAGGTTTCGATTTAGGGTTATGATAAGGTTTAGGCAGAGGGTTAGTGTTAGGGTTAGTGTGAGGTTTAGTTTTAGGGTTAGGGTAAGTGTTAGTGTGAGGGTAAAGTTTAGGGTGAGGGTTAGGGTGAGGGTGAGTCTAAGGGTTAGATTGAGGGTTAGGGTGAAGTTTAGGTTTATGGTTAGATTTAGGGTGAGTGTTAGGGTGTGGGTAAGTTTTAGGGTGAGGGTTAGGTTGAGCGTGAGTGTTAGGGTTCGTGTGAGGTTAAGGGTAAGGGTGAGGGTTAGGTTGAGAGTGAGGGATAGAGTGAGGGTTTGGTTTAAGGTTAAGGATAGGGTAAGGATTAGGGTTAGGTTTAGGTTTAGGGTTAGAGTTAGGCTGAGGGTTAGGGTTAGGTTAAGGGTGAGGTTTAGGTTTAGTGTGAGGGTTTGGATTAGGGTTAGGGTGACAGTAAGTGTTAGGGTGAGGGTTAGGGTGAGTGTGAGGTTTAGGGTTAGAATTAGGTTTAGGATTAGAATTAGGATGAGTGTTAGGGTTAGGGTTAGTGTGAGGGTTAGTGTTAGGGTGAGTGCTAGAGAGAGGTTGAGATTTAGGTGGAGGGTAATGGTGAGGGTGAAGTTTTTGGTTAGGTAACGGTTAGGGTTAGGTTTAGGGTGACTATTAGGGTTAGGGTTTGGGTTAGGGTTATGTTGAGGGTGAGGGTGAGGTTGAGCGTTAGTGTTAGGATGAGGGTTAGGGTGAGGGTCAGGGTCAGGGTCAGGGTTAGGGTTAGGGTTAATGTGCGGGTTAGGATTACGGTGAGGGTTAGGGTGAGGGTGAGGGTTAGAATTAGGGTAAGTGTTAGGGTGAATTTTTTGGTTAGGGTGATGTTTACTGTGAGGGTTAGGGTGAGAGTGAGTGTTCAGTTCAGAGTTAGGGTTAGGGTTAGTTTTAGGGATAGGGTTAGGGTGAGGGTTATGGTGAGGGTGAGGATGAGGGTTAGTGTTAGGTTTCGGGTGATGGTTAGGGTGAGCGTTAGGGTTAGGGTTAGTGCTAGTTTGCGGGTTAGGGTGAGGGTAAGCGTTAGGGTGAGCTTTAGCCTGAGGGTTAGGGTGAGAGTGAGAGAGGGTTAGCATTAGAGTTAGGGTGAGGGTGTGGGTTAGGGTGAGGGTTTGAGGTAGGGTGAGGATTAGGGTTAATGTGAGGGTTAGGGTTAGGTTTAGGTTTAGTGTGAGGATAAGGATTAGGTGAGGGTTAGGATCAGGGTGAGGTGTAGGGTTAGCGTTAGGGATAGGGTGAGCGTTAGGGTGAGATTCAGGTTTAGGGTTAGGGTTAGGGTTAGGTTTAGGGTGAAGGTTAGGGTTAGGGTGATGTTTATGGTGAATGTGAGTGTTAGGGTGAGAGTTAGGATGAGGGTGACGATTAGATTTAGGTTTAGGTTTAGGGTTAGGGTTAGGTTGAGGGTGAGTGTGAGGGTTAGGATTGGGGTTAGGGTTAGGGTTAGTGTGAGTGTTAGGGTGAGGATGAGGGTTCGGGTGATGGTGAGGGTTCAGGTGTTGATGAGGTTTAGGTTGTGGGCGAGGTTTAGGGTTAGGGTGAGGATTAGGGTTAGAGTTAGGGTTAGGGTTATAGTGAGGGTAAGGGTTCGGGTGACGTTTAGGGTGAGGGTTAGGGTGAGGGTGAGAGGTAGGGTTATCATTAGAGTTAGGGTGAAGCTGAGTGTTAGGATGAGGGTTACGGTGAGGGTTTCGGATAGGGTTATGTTTATGGTGAGGGTGAGGGTGAGGGTTAGTGTTAGGATTAGGTTTAGGGTTAGGGTGAGGGTTATCGTTAGGCTGAGTGTTAGTGTTAGGGTGATGTATATTGTGAGGGGGAGGGTTAGGGTGAGTGTGAGTGTTAGGGTGAGGATGAGGGTTAGATTTAGGGTTAGGGTTATGGTGAGGTTTAGGGTTAGCGTTAGGGTTAGGCTGCGAGTTACGGTGAGGTGTAGGGATAGGGTTAGGTTGAGGGTTAGGGTGAGTGTGAGGGTGAGGTTTTCTGTTAGGTAAGGCTTAAGGTTATTTTTAGGGTGAGGATTAGGTTACAGTTGAGGTTTAGTGTGAGTGTTAGTGTTAGGGTGAGGGTTACGTTTAGGATTTGGTTGAGGGTTAGGGTTAGGGTGATGTTTAGGATGAGGTTTAGGTTTAGTGTGACGGTTATGGTTCAGGTGAGTGTGAGGGTTAGGGTGTGGGTGAGGGTTAAGGTTAGGTTGAGTGTTAGGGTGACTGTGAGGGTTAGGGTGAGGGTGAGGGTTATGGTTACATTTAGGGTGAGGTTTAGGGTTAGGTTGAGGGTTAGTGTGAGTGGTAGGGTTAGGGATAAGGTAATTGTTAGTTTGAGGGATAGGGTTAGGGTTAGTTTGAGGGTAAAGGTTAGGGTGAGGGTTAGGGTGAGGGGAAGGTTTAGGGTTAGGGTGAGGGCTAGGGTGAGGATGAAGGTTAGGTTGAGGTTGAGGGTGAAGTTGAGGGTTTCGTTTAGTTAAGGGTTAGGGTTAGGGTTAAGTTGCGGGGAGCGTTATGTTTAGGGTGAGGTTTAGGGGAGTGTGAGGGTTAGGTTGAGGGTTAGGTTTAGGGTGAGGGTTATCGTTAGGTTTAGGGTGAGGGTTAGCGTTAGGGTGATGTTTAGTATGAGGGTGAGGGTTACTGTTAAGGTTAGCCTTAGGGAAAGGGTTAGGGTTAGCGATAGGGTTAGGGTGAAGGTTTGATTGATAGGTAGGTTTTGCGTGAGGGTTAGGGTGAGGGTTAGGGTTAGGTTTAGAGTTAGGGTTAGTGTGAGGTTTAGTGTTAGGGTGAGGTCTAGAGTGAGGGTGAGGTTTAGGATGACGGTGAGGGTGAGGGTGAGGTTTTTGTTTAGGTAAGGTTTAGGGTCAGATTCAGGGTTAAAATTAGGGTGAGGGTGTGGGTTAGGGTTCGGTTTAGGGTGAGGGTGAGGGTGAGGGTGAGGGTTAGGATGAGGGTTAGGGTGAGGATAAGGGTGTTGGTGAGGGTGAGGGTTATGGATAGGATTAGTGTGAGTGTTAGGTTTATGGTTAGGGTTATGGTTAGGGTGAGGGTGAGGGTTAGGCTTAGGGTCAGGGTGAGGGTTGGCGTGTGGGTTAGGCTGAGGGGTAGGTTAGGGTTTGGCTTAGGGTTATGGTGAGGGTAAGGGTTAGCTTGAGGTTTAGGGTTAAGTTGAGGGTTAAGGTTAGCGTTAGGATTAGGATTAGGGTTAGGGTTAGGGTGAGGGTGAGGGTGAGGGTGAGTGGTAGGGTTAGGGTTAGTGTGAGGTTTATGGTTAGTGTGAGAGTTAGGTTTAGGGTGACGCTTAGGGTTAGATTAAGGATTGGGACCAGGGTTAGGTTTAGGGTGAAGGTCAGGGTGAGGGTTAGGGTTATGTAGTGGGTTAGGTTTAGGCTGAGGGGTAGGATTAATGTGATGTTTATTGTGAGGGTGAGGGTTAGGGTGAGGGGGAGTGTTAAGGTGAGGGTGAATGTTTGGGTGAGGGTGAGGGTTAGAGTTTGCCTGAATGTTAGGCTTAAGGTGAGGTTTAGGGTGAGGTTTAGTGTTAGGGTGAGGTCTAGAGTGAGGGTGAGGTTTAGGATGAGGGTGAGGGTGAGGGTGAGGGTGAGGTTTTTGGTTAGGTAAGGTATAGGGTCAGTTTCAGGGTTAGAATTAGGGTGTGGGTTAGAGTTAGGGTTAGGGTTAGGGTGAGGGTGAGGGTGAGGTTGAGTGTTAGGATGACGGTTAGGGTGAGGTTGAGGGTTTTGTTGAGGGTGAGGGTTATGGTAAGGATTAGTGTGAAGGTTAGGGTTACGGTTAGGGTTAGGGTTAGGCTGAGGTTAAGGGTTAGGCTTAGGGACAGGGTTAGGGTTGGGGTGTGGCTTAGGCTGAGGGGTAGGGTTAGGGTTAGGGTAGGGTTATAGTGAGGGTAAGGTTTAGCTTAAGGTGTAGGGTTAAGTTGAGGGTTAAGGTTAGCGTTAGGATTAGGATTAGGGTTAGGGTTAGGGTGAGGGTGAGGTGATGGTGAGGATTAGGGTTAGGGTTAGTGTGAGGGTTAGGGTTAGGGTGAGAGTTAAGTTTAGGGTGATGCTTAGGGTTAGGGTAAGGGTTAGGGCCAGGGTTAGGTTTAGGCTGAAAGTCAGGTTGAGGGTTAGGGTTAGGTAGTGGGTTAGGGTTAGGCTGAGTGGTAGGATTAAGGTGATGTTTATTGTGAGTGTGAGGGTTAGGGTGAGGGGGAGTGTTAGGGTGAGGGTGAATGTTCAGGTGAGGGTGAGGGTTAGTGTGAGGGTTAGGCTTAGGGTGAGGGTTAGGCTTAGGGTGAGTGTTAGGGTGAGGGTGAGGGTTAGGTTTAGGGTTAGGAATAGGGTGAGGGTTAGGGTTAGGGTGAGACTTATGGTTACAGTGAGGATAAGGTTTAGGGTGAGAGTTAGGGTGAGGGTGAGGTTTAGGGTTAGCGTTAGGGTTAGGGTTAGGGTTAGGGTGAGGATTAGCATTATGGTGAGGGTTAGGCTTAGGGTGAGGGATAGGGTTAGGGTGATGTTTAGGGTGATGTTGATGGTAAGAGTAAGGGTGAAGGTGAGGGTTAGGGTGAGGGTCATGGTGAGGGTGAGGGTTAGGGTTAGGTTTAGGGTCTGGTTTAGGGTGAGAGATAGAATTAGGAATAGTGATAGGGTTAATATTAGGCTGACGGTGAGGGTCAGGGTGAGGGTGAATGTTATGTTTAGGGTTAGCATTAGGGTTAGAGTGAGGGTTATTGATAGTGGGAGAGTTATGGTTAGGGTTATGAGTAGGGATAGGATGAGGGTAAGGGTTAGGGTGAGGGTTAAGGTGAGGGTTAGGGTTAGGTTTAGGATTAGGGTGAGGGTTAGGTTTTGGGTGATGTTTAGGGTGAGGTTGAAGTTTAGGGAGAGGATGACGGTTTGGGTGAGGGTGAGGGTGAGGGTGAGGGATAGGGTGTGGGTGAGGATTAGGGTTAGGGTGAGAGTTAGCGTTAGTTTTAGGTTTACTGTGAGGGTGAGGGTTAGGGGAAAGGTTAGGGTTAGGTTGAGGGTTAGTGTTAGGGTTAGGGTGAGGGGTAGGGTTAGGTTTAGGGGGAGTTGTTGGGTGATTGTTAGGGTTAGGGTTAAGGTGAGGGTGAGGGTTAGGTTTAGGTTTAGTGTTTGGGTGAGTTTGAGGGTGAGGGTTAGGTTTAGGATTAGTGTTAGGTTAGGGTTAGGGAGAGTGTTAGGGTGAGGGTAAGATTTCGGGTCAGGTTGAGAATTAGGGTGTGGGTGAGGGTTAGGGTTAGAGTGAGGATTAGGGTTGGGTTTAGGGTTAGGGTTATGGTGAGAGTAAGCGTTAGGGTGAGGTTTAGTGTGAGGATGAGGGTTAGGGTTAATCTTAGGGTTAGGGTCAGGTTTAGGGTGAGGGTTAGGGTTTGGTTTAGGGTTAGGGTGAGGGTGAGGTATAGGGAAAGGGTTAGGGTTAGGGTGAGGGATAGGGATAGGTTAGGGTTAGAGTGAGGGTTTGGGTGAGTATTAGGGTTAGGTTTAGCATTAGAGTGAGGGTGAGGGTGAGGGTGAGTGTTAGTGTTAGGATGAGGGTTAGGGTGAGGGTCAGGGCGAGGGTGAGGGTGTGGGTTAGGGTTAGGGTTAATGTGCCTGTTAGGATTACGGTGACGGTTAGGGTTAGGGTGAGGGTTAGAATTAGGGTAAGTGTTAGGGTGAATTTTACGGTTAGGCTGATGTTTAGTGTGAGGGTTAGGGTGAGCGTGAGTTTTCAGGTCAGAGTTAGGTTTAGGGTTAGGTTTAGGGATAGGGTTAGTGTGAGGGTTAGGGTGAGGGTGAGGATGAGGGTTAGTGTTAGGTTTCGGGTGATGGTTAGGGTGAGCGTTAGGGTTAGGGTTAGTGTTCGTTTGCGGGTTAGGGTGAGGGTAAGTGTTAGGGTGAGCTTTAGGTTGAGGGTTAGGGTGAGGGTGAGAGGTAGGGTTAGCATTAGAGTTAGGGTGAGGGTGTGGGTTAGGGTGAGGGTTAGGAATAGGGTGAGGATTAGGGTTAGTGTGAGGGTTAGGGTTAGGTTTAGGGTTAGTGTGAGGATAAGGATTAGGTGAGGGTTAGGATCAGGGTGAGGTGTAGCATTAGGGATAGGGTGAGCATTAGGGTGAGATTTAGGTTTAGGGTTAGGGTTAGGATTAGGTTTAGGGTGAGAGTTATGGTTAGGGTGATGTTTATGGTGAGGATGAGATTTAGGGTGAGGGTGCGGATTAGGTTTAGGGTTAGGGTTAGGGTTAGGGTTAGCTTGAGGGTGAGGGTGAGGGTGACGGTGAGGGTTAGGTTGTGGGCGAGGTTTAGGGTTAGGGTGAGGATTAGGGTTAGAGTTAGGGTTAGGGTTATGGTGAGGGTAAGGGTTCGGGTGAGGTTTAGCGTGAGGTTTAGGGTGAGGGTGAGAGGTAGGGTTAGCATTAGAGTTAGGGTGAGGCTGAGGTTTAGGATGAGGGTTACGGTGAGGGTTTCAGATAGGGTTATGTTTGAGGTGAGGGTGAGGGTGAGGGTTAGTGTTAGGATTAGGTTTAGGGTTAGGGTGAGGGTTATGATTAGGCTGAGTGTTAGTGTTAGGGTGATGTGTATTGTGAAGGGGAGTGTTAGGGTGAGGGTGAATATTAGGGTGAGGATGAGGGTTAGATTTAGGGTTAGGGTTATGGTGAGGTTTAGGGTTAGCGTTAGGGTTAGGGTGAGAGTTACGGTGAGGTTTAGGGATAGGATTAGGTTGAGGGTTAGGGTGAGTGTGAGTGTGAGGGTTTCGGTTAGGTAAGGGTTAGGGTTTTTTGTAGGGTGAGGATTAGGTTGAGGTTGAGGGTTAGTGTGAGTGTTAGGGTTATGGTGAGTGTTAGGGTTAGGATTTGGGTGAGGGTTAGGGTTAGGGTGATGTTTAGGGTGAGGTTTAGTGTTAGGGTGAGGGTGAGTGTTAGGAATGTGGGTGAGGGTTAAGGTTAGGTTGAGTGTTAGTTTGACTGTGAGGGTTAGGGTGAGGGTGAGGGTTATGGTTACGTTTAGGGTGAGGTTTAGGGTTAGGGTGAGGTTTAGTGTAGGTGTAGGGTTAGGGTTAGTGTGAGGGTTAGGGTTAGTGTGAGGGAGAGGGTTTGGGTTAGGGTGAGGGTAATGGTTAGGGTGAGGGTTAGGGTGAGGCGTAGGTTTAGGGTTAGAGTGAGGGCTAGGGTTAGGTTGAAGGTTTGGTTGAGGGTGAGGGTGAGGGTGAGGGTTTCGGTTAGGTAAGGGTTAGGGTTAGGGTTAGTTTGAAGGGTAGGGTTAGGATTAGGTTGAGGTTTAGGGGAGTGTGAGGGTTAGGTTGAGGGTTAGGGTTAGGGTGAGGTTAGCGTTAGGGTTAGGGTGATGTTTAGTATGAGGATGAAGGTTACTGTTAAGGTCAGCCTTATTGAAAGGGTTAATCTTAGCGTTAGGTTTAGGGTGAGGATTAGAGTGATGGGTAGGGTTTGTGTTAGGGTTAGGGTGAGGGTTAGGGTTAGGGTGAGGGTTAGATTTAGGGTGAGGTTTAGTGTTAGGGTGAGGTCTAGGGTGAGCGTGAGGTTTAGGATGAGGGTGAGGGTGAGGGTGAGGTTTTTGGTTAGGTAAGGTTTAGGGTCAGGTTCAGGGTTAGAATTAGTGTGAGGGTGTGGGTTAGGGTTAGGGTTAGGGTTAGAGTGAGGGTGAGGGTGAGGGTGAGTGTTAGGATGAGGGTTAGTGTCAGGATGAGGGTGTTGGTTAGGGTGAGGGTTATGGTTATGATTAGTGTGAGGGTTAGGTTTACGTTTAGGGTTAGGGTTAGGGTTAGGGTGAGGTTAAGGGTTAGGCTTAGGGTCAGGGTTAGGTTTGGTGTGTGGGTTAGGCAGAGGGGTATGGTTAGGGTTAGGGTTCGGGTTTTGGTGAGGTTAAGGGTTAGTGTGAGGTTTAGGGTTAAGTTGAGGGTTAATGTTAACGTTAGGATTTGGATTAGGGTTAGGGTTAAGGTGAGGGTTAGGTTGAGGGATAGCATTACGGTGAGGGTTAGGGTTAGGGTGAGGGTTAGGGTGAGGGTTAGCATTACGGTGAGGGTTAGGGTTAAGGTGAGTGTTAGGGTTACAGTGATGTTTAGTGTGATGTTGATGGAAAGTGTGAGGGTGAGGGTGAGAGTTAGGGTGAGGGTCATGGTGAGGGTGATGTTTAGGGTTAGGTTTAGGGTCTGGTTGCGGGTGAGAGATAGAATTAGGAATAGAGTTAGGTTAGCTTTAGGCTGAGGGTGAGGGTTAGAGTGAGGGTGTAGTTTAGGTTTAGGGTTAGCATTAGGGTTAGAGTGAGGGTTACGGTTAGTGTGAGGGTTATGGTTAGGGTTAAGATTAGGGATAGGGTGAGGGTAAGGGTTAAGGTGAGGTTAGGGTGAGGGTTAGGGTAGCGTTAGGATTAGGATGAGGGTTAGGGTTTGGGTGATGTTTAGGGTGAGGTTGAGGGTTAGGGAGAGTATGAGGGTTCGGGTGAGGGTGAAGGTGAGGGTGAGGGTGAGGGATAGAGTGTGGGTGAGGATTAGGGTTAGGGTGAGAGTTAGCATTAGGTTTATTGTGAGGGTGAGGGTTAGGGGTAGGGTTAGGGTTAGGTTGAGGGTTAGTGTTAGGGTTAGGGCGAGGGGTAGGGTTAGGTTTAGTGGGAGTTGTTGGGTGATTGTGAGGGTTAGGGTTAGGGTTAGGGTGAGGGTTATGGTTAGGTTTAGGGTTTGGGTGAGTTTGAGGGTGAGGGTTAGGTTTAGGATTAGTTTTAGGTTAGGGTTAGGGAGAGTGTTAGGGTGAGGGTAAGAGTTCGGGTCAGGTTGAGAGTTAGGGTGTGGGTGAGGGTTAGGGTTAGGTTGAAGATTAGGGTTAGGTTAAGGGTTGGGGTTATGGTGAGTGTAAGAGTTAGGGTGAGGTTTAGTGTGAGGATGAGGGTTAGGGTTAGTGTTGGGGTTAGTGTGAAAGTCAGCTTTAGGGTTAGGGTTAGGTTCAGGGTTAGGGTTAGGGATACGGTTAGGGTGAGTTTTAAGGTTAGGGTTGTGGTTAGTGTAAGGGTAAGGATTAGGATAAGGGTTAGGTGTAGGTTGATGTTTAGTGTGAGGTTGAGGGTTAGTGTGAGGGTGAGGGTGAGGGTGAGGTTTAGGTTGAGGGTGCGGGTGCGGGTGAGGTTCAGGGTGAGGCTTAGGGTTCGGGTTAGGGTGAGTGTGAGGGTTAGGGTTAGGATTAAGTTTAGGGTTAGTGTTAGGCTGAGGGTGAGGTTGAAAGTAAGTGTTAGGGTTAGGGTTAGGGGGAGGGTTAGGGTTAGTGTGAGAGTTAGTGTGATGGTGAGGGTGTGCTTGAGGGTTAGGGTTAGGTTTAGGGTTAGGGTGAGGTTTAGGGTTAGGGTTAGGGTTATTGTGAGAGTTATTGTGAGGTGTAGGTATAGGGTTAGGTTGAGGGTTAGGGTGAGGGTGAGGGTTAGCGTTAGTGTTAGGGTTAGGGAGAGGGTTAGGTTGAGGTTTAAGTTTAGGATGAGGGTGAGGGTTAGGGTGAAGGTGAGGGTGATGATTTCTGTTAGGTAAGGGTTAGCGTTATTTTTAGGGTGAGGATTAGGTTGAGATTGAGGGTTAGTGTGTTTTAGGTTTAGGGTGAGGGTTGGGGTTAAGATTTCGGTGATGGTTAGGATGTGGGTGAGGGTTAGGGTTAGGATGAGTGTTAGGGTGATGGTGAGCATTAGTGTAATTGTGAGGGTTAGGGTTGGGTTTAGGGTGAGGGTTAGGTTTAACGTGAGAGTTAGGGTGAGGGTTAGGGTGAGGGGTATTGTTAGGGTTAGCGGGAGGGTTAGGCTTAGTGTGAGGGTTAGGGTTAGTGTTAGGGTTAGGATTATGTGAGGATAAGGGTTAGGGTGAGGTTTAGGTTGAGGGTGAGGGTTAGGATTATCGTTAGGTTTAGGGTAAGGGTAGGGTGAGGGTTAGGGTTAGGGTTAGGGTTAGTATGAGGGTGAGGGTTAGGCTTAGGTTGATGTTTAGGGTGAGAGTGAGGGTTAGGTTGAGGTTGAGGGTGAGGGTTAGGTTGAGGGTGAGGGTTAGTGTGAGTGTTACAATTAGGGTCACTGTTAGGGTGAGGGAGAGGGTTAGGGTTAGGGTGAGGTTTAGGTTTGATATGAGGGTTTGGGTTATTGTTAAGGTTAGGGTTAGGGTAAGGGTGAAGGTTAGGGTTACGGTTAGGATGAGGATAAGGATTAGGGTGAGGTTTAGGGTGAGGGTGAGGCTTAGGGTAAGGCTTAGGGTGAGGGAGAGGGTGAGGGTTAGGGTTAAGGTTAGGGTAAGGGTGAGGGTGAGTGTTAGCGTTAGTGTTAGTTTGAGCTTTAGGGTTAGGTTTATGTTTATTGTTAGGATTACGGTTAGGATGAGAGCTAGCGTGAAGGTGAGGGTTCGGATTAGGTTTAGGTTCGGATGAGGGTTAGGTTTAGGTGAGGGTTAGGGTAAGGTTTAGGGTGAGGGTTAGGGTTAGTGTGATGTTTCGTTTGAGGCTGAGGGTTAGGGTCAAAGTGAGGGTTCGGGTTAGGCTTAGGGTGAGGGTAAGTGTGAGGGTTAGGTTTAGGATTAGGGTTTGGTTTAGCGTTAGAGTTGCGGTGAGGGTTAGCTTTATTGTGAGGGTTAGGGTTAGGGTTAGGCTGAAGGTAAGTGTTACGGTGAGGTTTAGGGTGAGAGTGAGTGTTAGGATTATCGAGAGTGTTAGTGTGAGGGTTATGGCGAGGGTTAGGTTAGAGTTAGCGTTAGGGTGAGGGTGAGGGTTATGGTTAGTGTTAGGGTTAGGGTTAGGGTAAGGGTGATTGTGAGGGTGAGGGGTTAGGGTTATTGTTAGTGTTAGTGTTAGGGTTAGGGTTAGGTTGAGGATGAATGTGAGGGTGAGGGTGAAGGTGAGGGTTAGGTTAGTGTGAGGGTTTGGATTATTTTTAAGGTTAGGGTGAGGGTGAGGTTTATGGTGAGCGTGAGTGTTCGGGTGAAGATGATGGTACGGGTGAGAGTTAGGGTGTCTGAGAGGGTTAGGGTAAGGTTTAGGGTTGCGGTTAGGGGCAGCATTAGAATGAGGGTTAGGGATAGGTTTCGAATTAGGGTGAGGTTTAGGGAGAATGATGAGGATAGAGTTAGGTTTATGGTTAGTGTCAGGATTAGGGATAGGGTTAGGTTTAGTGTGAGGTTTAGAGTTAGGGTTAAGGTGAGGGATAGGTTGAGTGGTAGGGTTAGGGTTATGGTGAGGGTTAGGCTTAGTGTGAGGGATAGGGTTAGGGTTAGTATTAATGTTAGTGTGAGTATAAGGGTTAGGGTGTGGATTAGGGTGATAATGAGGGTTAGGGTTAGCGTGAGGGTTAGGGTGAAGGTTTAGCATGAGGGTTAGGGTGAGGGTGAGGTATAGGGTTATGGTCAAGGTAAGGGTTAGGGCGAGGGTTAGGGTAAGGTTGAGGGTTAGGGTTAGCATTATTGTTAGGGTGATGTTGAAGGTTAGGGTGAGGTTTAGGGTTAGGTTTAGGGATAGGGTGAGGATTAGGGTTAGAATTACGTTTAGGGTGAGGGGTATGCTGAGGGGTAGGGTTAGGGTTAGGGTTAGTGTGAAAGTTAGGGTGAGGGTTAGGGTTAGGGTTAGGATGAGGGTGAGGGTGAGGTTGAGATTAAGTTTTAGGATGAGGGTTATTTTGAGGGTGAGGTTTAGTGTTAGCATTAGGGTTAGGGTTAGGTTTACGTTGAGGGTTAGTGTTATGGTTGTGGTTAGGGTGAGGGTGAGGTTTAGGGTTAGCAATAGATTTAGGGTTAGGGTTAGAGTGAGGGTTAGGGTGAGGGTTTCAGTGAGATTTAGGGTTAGGTTGAGGGTTAGGGATAGGGTTGGTGTTAGTGTGAAAGTCAGCTTTAGGGTTAGGTTTAGAGTTAGGGTGAGGGTGAATGTGAGGGTTAGGGTTAGGATTAGGGATAGGGTTAGGGTTATGCTGAGGGTAAGTGTGAGGGTGAGGGTGAAGTTTAGGGTTAGGTTGAGGGTTAGGTTTAGGGTTAGTTTTAGGACTAGGCTGAGGGTGAGTGTGAGAGTGTATGTGAGGTTTAGTGTGAAGGTGAAGGTTAGGGTTAGGGTTAGGGTGAGGGTTAGGGTTTGGGTTAGGATGAGGGGTAGGGTGAGGGGTTGGGTTAGGGTTAGGGTGAGGGTTAGCATTAATGTGCGGGTTAGGGTTAGGTTAGCGTTAGTGTGAGGATAAGGGTAAGGTGAGGCTTAGGGTCTGAGTGAGTGTTAGGGTTAGCGTTAGGTTTAGGGTGATGGTTAGGTTAAGGGTTAAGGTGAGGGTTAGTGTTAGTATGTGGGTGAGGTTTAGTATTAGAATTAGGGTGAGGGTTAGGATTAGGATGAGTTTTAGGGTACGGTTAGGGTGAGTGTGAGGTTTCGGGTGAGGGTGAGTTTTAGGGTGTGGGTGATGGTTAGGGTTAGGGTGAGGGTTAAGGTGACAGTGATGGTTAGTGTGAGTGTGAGGGTTAGGGTTGCGGTTAGGATTAGTGTTATGGTTATGGTTAGGGTTATGGTGAGTGTAAGGGTTAGGAATAGCTTTAGGGTGAGTGTGAGGTTTAGGGATAGCGTTAGAGTTAGGGTGAGCTTTAGGGTGAAGGTTAAGGTTCAGGTTGGCATAGGGTGAGGGTGAGGGTTAGTGTTAGGATTAGGGTTAGGGTTAGGGTGAGGGTAAGGTTTAGGGTGAGGTTTAGGGTGAGGGTTAGGGTTATGGTTAGGGTGAGGGTGAGTGTTAGGTTGAGGGTTAGGGATAGGGTTGGGGTTAGTGTGAAAGTCAGCTTTTGGATTAGGGTTAGGATTAGGGTTATAGTGAGTGTGAGGATTAGGGTTAGGATTAGGTTTAGGGTTAGGGTTTGGCTGAGGGTGAGGGTTAAGGTGAGGGTGAGGGTTAGGGTTAGTTTTAGGGTGAGGGCTAGGGTTAGGTTCAGGGTTAGGGTAAGGCTGAGGGTGAGGGTGAGGGTGTAGGTGAGGTTTAGGGTGAAGGTGAGGGTTAGGGTTAGGTTTAGGGTGAGGTTTAGGTTTAGGATTAGGGTGAGGGGTACGGTGAGGGGTAGGGTTAGGTTTAGGGTAAGGTTTAGGTTTAATGTGAGGGTTAGGGTTAGGGTGTGGGTGTGGGTAAGGTTTACTTTAAGGGTTAGGGTTAGGATGAGGCTTAGGGTTAGCGTTAGGGTTAGGTGACGGTTAGTGCTCCGGTTAGGCTTAGGGTGAGGCTGAGGGTTAGAGTCAGTGTTAGGGTTAGTTTTAGGGTGTGGGTAAGGTTTTCGGTGAGGGTTAGGGTTAGGTGAGGGTTAGGGTTAAGTTGAGGTTTAGGGTCAGCGTTAGGGTGAGGTTTAGGTTTAGTTTTAAGGTTAGGGTGTGGTTTAGGGTAACGTTTACTGTTAGTGTTACTGTTAGTGTGAGGGCGAGGGTTAGGGATAGCATTAGGGTTAGGGTTAGTGTTACGGTGAGGGTTAGGGTTAGGGTAAGGGTGAGGGTTAGTGTTAGCTTGAAGTTTAGGGGTAGGGTTGGAGTTAGGGTTAGGGTTAGAGTTAGCGTGAGGGTGAATGTGAGGGTGAGGATGAGGTTTAGGTTTAGGGTGAGGGTTAGGTTGAGGGTTAGGGTTAGGATTATGTTGAGTGTTAGGGTTAGGGTTAGGAAGAGGGTTTGGCTGAGGGTTATGTTTAGGGTGAGGGTTAGGGTTAGAGTAAGGGTTAGGATTAGTGTTAGGGTTAGTATTAGGGTAAGGGAAAGGTTTAGGGTCAGTGTTAGGGTGATTGTAGGGTTAGGGTTAGGGTGAGCGTTACGGTGATTGTTAGGGTTAGGTTTAGGTTAGGGTGAGGGTTAGGATGAGGTTTAATTTCAGGGTTAGGGTTAGAGTTAGGGTGAGAGTAAGGCTTAGAGTGAGGTTTAGGGTGAGGGTGAGGTTTAGGGATAACATTAGGGTTTAAGTTAGAGTTGGGGGAGGGTTAGGTTCATGGTTTGGGTTAGGGTGAGGGTGAGGGTGAGGGTGATGTTGAGGGTTAGGGTTAGGGTTAGGGTGAGGGTTAGGTTTAGTGTGAGGGTTAGGGTTAGGGTGAGGGTAAGGGTTAGGGTGACGTTTAGGCTGAGTGTGAGGGTTAGGGTTAGCGTTAAGTTTAGGGTGAGGGTTAGGGTGAGGGTTAAGATGAGATTTAGTTTTAGTATGAGGGTGAGTGTTAGACTTAGGTTTAGGGTGAAGTGTAGGGTTAAGGTTAGGTTGAGGGTTAGGGTTAGGGTTAGGAAGAGGGTTTGGCTGAGGTTTACGTTTAGGGTTAGGGTGAAGATTAGGATTAGAGTAAGGGTGAGGATTAGGGTTTGGGTGAGGATTAGGGTAAGGGAAAGGTTTAGGGTCAATTTTAGGGTGAATGTGATGGTTAGGGTTAGGTTGAGGGTTAGGGTGATTGTTAGGGTTAGGTTTAGGGCTAGGGTGAGGGTAAGGGTTAGATTGAGGGTTAGGGTGAGGGTGAGGTTTAGGGGTAGAATTAGGGTTTAGGTTAGAGTTAGGGTGAGGGTTATGTTGAGGGTTAGGGTTAGGGTTAGGGTTAGGGTGAGGGTTAGGTTTAGTGTGAGGTTTAGTGTTAGTGTTAGGATTAGGGTGAGTGTGAGAGTTAGGGTTAGCGATAAGGTTAGTGTGAGGGTTAGGGTGAGGGTTAAGTTGAGGGTTAGGTTTAGTATGAGGGTGAGCGTTATACTTAGTTTTAGGGTGAGGGTTAGGGTTAGGGTGAGGTTTAGGTTTAGGGTGAGGGTTAGGGTGTGTGTAAGGGTGAGAGTGCGTGTTAGGGTGAGGGTGAAGGTTAGGGATAGCTTTAGGGTTAGGGTTAGGGTTAGGGTGAGGGTTAGGGTTACCGTTAGGTTTAGGTTGAGGGTGAGGGTTATGTTGAGGTGTAGGGTTTGGTTTAGGTTTAGGGTTAGGGTGAGGGTTAGTTATAGGGTTAGGGTGAGAGTGAGGCTGAGGTTTAGGGTTAGGGTTAGGGTGAGAATTAGGGTTAATGTGAGGGTTAGAGTGACGGTGAGGGGAAGGGTTAGGGTGAGGGCTAGGGTAAGTTTAGGGTGAGTGTGAGAGTTCGGGTGAGGGTGAATTTTAGGGTGTGGGTGACTGTTAGGGTAAGGGTGAGGGTTAAGGTGACGGTGAGGGATAGGGTGAGGTTGAGGGTTAGCCTTTCGGTCATGATTAGGGTTAGGGTTTTGGATAGGGTTATGGTGAGGGTAAGGGTTAGGATGAGGTTTAGGTTGAGGGTGAGGTTTAAGGATAGTTTAGGCTTAGGGTGTGGGTGAGGGTTAGAGTTAGTGTTAGGGTTAGGGTTAGGAAGAGGGTTTGGCTGAGGGTTAGGGTTAGGGTTAGGGTGAGTGATAGGGTTAGAATGAGGGTTAGGGTTAGGGTTAGAATTAGGGTGAGGGAAAGGTTCAGAGTGAGGGTTGGGTGACGGTGAGTGTTAGGGTTAGGCTGAGCGTTAGGGAGAGGGTTAGGTTTAGGGTCAGGGTTAGGGTGAGGTTTAGTTTTATGGTTAGGGTTAGGGTTTGGGTGAGGGTAAGGGTTAGTGTGAGATTTAGGGTGAGGGTGAGGGTTAGGGATAGCATTAGGCTTAGGGATAGGGTTATGGTGAGGGTTAGTGTTACGGTTAGGGATAGGGTTAGGGTGAGGGTTAGGGTTAGGTTTAGGGTTAAGCTGATGGTGAGGGTTAGGTTTAGGCTTAGGGTGAGAGTTAGGTTTACCGTTAAATTAAGTTGAGGGTGAGGGTTATGTTGAGGTGTAGGGTGAGGGTTAGGGTGAGGTTTAGGTTTAGGGTGAGTTTGAGGGTGATGGTTAGGTTTAGGATTAGGCTTAGGTGTAGGGTTAGGCTTAGTATGAGGGTGAGGTTGTGGGTCAGAGTCAGGTTTAGGGTGAGGGTTAGGGTTCTGCTTAGGGTTAGGGTGAGGGTGAGGGTTAGGGTGAGGGTGATGGTGAGGATGAGGGTGAGTTTGAGAGTTAGGTTTAGGGTTAGGGTTATGCATAATTTTAGGCTTAGGGTTAGTGTGAGGGCTAGGGTGAGGCTGAGGTCTAGGGTTAAGTTTAGGATTAGGATGAGGATTAAGGTTAGGGTGAGTGTTAGGGTGAGGCGTGGGGTTAGGGTTATGGTGAAACTGAGGGCTAGGGTTAGCGTTAGGGTGAGGGTTAGGTTTAGGTTGAGGATTAGGTTTAGAGTGACAGTGAGGGTAAGGTTTAGGTGAGAGCTAGGGTTAGGCTTAGGGTTAGGCTGAGATTTAGGTTTGGGTGAGAGTGAGGGTGAGGGTTAGGTTCAGGATTAGGCTTAGGTGTAGGGTTAGGCTTAGGGTTAGGTTTAGGGTGGGGGTGAGGGATTGGTTTAAGGTGAAGGTAAGGGTTAGGGCGAAGTTTAGGGTGAGTTTGAGGGTTAATGTTCGCATTAGATTTATGGTGAGGGTGAGTGTTAGGGTGTGGGTTAGCGTTAGGTTTACGTATAGGGTAAGGATTAGGGTAAGGGTTAGGGTTCAGATGAGGGTTAGGCTGAGGGGTAGGGTTAGGGTTAGAGTTAGGGTGAGGGTTAGGGCAGGGTTAGGGTTAGGGTTAGTGTTAGGGTTAGGTTTAGGTTCAGGTTGAGGGTAAGGGTTAGGGTGAGGTTCAGGGTGTGGTTGAAGTTTAGGGTTAGGGTTAGGGTGAGGACTATTGTTAGGGTTAGGTTTAGGTTGAGGGTGGGGGTGAGGTTGATGGTGAGGGTTATGGTAAGGGTTAGGGTGAGGGTGAGGGTTAGGGTTAGGGTGAGTTTACAGTGACGGTGAGGGTTAGGTTGAATATGAGGTTTAGGGTTAGGGTTAGGGTGAGGTTTAGGGTTGTGTTTAAGGTGAGGGCTAGGTTGAGGAGTAGGGTTAGGGTTAGGGTTAGGGTTAGGGTTAGTGTGAGGATAAGGGTTAGGGTGAGGGTTAGGTTGAGATTGAGGGTTAGCGTTAGCGTTAGGGTTAGGGTGAGGGTTAAGTTGAGGGTTAAGTTTAGTATGAGGGTGAGTGTTAGAGTTAGGTTTAGTGTGAGGGTTATGTTTAGGTTGAGGTATAGGGTAAGGTTATGGTGAGGGTGAGGTTTCTGTTGAGGGTGAGATTTAGGGTGTGCGTGACGGTTAGGGTAAGGGTGAGGGTTAAGGTGACGGTGACATTTAGGGTGAGGGTGAGGGTTAGGGTTGCAGTGGGATTAGGGTTAGGGTTAGGGTTAGGGTTAGGGTAAGGGTTAGAATGAGGTTTAGGGTGAGAGTGAGGTTTAGGGATAGCGTTAGATTTTGCGTGAGTGTTAGGGTAAGGGTTAGGTTTCAGGTTTGGGTTAGGTTCAGGGTGAGGGATAGAGTTAGGGTTAGGGTTAGGATTAGGGTTAGGGTAAGGTTTAGGGTGAGGGTTAGGGTGAGTGTGAGGATTAGGGTTAGTTTGAGGGTTAGGGGGAGCGTTAAGTAGAGTGTTAGGTTTAGGTTTATTGTTAGGTTGAGGGTTAGGGTGAGGTTTAGTGTTAGTGTTAGTGTGAGGGTTAGGGTGAGGGCTACTGTGAGGGTAACGGTTAGAATGAGGGTTAGGGTGAGGGTGAGGGTTAGGGTTAGCCTTAGTGTTAGGGTTAGGGTTAGAGTCAGGTTTAGGGTTAGGGTTAGGTTGAGGGTTAAGGTTTGGTTTAGGGTTAGGGATAGGGTTGGTGTTAGGGTGAAAATCAGCGTTAGGTTTAGGGTTAGAGTTATTGTGAGGGGGAGTGTGAGGGTTAGGGTTAGGATTAGTGTTAGGGTTAGGGTTAGGCTGAGGGTGAGGGTGTGGGTGAGGGTGAGGTTTAGGGTTAGGGTGAAGGTAAGGTTTAGGGTTAGTGTTAGGGTTAGGGTGAAGTTGAGGGTGAGGGTGTAGGTGAGGGTTAGGGTGACGGTGCAGATTAGGTTTAGGGTTAGGGTGAAGTGTAGGTGAAGGGTAGGGTTAGGGTTAGGGTGAGGGTTAGCGTTAATGTGCGAGTTAGGGTTAGGGTTAGGGTTACTGTGAGGATAAGGGTTAGTGTGAGGATTAGGGTGAGAGTGACGGTTAGGGTTAGCGTTAGGGTTAGGTTGAGGTATAGGGTAAGCATAAGGGTTAGGGTTAGGTTTAGGTTTAGGGTTAGGCTGAAGGTTAGGGTGAGGGTAAGAGTTAGAATGAGGGTAAAGGTGAGGGTGAGGGTTAAGGATCGCATTAGGGTTAGGGTTAGGGTTAGGGTGTGGGTTAGGGTAAGGTTTAGGGTGAGGGTTAGAGTTAGGTTGAGGATTAGATATAAGGTTGGGGTTAGGTTGAGGGTCAGGATTAGGGTTAAGGTTAGAGTTAGGGTGAGGGTGAGTGTGAGGTTTCGGGTTAGGATTTGGGTTAGGGTTAGGGTTAGGCTGAGGGTGAGGGTGAGGGTGAGGGTGAATTTTAGGGTTATTGTGAGAATTAGGTGTAGGGTTATTGTTAGGTTGAGGGTTAGGGTTAGGTTTAGGAAGAGCTTTGGCTGAGGGTAGGGTTAGGGTTAGGTTGAGGGATAGGGTTAGTGTGAGAGTTAGGCTTAGGGTTAGGTTTAGGATTAGGGTGAGGGAAAGTTTTAGGTTGAGGGTTAGGTTAATGGTGAGTGTTAGGGTTAGAGTGAGCGTTAGGTTGAGCGTTAGGGTTAGGTTTAGAGTTAAGGTGATGGTTAGGTTGAGTTTTACTTTTAGGGTTAGGGTTAGTGTTATGGTGATGACAAGGGTTAGACTGAGATTTAGGGTGAGGGTGAGGTTTAAGGATAGCATTAGGTTTAGGGTTAGGGTTAGGGTGAGGGTTTCGGTTACCGTTAGGGTTAGGGTGAGGTTGAGGGTTATGTTGAGGTTTAGGGTTAGGTTTAGGTTTAGGGTTAGCGTGAGGGTTAGGGTTAGGTTGAGGGTGAGGGTGAGGCTTGTGGTTAGGGTTAGGGTGAGGGTTAGGGTTAGGGTGAGGGTTAGAGTGAAGGTGAGGGTAAGTCTTAGGTTGAGGGCTAGGTTAAGGGTTAGTGTTAGGGTGAGGTTTAGATTTAGGTTGAGGGTGAAGTTGAGGGTTAATTTTTGGACTAGGCTTAGGTTTAAGGTTAGGCTTATGGTGAGGGTGAGGATGAGGGTGAGGGTCACAGTTAGGTTTAGGGTGAGGGTTAGGGTTATGGTTATGTGTAAAGTGAGGGTGAGTGTGAGGGTTAGGGTGATGGTGATGGTGAGGGTGAGGGTGAGGGTGAGAGTTAGGTTTAGGTTTAGGGTTATGGTTAGTTTTGGTTTAGGTTTTGGTTTAGGGCTAGGGTGAGGTTGAGGTCTATGGTTAAGTTTAGGATTAGGGTGAGAGTTAGGTTTAGTGTGAGGCTTAGGGTAACGGTTAGGGTTAGGGTGAGGGTTAGGGTGAGAGTGAGGGTTAGGGTTAACCTGAGTGTTAGGGTGACGATTACGGTGAGGGTTAGGTTTAAGGTTAGGGTTAGTGTTAAGGTTAGGATGAGGGTGAGGATTATGGTTAATGTTAGGGTAAGGGTTATGGTTAAGGTGTAATTTAGGATGAGGGTGACAGTTAGGTTGAGTGTTCGGTTTCGGGTTAGGGTGAGGCTTAGAGTGTGGGTGACGGTTAGGGTTAGAGTGAGGGTTAGGGTGAGTTTGAGGTTTAGGGGTAGGGTTAGGGTTAGGATGACGGTTAGGTTTAGGCTTAGGTTAAAGTTAGGGTCAGGGTGACGTGTACAGTGAAGTTTAGGGTGAGGGTTAGGGTTAGTGTGAGGATTAGGTTTAGGGTTAGGGTAAAGGTTAGGGTGAGGGTTAGGGTTAGGGTTAGGGTTAGGATGAGGGTCAGGCTGAGGGTTAGGGTTAGGGTTCGGGGGAGGGTAAGGGTAAGGGTGAGGGTAATGTGAGGGTTAAGGTTAGGCTTAGGTTTAGGCTGAGGATTAGTGTGAGGGTTAGTGTTAGGGTTAGGGTGTGGGTTAGGTTTAGGGTTAGGTTAAAGTTAGCGTTATGGTGACATGTACGGTTATGTTTAGCGTGAGGGTTAGGGTTAGTGTGAGGATTAGGGTAAGTGTTAGGGTTAAGCTTAGGGTGAAGGTGAAGGATAGGGTTGAGGTGAGGGTAAGGGTTAGGGCAAAGTTTATTGGGAGGCTGAGGGTTAATGTTAGCATTAGGGTTACGGTGAGGGGGAGGGTTAGGGGGAGGGTTAGGGTTAGG
The DNA here is from genome assembly GCF_024711535.1 of Dipodomys merriami. Lineage (NCBI taxonomy): Eukaryota > Metazoa > Chordata > Mammalia > Rodentia > Heteromyidae > Dipodomys > Dipodomys merriami. The sequence continues at coordinate 1,486,117 of NW_027202482.1, read as the reverse complement.
GTTAGCTATAGGGTGAGGATTAGGGTTAGGGTTAGGTTTAGGGTGAAGGTTAGGCTGAAGGGTAGTGTTAGGGTTAGGGTGAGGGTTAGGGTTAGTGTTAGGGTGAGGTTGAGGATGAGTGTAAGGGTTAGAGTGAGCGTTAGGGTGAGGTTTAGGTTCACGGTTAACATTAGGTTTAGGGTGAGGGTTAGGGTTAGGATTAGGGTTAGGGTGGTGGTGAGGGCTAGTGTTAGCATTAGGGTTAGGGTTAGGGTTAGGTTTAGGATGAGGGTGAGGGTGAGGGTGAGGTTTAGGTTTAGGTTTAGGATTAGGTTTAGGGTTAGGGTTAGGCTGAAGTTGGGGGTGAGTTTGAGATTGAGGGTTAGTTTTACGGTGAGGCCTAGGTTGAGGGTGAGTGGTAGGGTGAGGGTGAGGGTGAGGGTGAGGTTTTATTTAGGAAAGTCTTTGGGTTAGGATTAGGGAGAGGATTAGGGTGAGGGTGAGGTTTAAGGTGAGCGTTAGGGTTAGGGTGAGGGTTAGGGTTACGGTGATGTTTACAGTGAGGGTGAGTGTTAGGGTGAGGGTGATGGTTTAGGTGAGGGTTAGGGTTGGGGTGAGCGTTAGGGTGATGTGAGGGTTAGGGTGAAGGTGAGGTTTAGGGTTAGGGTTAGGGTGAGGGTTAGGGTTTTGGTGAGGGTATGGGTTAGGATGAGGTTTAGGGTGAGGTTGAGTTTTCGGGATAGTGTTAGAGTTAGGGTGAGGGTTAGAGTTCAGGTTAGGCTTAGGGTGAGGGTGAGGGTTAGAGTTACTGTTGGGTTAGTGTTATGGTGTGGGTAAGTTTTAGGTTGAGGTTAGGTTTAGGGTGATGTTTAGGGTTAAGTTGGGGGTTAGGGTGGCGTTAGGGTGAGGGTTAGGTTTAGGTTTAGGGTTAGGGTGAGGGTTAGGGTGAGGTTTAATGTTAGTGCTAGGGTTAGGGTGAGGGTGAGGGTTAGGAATAGCATTACGGTTAGGGTTACGGTTAGGGTGAGGGTTAGGGTTAGTTTAAGGATGCGGTTTAGTGTTAGGTTGAGGGTTAGGGATAGGGTTGGATTTAGGGTGAGGGTCAGGTTTAGGGTTAGGTTTAGAGTTAGGGTGAGGGTGAGTGTGAGGGTTAGGTTTAGGATTAGGGTTAGGGTTAGGGTTAGGCTGAGGGTGAGGGTGAGATTTAGGGTTAGTTTGAGGGTTAGGTTTAGGATTAGGGTTAGGGTTAGGTTGAGGGTTAGGGTTAGGATTAGGTTGAGGTTTGTGGTTTGGGTTAGGAAAAGGGTTTGGCTGAGGTTTACTGTTAGGTTTAGGGTGAGGGTTAGGATTAGAGTGAGGGTTAGGATTAGGGTTAGGGTGAGGGAAAGGTTTAGGGTCAGTGTTAGTGTCACTGTGAGGGTTAGGGTTAGGGTGAGGGTTAGGGTGAACATTAGGGTCATTGTTAAGTTTAGGTTTAGGGTTAGGGTGAGGGTTAGGATGAGGTTTAGTTTTAGGGTTAGGGTTATGGTGAGGGTAATGGTTAGAGTGAGGGATAGGGTGAGGGTGAGGTTTAGGGATAGCATTAGGTTTTAGGTTAGAGTTAAGGGGAAGGTTAAGTTTACGGTGAAGGTTAGCGTGGGGGTGTGGGTGAGGCTTATGTTGAGGGTTAGTGTTAGTGTTAGTATTAGGGGTAGGGTGAAGGTTAGGTTTAGTGTGAGGGTTAGGGTTAGGGTTAGAGTTAGGTTGAGGGTAAGAGTTAGGATGAGGGTTAGGATGAGTGTGAGGGTTAGGGTTAGCGTTAAGTTTAGTGTGAGGCTTAGGGTGAGGGTTAAATTGTGGGTTAGTGTTAGTATGAGGGTGAGCGTTAGACTTAGGATTAGGGTGAGGGTTAGGGTTAGGCTGGGGTTTAGGATAAGTTTAGGGTGAGGGTGAGGGTTCAGGTGAGCATGAGTTTTAGGGTGTGAGTGACAGTTAGGGTAAGGGTGAGGGTTAAGGTGACAGTGAGGTTTAGGGTGAGGGTGAGGCTTAGGGTTGCGTTGAGGATTAGGGTTAGGGTTAGGGTTATGGTGAGGGTAAGGGTAAGGATGAGGTTTAGGGTGAGGGTGAGTTTTAGGGATAACGTTAGAGTTAGGGTGAGGGTGAGGGTAAGGGTTATGGTTCAGGTTAGGCTAAGGGTGAGGGTGAGGGTTAGAGTTAGTGTTAGTTTTAGGGTTAGGAAGAGCTTTGGCTAAGGGTTAGGGTTAGGTTTACGTGAGGGATAGGGTTAGTGTGAGTTTTAGGCTTAGGGTTATGTTTAGGATTAGGGTGAGGGAAAGGTTTAGGGTGAGTGTTAGTGTGACGGTGAGTGTTAGTATTAGCTTGAGTGTTAGGGTGAGCGTTAGGGTGAGGGTTAGTTTTAGATTTAGGGTTATGGTGAAGGTTAGGGTGAGGTTTAGTTTTAGAGTTAGCGTTAGGGTTAGAGTGAGGGTAAGGGTTGGAGTGAGATTAGGGTGAGGGTGAGTGTTAATGATAGCATTAGGTTTAGGGTTAGGATTAGGGTGAGGCTTTGGCTTAGGTTAGGGTGAGGGTGAGGTTGAGGGTGAGGGTTATGATTAAGAGTTACAGTTAGGCTGAGGGTTAGGGTGAGGGTTAGGGTTAGGGTTAGGGTTATGGTGAGGATGAGGGTGAGGTTTAGGGTTAGGGTTAGGGTGAGGGTGATGGTTAGGGTGAGGGTTATAGTGACGGGGAGGGTAAGAGTTAGGGTGAGGGATAGGGTTAGGGTTAGGTTTAGGGTGAGTTTTAGGTTTAGGTTTAGGGTTAGGGTTAAGATGAGAGTAAGGGTTAGGGTGAGGGTTAGGGTGAGGGTGAAGTTTAGGGATAGCATTAGGGTTAGGGTTAAGTTTCGGGTGAGGATTAGGGTAACCGTTAGGATTAGGTTGAGGGTGAGGGTTATGTTGAGTTGTAGGGTTAGGTTTAGGATTAGGGTTAGGGTTAGGGTGAGGGTTAGGGTTAAGGTTAGGGTGAGAATGAGGGTGAGGTTTACGTTTAGGGTTTGGGTGAATGTTAGGGTTAATGTGAGGGTTAGAGTGACAGTGAGAGTAAGGTTAGGGTGAGGGCTAGGGTTAGGGTTAGGGTTAGGGTGAGGTTTAGGTTTAGGGTGAGCTTGAGGGTGAGAGTTAGTTTTGGGATTAGGCTTAGGTTTAGGGTTAGGCTGAGGATGAGGTGGAGGGTGAGGGTCAGATTTAGGTTTAGGGTGAGGATTAGGATTATGGTAAGGGTTAGGGTGAGGTTGAGGGTGAGGATTCGGGTGAGGGTGATGGTGAGGATGAGGGTGCGGGTAAGAGTTAGGTTTAGGGTTAGGGTTATTGTTAGTTTTAGGTTTAGGGTTTGGGTTAGTGTTAGGGTGAGGCTGATGTCGAGGGTTAAGTTTAGGATTAGGGTGAGGATTAAGTTTAGGGTGAGTGTAAGGGTGAAGGGTAGGGTTAGCGTTATTTTTAGGGTGAGGGTCAGGTTTAGTGTGAGGATTAGGGTTACGGTTAGGGTTAGGGTGAGGGTAAGGGATAGGGTTAGGTATAGGGTGAGGATTAGGGTTAGGGTTAGGTTTAGGGTGAGGGTTAGGCTGAGTGGTAGGGTTAGGGTTAGGGTTAGTGTGAGGTTTAGGTTTAGGGTGAGGGTAAGGGTTAGGGTTAGGGTGAGGGTAAGTGTTAGAGTGAGGGTTAGGGTGAGGGTGAGGGTTAGAAATTGCATTAGGGTTAGGTTTTGTGTTAGGGGAGTGTTAGGCTTGCAGTTAGGGTGAGGGTGACAGTAAGGGTCAGGGTTATGTTGAGGGTTAGGTTTAGGGTTAGGAATAGGGTTAGGGTGAGGTTTAGGTTTAGGGTTAGGGTTAGGGTAAGAGTGACGGTTAGGTTTAGGGTTAGGGTTAGGGTGAGGGTTAGGGTTAGGGTGAGGGTTAGCGTGACGTTGAGGATAAGGTTTAGGGTGAGGGCTAGGGTTAGGTTTAGGGTGAGGGTGAGGGTGAGGGCTAGGTTTAGGATTAGGGTTAGGTTATATTGAGGATTAGGGTTAAGGTGACGGTGAGGGTAAGGGTTAGGTGAGTGCTAGGGTTAGGCTTAGGGTTAGGCTGAGTTTTAGGTTTGGGTGAGGGTGAGGGTGAGGGTTAGGTTTAGGATTTGGATTAGGTTTAGGGTTAGACTTAGGGTGAGGGTGAGGGTGAGGTGAGGTTCACTGTGAGAGTGAGGGTGATGGTTAGGTTTAGGGTGAGGGTTAGGGTTATGGTTAGGGTTAGGGTGAGGGTTATTTTGAGGGTGATTGTGAGTGTTAGGATGACTGTGATTGTGAGGTTGAGGGTGATGGTGAGGTTTAGGGTTTGGTTGAGTGTTAGACTTAGGGTTAGGGTGAGGGTAAGGGTTAGGGTGAGGGTGAGGTTTAGGTTTAGGGTTAGGTTTAGGTTTAGTGTGAGCTTTAGGCATAGAGTTAGGTTTAGTGTGAGTGTTTTGATTAGGGTTAGGTTTAGAGTTAGGGTGAGGGTGAGGGTTAGGGTTTGAATTAGGATTAGGGTTAGGGTTAGGCTGAGGTTGAGCTTGAGGTTGAGGTTGAGGTTTGGGTTTGGGTGAGGGTTAGCGGTAGGATTAGGGTTAAGGTTAGACTGATGGTTAAGGTTAGGTTTCAGTTGAGGGTAAGGGTGAGGGTGAGGGTTAGGCTGAGGTGTAGGTTTAGGGTTAGGTTTAGGGTGAGTGTTAGGGTTAGGTTGAGTTTGAGGTTGCGGGTAAGGTTTAGGGTGAGGTTTAGAGTGAGTTTGAGGTTTTCGGTTGCATTAGGTTCAGGGTTAGGTTGATGGTTAGGGTTAGGGTTTGGGTTAGCTTGATGGAGGGGGTGAGGTTGAGGCTGACGGTTAGGTTTAGGGTTAGTTTTAGTGTGAGGGCTATGTTGAGGGTGAGGGTTACAGAGAGGGTTAGGGTGAGGGTGAGGGTTTTAGTTAGAAAAGGCTTAGGGTTAGGGTCAGGGTGAGGGTTAGGGTGACGGTGAGGTTTAAAGTGAGGGTTAGGGTTAGGGTGAGTATTAGATTTAGGGTTAGGGTGAGGGTTATGGTTAGGGTGATGTTTAGGGTGAGGATGAGTGTTAGGGTGAGGGTTAGGGTGAAGGTGAGTGTTAGGGTTATGGTTAGGGTGAGGGCTAGGGTGAGGGGTAGGGTTAGGGTTAGGGTGAGGTTTAAGCTTAACATGAGCGTTAGGGTTAGGGTTAGGGTTAGTGTGAGGATAAGGGCTGGGGTGAGGGTTAGTGTGAGATTGATTTTTAGGGTTAGTGTTAGGGTCAAGGTGAGGGTTAAGGTGAGGGTTAGGTTTAGTATGAGGGTGATTGTTAGATTTAGGTTTAGGATGAGGGTTAGGTTTAGGGTGAGGTTTAGGGTAAGGTTATGGTGATGGTGAGGGTTCGGGTGAAGGTGAGTTTTATTGTGTCGGTGACGGTTAGGGTTAGGGTGAGGGTTAAGATGATGGAGAGGGTTAGGGTTGCGATAGGATTATGGTTAGGGTTAGGGTTAGGGTTATGGTGAGGGTCAGGGTTAGAATGAGATCTAGGGTGAGGGTGAGGTTTAGGGACAGCGTTAGTGTTTGGGTGAGAGTTAGGGTGAGGGTTGGGGTTCACGTTAGGCTTAGGTTGAGGGTGATGGTTAGAATTAGGGTTAGTGTTAGTGTTAGGGTGAGGTTTAGTATTAGGGTTAGGGTGAGGTTTAGGGTTAGGTTGAGGGTTAGGGATAGGGTTGGTGTTAGGGTGAAAGTCTGCGTTAGGATTAGGGTTAGAGTTATTGTGAGGGGGAGTGTGAGTGTTAGGGTTAGGATTAGTTTTAGGGTTAGGGTTAGGCTGAGGGTGAGGGTGTGGGTGAGGGTTAGGTTTAGGTTTAGGGTGAGGATCAGATTTAGGGTTTGGGTTAGGTTTAGGCTGAGGGTGAGGGTGAGTTTGTAGGTGAGGGTTAGGGTGAAGTTGAGGGTTAGGGTTAGGGATAGGGTAAGAGTTAGGTTTAGGGTTAGGGTGAGGGGTAGGGTGAAGGTTAGGGTTACTGTTAGGGTGAGGGTTAGCCTTAATGAGCGGGTTAGGGTTAGGGTTGCTGTGAGGAAAAGGGTTAGTGTGAGGATTAGGGTGAGAGTGAGGGTTAGGGTTAGAGTTAGGTTTAGGTTGAGGGATAGCGTGACCGTTAGGGTGAGGGTTAGGTTTAGGTTTAGGGTGTGCGTGAGGGTTAGGGTGAGGGTAAGAATTAGAGTGAGGGTTAGTGTGAGGGTGAGGGTTATGGATAGCATTAGGGCTAGGGTTAGGGTAAGGTTTAGGTTGAGGGTTCGTGTTAGGTTGAGGGTTAGGGATAGGGTTGGGGTTAGGGTGAGGGTCAGGGTTAGGTTTAGGGTTAGAGTTAGGTTTAGGGTGAGTGTGACCGTTAGGATAAGGATTATTGTTAGGGTTAGTGTTAGCCTGAGGGTGAGGGTGAAGGTGAGGGTGAGGTTTAGGTTTAGGGTGAGAATTAGGTTTAGTTTTAATGTTAGGTTTAGGTTGAGGATTAGGGTTAAGGTTAGGAAAAGAATTTGGCTGAGGGTTAGGGTTAGGGTTAGTGGGAGGGATAGGGTTATTGTGAAGGTTAGGCTTAGGGTTAGGGTTAGGATTAGGGTGAGAGAAAGTTTTCGGTTGAGGGTTAGGGTGACGGTGAGTGTTAGGGGTAGGGTGAGGGTTAGGGTGAGCGTTAGGGTGAGGGTTAGGGTTAGGTTTTGGGTTAAGGTGAGGGTTCGGTTGAGGTTTAGTTTTAGGGTTAGGGTTAGGGTTAGGGTGAGGATAAGGTTTAGAGTGAGATTTAGGGTGAGGGTAAAGGATAGCATTAGGGTTAAGGTTATGGTTAGCGTGAGGTTTAGGGTTATGGTTAGGGTTAAGGTGAGTGTGAGGTTGAGGGTTATGTTGAGGGTTAGGGTTACGTTTAGGGTTAGTGTTAGGGTGAAGGTTAGGGTTAGGGTTAGGTTTAGGATGAGGGTTATGGTTAGGGTGAGGTTTAGAGTGACAGTGAGGGTAAGGGTTAGGGTGAGGGTTAGGGTTAGGGTTAGGGTTAGGTTTAGGGTGAGGTTTAGATTTGGGTTAGGGTTAGGGTTAGGGTGAGTGTAATGGTTAGGGTTAGTGTTAGGGTTAGGGTGGTTAGGGTGAGGGTTAGGGTGTGGCTGAGGTTTACGGTTAGAGTGAGGGTTAGGGTGACGGTCAGGGTTAGGGTGAATTTGAGGTTTAGGTTTAGGGTAAGGGTTAGGGTGAAGGTTAGGGTTAGGGTTAGGTTAAAGTTAGGGTTAGAGTGATGTGTACGGTTAGGTTTAGGGTGAGGGTTAGGGTTAGTGTGAGGATTAGGGTTAGGGTTCGGGTTACGGTTCGGGTGAGGGTTGGGGTTAGGGTTAGGGTTACGATGAGGGTTAAGCTGAGGGTTAGGGTTAGGGTTAGGGTTCGGGGGAGGGTAAGGGTAAGGATGCTTGTAATGTGAGGGTTAAGGTTAGGCTTAGGTTTAGGGTGAGGATTAGGGTGAGGTTTAGTGTTAAGTTTGGGTTGTGGTTTAGGGTTAGAGTTAGGTTAAAGTTAGCATTAGGAAGACATATACGGTTAGGTATAGGATGAGATTTAGGGTTAGTGTGAGGATTAGGGTTAGGGTTAGGTTTAAGCTTAGGGGGAAGGTGAGGGATAGGGTTAAGGTGAGGGTAAGGGTAAGGGCGAGGTTCAGGTTGAGGTTGAGGGTTATTTCTTAGTATTATGCATACGGTGTGGGGGACGTTTTGGGTGAGAGTGAGGATTAGGGTTAGCTATACTGTGAGGATTAGGGTTAGGGTTAGGTATAGGGTGAGGTTTAAGCTGAGGCGTAGTGTTAGGGTTAGGGTTAGGGTGAGGGTTAGGGTGAGGGTTAGAGTTAGGGTTAGGATTAGTGTTAGTTTGAGGTTGAGGGTGAGGGTAATGGTTACGGTGAGAGTTTGGGTAATGTTTAGGTTTAGGGTTAGTATTAGGTTTAGGGTGAGGGTTAGGGTTAGGATTAGGGTTAGGGTTGGGGTGAGGGCTAGTGTTAGCTTTAGTGTTAGTGTTAGGATTAGGGTTAGGGTGAGGGTGAGGGTGAGGGTTAGGGTTAGGTTTAGGGGTAGGGTTAGGCTGAAGTTGGTGGTGAGGTTGAGGGTGAGGGTTATGGTTAGGGTTAGTTTTAGGGTGAGGGCTAGGGTGAGGGTGAGAGATAGGGTGAGAATCAGGGTGAGGGGAGGGTTTCGATTAGGAAAGGCTTAGGGTTAGATTTAGCGTGAGGATTATGGTGAGGGTGAGGTTTAAGGTGAGGGTTAGGGTTATGTGAGGATTAAAGTTAAGGTTAGGGTGAGTGTTAGGGTTAGGGTGATGTTTAGGGTGAGGGTGAGTGTTAGGGTGAGGGTGAGCGTTAGGGTGAGCTTTAGGGTTAGGGTTAGGGTGAGGGATAGGGTGAGACTGATGGTTAGGGTGAGCTTTAGGGTTAGGGTGAGGGTTAAGGTGAGGGCTAGGGTTAGTATGAGGGTGAGGGTTAGAGTTAGGTTTAAGTTGAGTATTAGGGTTAGGGTGAGGTTTAGGGTAGGGTTAGGGTGAGGGTGAAGGTTCGGCTTAGGGTGAGTTTTAGGGTGTGGGTGGCGGTTAGGGATAGAGAAAGGGTTAAGGTGATGGTGAGGGTTAGGGTGAGGGTGAGGGCTATGGTTTTGGTTAGGATTAGGTTTAGGGTTAGGTTTACGTTAGGTTTATGGTGACAGTAAGGGTGAAGATGAGGTTTAGGGTGAGGGTGAGGTTTAAGGATATGGTTAGAGTTAGGGTGAGGGTTAGGGTTCAGGTAAGGCTTAGGGTTAGCATGAGGGTAAGGGATAGGGTGAGGGTGAGGGTGAGGGTGAGTATTAGGGTTATGGTTAGGGTTAGGGTGGGGGTGAGGGTGAGGCTTAGGGTTTGAGTGAGCCTTAGGGTTAGGGTTAAAGTTAGGGTGAGGATTAGGGTTAGGGTTAGGGTTAAGATGAGGGTTAGTCTGAGGGTTAGGCTTAGGGTTAGTGTGAGGGTAAGGGTTAGGGTGAGGGTGAGGGTTAGGTTTAGGATTAAGGTTAGGGTTAGGGTGAGGATTAGGCATAGGGTTAGGTTTATGATTAGGGTGAAAGTTTTGGTTAGTGTTAGGATTAGAATTAGGTTGAGGGTGCGGGTTAGGGTTTGAATAAGTGTTAGGTTTACGGTTAGGCTGAAGTTTAGGTTGAGGGTGAGGGTGAGGGTTAGGGTGAGGGTCAGGGATAGGGTTATGTTTAGGGTTAAGTTTAGGGTGAGGATTAAGGTTAGGGTTAGGTTTAGGATGAGGTTTACGCTGACGGCTAGGGTTAAGGTTCTGGGGAATGTAAGGGTTAGGGTTAGGGTTGGGGTGAGGGTGAGGATTAGGGTTAGCCTTAGGGTTAGGGTTGGTGTAGGGTGAGGGTTAAGTTTAGGCTTAGAATGAGGGTGAGGGTGAGGGTTAGCATTAGGGTTAGGGTGAGTGTAAGGTTTAGGGTGAGGGTTAGGGTTAGGGTGAGGTGTGGGTAAGGGTTAGGGTGAGGGCTACGGTTAGGGTTAGGGTTAGGGAGAGGTTTAGGTTTAGGGTTGGGGTGAGTGTGATGGTTAGGTTTAGGATTAGGCTTAGGTGTAGGGTTAGGCTTAGGGTGAGGTTGAGGGTGAGGGTCAAATTTAGGTTTAGGGTGAGGGTTAGGCTTATGTTTTTTGGTTATTGTGAGGGTGAGGTTGAAGGTTAGGGTGAGGGTAATGGTGAGGGTGATGGTGAGGTTGAAGGTGAGGGTGAGGTTTAGGGTTAGTGTTAAGGTTAAAGTGAGGTTTAGGGTTAGGGTTAGGATGAGGGTTAGCCTGAGGGTTAGGGTTGGGGTTAGGATGAGGGTTAGGGTTAGGGTGAGGGTGAATGTGAGGGTTAGGATTAGAATTAGGTTTAGGGTTAGGGGTAGGGTTAGGGTTAGGAAGAGGGTTTGGCTGAGGGTTGGGGTAAGGGTTAGGTTTATGGTGAGGGTAAATTTTAGGGTGAGTGTTAGGGTGAGTGTGAGGCTGAGGATTATGGTTAGGTTGAGGGTTAGGGTGAGGATTAGGTTTAGGTTGAGGGTTAGGGTAAGGGGTAGAGTCAGGTTTAGTGTTAGTGTTAGGGTTAGGTTTAGGGTGAGGTTTAGGGTGAGGGTAAGGGTTAGAGTGATGGTTAGGTGCGGATGATAGTGAGGGTTAGGGTCAATGTGAGGGTTAGGGTTAGGGTTAGTGTGAGGGTTAGGGTTAGGGTTAGGGTGAGGGGTAGGGTGAGGGGTAAGTTTAGGGTTAGCGTGAGTGTTAGGGTTAATGTGAGAGTTTGGGTTAGGGTTCGGTTTAGTGTGAGCATAAGTGTTAAGGTGAGGTTTAGTTTGAGATTGAGGGTTAGGGTTAGCGTTAGCTTTAGGGTGAGGGTTAAGGTGAGGGATAGGGTTAGTATGAGGATGAGGGTTAGAGTTAGGTTTAGGGTGAGGGTTAGGTTTAGGTTGAGGTTTATGGTAAGGTTATTGTGAGGATGAGCTTGAGGGTGAGGGTGAGTTTTAGGGTGTGTGTGCCGGTTAGGGTTAGGTTGAGGGTTAAGGTGACAGTGAGGGTTAGGGTGAGGTTGAGGGTTAGGGTTGTGGTGAGGAATAGGGTTAGGTTTATGGGTAATGTTTTGGTGAGGGCAAAGGTTACAATAAGGTTGAGGGTGAGGTTGAGGTTGAGGTTTAGGGTAAGGTTAGGGTGAGTGTGAGGGTTTAGGTGAGGGTGAGTTTCAGAGTGTGGGTGACGGTTAGGGTTAGGGTGAGCGTTAAGGTGACGGTGAGGGTTAGAGTGAGGGTGAGGGTTAGGGTTGCGGTGAGGATTAGGATTAGGTTTAGGGTTATGGTTATGGTTAGCGTAGTGGTTAGAATGAGGTTTAGGGTGAGGGTGAGGTTTAGAGACAGCGTTAGATTTAGGGTGAGGGTTAGAGTTCATGTTAGGCTTATGGTGAGGGTGAGGGTTAGAGTTAGTGTTAGGGTTAGTGTTAAGGTGAGGGTAAGGTTTAGGGTAAGGGTTAGGGTTAGGGTGAGAGTTAGGGTTAAGTTGAGGGTTGGGGTGAGCGTTAGGGTGAGGGTTAGGTTTAGGTTTAGCGTTAGGTTGAGGGTTAGGGTGAGGTTTAGTGTTAGTGTTAGGGTTAGGGTTAGCGTTAAGGTTAGGGTGAGGCTTAGGGTGAGGGTTAAGTTGAGGGTTAGTGTTAGTATGAGGGTTTGGGTGAGGGTGAGTTTTAGGGTGTGGGTGACGGTTAGTGTAAGGGTGAGGGTTAAGGTGACGGTGATGGTTAGGGTGAAGGTGAGGTTTAGGGTTGTGGTGAGGATTAGGGTTAGGTTAGGGTTATGGTGAGGGTAAGTTTTAGGATGAGGTTTATGGTGAGGGTGAGGTTTAGGGATAGTGTTAGAGTTAGGGTGAGGTTGAGGGTGAGGGTTAGGGTTCAGGTTAGGCTTAGGGTGAGCGTGAGGCTTAGAGTTAGGCTTAGGGTTATGGTTAGGAAGAGGGTTTGGCTGAGGGTTAGGGTTAGGGTTAGAGGGAGGGATAGGTTTAGTGTGAGGGTTAGGCTTAGGGTTAGGGTTAGGATTAGGGTGACGGAAAGGTTTAGGGTGAGGGTTAGGGTGACAGTGAGTGTTAGGGTTAGGGTGAGGGTTAGAGTGAGCCTTAGGTTGAGGGTTAGGGTTAGGTTTAGGTTTAGGCTGAGCGTTAGGGTGAGGTTTAGTTTAAGGGTTAGGGTTAGAGTTAGGGTGAGGGTAAGGGTTAGACTGAGATTTAGGGTGAGGGTGAGGGTGAAGGATAGCATTAAGGTTAGGGTTGGTGTTAGAGTGAGGGTTAAGGTTACGGTTAGGGTTAGGGTGAGGGTGAGGGTTATGTTGAGAGTTATGGTTAGGGTTAGGGTTAGGGTGAGTATTAGGGTTAGGTTTAGGGTTTGGGTGAGGGTGAGGGTGAGGGTTAGCGTTAGGGTTAGGGTGAGTTTGATGGTTAGGGAGAGGGTTAGAGTGACGGTGAGGGTAAGAGTTAGGGTGAGGGATAGGGTTAGGGTTAGGTTTAGGATGAGGTTTAGGTTTAGGGTTAGGGTTAGGTTTAGGGTGAGGGTAAGGCTTAGAGTGAGGGTTAGGTTGATGGTGAATGTTTGTTATAGCTTTAGGGTTAGAGTTAAGATTAGGGTGAAGGGTAGGGTTACCGTTACGGTTAGGTTGAGTGTGAGGGTTATGTTGAGGTGTAGGATTAGGGTTAGAGTAAGGGTTATGGTAAGGGTTAGGGTTAGGGTTAGGGTGATGGTGAGGGTGAGGTTTAGGGTTAGGGTTAGGGTGAGTGTTAGGGTTAATGTGAAGGTTAGAGTGACAGTGAGGTTAATGGTTAGGGTGAGGGCTAGGGTTAGGGTTAGGGTTAGGGTGAGGTTTAGGTTTAGTGTGAGGGTGAGGTTTAGGGTTAGGTTTAGGTTTAGGCTTAGGTTTAGGGTTAGCCGTAGGGTTAGCGTGAGGGTGAGGTTCAGAGTTAGTTTTAGGGTGAGGGTTCGGGTTATGGTTAGGTTTAGGGAGAGGGTGAGGGTGAGGGTTATGTTGAGGTTGATGGTGAGCATGACGGTGAGGGTGAGAGTTATGGTTAGGGTTAATTTTATGGTTAGTGTTAGGTTTAGAATTAGGGTGAGGTCTAGGGTGAGGCTGAGGGCTAGGGTTAAGATTAGTATTAGGGTGAGGTTTATTGTTATGGTCACTGTTAGTGTGAGTGGTAGGGTTAGCGTTATTTTTAGGGTAAGAGTTAGGTTTAGTGTGAGGGTTAGGGTTAGGGTTAGGGTTAGGGTGAGGGTAAGGGTTAGGTTGAGTGTTAGGGTTTTGTTGAGGATTAATGTTAGCATTTGGGTTATGGTGAGGCTGAGGGTTAGGTTAAGGGTTAGGGTTAGGGTTAGGGATAGGAAGAGGATTAGGTTAAGGGTTAGGTTTAGGGTGAGGGTTAGGCTGAGGGTTAGGCTTAGGGTTAGGGTTAGGGTGAGGGTAAGGGTGAGGTTCAGGGTTAGGGTTAGATTTAGGGTTAGGCTGAGGTTGAGGGTGAGGGTAAGGGTTAGGGTGACGGTTAGGTTGAGGTAGAGGTTTAGGGTTAGTATTAGGGTTAGGGTGAGGGTTAGGGTTAGGATTAGGTTAGGGTGAGAGTCAGGGCTAGTTTTAGCATTAGAGTTAGGGTTAGGGTTATGGTTAGTTGAGGATGAGGGTGAGGGTTAGGGTTAGAGTTAGGATTAGGGTTAGCCTGAAGTTGGGGGTGAGGTTGAGGGTGAAGGTTAGCGTTAGGGTTAGTTTTAGGGTGAGGGCTAAGGTGAGGGTTAGGGTTAGAGTGAGGTTTAGGGTGACGGTGAGGGTGTAGGTTAGGAAAGACTTAGGGATAGGGTTAGGGTGTGGATTATGGTGAGGGTGAGGTTTAATGTGAGGGTTAGGGTTATGTGAGGATTAAGGTTAGGGTTAGGGTGAGGGTTAGGGTGAGGGTGAGGGTGAGGGTGTAGGTGAGGTTTAGGGTTGGGGTAAGTTTTAGGGTGACGGTGAGAGTTAGGGTGAAGGAGAAGTTTAGGGTTAGGGTTGGAGTGAGGGTTAGGGTTAGGGTTAGGGTGAGGGGTAATGTGAGGGGTAGGTTTAGAGTTAGGGTGAGGGTTAGGGTTTAGGTGAGGGTTAGGGTTAGGGTTACGGTGAGTGTGAGGATAAGGTTTAGGCTGAGGTTTAGGGTGAGAGTGAGGGTTAGGGTTAGCCTTAGCGTTAGGGTGAGGGTTAAGGTGAGGTTTAAGGTGAGGGTTAGGGTTAGTATGAGGGTGATGGATAGAGTTAGGTTTAGGGTGAGGTTTAGGTATAGGGTGAGGTTTAGGGTAGGGCTAGGGTGAGGGTTCAGGTTCGGGTTTGGTTGAGTTTTAGGGTGTGGGTGGCGGTTAGGTTTAGAGTGAGGGTTAAGGTGACAGTAAGGATTAGGGTGAGGGTGAGGGCTAAGGTTATGGTTAGGGTTAGGGTTATGATGAGGGTATTGTTAGGATGAGGGTAAGGGTTAGGATGAGGTTTAGGGTGAGGTTGAGTTTTAGGGAAAGCGTTAGAGTTAGGGTGAGGGTGAGGGTGAGGGTTAGGGTTTACGTTAGGCTTAGGATGAGTGTGAGTGTTAGAGTTAGGTTTACTGTTATTGTTAGTGTGAGGGTAAGGTTTAGGGTGAGGGTTAGCGTGAGGGTGAAGGTTAGGTTTAGTTCGAGGATTAGAGTGAGCGTTACGTTGAGGGTTAGGTTTAGGTTTAGGATTAGGGCCAGGATTAGGGTGAGGTTTAGTGTTAGAGTTAGGGTTAGGGTGAGGGTGAGGGTTAGGGTAAACGTAAGGGTTAGAATGAGGTTTAGGGTGAGGGGAGGGTTAGGGATAGCATTCGGTCTAGGTTTAGGGTTTGGGTAAGTGTTAGGGTTAGGGTTAGGGTTAGATTGAGGGTGAGGGTGAGGGTTAGGTTTAGGGCTAGGTTTAGGTTGAGGGTGAGGGTTGAGGGTGAGGGTTGAGGTGACGGTGAGGGTAAGGGTTAGGGTGAGGGCTAGGGTTATGGTTAGGGTTAGTGTGAGATTTAGGTTTAGGGTGAGGGTGAGGGTGAGATTTAGGTTTAGGATTAGGTTTAGGTATAGGGTTAGGCTTGGGGTGATGGTGAGGGTGAGGGTCAGATTTAGGTTTATTGTGAGATTTAGGGTTATGGTTAGGGTGAGAATGGTGGTGAGGTTGAGGGTCAGGGTGAAGGTTAGGGTTTGGGTGAGAGTTAGGTTTAGGGTTAAGGTTAGGGTGAGGTTTATGGTTAGGATGAGGGTTAGGCTTAGGGTTAGGCTTAGGAATAGGTTGAGGGTAAGATTAGGTTGAGCGTGAGGGTTAGGTTTAGGATTAGGTTTAGGGTTAGGGTGAGGTTTAGTGAGAGGGTTAGTGTTAGGGTGAGAGTTTTGCTTAGGGTTAGCTTTAGAGTTAGGGTGAGGGTGAGGGTGAAGGTTTGAATTAGGGTTAGGGTTAGGGTTAGATTGAGGTTGAGCTTGAGTTTGAGGGTGAGGGTTCTGGTTAGGGTGAGCGTTAGGATTAGGGTTAGGGTTAAGATTAGGGTGAGGGTTAGGGTTAGGGTTAGGTTTAGGATGAGGGTTAGGCTGATTTTTAGGGTTAGGGTTCAGGGGAGGATGAGGGTTAGTGTGAAGGTTTTAGGGTGAGGGCTATGGTGAGGGTGACGGTTAGGGTGAAGGTTAGGGTGAGGGTCAGGTTTAAGGTGAGGGTTAGGGTTAAGGTGAGTTTAGGGTTAGGGTTAGGGTGAGGGTTAGTGTTAGGGTGATGTTTAGGTTGAGGTTGAGGGTTAGGGTGAGGGTGAGGGTGAAGGTGAGTGTGAGGGTGTAGATGAGGGTTAGGGTTAGGGTTAGGGTTAGGGTGAGATTGAGGTTTAGGGTGAAGTTGAGTGTTAGGGTTAAGGTTAGAGTGAGGGTTAGGGTTAATGTGAGTGTTAGGGTTAGGGTTAGGGTTAGAGTTATGATGAGCAAAAGGGTTAGGATGAGGTTTAGCATGAGGGTGAGGTTTAGGGATAGCTTTAGAGTTAGGGTGAGGGTGAGGTTTAGGGTTCAGGTTAGGCTTAGGGTGAGGGTGAGGGTTAGAGTTAGGTTTAGGGTTATTGTTAGGGTGAGGGTAAGGTGTAGGGTTAGGGTAGGGTGAGGGTGAGGGTTAGGGTGAGGGTAATGGTGAAGGTGAGGGTGAGGGTTAGAGTTAGTTTTAGGGTTAGTTGTATGGTTAGTGTTAGGTTTAGCGTTAAGGTGAGGGCTAGGGTGAGGTTGAGGGCTAGGGTTAAGTTTAGGATTAGGGTGAGGGTTAGGGTTAGGGTGAGGGGTAGGGTTAGCATTATTGTTATGGTGAGGGTTAGGTTTAGTGTGAGCGTTTGGGTTCGCTTTAAGTTTAGGGTGAGAGTATGTTTTAGGGTGAGTGTTAGGGTGAGAGTGAGGGTTAGGGTTAGCCTGAGTGTTAGGGTGAGGGTTACGATGAGGGTTAGGGTTAGGGTTAGGGTTACGGTTAAGGTTAGAGCGAGGGTGAGGTTTATGGTTAGTTTTAGGGTGATGGTTACAGTTAGGGTGATATTTAGGTTGAGGGTGACGGTTAGGTTGAGGTTACATGGTCGGGTTAGGGTGAGGGTTAGGGTTTGGGTGAGGGTTAGGTTTAGATTGAGGGTTAGGGTGACAGTGAGGGTTAGGGTGAGTTTGAGGTTTAGGGTTAGGATTAGGGTTAGTGGGAGGTTTAGGGTTAGGTTTAAGTTTAGTGTGAGTGTAAGGGTTAGGGTTAGGGTGAGGTTTAGGGTTAGGGTGACTGTTAGGTATAGGGTTTGAGTTAAGGTGAGAGTGACAGTTAGGGTTAGGTATACGGTGAGGGTTAAGTTTAGGGTGAGGGCTTGGGTGAGGGTGAGGTTTATGGTGAGGGTGAGGGTGAGGGTGAGGGTGAGGGTTTCTGTTAGGTAAGGGTTAGGGTTAGTGTTATGGTGCGGATTAGGATGAGGTTTTGGTTTAGTTTGAGGGTTAGGGTGAGGGTTAGGCTTAGGGTTAGGTTTAGGGTGAGGCTTACTATTAGGGTTAGGGTTAGGGTGAGCATTAGTGTGAGGGTTAGGGTTAGAGTTAGGGTGAGGGTGAGGGTGAGGGTTAGTGTGAGGGTTAAGGTTAGGGTTAGGGTTAGTGTGAGGATAAGGGTAGGGTGAGATTTAGGTTTAGGGTGAAGTTTAGGGTTAGCATTAGGGTTAGGGTGAGCTTTAGGGTGAGGATTAATTTTAGGGAGAGGGTTAGGGTTAGGTTAGAGTTGGGGTTAAGATTAGGGTGAGTGTTAGGGTTAGGATTAGTTTTAGGGCGAGTTTTAGTGTTAGGGTTAGGGTTAGGGTGAGGGTGAGGGCGGTTTAGGCTCAGGGTTGGGGTGAGGGTTAGGTTTACGATTAGTGTTAGGGTAAGGGTTAGGCTGCGGGGTATGGGGAGGTTGAGGGTGAGGTTTAGGGTTAGGGTTAGGTTTAGGTTTTGGGTGTGGGTGAGTGTGAGGCTGAGGTTTAGGGTGAGGGTGAGGGTTTCATTTATTTAAGGGTTCGGGTTATTGTTTGGGTGAGGATTAGGTTGAGGGTGAGGTTTAGTGTGAGGGTTAGGGTAAGGGTGATTGTTAGGGTGAGGGTTTTGGTGAGGGTTAGGGTTAGGTTGAGGTTTAGGGTGAGTGTTAGGGTGAGGGTGAGATTGAGCGTTAGGCTGTGGGTGAGGGTTAGGGTTATGGTGAGGTTCAGAGTGACGGCGAGGGTTAGGGTGACTGAGGTTTAGGGTTAGGTTTATGGTGAGGGTTAGGGTTAGGGTTATGGTGAGGGTTAGGGTGACATGTAGTGTTAGGGTTATGGTGAGGGTTAGGGTTAGTGTGAGTGTTAGGTTTAGGGTTAGGTTGAGGGTAAGGTTTAGGGTGAGGTTTAGTGTGAGGGTAATGGTTAGGGTTAGTGTTAGGGTTAGGGTGATGTTAGGGTGAGGGATAGGGTTAGGCTTAGGCTGAGAGTGAGTCTGCGGTTTAGGGTTAGGTTTAGGGTGAGGGTTAGGGTGAGAGTGACGGTGAGACTGAGGCTTTCGGTTAGGTAATGGTTAGCGTTAGGGTGAGGGTGAGGATTAGGGTGAGGGTGAGGGTTTGGTTGAGGGTAAGGGTTAGGGTGAGGGTTAGGGTTATTGTTAGAATGATGGTTAGGGTTAGGGTGATGTTTAGGGTCAGGCTGAGGGATAGGGTTCGGGTTTGTGTTCGGGGTCGGGTTCGGGTGAGGGTTAGAGTGTGGGTTCGGGTTAGGGTTAGGGTGAGGGTTAGGGTGAGGGTGAGGGTTAGGGTGAGGGTGAGGGTTTGGGTTAGGGTGAGGGCTAGGGTTAGGGTTAGGGTTAGGGTTAGGGTGAGGATTAGGGTGAGGGTTAGGTTTAGGGTTAGGGTGAGGGTTAGGTTTAGTGTGAGGTTTAGGGTTAGGGATAGAGTTAATGTTAGTGTATGGTTAAAGGTTAGGGTGAGTGTTTGGGTAGTGTCATCCTTAGGGTTAAGGTGAGGGTTAGGTTTGGGGTGAGGTTTGGGGTTATGGTTAGGGTGGGGGTTAGGGTTAGGGAACTGTTTAAGGTGAGGGTGAGGGTAAGGGTGAGGGTGAGGTTGAGGTTTAGGGTTATCGTTTGGGTGAAGGTTAGGGTTATTGTTAGAGTGAGGGTTGGGATTAGGGTGATGTTTAAGGTCAGGCTGAGGGATAGGGTTCGGGTTCGTGTTCGGGTTCGGGTTCGGGTGAGGGTTAGAGTGTGGGTTCGGGTTAGGGTTAGGGTGAGGTTTAGGGTGTCGGTGAGGGTTAGGGTGAGGGTGAGGGTTAGGATTAGGGTGAGGGCTAAGGTTAGTGTTAGGTTTAGGGTTAGGGTGAGGATTAGGGAGAGGGTTAGGTTTAGGGTTAGGGTGAGGGTTAGGTTTAGTGTGAGGGTTAGGGTTATGGATAGAGTCAATGTTAGTGTATGGTTAAAGGTTAGGGTAAGGATTTGGGTAGGGTTATCCTTAGGGTTAGGGTTAGGTTTGGGTTGAGGTTTAGGGTTATGGTTAGGGTGAGGGTTAGGTTTAGGGAACTGTTTAAGGTGAGGGTGAGGGTAAGGGTGAGGGTGATGTTGAGGGTTAGGGTTAGGGTTTGGGTGAGGGCTAGGGTAAGGGTGAGGGCGAGGGTGAGGTTGAGGCTTACGGTGAGGGTGAGGGTGAGGTTTTTCGGTTAGGTAAATGTTAGGGTTAGGATTAGATTGAAGATTAGGTTGACGATGAGTGTTAGGTTGAGGATAGGGTTAGGGTGAGGATTAGGGTAGGGGTTATTGTGAGGGTTAGGGTGTTGTTTAGGGTGAGAGTGAGGGTTACGGTTAGGGTGAGGGTTAGGGTTCGGTTCAGAGTGAGGGTTAGGGTGTGGGTGAGGTTTAGTTTGACGGTGAGCATTAGGGTGAGTGTACGGGTTAGGGTTAGGTTTCGGTTGAGGGTTAGGTTTGGGGTTAGGGTGAGGGTGAGGTTTAGGGTGAGGGGTAGGTTTAGGGTTAGGGTGAGGGGTAGGGTTAATGTGAGGGTTCGGGTTAGGGTTAGGGTTTGGTATAGTGTGAGGGTAAGTTTTAGGATGAGGTTTAGGGTGAGGGTGAGGTTTAGGTTTAGCGTAAGGGATAGGGTGACGGTTAGGTTGAGGGTTAGGGTTAGGGTTAGGGTTAGGGTTATGGTGAGGATTAGGGTGAGTGTTAGGGTTAGGTGTATGGTGAGGGTTAGGGTTAGTGTGATGTTTAGGGTGAGGGGGAGGTTTAGGGTGAGGGTGAGGGTTTGGGTGAGGTTGAGGGTTAGGTTTAGGGTTAGGGTTATGGTGAAGTTTTGTTTTAGGGATAAGTTGAGGTTTAGGGTTAGGGTTAGGTTTCGGGTGAGGGTTAGGTTTAGCGTTAGGGTAAGGGTGAGGTTTAGGGTGAGGGGTAGGTTTAGCGTTAGGTTAAGGGTTAGGGTTAGGGTGAGGGTTAGGGTTAGGTTTTGGGTTAGGTTGAGGGTGAGGGTGAGGGTTAGGGTTATGCTTAGGTTAAGGGTGAGGTTTAGAGTGTGGGTGAGGGTGAGTGTTAGGGTTAGGGTTGAGGTGAGGTTTAGCTTTAGGGTGATATTTAGGGTGAAGTTGAATGTTAGGGTGATGGTGATGGTTAGCGTTAGGGTTAGGGTTAAGGTTAGGGTGAGTTATAGATATAGGTTTAGGGTTAGGGTTAGGGTTAGGTTGAGTGTAAGGGTTCGGTTGAGGATTCGGGTGAACTTGAGTGTTAGGGTTTGCGTGAGGTTTAGCCTTAGGGTGCATATTAGGGTTAGGGTTAGGGTCAGGGTTTTGGTGAGTTTAATGGTTAGGCTGAGGTTTAGGGTGAGGGTGAAGTTTAGGGTTAGCGTTAGGGTTAGCCTGAGGGTTAGGGTGAGAGTTTGGGTTGGGGTTAGTGTGAGGGTGAGGGTATGGTTTAGTATTAATGTTATGGTTACAGTTAGGGTGAATCTGAGGTTGTGGGTTAGGGTTAGGATTAGGGATAGGGGTAGGGTTAGGCTGAGGCTGAGGCTTAGGGTGAGGTTTAGTGTTATTGTGCAGTTTAGGTTTAGGTTTAGGGTTAGGGTTAGGGTTAGGGTTTGGATGAGCGTTAGGCTGAGGGTTAGGTTTTGGTTTAGTGTAATTGTTAAGCTTAGTGTTAGGGTTAGAGTTAGGGTGAGGGTAAGGTTTAGGGTGAGGGTTAGGGTGAGTTGAAGGTTAGGTATAGGGTGAGTTTTAGGGTTAGGGTTAGGTTTAGGGTTAGGGTTTGGGTGGTGGTTAGGGTGAGGGTAAGCGTTAGGGTGAGGGTTAGGGTGAGGATGAGGGTTGGTATTAGGGTTAGGGTGAGTGTGAGTGTGATTTTTTCTGTTAGGTAAGGGTTAGGGTTAATGATATGGTGAGGATTAGGATGTGGTTTTGGTTTAGTTTGAGGGTTATGGTGAGGGTGAGGTTTACGGTTAGGTTTAGAGTGAGAGTTAGGGTTTGGGTGATGTTTAGTGTGAGGGTGAGTGTTAGGGTGAGATTGAGGGTGAGGGTGAGGGTTAGGCTTAGGGTTAGGTTTAGAGTGAGGGTTAGTATTAAGGTTAGGTTTATTGTGAGGGTTAGTGTGAGGTTTAGGGTTAGTTTTAGGGTGAGGGTGAGGGTTAGTGTGAGGGTTAACGTTAAAGTTAGGGTTAGGGTTAGTGTGAGGATAAAGGTTTGGGTGAGGGGTAGGTTTACGGTGAGGTTTAGGGTTAGAGTTGGGAATAGGGTGAGGATTAGGGTTAGTGTGAGCGTTAGAGTTAGGGTTAGGGTTAGCGTTAGGTTTAGGTTTAGGTTTAGGGTGAGGGTGAGAGTGATGGTTAGGGTTAGGGTTAGAGTTAAGGTGAGTGTGCAGTTGTGGGTTAGTGTTACGATTAGGGTTAAGGTTAGGGTTAGGTTGAGAGTGAGGGTGAATGTTAGCGTTAGGGTCAGAATTGGGTTACTGTTAGTGTGAGGATCAGGGTTAGGTTGAGGGTTAGGGTGAGGCTGAGAGTGAGGGTGCGGGTTAGGGTGAGGTTTGAGGGTTAGGGTTAAGTTTGAGGTTTACAGTGAGCTTTAGGCTTAGGGTTATTTTTAGGTTGATGGATAGGATGAGGTTTAGAGTTAAGCATAGGTTTAGGTTGAGGGTGAGAGTTAGTGTTAGGTTTAGGGTGAGAGTTAAGGTTAGGGTGAGGGCTATTGTGAGGGTGAGGGTTAGGGTGAGGGTGAGTTTGAGGGTGAGGGTTTCGGTTATGTATGAGTTAGGGTTATGGGTATGTTGAGGATTACGCTGAGGGTGAGCATTAGGTTGAAGGTTAGGGTTTGGGTTAGGGCTAGGGTTAGGGTGAGGGTTAGGTTTAGGGTGATGTTTATGGTGAGGGTGAGGGTTAGGGTGAGGGCTCAGGGGAGGGTGGGTGTGAGGGTTAGGGTTAGGGTTGGGTTATGGTGAGGGTTAACATTAGGGTCAGAGTTAGGGTGAGGGTTAGTGTGAGGGGTAGATTTAGGGTTCGGGTGAGGGTTAGGGTTAGTGTGAGGGTTAGGGTTAGGGTTAGGGTTAGTGTTAGTGTGAGGATAAGGGTTAGTGTGAGGGTTAAGTTGAGGGTGAGGGTTAGGGTTAGCGTTAGGGTTAGGGTGAGGTTTAGTTTTAGGGTGAGTGTTAGGGTTAGAGTTAGGGTGAGAGTTGTTTTAGGGTGAGGTTTAGGTTTAGAATTGGTGTTAGGGTGAGTTATAGCGTTAGGTTTAGGTATAGAGTGAGGGTTAGGGATAGGATTAGGTTTAGGTTTAGGGTTAGGGTTATTGTTAGGGTTAGGTTTAGGGTTAGGGTTGGGGTGATGGTGAGGGTTATCGTTAGGTTAGTGTCAGAGTTAGGTTTAGGCTGAGGGGGAGGGGGAGCGTGTTGGTGAGGGTTAGGGTTAGTGTGAGTGCTAGGATGAGGGTGAGGTTTTTGGTGAGGGTGAGGGTGAGAGTAAGTGGTTCGGTTAGGTAAAGGTTAGGGATATTTTTAGAGTGAGGATTAGGTTGAGGGTGAGGGTTAGTGTTAGGGTGAGGGTTAGTGTTAGCATGAGGCTGAGGTTTAGGGTTAGGGTTTGGTTTATGCTGAGGGTTAGGGTGAGGGGTAGGGTTAGGGTTAGGTTGAGGGTTAGTGTTTGTGGGAGGGTTAGGGTTAGGGTTCGAGTTAGGGTTATTTTGAGCTTGAAGGTTAGGTTGGGGATTAGGGTTAGGGTGAGGGTAAGTGTTATGGTTAGGGTTAGGGTGAGGGTTAGGGTTAGGATGAGTGTTATGTTTAGGGTTAGGGTGAGGTTTAGGGTGAGAGTACTGCTTAGGGTGAGGGTTAGGGTGAGAGTACTCCTTAAGGTGAGGGTGAGGTTGAGGGTGACTGTTAAGGTGACTGTGAGGGTGACGGTGACGGTGAGGGTTTCGTTTAGGGTTAGGGTTAGGGTGAGGTTGAGGGTAGGGTTAGGGATAGGTTTAAACTGAGGGTGAGGGTGAGGGTGAGGGTTAGGTTGAGGGTCTGGGTTATGGTGAGTGTTAGGGTTAGGATTAGGGTTAGTGAGAATTTTAGCGTTAGGTTTATAGTTAAGTTGAGGGTTAGGGTTAGGATTAGGGTTAGGGTTAGGGTTAGGGTTATTGTTAGGTTTAGGTTGAGAGTAAAGTTTACGGTTAGGGTTAGGGTTAGGTTTAAGGTTAGGGTGAGGGTGAGGGTGAGTGTTAGGGTTAGGATTAGGGTTAGGGTGACTTTTAAGGTTAGGTTTAGGATAAGGTTGAGGGTTAGGTTTAGGATTAGGGTTAGGGTTAGGTTTAGGGTTATTGTTAGGGTTAGGGTGAGAGTAAAGTTTAGGGTTAGTGTTAGGGTTAGGATTAGGGTTAGGGTTAGGGTTTCCTGAAGTTGACGGTGAGGGTGAGGTTGAAGTTTAGGGTTAGGATTCGGTTTAGATTTTGGGTGAGATTTAGGGTGAGTGTGAGGTTAGGGTTAGGGTGCCGATTAGGGTGGGGGTGAGGGATAGTTTGAGGGTTAGGGTTAGGGTGATGTTTAGGGTGAGGCTGAGGGTTCGGGTGAGGATGAGGGTTCGGGTGAGGGGCGGGTTAGTGTGTGGGTTAGTGTTAGGTTTATTGTGAGGGTTAAGCTGACGGTGAGGGTTAGGGTGAGGGTGAGTGCTAGGGTTAGGTTTAGGTTTAGGGTTAGTGTGAGGATAAGGGTTAGGGTGAGGGTTATTTTGAGGATGATGGTTAGGGTTAGCGTTAGGTTAATGGTTAGCATTAGGGTTAGGGTGAGGTTTAGGTTTAGGGTGAGGGTTTGGTTGAGGGTTAGGGTTAGGGTTATGGATAGGGTGAGGGTTAGGGTGAGGGTTAGGGTTAGGGTTAGTGTTTGGGTGAGGTTTAGTTTGAGGGTTAGGGTTAGGGTTAGTTTTAGGGTGAGGGTGAGGGTTAGTGTTAGGGTTAGGGTGAGGGTTAAGTTTAAGGTGAGGGCTAGGGTGAGGGTGAGGATTAGGGTCAGGGTGAGGGTGAGTGTTTCAGTAAGGTAAGGTTTAGGGTTAGGGTTATGGTGAGGATTAGTGTGAGGGTGAGTGTTAGTTTGAGGGTTAGGTTAAGGGTGAGGGTGAGTGTTAGGATTACAGTGAGGGTTAGTATTAGGGTGATGTTGAGGGTTAAGGTGAGGGTTCAGGTTCGGATTCGGGTGAGGATTAGGTTTAGGGTTAGGGAGAGGGTTAGGGTGAGGGTTTGGATTAGGTTGAGGTTTAGTGTCAGGGTTAGTGTGAGGGGTAGGATTAGGGTTAGGGTGAGGGTTATGGTTAGTGTGAGGGTTAGGGTTAGGTTTAGGATTAGGTTTAATGTGATGATAAGGGTTAGGGTGAGGGTTAGGTTGAGGGTGAAATTTAGGGTTAGCACGAGGGTTGGGGTTAACATTAGGGTTAGGTTGAGGGTTAGGGTGAGTGTTAGGGTTAGGGTGAGTTTTAGGTTGAGGGTGAGCGTTAGGGTAGGGTTTAGGTTCATGTTTAGGGTTAGGGTTAGATTTTCTTTGAGGGTTAGGGTGAGGGTTAGTTTTAGGATTAGGGTTATGGTGAGTTTTAGGGTTAGGGTTATTGATAGGGTTAGGGTTAGGGTGAGTGTGAGGGTGAGGTTTGGCGTTATTGTTAATGTAACGTTAGGGTGATGGTGGGGGTGAGGGGTAGTTTTCGGATTAGGGTTATGGTTAGGCTGAGGGGGAGGCAGAGGGGGAGGGGAAGGTTTAGGGTTAGGGTTAGGTTTAGAGTTACATTGAGGGCTAGGGTGAAGGTGAGGGTTAGGTTGATGGTTAGGGTTACGGTGAGGGTTAGGGTTAGGGTTAGAGTGCGGGTAAGGGTTAGGTTGATGTTTAGGGTGAGGCTGAGTGTTAGGATTCAGGTGAGGATTCGGGTGAGGGTGAGTGTGAGGGTGAGGGTGAGTGTGAGGGTGCGGATGAGGTTTTGGGTCTGGCTTAGGGTTAGGGTTAGGGTGAGGATAACGGTGAGGTTTAGGGTTAGGGTTAGTGTTAGGTTGAAGGTGAGGGTGAGGGTTAGGGTTAGAGTAAGGTTGAGGGTTAGTGTTAGGTTGAAGGTGAGGGTGAGGTTTAGGGTTAGGGTTAGCGTTAGTGTGAGGCTGAGGGTCATGTTGAGGGTTAGGTTTAGGATTTTGTTTACAGTAAGGTGAATGTTACGGTGAGGGTAAAGATTCGGATGAGGCTGAATTTTAGGGTATCGGTGATGGTTAGATTTAAGGTGAGGATTAGGGTTAGGGTTATGGTTATGCTGAGGGTAAGTATTAGGGTGAGGTTTAGGGTGAGTTTGAGGTTTTGGGTTAGCGTAAGGGTTAGGGTGAGGGTTAGTGAGAGGGTTAGGGTTAGGTTTAGGGTTAGGGTGAGGGTGAGGTTTATAGTTAGGGATAGGGGGAGGGTTAGGTTTAGGGTTAGGGTGACGGTAAGTGTTAGGTTGAGGGTTAGGGTGAGTTTGAGTGCTAGGGTTAGCATTAAGTTTGGGGTGAGAGTGAGGGTTAGGGTGAGGGTTAGGATTAGGGTTTGGGATAGGGTGAGGATGAGGGTTAGTGTGAGGGGTAGTGTGAGGGTTAGGTTGAGGGTAAGGGTTAGTGTGAGGGTTAGGGTTAGGGTTCCCGTTTTTGTTAGGGTTAGGGTTAGGGTCAGGTTTAGGGTGAGGGTGAGTGTTAGGGTGAGCGTGAGGGTTCGGGTGAGGTTGAGCATTATGGTGTGGGTGAGGGTTAGGGTTAGGGTGAGGGTTTGGGTGTCGTTGAGGGTTAGGGTTAGATTTAGGGTGATAATTAGGGTAGGGTTAAAGATAGGAGGAGGTTTCGGTTGAGAGGTAGGGATAGGGTTAGGGTGAGGTTTAGGATAAGGTTGAGGGTTAGGGTTAGGGTTAGGTTGAGGTAAGGGTCAGCGTGAGGGTTAGGGTGAGGGTAAGATTTAGAGTGAGAGTTAGGGTGAGGGTAAGGGCTAGGATTAGCGTTAGGTTTAGGGTGAGGGTTACATTGAGGGTTAGGTTTTGGGTTAGATTTAGGGTTATTGTGAGGGTTAGGGTGTGGGTTAGGGTTAGGGTTAGGTTGAGGGTGAGGATTAGGGTGAGGGTGAGGGTGAGGGTGAGGGTGAGTGTGAGGGTTAGGGATAACGTTAGGGATAGGGTGAGGGTTAGCGTGAGTGTAAAGTTTACGTTTAGAGTTAGGGTGAGTGTGAGGTTTTGGGTTCGGGTTAGGGATAGGGTTTTCGTTAGGGTTAGGGTCAGGTTTAGGGTTAGGGTTAGGGTTAGGTTGAAGATGAGGCTGAGGGTTAGGGTTAGGGTTAGGTTGAAGGTGAGGTTGAGGGTTAGTTTTAGGGTTAGGTTGAGGGCTAGGGTGAGGATGAGGGTTAGGGTGAGGGTGAGGATTAAGGTGAGGGTAAGGTTTAGGTTGAGGGTTAGTTTGAAGTTGAGGGTTAGGGTGAGGTTTAGGATGAGGGTTGGGTTTAGGGTGGTGGTTAGGGTGAGGATGTGGTTTAGTGTGTGTTTTAGGGTTAGGGTTAGGGTTAGTGTATGGGTTAGGATTCGGGTTATAGTGAGTGTGAGGGTAGGGTTAGCGTTAGGGTTAGTGGGAGGGTGGGGGTGAGTGTTAGTTTTAGGATTAGGGTTAGGGTTAGGCTGAGGGCTAGGGTGAGGTTGAGGTTGAGGGTGAGGGTGAGGGTTTCTGTTAGGTAAGGGTTAAGGTTATTGTCAGGGTGAGGATTAGGTTGAGGGTGAGTATTAGTGTGAGGGTTAGGGTTACGGTGAGTGTTAGGGTTACCGTTTTGGTGAGGGTTGGGCTTAGGGTGAGGTTTAGGGTGAGGGTGAGTGTTAGGGTGAGTGTTAGGGTTCGGGTGAGTTTGAGCGTTAGGTTGTGGGTGAGGGTTAGGGTTAGGGTGAGGGTTAGGGTGTCGGTGAGGATTAGGGTGACTGTGAGGGTTAGGGTAGATTGAGGGTGAGAATTAAGTTTAGGGTTAAGGTTAGGGTGAGGTTTAGGGTGAGGGGTAGGGTGAGGGTTAGGTTTAGTATGAGGGTTAGGGTTAGGGTTCGTTGAGGGTAAGGTTCAGCATGAGGGTTAGGGTGAGGGTAACGTTTAGGGTGAGAGTTAGGGTGAGGATAAGGGTTAGGGTTAGTGTTAGGTTTAGGGTGAGGGTTATATTGAGGGTTAGGTTTTGGGTTAGATTTAGGTTTATTGTGAGGGTTAGGGTGAGGGTTAGGGTTAGGGTTAGACTGAAGGTGAGGGTGAGGGTGAGTTTTAGGGTGTGGTTTAGGGTAAGGATTAGGGTGAGAGTGAGGGTGAGGGTGAGGGAAACATTTAGGTAAGGGTTAGGGTTAGGCTGAGGATTAAGGTAAGGGTGAGGTTTAGGTTGAGGGTTAGGTTTAGGGTTACAGTTAGGGTGAGGGAGAGGGTGAGGTATAGGATTGGGGTTAGGGTTAGATTTAGGGAGAGGGTGAGGATTAGAAATAGGATTAAGTTTAGGGTTAGAGTTAGGGTGAGGTTGAGGGTGAGGGTTAGGGTTAGGGTTAGAGTTAGGGTGAGGTTGAGGGTGAAGGTTACTGTTAGGATTAGGGATAGTGTTAGGGTTAGTGTGAGGGTGAGGGTGAATGTTAGGTTTAGGGTTAATGTGAGGATAAGGTTTAAGTTGAGGGTTAGGGTGAGGGTGAGGGTGAGGGTGAGTGGTAGGCTGAGGTTGAGGCTTAGCGTTAGGGTTAGGGTTAGGATGAGGGTTAGGGTTCGGGTTTAGGTGAGGTTTAGGGTTAGGGTGAAGTTTAGGATTAGGGTGAGTGTTAGGGTGAGGGTTAGGGTTAGGGTTTGGTTTAGGGTGAGAGTGAGGGTTAGTGTTAGGTTTACGGTGTGGGTTAAATTTAGGGTGAGGGCTTGGGAGGGTGAGGTTAATGGTGAGGGTGAGGGTGAGGGTGAGGGATTCTGTTGGGTAAGGGTTAGGGTTAGTGTTATGGTGAGGATTAGGACATGGTTTTGGTTTAGTTTGAGGGTTAAGGTGAGGGTGAGGATTAGGGTTAGGTTTAGGTTGAGAGTTAAGGTTTGGGTGATGGTTAGGGTGAGGGTGAGTGTTAGGGTGAGTTTGAGGGTGAGGCTGAGGGTTAGGCTTAAGGTTAGGTTTAGGGTAAGGGTTAGTATTAGGGTTAGGGTTAGGGTGAGGGTTAGTGTGAGGGATAGGGTTATGGTTAGGGTGAGGGTTAGGATGAAGTTTAGTGTGAGGGTAAAGGTTAAGGTTAAGGTTAGGGTTAGGGTTAGTGTGAGGTTATGGGTTAGCGTGAGGGTTAGGTTTAGGGTGAGGGTTAGGGTTAGCGTTAGGGATAGGTAGAGGTTTAGTGTGAGGATAGGGGTTAGCGTTAGGGCTAGGGTTAGAGTGAGGGTTAGGGTTAGGGTGAATGTTAGGGTTAGGATTAGTGTTAGGGTGAGTTTTAGGGTTAGGATTAGGGTTAGGGTGAGGGTTAGGGTTAGGATTAGGGTTACGGTTAGGGTTATTGTTAGGTTTAGGATTACCGTGAGGTTGAGGGTGAGGGTTAGCATTAAGGTTAGGGTTAGGTTTAGGGTGAGGGTGGGGGTGAGGGTTAGGTTTAGGATTAGTGTTAGGGTTAGGGTTAGGCTGCGGGGGAGGGGGAGGTTAAGGGTGAGGTTGAGGGTTAGGGTTAGTTTTAGGTTTAGGTTGAGGGTGAGTGTGAGGCTGAGGATTAGGGTGAGGGTGAGGGTTTCGTTTAGGTAAGGGTTAGGGTTATTGTTAGGGTGAGGATTACGTTGAGGGTGAGGGTTAATGTGAGGGTTAGGGTAAGGGTGAGTGTTAGGGTTAGGGTTTTGGTGAGGGTTAGGGTTAGTTTGAGTGTTAGGGTTAGGGTTAGGTTGAGGATAAGGGTTAGGGTGAGGTTTAGGGTGACGGTAAGGGTTAGGGATAGCGTTAGGGTTAGGGTGAAGTTTAGGGTGAGGGATAGGTTTATGGTTAGGTTAGGGTGAGGGTTAGGTTTAGGCTTAGGCTGAGAGTGAGTCTGAGGTTTAGGGTTAGGGTTAAGGTGAGGTTTAGGGTGAGAGTGAGTGTGAGGGTGAGGCTTTCGGTTAGGTAAGGGTTAGTGTTAGAGTGAGGATGAGGATTAGGATGAGGGTGATGGTTAGGTTGAGGGTAAGGGTTAGGGTGAGGTTTAGGGTTATTGTTAGAGTGAGGGTTAGGGTTAGGGAGATGTTTAGGGTGAGGCTGAGGGATAGGGTGAGTGTGAGGGTGAGGGTGCGGGTGAGGGTTAGAGTGTGGGTTCGGGTTAGGGTTAGGGTGAGGGTTAGGGTGTAGGTGAGGGTTAGGGTGAGGGTGAGAGTTAGGGTTAGGGTTAGGGTTAGGATTAGGGTGAGGATTAGGGTGAGGGTTAGGTTTAGTGTGAGGGTTAGGGTTAAGGATAGAGTTAAGGTTAGTGTATTGTTAAAGTTTAGGGTGAGGGTTAGGGTTATGGTTAGGGTGAGGGTTAGGGTTAGGGAACTGTTTAAGGTGAGGGTGAGAGCTAGGATGAGGGTGAGATTGAGGTTTAGGGTTAGGGATTGGGTGAGGGCTAGTGTAAGGGTGAGGGCTAGAGTGAGGGTGAGGGTTATGGTGAGGGTGAAGGTGAGGTTTTCAGATAGGTAATGGTTAGGGTTAGGATTAGCGTGAAGATTAGGTTGAGGGTGAGGGTTAGGGTGAGGGGAAGGTTTTGGGTTAGGGTGAGGTGTAGGGTTAATGTGAGGGTTAGAGTTAGGTTTATGGTTAGTTTTAGTGTGAGGATATGTGTTAGGATGAGGGTTAGGGTGAGGGTGAGGGTTAGGATTAGCTTTAGGTTTAGGATGATTGTTAGGTTGAGGGTTAGGTTTAGGGTTAGGATTAGGTTTATGGTGAGGACTAGGGTGAGTGTTAGGGTTAGGTTTAGGATGAGGGTTAGGGTTAAGGATAGGGGGAGGGGGAGT
Source organism: Dipodomys merriami (assembly GCF_024711535.1). NCBI lineage: Eukaryota > Metazoa > Chordata > Mammalia > Rodentia > Heteromyidae > Dipodomys > Dipodomys merriami. The sequence goes on along the minus strand of NW_027202482.1, from coordinate 1,456,651 downwards.
GTTAGGGGGAGGGGGAGCCTGAGGTTTAGGGTGAGGGGTAGGTTTAGGGTTAGGGTAAGGTTAGGGTTAGGGTAAGGGAGAGGGGGAGGTTTAGGATTAATGTTATGGTTAGAGTTAGGGTGAATCTGAGTTTGTTGGTTAGGGTTAGGATTAGGGTTAGGGATAGGTTTAGTCTGAGGCTGAGGCTTAGGGTGAAGTTTAGTGTTAGGGTGCGGTTTAGGTTTAGTGTTAGGATTTAGCGTTTGGATGAGGGTTAGGTTTTGGTTTAGTGTGAGGGTTAAGCTTAGGGTTATGGTTAGGGTTATGGTGAAGGTAAGGGTTAGGGTGAGGGTTAGGGTGAGTTTGATGGTTAGGGATAGAATGAGGTTTAGGGTTAAGGTTAGGGTTGAGGTTAGGATGAGGGTTAGGGTGAGGGTTAGAGTTAGGTTTAGGGTTAGGGTGAGGATGAGGGTTGGGATGAGGTTGAGGGTAAGGATAAGGGTGAGGGTGCGGGTTAGGGTTATCATTAGGGTTAGGTTGAGGGTGAGGGTTAGGGTGAGTTTTAGGGTTAGAGTTGGGTATAGGGTGAGGATTAGGGTTAGTGTGAGCATTAGGGTTAGGGTTAGGGTTAGGTTTAGGTTTAGGGTGAGGGTGAGAGTGAGGGTTAGGGTTAGGGTTAGAATTAGGGTGAATGTATGGTTGAGGGTTAGTGTTAGGATTAGGGTTAAGGTTAGGCTTAGTGTGAGAGTGAGGGTGAATGTTAGGGTTAGGGTCAGGATTAGGGTTTGCGGTTAGTGTGAGGATAAGGGTTAGAGTGAGGGTTAGGGGGAGGGTGAGGGTGAGGGTGAGGGTTAGGTTGAGGTTGAAGTTTAGGGTTAGTTTGAGATTTAAGGTGAGCATTAGGGTTAGGGTTATATTTAGGTTGATGGATAGGTTGAGGTTTAGGGTTAAGCTTAGGTATAGCGTGAGGGTGAGATTTAGTGTTAGGTTTAGGGTGAGAGATAAGGTTACGGTGAGGGCTATTGTGAGGGTGAGGTTTAGGGTGAGTGTGAGTATTAGGGTGAGGGTTTCGGTTATGTAAGAGTTAGGGTTAGGGGTATGGTGAGGATTAGGTTAAGGGTGAGCATTAGGTTGAGGGTTAGGGTTAGGGTGAGGGTGAGGGTTAGGTTTAGGGTGATGTTTAGGGTCAGGGTGAGGGTTAGGGTGAGTGTTTGGGGGAGGGTGGGTGTGCGGGTTAGGGTTAGGGTTGGGTTATGGTGAGGGTCAGGGTTAGGGTGAGGGTTAGTGTGAGGGTAGGTTTAGGGTTCGTGTGAGGGTTAGGGTGAGGGTTAAGTTGAGGGTGAGGGTTAGGGTTAGCGTTAGGGTTAGGGTGAGGTTTAGGGTTAGGTTGAGTGTTAGGGTTAGGGTTAGGGTGAGGGTTAGGTTTACGGTGAGGGTTAGGTTTAGAATTGGTATTAGGGTGAGTTTTAGCATTAGGTTTAGGTATAGAGTGAGGGTTAGTGATAGGATTAGGTTTAGGTTTAGGGATAGGGTTATTGTTATGGTTAGGTTTATGATTAGGGTTGGGGTGAGGTTGAGGGTTAGCGTTAGGTTTATGGTCAGGGTTAGGGTTAGGCTGAGGGTGAGGGGGAGAGTGTGGGTGAGGTTTAGGGTTAGGGTTAGGGTTAGGGTTAGTGTGAGTGCTAGGATGAGGGTGAGGTTTTGAGTGAGGGTGAGAGTAAGTGTTTCGGTTAGGTAAGGGTTAGGGATATTTTTAGGGTGAGTATTAGGTTGAGGGGGAGGGTTTGTGTCAGGGTTAGTGTTAGGGTGAGGGTTAGTGTTACGGTTTTGCTGACGGTTAGGGTTAGACTGAGGTTTAGATTATGGGTGAGGTTTAGGGAGAGTGTTAGTGTTCGGGTGATGTTGAGCGATCGGGTGTGGCTGAGGTTTAGGGTAAGTATGAGGGTTAGGGTGACGGTGAGGGTTAGGGGGACTCTGAGTTTTAGGGTTCGGGTTAAGTTTAGGTTGAGGGTAAGGGATAGGGTGAGGATTAGGGGGAGGTTAAGGGTTAGGTTTAGCATAAGGGTTAGGGAGAGGGTTAGGGTGAGGGTTAGGCTTAGGATTAGGTTACTGTGAGGGTGAGTTTGAGGGTGAGGGTTAGGGTTAGGGTTAGGGTGAGGGTTAGGGTGATAGTGAGGGTGAGGGTGAGGGTTTCGTTTAGGTTAGGGTTAGAGTTAGGGTTAGGGTGAGGATTATGGTGAGGTTGAGTTTTAGTTTGAGGGTTAGGGTTAGGGTGAGGGTTAGGGTTAGGGTTAGAATGAGGGTTAGGTTTAGGGTGATGTTTAGGGTGAGGCTGAGTGTTAGGGTGAGATTGAGCGTTCAGGTGATGGTGAGAGTTCGGGTGAGGGTGACGGTTAGTTTGTGGGTTAGGGTGAGGGTTAGGGTGAGGGTTAGGGTTAAAGTGAGGGTTAGTGTGAGCGTGAGGTTTAGGGTTAGGTTGAGGGTAAGGGTTAGGGTTAGGGTGAGGGTGAGGGTTAGGGTTAGGGTGAGGGTGAGGTTTAGGGTTAGTGTTAGGTTCAGGCTGAGGGTTAGGGTGAGTGGTAGATTTATCGTTAGGTTGAGGGTTTGTGTTAGTGTGAGGGTTAGGGTTAGGCTTAGAGTTAGGGTTAGTGTGAGGTTGCAGGTTCGGTTGGGGCTTAGGGTGAGGGTGAGGTTAAGGGTTATGGTTATGGTTAGGGTGAGGTTTAGGGTGAGGTATAGTGTTAGGATGAATGTTATGGTTAGGTTTAGGGTGAGGGTTAGGGTGAGAGTACTGCTTAGGGTGAGGGTGACGTTTAGGGTAAGGGTGAGGTTGAAGGTGAGTGTTAAGTTGACGGTGAGGGAGACGGTCACAGTGAGGGTTAGGTTTAGGGTTAGGGTTAGGGTGAGGTTGAGGGTTAGGGTTAGGATTAGGTTTAGGGTTAGGTTTAGGCTGAGGGTGAGGGTGAGGGTGAGGATGAGGGTCAGGGTGAGGGTGAGCGTGATGGTGAGTGATAGGGTTAGGATTAGGTTTACGGTGACTTTTAGGGTTAGGTTTAGGATAAGGTTGAGGGTTAGGGTTAGGATTAGGGTTAATGTTAGGTTTAGGGTTATTTTTTGGGTTAGGGTGAGAGTAAACTTTAGGGTTAGTGTTAGGTTTAGGTTTAGGATTAGGGTGAGTGTGACGGTGAGGGTGAGGGTGAAGTTTAGGGTTAGGATTAGGTTTAGATTTAGGGTGAGGTTTTGGGTGAGTGTGAGGGTTAGGGTTAGGGTAAGGGTAAGTGTTAGGTTTATTCTGAGTTTTAGGGTTATGGTTAGGTTTAGTGTGAGGGTGAGGGTCAGGTTTAGGGTTAGGTTTAGGGTGAGGTTTAGATTTAGGGTGAGGGCTATGGTTAGGGTGAGGTTTTGGGTGAGTGTGAGGGTGAGGTTTTCGGTTAGGTAAGGATTAGGGTTAGGGTTAGGGTGACGATTAGGTTGGGGATGAGGGTTAGTTTGAGGGTTATGATTAGGGTGATGTTTAGGGTGAGGCTGAGGGTTAGGGTGAGGGTTCGGGTTCGGGTGAGGATAAGTGTTCCGGTGAGGGGGAGGGTTACTCTTTGGGTTAGTGTTAGGTTTATTGTGAGGGTTAAGTTGACGGTGAGGGTTAGGGTGAGGGTGAGGGTTAGGGTTAGGTTTAAGGTGTGAGTTAGGGTTAGGGTTAGGGTTAGGGTTAGAGTTAGGGTTAGTATGAGGATAAAGGTTAGGGTGAGGTTTATGGTGAGGGTGAGGGTTTGGGTGAGGATGAGGGTTCGGTTGAGAGTGAGGGTTAGGGTTAGGGTTAGGGTTAGGGTGGAGGTGAGGGTTAGGGTGAGGTTGAGGTATTGGCTTAGTGTTAGGTGAGGGTGAGGCTTAGTGTGAGGAGTAGGGTTAGGGTTAGGTTGAGGGTTAGGTTTACTGTGAAGTTTAGGGTTAGGGTTAGAGTTGGGGTTAGTGTGAAGTTAAAGTTAGGTTTAGGGTTAGGGTGAGGTTGAGTGTTAGGGTTAGGATTAGGGTTTGGTTTTGGGTGAGCGTGAGGGTGAGGGTGAGTGTTAGGGTTAGGGTTAGGGTAAGGGTTAGGCTGAGGGCGAGGGTGAGGTTGAGAGTAAGGTTTAGGTTTACGGTTAGGGTTAGGTTGAGGGCTAGGTTGAGGGTAATTTTTAGGGTGAGATTGAGGGTGAGGGTGAGGTTTTCGGTTAGGTAAGTGTTAGGCTTATTGTTAGGGTGAGTTTTAAGTTAAGGGTGAGGGTTAGTGTGAGGGTTAGGGTTCGGGTGAGGGTTAAGGTTAGATTTAGGATGAGGGGTAGGGTTGGGTGATGTTTAAGGTGAGGATAAGGGTTAGGATGAGGGTTAGGGTTCGGTTGAGAGTGAGGGTTAGGGTATGGGTGAGGGTTATGGTTAGGGTAAGATTTAGGGTGATAGTGAACTTTAGGGTGAATGTGCGGGTTAGTGTTAGTTTTCAGGTGAGGGTTAGGTTTAGGGTTAGATTGAGGGTGAGGTTTAGGGTGAGGGGTAGGTTTAGGGTTAGGGTGAGGGTTACTGTTAAGGTGAGGGTTAGGGTTAGGGTTATGGTTAGGTTTATTGTGAGGTTAAGTGCTAGGATGAGGGTTAGGGTGAGGGTGAGGGTTAGGGTTAGCGTTAGGGATAGGGTGACGGTTAGGTTGAGGGTTAGGGTTAGCGTTAGTGTTAGAGTGAGGGTTAGTTTTAGGGTTAGGGTAAGGTTTAGGGTTAAGGTGAGAGTTAGGGTTAGGGTTAGGGTTAGGGTTAGCGTGAGGGTTAGGGTTAGGGTTAAGTTTAGTATGAAATAAGGGTTAGGGTTAGCGTTATGATTAGGGCGATGGTTAGGGTGAGGGTTAGGGTTAGGGTTAGTGTTAGAGTTAGGTTTAGGGTTAGGGTAAGGTTTAGGGTTAGGGTGAGGGTTAGGGTTAGGCTGAGGTTTAGGGTGAGGATGAGGGTTAGGGTGAGGGCGAGGGTGAGGGTTAGTCTGAGGGTTCTGTTTCGGGTGAGGGTGAGGGTGTTGGTTAGGGTTAGGGTTAGGTTGGGTTTAGGGTAACTGTGAGAGTTAGAGTAAGGGTGAGGGTTGGGGCTAGGGTCAGGGTGAGTGTTAGGGTGAGGATTAGGGTTAGGGTGAGGGCTAGGTTGAGGGGTAGGGTTAGGGTTAGGCTGAAAGTTAGGGTTAGTGTGAGTGTTAGTGTTAGGTTTAGGGTTAGGGTTAGTGTGAGGTTAAATGTTAGGGGGAGGGTTAGGGTGAGGGTGAGGGTTAGGGTTAGGATTAGGGTTAGGGTTAGGGTTAGGCTGACGGTGAGGGTGAGGGTGAGGGTGAGCGTGAGGGTTAGGTTAGTGTTAGGGTGAGGGTTTGGGTTACTTTGATGGTTAGGATGAGGTTTAGGCTGAGTGTTAGTTTTAGGGGTAGGGTGTGGGTCAGGGTAAGCGTTAGAGTTAGGATGAGGGTTAGGTTTAAGTTTAGGGTTAGGTTGAGGGTGCCGGTGTGGGTTAGTTTTAGGGTTAGAGTGAGGTTTGGTTAAGGATTAGGGTTAGAGTTAGAGTTAGGCTTAGGGTGAGGGTGAAGGTGAGGTTGAAGGATAGGATTAGGGTGAGGGGTAAGGTGAGGTTGAGGTTTAGGTTGAGGGTTAGGGTTAAGGTGAGGGTTAGGGTGGGGATTAGGTTGAGGGTTAGGGTTAGGGCGATGTTTAGGTTGAGGCTGTGGGTTAGGGTGAGGGTTCGGGTGAGGGTTCAGGTGAGGGTTTGGTGAGGATGAGGGTTCGGATGTGGGTGAGGGTTAGGGTTCGGTGAGGATGAGGATTAGGGTATGGGTGAGGGTTAGGGTTCGGGTGAGTTTTAGGGTGACGGTGAGGCTTAGGGTGAGTTTGAGAGTTAGGGTTAATATTATGGTTAGGGTGAGGGTTAGCATTAGGGTTAGGGTTAGGGGGAGTGTTAGGAGGAGGGGTAGGGTTAGGTTAAAGGTGAGGTTTAGGGTTAGTGTGAGGGTTAGGGTTATGTATAGGGTTAGTGTTAGTGTGAGGATAAGGGTTAGGGTGAGGGTTAGGGTTAGCATTAGTGTTAGAGTGAGGTTGATGTTGAGGGTTAAGTTTAGGGTGGGTGTTAGGGTTAGGGTTAGGGTGAGTGTTATTGTTAGGATTACGGTTAGGGTTAGTGTTAGTGTTATTGTTAGGGTTAGGGTTAGGGTTAGAGTGAGTGTGAGGGTGAGGTTTAGCTTTAGGGTTAGGGTTAGGGTGAGAGTGAGAGTTAGGGTGAGGGTGAGGTTGAGGATGAGGGTGACGGTGAGGGTGAGGGTTAGGATTAGGGTTAGGGTTAGGGTTAGGGTTAGGTTGAGTGTGAGGGTGAGGGTTAGTGTTAGGGTTAGCGTTAGGGTGAGTGTTGGGGTTAGGGTTAGGGTAAGGATTAGGTTTAGGGGGAGGGTTAGGGTGAGGTTCAGGTTGAGGTTTAGGATTAGGGTTAGGTTTAGGGTGAGCGTTAGGGTAAGGGTTAGGGTTAAGGTGAGGGTTAGGTTGAGGAGTAGGTTTAAGGTTAGGGTAAGGGTTAGGGTTAGGGTGAGGCTTAGGGTTAGGTTTAGTGTTAGGTTGAGTGTGAGTGTGAGTGTGAGGGTTAGTGTTAGGTTTAGGGTGAGGTTTAGAGTGTGGGTAAGGGTTAGGGTTAGGGTGACTGTGAGGGTAAGGGTGAGGGTGAGGGTTAGGGTTAGGGTTAGGTTGAGGGCTAGTGATAGGGTTAGGTTTAGTCTTATGGTGAGGGTTAGGGTGAGGGGTAGGATTAGAGTTAGGGTGAGGGTTATTGTTAGTGTGACAGTTATGGTTACGATTAGACTTAGGGTTAGTGTATGCTTAAAGGTTAGTGTGAGGGGTAGGGTGAGTGTGAGTGTTAGGATTATTGTTAGGGTTAGGGTGATGGTTAGGGGGAGGGTTAGGTTTAGGGTTAGTGTTAGTGTGAGTGTACTGTTTAGCGTGAGGGTGAGGTTTAGGGATAGGGTTAAGGTGAGGGTCAGGTTGAGGGTTAGGGTTAGGGTTAATTAAGGGTTAGGGTTAGGGTTAGGGTGAGGATCAGGTTGAGGGTGAGGGTTAGGCAGAGGGTTAGGTTTAGGCTGAGGGTTAAGGTCGGGGTTAGGGTGAAGTTTAGGGTTAGGTTGATGTTTAGTGTGAGAGTGAGGGTTCTGGTGAGGATGAGGGTTCGGGTGAAGGTGAGGGTGATTGTGAGCGTTATGGTTATGGTTAGTGTTAGGGTGAGGGTTAGGGTTAGGGTGAGGGTTAGGGTTAGTGTGATGTTTAGGGTTAGTGTTAGGATAAGGCTGAGGGTGAGGGTTAGGGTGAGAGTGAGGTTTAGGGTTAGTGTTAGGGATAGGGTAAGGTTTACCGTGAGTGTTAGATTTAGGGTGAGTGTTAGGGTTAGGGTGATGCTTAGGTTTAAGTTGTCATTTAGGGTGAGGGTGAAAGTTAGGGTGAGGGTGATGGTTAGGGTTAGGGTTAGGGTTAAGGTTTGGGTGAGGGATAGGTATAGAATAAGGGTTAGGGTTAGCGTTAGTGTGATTGTAAGGGTTCGGTTGATGATTTGGGTGAAATTGAGTGTTAGGTTTTGGGTGAGGGTTAGCGTTAGAGTGCATATTAGCGTTAGGGTTAGGGTCAGGGTTTTGTTGAGTTTAAGGGTTAGGGTGAGGTTTATGGTGAGGGTTAGTGTTAGGGTTAGCATTAGGGTTAGGGTGAGGGTTAGAGTGAGGCTTTGGGTTAGCTTAGCGTGAGGGTTAGGGTGAGGGTTAGGGTTAGGATGAGGGTTTTTGTTAGGGTTAGGGTGAGGGTTAGGGTGAGAGTACTGCTTAGGTTGAGGGTGAGGGTTAGGGTGAAGTTGATGTTGAGGGTTAGTGTTAAGTTGACGGTGAGGGTTAGGATTGGGGTTAGGGTTAGGTTTAGGCTGAAGGTGAGGGTGAGGGTGAGGGTTAGGCTGAGGGTGAGGGTGATGGTGAGTGTTTGGGTTAGGATTATGTTTAGGGTGAGTTTTAGGGTTGCGTTAGGGTTAGGGTGTGGGTGAGGGTTAGGTTTCGGCTGACCGTTAGGGTGACGGGGAGGGATAGGGTGAGTGTGAGTGTTACGGTTATGGTTAGGGTTAGGGTCAGGTTTAGGTTTAGGGTGAGGGTGAAGGTGAGGGTTAGTTTTAGGATTAGGCTTAGGTGTTTGGTAAGAATGGTAAACCAAAGGATGAGGCTGCAATGCTTGGTAAGAAATGTACGCATTATCCTGCCCATGAAATTGTAAACCCTCTGTACAGTATGTTCACAAATTAAATTAAATTAAATTCAAAAAAAAGATTAGGGTAAGGGTTATGGTTAGGGTTCGGTTTATGTTGAGGGTGAGGGTGAGGGTTAGGTTGAGGGTGATGGTGAGGGTGATGGTGAGGTTGAGGGTTAGGTTTAGGGTAAGGTTTAGGTTAGGGTTAGGGTTAGAGTGAGTGAGAGGGTGAGGGGTAGGTTGAGGGTGATGGTGAGGTTGAGGGTGAGGGTGAGGGTTAGGGTTTGGGTGAGGGTAAAGGTTAGGATTACGGTTAAGGTTAGGGTGAGGGTTAGGGTTAAGGTTAGGGTTAGGTTTAAGATGACGGTTAGTATGAGGGTTAGTGTTAGGGTGAGGGTGAGGGTGAGGGTGAGGTTTAGATTTAGGATTAGGGTTAGGGTTAGGGTGAAGTTTAGGGATAGGTTTAGGGTTAGGTTGAGGGCTTGTTTAGGGTTAGGTTTAGAGTTAGGGTGAGGGTGAGGTTTACGGTTTGGATTAGCAATAGTGTTAGTGTTAGGCTGAGGGTGAGGTTGAAGGTGAGTGTGAGGGGTAGGGTTAAGGTGAGGTTTAGGATTAGGGTTAGGTTTAAGGGTAAGGTGAGGTTTAGGGTTAGGATTAAGTTTAATATGAGGGTTAGGCTGAGGATTAGGGTTAGGGTTCGTGGGACGGTAAGGGTTAGGGTGAGGGTTAGGGTGAGGGTGAGGGTTAGGTTTAGGCCTTAGGGTTAGGGTGAGGGTTAGGGTGAGGGTTAGTGTTAGGGTTAGCGTTAGGGTTAGGGTTAGGGTGAGAGTTAGGGTAAGTGTTAGGATGATTGTTAGGGTGAGGGTTAGTGTTACTATTAGTGTTAGGTTTAGGGTAAGGGTTAGGGTGAGGGTAATGGTTAGGGCGAGGTTTAGGGTGACGGTGAGGGTTAGGGTGAAGGAGAGGGTTATTGTTAGGGTTAGGGTGAGGTTGAGGGTTAAGCTGAGGTTTGGTTTAGTTTGATGTTTAGGGTGAGGGTGAGGATTAGGGTGAGGGTGAGAGTGAGGATCAGGTTTAGGTTTAGGGTTAGAGTTAGGGTCAGTTTGAGGGTGAGGGTTAGGTTTAGGATTAGGGATAAGGTTAGGGTTAGGGTGAGTGTTAGGGTGAGGGTGAGGGTGAGGGTTCAGGTTCAGGTTCAGGTTAGGGTTAGGGTTAGGGTGAGGGTGAGGTATAGGGTGAGGGTTAGGGTTAGGGTGAGGGTTAGGGATACAGTAAGGGTTAGGGTGAGGGTGAGGGTGAGTGTTAGGTTTAGGTTTATGTTTAGAGTTAGTGTGAGGTTGAGGGTGAGGGTTACGATTAGTGTTAGGATTAGGGTTAGGCTGAGGGTGATGTGGAGGGTGAGGTTGAGGGATAGGGTTAAAATGAGGGTTATGGTTAGGGTTATGAGTGTTAAGGTTACAGTTAGTGTGAGGGTAGGGTTAGGGTTAGGGTTATGTTTAGGGTGAGGTTTAGGTTTAGGTTTAGCGTTAGGATAAAGGTTAGGTTGAGGGTTAGGGTTGAGGTTAGGGTTAGTCTGAGGGTTAGGTTTAGGGTTAGGGTAAGTGTTAATGTGAGGGTAAAGTTTAGGTTGAATATTATGGTGAAGGTTAAGGTTAGGGTTAGGTTGAGGGTTAGAGTGAAGGTTTGGTTTATGGTTCGGGTTAGGGTGAGTGTTAGGGTGTGGGAAAGTGTTACAGTGAGGGTTAGGTTGAGGGTGAGGGTTAGGGTTTGAGTGAGGGTAAGGATAAGTGTGAGGGTTAGGATGAGGATGAGGGATAAGGTAAGGGTTTGGGTTAAAGTTAAGGATAGGATGAGGATTTGGGTTAGGGTTAGGTTTAGGGTGAGGGTTAGGCTGAGGGGTAGGGTTAGGGTTATGGTGAGGGTTAGGTTTAGTGTGAGGCTTAGGGTTAGGGTTAGGGTGACAGTAAGGGTTATGGTGAGGATTAGGGTGAGTGTGAGTTTTAGGGTTAGCATTAGGTTTAGGGTTAGGGTTAGGATGAGTGTTAGGGTTCGGTTTAGGTTTAGGGTTAGGGTTAGGGTGAGGGTAAGGGTTTGGGTTAGTTTGAGGGTTAGTGTTAGGGTATGGGCTAGGGTGAGGGTGAGGGTTAGGGTGAGGGTGAGGGTGAGGTTTTTGTTTAGGTAAAGGTTAGGGTTAGGGTTAGGGTGAGGATAAGGTTGACGTGTGGCTTAGGGTTAGGGTTAGGGTTAGGGTGAGGGTGAGGGTGAGTGTTAGCATGAGGGTTAGGGTTAGTTTAGGGTGAGGGTGAGGGTGAGGGTTAGGGTTAGGGTTAGTGTGAGTGTTAGGGTTACGGTGAGGGTTAGGGTTAGGGCGAGGGTTAGGTTTAGGGTGAGTGTTAGGTTTAGGGTGATGTTTAGTGTGAGTGTGAGGGTTAGGGTGAGGGTGAGTGTTCTGGTGATAGTTAGGGTTAGGGTTAGGTTTAGGGAAAGAGTTAGTGTGAGGGTAAGGGTACGGGTGAGGGTTAGTGTGAGTGTGAGGATTAGGGTTAGGTTGAGGGTTAGGCTTATTTTTAGGGTTAGGGTGAGGGTGAGGGTTAGGGTGATCATTAGGGTTAGGTTTAGGGTTAGTTTGCGGTTAGAGTTAGTGTAAGGTTTAGGGTGAGATTTAGGGTGACGGTGAGGGTTAGCCTTAGGGTGAGGTTAAGGGTTAGGTTGAGGGTTAGGGTGAGGCTGAGAGTTAGGGTTAGCATTAGAGTTATGGTGATGGTGAGGGATAGGGTGAAGGTTAGGTTTAGGGTTAGGGATAGGTTGAGGATTAGGGTTATTGTGAGGGTTAGGGTTAGGGTCATAGTTAGGGTTAGTCTGAGGATAAGGGTTATGGTGAGGTTTTGGGTGAGGGTGAGGTGTAGGGTTAGCTTTAGGGATAGGATGAGCGTTAGGGTGAGGGTTAGGTTTAGGGTGCGGGTGAGGGTTAGGTTTAGGGTTAGGGTTAGTGTTAGGCTTAGGGTGAATGTGAGGGTTAGGTTTATGATAAGGGTTAGGGTTAGAGTTAGTGTGAGAGTTAGGGTGAGGATGAGGTTACGGGTGATGATGAGGGTTAGGGTGTGGGTGAGGGTTATGGTTACGGTGAGGATTAGGGTTGGGTAAGGTTTAGGGTTATATTGAGGGTAAGGGTTAGGGTTAGGCTTAGGGTGAAAATTAGGATTAGGGTAATGATTAGGATGAGAGTTAGTGTGAAGATGAGGTTTTGGGTTAGGGTAAGGGTTAGGGTGAGGGTTAGGGTTAGAGTGAGGTTTAGGGTGAGGGTTAGGGGGAGGATGAGGTTTCAGTTGATGGTGAGGGTTCGGATGAGGGTGAGGGTTAGTGTGTGGGTGAGGATTAGGGTTAGGGTGAGGATTAGTTTTAGGTTTAGGGTTAGTGTGAGTGTGAGGGTTAGGGGAAGGGTTGGGTTAGGTTGAGGACTAGGCTTAGGGTTAGGGTTAGTTTGAGGGGTAGGGAGAGGGGTAGGGTTAGGTTTAGTGTGAGGTTTAGGGTGAGTGTGAGGGTTAGCGTTAGTGTAAGGGTTAGGGTGAGGATTAGGGTGAGGGTTACGGTCACCCTCACCATTACCCGAACCCTAACACTCACCCTAAATCTCACCCTAACCATAACCCTACCCCTCTCCCTAACCCTAACCCTAAGGCTAACTCTCAACCTAACCGTAATCCAGCACTAACCCTTACCCTCACACTAAACCTAAACCGAATGCTAACCCTCAACCTAACCCTAATCCTCACCCACAACCTAACCCTCACCCTCACCCTCAAGCTCACCCTCCCCCTCATCCACACCCTAACCCGCACCCTAACCCTAACGCTAACCCTAATCCTCACCCTCACCCTAAACCTTATACTCACACTAACAAACACCCTCACCCTAACCCTATCCCGGCACATCACCCTCACTCTCACCCTAACCCTAATACTAAACCTAACCCTCACCCTCACCCTAACCCTCACCATAATACTTACTCACACCCTAACCCTCATCCTAAACTAACCCTAAACCTAACCCTCACCCTAAACTTCACCCTAATCCTAACCATTACCTTAAGCCTAACCCTCACCCTAATCATCATCCTAACCCTAACCCTCACCCTCACCCTAGGCCTCACCCTAATCTTTACCCTCAACGTAACCCAAACCCTAACCCTAAACCTAACACTCACACTAACCCTAACCTTAAACCTCAGCCTAACCCTTATCCTAACCCTAAACCTAACCCTAGGCCTAACCCCCACCCTAACCCTAACGCTAACCCTTTCCCGCACTCTCACAAAAACTTACACCTTTTCCTCACACTAACCCTAACCCTAACCATAACCCTCACATTAACAATCATCCTCACCTTAACCCTAACCCTACCATTCACCCTACCCCTCACCCTTAACCTAATCATAAACCTCACCCTAAACCTAACCCTAACCCTAACCTTCACCCTAACCCTCACAGTCACCCTAACCCTCACCCTAAACCTAAACCTCACCTACACCGTCACCCTCACCCTCAGCCTCACCTTTACCCTAACCCTAACCTTCACCCTAAACATCAATCTAACAATAACCCTAACCCTAACCCTAACCCTAATGCTCACACTAACCTTAATCCTCACCTTAAAGCTCACCCTCACTCTAATCCGCACCCTAAACCTAACTGTAAGCCTTTCCTAACCGAAACCCTCACCCTTACCCATGCCTTCATCCTAACCCACACCCTCATTCTAGCCCTCACTCTAAACCTAACCCTAACCCTAAACCTCACCCTCACCTTCACCCCCACCCTCAGCCTAACCCTAACCATAACCCTAATCCTAACTCTAACCCTAACCCTTACACTATACCTTATCCTAACCCTAATGCTAACACTAACCCTCACCCTCACTCTATGCCTAACCCTAAACCTAACCAGCCCCGTAACGCTAATCCAAATGCTAACCTTAAACCTCAACCTCAACCTAAACCTCACCCTAACCCTTACCCTCACCCTCACCCTCACCCTAATCCTAACCCTAACCCTAACCCTCACACTAACCCTCACCCTAACCCTAACCCTAAACCTACCCCTCTGCCTAACCCTCACCCTAATATAACCCTAACAGTAATCCTCACCCTATACCTAACTCTAACCCTAACCCTCACCCAAACCCTAAAGCTAATCCTGACCCTCACCCTCACCTTAAACCTCACCTTAACAGTTACCCTCACCAGAACCTTTACCCTCAACCTAACCCAAACACTAACCCTAAACCTAACACTCACACTAACCCTAAACCTAACCCTCAGCTTAACCCTTATCCTAACCCTAAACCTAACACTAACTCTAACCCTCACCCTCACCCTCACCCTCACCCTAACCCTAACCCTAACCCTAACCCTAACCTAACCCTAACCCTCAGCCTTACCCTCGTCCAAACCCTAACCTAACCCTAACCCAACCCTCACCCTAACCCAAACCCAAACCCTAACCCTTACCTTAACCCTAACCTTCACACTCATCTTAACCCTCATCCTAACACTTACCCTCAACCTAACCTTATCCATAACCCTAAACCTAACCCTAACTCTTACCCGAACACTCAACCTCACCCTAACCCTCACCCTCACACTAAACATCACCCTAACCATAACCCTCAAACTAACCCTAAGCCTAACCCTCACCCTAAAGCTAACCTCACCATAACCCTAACCCTAACACTAACCATAACCCTCACACTAGCCGTAAACCTTACCCTAACACTAACCCTAACCATAACCTTCACCCCCACCCTCACCCTAATTCTCACCCTTACCCTAACCGTAACCCATACCTAACCAAAAACCTCACCTTCACACTCAACCTCACCCTAACCCTTACCCTCACCCTAGCCCTCACCCTAACACTAACCCTTACCCTAACCCTAATCCTAAGCCTCACCCTCACCCTTACCCTAAACTTCAACCTAACCCTAACCCTCATCCTAACACTAACCCTAACCGTCATTCTAACCCTAAACCTTACACTCACCCTAACCCTCACACTAAACCTAACCCAAACACTAACTCTAACCCTACCCCTCAGCCTAACCCTCACCCTAAACCAAACCTTAACCCTAATTCTCACCCTGTCCTTAACCTGAACACAAACACTCACGTAACCCTCACCCTCACCCTAACCCTAATGCTAAACCGAAACCTCACCCTCACACTAATCCTCACCATAACCCTTACACTCAACCTAACCCTAACCCTCACCCTCAACCAATCCCTCACCCTAACACTTACCCACACAATAACCCTCACCCTAACATTACCCTAAACCAACTTTCACCCTAATCCTCAGCCCAACCCTAACACTCACCCTCACCCTAACCCTCACCCTAACCTTAACCCTCACCCTCACCCTTAACCTAACCCTAAACCTAAACCTCACACTAATCCTAACCATAACCCTCAGCCTAACCATTATCCTAACCCTAAACCTGACCTTAACCGTGACCCTAACCCTAACTCTCACACTAATCCTAACCCTAACCGTCAGCCTAACCCTTATCCTAACCCTAACCCTAACACTAACTCTCACTCTAACTCTAACCCTAACCCTTATCCTAACCATAACCCTCACCCTCACCATCCCCATCACCCTCAGCCTAACCCTAACTCTAACACTAAACCTAACCCTAACACTCACCCTCACCCTCACCCTAACCCTAACCCTAACCCTAACCCTAACCCTCACTCTAACCCTAACCCTCAACCTATACCTCACCCTCACCTTAAACCTAACCCTAACCCTAAACCTCACCCTAACCCTAACCCTAACCCTAACCCTCACTCTAACCCTAACCCTCAACCTATACCTCACCCTCACCCTAAACCTAACCCTAACACTAAACCTCACCCTAACCCTCACCCTAAACCTAACACTAACGCTAACCCACATCCTCACACTAAACCTCACCCTAACCCTTACCCGCACCATAACCTTAACGCTAACCCTAACCCTAATCCTCACCCTAACCATAATGCTCACCAACAACCTAACCCTCACCCTCAGCCGAACACTCACCCTCACCCTAACACTTTCCCTAACCCTAATCCTAACCCTAAACCTAACCTTCACCCTCACCCTGACCGTCACCTTCAGCCTAACCTTAACCCTAACTTTATTCCTAATCTTAATCCTCACCCTCACCCTAACCCTAAGCATAACCCTCACCCTCACCATCACCCTCACCCTAAGCCTCACCCTCACCCTCAACCTAAACATCACACTAACCCTAAACCTTACCCTAACCCTAACCCTATGACTCAACCTAAACCTAAACTCAGCTTAACCCTCACCATCACCGGAATCCTCACCCTAACCTTAACACTTACATAACTGAAACCCTCACCCTAACCCTCACCCTTATCCTAGCCCTCACCCTAAACCTAACCCTAACCCTAACCCTCACCCTCAACCTAAATTTCCCACTCAGCCTTACCCTAAACCTAACCATAATCCTAAACCGAACCCTCAACCCCAAACAAACTCTAACCCTAACCCTAGCTCTAACGCTAAGCTTCACCCTCACCCTAACCCTAACCCTAAACCTAACCCTAACCCTAACCCTAAAACTCACCCTAAACCTAATCCTAACCCTAACCCTCACCCTCACCCTGAACCCCACCATCACACTAACCCTCACACTAACACTAACCCTCACCCTAACCCTAACCCTAACCCTCACCCATCACTTTCACACTGACCCTCATCCATACCTAACCCTAACCCTAATCCTAACTTAATGCTCACCCTCACCTTCACCCTAACCCTAACCCTAACCCTAAGCCTCACCCTCACACTCTCCCTCACCCTCACCCTCACCTCAAAACTCAGCCTCACCCTCACCCTCACACTATCAACCTCACCCTAAACCTCACCCTAAACCTAACCCTCACCCTAACACTAACCCTAACACTCACCCTAACGCTAACCCTCACCCTAACTCTTACCCTAGCCCTAATGCTAACCCTAAACCTCACCCTCATCCTAACCCTTTCCTTAAACCTTATCCTCACACTAACCCTAACCCTAACCCTAACCCTCACACTAAACCTAACCCTAACCCTAACCCTATCCCTACACCTCACTCTAACTGTAACCCTAATGAGCACCCTAAACCTAAATCTAAAACTAAACCCAACACTCACCCTAACCCTCACCGCCATCCTAACCCTCACCCTCATCCGAACCCTCACCTTCAGCTGAACCCTCAGCCTCACCCTAAACCTCACCCTCACCCTAAACATCGCCCAAACGCTAACCCTCACCCTAAACCTAACCGTAACCCTAAACCTCACCCTCCCCCTAACCCTCACCCTAACCCTTAGGCTCACCCTAACCCTAACCCTAACCCTAAACATAACACTCACACTAACCGTAACCCTCACCCTAAACCTAACCCTAACCCTATCCCTAAACTACAACCTCACCCTGACCCTCAACCTCAGCCTAACCCTAACCCTAAACCTACTCCTAATCCTTAAACTCACCCTCACACTCACCCTAAACCTAACCCTAACCCGAACCCTCAACCTCACACTCAACCTCACCCTAACCCTCACCCTCACAATAAACAGCACCCTAACACTAACTCTCGCCCTAACACTAACCCTAACCCTCACCCTAACCATCACCCTCACCCTAAACATCACCCTAACCCTAACCCTAACCCTCACCCTAAACCTAACCTCAGCTTAACCATCACCCTCACCCTAATCCTCACCCTAACCCTAGCCCTTACCTAACTGAAACCCTCAAACTTACGCTCACCCTCAACCTAGCCCTCACCCTAAACCTAGCCCTCACCCTCAACCTCCCATTCCCCCTCAGCCTTACCCTAACCCTAAATGCAATCCTAACCCTAACCCTCAACCCCCCCTCAGGCTAACCCTAACCCTAACCCTAATGCTAACCCTATTCCTACCCGTAAACCTAACACTAACTCTCACCCTCACCCTAAACTTCATCCTCACACTGAACATGACCATAAACCTAACCCTCACCCTAAACCTATCCCTAACCCTCACCCTAACCCTAACCCTCACCGTAACCTTAACACTCACACTAAGCCTAACCCTAACCCTCAACCAAACCCTCACCCTCACCCTACCCTAACGCTAACTCTCATCGTAACACTCACCCTCACCCTCACCCTCACCCTACCCCTAACCCACACCCTCACGTTAATGCTCAACCTAACCCTAAACCTAACCCTTACCTAAACACAAATCTGAGCTTCACTCTAACCCTCATCCTCATCCTAGCCCTAACCCTAACAATAACCCTCAACCTAACCCTAACCCTAACCCTCACCCTCATCTAACCCTAACCCTACACCTAACCCAGCACTCACCCTAAACCTAAACCTAATGCTAACCCTAAAACTCACACTCACCATAAACCTCATGCTAAATCTTACTGTCACCCTAACCCTAACCCTAACATTCACACTAAACCTAACCCTCAACCTAACCCTAACCATACCCCTCAGCCTAAACCTCACCCTTAACCTAACCCTAACCCAAATCCTCACGTATCCTTAACCTTAACCCAAACCCTCACCCCATCCCTCAACCTCACCCTAAAACTCATCCTTATTCTTACCCTCACCCGAACACTAACCTTCACCCTCAATATAACCCACACCCTAACACTTACCCACACCCTAACACTCACCCTAACCCGAACCATAAACCTAACATTCACCCTAACACTCAACCTCACCCTAACCCTAACCCTAACCCTAAGGATAACCCTAACCCTCACCCTCACCCTAACCCTCACCCTATCCCTTATCCTCACACTAACCATAACCCTAACCCTAACCCTCACCCTAACCCTATCCCGACACCTCACCCTAACTCTCACCCTAAACCTAACCTTAACCCTAAACCTCACCCTAACCCTAACCCTCACCCTATACGTCACTCTCACCCTAACCCTAACACTCACCCTATACCTCACCCTCACCCTAACCCTAAACTTAATCCTAAACCTCACCCTAACCCTAATACTAACCCTAACCCACATCCTCACACTAAAACTCACCCTAACCCTTACCCTCACCATAACCTTATCCCTAACCCTAACCCTAATCCTCACACTAACCATAACACTCACCCACAACCTAACCCTCACTCTCACCCAAACACTCACACTCACCCTAATACTCTCCCTAACCCTAATCCTAACCCTAAAGCTAAACTTCACCCTCAACTTTACCCTCAACTTCAGCCTAACCCTAACCCTAAACTTATGTCTAATCCTAACCCTCACCCTCACCCTCACCCTAAACCTAAACCTAACCCTCACTCTCACCCTCACCCTCACCCCAAGCCTCACCCTCTCCCTCACCCTAAACATCACACTAACCATAACCGTCACCCTAACCCTAACCCTAACCCTCAACCTAAACCTAAATTCAGCTTAACCCTCACCATCAAAGTAATCCTCACCCTAACCCTAACCCTTACATAACTGAAACCCTCACCCTAACTCTCACACTAACCCTCACTCTCATCCTAGCCCTCAACCTAAACCTAACCCTATCCCTAACCTTCAACCTCAACCTCCCCTTCCCCCTCACGCTTACCCTAAACCTAAACCTAATCCTAAACCTAAACCTCAACCCCACCCTCACTATAACCCTAACCCTAACCCTAACGCTAAGCTTCACCCTCACCCTAACCCAAAACCAACCCAAAAATAACCCTAACCCTAAACCTAAACCTAACCCTAACCCTAACCCTAAAATTCACCCTAACCCTAATCCTAACCCAAAACCTCATCCTCACCCTGACCCTCACCATCACACTAACCCTCACACTAACACTAACCCTCACCCTAACCCTAACCCTAACCCTCACCCTTCACTTTCACCCTTTACCCTGAGCTTAACCCTAACACTAACCCTAATCCTAACCTAACCCTCACCCTCACCTTCACCGTAACCCTAACCCTAACCCAAACCCTCACCCTCAACTTCACCCTGACCCTCACCCTCACCTTCACCCTCAGCCTCACCTTCACCCTCACACTAATACTCAACCCCATCCTAAACCTCACCCTAACCCTAACCCTCACCCTGACCCTAAGCCTAACCGTAGCTCAAACTCTTACCCTACCCCTTAAACTAACCCTAACCCTCAACCTAAACCTAACCCAAACCCTAACAGTAACCCTCACACTCACCCTCACCCTGACCCTCACACTCAGCCTGACCCTCACCCTAACCCTAACACCCATCCTAACCCGAACGGTAAACCTAATGTTAAATCTAAACCTCACCCTCACCCTAACACTTACCCTAACCCTTACCCTCACACTAACCCTAACCCTAAACCTCACCCTCACCCTAACCCTCACCCTAACCCTAACCCTCACCCTCACCCTCACCCTAACCCTCATGCTAACCCTAACCCTCACCCTCACACTCAAACTCACCCTAACCCTTACCCTCACCCTAAACCTCACCCTCACCCTCAACCTAACACACATGCTAACCCTTACCCTCACCCTCACCCTCAACCTCACCCTAACCCTTACCCTCACCCTAACCCTAAACCTCACCCTCATCCTAACCCTTACTCTAACCGTTACCTAAACCCTAACCCTCACCCTAAACCTTACCCACACCCTAACACTCACCCTAACAGTAACCCTAAATCTAACCCTCATGTTAATCTGACCCTAACCCTAACGATAACCCTAACCCTAAACCTAACCCTAACCCTCACCGCAACCCTAACCCTAACACTTACACTAACCCTAACCCTAACCCTCAGCCTAACCCTCATACTAAACCTAACCCTAACACTAACCTTCACCCTCACCCTCACCCTAAACTTAAACCTAACCCTAACCCTCACGGTAGCCCTAACCCTCACACTATCTCTAACACTAATCTTCAGCCTCATCCTCACCCTCAATCTTACCCTAACCCTAACCCTCATCCAAACACTAACCCTAAACCTCAACCTCACCCTAACCCTCAACATAACACTAACCCTCACTCTCATCCTAATCCCTAAACCTAACCATAACCCTTACATTACCGGAAACCTCACCCTCACCGTCTCCCTCAACCTAACATTCACACTCACCCTAGCCCTCACCCCAACACTAACCCTCAGCCTAACCCTAAACATAACTCTCACGTTCACCCACACCCTAACCGTAAACCTAACCCTAACCCTCATCCTAAACTTAACCCTAAACCTAATGCTAACCCTAACCCTAACACTCACAATAACCTTAAACCTAACCCTCAGCCTAAAGCTCGTCCTAACCCTAACCCTAACGCTAACACTCACCCTAACCGTAACACTAAACCTAACACTCATCCTAACCCTAACAGTAACCCTATTCCTAATCCTAACCCTCAACCTCAACCTCACACTAACCCTCAACCTCACCTCAGCTCTCAACCTCAACATAACCCTAACCCTAAACCTAACACTCACCATTAGCATCACCCTAATCCTAACACTTACCCTCACCCTAACCCTAAACCGGAACCTAGCCCTCACACTAACCCTAACCGTCAGCCACACCCTAACCCGAATCCTCACCCGAACCCTCACCCTAACCCTAACCCTGACCCTAAACCTTACCCTCACCCTAAACCTAACCCTAACCATAAACCTCACACTAAACCTAAACCTCATCCTAAAAGTAACCCTACCCCTCAGACTATCCCTCACCCTAACATTAACACTAACCCTAACCCTCACCCTATCCCTAACTTTAACTCTAACCCTCACACTAAGCCTCACCCTCACCCTTACACTAATGCTAACCCTAGCCCTCACACTCACCCTAACCCTCACCCTAACCCTTACCCTCACCCTCACCCTCAACCTAACCCTAATGCTAACCCTAATCCTAACCATCACCCTCACCCTAATTCTAACCGTAAACCTAACCCTAACACTCACCCTAAGTCTCACCCTAACCCTCACCCTAACCCTAACCCTCATCCTCACACTAAACCTCGCCATAACCCTTCACCTCAACATAAACCTTACATTAACCCTAACCCTAATCCTCACCCTAACCCTAACCCTCAAGCAAACCCTAAGCCTCACCCTCACCGAACCCTCACCCTCACCCTAACACTCACTCTAACCCTAGCCCTAACCCTAATCCTAACCCTAATCCTCATCCTCAAACTCACCTAAGTCTAACCCTAACTCTAACCCTCACCCTCACCCTCACATTAACCCTCACCCTCAGCCTAACCCTCATCCCAACCCTAACCCTGAACCTCACCATATTCCTCACACTAACCCTAACCCTAATCCTAACCCTCAACCTAACGGTAACCCTACCCCTACCCTCACCCTCACACTCACCCTAAACCTAAGGCTAGCACTCAACCTAACCATAATCTTCACCCACACCCTAACCTCCACCTTTACTCAAACCCTCACACTAACCCGAACACTAAACCTAATCCTCATACTAACCCTAACCCTCACCCTAACCCTAATACTAACCCTCAGCCTAACCCTCATCCTAACCCTAACCCTCATCCTAACCCTAACCCTAACTCTACCCCGAACCCTCACCCTAAACCTAACCCTAACCCAAACCCGAACCTGAAGCCTCACACTAAGCCTAACCCTAACCCTAACCCTAATCCTAAACCTAACCCTCACCCACACCCTCAGCCTAACTCTCACCCTAACCCTAAACCTAATCCTCACACTCCCACTCACACTCACCCAAACACTCACACTCACCCTAATGCTCACCCTCAATCTAACACTAACCCTAACACTAACCCTCACCCTCACCCTAACCCTCACCCTAATCCTCACCCTCACCCTCACCAAAAATCTATCCCTCAACCTAAACCTCACCCTCACCCTAATCCTCACCATAACCCTATCCCTTACCTAAAAGAAACTCTCACCCTAACCCTCAAACTAACCCTCACGATCTCCCTAGCCCTCACCCTAATCCTAACCCTAACCCTAACCCTCACCCTCACCCTAAACCTCACCCTAACCCTTACCCTCAAACTAATCCTAAACCTAACATTAACCATAACCCTCACAGTAAACGTAACCCTCACCCTAAGCCTAACACTATCACTAAGCCTCACGCTCACCCTCACCCTCAGACTAACCCTAACCCTTACCCTATTCCTAAACCTAACCCTCATCCTTAACCTCACATTAACCCTCACCCTCACCTCAGCCCTCACCCTCACCATAACCCTAAACCTAACCCTCAACTTCACCTTAACCATAACCCTAAACCTAACGCTCACCATCAGCATCACCCTAACCCTAACCCTTTCCCAAACCCTAACCCGCACCCTAACCCTAAAACCCAACCTAGCCCTCACACTAACCGTAACCGTCACCCACACCCTACCCCGAAACCTCACCCTCACCCTCACCCTCACCCTAACCCTCACCCTAAACCTTACCCTCACCCTAACCCTAACCGTAAACCTCACACTAAACCTAACATCATCCTAAAAGTAACCCTACCCCTCAGCCTAACCCTCACCCTTAACCTAACCCTAACCCTAATCCTCACCCTATCCCTAACCTTAATTCTAACCCTCACACTAAGCCTCACACTCACCCTTACACTAATGCTAACCCTAACCCTCACCCTCACCCTAACCCTCACCCTAACCCTTACCCTCACCATAACACTAACCCTCACCCTCACCCTAACACTCACCCTAACCCTTACCCACACCCTAACCCTCACCCTAACCCTAACCCTAAACCTAACCCTCACCCTAACCTTCACCCTAATCCTAACCATAAACCTAACCCTAACCCTCACCCTAAACCTCCCCATAACCCTAACCCTAAACCTCACCCTAAACTTTACCCTCACCCTAACCGTAACCCTAACCCTAAACCTAACCCTCACACTAACCTTAACCCTAACACTCAGTCTATCCCTTATCCTAACCCTAAACCTAACCCTAAACCTCATCTTAACCATAAAACTAACCCTAACGATCACACTAACCCTAAAACTAACCCTCAGCCTAATGCTCATCCTAACCCTAACAGTAACGCTAACCCTCACCCTAACTGTAACATTAACCCTAACACTCCCCCTAACCCTAACCCTCACCCTCACCCTAATCCTATTCCTAATCCTAACCCTAATCCTAACCATCACCCTCACCCTAATTCTAACCGTAAACGTAACCCTAACACTCACCCTGACCCCCACCCTCACCCTAACACTATCCCTAACCCTCACCCTAAACCTACCCCTAAACCCAACGCTAAACCTCACCCTAACTCTCACCCTAACCCTCACCCTAACCCTAACCCTCATCCTCACACTAAACCTCACCATAACCCTTCACTTCAACATAACCCTTACAGTAACCCTAACCCTAACCTCACCCTAACACTAACCCTCACCCAAACCCTAAGCTTCACCCTCACCGAACCCTCACCCTCACCCTAACACTCACCCTAACCCTAAACCTAACCCCAATCCTAACCCTAAGCCTCATCCTCAAACTCACCTAACCCTAACCCTAACCCTAACGCTAACCGTCAACCTAACCGTAACACTAAACCTAACACTCATCCTAACCCTAACCTTAACCATATTCCTAATCCTAACCCTCAACCTCAACCTCACACTAACCCTCAGCCTCACCTCAGCTCTCACCCTCACCATAACCCTAACCCTAACCCTCAAACTCACCCTAACCCTAAACCGGAATCTAGCCCTCACATTAACCCTAACCGTCCCCCACACCCTAACCCGAATCCTCACCCGAACCCTCACCCTAACCCTAACCCTGACCCTAAACCTTACCTTCACCCTAACCCTAACCTAAACCGTAAAGCTCACAGTAATCCTAAACCTCATTCTAACCATAACCCTACAACTCAGCCTAACCCTCACCCTAAATCTAACCCTAACCCTAGTCCTCACGCTATCCCTAACCTTAACTCTAAACCTCACACTAAGCCTCATCCTCACCCGGACCCTAATGATAACCCTAACCCTCACCCTCACCCTAACCCTCACCTTAACACTTACCCTCACCCTAAACCTAACCCTCACCCTCATCCTAACCCTCACACTAACCATTACCCACACCCTAACCCTCACCCTAACCCTAACCCTAACCCTCACCCTAACCTTCACCATAATCCTAACCATAAACCTAACCCTAACCCTCACCCTAACCCTCACCATAAGCCTAACCCTACCCCTCACCCTAAACTTTACCCTCACCCTAACCATAAACCTAACCCTAAACATAACCCTCACACTAACCTTAACCCTCACCCTCAGCCTATCCCTTATCCTAACCCTGAACCTAACCCTAAACCACATCTTAACCCTAAAACTAACCCTAACGCTTACACTAAACCTAAAACTAACCCTCAGCCTAATGCTCATGCTAACCCTCACCCTAAGCCTAACACTATCACTAAGCCTCAACTTCACCCTCACCCTCACCTTAAGACTAACCCTAACCCTAACCCTAACCCTAATCCTAAACTTAACGTTTACCCTCAGCCTCACCATAACCCTAAACCTAACCCGAACCCTCAACCTCACCCTCACCCTAACAGTAACCCTAACCCTAACCGTAACCCTCATCCTAATCCTAAACCTTACCCTATCACTAACCCTAACTCTAATGCTAATCCTAACCCTAACCCGAACCCGAACCCGAACCCTCACCCTAACACTTATCCTAACTGTAAACCTAAACTTATCCCTAACCCTCACACTAACCCTAACCATCACACTAACCTTAACATTAACACTCACACTACCCCTCACCCTCATCCTAACCCTAATCCTAACCCTCAACCTAAACCAAACCCTAACCCTCACCCTCACCTTAACCCTCATCCACACCCTAACCCTCATCCTCACCCGAAACCTAACATTCACCCTAACCCTCACCCTCGCCCTAAACATCATCCTAAACCTAACCCTCACCCTAACTCTAACACTAACCTCCACCTTAACCCTAAACCTCACATTAACCCTCACCCTCAAGCTAATCAACACCCTAACAATAAAGGTAAAGCTTCCCTAACCGAAACCCTCATCCTCACCCTCACCCTAATATTAAACCTCACACTAGCACTCACCCTAACCCTAAACCTAAACCTAAACCGAGCCCTCACCCTCACCCTCACCCAGAGCCTAACCCTAACCCTAACCCTAACCCTAATCCTAACCCTAACCCTCACCCTCACCCTAACCCTAACAATAAACCTAACTCTAACCCTCAGCCTCACCTTCACCCTAACCCTAACCCTAACCCTAACCCTAACAATTACCCTAAATCTGACCCTAACCCTAATCATAAACCTAACTCTCACCCTAACCCTAATCCTAACCCTAAAACTCACCATAATTCTAATTCTAATCCTAACACTCACCCTCACCTTCACCCTCACCCGAACCGTCACCCTCACCCTAACCCTCACACTAACCCTAACCCTCACCCTAACAATAACCCTAACCCTCACCCTCACCGTCACCCTCACTCTCAGACTAACCCTAAAACTAACCCTAATCCTAAACCTAACCCTCACCCTGACCCTAACCCTAACACTCACCATCACACTAACCCTCACCCTAAACCTAAACCTCACCCTAATCCTAACCTAACCCTAACCCTAACCCTCACCCTCAGCCTAAACATCACCCTAACCTTTATCCTCAAAATTACCCTAACCCTAATCCTAACCCTCAACCTCACCCTAAACTTAACCTACCCCTCAAACTAACCCTCACCCTAAACCTAAACCTAACCCTCACTGTAAACCTAACCCTAACCCTCACATTCACCCTAACCCTCACCTTCACCCTAAGCCTCACTCTAACCCGAACCTTAACCGTAACCCTACCCACAACCTAACCCTCACCCTCACAGGAACCCTCACTCGAACACTCACCCTCGCCCTAACCCTCACCCTCACTCTCACCCTCAGCCTAAAACTCACTCTAGCCCTAACCCTCAACGACACCCTATCCCTCAACCTCACCCGAACTCTCACCTTAAACATCACCCTAACCCTAAACCTCACCCTAACCCTAAACTTAACCCTCAGCCAAAACCTAACCCTCAACCTCATCCTTACCCTAACACTAACCCTAACACTAACACTCACCCTAAACGTAAACCTTACCCTAAACCTAACCCTCACCCTAACCCTCACCTTTAAACTAATGGTAACCCTAAACCTCCCCCTCACGTTAACCCAAACCCTAACCCTCACCCTAAACCTTATCCTCACACTAACCCGAACACTAACACTAATCCTAACCCTCACAATAACCCTAAACCTCAGCCTAACCCTAAACTTAACCTCACCCTAACTCTCAACCTAACCCTTAATCTCACCCTAACGCTAACCCTAACCCTAAACCTCCCCTCACTCTAACACTCACCATCGCCCTAAACCTCACCCTAAGCCTAACCCTCACCCACAAGCTAACCCTAATCATCATCCTCACCCTGAACATCACCCTAACCCTAACTCTCACCCTAAACCTAACCCTCACCCTCACCCTAACCTTAAGCCTATCCCTAACAATAACCCTAACCCTAAACCTATCCCTCAACCTCACTCTCAACCTAAGCCTATCCCTAACCCTATTCCTAATCCTAAACCTAACCCTCACCTTCACCCTCACCCTAAATTTAACCCTAACCCTAACCTTCACCTTCACCCTCACCCTAACCTTAAGCCTAACAATAACCCTCACCTAACGCTCACCATAACCGTAACCCTAACCCTCACCGAACCCTAACGCTAACCCTAAAACTCAACCTACCCCTAACCCTCACCCTAAACCTTATACTCACACTACCCTAAACATAACCCTCACCCTCCCCTTCACCCTAACCATAACCCTAACGCTTCCCCTCACCCTAAACCACACCCTAACCCTAACCCTTTCCCACACCATAAAAATCACCCTAACCTGAACACTATCTCTCACCCTAGGCCTCACCCTAACCCTAAATATCACCCTCAAACTAACCCTAACCCTAACCCTAACCCTAAACCTCATCCTAACCCTAACTCTACACCTCACACTAACCCTCACTTTCACCCTAACTAAAACCCTAAACCTCACCCTAAACCTAACCTTAAACCTAATCCTCCCCTAACCCTAACCCTAACCCTCAATCTATACCAAACCCTAACCCTCACCCTAAATGTAATCCTTAACCTAACCCTAAACCTAAATCTCACCTTAACCCTAACCCTTACCCTAAACCTAACCCTAATCCTAACCCTCGCCCTAACCCTAACCCTAACCCTAACCCTCACCCTCACCCTCACCCTAATCCTAACCCTCACCCTATATTAACCCTAATCCTAACCCTAACCCTCACCCTCAGAGTCACCCTCAACCTAACCCTCACCTTGAAACTCACCTTCCCCCTAACCCTCAAACTAACCCTACCCTAATCCCAACCCTCACCCTCACTCTCAACCTAACCCTATACCTAACCCTAATCCTAACCCTAACCCTCACCCTCACCCTAATCATAACCCTCACCGTCACCCTCACCCTCAGCATCACAGTAACCCTCATCCTCAACACCCTCTCCCTATCATTCACCTTCACCCTAAACATCACCCTAACCCTAACTCTCACCCTAAGCCTAACCTTACCGTAAACCTAACCCTTACCCTCAACCTAACCTTTATCTTCAGACTAACCCTTACTCTAAACCTAACCCTAACCCTCACATTAACCCAAACCCTCTCCCTAAGCCTAACACTACCCCTCACCCTAACCCTCCCCCTAACCCTAAACCTAACCCTAAATCTCACCATAATCCTAACCCTAATACTTACACTCACCCTAACCCTCATCATCACTCTAAGCCTCACCCTAGACCTAACACCAACCCACACCCTAACCCTCACCCTCAATCGAACCCTCACCCTCACTTGAACCCTCACCCTCACCCTAACCCTCAGCCTCAGCCTAAACCTCACCGTAACCCCAACCCTCAACCTAACCCTCACCCTAACCCTAATCCTCACCCTAAACCTCACCATAACCCTAACACTTACCCTAACCCTAACCCTAAACCTCACCCTAACACTAACCCTAAGGCTCACACTAACTCAAACCCTTACCCTAACCCTAACCCTACCCCTCACCCTACCCCTCAACTTAACCCTAAACCTAACGCTAAACCTCACTCTAAACCTAACCCTAACCCTAACCCTCACCCTAACCCTAACTCTAACCCTCACCCTAAACCTAAATCTTAACCTAACCCTAACCCTCACCCTTAACCTAACCCTTACCCTAACCCGAACCCGAACCCTTACCATAACCCTCACATTTGACCTAATCTCACCCTAGCAATAACCCTAACTCTTACCTAACCGAAACCCTCAACTTCACCCTCATTGTCACCCTAACACTCACCCTCACCCTAGACCTCACCTTATCCCTAACCCTAACCCTAACCCTAACCTTCACCCTCACCCTCACTGTCACACTCAGCCTTACCATAAGCCTAACCCAATTCGTAACCCTTAACTTCACCCTCACCCTCACACTCACCCTAAACCTCACCCTCAACCTAGCCCTCACCCGAAACCTAAACCTCACCCTAACCCTAACTCTAACAATAACCCTAACCCTAACCCTAATCCTAACCCTAACTCTCACCCTAAGCCTAACCCTAACCCTAAAATTCACGCTAAACCTAATCCTAAACCTAACAGTAACCCTCACTGTCACAGTCACCCTAAACCTGACCCTCAAACTCACCCTCACCCTAACGCTCACACTAACCCTAACCCTCACCCGAACCCTAACTCTAACCCTCACACTCACCCTCACACTCAGCCAAACCCTTAACCAAACCCTAACCCTAACCCTAAACCTCACACTCACCCTAACCCTAACACTACCAATAAAGCTCAAAATCACCCTCACCCTCACACTTACCGTAACCCAAACCCTAAAAATAATCCTAACACTAACCTTCACAATAACCCTAAACCTAACCATATAATTCACCCTAGCCCTAACCCTAACCCTCACCCTAACACTAACCCTTACCCTAAGCCTACCCCTAAACCTCACCCTAAACCTAACCCTAATCATAACCCTCACCCTAACCCTAAACCTAACCCTCACCCTAACCCTCACCCTAACCCTAACCCTACCCCTTACCCTAACCCTCATCCTCACACTATCCCTAACCCTATACCTAACCCTAACCCTCACACTAACCCTAACCCTCTAACAATAACCCTAAATCTCACGCTTACCCTAACACTAATGCTAACCCTCACCCTAATCCTAACCCTATCGCTAACCCTCACCCTCACCCTAACAGTCACCATCACCCTAAAACTCACCCGACCCCTAACCCTTACCCACACACTAACCCTCACCCCCACCCGAAACCGAACCCTCACCCGAAACATCACCCTCACCCTAAACCTCACCCTCAACCTAAACATCACCGTAAACCTAACCCTCACCCTAACGCCAACCCTAACCCTCACCATACCCCTAACCCTCACTCTCAATCTAACCCTCATCCTCACACTAATCCTCACCCTAACCCTATCCCTTGCCTAACCAAAACCCTCAACCAAAACC
Organism: Dipodomys merriami; assembly: GCF_024711535.1. NCBI lineage: Eukaryota > Metazoa > Chordata > Mammalia > Rodentia > Heteromyidae > Dipodomys > Dipodomys merriami. The sequence goes on along the minus strand of NW_027202482.1, from coordinate 1,426,746 downwards.
TCACCCTCACCCTCACACTATCCCTAACTTTAATTCAAACCCTAACCCTGACCCTCACCCTAACAATCAACGTAACCCTTACACTTACCGTAACACAAACCCTCACCCTCACCCTAACCCTCAACCTAACCCTTATCCTCACACTAACACTAACCCTATACATAGCCCTAACCCTCACACTAACCCTAAACCTCACACTAAGCCTAACCGTACCCCTCACCCTAACGCTCACCTTAACCTTAACCCTAATCATCACCCTAACCATAACACTCATCCTCACCCTCACCCTCAGCCTCAGCTTAACCGTAACCCTAACTCTAATCCTAAACCTAACCCTCACCCCCTCACTCACCCTAACACTAACCATAACCCTAATGCTAACCCTCACCCTCACCTCAACCAAACCCTAACACTAAACCTAACAATAACTGAAAACCTAACCCTAACCCTAATCCTAACCCTAACCCTCACACTAACACTAAACCTAACCCTATAACTCACCATAGCCCTAACCCTAACTCTCACACTAACACTAACCCTCACCCTAAGCCTACCCCTAACCCTCACACTAAACTTCACCCTAATCATAACCCTCACCCTAACCCTAAACCTAACCCTCACCCTAACCCTCAACCTAACCCTCACCCTAACCCTAAACCTAACCCTCAACCTAACGCTCATCATAACAGTAACACTAACCCTGACCCTAACCCTAACCCTCAACCTCAACCTCACCCTCACCCTCAGCCTAACCCAAACCTTAACCCTAATCTTAAACCTAACCTTCACCCTCTCCCTCACACTAATCCTACCCATAACCCTAATGCTAACCCTCACACTCACATTCAACCCTAACCCTAAACCTAACAAAAACTGTAAACTAAACCCTAAACCTAATCCTAACCATAAACCTTACCCTAAGCTTAACCCTAACTCTAACCCTCACCCTAACCCTAACCCTAAACCTAACCCTCAGCCTAACCCTCATCCTAACCCTAACACTAAACCTAACCCTCACTCAAACCCTCACCCTAATCCTCATCCTAACCCTAACCCTAAACCTAACACTCACCCTAACCCTAACGCTAACCCTAACCCTCACCCTCACCCTCACCCTAACCCTAACCCTAACTATCACACTAACCCTAATCCTCACCCTAACCCTAACCCTAAAACTCACCCTATCCCTCACCCTCACCCTAACCCTCACCGTCACCCTAACCTGGCTATAACCCTAATTCTAACCCACACCCTAAACCTCACCCTCACCTGAAACCTCACCCTCACCCTCACCCTCGCCCTAATCCTCACCCTAAACCTAACCCTAACCCAAACCTTGCGCTAACCCTAACCCTAACTCTAACCCTCACCCTAACCCTAACCCTAACCCTCATCCTAACCCTCATCCTAACCCTAACGCTAAACCTAACCCTCACCCTCACCCTAACCCTAAACCCTAAATCTAACCCTCACCCTAACTGTAACTCTAAACCTCACCCTAACCCTCACCATCACCCTAAAACTAACCCTAACCCTCACCCAAAACCTAACCCTAACCCTCACACTCAACCTAAACCTCACCGTCACACTAACCCTCACTGTAACACTAACCCTCACCCACACCCTAACCCTCACACTTACCCTAAACCTAACCCTCACCCTAACCCTCACCCTCACCCTAAACATCACCCTAACCCTACCCCACAACCTAAATATAAACTTTACCCTCACCCTAACCCTAACACTCACACTAACCCTCACCCTCAATTTCAACCTCACCCTAAATATAATCCTAACTCTTACCTAACTGAAACCATCACCCTCACCCTCACTCTCACACTAACACTCAGGCTCAACCTAGCCCTCACCCTATCCCTAACCCTTACCCTTAACCTCACCCTCACCCTCGCCCTCAGCCTAACCTTAAACCTAACCCTAAATATCACCCTCATCGTCACCTTAACTCTAACCCTAAGGGTAACCCTCACCCTCACACTCACCCTTACCCTAACCTAGCACTAACCATAACCCTAACCCTAACCCTAAACCTAATCCTAACACTAACCCTCAACCTAACCCTAAACCTCAGCCTAAACTTTAACCTCACACTAACCCTAATTCTATCCCTAAACCTAATCCTCAAACTAAAACTAACCCTCACCCTAACCCATACACTAACCCTCACCCTCGCCCTCAGACTAACCCTAACCCTTACACTAACCCTCACCCTAACCCTCACCCTAAACCTCACCCTAACCCTAACGCCAACCCTAACCCTCACCCTAATCCTAACCCTCACCATAACCCTTATCCTCACACTAACCCAAACCCTATACCTAACCCTCACACTAACCATAACCCTCACCCTAACCCAAACTCTACCCCTCACTTTACCCCTCATCCTAACCCTAACATTAACGCTAACTCTCACCCTAGACATAATCCTATACCTCACCCTCACCCTAACCCTCACTGTCACCCTAACCTTCACCCTAACACTAACCTTCACACACACCCTAACCCTCACGTGGAACCGAAACCTAACCCTCACCCTAACCCTCACCCTCACCCGAAATATCACATTAAACCTAATCCTCAACCTAACCCTCACACTAAACATCAACCTCAACCTAATCCTCACCCTAACCCTAACCCTAACCCTAAACATTACCTTCAACCCCACCCTCGCGCTCAGCCTAACCCTAACCCTAAACCTAACACTCACCCTCAACCTCACCCTTAACCTAACCCTCACCCTCACCCTAGCCCTCACCCTAACCCTAACCCTGATCCTAACCCTAACACTAACCCTCAGCCTCTCCCTCAGGCTAACCATAACCCTAACCATAATCCTAACAATAAACCTCACCCTCACTCTAACCTTAACCCTAACCCTAACCTTCACCGTCACCCTCACCCTCACACTCACCCTAACGCTCACCCTCACCCTCAACCCTCACCCTAACCCTCAACCTCACCCAAAACATCACCCTAACCGTAACTCTCATCCTAACCCTAACCCTCTTCCTAAATCTCACAATAACCCTAACGCTAAACCTAACACTCACTCTCTCCCTAACCCTCACCATAACCCTTATCCTCACACTAAACCTAACCCTAACCCTCACACTAACCCTAACCCTCACACTAAACCTAATCCTAACCCTCACGCTAACCCTCACCCTCACCCTAACCTTAACCCTAACCATCACCTTAAACATAACGCTAACCCACACCCTCACCCTAATCCTCACCGTCCCCCTAACCTTCACTCTAAGGGTTACCCATAACTTAACCCTCACCTGAACCTGAACTCTAACTAACCCTAACCCTCACCCTCACCCTAAAAATCACCCTAAACCTAACCTTCACCCTTACTCTAATCCTAACCCTCTCCCTAACCCTAAACCTCACACTAACCCCCACACTCAACCTAAACCTCACCCTAACAATAACCCCAAGCCTTACCTAAACGAAACCCTCACCCTCACCCTAGCCCTCAACTTAACCCTCACCCTAACTTTAACCCTAACGCTCAACCTAACCCTCACCCTAACAATGACCGTAACACTAACCCTAACCCTCACGTCACCCTAAACCTCAATGTCACCCTAACCCGACCATAACCCTAAACCTAAACCACACCCTAACCCTCACCCTCACACCAACCCTCACCCTTAACTTTAACCTCACACTAACCCTAATCCTCACCCTAACCCTAACCCTCACACTAACCCTAAGGCTCACCCTAACCCTAACCCTACCCCTCAACCTAACCCTCACCCTAACATTCACCCTAACCCTAATCTTAAACCTCACCCTCACCCTAACCCCCACCATCACACTAACCTGACCCTAACCCTAACCCTAACCCTAACCCTAAACTTAACACTATCCCTAACCTTAACCCAAACCCTAACCCTCACCCTAACCTTAAACCTTACTCTAAAGCTAATCCTAACCTTAACCCTCACACTAACCCTAACGCTCACCCTAACCCTAACCCTACACCTCACCCTAACCCTCACCATCACCCTAAAAATAACCCTAAACCTCACCCAAAACCTAACCCTAACCCTCACACTCAACCTAACTCTCACCATCACACTACCCTCACCATAATCCTAACCATCACCCACACCCTAACCCTCATACTCACCCTCACCCTAACCCTCACCCTCACCCTAAACATCACCCCAAGCCTACCCCTCAAACTAACTATAAACCTTACCCTCACCCTAACCCTAACCATCACACTAACCCTCACCCTCAATTTAAACCTCACCCTAAAAATTAACCTAACTCTTACCTAATCGAAACCCTCACCCTCACACTTAATCTCACACTAACACTCACGCTCAACCTAGCCCTCCCCGTAACCCTAAACCTAACACTTACCCTCACCCAAAGCCTCTCCCGCAGCCTAACTTTAACCCTAACCCTAACACTAACACTCATCCTCATCTTAACCCTAACCCTAACGCTAAGCCTCACCCTCACACTCACCCTGACCCTAACCCTAGCCCTAACAATAACCCTAACCCTAAACCTAACCCTAATCCTAACACTAACACTCACCCTAACCCTAACCCTTACCCTAACCCTCACACACACCCTAATCCTCATCCCAACATTTAACCTCACACTAAACCTAACTCTATCCCTCACCCTAACCCTCACCCTTACACTCACCCTAAAACTCACACTCACCCTAACACTAATGCTAACCCTAACCCTCACTCTAAACCTAACCCCCACCCTAACCCTTATCCTCACACTAACCCAAAACCTAAACCTAACCCTCACATTAACCCTAACCCTCACCCCAACCCTTACCCTACACCACACCTAACAGCTCACCATAACCCTCACCCTCACCCTCACCCTAACCCTAACCCTCACCTTCACCTTAATCCTCACCGTCACCCTAACCCTCAACTTAACCATAACCCTCACCTACACCCTAACCCTAATCCTCACCCTAATCCTAACCATCACCTTAAACCTCACCCTAACCCTGATCCTCATCCTAAACCAAAGCCTAAGCCTTTTCTAACCGAAATCCTCACCCTCACCCTAACCGTCACCCTCACGCTCATCTTCACCCTTGCCCTCACCCAAAAACTAACCCTAACCCTCCCCCTCCCCCTCACCCTCACCCCCACCCTAAGCCTAACCCTAACCCTAACCCTAACCTCAACCTCAACCTCCCCCTCCCCCTCACACTAACCCTAACCCTAATCCTAACCCTAATGCAAAAACTAGTCCTCACCCTCACACTAACCCTAACCCTCAGCCTAAACCTAACCCTAACCCTAACCCAACCCCTACCCTTCAAACTCACCCTAAACCTCTCCCTCACCCTAACCCTCACCTTCACCCTAAACTAGCCCTAACCCTTACCCTTACCCTAAACCTAACACTAAGAGTAACACTAACCCTCACACTAACCCTCACCCTAACCCTTACCCTCACCCTAACCCTCACCCTAACCCTAACTCTAACCCTAACATTAACACTAATCCTCACCCTAACCCTAATCCTCACCCTAACCCTCAACCTAACCCTTACCCATACATGAAACCTAAACCTAACACTCAGTCTAACCCTCATATTAAACTTAACCCTAACTCTAATCCTCAACTTATCCTTAACCCTAATACTAAACCTAACACTCACCCTACCCCTAACACTCACACTCAACTTCAACCTTATCCTAAGTCTAACCCTAACACTAACCATAATCCAAACCCTAACCCTCACCCTCACCCTCACCCTAACTCTAAACCTAACCCTAAACAAACCCTCACCATAACCCTAAACCTATCCCTAAACCTCACCCTAATCCTAACCCTAATCCTAATCCTAACCCTCACCCTCACCCAAAACCTCACTCTCACCCGTATCCTAACACTAACCCTAACCCTAACCCTAACCCTCACACTAACCCTAACCTGACCCTAACCCTAACCCTGCCACTCACCATAACCCTCACCCAAACCCTAACCCTAACCCTAACACTAACCAAAACCCTAACTCTCACCCTCACCCTAACGCTCATCGTCACCCTAACCCTCACCCCAACCCTAACCCTCACCCACATCCTAACCCTCATCCTTACCGAACCTGGACCTGAACACGAACCCTCACCTTCACACTAACCCTCACCCTCAACCTAAACATTACCCGGACCCTAACCCTCATCCTAACCCTAACCCTCATCCTAAACCTCACCCTCACCCTACCCCTCACCCTAACCCTAACCCTCAACTTCACCCTCACCTCAACCTAAGCCTAACCCTAACCCTAACCATAATCCTAAACCAAAACTTCACCCTCACCCTAACCCTAAATCTAACCCTCACCCGCACCCTCAATTTAACCCTCACCCTAACTCTAACTCTTACCCCAACCCTCAACCTACCCCTAAACCTAACACTCACCCTAAACCTCACCATAACCCTCACACTAACCTTAACCCTCACCCTAACCCTAACCCTCACTCTCAAACTCACCCTCACGCTCACCTTCAGCCTAACCCTACCCCTAACCATAATCCTAACACTAACCCTCACCCTAACCCTAACCCTCACCCTAACACTCACCCTAACCCTAACCCTAAACCTCACCTTTACCCTAACCCTCACAGTTACCCTAAACCTAACCCTAAGCCACACCTGAACCCTCACCCGAACCCGAACCCTCACACTCAACCGAACCCTCACCCTCACCCTAACACTCAGCCTCATCCTAAACATCAACCTAACCCTAAATCTCACTCTAACCCTAACCCTAAACCTAACCCTCAACCTAACCCTCACCCTCACGCTAATCCTCACCCTAACCCTAACCCACACCCTAACCCTAAACCTTACCCTAACCCTAACCATAACTCTAACCCTCACCTGAACCCTAACCCTCACCCTAACCCTCGCCTTAACCCTAACGCTAACCCTAACACTCACTTCACCCCAACACTAACCCTAACCCTAACCCTCACCTTAACTCTAAAACTTATCCTAAACCTAACCCTAACACTAACCCTCACCCTCAACCTAAACCTAACCCTAACTCTCAACCTAACGGTCACCCTATTCCTAACGCTAACCCTAACTCTCACTTCACTCTAACCCTAATCCTAACCCTAACTCTAACCCTCACTCTAAACATAAACTTTACCCTAAACCTAACCCTAACCCTCACTCTCACCCTAACCCTCATCCTAACACCTATGCTCACACTAAAACTAAACATAACCCTAACCCTAAGCCTCACCCTAACCCTAAACCTACCGCTCACCCTAAACCTCCCCCTCACCCTAACCCTAACCCTCACCGAAACCTAACCCTAACCCGCACACTCACCCTAACACTCACCGTCACCCTCAACCTCACCCTAACCCTAAACCTCACCCATACCCTATCCCTCACTCTCAACCGAACCCTAACCCGAACCCTAACACTTACCTTCACCATAAAAATCACCCTAACCCTAGCCCTCACCCTAACTCTAACCCTAACACTCACCCAACACACTAGCATTCACCCTCAACTTAAACCTCACCCTAACAATAAACCTAACCCTTACCTAACCGAAACCCTCACCCTCAACCTCACTCTCACCCTAACCCTCAACCTCAAACTAGCCCTCACCCTAAACCTAGCCCTTACCTAACCAAAACCCTCACCCTCTCCCTCACCCTCACCCTAACAATCACCCTTACCGATGCCTCAACCTAACATTAACCCTCACCCTAAACCTAACCCTCACCGTAAAACTCACCCTAAACTTAACGCTAACCCTAACTCTCACCTTACCTTAAACCTCACCATAAACCTTACCTGCACCATAACCCTAACCCTAACCCTAATCCTCACACTAATCCTAACCCTAATCCTCAACCTAACACTCACCTTAAACCTAACCCTCACCCTCACCCTAACCCTCACCGTCACCTTAAGCTAACGCTAAACCTAACCGTCACCCACACCCTAAAACTCACACTCACCCAAACCCTCTCCCTCATGCTAACCCTACCCTAAACCTCACCCTAACCCTAACCCTCACTCTATACCTAACTCTAACCCACACACTAATCCTAACCGTCCACCTAACCCTCACCCTCAACCTAATCCTCTCCCGAGCCCTAACCCTATCCCTTACATAAACGAAACCCTCACCCTCACTCTCACCCTCACCCTGACCCTCACCGTCATCCTAACACTAAGCCTAAAACTAACCCTCACCCTAACCCTCACCCTAACCCTAACCTAACCCTAAGCCTCACCCTAACCCTCACCCTAAACCTAATGCTCACCCTAACGCTTACCCTAACACTCACTCTAAACCTTACCCTCAAACTAACCCTAACCCTAACAACAACCCTAACCCTAACCCTCACCCTAACCCTAACCCTAACTCTACCCCTCACCCTAACCATCACACTAACCCTAACCCTAACCCTAACACTCACCCTAAACCTATCCCTAACCCTCACATTCACCCTAACCTTCACCGTCACCCTAACCCTCAACCTCACGCACACCCTAAACTTCAACCTCACCGGAACCCTAACCATCACCCAAATTCTCACCCTCACCCTAAACCTCACACTAATCCTTACCCTCACGAAAACCCTTACCATAACAGTCACTCAACCCTAAGTCTCACACTAACCCTCACCCTCAAACTAATCCTCACCCAAACAATAACGCTAACCCACTTAAACGAAACACTCACCCTCACCCTCACCCTCACCCTAACTTTCACCCTCACCCTAGCCCTCATCCTAACACTAACCCTAAACCTCACACTCACCCTAACCCTAAACCTCACCCTAATCCACACCTTAAACCTAACACTAACCCTCACCCTCACCCTAAACCTAAACCTAACCCTAAAACTCAGCCTAACAAAAATCCTAACCCTATTCCTCACCCTAACTCTAAACCTCACCCTAACCCTAACCCTAACACTCACCCTAACCCTAAAACTCACCCTGAAACTCACTCTAACACTAACGCTAACCCTAACCCTCACCCTCAACCTAACCCTCACCCTAAACCTTATCCTCACACTAACCCTAACCCTAACCCTCACACTAACCCTAACCCTCACCCTAACCTGAACCCTAACCCTCACACTAACCCTCACACTAACTCTAACCCTAATCTTAATCTTCACCCTAAACCTAACCCTAACCCTCATACTCACCCAAACCCTCCCCCTCACCCTAACCCTCCCCCTCAGCCTAAACATCACACTAACTATAACCCTCACCCTAAACCTAACCCTAACACTCACCCTAATCTTCACCCTAACCCTAACCCTAACCCTAACCCGCAACCTAAGCGTCACCCTATCCCTAACACTAACCCTAACCCTCACCATCACAATACCCCTCATCCTAACACTTATCCACACACTAAACCTAACCATAACCATCACCCTAACCCTAACATTAACCCTAACCCTCACACTAACCCTAAACCTACCCCTCAACCTAAACCTCACCTTCACCCTAACCCTAACCCTAACCATCACCCGAAAACTAATCCTAATCAGCACACTCACCCTAACGCTCCCCATCACCCTAAACCTCACCCATATGCTAACCCTCAACCACACCCTATCCCTCATTCTCAACCGAACCCTAACTCTCACCCTAACCCTTACCCTCAACCTAAACATCACCCTAAACCTAACCCTCACCCTAACTCTAACCGTAACCCTCAACCTAACCCTAACCCTCACACTAACCCTAACCCTCAACTTAAACCTCACGCTAACAATAACCCTAACCCTTACCTAACCAAAATCCTCACACTCACCCTCAATCTCACCCTAATCCTCACCCTCAACCTAGCCCTCAACCTCACCCTAACCCTAACCCTCACCCTAACCTTCACCATAATCCTAACCATAAACCTAACCCTAACCCTCACCCTAACCCTCACCATAAGCCTAACCCTACCCCTCACCCTAAACTTTACCCTCACCCTAACCATAAACCTAACCCTAAACCTAACCCTCACACTAACCTTAACCCTCACCCTCAGCCTATCCCTTATCCTAACCCTGAACCTAACCCTAAACCACATCTTAACTCTAAAACTTATCCTAAATCTTACACTAAACCTAAAACTAACCCTCAGCCTAATGCTCATGCTAACCCTCACCCTAAGCCTAACACTATCACTAAGCCTCAACTTCACCCTCACCCTCACCTTAAGACTAACCCTAACCCTAACCCTAACCCTAATCCTAAACTTAACGTTTACCCTCAGCCTCACCATAACCCTAAACCTAACCCGAACCCTCAACCTCACCCTCACCCTAACACTAACCCTAACCGTAACCGTAACCCTCATCCTAATCCTAAACCTTACCCTATCACTAACCCTAACTCTAATGCTAATCCTAACCCTAACCCGAACCCGAACCCGAACCCTCACCCTAACACTTATCCTAACTGTAAACCTAAACTTATCCCTAACCCTCACACTAACCCTAACCATCACACTAACCTTAACATTAACACTCACACTACCCCTCACCCTCATCCTAACCCTAATCCTAACCCTCAACCTAGACCAAACCCTAACCCTCAACCTCACCTTAACCCTCATCCACACCCTAACCCTCATCCTCACCCGAAACCTAACACTCACCCTAACCCTCACCCTCGCCCTAAACATCATCCTAACCCTAACCCTCACCCTAACTCTAACACTAACCTCCACCTTAACCCTAAACCTCACATTAACCCTCACCCTAACCCTAAACCTAACCCTTACACTCAACCTCACCCTCGCCTTCAGCCTAACCCTAAACTTAACCCTAACCCTAACCCTAACACTCATCCTCACCCTCACACTCACCCAACCCCAAACCCTAACCCTAACCCTCACCCTCACCCTAACCCTCACCCTAGCCTTTAACCTCACACTAACCCTAACTCTAACCCTAACCCTAACCCTCACAGTAAACCTAACCCTCAAACTAACCCTAACCCTACCCCTCACCCTAACCCTCACCCTCACCCTAACACTAACCGTAACCCTCACCCTCACCCTAACCCTCACCCTCACCCTAACCCTAACCCTCAACCTAAACCTAAACCTAACCCTAACCCTCACCCTAACCCTAACCCTCACCCTAACCCTAACCCTCACACTAACCCTTACATTCAACCTAATCCTCACCCTAACAATAACCCTAACTCTTACCTAACCGAAACCCCCACCTTCACCCTCATTCTCACCCTAACCCTCACCCTCACCCAACCTCATCCTCAACATAACCCTAACCCTCACCCTAACCTTCACCATCACACTCACTGGCACCCTCAGCATTACCATAACCCTAACGGAAATCATAACCCTTACCCTCACCCTCACACTCACACTCACCCTAAACCTCACCCTCACCATAGCCCTCACCCTAAACCTAAACCTCACCCTAACACTAACTCTAAACCTCACTCTTACCCTAACCCTAACCATAACACTAACCCTCACCCTAACCCTCACCCTAACCCTAACCCTACCCCTCACCCTAACCCTCATCCTAACCCTAAACCTAACCCTCTTCCTAATCTTAACCCTCACCCTCACCCTCACCCTCAGCCTAACACAAACCCTAACCCTAATCTTAAACCTAACCTTCACCCCCTCCCTCACCCTAATCCTAACTATAACCCTAATGCTAACTCTCACACCCACACTCAACTTAACCCTAACCCTAACCCTAACAATAACTGTAACCCTAATCCTAACCCTAACCCTCACCCTCAGCCTCACCAGAACTCTAACCCTAACCCTAATCCTAAACCTAACCCACACCCTCACCCTATCCCAAAACCTAACCCTTGCCCTAATCCTCACCCTAACCCTATTGCTAACCTTCAACCTCACCCTCACCCTAAACTTCACTCTAACTCTAAAGCTCACTATAACCCTAACCCTAAGCCTAACCCTAATCCTCATACTAACCCTAACCCTCACCACACCCTAACACTCAACCTAACCCTAACCCGAACCCTCACGTTCACACTCACTCTAACCCTAACCCTAACCGTAAGCTGTGGAGAGCTGGGGTAGCCGTGACCAAAGACGGCACAGCCGTAAGGCGGGGCCACAAAAGCAACATTGTAGCTCTTTGGTAAGATGGAGCTGGCTCCGCCTTCGGTCTTCCTGGTGACGAGTGCTCTCTGTAACAACAACTCCTTATATGGCTATGACTTGGCTCCTGGTTTGCTTCCGTGATTGTGACCCTATCGGTATATGCCACGTGGCGCTTCGTGATTGGCCATCCAGGAGGCTTATAACCGGAGTGCGGGTGGGCGGGGGGCGGAGAGAAGTGGGAAGAAGTGGGCAGGAGAGAAGCAGGAGAGAAACTTGTAACAAGGTCCTGAATAAACCTCATTGAGAAGAATCCCGGGGCGCGTCTTCCTTGCTGGTCGAGGTGGTCGCGACAGCTGTTGGCCCATATGGGGAATTCAGAACTCTCTGCGGTCAGGGTGGTGCACCGGTAAGTTCCCAGTAAAAGGGGAAATCTGCGACAAGAGTAAGTTCCCAGGTGAAGTGGGAATCCGCGATTAAACCAGGCATAATACCGGGCTCTTCTCTGTAGATAAAAGAGAGAGCAGAAACCCGGGAAGAAATAAAATACAGGCCTAAAGTGAAAGTAACAAAAAATAAAATTTGTAATAACTATGATTGGTGCCGCGACGTCACATCCAATTTTTCTGGCCCTGGAAGAGCTAATACGCTCAAAAGGACTAAAGTTAAAGAAGGGTACTTTACAGAGGTTCCTTGAAGAATGCAGCATTGTAGCTCCTTGGTTCATAGTGTCCAGGAGCCTTACAATAGCCTCATGGGATAAATTAGGGAGGGATTTGGACTTTGCCTATGAACAGGACACATTAAAGCAGGAGTCCGCCCCATTTGGAGATTGATTAGCGGCTGCCTGGAGGATCAGAGCTGCTGTGAGATTATAGAAAATGGACAGTCAGCACTGGAGCAGTTACAGGAGGAGAGGTCAGAGAAGGCGATCAGTGAAAAGGGAGACAGTGAACAGGGCAAAAGGGGGTGACTATACCCAGATCTGTCCGAGCTAAAATCAGAAAGAGGGAGTTCCAGCGAGTTAGAGGAGGAAGAAGTGAGAGCACTTATTCAACAGATGAAAAGGAGCTGTATAAAACAAGGGGAACGTAAGCTAAGCCAACCTGCACTTAATGAGGATGTAGAAAGAACTTCCGGTCAGACCCCTTTAGCTCCTCCTCCATATCAACACGGAGCCAATGGGCACACATTTTGCCCGGACACTTGGCGAACTGCTCGAGCAGAAGTCGCCTTCCCAGTTTTTCAAGACAATAATCAACAGAGATTCCATGACCCTCTAGAATTTAAGGTAATTAAGTCCCTGGTTGAGTCTGTTCGGATGTATGGGCTTACAGCCTCTTTTACCATAGCTCAAGTGGAAGCTATAAAGAGATATTGCATGACCTCCTCTGATTGGGTAAGCCTAGCACGGGCATGTTTCAGTCCAGGCCAATACTTGGATTGGAGGGCATTTATGCTGGAATTTTGTAATGAACAGGCAGCCATCAATCAAGCGAACGGATGTCAGGCTTGGGACAGAGACATGCTCCTAGGATAAGGCCGCCTTGCTAATGCTCAGATAGGATATCCCCCTGAAGTGTATCAACAGATAAATGATATTTGCATTAAGGCATGGAAATCACTACCAAATAAGGGGGAAGTTAGTGGCAATTTCACCAAGATCCTGCAGGGGCTACCGAGCCTTTTTCAGATTTTGTGGCGAGAATGGTGGAAGCAGCAGGCAGAATTTTTGGGAATCCTGACATGGCTATGCCTCTTATAAAACAATTAGTCTATGAGCAATGCCCAAAGAATGCAAAGCCGCCATTACCCTGTATAAAAATAGAGGATTGGAGGCATGGATGAAAGTGTGCAGGGAGCTGGGAGGACCTCTAACTAATGCAGGCCTTGCTGCCGCAGTACTCCAGTATTCAAATAGGCGGGGTGGCTCGGGAGTGACATCTGGAGTATGTTTTAAGTTTGTTAAGCTGGTCATTTTAAGGAACCGGAAGGGCTGGAGGAGTTACAACGGGTAAGCAGCCAGGGCTGTGCCCCAGATGTAAGAAAGGAAAGCATTGGGCCAATGAATGTAGATCAGTCAAAGATATTAATGGCCAGGCCTTGGGCCCCATCATGCAGCCAAAAAACGGGCACAGCGGCCCCTGTCCCCAGGGCCCGCAAATGTATGGGGCAATGGACAGCCCAAACGAGGAAATTTCCCAAGAAGGATGGCCTACCCTGAGGCATCCCAAGAACCGCGGAAAGCCACTACAGGTTCTGGACCTCCGTGCCACCACCAGACTCGTACTAACCCCGCAAATGGGCATTCAGTTGATAGAGTCAGATTTTCAAGGTCCTCTAGAACGGGGCACAGTGCGGCTACTACTTAGCCGGTCTTCCATTACTCTTAGAGGGCTTAAAATTCACCCAGCAGTTATTGACCCAGATTATACAGGTATAGTTAAAATCATGGTAGAAGCTCCAAAAGGTATTGTAGCAATTTCCCCTGGAGACAGAATTGCCCAATTGTTACTCCTGCCTAGCCTACATGAAAAATTTCCTGCCATACAGTCTGAGAGAGGTAAAAAGGGTTTTGGCTCTTCCGGAATTGAGTCAGTGTACCTAGCCCTGGATTTAGACCAGAGACCCACGCTTAAGCTGGAGATTGAAGGAAAAGTGATTATAGGACTGTTAGACACAGGGGCCAATCGTACCATTATTGCCAAAAAGGACTGGCCGAGAGGGTGGCCTCAGAACATTGAAGGCCTCAGAACAAACCCTGAGAGAATTGGGCTATGCCAAAACCCCTGACATAAGTACAAGACCCCTCAACTGGAAGGATGGAGAGGGACACTCTGGAAATATCCAGCCTTATGTTTTAGAATTGCCTGTCTCCCTGTGAGGTCGAGATTTACTAAAAGAGATGGGGTTTTGCCTTAGTAATGAATATTCTCCTACCTCAAAGGAAATGATGTTACAAATGGGCTACTGCCCAGGGCATGGACTGGGAAAAAACTTGCAAGGCTGTAAAGAGCCTATTGATGTCCACCAAAACCTTGATAGACATGGGCTGGGTTTTTCATAGGGGCCGCTGAGAATCAAGTTCCCATTACCTGGAAGACGGAGGAACCGGTATGGGTAGCTCAGTGGCCTCTATCCTCCGAAATGCTTTTAGCCGCTCATAAACTGGTAGAAGAACAAGTAGCCCTGGGCCATGTGAGACCCTCAGTTTCACCATGGAATACTCCAATATTTGTGATAAAAAAGAAGTCGGGTAAATGGCTATTACTTCATGATTTGCGTACCATAAACGCACAAATGCAAATTATGGACCCTGTACAAAGAGGGTTACCTTTGCTTTCTGCACTCCCTGCCCATTGGCCTATTTTGGTAATAGATATAAAAGATTGTTTCATTTCTATCCCCTTGCATTCTGCTGATTGTGAGTGTTTTGCCTTTACTGTGCCCTCCTGTAACCATGAAGAACCTGACCAAAGATATGAGTGGGTCGTGCTGCCTCAGGTTATGGCCAACAGTCCCACTATGTGTCAGCTGTTTGTCGGAAGGGCTATAGCTCCTGTTAAAGAATGGCATCCTAAACTCAGGGTGGTCCATTATATGGATGACATTTTGATAGCTCATAAGGAAGAAGCTGGGTTACAAAAGGACTATGCAGAATTGGTTTTTGCCTTAAGGGAACAGGGTCTTTATCCAGCACCAGAAAAAATACAAACAGGCAGAGTGGTGGAGTACCTGGGAGCTAAGATACATCCCAGGTCGATCATGCCCCAAAAATTGACACTGAGAAAAGATAACTTAAAGACTTTAAATGATTTTCAAAAATTGTTGGGGGATATTAATTGGATAAGGGGGTATTTGAAATTGCCAAATTATGAATTAAAACCCTTTTTGATATGTTAAAAGGAGATATAGATTTAAACTCCCCACGAGACCTGACTGAGAGCGCCCAATTTGCTCTCAAAAGGGTGGAGGAGGCTTTAAGTGCTGCCTGTTTAAACAGGCTACAAGATGGCCAACACTTTGATTTATGCATTCTTCCCACTGAGACCCAACCAACTGGGGTACTTTGGCAAGAGGGGCCGTTGATGTGGTTACACTCTCATGTTTCCCTCGGAAAGGCGCTGGACTATTACCCTGAGGCAGTGGCGGGCTTAGCTCTGCAAGGAGTTCAACAGAGTTTACAATTTTTTGGAATTTATCCGCACTCCATCATTGTTCCCTACAATGCCTACCAAGTTCAGACTTTATGTGCCACTATTGATAATTGGTCCAATTTGAGATGCATGTTTCCAGGAGATATTGATAATCATTTGCCCAAAGACCCCCTACTGAGATTTGTAAAGGAACATCCAGTGATTTTTCCAAAGGTAACTGCCCAAAAGCCTATTGGAGGGGCTATAAATATTTTTATAGATGGTTCCAAAATGGGATGCAGGGTATATGTCGCAGGTAACCAAGACCCCGTGCAGCATCAATTTGTCCCTGGTAACCCACAGATTGTTGAGTTGATGATTGTAATTGAAGTATTTAAAGCTTTCCCCTGTGCCTTTAATTTAATATCAGATTCAGCCTATGTAATAAATGATTTAAAAATATTGGAAGCGGTTGGTACAACAAAGGCTACCAGGTCCGTTCTAACTCCTTTTACCTTGCTACAATCCCTTATATGGCAACGCAAGGAACCCTTTTTTCCAATGCATATTCGAGCACATACGGGCCTCCTAGGACCACTGACAAAGGGTAATGCCCTGGCTGATGCACACACTCGTGCTGAGTGGGCGCTCCATGCTTCTTCTGTTGACTTAGCAAAAGATTTTCATGCCAAATTTCATATAAACGTCAGGACCTTACAAAGCCGCTTTTCCCTTTCTAGAGCGTATGCATGTCAAGTGGTAAAGGAGTGTCCCCGATGTATTATTTACCATAAGCCCCCTACGTTTGGAGTTAATCCACGTGGTTTAAGACCCTTACAAGTATGGCAAATGGATGTAACTCATGTACCAGAATTTGGCCGCTTAAAATATCTACATGTTTCTGTTGACACCTTTTCGGGTGTTATACTTGCCAACCCCCTGTCAGGGGAAAAGGCTACTGATGTAATATGTCACTGCCTGGAAGCGTGGGCGGCCTGGGGAATGCCAAAACAGCTAAAAACTGTTAATGGTCCGGCCTATACTGGGCAGTGCTTTGTTTCCTTTTGCACTCAAATGGGTGTTACCCTGGTGCACGGACTGCCCTATAACCCTCAAGGACAAGGAATTGTGGAAAGAACTCATCGTACTATCAAGGAAATGTTAATAAAACAAAAAGGGGGAGCTGGACCCCTGGCGGCTACAGCAAGACAAAGAATAGCCATGACACTTTTCACCCTAAATTTTTTGAATTTGGATAACGCTGGTCGCTCAGCGGTGGATAGGCATAACTGTTCCATTCCTTCAGCCTTAGGATCGGCTTTGTGGAAGGATGTGCTCACGGGCCTCTGGAACGGGCCTAACCCCGTGCTGGAATGGGCACGAGGATCTGTTTGTGTTTTTTCCTCAGAATCGTTCGGATCCAGTGTGGGTGCCCGAACGACTTGTGCGGCGAGTCCAAGATGAACGGAACACGGAAGAAACAAAAGATTGCGTTGCTGATCATACAGCTCCTGATGATCCAACAGGGGTAGACGGTAGCAAGATGGGGGATACTGTCTGCATTCCCGAGGCCCATGCCCGTGAGACATGATGCCTCTCTTTTCCCTAGATTTTTCACTACAAATAAGACTCTTAACCTTCCCTTTTACCCAGAGGATAAACAAATAGCAGGCATAGGTGAAGCTAGAAATATTAGCTTGATGGGCACGCTATGCTTTTGCGTAAGTGATGTGACCCTTAATGGTAGTTGCATGGCCTTGACTCGTTCCCGGGCCGCTTATTTTAGATATTGGTATGGGAATCTGGATCAACTGAGGTTTGGGCAAATGCTACTGGATTTGTTAGTACTGTCTTAGGCAGATATTATGAAAGCTTAATGTTAAGTACTGACCCGTGGATTGTAAAGCAACCTAAATGGGCCCCTTTTTGCTCGCCTGACCATATGGGGGAGGCTTGGCCTTGGACAGGTTGCCAATCACGACGCGCTGTTTGGGCTGATGAGTCTGAGCGTTTTTCATTCTCCCCTAGTGTTTTGTCCAATGCTAGTGTACAATTCTGGGCTGGAATTAATCCCTTTAATAATTGGCTGTTATGTGGTCTTAATGGAAGTTGCTTGCAGGCCGAACCTATAGTTATGCTGCAAGGAGGTCACTTTTTTATAGCAAACATGACTTGCAATTTGACTAGTACTGCCCGTACTGTGGGTGCCAATTGTCATTTTAGTAAGAATTATATGGTATTTAGCTATCAGCCTACACCCGTGTGTGTGGTTTCCCCTTTTGTGTTTTTGGTAATTAACAACACCTCTGTATGCTCAGATGATGTATGTGCTTGCACTAATGAAACCTGCTATTATGCTACCTGCTGGAGTTCTCAGTATCCGTTAGCTATAGTTACACGGATCCCACGTTGGGTGCCTGTGCCAGTAGATGCTTCTCAAGCTGTAACCTTGTTTAGGCATAAGAGAGATTTTGGCATCACTGCGGCCATTGTAACTGCTATAGCTGTGGCTGCTGCGGGTGCAACGGCTGCCGCTGTCGCCATGTCACATACTGTGCAGACGGCTCAGACTTTAAATAACTTGTCGGCTACTACAGCTAGAGCTATGGATTTACAACAAGCGGCCAATGCACAATTAAAAGGAGGACTGATGCTGTTAAATCAAAGGGTTGACCTTGTGCAGGAGCAAGTTGATATCCTGTGGCAGTTGGCTCAGCTGGGATGTGTTCAAAAATATGAAGGGCTTTGTATTACTGCTATTCAGTATTATAACTCTACCCAAGCAGCAAATTTGTCTAAACAACTGTCAAGTTATCTTTTAGGCAACTGGACGGGGGAATTCGACCAATTGATGTTGCAGCTACGATTGGCCATTGTCGCGATAAACTCTACCCGGATGGATGATGCCCTGTTACAAGATGTTTCCTCCTGGATTTTGACAGCTGTGGATCATTTGAAGGAGTGGGCGGGAATGGGCTCCCTTATTGGTATCCTGGCATTGGTGATCTTGCTGTGCCTGTGGTGCATATGCCGGATTAGGGGCTTGCAGCGCAGGAGTATGGTTGTCCAGGCCTTCACTGCCATTGAGGCCGGACAGTCCCCCTACGCGTGGCTTGCCACGTTAAAGGAATAGCACAGGGTGCGAGGCAAACGCACTGCACTTGGGAATCACTCCCTGGCGTGAGCCCAAGAAGAGCATGTTGGGTTGCAAGTGGGTTGATGCCCGAGATCCCACCTCTGCAAAAAAGGCATCGGACGGGCCTGGTCATCACTGGGGAAGGCGCCCCTCAGGTGAAGACCAGTGCAAGGTCCTCTCATTAATGTTTTAGACAGGGGCCCAACCTCTACTCTTATCTTTTGCTTAATAAAACAAAAAAGGGGGAACTGTGGAGAGCTGCGGGAGCCGCGACCAAAGACGGCGCGGCCGTATGGCGCGGCCACAAAAGCAACATTGTAACTCCTTGGTAAGATGGCGCTGGCTCCCACCTTCCGTCTTCCCGGTGACGAATGCTCTCTGTAAAAACAACTCCTTATATGGCTATGACTTGGCTCCTAGTTTGCTTCCGTGTTTGCGAACCTATCGGTATATGCCACGTAGCGCTTAGGGATTGGCCATCCAGGAGGCTTATAACCGGACCGCGGGTGCAGGGGGCAGAGAGAAGTGGGAAGAAGCAGGCAGGAGAGAAGCAGGAGAGAAGATTGTAACAAGGTCCTGAATAAACCGCATTGAGAAGAATCCCGGGTCGCGTCTTCCTTGCTGGCCGAGGTGGTCGCGACACTAAACCTACACCTAACCCTCACCCTTAACCATACCCTCACCCTAACTCTAACCCTATCCCTAACCCTAACACTCACCCTAACCCTAAAACTCACCCTAACCCTCACCCTAACACTAACGCTAACCCTAACACTCAGCCTCAACCTAACCCTCACCCTAAATCTTATCCTCACACTAACCATAACCCTAACCCTAACCCTCAAACTAACCCTAAGCCTCACCCTAACCCGAACCCTACCCCTCACACTAATCCTCACCCTAACCCTAACCCTAATCCTAACATTCACCCTAATCCTAACCCTAACCCTCACACTCACCCAAACCCTCACCCTCACTCAAATGATCCCTCTCCCCCTAAACATCACCCTAACCATAACCCTCAACCTAAACCTAACCCTAACACTCACCATAATCCTAAACCTCAACCTAACCCTCACCCTCACCCTAATCCTCACAATAACCCTAACATTAACCCTAACCTAACCAAAACCCTCACCCTCATCCTCACGCTCACCCTCACCCTATCCCTATCCCTCACCCTAACCTTAACCCTCCGCCTAACCCTAACACTCACCCTAACCCTCAGTCTAAACCTAACCCTAACCCTAACCCTAACCCTAAACGAAACCTCACCCTAACCCTTACCCTCACCATAACCCTAACTCTAAACCTAATCGTCACACTAACCCTAACCCTAACCCTCACCCTAACGCTCACGCTAAAACTAATTCTAACCCTCACCCTCATACTAACACTAACCCTCACCTTATCCCTCACACTAAACCTCACCCTAACCCTAACGCTAACCCTAACCCTCACTCTCAACCTAACAGTCACCCTAACCCTTACCCTCACCCTAACCCTTACCATAACCCTAATCCTCACACTAAACCTAAACCAAACACTCACCCTAATGCTCACCGTAACCCTAAACCTCTCCCTCACCCTAACCCTAACCATCATCCACACCCTAAAATTCACCCTCACCCTCACCCTCACCATGACCCTAACCCTACCCTAAACCTCAACCGAACCCTAACCCTCACCCTAAAACTAATTCTAAACCTAACCCTCATACTAACCCTAACCCTCACCTTATCCCTCACCCTAAACCTCACCCTAACACTAAGGCTAACCCTAACCCTCACTCTCCACTTAAACCTCACCCTAAACCTTACCCTCACACTAACCTTAAGCCTAACCCTAACCCTCACATTAACCCTAACACTCACCCTAAACCTTAACCTACCCCTCACCCTAAACCTAACCCTAAACCTCATCCTAACCCTAACTCTAACCCTCAACTTCACCCTGACCATCACCGTCACCCTAACCCTCACCTTAACCCTAACAATCACCTACACTCTAATCCTCACACTCGCCCTCACCCTAACTCTCACCCTCACCCTAAACATCACCCTAATCCTAACCCTCACCCTAACCCTAAACCTAATCCTCACCCTAAACCTAACCCTCATCTTCAACCTCAACCTCAACTTCACCCTAATCCTCAACCAAAAGGTCCCCCTAACCCTCACCCTCACACTAGCCCTCACCTTAAAACTAACCCTAACCCTCAACCTCACCCTCACCCTCACCCCCACCCTCAGCCTAACCCTATCCCTAAACCTAACCTCAAACTCAATCTCACCCTCGCCCTCACCCTAACCCTATACCTAAACCTAACCCTAATGCTAAAACTTGCCCTCACCCTCACACTAACCCGAACACTCAGCCTAACCTTAACCCTAACACTAAACCTACCCCTACCCATTACTCTCACCCTAAACCTCTCCCACACACTAGCCCTCACCCTAAACTTAACCCTTAACCTAACCCTAACCCTAACCCTCTCCTTCATCCTAAACCTCACTGTCACCATAAAACTCGCCCTAACCCTGACACACACCCTAACATTCACCCTAACCCTAACCCTAACCGTAACACTAACCCTCACCCTAAAAAATCACCCTAACCCTTACCCTCACCCTAACCCTAACCCTAACCCTAACACTAACCCTCACCTTCACCCTCACCCTAATCCTAAGTCCTAACCCTAACCATCACCCTCACCCTAACCCTCAACCTAACCCTTGCCCTCCCACGAACCCTAACCCTAACCCTCAGCCTAACCCTAATATAAAACTTAAATCTAAACGTAACCCTCACCTAACCCTTAACCCTAACCCTAATCCTAATCCTCACCTTAACCTTAACCATCACACTCACCCTCAACCTCACCCTCAGCTTAACCCTAACACCAACCCTAATCCAAACCCTAACCCTCACCCACACCCTCACCCTAACTCTAAACCTAACCCTAAACAAACCCTGTCCCTAATACTAAACCTATCCCTAATGCTCAACCTGACCCTAACCCTAATCCTAATCCTAACCCTCACTCTCATCCTAACCCTAACCCTAAACCTCAGCCTAACCGTCATCCTAACCATAACCCTAACCCTAACCCTCACCCTAACTTAACCCTAACCCTAACCCTAACCCAAACCTTAATCCTCACCCTCACCCTCAACCTCACCATCACCCTCACCCTACCCCTCACCCTCACACTCACTGTTACCCTAAACATAACCCTAAACCTTACCCTAAACCTAAACCTCACCCTCACCATCACCCTGACCATCACCCAGAAACTAACCCTCACCCTCACCCTCAACCTACCCCTAAACCTAACCATAACCCTCACCCCAATCTTAACTCTGACCCTCACACTCACACTCACCCTAAGCCTTACCAAACACCTAAGACTAATCCTAAACCTAACCCTCACATTCACACTCACCCTAAACCTAAACCTGACCCTAACCCTAACCATAACCCTAACCCTCACACTCACCCTAACCCTCACCGTCACCCTAATAGCCGAAACCTAACCCTCACCCACACCCTACCCCTAACCCTAAAACTCACCCTAAACATAATCCTAACCCTAACATTCACCATCACCCTCACCCGCACCCTAAACCTCATGCTCACCCTAACCCTCAGCCTAAACCTAACCCTAACCCCAATCCTAACCCTAACCCTCACCCTCACCCTAACCCTAACCCTAATTCTAACCCTCACCGTCACCGTCACCGTCACTGTCACCTTAACACTCTCACTCAACCTCACCCTCACCCTGACCCTCAACCTCACCCTAAGCAATACTCTCACCCTAACACTCACCCTAACCCTAACCATAACCCTCATCCTAACCCTAACCCTCACCCTAACCCTCACCCTAAACCTAACCAAACCCTCACCCTAACCCTCACCATAAACCTCACGCTAATCCTAACCCTAACCCTCACCATAAACCTCACCCTAAACCTTAAACTCACTAAAACCCTGACCCTAACCCTAACCATACTATGCACCTAACACTAACCCTCACCCAAACCCTAAGACTCAAGGTCACCCAAAACATCAAACAAGACCTTACAATCACCCTAACCCTAACCCTAACCCTAACCATCTCCCTCAGCCTAATATTAACCCTCACCCTAAATAACACCCTAAACCTAACCCTCACCCTAACCCTGACTCTAACACTCACCCTAACCCTAACACTCACCGTAAACATCACCCTTACACTAACACTAACCCTAACACTCACCCTCACCCTCAACCTAACCCTCACCCTCACCCTAATGCTAACAGAAACCCTAAACATAACCCTAACCATAACCCTCACACTAAACCTAAACCTGACCCTAAACCTAACCCTAACCCACACCCTAAGACTAACCCTAACTCTAACCCTCACCCTAACACTAATCATAACCCTAATGCTCAACCTCACCCTAACCCTCATCGTCACCATAACACTCAGCCAAAATCTAACCCTCAGCCACACCCTAACCCTCACCCTCACCCGAACCATCACTCTCACCTAAACATCAACCTAACCCTAACCTTAACCCTAACCCCTACCCTAACCCTCACCCTAACCCTAACCCTCTACCTAACCCTCACCCTCAACCTAATCCTCACCCTAACCCTAATCCTAACCCTTAATTAACCCTAACTCTAACCCTCAACCTGACCTTCACCATAACCCTAAGCCTAACCCTCACCCTAACCCTAAAATTAACCCTAACCCTCTCCCTCACCCTAACCCTCACCCTCATGCTAAAAAGTACTTTCACCCTAATACTCACCCTAAACCTAACCCTCACCCTAACCGTCAACCTAACCCTAACGGTAACCCTAACACTCACACTCACCCTAACCCTCAACCTAACCTTTAACCATACACTAACCCTAAGTCTAACCCTAACCATAACCCTCACACTAACACTAACCCTCACCCTAAGTCTAACACTTACCCCTCACCCTAACCCTCAGCCTAAGCCTGAACCTAACCCTAACACTAACCCTTACCCTTAACCTAACCCTAATCCTCACCCTCACCCTAACCCTCTCGGTCACCCTAACCCTAACCCTCACCCACACTCTAAACCTCACCTTAAACCTAACCCTAACCCTCACCCTCACACTCACCCTCAACCTAACCCTAAACCTAACCCTAACTCTCACCCTAAAGCTAAACCTTACCCTAACCCTAAACCTAACCCTAACCCTAACCCTCACCGTCACCCTAATCCTTACCCTAACCCTAACGCCAACACTCACCCTAATGCTAACCCTAACACTAACACTAAACCTCACCCTAACCCTAACCTTAACCCTAACACTAAACCTAACCCTCACCTAACCTTTATCCTCATACTAAACCTAACTCTAACCCTAACCCTAACCCTAACCCTCTCCCTACCAATAACCTTACCCCTCACCTCAACCCTCACCCTGACTCTAACCCTAACACTCACCATCATCCTCACCCTAACCCTCAAACTAAACCTAAACCTCATCCTAATCCTCACCATAACACTAACCCTAAAGCTTAACTAACAGAAACCCTCACCCTCACCCTCACGCTCACCCTAAACCTCACCCACAGCCTAGCCCTCACCCTAAACTTAACCCTCACCGTAACCCTAACACTAAACTTCACTCTCACCCTAAACCAAACCCTAACCCTAACACTCACCCTAACACTCACCCTAACCCTAAACCTCACCCTAAACCTAAGCCTCAACCTAACCCTAACCCTAACATTCACTCTAAACCTAACCCTAACCCTCAACCTCAGCCTACCCCTCACCCTCACCCTCACCCTCAACCTAACCCTCAACTTAACCCTTATCCTCAAAATAACCCTAACCCTAACCCTAACCATAAAATTCACGCTCACCCTCACCCTAACCCTAACCCTAACCCTAATCCTAACGGTAACCCTCAACTCACCCCCACACTAACTCTAACCCTAACCCTAACCCTCACCCTCAACCTCACCCTAACTCTAACCCTAAACCTAATCCTATTTCTAATCCTCAACGTCACCCTAAATCTAACCCTAACCCTAACCCTATGCCTCAACCTAACCCTCACCCTAACCGTAAACCTAACCCTAACCCTCAACCTAACCCTCACCCTCACCCTAATCCTCACCCTCACCCTCATCCTCACCCTAACCCTAACCCTCACGCTGACCCTTACACTCAACCTAACCCTAAACCTAACCCTAACCCTCAAACTAATCCTAAGCCGCACCCTAACCCTAACACTACCCCTCACCCTAAACCTCACCCTAACCTTAACCCAAACCCTAATTCTCACCCTAAATCTAACCCTAACCCTCACAGTCAAGCTAACCCTCATTGACCCCCTAAACCTCACCCTAAGCCTAACCATCACCCACACCCTAACCCTCAACCTCACCCGAACCCTACCGCTCACCCTAACACTCACCCTCACCCTAAACCTCACCCTAACCCTATCCAAAACGGTAACCCTAACACTCACCCTAAACCTAACCCTCAACCCCAACCTAATCCTCACCCTGACAATAACCATAAGCCTTACCTAACATAAACCCTCACCCTCACCCTCAACCTCACCCTAGCCCTCAGCCTAACCCTAACCTTAATCCTAAACCTACCCCTCACCCCCACCATCACACTAACCTTAACGCTAACCCTACCCTCTCCCTCACCCTAACCCTAACCCTAAACCATACAATAACCCTAACCCGAACCCTAAAACTCACACTAAACCACAACTTCACACTAAACACCACCCTAAGCCTAACCCTGACCCTAAAATTCACCCTAACCCTCAACCTCAACCTAACCCTCGACCTAAACCTCACCCTCACCCTAATCCTCATCATAAACCTAACCCTAACCCTTACCTAACAGAAACACTCAACCTCACACCCTCACCCTAACCAACACCTTCAACCTAGCCTTCATCCTAACCTTAACCTCACCCTAACCCTAACACTAACCCTCACCCTCACCCTAATCCTAAACCTAACCCTAACCCTCACCCTAACCCTCACTCTAACCCTAACCCTAAACCTAACCCTCATCCTAAATCTCATCCTAACCCTAACCCTCACCTTAACCCTAACCCTAACTCTCACCCTAACCCTAACCCTCAACCTCTCCCTAACCCTCACCCTAACCCGTATACTCACAGTAACCGTAAGCCTAACACTAATCCTAACATTTATCCGTATCCTCACCCTAACCCTATCCCTAAGCCTAATCCTAACACTGAACCTCACCCTCACTCTCACCCTAACTCTAATCTTAACCCTCAACCTCACCCTAATTCTAACCCTAACCCTAATCCAAATTCTCACCCTCAGTCTCACCCACACCCTAACTAACCCTAACCCTAACCCTAACCCTCACCCTCACTCTCACCCTAACCCTAAACCTCACCCTAACCCTCACCTAACCCTAACCCTCACCCCAAACCTAATGTTCACCGTAACCCTCAGCCTCACCCTAAACCTTACCCTAACCCTTAAATTCACCCTAACCCTAACCCTAAACCTAACCCTAACCCTAAACCTAACCCTAATCCTCGCCCTAACACTAACTCTCACCCAAAACTCAAAACTAAACCTGACCTGAAACCTCACCCTCACCCTTACACTCACCCTAACCCTAACCCTAACCCTAATACTAAACCTAAACTTCACCCTAACCCTAACCCTAACCATCACCCTCACACTAACACTCACCATCACCCTAAATATCACCCTAACCCTAAGCCTAACCCTAAACCTAACAATCACCCTAACACTGACCCTCACCGTAACCCTAACCATAACGCTAACTCTAACCCTAAAACTCACCTTCACCTTACACTCAGCCGAAACCTAACCCTCACCCACACTCTAACCCTCACCCTCACGCGAACACTCACACTCACCTGAACCCTCAACATCATCCTAACCATAACCCTAACACTCACCCTAACCCTAACCCTAAACCTAAACCTAACCCTAACACTCACCCTAAACCTAACCCTAACCCTAATCCTAACACTGAACCTCACCCTCACTCTCACCCTAACTCTAATCCTAACCCTAATCCTCACCCTCACCCAAACTCTACCCATAACACTAATCAAAATTCTAACCCTACTCTCACCCTCACCCTAACTGTAACCCTAACCCTAACCCTAACTTTCACCCTCACCCTCACCCTAACCCTGTCAACCTAACCCGCACCCTAACCCTAAACCTCATCCTAACCCTAACACTAACCATAACCCTCAACCTCACACGAAACCTCAACCTATCCCTTAATCTCACCATAACCCTAACCCTAACCCTAACCCTAATCCTCACCCTAACCCTAACTCTCACCCAGAACCTAAAACTCAACCTCAACTGAAACATCACCCTAACCCTAACATTCACCCTAACCCTAACCCTCAACGTAACCCTCACCCTAAACCTAACGCTAGCCCTAACCCTAACCCTCAAAATCCCCTTAACACTCAGCTGAAACCTAACCCTCACCCAAAATCTAACCCTCATCCTCACCTGAATACTCACACTCCCCCGAACCCTCAACCTCACCCTAACCCTAACCCTAACACTGACCCTAACCCTACCCTATCCCTAACCTTAACACTCACCCTAACCCTAACCCTAACCCTCACCATCACCCTAACAATCACTGTCACCCTAACACTGCTCCGTAACCTAATCCTCACCCACAACTTAACCTTCACCATCTCCCGAACATTCACACTCACTCGAACCCTCACCTTCACCCTAACCCTAATCCTCACCCTAAACATCACCCTAACCCTAACCCTCACCCTAACTCCAACCCTAACACTCACCATAACACTAACCCTCAACCTAACCCTCACCCTCAACTTAATCCTCAACCGAACCCTAACCCTAACCCTCAACCTCTCCTTCAACCTAACCTAACCCTAACCCTAAACCTCACCCTAACCCTAACGATAACCCTATCCCTAACCCGAAACCTAACCCTCGCCCTCACCCTAACTCTAAAGGTAAACCTAACCCTCACGCTAACACTCACCCTAACCCTAAAGTTATGCCTAACCCTCACCCTCACCCTCACCGTAACCCTCAACCTCAACCTAACCCTAACTCTACCCCTCACGCTAACCCTCATCCTAACCCTCACCCTCACCCTAGACCTTACCCTAACCTTAACCCCCACCCTAAAACTAACCCTAACCCTAAACCTAACCCTCACCCTAACCCTCACCATAACCCTAACCCTAACCCTAACCCTCACTCTAAATCTCACCCTAACCCTAATCCTCAACCTAACCCTCACCCTCAACCTAATCCTCACCATAACCTTAAACCTAACCCTTACTTAAATGAAACACTCACACTCACCCTCACCCTAACCCTCACCCTCACCCTAGCCCTCACCCTAACCTTAATCCTCAACATAACATTAACCTTCACCCGAACCCTATCACTAACCCTCACCCTCTCCCTAACCCTAACCCTAACTCTAACCATCACCCTAACACTAACACTAACCCTCACCCTAATGCTAACCCTCACCCTAACACTCACCCTAACACTTATCCTCACACTTAACCTAACCTTAACCCTTACACTAACCATAATCCTCACCCTATCCCTAACTCTAACCCTAACCCTCACCCTAACCCTCACTCTCACCCTAACCCTAATGCTAACATTAACACTCAACTTCACCCTAACCCTTACTCTCACCTTCAACCTAACCCTAACCCTAACCCTAAACCTCACCCTAACCCTAACCCTAACCCTTTTCCTAAACTGAACCCTAACCCTCACTCTCACTCTAACTCAAAACCTAAACCTAACACTCGCGCTAACCCTCACCCTAACCCTAAAGTTATCCCTAACCCTCACCCTCACCCTCACCCTCTCCCTAACACTCACCCTCAATCTAGCCATCACCTAACCCTAACCCTAACCCCAAACCTCCCCATCCCCCTCCCCTTCATCATCAGCCTAACCCTAACCCTAATCCTAAACCTCCATCTCATCCCCCACCATCAACCTAACCCTAACCCTATCCCTAACCCTCACACGAACCCTAACCCTAACCTTAATCCTCAAACTAACCAGCACCCTCTCCCTAATCCTCACCATAACCTTAACCCTAACCCTTACGTAACTGAAATCCTCACACTCACCCTCACCCTAACCCTCCCCCTAACACTTATCCTCACACAAAATATAACCCTAACACTCAAACTAACATTAATCCTCACCCTATCCCAAACCCTATCCCTAACCCTCACCCTAACCTCACTCTCACCCTAACAATAATGCTAACCTTAACACTTAAACTCACCCTAACCCTCAACCTAACCCTTACCATCACCCTAATCCTAAACCTAACCCTCCACCTAACCCTAACTCAAAACCTCACCATCACCCTAAACCTAAACCTAAATCTAACCCTCACATTAACAATCACCCTAACCCAAACGCTAAAACAAAACCTCAACCTCACTTTAAACCACACCCTAATACTTAACCTCACCATAACCCAAACCCTAACCCTAATCCTCACCCTAAACCTAACCCTCAACCACACCCTAAAATTCACCCTCACCCGAATACTTACCCTCACCCTAACACTCACCAACTATAAACACAATCCTAAACCTAACACTGAACATCACCCTCACCCGCACCCTAACGCTAACCATAACTCTAAACCTCACCCTCATCCTCACCCTAACCCTCTCCTCACCCAAACATCACCCTAACCCTAACCCTCACCCTAACCCTCACCCTAACCCTAACGATAAAACTAACCCTCAACCTCACCCTAACCCTCACACTAAACTTTAACCTCACAATAACCCTAACTCTAACCCAAACCCTCACACTAACTCTAACCCTCAACCTAACCCAAACTCTAGCCCTCACCCTAACCCTTACCCTAACACTACCTCTAAACCTAACCCTAACCCTAACCCTCAACCTAACCCTCACCCTCACCCTAGCCCTCAACATAATCCTAAACCTCAACCTAACCCTAACCCTAACCCTCACCCTCAACTTCAACCTAACCCTGACCCTAACCCTAAACCTAACCCTAACCCTCACCCAAAACCTAACCCTAAGCCACACCCTAAACCTCACCCTCACCCTCACACTCACCCTCACCTGAACACTCACCCGAACCCTAACACTCAGCCTCACCCTAAACATCAACCTAACAATAACCGTCACTCTAACACTAACCCTCACCCTAACCCTAACCCTCAACCTCACCCTAATTCTCACCCTAGCCCTCACCATAACTCTAAACCTAAACCTAACCCTCAAACTCTGCCTCACCCTCAGCCTAACCCTAACCCTAATCCTAAATCTACCCCTCACCCCCATCATCACCCTAAACCTAACCCTAAACCTAATGCCCACCCTCACCCTCACCCTCACCCTAAACCTACTCCTAATCCTAACAATAACCATAACCCTAAATCTAACCTTAATCCTAACCCTAACCCTTACCCTAACCATAACCCTAACCCTAAATCTCACTGTAACTCTAAACCTAACCCTAACCCTCACACTAACACTAACACTCACTCTAACCTTAACCGTAACCCTCAAACTAAACCTAACCCTAAACCTAACCATCAACCTAAACCTAACCATAACGCTCACCCTCAAGCTAAACTTCACCCTAACCCTAACACTCACCCTAACCCTCTCCCTAACCCTAACGCTAACTCCAACCATAACGCTAACCCTTAACTTCACCCTCAAACTAACCCTCACCCTAACCCTTATCCTCACACTAAGCCTAATCCGAAACGTATCCCTAACCCTCACACTAAACCTAACTATAAACAAAATCCTAAACATAACACTCAACATCACCCTCATCCGCACCCTAATGCTAACCATAACCCTAAACCTCACCGTACCAAAACCTACCACTCACACTAACCCTAACCCTAACCCTAAACTTAATCCTAAACCTCAACCTAACACTAACCCTCACCCTAACCCCAACCCTAACCCTCACCCTCACTCTTAACCTAACCCCCAACCTAACCCTCACCCTTACCCTAATCCTCACCATAACCCAAACCCTAAACCTTACCTAACGGAAACACTCACCCTTACCCTCACCCTAATCCTCACACTCACTCTAGTCCTCACCTTAACTTTAACCCTCACCCTAACCCTAACACTATCCCTCACCCTAACCCTAAACCTAACCCTGACCCTAACCCTCACCCAAATCCTAACCCTAACCCTAACCCGGAACCTACACCTAACCCTAACCCTCACCCTCCACCTAACCCTCATCCTAACCCTAACTCTCATCCTAACCCTAATACTAACTGTAAACCTAAAGCTAACCCTAACCATCACCCTCAAACTAACACTCACCCTAACCCTTATTCTCACCCTAACCATAAACCTAACCCTAACCCTAACCCTCACAATAACCCTAACCCTCACCCTAACCCTAACCCTACCACTTACACTAACCCTCATCCTAACCCTCACCCTAACCCTAACCCTCAGACTAACCCTCAATCTCACCATAATCCTCACCATAACTGAACCCTAACACTTACCTAACCGAAACCCTCATCCTCACCCTAACACTCACACTCAACCTCACCCTCACCCGAAAACTAAACCTCACCCTCATCCTCACTCTCTCCCTAAATCTAACCCTAAACCTAACCCTCAAACTCACCCTCACCCTAACACTCATCCTCACCATAAATACACTCTAACCCTAACCCGAAACCTAATCCGAACCCTCACCCTAAACCTAAAACTCAACCTCACCCTAAACATCACACTAACCCTAACCCTCACCCTAAACCTTACCGTAACCCTCACCCTTAACCTAACACTCAACCTAACCCTCACCCGCACCCTAATCCTCACCATAACCCTAACCCTAAAACTTACCTAACAGAAACCCTCACCCTCACCCTCACCATAACCCTCACCATCACCCTAACCCACACCCTAAACTTAACCTCACCCTAACCCTAACACTAACCCTCACCCTCACCCTAAACCTAACCCTAACCCTAAACCTCACACTAACCCTCACCCTAACCCTAACCCTAACCCTCACCCTAACACTCACCATAACCCTCACCATAACCCTAACCCTCAACATAAACCTCACCATCATGCTAATCCTCACCATAACCCTAACCCTAATCCTTACCTAACCAAAACCCTCACAGTCACCCTCACCCTCATCCGAGCCCTCACCCGAGCCCTCAACCTAACCTTAACCCTCACCATAACCCTAAGAGTAACGCTCACCCTCACCCCCATCCGAACCCTAACCCTCTCCCTCACCCTGACTCTCACCCTAACCCTAAACCTAACCCTAACCCTAAACCTAACCCTCAACCTCTCCCTCAGCCTAACACTCACCCTCCCAATAAACACACCCTAACCCTAACCTCACCCTAAACCTAATGATAACCCTAACCCTCAACCTCACCCGAACCCTCACCCTAATTCTTACACTCACCCTAACTCTAACCATAACCCTCACCCTAACCCTAACTCTAACCATTACACCAACCCTCACCCTTACCCTAACGCTAACCCTAAACCTCAACCTCACCCTAAACCTCACCCTAAGACTTACCCTCACCATAACCCTAACTGTAACCCTAATCTTCACCCTAACACTAACCCTTACACTCACCCTCACTCTCACTCTCACCCTAAACCTAAACCTAAACCTAACCCTAACCCTCATTCTCACCCTCACACTAACACTCACCCTCACCAAAAACATCACACTAAACCTAATACTCAACCTAAATATAACCCTAACCGTCACCCTAACCCTAACCCTCACCCTAACGCTCACCATAGCCCTAAGGCTAACCCTAACCCCATACTCACCATAACCCTCAACCTAACCCTTATGCTCACAGTAACCCTAACCCTAACCCAAACCCTCACACTAACACTAATCCTCACCCTATCCCTAATTCTAACCCTAATCCTTTCCCTCACCTTAACCCTCACCCTCACCCTAAACATCACACTAAACCTAACCCTCACCTTAGGCCTAACCCTAACCCTTACCCTAAACTTAACCCTCAATCTAACCCTCACACTCAACCTAATCCGCACCCTAACCTAAACATAACCCTTACCTAACCGAAACCTTCACCTCACCCTCACCCTCACCCTAACCCAAACCCTAACCCAAACCCTCAAACTAACAGTAACCCTAATCCTCACCCTCAACCTCACCCTAACCCTGACCCTAATCCTAACCCTCACCCTAACACTAACCCTAATTCTAAAGCTAACCCTCACACTCACCCTAACCCACAGCCTAATCCTTACCCTCACCCTAACTCTAAACCTAACTCTAATCCTCAAACTAAACCTAACCCTCACCCTAACCCTTACCCTACCCCTCAGTCTAACCCTCACCCTAACTCTAACCCTAACCCTAATCTTAACCCTATCCCTATCCCTAAACCTCACCCTAACCCTCACCCTGACCCTAACCCTAATGCTAACCCTAACCCTCACCAGCACCCTAACCCTTACCCTAACCCTTACCCTCACCCTTACCCTCACCCTAACCCTCACAGTCACCCTAACCCTCACCCTAACCCTAACTCACACTAACCGTCAACCTCACCCTAATCCTCACCCTAACCTTAACACTTACCTACCCGAAACCCTCACCCTCACCCATACACTAGCCCTCACCCTAACCCAAACCCAAAACATAAACCTCACCCTCAGCCTCACCCTCACCCTCTCTCTCAGCCTAACCCTAAAACTAAACCTAATCCTAACCTTAACCCTCAACCTCACCCTCACACTAACCATTGAAAGACCCCAGATTCCTGGGATACTTTCGTCAACGGGAGGGCGCCCCAGAAACTCAGACTCTAGGCCGGGAGATGCAATAAGCAAGAGGAGTTTATTTGACTTTTGTGCAAACGGACTCTCTGTCCCGAGCAGACAGGGAGCCCCGAGCAGCAATTACAAGCCTTCTTTTAAACGCAAAAACCACAAGATTAATGCATAACACAAAGCATCCCATGATTGGTCCATTTAAAGGTCATCATATAAGCCAACAATCACTTTGCCACGCGGGAAATTTTGTAACACTCTTCGTAAAATCACTGACCCATGGTTGGTTTAAAGGGGGTTTACATGGTTACAGGCCTATGATTGGTTGACATTTGGCTTAGCTTGTGGTCTTGCCAGGTGGTCGTTATCTCAAGGTCCTGTCTGGGGAATTTCTAAATGGGAACTGAGGAACACGTACTGTCTGTTCTTTATCTACGACCACTGACCTTGTCCTGGGGCCGACACCTGGACTTTACCCAATTCCTTATTTCCAGGGGGTGGGGGTTGGTGTTAGCTCAAGCAAGCAAGTTTACAGAAGCAGAGTCAGCAGTTAGTAAATTGTAAAATGGACGCAGCCCTAATTTTTCTAATTCTTCATTACCCACTTCTTCTCTGGAGTAATTTTAATCTTAAAATTTAGGGTGTCTCTATATTATTTTGTGGGGTGTCAGTTGTTCTCAGTGCTTGGTATTGAGACCTCAGAACTAATAGATGGACTGCGCTGATTTTTCTCTTTTAGAAAAGACATCAGTCTGTTGAGTATACAAGGTCCAATTGTAACAAAAGTAACAGTACCAGAGCCCTTTACATTTTCGTTTTACCAGTCCTGCCTCCGTGTATCACAGTTAACTTAATTTTATACCAGTTGTACTTGTAAGCTCCAATTTTAAGACATACTCATACCATTTGTGACATACACATACCATTTGCTACATACTTAAACTTTCTGAGGTTTGTCTTCTTTCCCTTTTCCAAACAATTAAAGACAATCCTTACTTTTTAAATCCTTTCTTATCTAAAGGGGATACCAATTTTTCCCCAATTCCCTTCTCAAGGCTTCCTTTACTACCCCCCTCTCCTTTATAATTCCTTTTCCAAGGCTTTCTTTACTACCCCCCTCTCCTTTACAATTTTCATTGATAACACACTCAGGTTATTACCAGAGCTAAACTAGGCTGTGACCATAGAGTGGATTTTCAGTCACTATGCACTGAAGTGCCTAAGACAAGCCAGCCAGTGATATCCTTGTCCTCAATATCCACTGTGGGAAGAGAGGGTTTCTGGATATCACCCAAAAGAATGTCCCACAAGATCTTAGATTTAGCAGCAGTCAACCAGGAAGCAGATTCAGGTGATGGAATCAGGCAGGAGTTTCTCCAGGTGGCTGTCAGGCCGTCTTTGAACTTTACCCATTAGGGTATGCAGCAGCAGCAGCAGCAGCAGCAGCAGCAGCAGCAGCAGCAGCAGCAGCAGCAGCAGGATCTCTCAGTGGCTCCAAGGGAGTTTCACACCTCATGCTCGGCTGTAAATTCCTACACAGACTGGTTAAAAATACATTGCATATGCTTGGCAGGCTTTGATCCTGCTGATTTTTAAGATCTTTAAACAATAGTCCAGGACAATTTACCAAAATCACAACTTTTTTACTAACCAGATATTTTTGTAAATAGACACAGAAGGCTCAGAAGGCTTAGTCTTGTAGCCATCTCTGACAGATGCAGTCTTTACACCTTGTACACCAACAACTGTTGACACTATTTTTATGCCTTTTTAAAAAAAATATTTTATCTATTTTGCCTCATTTCTCCAAAACTGACTCTGGACCCTTGATCTTATAATGGGGGTAGAAGGGGGAAGGTCCATCTTCTGTAACTTGTTGATCTTACCTAGCCAGGAACCTATAACCTTAGCCTATTTTACAAAGAGGCCATCAGGGTTAGATGTCATTTAGAACAATATTTAACTTTTGACAACTGCACAGACCTTTTTTTCCGACTACAGCAGTGTAACTTGTTTAGCACTCTGGTTTGCAAAAGCATCTTTCTAGATGGCTTAGGAATGTGATCTCTAATGATCCCAAACAATGCCTAAGTTACCTTTGCAGGCCTTTAGACAGATATCAAATAGAAACACACTCTCAGGTTTACAAACGTTTTCCTGAGCAGATGAACTTCATGTAACTAGTGTCAGCTCAATTAGAGCTTTTGGCACATAAAGGGGTTGAGATTTAAACTATCCCCCACATTTTATAACATTGGCTTTTACTATCACAGAGGACTGGCAAGTTCCTGTCCCTTACAAGGTAGATAGTCATGGACATTTGGCATGCTTATAAACTCTTTTTATGACCTCCCGGCTCTGACCAGTTTTGAAGTGCCATGCACAAATGACTCTAGGATCTGACATTTCTGCCATCCAAGCAGTGGCTTACTGCCTCTGGATGCTCCTCCATTGCTTTTGTCCCAGGAGTGTCTTCTTCACATTGGGAAAAATTCCTCATTGACATTTCCCTTTAGCTGGTCGCTGGACTTGAACTCGGGGCTTGAGCACTGTCCCTCAGCTCTATAGCTCAAGGCTAGCACTCTGCCACTTTGAGTCCCAGACTCGGGGCTTGAATGCTGTCCCCTAACTCTTCAGTCCAGGGCTAGTACTCTGCCACTGTGAGTCTCGAGCTTGGGGCTTGAGTACTGTCCCCTGACTCTTCAGTCCAGGGCTAGTACTCTGCTGGCTGAATAGAGGTGACAGTCTCACAGGAACCTTTTTGTGCCAGGCCTAGCTTTGAACCAGTTTGCAGATCAGTGAGTCTTATAAAAGGCCATTTTACTCCAATTATAAGCAACAAGGTGGTCAACATAGAAGTAGCTTTTAAGCATGCTCTTACCTGAAACTTATTAAGAGTCAAAGTTACATCTGACAAACTTTTAAGAATTCTCTGTGCTTTGCTCTGGGCTTGCTGGAAACTTAAAAAAAAAACAACCTATAAGAGCAAACTGGAACAGCAATTATTTTGGTAATCCTAATTTTTTCCTTTGTGTACACTGAAGCCAATGTTAAGAACAATTTTACATTTAAACTTTATATTCAAAAATCCATTCCTAATTTTTTTTTAAACCTCTTATTTGCATTTTGAAAAGATCCCTTGAAATCTTGAGGCCAAGTGTCACTCATTGCCTCTTAGTTGCTTGTTTTAAAACAGACACACATTAAGATTTTTAAACTCAAATGACAATTTTTCCTTAATGCGAAAATAACAATCATCATAACTGAACCAAAAAGCTAGACTTAGTGTCTTTCTGACTTTTAAAAACATCCTAATTGTAAAACATTAAAAGCAAGTCACATTATATAAATAACTTTTTAACCCTTTTTTTTAAGGCCTTTCTAATTTTAATGTTAACACATCCAAGGGGAAGTTTTAGCAATACTAATCATATCATCACATCACTCATTTTAACCATCATGTTTTTAGTGTCTATCTGGAGGGAAAAGAAAGAACAAAGATGGGCCACTCAGCCCCTTCTATGGAATGGGTACGCACCCAATCCGACTCTTTAGGGTTAGATGAACTGCGTTTGTGCCAGCTTGCCCTCTTTCACCATGCATGGACTCTTCCCAGGACCTGTCCCACCATGCATGACTAGCTGAACTGCACTTCTGCTTGTTCACCCCTTATCCCTAAACATAGGTCTTCTGTTGGCTTCTAAGTTTTTCCCCGTCTCTTTTCTTGGTTCTTGAATGAAATACACAGTTTTTAGACAGACAGAACAGGTAACATCTTTGACAGTGTTAAACTAACCTTTACATTTAAATTTTTAATATTTATCCCATATTTTAGCCAAGGGAACCAGATCCCAAACAGCCAATGCATTTTGTTAAGCCAGAT
Organism: Dipodomys merriami; assembly: GCF_024711535.1. Lineage (NCBI taxonomy): Eukaryota > Metazoa > Chordata > Mammalia > Rodentia > Heteromyidae > Dipodomys > Dipodomys merriami. The sequence goes on along the minus strand of NW_027202482.1, from coordinate 1,388,570 downwards.
AATGTGATTACAGTATAAACAATCTTATGCATTTAAAATATTAGTTTTTTATAATACCAGATTTTTAATTTGCAAGTTAAAAAAAATCTTTAAAAAGCCATTTAAAACAATGTGAAGATTTTTTTAGAATTTTTGGTAATGTCCAAACCTCATAACCTTTTGAATTTTAAATTTAAACTCACCCAATTGTTACAGCATGCTGACAATTCTTGTCTTTGAACACGTTCACAGACACACACAAAACACTCACACAGATAGACAAGAGCACTTTACAAATTGTTACATTGTCAGGACTAGCTGAAAAAGTCCAAACTAGTCACACAGCCTTCTACACCCTCCCTGCTGGCAGCCTCCACAAGGAGAAAATGCAGCCTGAGGCTTGAAGGGAACCAAACTAGCCCAGAAACCTTCCATGCCTCAGGGGGGGGGGGGTGGGCATAGCAGGTCTGTGACCAAGACCCGCTGGAACTTTTATTTCCCCAGAGATGTTCAAATAAATAACAAAAACACAGATAAACACAAAAACCAAGGATCCACATTTAAAACTGGTACCAATTCTAAAACAGAACTAGACAAGAACTGAAGGCTGAGTTGGGGACTAATGATCCCCAGTTTATCCCTACCAGAACTCTGTGCTGTTCTCACTCAGCAAGCTGAATCCAGAGTCTGATAGGTGAGCCTGCCACACTCACCCAGAACTTCCCTACCCCAGAAAACACAAAACAAACACACACACTAAAGTAAACAAGACAAACAACTGGCCACAAAGTCAAAATCAGGTCTCAGTGAATGGGGCGACATCTCACCACCATTCACTTACCAGGGGACTCAACACCCCTACTCACCTCCAGAGGATTTTTCTCTTAGATTCCTGCAGACGTTGACCCAGGGGCCTTCCAAGGCGCAGGAGAATTGCCAGTCATCTTGTGGCAAGGGAAAGAAGTCCCTAGCGGCCATCGCCTCAGACTGACAGGTTCTCCCCCACGTTTAGACCCCCCCCCCCGAGCCAAGGCCCGAAGCTGAGATCTAACTGAGGCCACTCGCAGGTGGTCAGTGGCAGCTTCATAATTGACAAACAAGCAAGTTACAAAAGCAGAACCAGCGGTTTTTGTTTTTAAACGAAATAGGACAAGGTCTCAGGTGTCCTAGGAGTGGACTCGCTTGTTGACACATTTCCTGGAAAGTCACAAAACAAACACCAAAGACAATTAACGTCAGACAGACACAGACAAGACTAGACAAACGCAGCGCGGTCCACGAGTGAGCACAAATGAGGAGAGAAACTTCAGAAGGGAGAGGCCGTCCGTGCCTTAACTCCCCCTAACACAGAGACACTCGGATCTCGTTCCCCCTCCTCGCAACCCTGGAGTTGGACTGCAGGGAAGGACTAGGGTAGTGGGCAGGTCTGCTTTTCCCTCTAGTCCACCACATATTCACGCACCTGGGGTAGAAGCCCAGGGCGGGACCAGGGTAGTGGGCAAGTCTGCTTTTCCCTCTGCTCCACCACACACGTCCTGTACAGGCACTTTTGGATCCCCAAAACATAAAATGAACACGACAAACACGAAAGACAAGAGCTCTATCCTACCTCCTGCCGGTCCTGGTATCTGGGGTTTGGGGGAGCCTGGTTCCCGGCCAACGTACCAAATGAAAGACCCCAGACTCCTGGGATACTTTCGTCAACGGGAGGGCGCCCGAGAAACTCAGAATCCAGGCCGGGAGATGCAATAAGCAAGAGGAGTTTATTTGACTTTTGTGCAAACGGACTCTCTGTCCCGAGCAGACAGGGAGCCCCGAGCAGCAATTACAAGCCTTCTTTTAAACGCAAAAACCACAAGATTAATGCATAACACAAAGCATCCCATGATTGGTCCATTTAAAGGTCATCATATAAGCCAACAATCACTTTGCCACGCGGGAAATTTTGTAACACTCTTCGTAAAATCACTGACCCATGGTTGGTTTAAAGGGGGTTTACATGGTTACAGGCCTATGATTGGTTGACATTTGGCTTAGCTTGTGGTCTTGCCAGGTGGTCGTTATCTCAAGGTCCTGTCTGGGGAATTTCTAAATGGGAACTGAGGAACACGTACTGTCTGTTCTTTATCTACGACCACTGACCTTGTCCTGGGGCCGACACCTGGACTTTACCCAATTCCTTATTTCCAGGGGGTGGGGGTTGGTGTTAGCTCAAGCAAGCAAGTTTACAGAAGCAGAGTCAGCAGTTAGTAAATTGTAAAATGGACGCAGCCCTAATTTTTCTAATTCTTCATTACCCACTTCTTCTCTGGAGTAATTTTAATCTTAAAATTTAGGGTGTCTCTATATTATTTTGTGGGGTGTCAGTTGTTCTCAGTGCTTGGTATTGAGACCTCAGAACTAATAGATGGACTGCGCTGATTTTTCTCTTTTAGAAAAGACATCAGTCTGTTGAGTATACAAGGTCCAATTGTAACAAAAGTAACAGTACCAGAGCCCTTTACATTTTCGTTTTACCAGTCCTGCCTCCGTGTATCACAGTTAACTTAATTTTATACCAGTTGTACTTGTAAGCTCCAATTTTAAGACATACTCATACCATTTGTGACATACACATACCATTTGCTACATACTTAAACTTTCTGAGGTTTGTCTTCTTTCCCTTTTCCAAACAATTAAAGACAATCCTTACTTTTTAAATCCTTTCTTATCTAAAGGGGATACCAATTTTTCCCCAATTCCCTTCTCAAGGCTTCCTTTACTACCCCCCTCTCCTTTATAATTCCTTTTCCAAGGCTTTCTTTACTACCCCCCTCTCCTTTACAATTTTCATTGATAACACACTCAGGTTATTACCAGAGCTAAACTAGGCTGTGACCATAGAGTGGATTTTCAGTCACTATGCACTGAAGTGCCTAAGACAAGCCAGCCAGTGATATCCTTGTCCTCAATATCCACTGTGGGAAGAGAGGGTTTCTGGATATCACCCAAAAGAATGTCCCACAAGATCTTAGATTTAGCAGCAGTCAACCAGGAAGCAGATTCAGGTGATGGAATCAGGCAGGAGTTTCTCCAGGTGGCTGTCAGGCCGTCTTTGAACTTTACCCATTAGGGTATGCAGCAGCAGCAGCAGCAGCAGCAGCAGCAGCAGCAGCAGCAGCAGCAGCAGCAGCAGGATCTCTCAGTGGCCCTAACCCTCACAATAACCCTAACCCTCACCCTAACCCTAACCCTACCACTTACACTAACCCTCATCCTAACCCTCACCCTAACCCTAACCCTCAGACTAACCCTCAATCTCACCATAATCCTCACCATAACTGAACCCTAACACTTACCTAACCGAAACCCTCATCCTCACCCTAACACTCACACTCAACCTCACCCTCACCCGAAAACTAAACCTCACCCTCATCCTCACTCTCTCCCTAAATCTAACCCTAAACCTAACCCTCAAACTCACCCTCACCCTAACACTCATCCTCACCATAAATACACTCTAACCCTAACCCGAAACCTAATCCGAACCCTCACCCTAAACCTAAAACTCAACCTCACCCTAAACATCACACTAACCCTAACCCTCACCCTAAACCTTACCGTAACCCTCACCCTTAACCTAACACTCAACCTAACCCTCACCCGCACCCTAATCCTCACCATAACCCTAACCCTAAAACTTACCTAACAGAAACCCTCACCCTCACCCTCACCATAACCCTCACCATCACCCTAACCCACACCCTAAACTTAACCTCACCCTAACCCTAACACTAACCCTCACCCTCACCCTAAACCTAACCCTAACCCTAAACCTCACACTAACCCTCACCCTAACCCTAACCCTAACCCTCACCCTAACACTCACCATAACCCTCACCATAACCCTAACCCTCAACATAAACCTCACCATCATGCTAATCCTCACCATAACCCTAACCCTAATCCTTACCTAACCAAAACCCTCACAGTCACCCTCACCCTCATCCGAGCCCTCACCCGAGCCCTCAACCTAACCTTAACCCTCACCATAACCCTAAGAGTAACACTCACCCTCACCCCCATCCGAACCCTAACCCTCTCCCTCACCCTGACTCTCACCCTAACCCTAAACCTAACCCTAACCCTAAACCTAACCCTCAACCTCTCCCTCAGCCTAACACTCACCCTCCCAATAAACACACCCTAACCCTAACCTCACCCTAAACCTAATGATAACCCTAACCCTCAACCTCACCCGAACCCTCACCCTAATTCTTACACTCACCCTAACTCTAACCATAACCCTCACCCTAACCCTAACTCTAACCATTACACCAACCCTCACCCTTACCCTAACGCTAACCCTAAACCTCAACCTCACCCTAAACCTCACCCTAAGACTTACCCTCACCATAACCCTAACTGTAACCCTAATCTTCACCCTAACACTAACCCTTACACTCACCCTCACTCTCACTCTCACCCTAAACCTAAACCTAAACCTAACCCTAACCCTCATTCTCACCCTCACACTAACACTCACCCTCACCAAAAACATCACACTAAACCTAATACTCAACCTAAATATAACCCTAACCGTCACCCTAACCCTAACCCTCACCCTAACGCTCACCATAGCCCTAAGGCTAACCCTAACCCCATACTCACCATAACCCTCAACCTAACCCTTATGCTCACAGTAACCCTAACCCTAACCCAAACCCTCACACTAACACTAATCCTCACCCTATCCCTAATTCTAACCCTAATCCTTTCCCTCACCTTAACCCTCACCCTCACCCTAAACATCACACTAAACCTAACCCTCACCTTAGGCCTAACCCTAACCCTTACCCTAAACTTAACCCTCAATCTAACCCTCACACTCAACCTAATCCGCACCCTAACCTAAACATAACCCTTACCTAACCGAAACCTTCACCTCACCCTCACCCTCACCCTAACCCAAACCCTAACCCAAACCCTCAAACTAACAGTAACCCTAATCCTCACCCTCAACCTCACCCTAACCCTGACCCTAATCCTAACCCTCACCCTAACACTAACCCTAATTCTAAAGCTAACCCTCACACTCACCCTAACCCACAGCCTAATCCTTACCCTCACCCTAACTCTAAACCTAACTCTAATCCTCAAACTAAACCTAACCCTCACCCTAACCCTTACCCTACCCCTCAGTCTAACCCTCACCCTAACTCTAACCCTAACCCTAATCTTAACCCTATCCCTATCCCTAAACCTCACCCTAACCCTCACCCTGACCCTAACCCTAATGCTAACCCTAACCCTCACCAGCACCCTAACCCTTACCCTAACCCTTACCCTCACCCTTACCCTCACCCTAACCCTCACAGTCACCCTAACCCTCACCCTAACCCTAACTCACACTAACCGTCAACCTCACCCTAATCCTCACCCTAACCTTAACACTTACCTACCCGAAACCCTCACCCTCACCCATACACTAGCCCTCACCCTAACCCAAACCCAAAACATAAACCTCACCCTCAGCCTCACCCTCACCCTCTCTCTCAGCCTAACCCTAAAACTAAACCTAATCCTAACCTTAACCCTCAACCTCACCCTCACACTAACCATTGAAAGACCCCAGATTCCTGGGATACTTTCGTCAACGGGAGGGCGCCCCAGAAACTCAGACTCTAGGCCGGGAGATGCAATAAGCAAGAGGAGTTTATTTGACTTTTGTGCAAACGGACTCTCTGTCCCGAGCAGACAGGGAGCCCCGAGAAGCGGTTACAAGACTTCTTTTAAACGCAAAAACCATAAGATTAATGCATAACACAAAGCATCCCATGATTGGTCCATTTAAAGGTCATCATATACGCCAACAATCACTTTGCCACACGGGAAATTTTGTAACACTCTTCGTAAAATCACTGGCCCATGGTTGGTTTAAAGGGGGTTTACATGGTTACAGGCCTATGATTGGTTGACATTTGGCTTAGCTTGTGGTCTTGCCAGGTAGTCGTTATCTCAAGGTCCTGTCTGGGGAATTTCTAAATGGGAACTGAGGAACACGTACTGTCTGTTCTTTATCTACGACCACTGACCTTGTCCTGGGGCCGACACCTGGACTTTACCCAATTCCTTATTTCCAGGGGGTGGGGGTTGGTGTTAGCTCAAGCAAGCAAGTTTACAGAAGGAGAGTCAGCAGTGAGTAAATTGTAAAATGGATGCAGCCTTAATTTTTCAAATTCATCACATAACCTTAACACTAAGCCTAACCCTCATACTTACCCACACGTTCAGCATAACACTAACACTAAATCTCACCCTAACCCTTACCGACACCCTAACCCTAAAATTAACCCCCACCCTCGCCCTTACCCTCACCCTCACCCTAACCCTAACCCTAACCCTAACCCTAACCCTCACCCTAACCCTAATACTTACCCTAACCCTAAACCCAACCCTAACACTCACCCTAAACCAAACTTTAACCCTCACCCTAACCTTAACCCTTAACCTAACCCTCACCCTAACCCTAAACTTCACCGTAACCCTAACCCTGACCCTCATCCTCACATTCACTCTATCCCTAAACTTTACGCTAACCCTCACCATAACCCTAAACTTTACCCTAAAACTAACCCTAAACCTAACCCTCACCCTAACACTAACAATAAACCTAACACTCTCCCTAACCCTCAACCAAATCTAACGCTTACCCTAACCTTCACCCTAAACCTAACCCTAACCCTAATCCTAACCCTCACCCTAAACCTAACCCTCACCCTCACCCTCACCCTCAACCTCACCCTCAATCTAACCCTCACCCTCAATCTAGCCCTCACTGTAACCCTAAACCTAACCCTAACCAAAAACATCACCCTAACCCAAAACCTCAACCTCCCCCTCAGCCTAAACCTAACCCAAATCCTAAACCTAACCCTCACCCCCACCCTCACCCTAACCCTAACCCTAACACCAAACCTCACCCTCACTCTCACCCAAACCCTAACACTAACCCTAAAAATAACCCTAACCAAAACCCAAACCCTAATCCTAAACCTAACCCTCACACTATCCCTAACCCTAACTCTAACCCTCACACTCAACCTAACCCTCATCCTAACCCTTATCCTCACACTAAACCTAAACCTAACCCTAACCCTATCCCTAACCTTAACCCTAACCCTCACACTAACCCTAACCCTCACCCTAATCCTAACGCTATCCCTTACACTAACCCTCACACTAACCCTCACCCTCACCCTAGACCTCACCCTAACCTTAACCCCCAACCTACCCCTAACAGTAACCCTCACCCTCACCCGAAACCTAAACTTAACCCTAACCCACACCTTAACCCTAATCCTCACCTAACCCTAAACATCACCCTAACCCTAAACCTCACCCTAACACTCACCCTCATGCTAAACAGTACCCTAAACCTAACTCTCACCCTAACCCTAAACCTAACCCTCACCCTAACCCTAACTCTAACCCAAACCCTCACACTAACCCTAACCCTCACCCTAACCCTAACTCTACCCTTCACACTAGCCCGCAACCTAACCCTAACCCTCAACCTAACCCTAACCCTAACCCTCAGCCTCAACTTCAACCAGACCCTAAGCCTAACCCTAAGCCACACCCTAAAACTCACCCACACCCTCACTCTCACCCTCACCCGAACCCTCACACGAACCCTAACACACAGCCTCACCCTAAACATCAACCTAACCCTAAACCTTACTCTAACCCTTACCCTAACCCCGCACCCTAGCCCTCACCGTAACTCTAAACCTAACCCTAAACCTAAATCTCACCCTCATCCTCTGCCTTCCCCTCAGCCTAACCATAACCCTAATCCTAAACTTACCCTTCACTCCCACCATCACCCTGAAACTAACCCTAACCCTAACGCCAACCCTCACCCTCACCCTCACCCTAACCCTAACCCTAAAAATAACCCTAACCCTCAATCTAACCTTAATCCTAACCCTAACCCTTACTCCAACCATAACCCTAACCCTAAAACTCACCATAACCCTAATCCTAACCCTAACCCTCACCCTAACACTAACCCCCACTCTAACAATCACCCTAACCCTCACCCTAAACCTAAACCTAAGGCTCACCCTCAAGCTAAGCCTCACCCTAACCCTAACACTCACCCTAACCCTCACCATAACACTAACGATAACCCCAACCCTAACGCTAACCCTAAACTTCAACCTCAACCTAACCCTCACCCTAAACCTTATCCTCACACTAACCCTAATCCTAAACCTAACCCTAACACTCATACTAACCCTAACCCTCACCCTAAACCTAACCCTACCCCTCACACTAACCCTAACCCTAACACTCACCCTCACCATAGACCACACACTAAACTTAACCCCCACCCTAACCCTAACAATAACCCTCACCCTAACCCTAACTCTTACACTCACACCAACCCTCACCCTTACCCTTACAGTAACCCTAAAACTCAACATCACCCTAAGACTTACCCTCACCATAACCCTAACCCAAACCCTAATCCTCACCCTAAAACTAACCTTAAACCTCACCCTCACCCTCACTCTCACCCTAAACCTAACCCTAACCCTAACCCTAACCATCATCCTCACCCTCACACTAACACTCACCCTCACCATAAACATCACACTAAAACTAATCCTCAACCTAAACATAATCCTAACCCTCACCCTATCCCTAACACTCACCCTAACGCTCACCGTGACCCTAAGGCTAATCCTAAACCTCACCCTCAACATAAACCTCACCCTAACCCTTATCCTCACAGTAACCCTAACCCTAACCCTCACACTAACCCTAATCCTCACCCTATCCCTAACCCTAACCCTAAAGCTAATCCTAACCCTCACCCTGAACCTAATCCTCAACTTAACCCTAACCCTAAAGCTAATCCTAACCCTCACCCTCAAACTAATCCTCAACCTAACCCTCATCCTCACACTATAACTAACCCTAACCCTAACCCTCACACTAACACGAATCGTCACTCTATCCCTAATACTAATTCTAATACTTTAGCTCAACTTAACCCTCACCCTCACCCTAAACATCACGTTAAACCTAACCCTCACCTTAAGCCTTACCCTAACCCTCAATCTAACACTCACACTCAACCTAATCCTCACCCTAACCTAAACGTAACCCTTACCTAATCGAAATCCTCACCTCAACGTCATCCTAACCCAAACCCTAACCCTAACTCTCAACCTAACAGTAACCCTAATCCTCACCCTGACCCCCGCCCTAACCCTAAACCTAATCCTAACCCTCACTCTAACCCTAACCCTAATGCTAAACCTAAACCTCACCCTCACACTAACACACACCCTAATCCTAAGCCTAACCCTAATCCTCACACTAAACCTAACCCTCACACTAAACCTTATCCTACCCCTCAGCCTAACCCTCACCCTAACTCTAACCTTACCCTAACCCTAACTCTCACACTAAACATCACCCTCACCCTAAACCTCACCCTAACCCTAACACTTACCTAACCGAAACCCTCACCCTCACCCATACACTAGCCCTGACCCTAACCCAAACCCTAAACGTAAACCTCACACTCACCCTCTCCCTCAGCCTAACCCTAAACCTAAACCTAAACCTAACCCTAATCCTCAACCTCACCCTCACAATAACCATAACCTTAACCCTAACCCTAACCCTCATCCTTACCACACCCTCACCCTAACGCTAACACTAACCCTCACCCTAACCTTCAAACACACCCTAACACTAAAATTAACCCTCAACCTCACCCTTACCCTCAACCTTACCCTAACCCTAACCCTAAACCTCAGCCTAAACCTAACCCTAAACCTAACCCTAACACTCACCCTAAACCAAACCCTAACTCTCACCCTAACCCTAACCCTTACCATAACCTTCACCCTAACCCTAAACAACTTAATCCTAACCCTAACCCTCACCCTCACACTCACCCTATCCCTAACCCTTACCCTAACCCTCACCCTATCCCTAAACCTTACCGTAACACTAACCCTAAACCTTACCCTCACCCTAACACTAACCCTAACCCTAACAATCAACCTAACCCTCACACTGACCCTAACGCTTAACATAACCCACACCCTAACCATTATCCTCACACTAACCCTAACCCTAAACCCATCCCTAACTATCACACTAACTCTAACCCTCACCCTAACACTAACCCTACCCCTCACCCTAAGTCTCAACCTCATTCTAACCCTAACCCTAACCCTCACCCGAAACCTAACCCTAACACTAACATTCACTCTAAACCTCACCGTCACCCTAACCCTCACTCTAACCCTAACCCTCACACTAACCCTAACCCAACCCTCACCCTCATCCTAACCCTAACTCTAACCCTATTCCTAAACCCCACCCTAAACCTAACCCTCTCCTTCACCCTTACCCTCACCCTCACCCTCACCCTCACCCTAACCCTTACCCTCAACCTAGCCCTCACCGTAACCCTAACCCTAACACTAACCTAAAACCTCCCCCTCCCCCTCCACCTCCCCCTCAACCTTTACCTAACCCTAATCCTAAACCTAAACCTCACACACACCCTCACCCTAACCCTAACCCTAACCATAACCATAACCCTAACCATAATCCTAAACTTAAAACTAAACCTTACCCTCACACTAACCCTAAACCTAACCCTAAACCTCACCCTCAACCTAAACCTCACCCTAACACTAACCTAACACTAACTCCCTAACCTAACCCTAATCCTAATGCTACACCTCACACGAACCCTCACCCTAACCCTCACCCTCAACCTAGACCTCACCCTAACCTTAACCCCCACCCTAACACTACCACCAACGCTCACCCTCACCCTACACCTAAACCTAACCCTAACCCACACCTTAACCCTAACCCTCACCTCACCCTAAACATCACCCTAATCCTAACCCTCAACCTCATGCTAAACAGTACCCTAACCATAACTCTCACTCTAACCCTAAACCTAACCCTCACCCTAACCCTCACCCTAACCCTAACGATAACCCTAACCCTCACCCTAAACTTTAACCTCACACTAAACCTAACTCTAACAAAAAACCTCACACTAAACCTTACCCTCACCCTAACCCTAGCTCTACCCCTCACCCTAGCCCTAAACCTAACCCTAAACGTCAACCTAACCCTAAACCTAACCCTTACCCTCACATTCAACCTAACCCTAACCATAACCCTAAACCTCACTGTAACCCTCACCCTAACCTGAAACCTAAGTCACACCCTAAACCTCACCCTCACCCTCACACTCACCCTCACCCAAACCCTCACCCCTACCCTAACACTTAGCCTCACCCTAACCCTCACTCTAACAATAACCCTCAACCTAACCCTCACCCTCACCCTAGCCCTCACCATAACTGTAAACTTAACCCGAACCCTAAACCTCACCCTCACACTCTGCCTCCCCATCAGCCTAACCATTACCCTAATCCTAAAACTAACACTCACCCCCAACATCATCCTAAACCTAACCCTAACCCTAACCCTCACACTGACCGTCACCCTAACCCTAATCCTAATCCTAACCCTCACCTGAACCCTAACACTCACCCTAACCCTCAACCTAAACCTAACCCTAACCCTCACCCTCAACCTAACCCTAACCCTAACCCTAACCCACACCCTAACCCTAATGCTAACCGTAAACCTAACGCTAAACCTAACCATCACCCTCAACCTAACACTCACCCTAACCCTTATCCTCACACTAACCCTAATCCTAAGCCTAACCCTAACCCTCACCCTCACACTCACCCTATCCCTAACCCTTACCCTAAGCCTCACCCTAACCCTAAACCTTACCCTAACACTAACGCTAACCCTTACCCTCAAGCTAAAACTACCCCTAACAATAACACTCACACTAACCCTAACCCTAACCCTAAAGCTTACCCTAAATCTCACCCTAACCCTCACCCTAACCGTTATCCTCACACTAACCCTAACCCTAAACCCAACCCTAACCCCATTCTAACTCTAACCCTCACCCTAACACTAAACCAACCCCTCACCCTAAGCCTAACCCTCACTCTAAACCTAACCCAAACCCTCACCTGAAACCTAACCCTAACCCTCACACTCACCCTAACCCTCACACACACACTAAGCCTCACCCTCATCCGAACCCTAACACTCACCCTTACCCTAACCCTCATACTAACCCTCACCCTCAACTTAATCTTTACCCTAACAATAACCATAACCTTTACCTAACCGAAACCCTCACCATCATCCTCACACTCACACTAACACTCAACCTCACCCTAGACATCACCCTAACCCTAACCCTAACCTTCACCCTCACCCTAAACTTTAACCTCACAGTAACCCTAACCCTAACCATTACACTAAACCTAACCTTCAACCTAATCCTAACCCTACCCCTCAACCTAACCCTCACTCTAACCCTAACTCTAACCCTAACCCTCACCCTAACCCTAACCCTAACCCTCACCCTCACCCTAACCCTCACCATCACCCTAACCCTCACCATAACCATAACCCTAACACAAACCCTAAACCTCACACTCACCGAAACCTCACCCTCACCCTAACCCTCAGCCTCACCCTAAACCTCACCCTAAACCTAACCCTCAACCTAACCCTCACCCTCAACCTAATCCTCACCCTAACCCTAATCCTAACCCTTACCGAAACGAAACACTCAATCTCACCCTCACTCTCAACCTTACCCTCACCGTAGCCCTAAACCTAAATCTCACCCTATCCCTAACCCTAACTCAAACCCACAAGCTAACACTCACCGTAAACCTAATGCTAACCCTAAACCTTAGCCTCACCTTAACCCTTACACCCAAACTAACCCTAACCCTATACTTAACCCTAACACTCACACTAATCCTAACACTCACCCTAAACCTAACCATACCCCTCAACCTAACCCTCACCCTAACCCTAAACCTCACCCTAAACCTAACCCTAATCCTCACAGTGACCCTAACCCTCACCGTCACCCTCACCCTCACCCTAAAACTTACCCTCACCCACACCCTAACGATCAAACTCAACCTCACCCTAACCCTCACCCTAAGCCTCTCCCTCACCCTAAACCTCACCTTAACCCTAACCGTCACTAAAAATCCTAACCCGAACCCTCACCCAAACTCTAACCCTCACACTAACCCTCACATTCAACCTAATGCTCACCATAAAAATAACCCTAACCCTTAACTAACCGAAAGCCTCACGCTCACACTAACATTCACCCTAACCCTCACCCCCAACTTAGCCCTCATCATAACGGTAACCCTAACCATAAACCTAAACCTCAACATCAACCTTCCCTCCCCCTCAGCCTAACCCAAACCCTAATCCTAAACCTACCCTTCACCCCCACCATCACCCTAACCCTAACCCTAACCCTAATCCTAAACTTACCCTTCACCCCCACCATCACCCTACCCCTAACCCTAAACCTAACGCAACCCTCACCCTCACCCTCACCCAAATGCTAATCCTAACCCTAACCCTAATCCTAAACTTAACCTTCAGCCTAACACTAACCCTTACCCTAAAACTCAACATAACACTAATCCTAACCCTAACCCTCACCCTCACCCTATCACTCACCCTAACACTCACCCCAACCCTACCCCTAACCCAAACTCTCAACCTAAACCTAACCCTAACCCTCACAATCAACCTAACCCTCACCCTAAACCTAACCCTCACACTAACCCTCACACTAACCCTAATGCTAAACCTAACCCTCACCCTCAAACTAACCCTCACCCTAACCCTTATCCTCACTCTATCCCTAACCCTAACCCTAATCCTAACTCTCACACTAAGCCTAACTCTCACCCTAACCCTAACCAGAATCCTAATCCTGACCCTCACCCTAACCCTAACACTCACCCTCTCCCTCAACCTCACCCTCACCTTCACACTAACACTCACCCTCAACCTAACCCTCACCCTAACCCTAAACCTCACACTAACCCTCACACAAACCCTAATGCTAAACCTAACCCTCACCCTCAAACTAACCCTCACCCTAACCCTTATCCTCACTCTATCACTAAACCTAACCCTAATCCTAACTCTCACACTAACCCTGACTCTCACCCTAACCCTAACCCTAACCCTAATCCTGACCCTCACCCTAACCGTAACCCTCACCATCACCCTCACCCACACCTTCACCCTAACACTCACCCTCAACCTAACCCTCACCCTAACCCTAACATTCACACTAACCCTAACTCTAACCCTCACGCTCATCCTAACCCTAACCCTCACCATAAATCTAACCCTCATCCTAACCCTAACCGTCATCCTAATCCTCACCATAACCCTAAACCTAACCCTTACCTAACAGAAACCCTCATCATCAACCTCAACCTCAACCTAACACGCACCCTCAACCTAACCCTCACACTCACCCTCAACCTCACCCTCACCGTATAGCTATTCCTAACCCTCACACTCACCGTAACCCTAACCATAACTCTAACCCTAATCCTCACTGCAACCCTAACCCTCACACTCACCCTAACCCTCATCGTCACCTTAACCCTCATCCAAACCCTAAATGTCACCCACACCCTAAAACTCATCCTCACCCAAACCTTCACACTCACCCTAACCTTACCCTAAACTTCATCCTAACCCTAACCCTCACCCTAATTCTAACTCTATCCCTCACCCACATACTAACACTAACCCTCACCTTAACCCTCACCCTAACCATCACCCTAAACCTAACGCTAACCCTAACCCTCACTCTCACCCTAAGCCTCACCCTAACCCTTATCCTCACAGTAACCCTAACCCTAACCCTCACATTAAACCTAACCATCACCCTAACCCTAACCCTACACTTCACCCTATCCCTCACCCTAACCATAACCATAACTCTAACCCTCACCTTCACCCTAACCCTCACCATCACCCTACACTCACCCTAAACCTAACCCTCACCTACACCCTCACGCTCAACATCACCCTCACTGTAACACTCCCCCTCCCCCTAAAATCACCCTAACCCTAATTCTCACCCTATCCCTAACCCTCACCTTAAACCTCACCTTCACCATAATCCTCAACCTAACCCTAACCCTAAGCCTTTCCTAAAGGAAACTCTCACCCTCACCCCAACCATCACCCTCAGCCTCACCCTAAGCCTAAACCTACATGTAAGCCTAATCCTAAACCTAACCCTCAAACTCAACCTAACCCTAAACCTAATCCTCACCTTAACATTCATCCTAACCCTAACACTCACCCTCACCCTAACCCTCACCCTAAATATTACGCTCAGCCTAACCTTAACCCTAAAACTAACTGTAATCCTCACAGTCGCCTTAAGCCTAACCCGAATCCTAACCCTCACACTAACTCTCACCCTAACTCTAAACCTCACCCTCTCCCTAAACCTCATCCTAACACTTACCCTCACCAAAACCCTAACCCTAACCCTAACCCTAATCCTCACAATAATCCTAACCCTCACCCTCACCTTCACCTTAACCCTCACCCTAACCCTAACCGTCATGCCCACCCTAAAACTCACCAAAACCCGAACCCTCACCCACACCCTAACCCTACCCTAAACCTCACCCTAACCCTAACCCTCAGTCTAAACCTAACTCTAACCCTCCCCCTCATCCTAAAACTAAACCTCACCTTAACCCTCACCCTAACCTTCACCCTAAACCTAACGCTAACACTATCCCTCACTCTTACCCTAAACCTCAACTTAACCCTTATCCTCACACTAACCCTAACGCTAACCCTAACCCTCACATTAACCCTAACACAAACGCTAACACAAAACCTACCCCTCACCCTATTCCTCACCCTAACCCTAACCCTAACCCTCAGCCTAACCCTAACCCTAACCCTCACCTTGATCCTAACCCTCACCATCACCCTCACCCTCACCCTCACCCTCAAACTAACCATCACTGTAACCCTTACCCTCACCCTAAACCTCACCCTAACCCTAACCCTACCACTAACACTAAACCTGACACGAGTACTCACCCTAACCCTCAACCTAAACCTAATCCTCACCCTAATGCTCACCCTAACCCTCAACTAACCTTAATTCTCACCCTCACCATCACCCTAAACATTACCCTCACCATAACCCTAACCCTAACCCCAACCCTCAGCCAAACCCTCTTCCTAACCCTAACCCTAACACTCAAACTAAACCTAACACTAACCCTAAACCTAACCCTCACCCCAACCCTCAGCCTAACCCTAACCCTAACCCAAATCTTAACCCTAACGCTCAACATCACCCTCACCCTCACCCTCACCCTCAACCTAAACATCACTCTAACCCTTACCCTCACCCTAAATCTCACCCTAACCCTAAACCTAACACTAACACTAAACCTGACTCTAACCCTCACCCTAACCCTCAACATAAAACTAATCCTCACCCTAATGCTCACCCTAACCCTCAACCTAACCCTAATCCTCACCCTCACCCTCACGCTAACCCTCACCCTAAACCTTACCCTCACCATAACACTAACCCTAACCCCAACCCTCAGCAAAACCCTCTTCCTAACCCTAACCCCAACACTCAAACTAAATCTATCCCTAACCCTAAACCTAACCCTCAACCTAAACCTAACCCTCACCCTAACCCTCAGCCTAACTCTATCCCTAACCCTAATCTTAACCCTAACCCTCACCATCACCCTAATTCTAACTCTAAAACTAACCCTGACCCTCACCCTAACACCAACCCTCATCCTAACCCTAAGCCTCATCCTCACCCTAACCCTAACACTCACCTTAAACCTCACCCTTTCTCTAACGGTAACCCTAACCCTAACCCTCACCCTAAACCACTCCCTAACCCTTACCCTCTTCATAACCCTAAACCTAACCCTAATCCTCACACTAAGCCTCACCCTAACACTCACCCTAAATGTAACCCTAACACTCACCTTCACCCTAACCCTCACTGTCACCCTATCCCTCACCCTAAACCTAACCCTCAACTAAACCCTAACCCTCACATTATCCCTCAACCTCACCCTCACCCTAACCCTAAATCTAACCCTAACCCTCACCCTAACGCTCACCCTACCGCTCACTCTAAACCTGACCCTATCCCTAATGCTAACACTAGCCCTCAACCTCACCCTAACCCTGACCCTAAACCTAACCCTCACCCTCACACTCAACCTCAGCCTCAGCCGAACTCTAACCCTAACCCTATTCCAAACCCTAAACCTCACCCTAACCCTCACCCTAAATCTAAACCTAACTCTAACCAAAACCCTCACCCTAACCTTATCCCTAACCCTCACACTAACCGTAACCCTAATCCTAAACCTAACCCTCACCTTCACCCTAACCCTTAACCTCATACTACCCTAACCCTCACCCTAACTCTAACCCTTACCCTAACCCTAACCCTAACCCTGAGCCTAACACTCATCCTAACCCTAACCCTAAACCTCACCTTAACCTTAAAGCTAACCCTAACCCTCATCCTCACCTTCAACCTCACCATCACTCTCACCATAACCCTCAACTTCACTCTCACCCTAACCCTAACCCTAACCGTAACCCTCACCCTAAACCTAACCCTTACCCTCACCCTCACCATCACCCTCACCCTAACCTTCAACCTCACCCTACAAAATCCCTAACCAAAAACCTAACCCTCACCCTAAACCTAACTCTGACCCTCATCCTCAACCTCACCCTAAGCCTAACCCTACACCTAAGCCTAATCCTAAACCTAACCATCACCCTCACCCTCACACTAGAACTAAACCTCACCCTAACCCTAACCCTAACCCTAGCCCTCTCCCTAACCCTTACCCACAGCTCACCGTAACCCTAACCCTCAGCCTAACCCTAACACTCACCCTAACCCTAACCCATATCCTCACCCTCAACCTCACCCTAAGCCTAAACTTAACCCTCACCCTAACCCTAACCCTAAACCTAAACCTAACACTAATCCTCCCCCTTACCCTAACCCTCATCCAATACCTTAACCTTCCCCGAACCCTAACCCTAGCCGTCAGCATAACCCTCGTCCTAAAACTAACCCTAACACTAATCCTCACCCTAACCTTAACCCTAACCCTAACCATATACCTCACCCTCACCCTAACCCTCCCACTCCGCCTCAACATAAACCTCAGCCAAACCCTAAACCTAACCCTTATTGAAACCCTAACTCTCACCCTCACCCTATTTATAATCCTAACCCTAACCAAAACTCTCACCCTAAGCCTAAACCTAACCCTATGCCTAATCCTCACCCTAAACCTAACCCTAATCCTAACTTAAACCTCACCCTCCCCCTAACCCTTAACCTCACCTTAACCCTAAACCTAATCCTAAACTTAACCCTCACCCTAACCCTAACCATTACCCTCACCATAACCCTAAGCCTGACCCTCAGCCTAACCCTCATCCTAACCCTAACCCTAAACCTAAACCTCACCCTAAACTTAAGCCTAACCCTAGCCCTCACCCTCACCCTCAACCTCACCATCACCCTCACCCTCAACCTCACCATCACCCTCACCCTCAACCTCACCCACACCCCCAACCTAAACCTTACCTTCATGCTAACCCTAAGCCTAACCTGAAGCCTAACCCTCACCCTAACTCTAACCGTATCCTTAAACCTCACCCTCACCCTAAACCTCATCGTAACCCTTACTGTCATCATAACCCTAAACCTAACCCTAAACCTAATCCTCACCAAAACCCTAACCCTCACCCTCACCTTATACCTCACCATCACCTTAACCCTCACTCTAACCCTAACCGCCACCCACACCCTAAAATTCACCCTAAATCGAACCCTCACCCTCTCCCTAACACTACCGTAAACCTCTCCATAAACCTAACCCTCACCCTAAACCTAACTCTAACCCTCACCCTCATACTAACCGTAGCCCTCACCTTAACCCTCACCCTAACCCTCACCCTAACCCTCAGTCTCACTCTATTCCTCACCCTAACCGTAACCCTAACCCTCTACCTAACCCTTACACTCACCCTCACCCTAACATTCACCCTCACCCTAAACATCCCCTAAACCTATCCCTCACCCTAACCCTAACCTTAATCCTCACATAAACCTAACCCTAACCTTAAACCTCACCCTCACCCTAATTGTCACCCTAAACCAAACCCAAAGCCTCTCCTAATCGAAATCCTCACCCTCACCCTAACCCTCGCCCTAACCCTCACCCTCACCCTAGCCCTAACCGTAAAACTAACCCTAACCCTAACCCTCACCCTCAACCCTACCCCCACCTTCAGCCTAACCCTAAACCTAAACCTAATCCTAAATCTAACCCTAAATCTCACCCTCACCCTCACCCTAACACTAACCCTAACCTAACTCTAACCCTCACCCTCAACCTAACCCTAACCTGAACCCTAACCTTAACCCTAACTCTCACCCTAACTCTAACGCTGTCCCTAAACCTCACCCTCACCCTAAACTTCATTCTAACTCTTACTCTCACCATAAGCCTAACCCTAAACCCAACCCTAATCCTACCGCATCCCTAACCATTACCCTCACCCTAACCCTCACTATCACCTTAACCCTCACCCTAACCCTGTCACACACAACCTAAAACTCACCCGAACCCTCACCCTCACCCTCACCATAACCTTACCCTAAACCTCACCCTAAACCTAAACCTCACCCTAAACCTAACTCTAACACTCACCCTCATATTAATCCTAACCCTCACCTTCACCCTCACCCTCTCAATAATCCTTACACTCACCCAAAACCTATCCCTAACTGTAGCCCTCACCCTAACACCCACACCCTCTTCTTAACCCTAATCCTCAACCTCACCCTAAACCACACCCTAAGCCATACCCTCACCTTAACTCTAATCTAACCCTTACTCTTACTCTCAGCTTAACCCAAAACCTATCCCTAACCCTCATCGTAACCTTAACCCTCACACTAACCCTAACCCTAACTCTCACCCTCACCCTCACCCTAACCCTAAACCTCATCCTAACCCTCACCCAAACCATAACGCTACCCTTAAACCTCAAATTCACCCTAAACCTCACCCTAAACCTTACCCTCAACATACACCTAACCCTAACCCTAACCATAATCCTCACACTAACCCTAACCCTAACACTCACCCTAATGCTCACCCTAACCATAATCCTCACCCTCACCCTAACATTTACTGTCACCTTAACCCTCACCCTAACCCTAACTGTCACCCACACCCTAACCCTCACCCTAATCCTAACTCTAACCCTCACCCTCATCCTAACCCTAAACCTAACCCTAACCCTCACCATAACCCTCACACTAATCCTAACGCTAAGCCTAACCCTCACTCTCACCCTGAACCTCACCCTAACCCTTATCCTCACACTGAACCTGCCCCTCACCCTAACCGTCAATTTAACCCTAACCCTAAACCTCACCTTAACCCTAAACTTAATCCTCACCCTCATCATAACCCTCACACTAATGCTCACCTTCACCCAAACCCTCACCATAAACCTAACCCTCACACTAACCCTAACCCTAACCCTCACAGGATAATTCACACTAAGCCTAACCCTAACACTAAACCTGATCCTAATCCTCAACTTAAACCTCACCCTCATCCTAACCCTAACCCTAACCCTTTCTTAACCAAGATCCTCACCCTCACCCTAACCCTCACCCTAACCCTCACACTAAACGTCGCCCTCACTCTAAACCTAACCCTTAGCCTAACCCTCATTCGAACCCTCAACCTCACTCTCAGCCTAAACCTAATGCTAACCCTAATCATAACCCTAACCCTCACCCTCACCCTCAACATAACCCTAACTCTAACCCTCACCCTAACCCTAACCCTAACCTTAATGCTAATCCTAAACCTCACCCTAACCCTAACCCCAACCATAACGCTAACCCTCAACCTAACCCTAACCCTAACCCTAATTCGAACCCTAAACCACACCCTCACACTAACCCTCACCCTAACACTTAACCTCAACCTCACCCTCACCCTCATCCTAACCCTAAACATAACCCTAACCCTCACCCTCACTCTCACACTAACCCTAACCCTAACCCTACCCCTCAGCCTAACCCTCACCCTAAACTTAACCCTAAACATAACCCTAACCCTATCCCTAACTCTAACCCTAAACCTCACCCTAATCTTCACCCTTACCCTAACAATAATGCTAACCCTAACCCTCAACCTTACCCTAACCCTCTCTCTAACCCTTACCCTGACCATAACCCTAGACCTCACCCTCACCCTAACCCCCATGCTAAACCTTACGCTCACGCTAAACCTCACCCTAACTTTCACCCTAACCCTCACGCTAACCCTAACCCTCACTCTCACCCTAACCCTCACCCTAACCCTTATACTCACACTAACCCTAATCCTAACCCTAAGCCTAACCCTCACACTAAGCCTAACCCTCACCATAACCCTAACCCTACCACTCAAACTATCCCTCACCTTAACCCTAATTCTAAACCTCACCCTAACCCTAACCCTAACCCTAATCCTCACACTAACCCTAACCCTAACCCTGTCCCCATCCTTCACCCTAATCCTCACCCTAATCTGTACCCTATCCTAAATCCTGAAGCTAATACTACCACTATCACGAACCCTCACCCTCACCCTAAACCTCACAATCACCCTAACCATAAAAATAATCCAAACCCTCACACTAACCCTAACCCACACCTTCACCCTCAGCCTCACTCTAAGCCTAACCCTAGCCCTAACACTAATCCTAAACCTAAACCTCACACTCACACTCACCCTAACCCTAAACCTAACCCTAACCCTAACAATAATCCTAACCTTCACCCTCACATTCACCCTTACACCAAACCTAACCCTAACCCTAACCATAACCCTCAACCTCACCCTAACCCTAACTCTAACCTAACCATCACTCTAACCCTCACACTAACATGATAATCCTAATCCTCACTCTCACCCTAACCCTCAGCCTAATAATTACCTTCACCCTAACCCTAACCCTAACCCTCAAACTAAACCTAACCCTCACCCCAACTATAACCCTAAACCTAACCCTAATCCTAAACCTAACCCTCACACTCCACCTCACCCTAAGCCTAACCCGAACCCTCACCTTGACCCTAACCCTCACCCTCAACCTAAACATCACATTAACCCTAAACCTAACCCTAACCCTAACCTAAACCTAACCCTCATCCAAACCCTAACCCTAACCCTCACCTTCACCCTAGCTCTCATCCTAACCGTAATCCTAACAATAAACATAAACCTAACGCTAAAGCTCACACTAACCCTAACGCTAACACTCACCCTCACCCAAACACTAAACTTAACCATAACCCTCACCCTCACCCTCACCCTAAGCCTTATCCTAAGCCTCACCCTCACCCTAACCAGCACCCTAACGCTTACCCTCATCCTAACCGTAACCCTAAACTTCACCCTAACCCTAACCCTAACCCTAACAATAACCCTAACCCTCACAGTAAACCTAACCCTCACCCTCACCCTAACCCTCACCCTCACACTAAACCTGACCCTAACTGTAACCCTCACCCTCACCCACACCCTCAACCTAACCCTCACCCTCATCCTCACCCTAACCCTCACCCTCACCCTAAACATCACCCTAACCCTAACGATCACCTAAACCCTAACCCTAACCCTAACCCTCACCCTAAACTTACCTTAAACCTAACGATAATTCTAACCCTCACCCTCAACCTTAACCTCACCCTAAACTTTATCCTCACATTAACCCTGACCCTAACCCTCACCCTAACACTCACCCTAACCCTAACCCTCACCCTAAACCCAACCCTAAGCCTCACCCTTACCCTAACCCTCACCGTCACCCTAACACTCAACTAAATCCTAACCTTAACACACACCCTAACCCTAACACTCACACTAACCCTAAACCTCAACCTAATCCTCACCCTAAAAATAACGCTAACCCTTACCTAACAGAAACCCACACCCTCACCTTCACCCTATCCCTCACCCTCACCCTAAACTTAAGTCTCAACCTAAACCTCTCCCTATACCTAAAGCTAACCCTAACCCTCACCCTCACCCTAACCCTCAACCTAACCCTATTCCTACACCTCAAAATAACTCTTACCCTAACCCTAACCCTAACCCTAACCCTCACCTAAACCTAACCCTCAAGCACACCCTAACCCTCACCTCAAATGAACCCTCACACTAACCCTAACACTCACCCTCACCGTAACCCTCAACCTAACCCTAACCCTCACCCTGACCCTCAATGTAAACCTAACCCTAACCCTAACCCTCACCCTAAGCCTTAACCTAAACCTAACCCTCACCCTAAACCTAACACTCACCCTAACCCTAACCCTCACACTAACACTAACCCTAACGCTCACCCTCACCCTAACCCTCACCCTAACCCTAACCCTAACCCTAATCTTAACACTAACCCTCACCCTCATCCTTACCCTAAAACTAACCCTAACACTCACTCTAACCCTCCTCCTAACCCTAACGCTAACCCTAACCCTCAACTTCACACTCAACCTCACCCTAACCCTAACCCTTACCCTCACCATAACCGTAACCCTAAACCTTACACTAATTCTCACCCTAACCCTAACCCTCGCCTATACCCTAACCCTCACCATCACCTGAACCCTCATCCTCACCCTAGCACTCACACTAACCATAACCATAAAGCTAATCCTAAACCTAACCCTCAACCTCACCATCACACTAACCCTAACCCTAAACCTAACCATCACCCTCACCCTAACACTCACCCATAACATAAACATCACCCTAATCCTAACCATCACCCTAAACCTAACCCTAACCCTCACCCTACACCTCACCCTCACCCTAAACCTCACCCTAACCCTTATCCTCACACTAACCCTAATGCTCACCCTACAAGTTACCCTAACCCTAATGCTCACTCTAACCCTCACCCTCACCCTAACTCTAATGCTAACCCTAATTCTCACCCTCACCCTAAACCTCACCCTATCCCTTACACTCACCCTATCACTCACCCTCACCCTAACCCTCACCACTACCCTTAGCCTCACACTAACCCTATCCCTAACCCTAACCCAAACCCTAACCATAACCCTAACCTGCAAACTAAACCTAATCCTAACCCTAACGCTTACCCTATCCTTCACCCTCACGCTCACCCTAATCCTTACCCTAACCCTAATCTTAACACTAACCCTCACCCTCACCCTTACCCTAACCCTAACCCTAACCCTAACACACACCCTAACCCTTATCCTAAACCTAACGCTAACCGTAACCCTCATCTTCACCCTAAACTTCACCCTAAACCTTCCCCTCACCATAACCGTAACCCTAACCCTTAACCTAATCCTCACCCTAACCCTAACCCTCGCCTACACCCAACCCTCACCATCACCCGAAACCCCATCATCACCCTAAAACTCACACTAACCATAACCATAACGTTAATCCTAAACCTAACCCTCACCATCACCCTCACACTAACCCTAAACCTAAACCTAACCCTCACTCTCACCTTCACCCTAACACTCACCCTTCCCATAAACATCACGGTAACCCTAATCCTCATCCAAAACCTAAACTTAAAACTCACCCTAAACATAACTCTCACCCTAACACTCACCCTATCCCTAACAGTAACCCTAAACCTCAGCCCCACCCTAATCCTCACCCTAACCCTTAGCCTCACACTAACCCTAAAGCTCACCCTATCCCTCAGCCTAACCCTAACGCTCACCCTAATCCTCACCCTCACCCTAACTCTAATGCTAACACTAACCCTCACCCTCATCCTAACCCTCACCCTAACACTTACAGTCATCCTAACGCTAACCCTCACCCTCAACCTAAACCTCACCCTAACCCTTACCCTCACCCTAACCCGCAAACTAATCCTAATCCTAGCCCTAATATTCACCCTAACCCTCACCCTCACCCTCACCCTAAACCTAACCCTAATCTTCACCTTAAACCTAACACTCACCCTCACCCTAACCCTCACCCTTACCCTTACCCTCACACTAACCCTATCCCTAACACTAACCTAACCCTATCTCTCACCACAACACTCACCCTCACCCTAACCCTCACACTCATACTAAACATCACCTTAACCCTAACACTAGCCCTAACCTTATCCTAACCCTCACCTTAACCCTAACCCTAATTGTAACCCTAACACTCACACTAACACTAACCCTAACCCTCACCCTCACACTCACCCTAACCCTCACCCTCACGATCACACTAATCCTAATCCTAACCCTAACCTTGTCCCACACCCTCACCCTAACCCTCACCCAAACCCTAACCCTAAACCTTACCTAACCGAAAACCTCACACTCAACCTCACTCTCACCCTAACCCTCACCCTCACCGTAGCCCTCACCTTAACACGAACCCTCACCCTAACCCTAACCCTAACCCTCAAACTCACCCTAACCCTAACCCTAAAGGTAACCATAACACTCATCCTAACCCTAATCCTAAACCTAATGCTAACCCTAAACCTCACACCCTAACCCTAACCATAACCGTTACCATCACCCTAACCCTCACACTAAACCTAAACCTCACCCTAACCCTAACGCTAACCCTCAGCCTAAACCTAACCTTAACCTTAATCCTCACCCTATCCTTAACCTTAACCCAAACACTCACCCTAACCTTCAACCTAACCCTTACCCTCACCCTAACCCTAACCCTCACCCTCACCCTAACCCTCACCCTAACACTTACCCATACCCTAAACCTCACCCTAACCCTACACCTACCCCTCTCCCTAACACTGCCCCTAAACCTAACACTAACCCTAATCCTAACCCACCCCTAAACCAAAGCCTAACACGAACCTTCACCCTCACCCTAACCCTCATCCTCACCCTAACCCGCACCCTCACCCTGAGCATCACACAAACCCTGACACTCACCCTAACTCTCACACTAGCCCTAAACATCATCCACACCCTAACCCTTACCCTAACCCTAACATTAACCCTAACCCTAACCTTCACCCTCACACTGACCTTCACCCTCAGCCAAACCCAATCCCTAACCCTGTTCTTAATCCTAACCCTCACCCTCACCCTCACCCTAAATCTAACCCTAAATCGAACACTCACCCTCACCCTAACCCTAACCTTCACCCTCACCCTCAGCCTCAACATCACCCAAAACCTAACCCTCACCCTAACCCTGAACCTTACCTAACCGAAACCCTCACCCTCACCCTAACCCTCACCTTCACCCTAGCCCTCAACCTAACCCTAATCCTCACCCTCAACCTCCACTTCCCCCCAAAACCTAACTCTAATCCGAACCCTAAACCTCAACCCCACCCTCACCCTAACCCTAACACTAACACTAACGCTAACCCTCACACTCACACTCACCGTAACCCTAATCCTAACAATAACCCTAACCCTAACCCTAAAATTCACCCTAAAACTAATCTTAACCCTAACCCTCAACCTCACCCTCACCATCACACTAACCCTTACACTAACCCTAACCCTCCACCTAACCCTAACCCTAACACTCACATTTACTTTCACCCTCACCCTCAGTCTAAAACTAACCCTAACCTTAATCCTAACCCGAACCCTCACCATCACCCTAACCTTAACAGTAACCCTCACCCTCCACCTCACCCTCACCCGCACCCTCAACGTAACCCTCACCATCACCCTCCCCCTCACACTAACCCTCAAACTCACACTAAACATCAACCTACCCCTAACCCTCACACTAAACCTTACCCTCACCATCACCGATACCCTAATCCTAACCCTCACCCTAACGCTAACCCTAAACTTTACCCTCACCCTATCCCTCACCCTAAGCCTTAGCATCACACTAACCCAAACCCTAACCTAACCCTCACACTAACCCTATCCCGACACCTCACCCTAACTCTCCCCCTAACCTTAGCCCGAACCCTAACCCTCACCCTGACCCTAACACTAATCGTAAACGTCACCCTCAACCTAACCTCAACGTAACCCTAACTCTCAACCTAAATCTAACAAGCAAGCACACCCTAACAATCACATTTACCTGATACCTAACCCTCACCCGAACACTCACCCTCACCCTAACCCTAACCCTCACAATAAACAGAACCCTAACCCTAACCCTCCCCCTAACCCTAACCCTCACAATAAACATAACCCTAAACCTAACCCTCACCCTAACACTTACCCTCACGCTAAAACTAAACCAAACACTCACCCTCACCCTCACCCTCAACCTCACCCTCACCCTAAACATAACCCTCATCCTCACGCTAACCCTAAACCTAATGCTAATCCTAAACCTCACCCTCACACTAAACCTCACCCTAACACTTACCCTCACCCTCACCCTAAACCTAACCCTAAACGGCACACTTTATCTTACCCTCACCCTAACCCTATCCAAACCCCTCAGCCTAACCCTCACCCTAAACCTAAACCTAAACCTACTCCTCACCCTATCTGAACCTTAACCATAACCTTCACCCTAACACACATCCTCAGCCTAACCCTAATGCCAAACCTAACCCCCACCCTAACACTCACCCTAAACATTACCCTCACCTAACCCTAACCCTACACCTAACCCTCACCCTAATCCTCACCCTAACCCAAACCCTCATGCTCACCCTAAACCTCACCCTAAACTTTACCCTCAACCTAACACAAACAATAAGCCTAAACCTAACACTCACACAAACCCTAACCCTAACCCTCAGCCTAACCCTTACCCTGACCCTAAACCTAACCCTAACCCTCACCCTAACCCTAACACTAAACCTCACCCTAGCCCTCAACCTAATCCTCACACTCACCCAAACCTCATCCTAACCCTACCACTAACCCTCTTCATAGCCCTCACCCTAACCCTAAACCTCAACCTTAACCTAACTCTACCCCTAACTCTCAACCTCACACTAACCCTAAAACTAACACTATCCCTCACACTAACCCTAATCCTCACCCACAACCTAACCCTCACCCTCACCTGAACCCTCACCCTCACTCTCACCCTCATCCTCACCCTAACCCGAACCCTCATCCTAAACATCACCCAAACCCTAACGCTAACCCTATCCCTAACCTTCACCCTCACCCTCAATCTAACTCACACCCTAACCCTTACCCTCAACTTAACCCTAACCATTAACCTAACCATAACCCTCAAACATACAGTAACTCTCACCCTCACCCTAACCCTAACCCTAACCTTCACCCTCACCCTGACCGTCACCCTCAGCCTAAACCCAACCCTAAGACTATTCCTGATCCTAAGCTTCAAACTCACCCTAACCCTCACCCTAAACCTAAACCTAACCTTAACTTTCACCAACACCCTCATCCTAACCCTCAACCCAACCCTAACACTCACACTAACCCTCATCCTCACCCTACACATCACCTTAAACCTAACCCTCAACCTAACCCTATCCCTCACCCTAAACCTAACCTCAGGTTAACCCTCACCCTCATCCTACTCCTCTCCCAAACCCTAACCCTTACCTAACCGAAACCCTCACCCTCAATCTAACAATCACCCTCACCCTATCCCGCACCATAATCCTAATCCTAATCCTAACCCTCACACTCAACATCCCCTTCACCCTCAGCCTTACCCTAAACCTAACCCTAACCCTAACCCTAACCCTAACCCTAACACTACCCCTCAACTTCACCCTCACCCTAACCCTAACCCTAACAATAACCCTAACCCTAGCCCTAACCCTAAACCTAACCCTAAAACTCACCCTAACCCTAATCCTAACCCTAACCCTCACACTCAACGTCATCCTATCTCTCACCCTCACCCTGACCCTCACCATTACACTAACCATCACACTAAACCTAACCCTAACCCTAACCCTAACCCTCACCCATACTTTCACGCTCACCCTCTGCCTAACCCTAACCCTAAACCTAACCCTAATCCTAACCCGAAACCTCACGCTCACACTAACCCTAACCCAAACACTCACCCTCAAACTCAAACTCACCCTAACCCTCAACCAAACCCTCACCCTGACCCTCATCCTCACACTAAACCTCAACCTCACCCTAAACATCACCCTAAACCTAACCCTCACCCTAAACCTAATACTAACTCTCTCCCTAACCCTAACCCTCACCCTAACGCTAAACCTAACCCTCACTCTCACGCTAACCTTCACCCTAACTTTTATCCTCACACTAAACCTAACCCTAACCCTAATCCTCACACTAACCCTAACCCAAACCCTAACCCTATCCCGAAACCTCAACCTAACTGTCATCCTAATCCTAAACCTAAACCTAACCCTAACACTCACCCTAACCCTAACCCTAAAACTAACCCTCACCCTCACCCAAACTCTCACCATCACTCTAACCCTCACTCTGACCCTAACACTGAACCACAACCTAAACCTCACCCTTACCCTCACCCAAACACTCACCCTCAACCTAACACTATCCCTCACCATAACCATCACCCTAACCCTAACTCTCACCCTAACACTAAAACTAACCCTCAACCTAAGCCTAACCCTCACCCTGACCCTCACCCTAACCCTAATCCTAACCCTCACCCTAAGACTTACCATAACCCTAACCCTCACACTAAACCTAAACCTCACCCTAACACTAAGCCTCACACTAAACCTAACCATAACACTCACCCTCACCCTCAATCTCAACCTCATTCTAACCCTAACCCTCATCATAACCCTAACCCTAAACCTAATGCTAAACTTAAAACTCACCATAACCCTAACCCAAACCCTCACACTAAAACTAACCCTCACCCTAACACTAACCCTAAACCTCAACCTAACCCTAACCATAACCCTAAGCCTAACCCTCACCCTAACACTCACCCTACCCTCACCCTAACCCTAACCCTCACCCTCACCCTAAACCTCAACCTAAACTTTACCCTCAAACTAACCCAAACCCTAACCCTAAACCTAGCACTCACACTAACCCCAACCCTAACCCTCAGCCTCACCCTTATCCTAAGCCTAATCCTAACCCTAACCCTAACCCACACCATAACCCTAACCCTAACCCTATCCCTAACCCTCACACTAACCCTTAACACTAAACCTCAGCCTAACCCTCATCCTAACCCTAATCCTAACCCTAACCCTCACCCTCACCCTAACCCTAACACTATCACAAACCCTGAACCTAACCCTAATCCTCACCCTCACCCTAACCCTCACCCTAACCCTTACCCTAAACCTAACCCTAACTCTCACCCGAACACTCACCCTCACCCTAACCCACACCCCAACACCAAAAATCACCCTAACACTAACCCTCACCATAAACCTAACCTCAACCCTCACCCTAAACCTACCCTCACTGTAACCCTAAACCTCACACTAAACCTAACCTTAAGCCTAATCTTCCCCCTATCCTAACCATAACCCAAACCCTCAACCTAACTCTCACCCTCACCCTAAAATTAATGCTAACTCTAACCCTCAACCTCACCCTAAACCTCACCCTAACCCTTACCCTCAACCTAAACCTAACCCTCTCCCTCCAACTAACCCTTACCCTAACACTTATCCATACCCTAACTCTCACCCTAACCCTAACGCTAACCCTCACCCTAACCTTAACCCTAACCCTAAAACTCACCCTCACCCTAACACTCACCCTTACATTTACCCTCATCCTAAACTTCACCCTAACCTTTACCCTAACCTTCAAACTAACCCAAAACCTAACCCTCATCCTAAAACTAATCCTAAGCCTAACCCTCACCCACACCCTACCCTAAACCTAAACTTCACCCTAACCCTAACCCACACCCTCACCCTCCCCATGACCCTCAGCCTAATCCTAACCCTAATGCTAAAACTCACCCTCACCCTCACCCTAACTCTAATGCTAAACCTAACACTAAAACTCACCCAAACCCTCACCCTAACCCTAACCCTCACCCTATACCTCACCCTCACCCTAACCCTAAACCAAACCCTAATTCTCAGCCTAAACCTCACCCTAACCCTAACAATAACCCTAACCCTCATCCTCACAGTAAACCTCACCCTAAACCTTACTCTCACCATAACCCTAACCTTAACCGTAATCCTCACCTTAACCCTAACCCTCAACCATACACTCTCAACCTCACCCGAACTCACTCTCACCCTAACATTCTCCCGATTCCTAACCCTAACCCTAATCCTAAACCTAACCCTCACCTTCAAACTCACCCTAAACCTAACCCTAACCCTAACCCTCACCCTCACCCTCACCCTAACCATCACACTCACCCTAAAACTCACCCTAACCCTAAACCTACCCCTCTCCCTAACCCTAACCCTAACCCTCAACCTAACCCAACCCTACCCCTAACCCTTACCCTCACACTAAAACTAAACCTCACGATAACCCTCACCCTAACCCTAATCCTCACCCACACCCTAACCCTCACCCTCACCCTCAACCTCATCATCACCCGAACCCTCATCCTCACCCTAACCCTCAACCTCACCCTAAACATCACCCAAAACCTAACCCTCACCCTAATCCTAACCTGAACCCTAACCCTGAACCTAACCCTCACCCTAACCCTTACCCTCACCCTATCCCTAAACATAACCCTAAACATAATCCTCAAACTAACCATAACACTCACTCTAACGATAATCCAAAACCTAATCCCTAAACTTCACCCTCACCCTGACCCTCACCCTCAGCCTAACCCTAACCCTAAAACTATTACTAATTCTAACTCTCACCCTCAACCTCACCCTAAACCTAACCCTAAAACTCAGCCTCACCCTGACCCTCTCCCTAACCCTTACCCTCACCCTTACACTAACCATCAACATCACCCTAAACATCACCCTAAACCTAAGCCTCAGCCTAACCCCAACCCTAACCCTCACTGTAAAGATAACGCTCACCCTAAACCTCTCCCTAACCATAACGCCAACCCTAAACCTCACCCTCACCCTAACCCTCACCCTAAACCTTATTCTCACACTAACCCTAACCCTCACCCTAACACTTAAACTAACTCTAACCCTCACCCTTAATGTAACCCTCACCCTAACACTATCCCTCACACTAAACTTAACCCTAATACTCACCCTCACCCTCACCCTAACCCTCACCCCAATACCAACCCTAGGCCTAACCATAATCCTTACTCTAATCCTAATCCTAACTCTCACTCTCAACCTAACCCTAACACTAATCCTATCCCTCACCCTAACCCTAAAACTCACATTCACCCTAACCCTCACCCTAACCCTTACATTCAACCTAATCCTATCCCTAACTCTAAACCGAAACATAACTCTCACCCGAACACACAAATTCACCCTAACCCTCACACTCACACCAAAAATCACTATAAACCTAACCCTCACCCTCACCTTAACCCTAACAATAACCCTCACCCTAACCTAACCCTCATCCTAACTCCAACCATAACCTAATGCTAACCCTAAACCTCACCCTCACCCTAACCTTCAACCTAACCCTTACCCTCACCGTAACCCTAACACTCACCCTCAACCTAACCCTCACCCTAACCCTAATGCTAACACTCATCCTAACTTTAACCCTAATCCTAAACCTCACACTCATCCTAATTCTCACCCTGAACTTTACCCTCACCCTAATCCTTATCCTATCCCTAAAACTAACCCTCACACTCACCCTAACCCTAACCCTAACCCTCAACCGAACCCTCATCATAACCCTAATCCTAACCCTAAACCACTCCATCACCATGCCCTATCCCTAACCATAACACTAACCGTAAACCACACTGTCACCCTCCCCATCACCCTCAGCCTTACCCTAATCCTAACCCTAATCCTAACCCTGACCCTCACCCTCACCCTAACTCTAATGCTAATCCTAACCCTAACACTCACCCACACCCTCACCCTAACCTTAACCCTATCCCTATCCCTCACTGTATCCCTAAATCTCACCCTATACCTCACCCTCACCCTAACCCTAAACCAAATCCTAACACTCACCCTAACCCTCAACCTAAACCTAACACTAACCCTAACCCTCATTCTCACCCTAAACCTCATCCTAACCCTTAATCTCACCATAACCCTAACCCTAACCCTAACCCTCACCCACACGGTAATACTCAACCTCACCCTCACCCTCACACTCACCCTAACACGCTCCCTAACACTAACCCTAAACCTAATCCTAAACCTAACCCTCACCCTCAATCTCACCCTACCTCTAACCCTAACCCTCACCCTAACCCTCACCCTCACCCTCACCCTAAACCTCAGACTCACCCTAAAACTCACCCTAACCCTAAACCTACCCCTCTCCCTAACCCGAATCCTAACCCTCAACCTAACCATAACCCTACCCCTAACCCTCTCCCTCACACTAAACCTAAACCTAATGCTAACCCTCACCCTAACCCTAATCCTCACCCACACCCTAACCCTCATCCTCAAGCGAACTGACACCCTTACCTGAACCCTCATCCTCACCCTAACCCTCAATCTTACCTTAAACATCACCCAAACCCTAACCCTCACCCTAACCCTAACCCTAAACCTATCCCTCACTCCAACACTCACCCTAACCCTTACCCTCACACTCTCCCTAATCGTAACCCTAACCGAACACTCACACTAACCCTAACACTCACTCTAACTCTAATCCTAACCCTAACCCTAACCTTCACCCTCACCTTCACCCTCACCCTCAGCCTAACCCTAACCGTAACACTATAACTAATTCTAACTCTCACCCTCAGCCTCACCCTAAACCTAATCCTAACCCACACCCTCACCCCTACCCTCACCCTAACCCTCACCCTCACCCTCACACTAACCATCAACCTCACCCTAAACATCACCCTAACCCTACCCCTCACCCTAAACTTAACCTTAACCCTCACCAGAACGCTAACCCTCACCCTAACCCTCACCCTATATGTTATACTCACACTAACCCTATACCGAAGCCTAACCCTCACACTAACCATAACCCGAAACCCAACCCTATACCGACACCTCACCCTAATTCTCAATCTAACCCTAAACCTAACCCTAACCCTCACCCTAATCCTAACTCTAAACTTAACCCAGACCCTCACCCTAACAAGCACCGTCACCCTAACGCACACCATAAACCTAACCCTCAACCACACCAAAACCCTCACCCTCACCCGAACCTAACCCTCACACGAACACTCACGCTTACCCTAACCCTCAACCTCACAATAAATATCACCCTAACCCTAACTCTCACCCTAACCCTAACTCTCACCCTAACCCTAACCCTAACCCTTATCCTAAACCTAACCATCAAACTAACAATAACCCTCACCCTGACCCTCACCCTAACCCTCAAACTAATCCTAATCCTCACCCTAACCCTTACCCTAAACCTAATGCTAACCCTCACCCTCACCCTCACCCTAACCATAACCCTCATCGTAACCCTAAGGGTCAACCTAATGCTAAACCAAAACCTCACCCTCACACTAACCCTCACCCTAACCCTTACCCTCAACCTAACCCTAACCCTTACCCTCACACTAAATCTAAAACTCACCCTAACCCTAACCCTAACCCTCACAATAAACCTAACCCTCATTCTTACCCTAACCCTACCCCTCAGCCTAACCCTAACCCTAAACCTAACCCTAACCCTAATCCTCACCCTATTCCTAACCTTAACCCTAACACTCACCCAACCCCTCACCCTCACCCTAACCCTCATTCTACCCCTAACCCTCACCCTCACCCTAACCCTCACCCTAACCCTTACCCTCACCCTAACCCTAAACCTCACTCTCACCCTAACACTCACCCTAACCTTTACCTACAACCTAAACCTCACCCTAAGCCTAACACTAAACCTAAACCTCATCCTAACCCTAAACATAAGCCTAACCCTAACCCTCACCCTAACCCTCATCCTAACCTAACCCTCACCCTAACCTTTACCCTCAACCTAACCCAAACCCTAACCCTAAACCTAACACTCACACTAACCCTAATCCTAATCCTCAGCGTAACCCTTATCCTAACGCTAAACCTAAACCTAACCCTCAAACTAACACAAACCCTAAACCTAACGCTAACCCTCACAATAACCCTAACCCTAACCCTCAGCCTAACCCTCACCCTCACCCTCACCCTAACCCTAAACCTCACCCTCACCCTTACCCTAACCCTAACCCTAAACCTAACCCTCACCCTAACCCTAACCCTAACCTTCAACCTAATGCTAATCCTACCCCTAACCCTCACCCTCCCACTAAAACTAACCCTAACCCTAACACTCATCCTAAACCTAATACTCACCCACACCCTACCCCTCTCCCTCACCCGAACCTGCACCCTTCCCCGAACACACATCCTTACCCTAACTCTCACCCTCACCTTAAACATCACCCAAACACTAACCCTTACCCTAAACCTAACCCTAACCATCACCCTAACCATAACCCTCAACCTAACACTCAACTTCACGCTAATCCTCACCATAACCCTAAACCTTAGCTAAGAGTGCTTCACCCTAAACCTCACACTATCCTTCACCCTCACCCTAGCCCTCAGCGTAAACCTATCCCTAACCCCAACCTTCACCCTCACCCTTGAACTCACCCTAATCCTAACCCTCACGCTAACCCTAACACTAACACTAATCTTAATACTCACACTAACCGTAATCCTCACCCTAACCCTAAACCGAAACCGAAACCTAAACTTCATGCTCACCCTGACCTTACCCTCAGCCTAACCCTAACCATAAACTTATTCCTAATCCTAACCCTCACATGCACCCTCACCCTAAACCTAACCCTAACACTAACAATCACCCTCACCCTCACCCTCACCGAATGCTCACCCTCACCGTAAGCCTAACCCTAACCCTCACCCTAACCCTAACCTCAGCTTAACCCTCACTCTCAACCTAATCTTCACACAAACCCTATCCCTGAGGTAAATGAAACCCTCACACCCTAACACTAAACCTCAACCTCATCCTAACCCTCACCCTTACCCTAACCCTAACCCTTAACCTCAACCTAACCCTCCCCCACCACCTCAGACTAAAACTAACTCTAACCATAACCCTAACCCTAACCCTCACCATCACCCAAACCTTCACCCTAACACTTACCCTCACACTTACCCTAACCCTAACCCTAACCCTCATCCTCACCCTAATATTAAACCTAACACTAACCCTAACCCTCACCCTAGTCCTAATCCTAACACTAACCCTAACCCTCACCCTCACCCTAACCCTAACCTTAACCCTCACCCTCACCATCACCCTCACCCTAAGCCTAAGCCTAATCCTAAAACTCACCCTCACCGTAACCCTCACCCTAAACCTTACACTCATCCTAACCCTAACCCTAACCTTCACCCTCACCCTAACCCTAACCCTAACAGTAACCCTCACGCTCAATCTAATCCTCACCCTCACCCTAAACCTAACCCTCCCCATCACCCTAACCCTAAACCTAACCATAACCCTAACCCTCACCGTAACCCACACTCTAAACCTAACGATAACCTTAAACCTCACCCTCAACCTAACCCTCAACCTAAACCTTATCCTCACACTAACCCTACCTCTAACCCTAAACCTTACCCTCACACTAACCCTAACCCTCACCCTAACCCTCACCCTACCTCTTACCCTAACCCTAACCCTTTCCCTAAAGCTAACCCTAACAGTAACCCTCACCCTCATACGCTAACCCTCACGCTAACCGTAAACCTACACCTCACCCTAACCCTAAACCTCAACCTAACTGTCACCCTCCCCTAATCCTCGCCCTAAGCCTATCCCTGACCCTTACATAAACGAAACCCTCACCCCCAACCTGACCCTCAACCTAAACCCCACCCTAACCCTTACCATCAAACTAAACCTAATCCTAAACACTCAACCTAACCCTAAACCTCACTCTAAAGCTAAACCTACCGCTCACCCTACCCCTCACCCTAACACTCACCCTAAACCTAACTGTCACCCTAAACCTAACCCTAACCCTCACCCTCACCCTAACACTCACCGCCACCCTAACAATCAACCTAACCCTAACCCTCACCCACACCCTAACCATAAAACTCATCCGAACACTAACCCTCACCCTAACACTAAACCTCACGCTAAACATCACCCTAACTCTAACCCTCAACCAAATCCTCACCCTAACCCTAACACTTACACTAACCATCAATCGCAACATAATTCTCACCCTAAAAATTACCCTAACCCTTACCTAACCCAAGCTTTTACCCTCAACCTCACCCTAACCCTCACCCTCACCCGAGCCCTAACCGTAAACCTAAACCTAACCATATCCCTAACGCTAATACTATCCCTTATCATCACCCTAAACTTCACAATCACCCTAACAATAACACTCACCCTAACAGTCACCCTATCCCTAACGCTAACCCTAACCCTCACTCTCACCTGACCCTCACCCTAACCCTATCCCTACACCTCACCTTAACTCTCACCCTAACCCTAAACCTAACCATCACCCTTAACCTAACACTCAATATCACCCTAACCCGCACCCTAACCCTCACCCTCAACTGAACATTCACCCTCAACCTAAGACTCCCCCTCAACCTAACACTCACCCTCACAAAAAACATAACCCTAACCCTTCCCCTCAGCCTAACCCTAACCCTCAACCTAACCCTAACCCTCATCCCGACCTTCACCCTAAACCTAACCCTAACCCTAACACTCACCCTAACCCTAACCCTCACACTAAACCTAACCCTAACACTCACCCTCACCCTCAACCTAACCCTAAACCTAATCCTAAATCTAACACTAACCTTAACCCTCAGCTTAACCCTAAACTTGACCCTAACCCTTACCCTCAACATAACCCTAACCCTAACCCTAAACCTACTCCTCAGCCTAACCCTCACCCCAAAACTAAACCTGAGCCAAAGCCTAACCCTAACAATCATCCTAACACTAACCCTCCATGTAACACTTAAACTCACACTAATACTAACCATAACCCTCACCCTCACCAACACCCTCACCCTCACCCTAACCCTCATCCTAACACTCACCCTCACCCTCACCCTCACCCTAACCCTAACCCTAACCCTAAACCTAACCCTAACCGACACCCTCACCCAAATTCACACCCTGAACCTGACCCTAAAACTTACTTAACCAAAAACCACACCCTCACCCTCACCGTCACCCTATACCTCACCCTAACCCTAGCCCTCACCCTAACACTAAACCTCAACCTAAGCCTAACCCGAAACCTAACACTCACCCTAACCCTAACCCTCACCCTAACCCTAATGCTAACCCTACCCATCACTCTAACCCTCATCCTAACCCTATAGCTATCCCTATACCTTTCCCTAAGGCTAACCCTAACATTAACCCTCACCGTCATATTAACATCACCCTAACGCTAACCCTCACCCTAAACATAACACTAACCCTCACCCTAGCCCTAACCCCAACCTGACCCTCACAATCCCCTAAACCTCACCCTAACCCTAACCCTACCCCTCACCCTAAACCTAACCCTAAGGCTTACCTAACCGAAAACTTCACTCTCACCCTCACCCTCAACCTAACACTCACCATCACCCTAGCCCTCACCCTAACTCTAACCCTACCCCTCACCCTAACCCTCAACCTAACCGTCACCCTAACCCTACCCCTCACACTAACCCTCAGCCTAAACCTCACCATAACACTAACCCTCACCCTAAACTTAACCATAACCCTCAACCTCACCCTACACCTCACAGTCACACTAACACTCAACCAAACCTAACCCTCACCCACACCCTAACCCTCACCCTCACCCAAACCCTAACCCTCACCCTAACCCTAAACCTCACCCTAAACATCACCCTAATCCTAACCCTCACACAAATCCCAACCCTAACCCTCACCCTAACCCTAACACTCACACTAACCCTTAATCTCAACCTAATCCTCACCCTAAAAATAACCCTAAACCTTACCTAAGAGAAACCCTCACTCTCACACTCATCCTAACCATCACTCTCACCCTAACACTCACCCTATCCCCAACGCTAACCCTAACCCTCACCCTAACCCTATCCCTACACCTCACCGTAACTCTCACCCTAACCCTAACCCTAAACCTCACCATAACCCTAACCCTAAATCTAACCCTCACCCTCACCCTAACACTCACCTTCACCCTAACCCTCACCCTCACTATACACATCACCCTAACCCTAACACTCAGCCTAACTCTAACCCTCACCCTAACCCTAAACCTTATCCTAACATTAACCCTCACCTTCACCCTCACAATCACGCCATACCCTACCCTATCCCTAACCCTCACCCTAACCCTCATCCTAACTCTCACCCTCACCCTAACTCTAATGCTAACCCTACATCTCACCCTCAACCTAACCCTGACCCTAATCCTCACCCTAACACTTACCCTCACCATAATCCTAACCCTAATTCTAACCCTAATCCTCACCCTAACCCTAACCCTCGCCCACACCCTAACCCTCAGCAACACCCGAACCCTCATCCTCACCCTAACACTCACACTAACCCTAACCCTAACCCTAATCCTATACCTAACCCTCACACCAAACATCACCCTAACCCTAAACCTCACCCTAACCTGTACCCTAATTCTAACCCTCACCCTAACCCTAACCCTCACCGTAATCCTAACCCCCATATTAACACTAACCCTAAACCTCACCCTCACCCTCACCCTAACTCTCATCCTAACACTAACCTTCATCCTCTCCCTCACACTCAACATAACCCTAAACCTAACCCTAACTCTAATAGTCACTCTAAACCTAGCCCTAACCCTTACCTAACCAAAAACTTCACACTAACCATTACCCTCACCCTAAACCTCACCCTCACCCTAGCACTTACCCTAACCCTTACCCTAATTCTAACTCTCACCCTAACCCTAACCCTCACATTAACGCTAACCCTAACACTCATCCTAACCCTAATCCTAAACCTAATTCTAACCCTAAGCATCACACTCACCCTAACCCTCACCCTAACACCGTCACCCTAACCCTAACCCAAACCCTCACACTAAACCTAAACCTCAAACTTAACCTAACCCTACCCCTCAGCCTATCTCTCCCCCTAAACCTAAACTTAACCCAAATCCTCACCCTATCCTTAGCCTTAAACCCTCACTCTAAACCTCACACTCAATCTCACCCTCACCCTAATCCTCACTGTTACCCTAAGCATCACCCTAAATCTAACCCTCAACAGAAACCTAACACTTACACTAACCCTAACCCTAAACCTAACCCTAACCCTAACCCTAACCCTAACCCTCACCTCACCCTCACTCTAACCCTAACACTAAACTTAACCATCACTCTAACCTTAACACTTACCCTAACCCTAACTCTAACCCTCACACTAACCCGCACCTTAAACTTATCCTCACACTAATCCTAACCCTAACGCTCAACCTCAACCTCACCCTAACCGTAAACTTAAACCTAAACCTCACCCTAACTCTAAACCTTAAACTAACCCTAACCATAACCCACACACTAACTCGCACCCTAAACGCAACCCTAACGCTAACCCTCACTTTCACACTCACCTTCAACCTAAACCTAACCCTGAACCAAACCCTCACCCTAACCCTAAAACTTACCCTAATCCTAACCCTACGCCTAAACCTAAACCTCACCCTCACCCTAACCCGAATCCTATCCGTAAACCTAACCCTAACCCTAATCCTCACCCTAACACTAACCCTATCCCTCACACTATACCAAACCCTAACCCTCACCCTAACCGTAACCCTCACCCAAACCCTAACCCTAACCACACCCTAGCACTAAACCTTACCCTAACCCTAACCCTAACCCTAACCCTAACCCTCAACCTCACCCTCACCCGAACGCTAACCCTAATAACCCTCACCCTACCCTAACCCTAATCCTAACACTAACCCTCACCATCATCACACTCACCATCACTCTCACCCTCAAACTCACTTTCAACCTAACCCTCAAACTACTCCTAACCCTCCCCCTAAACCCAACCCTAACCCCCACCCTCACCCTCACCCTCAGCCTAACCCTAAACCTAACCCTAATCCTAACCCTAACCCTCATCCTCAACCTAAAAATAACCCTCAACCTCGCCATCACCCTCACACTCACCCTAACCCTCACCCTTAACCTCACCCTCACCCTAATATTCAACCTCACCCTAACCCTAACGCTCACCCTAACTCTTACCCTTACCCTAACCCTCACCCTAAAACTAAATCTCAACCTAACCCTAAACCTTACCCTAGACCCTCACCCTCAACCTAACACTAAGCTTAACCCTAACTCTCACCCAAACCCTAACCCTTAACCTAACCATAATCCTAAACCTCACCCTAACCCGCAACTTAACCCTAACCCTAACACTAAAACTCAGCCTAAACCTAACGCTAACCATAACCCTCACCCTCACCCTAACGCTCACCCTAACCCTTATCCTCACACTAACCCTAACCCTAAACCTAACCCTTACCCTCACCATCACCCTAAACCTAACCCTAACCCTAATCTTCACCCTAACCCTAATAGTTACCCTAACCCTAACCCTAAACTCACACTAACCCTCACCCTAACACTAAACCTAATCCTAAACGTCAACCTCACCCGCACCCTAACCCTAAAACTAACCGTCACACTAACCCAAACCCTTACCCTCACCATAACCGTAAACCTCACTCTTAAAATAAGCCTAACCCTAATCCTCACACTAGTCCTCACCCTAACCCTAACTCTTATCATAACCCTAACCCTAACCCTCACCCTAACACTAACTCTAACCCTCACCCTAAAGCTAAACCTTACCCTAACTATAACCCTAACCCTAAACCTAACCCTACCCCTCACCCTCACCCTAAACCTAACCATAACTCTCACACTCACCCTGACCTTAATCCGAAACCTAATCCACACCCTCACTGTCACCCTCACCCTAACCCTCACCTTCAACCTCACCTTCACCATAACCCTCAAACTAACCCTAACCCTCACCCTCACCCTCAACCTAACCCTCACCCTCAACCTCACCCTAACCCTAATCCTAACCCTAAAGCTCACCCTAACCATCACCATCACCCTGAACGGAACCCTCACCATCACTCTCACACTCACCCTCACCTTAACCCTCACTCTCACCCTAAACCTAATGATAAACCTTACCCTCACGTTCATCATAAAACTCACCCTAAGATTTTATCCTCATACTAACCCTAACTCTAACCCTAAGGCTAACCTTCACACTATCCCTAAGCCTCTCCCTAACCCTAATCCTAACCCTCAACCTCACTGTCACCCTAAACCTAACCCTAACCCTCACCCTCACCCTAAACCTCTACTTAACCCTAAACCTAACCCTAACCCTAACACTCACCCTAACCCTAACCCTGACCCTGACCCTCACCCTCACCCTCACCTTAACCCTCACCCTCACCCTAACCCTAAACCTAACCCTAACCCTCAGCCTAACCCTAAACCTAAAACTAACCCTCAGCCTAACCCTAACCCTTACCCTAATCCTAATCCAAACCCTCAGCCTCACCCCAAAACTAACCATAACCCTAACCCTCACCCTAAACCTAATGCTAACCCTAACACTCACCCTCACACTAAACCTCACCCTAACCCTTATCCTCACACTAACCCTAACCAAAACCCTAACCCTCACCCTCACCCCCACTCTAACCCTAACACTAACCTTAATCCTCTAAACTTAACACTTACCCTAACCCTAAACCTAACCCTCACACTAACCCGCACCCTAAAACTTATCCTCACACTAACCCTAAACCTAACGCTCAAACTCAAACTCACCCTAACAATAACATTAAACCTTACCCTCCCCCTAACCCTAACCCTTACACTAAACCTAACCATAACCCTCACACTAACTCTCACCCATAACCGTAACCCTAACCCTAACCCACACCTTCACCCTCACCCTCAACCTAAACCTAACACTGAACCAAACCCTCACCGAAACAATAAACCTTACCCTAACCCTAACCCTACCCCTCACCCTAAAACTCACCCTCACCCTAACCCTAAACCTAACCCTAAACCTAACCCTAAACCTAATCCTCACCCTAACACTAACCTTATCCCTCACACTATACCCAAGCCTAAACCTCAACCTAAACCTAACCCTAACCATAACCCTCACCCTAACCCTAACCCTAACCCTCATCCTAACCCTAATCCTTACCATAAACCTAACACTAACCCTAACCCTCACCATAAACCTCACTCTATTTTTTGTTTAAATTTAGTCGTTTAAGGATTCAGGTAAGCCTCACTCTAAGCCTAACCCTAAACCTAACCCTCACACTAACACTAACACTAACTCTCACCCTAACCCTAACTCTTATCCTAACCCTAATCCTAACCCACACCCTAACCCTAATTCTAACCCTCACCCTAATGCTAACCCTTACCCTAA
Organism: Dipodomys merriami; assembly: GCF_024711535.1. Lineage (NCBI taxonomy): Eukaryota > Metazoa > Chordata > Mammalia > Rodentia > Heteromyidae > Dipodomys > Dipodomys merriami. Next base: position 1,345,012 of record NW_027202482.1, on the reverse strand, counting down.
CCCTAACCCTAAACCTAACCCTCAACCTCACCCTCACCCTAAACTTAACCATAACTCTCACACTCACCCTGACCCTCATCCTAACCCTAACCCAAACCCTCATTGTCACCCTCACCCTAACCATCACCGTCAACCTCAACTTCACCATAACCCTCAAACTAATCCTAACCCTCACACTCACCCTAACCCTAACCCTCACCCTCACTTCACCCTAACCCTAAACCTAACCCTAATCCCCACGCTAACCCTCACCCTCACCCTGAACCGAACCCTCACCATAACGCTGGCCCTCACCCTCAACATCACACTCACCCTAACCCTAACCTTAACCCTAAACCTCACGCTAAACCTAAGGATAAAGCTTACCCTCACGTTCACCATAAAACTCACCCTAAGCGTTTATCCTCACAATAACCCTAACTCTAACCCTAATGCTAACCGTCACACTACCCCTAACCCTCTCCTTAACCCTAATCCTACCCCTCAACCTCACTGTCACCCTAAACCTAACCCTAACCCTGACCCTTACCCTAAACCTCTCCCTAACCCTAAACCTAAACCTAAACCTAACCCTCACCCTAACCCTAACCCTAACCCTCACACTCACCCTCACTCTAACCCTAACACTAACCCTAACCCTCAGCCTAACCCTAACCCTTACCCTCACCCTAATCCGAACCCTCAGCCTCACCCTAACACTAACCCTAACCCTCACCCTCACCCTAAACCTCACCCTAACCCTTATCCTCACACTAACCCTAACCCAAACCCTCACCCTCACTTTAACCAAAACACTAAACTTAATTCTCACTCTAACCTTAACACTTCCCCTAACCCTAACCCTAACCCTCACACTATCCCGCACCCTAACCCTTATCCTCACACTAACCCTAACCCTAACGCTCAACCTCAACCTCACCTTAACCCTAACCTTAAACCTAAACCGCAACCTAACCCTAACCCTCACACTAACCCTAACCATAACCCTCACACTAACTCTCACCCTAACTGTAACCCTAATGCTAAACCTCACCTTCACCCTCACCCTCAACCTAAACCTAACACTGAACCAAACCCTCACCCTAACGCTAAACCTTACCCTATCCCTAACTCTACACCTCACCCTAAATGTCACCCTAACCTTAACCCTAACCCTAACACTAAACCTAACCCTAACCCTAATCCTCACCCTAACACTAACCCTATCCCTCACCCTATACCAAACCCTATCCCTCACCCTAAACCTAACCCTAACCTAACCCTCACCCTAAAATTAACCCTAACCCTAACCCTAACCCTAACCCTCACCCTAACCCTCACCTTAAACCTAACGATAAAAATTACCCTCACGTTCACCATAAAACTTACCCTAAGCTTTTATCCTCATACTAACCCTAACTCTACCCCTAACGGTAACCGTCACAATAACCCTAACCCTCTCCCTAACCCTAATCCTACCCCTCAACCTCACTGTCACCCTAAACCTAACCCCAACCCTAACCCTAACCCTAACCCTAATCCTCACCCTCAACCTAACCCTCACCGTCACCCTAAACCTCATCATAAACCTAACCCTAAACCAGACCCTAACCCTCACCCTCAGCCTCACACTAACCGTCACCCTCACCCTAACCCTCAGCCTCACCCTAAACATCACCCTAATCTTAACCCACAATCTAACCCTAATCCTAACCCTCACCCTAACCCTAACACTGAAACTAACCCTCACCCTCAACCTAATCCTCACCCTAACCCTAACCCTAATCCTTACCTAAATGAAAACCTCACCCTCACCCTCACACTCCCCCTAACCCACACCCTCACCGTAGCTCTAACCCTAAACCTAAACCTCACCATAACCCTAAACCTAAACCTCACCCTCACCCTCACCCGCACCGTAATCCTAAACCTAAATTTAACCCTCAATCTAAACCTACCTCTTACCCTAACCCTAACACTAACCCTCACACTAAACCTAACCCAAACCCTCACCCTCACCCTCACCCTAACCCTAACCGTAACCCTCACCCTAACACTCTCCCTAACCCTAAGGATAAACCTTACCCTTATGCTCACTCTAAAACTGACCCTAAGCTTAATCCTCATATTAACCCTAACTCTAACCCTAAAGCTAACCTTCACAGTAACCCTAACCCTCTCCCTAACCCTAATCCTACCCCCCAACCTAAACCTCACCCTAAACCTAACCCTAACCCTCACCCTCACCTTAACCCTAACCCTAACCCTCACCGTCACCCTAACCCTCACTGTCACCCTAACCCTCACCATAAACCTAACCCTAAACCAAACCCTAACCCTCAACCTCACGCTCACCCTCACCTGAACTGTCACCTTGACCCTAACCCTCAGCCTAACCCTAAACATCACCCTAAACCTAACCCTCAATCTAACCATAACCCTAATCCTCAAACTAATCCTCACGCTAAACCTAACCCTAATACTTACCTAACTGAAAACCTCACCCTCACCCTCACATTCACCCTAACCCACACCCTCACTGTAGCCCTCACCGTAAACCTAAACCTCACCCTAACCCTAACCCTAAAACTCACCCTCACCCTCACCCTAACCCTCAGCCTCGCCCTAACCCTAACCCTCATCCTAAACGTCACCCTAACCCTAATCCTCACCCTAACCATAACCCTAACCCTTACCTAATGGAAACCCTCACCCTCACCCTCACACTCACCCTAACACTCACCATCACCGGAGCCCTCACCCTAAACCTAAACGTCACATTAAGCCTTACCCTCAACTTCACCCTAACCCTAAACCTAACACTAACCCTCACCCTAACCCTAACCCTAACCCTAACCACAAACATAACCCTCAACCTAACTCTCACCCTTACCCTAACCCTAACCCTAACCCTAAATCTCACCCTAACCTTAACCCTAAGCCAAAACCTCACCCTCACACTCACCCTCACATTAACCCTAAACCTAACACTAACCCTCACACTAAACCTAACACTAACCCTAAACCTCACCCTCACCCTAACTCTCACCCTAACCTTTATCCTCACCCTAACCCTAACCCTCACCCTCACCATCACCCTAACACTAACCCTCACCCTAAACCTAAACCTAACTCAAACCCTCAGCCTAACCCTAACACTTACCCTAACCCTAATCCTTACCTAAGTGAAAACCTCACCCTCACCCCCAAACTCATCCTAACCCACACCCTCACCGTAGCTGTAACCCTAAACCTAAACCTCACCATAACCCTAACCTCACCTTCACCCTCACCCTCACCCTAATCCTAACCCTAAATTTAACCCTCACTCTAAACCTAACTCTTACCCTAACCCTAACCCTAAACCTAACCCTCACCCTCACCCTCCCCCTCTCCATCACCCTCAACCTAACCCTCACCCTCAACCTAAGCCTAATGCTAACCCTAACCCTCACCCTAAACTTAACTCTGACCCTCACCATCACACTCACTCTAAGCCTTACCAAACACCTAAGCCTAATCCTAAACCTAACCCTCACCTTCACCCTCACCCTAAACCTCAACCTGACACTAACCTTAACCATAACCCTAACCCTAACCCTAAACCTAACCCTCACTGTCACCGTCACCCTCACCGTCACCATAACACTCACCCTCAACCTCATCCTCACCCTAAAACTCACCCTCACCCTAAGCAGTACTCTCACCCTAACCCTCTCCCTAACCCTAACTATAACCCTCATTCCAACCCTAACACTCGCCCTAACCCTCACCCTAACCCTAACCATAATACTTAACCTCACCCTCACCCTAAACCTAACCCTAAACTTTAACCTCACAATAAACCTTACCCTAACCCTAACCCTCACACTCACCCAAACCCTCACCCTCATCCTCAACCTAACCCTAATCCTCACCCTCAACCTAACCCTAACCCTCATCCTCACTCTAACTCTCACTGTCACCCTAACCCTCAACCTAATCCTAACCCTAATCCACAAACTAACCGTCACACTCACCCCAAACCTCCCCCGAACCGAACCCTCAATCTCACCCCAACCTTCAGACTCAACCTAAACATCACAGTAACCCTAACCCTCACTCTAACCCTAACCCTAACCCTCACCTATCCCTCAACCTAAACCTCACCCTCACCCTAATCCTCACCCTAACCCAAAACCATAACCCTTACCTAACCAATACACTCACCCTCACCCTCACTCTCAACCTAACCCTCACCCTAACCATAACCCTAACACTGACTCTCACCCTCACCCTCACAGTAACCCTAACGCTAACACTTACCCTCACCCTAACCCTCACCTTAACCCTAACCCTCCCTAACCTTAACGCTAACCCTAACCCTTACCCTCACCCTAAGCCTCACTCTAACCCTTACCCTCAACTTAACCACAACCCTAACCCTAACCCTCACTGTCACACTATCCCTCACTGTCAACCTAACCCTAAACCTCATCCACACCCGATCGCTGTACATCACCCGAACCTTAACATTCACCCTAACCCTCACCTATACTCTAACCCTTACTCTAAACCTAATGCTCACAAAAACAGTAATGCTAACCCTCACCCTAACACTAACCCTCACCTGCATCCTAATCCTCACCCTAACACTTACCTAACAGAAACCCTTAACCTCACCCTCACTCTCACCCAAAACTTCACCCTCACCCTAGCCCTCACACTAACCCTAACGCTAACCCTACCCCAAAACCTCACCCACACTCTCTCCCTCCTCCTCAGCCTAACCCTAACCCTGACCCTAACCCTAACGCTAACCCAAACTCTCACGCTAACCCTCACCCTAACCCGAACCCTAAACCCCACCCTCACCCTAAACCTCACCCTAACCCTTAAACTCAACAAAACCCTGTCCCTAACCCTAACCCTAATATGCACCCTAACGCTAACCCTCACCCAAACCCTAACACTCAACGTCACTCGAATCCTCAACCGAACCCTTACACTCACCTTAACCCTAACCCTAACCATAATATTATACCTATCCCTCACCCTAAACTTAAACCTAAACCTAACCCTAACCATCACCCTCACCCTAACATTCACCCTCACACTAAATATCACCCTAAACCTAACCCTAACCCTAACCCTGACCCTAACCCTAACCCTACCCCCCACCTGAACCCGAACCCTAACACTAACCATAACCCTAACCCTCACCCTCACCCTAATCCTGATCATCACCCTAACACTCAGACGAAACCTAACCCTCACCCTCACCCTAAACCTCATCGTCACCCTAACACTCAGCCGAAACCTAACCCTCACCCACAACCTAACCCTCACCCGAACCCGAACCCTCACACTCACCTTAACAAAACCCTAACCCTAACTTTCACCCTATCCCCTACCATAACACTCACCGTTACCCTAGCCCTCAACCTCACATTCACACAAAACCTAATCCTCACCCTAACTCTTACCTAAACAAAACCCTCACCCTCACCCTCAATCTCACCCTCATACTATCCCTCAACATAACCCTAACCCTCACCCTAACCCTAACTCTAACCTTCAACCTCAAACTCACCCAAACCCTAACCCTAATCCTCACCCTCACCCTAAGCCTAACCCTAACCCTAAACCCTAAATCTAAACCTAAATATCCCCCTCATCGTAACCCTAACCCTAACCCTAAACCCTAAATCTAAACCTAAATATCACCCTCACCGTAACCCTAACCCTCACGCTAATCAGTACCCTAAACTTAACACTCACACTAACCCTCTCCCTAAACCTAGCTCTCACCCTCACCCTCACCCTAACCCTAACTATGACCATAACACTCACCCTCACGCTAACCCTCACCCTAACCTGTAACCATACAGTAACCCTGTCTAACCCTAACCCTAACCCTCACACTAACACTAACCCTCATCCTAACCCTAAAACTACCCCTCACCCTAAACCTACCCCTAACACTAATCCTAACCCTAACCCGAACCCTAACCCTCACCCTAACCCTAACCCTTACCCTAACCCTAAACCCACCCATCACCATAAGCCGAAACCTCACCCTAACCATAACCCTAACCCTCACCCTAAACCTAACCCTAACCCTAAACCTCAATCTAACTCTAAGCCTAACACTCACCCTAACCCTATTCCTTACGCTAACCCTAACCCTAACCCTCAACCTAAAGCTAACCCTAACCTTCACCCTCACCCTCACCATCACCCTAACCCTAACACTAACCATAGCAATAATCCTAACTCTAACCCTCACCCTCACCGTCACCCTCACCCTAATCCTAACCCTCAAACTCACCTTCATCCTAACCCTCAAAGGAACCCTAACCCTCACCCTAACCCTAACTCAAACCCTTACCCTCACCCTCAACTTCAGCCTAACACTAAACCTAATCCTAATCCTAACCCTAACGCTCACATTCACCTTGAACCTAACCCTCACCCTCAACCTCACCCTCACCCTAACCCTCACCCTCACCCTAACCCTCACCCTCACCCTAACCCTCACCCTCACCCTAAGCTGTACTCCCATTCTAACCCTCACCCTAACCCTCACCCTAACCCTCACCATAACACGTACCCTCCCCCTCACCCTAACCCCCACCCTAAACTTTAAGCTCACACTAACCCTAACTGTAACCCTAACCCTAACCCTCACACTAACCCTAACCCTCACCCTAACACTAATCCTACCCCTCACCCAAATCCTCAGCCTAAACATAACCATAACCCTAACCCTCACCCCAACCCTAACCTTCACCTTATACCTCACCCTAACCCTAATCCTCACCCTAACCCTAACCCTAAGCCTTTCCTAACTAAAACCCTCACCCTCACCCTAACCGTCACCCGAACCCTCACCCTCACCCTAGCCCTCAACATAAAACTAACCTGAACCCTCACCCTCAGGCTCATCCTCACCTCCACTCTCAGCCTAACCCTAACCCTAATCCTCACCCTCACCCTAACCGTAACCCTCACCCCCAACCTAACCCTAACCCTCACCATCACGCTAACCCTCACTGTCACCCTAACCCTAACCCTAACCGACAAACTAACCGTCACCCTCAATCAAAACCTCACCCTAACCCTAACCCTAAATCTAACCCTAACCCTAACCCTCACACGAACACTAACCCTCAACCTAAACCTCACCCTCACCCTAATCCTCACCCTAACCCTAACCATAACCCTTACCTAAACGAAACCCTCACCCTCTCCCTCACTCTCACCCTAACCCTCACCCTCTCCCTAACGCTAAACCTCACCCTCACCCTCACCCTCACAGTAACCTTAACCCTAAACCTAACCCTCACCCTAACCCTAACCCTAACCCTCACCCTAACCCTCAACCTAACACTAACGCTAACCCTAATCCTTACCCTCATCCTAACCCTCACCCTAACTATTACCCTCAACCTAACCCTAACCCTAACCCTAACTCTCACAGTCACCCTAACCCTCACTGTCACCCTGACCCTCATCCTTACGCTAAACTTTACCCACACCCGATCGCTCAACATCACCCTAACTCTAACACTCACCCTAATCCTCAGCCATACTTTAAACTTCACTCTAACCCTAACCCTCACCAAAACTGTAACTCTAACCCTCACCCTAATACTAACCCTCACACAAATCCTCACTCTAACAATAAGTCTAACCCTTACCTATCCGAAACCGTTACCCTCACCCTCACCCTCACCCAAAACTTCACCCTCACCCTAGCCCTCACACTAACCCTAAACCTAACCCTAAACCTAAACCTCACCCACACTCTCCCCCTCCCCCTCAGCCTAACCCTAACCGTGACCCTAACCCTAATGCTAACCCTCACCCTCACCCCAACCCTAACCCTAACCCTAACCCTAACAATAACCCTAACCCTAACCTTAAAACTAATCCTATCCCTAACCCTCATCCTAACCCTAAACCTAACGCTAAAACTCACCCTAACACCAATACTAACCCTAACTCTCACCCTAAACCTAACCCTCACCCTAACCCTAACCTTAACACTCACCCTAACCCTAAACCTCACCCTAAACCTATCGCTAACCCTAACCCTCACCTTCAACTTAACCCTCACCCTAACCCTTATGCTCACACTATCCCTAACCCTAACCCTAAACCTCACACTAACCCTAACTCCGACCCGAACCCTAACCCTCCCCCTCACACTAACCCTGATCCTAACTCTCACCCTAATGCTAACCCTCACCATAACCCTAACCCTCCCCGTAACCCTCACCCTAACCCTCACCCTCACCCTAAACATAACCCTAACCCTAACCCTAAACCTCACCCTAACGCTAACCCTCATCCTAACCCTCACCCTCACCCTAATCCTCACCATAAACCTAACCCTATCTCTTACCTAACCGTAAACCTCACCCTCACCCTCACCTAACCCTCACCCTCACCCTAGCCTGCCATACCTACTCCAGTGGAGTCTGCTTAGCATGGAAAACCAGCTTTCAGACCTGAGAATGGGGCTTCAGAGATCCATCTCTGAGTATTGGGATTTCACCAAAGTCTACCTCGGAGAATAGAGCTTCTAAGAGGCCTACTCCTGGAAAGGCTGGCAAATCCCTGGGAAAAATGTGTTTCTGCCTTTCTTTTCCTCACTGTATAAGAGTGCCTATTAATCTTTTACTGTTTCTACTGCTCTTTGTACTTACTCATTGTCAACGTTCCCTTACTCAAAGCTCTTTCTTAAGAGTGTTGACGACTCCAATATATGATGAGTGTCTTAAAAATATGACTAACTCACCAGAGTTAAGTGCTACCCTGGAAGCCCTCTTATCGACGCTAGTAGACAAGTCATAAGCAAATATAAAAGTATTGGGGGTTTCACCAAGTCACTTCAGCAGAAGGAATTGTCTGTAAGAGATTTACAAGAAGCTGTAGGTGCGGCTAGAACAGAAAGAATGTATGGCAATTGCTGAGATAACTACTTGGGAGAAAGAACTTCCTGTTATTCTCTTTCATTTACTAAGAGACTTTCTAGATCTAGGCCTCTATGACCTTACTATTAAAAAAGGAACAGGAAAAATCTTATGGGACAATTAAGGCCTCTATAGATGGTGACAAACATGGAAACCCATTATATTTCTTAGAGATAAGCCGGAAACAAGTGCCTTTCAGGCGACCAGCTGGTGACCACCCAGGAATGAAGCCCTGCAGCAAGATTGTGTAAACTTTTGCCCTTTCAGGCGACCAGCTGGTGACCATCCAAGAATGAAGCCCTGTAACAAGATTGTGTAACCTTTTGCCCTTTTCTTATGGAGAATTTTTGCTATAAAAGTTTGTTATCCTTTGCATTAAATCGCACACAGCATCCACTCCTCGTGTGTGTGAGTTGTCTGTTTGTCATCTCCCCCCCTATTCCAGGTTCCTCCCCTAAGTATCCTCCGTCGTCCCGACAGAGCCAGTCCACGGCACTAGCCCTCAACCTAACCTTAACCCTCACCCTAACCCTAACACTAACTCTCACCCTCACCCTAAACCTAAGCTTAACCCTAAACCTCATCCTATCCCTCAACCTAAATCTAACCCTAACCCTAAGGCTCAACCTAACCGTCAACCGAACCTTTAACCATATACTAACTCTAAGCATAAACCTAACCCTAACCCTCACACTAACAATAACCCTCACCCTAACACTAACCCTAACCCTCACCTTAACCCTCACCCTAACCCTAAACCTAACCCTAACACTAACCCTCACACTAACCCTAACCCTAACCCTCACCCTCACCCTAACCCTCAGGGTCACCTAACCCTCACCCTAACGCTAACCCTCACCCACATTCTAACCCTCACCCTAAACCTAACCCTAACACTAACCCTCACCCTCACCCTCAACCTAACCCTAAACCTAACCCTAACCCTCACCCTAACGCTATCCCTTACCCTAAACCTCACCCTAACCTAAACCCTAACCATCACCTTAAACGTAACCCTAAACCTAAACCTCATCCTAACCCTAAACCTAACTCTCACCCTAACCCTAATCCTTACCCTAACCGTAACGCTAAACCTCACCCTAACGATAACCCAAACCCTAACCCTCACCCTCATCCTCACCCTAACTAACCCTAACCATAACCCTAATCCTAACCCTAACCCTCACCCTCACCGTCACCCTCACCCTAATCCTCACCCTCAAACTCACCTTCACCCTAACCCTCAAACTAACCCTAACCCTCACCCTCATCCTCAACTTCAGCCTAACCCTAAACCTAACCCTAATCCTAAACCTAACTCTCACATTCACCCTAAACCTAACCATCACCGTCATCCTCACCCTCACCCTCACCCTCAAACTCACCCTCACCCTAACCCTCACCCTCACCCTAAGCATCACCCTAACCCTAACCCTCACCCTAAACCTAACCTTAACCCTAACCCTAACCCTAACCCTCACCCTAACCTTTATCCTCATACTAACCCTAACTCTAACCCTAACCCTCACACTAACCCTAACCTTAACCCTAACACTCACCCTCACACTCACCCTAACCCTAACCGTAACCCTAACAATAACCTTAACCCTAACACAAACCCTAATCTTAACAATAAGTCTCACCATAACTCTAACCCTAAATTCGCCCTAACCCTAACCCTCACCGTAAACCTCAACCTAGCCCTAATGCTAAACCTAACCCTCAAACTCACCTTAAACCTCACCCCAACCTTTATCCTCACACTAACACTAACCCTATAAATAAACTTAACCCTAACCCTTACCCTCACCCTAAACCTCACCGTCACCCTAAAACATACCCGGACCCTAACTCGCACCCACACCCTAACCCTCATCCTCACCGAACACTCAACCTCACCCGAATCCTGACCCTCACCCTAACCCTCACCCTCAACCTAAACATCACCCTAAACCTAACCATCACCTAACCACAACCATAACCCTCACCCTAACCCTAACCCTCAACCTCAACGTCACCCTCACCCTAAGACTAACCCTAACTCTAAACCTAATCCTAAACCAAACCCTCACACTCACCCTAAACTTAACCCTCACCCTAACCCTACAATAAACATCACCCTCACCCTCACCCTAAACCTAACCCTATACCTAAACCTCACCCTAACTCTCACCCTAAATCTAACCCTAACCCTCACCCTAACACACACTCTAAACTTTATCCTCATACTAACCCTAACTCTAACCCTAACCCTAATCTTCACATTATCCCTAAACTACTCCCTAACCCTAACCCTACCCCTCACCCTACCCCTCACCCTAACATTAACCCTAACCCTCACACTAACCCTAACCCTAAACTTCACGTACAACCTAACCCTCTCCGTCACCCTGACACTCACCCTAAACCTAACACAAACACACACCGTAAACCTCACCCTCACCTGAACCCTCATCCTCACCAGAAACCTAACCCTCACACTAACCCTCAGCCTCAACCGAACCTTCACCCTCACCCTAACCCTAACCCTAACACTCACCCTCACCCTAACCATAACCCTTACCCTAAATCTAACTCAAAGCCTTACCCTAACCCTAACCCTATCCCTAATCCTAAACCTCACCCTAAGGTAACACTAACCCTCAGTCTGACCCTAACCCTTATCCTAACCCTAACCCTAACCCTCACCCTAAACTTCACACTAACTCTAACCCTAACCCTAACCCTCACCCTCACCCTAACCCTAACCCTCACCCTCACCCTAACCCTAACCCTAACCCTAACCCTCACAATAACCCTCACCCTAAAACTCACACTAACCCTAACCCTAACCCTAAACCTCACTCTAAACCTAACCCTAACCCTAATCATCACCCTAACCTTAACACTAACCCTCACCCTAAACCTAACACTTACCTTAACCCTAACCCTAACCCTAAACCTCACCCTCACCCTCAGCCTAACCCTAAACCTAACCCTAATCCTAACCCTCACCCTCACCCTCACCCTAAACCTAACCCTCACCCTCAACCTCACCCTCACCCTAACCCTCACCCTCACCCTAAACATCACCCTAACCCTAACACTCACCCTAACCCTAGCCCTAAACATAACCCTAATCCTCACCCTAACCACGCGATAAACCTTACCCTCACCCTCACTCTAACCCTCACCCTAAACTTTATCTTCATACTAAGCCTAACTCTAACCCTAACACAATCCGTCACACTAAACCTAACCCTCTCCCTAACCTTAATCCTCCCCTTCACCCTAACCCTCACCCTAAACCTAACCGTAACCATAACCCTCATCCTAACCCTAAACCTAACCCTCACTCTGACCCTAACCCTCACCATCACTCTAACCCTCACACTAAACCTAATTCTAACCCACACCCTAACCCTCACCCTAAACCGAACCCTTACCCTCACCCTAACCCTCAGCCTAAATTTTATCCTTATACTAACCCTAACTCTAACCCTAAACCTAATTCTCACACTAACACTAACATTCACCCAAACCCTAACCATACCCCTCAGGTTAACCCTTACCCTAATCCTAACACTAACCCTAACCCTAATACTAAACCTAAACCACACCCCCTCCCTCACCCTAACCCTAACCTTAATGCTAGCCCTCACCCTCACCCTACTACTAACCCTAACAATAACCCTAACCCTAATCCTAACCGAAACTCTCAACCTAACCCTAAACCTAACCCTATAACTCACCCTAACTCTAATCCTAACCCTAATCCTCATCCTAACAGTAACTCTCACCCTAATCCTAATCCTAACCCTCACCCTAACCCTAACCCTCACCCTAACTCTCAGCCTAATCCTAAATCTAACCCTAACCCTCAACCTCAAGCTAATCTTCACCCTAACCCCGATCCTCACACTAACCCTAAACATAACCATAGCCCTAACCTCTCACTAACCCTCACTTTCACCTTAACCCTAAACCTACCCCTCACACTAACCCTAATCCTTACCCTAACGCTAATCTTAACCCTCACACTAACCCTAACCCTACCACAAAACCTCACCCACACCCTCACAATCACCCTCACGTGAAACCTCACTCTAAACATCATGCTAACACTAACCCTCACCCTTTCCCCAACCCTAACTCTCACCCTAACCCTAACCCTCAACCTAACCCTCATCCTTAACGCAATACTCACCCTAACCCAAACCCTAACCCTTACCTACCCGAAACCCTCACCCTCATCCTCACCCTAACCCTCACCCTCACCCTACCCCTCACCCTAAACTTAAGCCTCACCCAACCCTAATACTAACCCTCACCCTCACCCACACCCTACACCAAACCTAAACCTAATCCTCAACCTAACGATCACCCAAACCCTAACCCTAAACCTCACCCTAACCCTCACCCTCACCCTAACCCTAAAACTCACCCTAATCCTAACCCTCAACCTCACCCTCATCCTAACACTCACCCTATCCCTGATCCTCACAATAACCCTAACCCTAACCCTAACGCTAACCCTCAACCTCAACCTCACCCTAACCCTAACCCTAATCCTAATCTTAACCCTAACCCTCACGCTCACCCTCACCCTAATTCTAACCCAAAGCCTAACCCACATGCTCACCCACACCCTAACTCTAACCCTAAATCTAATTCTAACCCTCACCCTCATCCTCACCTAAATCTAACCATGACCCTAACCCTAACCCTCACCCTCACTCTCACACTAACCTTAATTCTCACCCTGTACCTAAACCTAACCCTAACCCTCACCCTAACCCTCACCCTCAACCTAACCCTAATGCTAACCCTAACACTCTACCTCACCCTAACCCTCATCCTAATCCTTATCCTCACCCTAACCCTAAACTCACCCTCACAATAATTCTCACTCTAACCCTACCCCTCACCCTAATGATAAAACACACCATAATCCTAACCCTAACACTAACCCTCAATCTCACCCTAACACTCACCATCACCCTAAAACTCACCTGAACACTAGCCCTCACCCACAACCTAACCCTCATCCCCACACGAACCCTCACCTGACCGGAACTGTCACCCTCACCCTAACCTTCACCCTCAGCCTAAAGATCACCCTAACCCTACCCCTCACCCTAACCTCAAACCTAAAAATCACCCTAACCCTAACCTTCACCCTCACCCTAATGCTCACCCTAAACCTAACCCTTACCTAATCGAAACCCTCACACTCACTCTCACACTAAACATCACCCTCACCCTAACCCTAAACCTAACCCTAACCCTCACCTTAAACCTAACCCTTACGCAAACCATAACCCAAACCCTCAACCTAACCGTAACCCTCATCCTAAACCTCACCATAAGCCTAAACCTAACGCTAACCCTCACCCTAATCCTAACCCTAACCCTAGCCCTCACCCTCACCCTAAAACTCACTATCACCCTAAAACTTATTGGAAACCTAACCCTCACCCACACCCACACCCTAACCCTCACCCTCACCCTCACCTCGCCAGAACCGTCACTCTCACCCTAACCCTAACCCTCAGCCTAAACATCACCCTAAACCTAACCCTCACCCTAGCCCCAAACATAACCCTCACGCTAACCCTAAACCTCACTCTAACCCTAACCCTTACCTAACCGAAACACACACCCTTACCGTCCCCCTCACCCTCACCCTAACACTCACCCTGACCCTAGCCCTCACCCTTATCCTAACCCTTAACCTAACCCTAACCCTCACCCTCACCCTAATCATAAACCTAAACCTAAGTCTAACCACACCCTCACCGTAAGCCTAACCCTAACCCTAATGCTAACCCTAACCACACCCTCACCCTAGCCTTCTCCCTAAGCCTAACCCTCAACATAACCCTAACCCTCACCGTCACACTAACCTGCACCCTAACCGTAATCCTCACCCTAACCCTAACCCTCACCTGAACCCTCACCCTAACCCTCACTTTCACCCTAATCATGACCCTAAACCTAACCCTCACCCTTACTCTAACCCTCACCCTAAACCTAACCCTCACACTAACCCTCACCCTCAACCTAATCCTCAACCTATCCCTCACTCTCACCCTAACCCTGAACCTAACCCTTACCTAACCGAAACCCTCACCCTCACCTTCACGCTAACCCTCGCCCTCACCCTAGCCCTCACCGTAACCCTAACCCTAACACTAACAATAACAATAACACTAACCCTCACCCTCATCCTCAGCCTAACCCTAACCCTAATCCTTAAAATAAACCTCACCCTCACCTTAACCTTAATCCTAACCCAATACTTCCACATCACCCTCACCCTCACCCTCACCCTTACCCTCACCCTCACCCGAAACATCACCCTAAACCTAACCCTCATCCTAACTCAAACCCTAACGCTCACCCTGAACGTAAACCTCACACTAACCCCCACCCTCAACCTAATCCTCTCCCTAACAATAACCCTAACCCTTACCTAAACGAAACCCTCACCCTCATCCTAGCCCTGACCTTACCTCTAACCCTCACTCTAAACATCACCTTAACCTAACCCTCAACCAAACCCAAACGAAACCCCTAACCCTCACCCTCACATTAAACCTCATCCTAACCCTCACCCTCACCTTCACCCTCACCTTAACCCTCACCCTCACCCTAAAAATCACACTAAACGTAACCCTCAACCAAACCCAAACGAAAACCTTAACCCTCAGCCTCACCCTAACCTTCATCCTAACCCTTATACTCACACTAACCCTAACCCTAACCCTAACCCTCACACTAACCCTAACACTCGCCATTACCCTAAGCCTAACCCTCAACCTAACCCTCAACCTAACCCTTACCCTTACCCACACCATCACCCTAACCCTCACCGTCTCCCTTACCCTCAACCTAACTCTAACCCTAACACACAACCTAACCCTCAGCCTCAACCGAACATTCACCCTCATGCGAAACCTCACCCTAACCCTAACCCTAACACTTAGCCTCAATCTCACCATCACCCTAACCCTCACCCTCACTCTAACCCTCACGCTAACCCTAACACTCATCCAAACCCTAACCCTAACAATCACCCTATCTCAAAACCTAGCCCAAACTCTCATGCTAACCCTCACCCTAACCCTAACCCTAATCCTCACCCTCACCCTAACCCTCACACTCAGCCTTACCCTAACCCTAACCCTAAACCTCACCCTCACCCTCAACCTAACCTTAACCCTAACACTCACCCTCACCCTAACCCTCACTCTCACCCTCACTCTCACCCTAACCTTCACCCTCACCCTGAACATCACCCTAACCCTAAACCTCACCCTCACCCTCACTCTAAACGTAAACCTAACCCAAACCCTTACCATCACCCTAATCCTAACCCTAAACCTAACCCTAACCCTTATCTAACTGAAACCCTCACACTCATCCTAACCCTCAACCTCACCCTAGCCCTCACCCTAACCCTAAACCTCACCCTAACCATAACCCTCACCCTAGCCTCACCCTAAACCTAACCCTAATCCTAACCCTCACCCTCACCCTCACCCTAACCCTAACCCTAACCATCACCCTATCCCTAAAACTAACCCTAACAATCACCTTAAACCTAACCCTCACCCTAACCCTCACCTTCACTCTAACCGTAACCCTAACCCTAAACCTAACCCTCAACCTTCCCCACACCCTCAACCTAACCCTAAAAATAACCCACACCCTAACCCCCACCCACACCCTAAAACTAAACCTAAACCTAACGCTCACACTCACCCTAACCATAGCCCTAACCCTAATCCTCATCCTAACCCTAACCCTAACACTAACCCTAACCCTAAACCTCACCCTAACACTAAACTTTACCCTAATCCTTTCCCTAATGCTAACACTCACCCTGAAACTATCTCTAAACTTAACCCTCACTCTCACACTCAGCCTAACCATAAACCTAACCCTAGCACTCTCCCTAACCCTAAACCTAAACCTAACCTTCAAATTATCCCTAACCCTAACCCTAACACTAACCCTCACCCTAATCCTAACCCCAACCCTAACTCTCACCCTAACCCTAAAACTCACCATCACCGTAAAACTCACCCTCACCTTCACCCTTACCCTCACCCTAACCCTCACCCTCACCCTAGCCCTCACTCTAACCCTAACCCTATCCCTAAACTTCACCCAACCCTAACCATCAGCCTAACCCCCACCATCACCCTAATCCTCATCCTAACCCTAAACCTAACCCTCACCCTCAACCTCTCCCTCACCCTCACCTTAACCCTAACCCTAATCCTCACCCTCACGCTAAGCCTTACCCTCACCCTAACCCTCACCCTAACCTAACCCAGACCCTGAACCTCACCCTCACGGTCACCCACAACCTCACCCTAAACCTAACCCTAACCTTAACCTTAACCCTCAACCTAACATTCACCCTAATCCAACACTTGACCCTAATCCTCACCCTCACCCAAACCCTCACCTTAACCCTAACCACCCTCACCCTAAACCTCACCCTAACCCTAAACCTCACCCTGACCCTGAAATTTACCCTAGCTCTGACACTAAACCTAACACTCACCCTCACTCTAAACCTCACCCTTAACCTTAACTTCAACCTAACCCTCACACTAACCCTTACCCTCACACTAACACTAACCCAAAACCTAACCCTAACCTTCACACTAACCCTAACCACCACCCTCACCCTAACCCTACTCCTCACCCTAACCTCACCCTCAACCTCACGCTCACACTCACCCTAAGCCTAACCCTAAAACTAACACTAATCCTAAACGTAAATCTCACCCTCACCCTCTTCCTAACGCTAACGCTAACCCTAACCCTCACCCACACGCTAGCCCTCACCCTAACCTAACCCTAACCCTCAACCTAACACTTACCCTCACCCTGACCCTAACCCTCACCCTAACTCTAAACCTCACCCTAACTCTAACCCTCACCGTTACCCTGACCGTCACCCTCACACTCACCCTAACTCTAACCCTCACACTAACCTTAAACTTCACCCTAACACTAAACCTAAACCTCACCCTAACCCTCACCTTAACCCTAAGGCTAACTCTAACCCTCACCATCACCCTAAAGCTCTTCCTAAACTTTACACTCACTCTAACCCTAACGCTAACCCTAACCCTCACACTAATCGTAACCCTAAGCCTAACCCTAAATTTCAACCTAACCCTCAGCCTAACCCTAACCCTAACTGTAAACCTCACCCTCACCCTAACCCTCACCGTCATCCTAACCCTAACACTAACACTAACACTCACCCACACCCTAATCCTCACCCTCATGCAAACACTCACCCTAACCTTAAACCTCACCCTCACCTTAAACATCATTCTAATTCTAACCCCCTACCTAAACGTAATCCTAACCCTCACCCTAACCCTAACCCCAAACCTAACCCGAACCCTAACCCTCAGCCTTACCCTAACCATCACCTTCAGCATAACCCTAAACCTCACGCTCAACCTAAAACTCAGCTTAACATTCACCCTTACCTTCACCCAAACCCTCAGCCTAACCCTAACCCTAATAATCATCCAAAGCCTAACCCTCACCCTCACAATAACCCTCAACCTAACCCTTACCCTCACCCTAAACCTAACCCTAACCCTCACCCTAACCTTAACCCTCACACTCACCCTAACCCTCACCCTAACCCTAACCCTAACATTAACCCTAACCTCACCCTAACACGCACCCTAACCCTAACCATAACCTTAACCCTCAAACTAACCCTAAACCTAACCCTCACCCTAAAACTAACCCTCACCCTCACCCTCATCCTCACCGTAAGCCTAAACCTAACCCTAACACTAATCCTAAACCTAACCCTCACCCTCACCCTAACTCTAACCCTAACCCTATCACTCATCCTAACCCTAAACCTCACACTAACCCTCACCCTCAACCTCACCCTCACCCTAAGCCTAACCCTAACCCTAACGCTAACCCTAAACCTAAAACTAACCCTCAGCCTAACCCTCACCCTAGCCCTCACCCTAACCCTGACCCTAACCCTAAACCTCAAACTAACCCTTACCGTCATCCTAACCCTAAAACTCACCCTAACCCTTACCCTGACCCTAACCCCAACCCTCACCCCAATACTAACCCTAAACCTCACCCTAACCCTAACCATAATACTAACCTTACACTAACCCACACCATCACCCTCACCCTCACCCTCAACCTAACCCTAACCCTATTCCTAATCCTAACCCTAACCCCGTCACTCACCCTCACCCTAAACCTAGCTCTAACCCTAAAACTCACCCTCACCTTCACTGACAGCCTCACCCTCAGCCTAATCCTAACCCTAACAATAACCCTAACCCTACCCCTAACCCTCACCGTAACCCTCACCCAAACCGTAATGCTAACCCTAACCCTAACCTTAATATGAACCCTAAACCTCACACTAAACCTAACCCTCACCCTACCCCTACCCCTAACCCTAAGTCTCACCCTATCCCTAAACCTAAACCTCACCCTCAACCTAGCCCTCACATTAAATCTAACCCTAACCCTAACTCTCAACTTAAACCTCACCCGAAACCTAACCCGAACCCTCACCATAAACAACACCCTAACTCTAACCCTCACCCTCACCCTAACCCTAACCTTTACCCTAACCCTAACCCTCACCCTAACTCTAAACCTAACCCTAACCCTCACCCGAATCCAAACCCTAACCTTAACCCTCACACTAACCCTAACCCTCACCCTCAACTTAACCCTAAACCTAACCCTAAATCTAACCCTTCACTGCCCCCTCCCCCTCACCGTGAGCATAACCCTAACCCTAATGCAAATCCTAACCCTAACCCAAACTCTCCCCCTCACCTTAAACCTAACCGTAACCCTAATCCTCTCCCACCACTTCCCCCTCCCCTCGCTCTCACTCTCACCCTAACCCTAACAATAACAGTAACCCTAACCCTAATGCTTTCCCTCACCCTAACACTAACCCTAAACCTAACCCTATCCCTTAACCGCCCCCGCCCCCTCCCCCTCCCTCTCACCCTCAGCCTAACCCTAACCCTAATTCTAATTCTAATCCTAAATCTCACTCTCACCCTCACCCTAATCCTAACCCTAACTCTAATGCGCACCCTATCCCTAGCCCTAACCCTAACCCTCAACCGCACCCTAGCTTTCAACCTAACACTCACCCTGACCCTATCCCTCACCGAACCCTAACCCTAACCCTAAATCTCACACTTATCCTAACCCTAACCCTAACCCTCACTCTCACCCTCAACCTAAACCTAATTCTAACCCTCAAACTCATGCTCACCCTCACCTTCACCCTCACGCTAACCCTAACAATAACCCTAACATTAACCCTAACCCTCAGCCTAACCCTCACCCTAACACTCATCCTAACCCTAACCCTAACCCTAACCATCACCCTCACCCTAACTCTATCCCTAACACAAACCTTCACGCGCACCCTCACCCTCACCTTCAGTCTAACCCTAAACATAACCCTAATCCTAACTATAACACTCAACCTCACCCTCACCCTAACTCTAACCCTTACCCAACGCTCAACCAATCTCTAAACTTCACCAAACCCTAACCCTCAGCCTAAAACTCACCCTAACAATATCTCTAACCCTAAGCCTCACCCTAACCCTAACTTTCACCCTAACCCTAACCCTAACCCTCACCCTCACCCTAAATCTAAACATAAACCTAACCCTCACTCTAACCCTAACGCTAACCCTAACACTCACCCTCAATCTAAAACTCACCCTAACACTTTCCCTCAAATTAACCCTAACCCTAACACTCACTAACCTTAACCATAACCTTAAGCCTAACCCTAAACCTCAACTTAACCCTCAACTTAACCATAACCCTCACCCTCACCCTAAACATCACCCTAACCCTAAACCTCATCATAACCCTAACCCTAAATCTCACACTAACCCTCACCCTCACCCACACCCTCACCCTAACCCTAAGCCTAGCACTAACCCTGACCCTCACCCTAGCCCTCGCCCTCACATTAACCCTGACACTAAACCTAACACTAATCCTAAACCTAAATCTCACACTCACCCTCTCCCTAACTCTAACCCTAACCCTAACATTAACCCAGACCCTCACCCTAGCCCTCACACTAACCCTAACCCTAACCCTAACCCTCAACCTAACCCTTATCCTCACCCTAACACTAACCCTCACCCTAACCCTAACACTCACCCTAAACCTTACCTTCACCCTAACCCTTACCCTAACCCTAATACACACACGAACCCTAAACCTCAAACTAACCCTAACCCTCACCCTAACTTTCACCCTCACCCTCACCCTCACTCTCAACCTAACCCTAACATTAATCCTAAACCTAACCCTAACCCCCACACTCACCTTCACCCTTAACCTAACCCTAACCCTAAAACTCACCCTCAACTTGACTGACAGCCTCACCCTTAGCCTAACCCTAACCCTAAAAATAACCCTAACCCTGACCCTAA
Organism: Dipodomys merriami; assembly: GCF_024711535.1. Taxonomy (NCBI): domain Eukaryota; kingdom Metazoa; phylum Chordata; class Mammalia; order Rodentia; family Heteromyidae; genus Dipodomys; species Dipodomys merriami. Next base: position 1,323,579 of record NW_027202482.1, on the reverse strand, counting down.
CCCTAACCTTAACTCTCACCATAACCTAAACATAAACCTTACCCTCACCCTAACCCTAACATAACCCTAACCTTAACCCTAAACCTCACCCTCACCCTCACCCTCACCCAAACCCTCAGGCTAACTCTAACCCTCACTCTCACCCTAACCCTAACCCTAACCCTCACAGTAACCCTCACCCAAACCGTAATGCTAACACTAACCCTTACTCTCACCCTAACCCTAAATTTAACAATAGTCCTAACACAAACTAACCCTACACCTCAGCCTAACCCTCAACCTATCCCTATTCCTAAACCTAAGTCTCAACCTATCCCTAACCTTAAACCTCACCCTCAACATAGCCCTCACACTAAATCTAAACCTAACCCTAACCCTCACCCAAAATCTCACCCGAACCCTAACCCTCACCCTCACCCTAAATATCACCCTAACCCTAACCCTCACTCTAAACCTAACCCTAAATTTTACCCTAACCCCAAGCCTCACCCTAACTCTACCCCTAACCCTAACCCTAATACTCACCCTAACCCTAACCCTTACCCTAACCCTAACCCTAAACCTAACCCTAACCCTAACCCTAATCCAAATCCTAACCCTAACCCTCAACCTCACACTCACAGTCACCCTCAGCCTAACCCTAATCCTAACAATAACCTTAACTCTAACCCTAACCCTCACCGTAACCCTAACCCTAACCCAATCCCTAACCCTATAACTCACCCTAAACCTCACCCTAACACTCACGCTAATTCTAACCCTCAGTGTCACCCTAAGCTTCAAACTAACCCTTACCCTCAACCTACCCCTAACCCTAACTCTCACCTTAAAACTAACCCTAACTTTCACCCTCACCCTAATACTCACACTAACACTCATGCTAGCCCTAATCGTCACTCTCACCCTAACGCTCACCCTAGCACTTACTCTCACCCTAAACCTAAACCACAATCTCCTTCTAAACCTAACCCTAACCCTCACAATAACCATAAAAATCACATAACACTAACACTAATCCTAACTCTAACACTCATCCTAAACCTAACCCGAATCCTAACCCTAACCCGCACCCTCACCCTCACCCTAAGCCTTAACCTAACCCTAATTCTAAACCTAACCCTCACCCTCACACTAACCCTAACCCTAACCCTAACCCTCACTCTCACCCTAACCCTAGCCCCTACCCTAACCTTCACTCTAACCCTAACCCTCACCCTACCCTAACCCAAACCCTCACACTCACCCTAAACCTAACCCTAACGCTAACCCTAACACTCACCCTAAACCTCATCCTAACCCTAATGGTAACCCTCACCCTCATCATAACCCTAACCCACACCCTAAACCTAACCCTCACACCAACCCTAACCGTCACCCTCACCCTAACCATAATCCTCACCCTAAACCTAACCCTAACCCTCACCCTCACCCTAAATCTCACCCTAACCCTTACCCTCATCCTAAGTCTAAAACTAACCCTAACCCCAACCCTCAAACTAACACTAAACCTCACCATAACCCTCACCCTAACCCTCAACCTAAACCTCACCCTCATCCTAATCCTCGTAGTAACCCTAACCCTAAACTTAACCCTAACCCTCACCCTCAGCCTAACCCTAACCCTAACCCTAATACTAAGCCTAACCCTCACCCTCAACCTAACCCTAACACTAACCCTAACTCCCACACTCACCCTCACCCTAACGCAAACCCTAACCCTAAACTTCAACCTAATCCTAACCCTCACCCTAACCCTAACCCTCACACTCACCCTCACCATAATCCTAACCATATCCCTAACACTCATCCTCAACCTAAAGCTCACCCTAATCCTTACCCTCACCCTAAGTCAAAACCTAACCCTAACCCTAATCCTAACATTAACCCTAGACCTCACCCTAACCCTCAACATAAACCCAACCCTAACTCTTACCCTCACACTAACCCTCAGCCTAACCCTAAACCTAACAATAAACCTAACCCTCACCCTCACCCTCACACTCACCCTCTGCCAAAACCTAACCCTAACCCTTACCATTAACCTCACCCTCACCCTCACCCTAACCCTAACTCTAAACCTAACCCTAAACCACCCCCTCATGCTCACCCTCATTCTAACGCTAACCCTTAACTTAATCCTAACGCTAACTCTCACTCTCACCCTCACCCTAAACCTAAACCTCACCCTCACCTTAACCCTAACAATAACAAAAACCCTAACCCTAAACCTTACCCTATCTCTCACCCTAACCCTAACCCTAAACCTAACCCTAACCCTCACACTAACCCTAAGCCTCACACTAACCCTATCGCTTCCACTCTGCCTAACCCTAAGCCTAAACCTAACACCAACCCTAATACTCACCCTAAACCACACCCTAACCCTCACCCTAACCCTATCCTTCACCGTAAACTTCACCCTGACCTTCATCCTAACCCTAAACCTAACCCCAACCCTCACCCTAAACCTCACCCTTACCGTTACCTTAACGCTAACCCTCACCCTCACCCTCACCCTAACCCTAACCCTCACCCTAACCACAAACCGACCCTAACCCTCACCCTAATCTTAAATCTCAGCCTAACCCTAACCCTAAACCTCACCCTGACCATAACCCTCAACCTAACCATAACCCTAACAGTAACCCTCACCTTAAACCTCACCCTAAACCTAACCCTAAACTTAACCCTCAATGTAGGACTCACCGTAACCCTAACCATAACCCTCACCATGGTTCTAACCCTCACACTTACCCGTACCTACACAATAACCTTCACGCTAAATGTCACCCTAACCCTCACCCTATCCTCACCCTAGCCCTCACCCTCAACCTCAACCTCAGTCTAAACCTAACCCTAACCCTAATCCTAACCTAAACAATAACCCTAATCCTAAACCTAACCCTCACCCTCACCCTCACCCTAACTCTAACCCTAACACTAACCCTAATCCTCACCCTCACCCTAACCCTAACACTAACCCTAACCCTCACACTAAACCTAAGACTACACCTAACCCTCATACCTACCCTAAACGTCTCCCGAACCCTTACACTCACCCTAACCCTAACTCTAAACCTAACCCTAACCCTCACACTAATCCTAACACTAATCCTAACCCTAACCCTAAAATTCACCCAAAACCTCACCCTAACCCTAACCCTAATCCTCACTCTAGCCCTAACCCTCACCCTAAACCTAACCCTCACCATAACTTTCACTGTCACCCTAAACCTCACACTAAACCTAACCGTCACCCTCAACCTCAAACTATGCCTAACCCTAAACCTAACACTAATCCTAAACCTAAATCTCACCCTCACACTAATACTAACCCTAACCCTAACCCAAATCTTAACCCTGTCCCTCACCCTAGCCCTCACCCTAACCCTAAACCTAACCCTCACCCTAAACCTTATCCTCCCCCTAACCTTAACCCTCACCCTTTCCCTCACCCTAACACTTACCCTCACCCTAACCCTAACCCCAACCCTAACATTAACACTCTCACTAACCCTAACCCTCATCCAAACCCTACCCCTCACCCTAACCCTAAACCTAAACCTAACCCTAACCCTAATCCTCACATTAACCCTAAACCTCACCCTAACCCTAACCCTAAACCTAACCCTCACCCTAACCCTTAAACTCACCCTAACCCTAACCTTATTGTAACCCTAACCCTCAGACTAAACCTAACCCTCACACTAGCCCTAAACCTAACACTCAGCTTAAACCTCACCCTAACACACAGGCTACCCCTAAACCTCACTCTCACCCTAACACTCACCCTAACACTTACTCTCACCCTAAACCAAACCCTAACCCTCACCCTCAACCTAAGCCTCACCCTAACCCTAACTCTTATCCTAACCCTAATGCTCACCTTCACTCTCACCTGAACCCTAATCCTATCCCTATAGCTAACCCTCACCCACAACCTCAATCTAACCCTAAACCTTAAACTCACCCTAACCCTAACCCTAACCCTAACGCTCAAATTAATCCTAAGCCTAAACCTAACCCTAAACATCACCCTAACCCTCACCCTCAACCTAAATCTCTCCCTAACCGTAACTCTACCCCTCACCTAACACTCATCCTAACGCTAACCCTAACCCTCACGCTAACGCTAAACCTAACTCTAACCCCAACCCTCACCCGAACCCAATCCCTCACCACACCCTCACCCTAACCCTCAGTCTAAGCCTAACCTAACCCTAATCCTAACCCTTACCCTAACCCTAATACTAAACCTAACCCTCAACCTCACCCTCACCCTTACTCTAATCTTTAACAAACCTAACCCTCACCCTAACTCTAACCCTCACTGAACCCTAAAACTCACCCTCACACTTACCCTAACCCTAACCCTAACCCTCACCCTCACCCTAAACTTAAACCTAACCCTAAACCTCACCCTATCCCTAAGGCTAACACTAAACCTCACCTTCAGCCTAAACCTCACCCTAACCCTTAGGATCACCCTAACTCTAACCATACCCCAAACCGTAACACTCACACTAAACCTAACCCAAATCCTAACCCTAACCCTAAACTTCACACTTACCCTAACCCTACCTCTCATCCTACACCTAAACCTAATCCTAACCCTAACTGTAAATCTCACACTAACCCTAAACCTCACCCTAAACCTAACCCTAACCCTAACTCTCAACCTAACCCTTACCCTCACCCTAACCCTAACCTTAACACTAACCCTAAACCTCACACTAAATCTAACCCTAACCCTAAACCTAACTCTACCCCTCAGCCTAACCCTCAACTTAACCCTCACCCTAACACTCAAGCTAATCCTAACCCTCACTCTCACCCTAACCCTCAGCTTAACACTTACTTTCACCCTAAACCTTACCCTAACCCTCATCTTCACCATCACCCTCACCCTCAGCCTAAACCTAACCCTAACCTAACCCTAATGCCCACATTCACCCTTGCACTAACACTAACCCTAACCTTAATGCTAACCCTCACCCTCATTCTCACCCTCACCCTCACCCTCAGCCTCAACCTCACCCGCAACCTAACCCTAACCCTAACCCTCAACCTAACCCTAAGCCTCATACTAACCCTAACCCTAACCCTTACCGTCACACTTACCCTAACCCTAACCTTAACCCTAACCCTCAACCTAACCCTCACACTAACCGAAATGCTAACCCTAACCCTCACCCTCACCGTAACCCTCACCCTAACACTTAGCCTCACCTTAACCATAACCTTAACCCTAACCATCACCCTCAGACTAAACCTAACCCTAACTCTAACCCTAACCCTACCCCTCAGCCTAACAATCACCCTAACCATAAACCTAACCTTAATTCTCACTCTATCGCTGAACCTAACCCTAAACTTCACCCTAACCTTAGCCCTCACCCTAACTCTAACCCTAACCATATCCCTCACCTGAACACTCACCCTCAACCTAAAACTCACCTTCACCCTAAACATAAGCCTACCCCTCACCCTAACATTCATCTTAACCCTAACCCTAAAAATAAACCTTAAACTCACCCTAACCCTAACCCTAACTCTACCCTCACCCTAACCCAAACCCTCACCCTCACCCTCAGTCTAACCCTAACCCTAACACTAACCCTAATCCCAACACTAACCCTAACCCTACTCCTAAACCTAAACTTCACCCTCACCCTCACCTTAACTCTAACCCTTACCCAAACCTAAACCTAACGCTAACCCTTACCGAAACCTAACCCTCAACGCCGCACTCACCCTAATCCTAACCCGAACCCTCACTCTCACCCTAACACTAAAACTAACCCTAACCCTCACCCAAACCCTAAGGCTAACCCTAAACCTCACCCTCACCCTTAACCTCACCCTAACCCTTAGACTCACCCTAACACTAACCCTAACCCTTACTTTCACCCTAACCCTAACCCCAACCATAAGCCTAAACCTCACACTCACCCTAACCCTAACCTAAACCTTAACCCTCACCCTCACCCTAGCCCTCACCCTAACCTAACTCTAACCCTCAACCTAACCCTTATCCTCATGCTAACCCTTACCTCACACTAACCCTAACCCCAACTATAACCCTAACCCTCACACAAACCCTAACCCTAATCCTAAACCTAACGCTAACCCTCAACCTAACCTTAACCTTCACCATCACCTTAACCCTCATCCTAACCCTAAGTGTCACCCACACCCTAACCCTCACCCTCACCTGAACACTCACCCTAACCCTAAACCTCACCCACAAACTAAACATCACCCTAACCATAACCCTCACCCTAATGCCCTAATGCTTACCCTAAACCTCACCCTTAGACTCACCCTCACCCTCACCCTTATCCTCACTCTAAGCCTAATCCTAAAGCTAACGTTAATCCTAAAACTAAATCTCACCCTCACGCTAACTCTAACCCTAAACCTAACCCAAATTTAACCCTCACCCTAAACCTATCCCCAAACCTAACCCTAACCCTCACACTTACCCTAATCCTCACCCTAACCCTAACCCTCACCCTGACCCTAAACCGAAACCTGACCCTTACCATAATCCTCACACTAACTCTAAACCACACCGTAATCCTAACCCTAAGCCTAACCCTCACCCTAACCCTAACCCTCACCCTAACCCTAACCTTAACCTTAACGTATACCTCAGACTATACCTAACCCTCAGCCTAACCCTCACCCTAACACTCAGGCTAACCCTAACCCTCACCCTCACCCTAACTCTCACCCTAACACTTACTCTCACCCTAACCCCAACCCTAACTCTTACCCTCACCCTCACCCTAACCCTCACACTAACCCTCACACTAACCCTCAACCTCACGCTCACCCTCATCCTCAACCTAACCCTAACCCTATCCTAAACTTAACCCTAACCCCCACCCTCAACCTCACCCTAAACCTAAACCTCAGGGTGTTCAGGGTGAACATTCTCCTTGTAAATCCTCAGTCTCAATTAGGCCATGGTTTTGTTCCTCAGAAGGACCTCGGCCGCAAACATTCAGAATGAGGTTCTGAATTATTGCAACATAGGAGCTTTATACTCCATTGAATGCTTCTTAGGAAAAATTCCAGAATCTTGCTGCCGGCATGCCTCTGGGTATTCCCCGTGAACATTTCCTTTTAAATCCTAAACCTAAGCCTAACCCTATCGCTAACCCTAAACTTAACCTCACCCTAACCCTCAACCTCACCCTCACCCTAACCCTAACCCTCTCCCTAACCCTAACCGTAACTCTCACCATCACCCTAACCCTAACCCTAACCATAAACCTCAACCTAACCCTCACCCTAACCCGTACCCTCACCCAAATCCTAACCCTAACCCTCACACCAAACTTAAAACTCATCATAACCCTAGCCCTACCCCTGACTCTAAACATCACCCTAACCTAATCCTAAACCTAACACTCACACTCAGCCTAACCGTCAGCATCACCCCAAAGCTCATCCTAACTCTAACCCTCTCCCACACCCTAAACCTCACCCTCACACAAACTGTCACCCTCAACCTAACCCTCTACTTAACATCACCCTAACCCTAATCCTCACCCTAACCCTAAGCCTAACCCTCACCCTCACCCTAAACCTCAACCTAACCCTCACCCTCATCCAAATCCTCGCCCCAACCCTAACCCTTCCCCTAACCCTAAGCTCAACCTCAACCTCACCTTCACACTCACACTAACCCTCAAGCTCACACTACCCCTCACCCTAAACCTAACCCTAATTCTAAAGCTCACCCTCACCCTCAACCTCACCCTCAGCATACCCCTAACCCTAACCCTATCCCTAACCCTCACCCTCATCCAAACCTTAACCCTAACCCTAACCCTCACCCTAACCCTCACCCTAATCCTAATCCTAAACCTAAAACTAACCCTAACCCTCACAATAACCCTCACCCCAAACCTTAACCTCAACCTAACTGGAACCCTAACCCTAACCCTAACCCTCACAATAACCCTAACGTTCACCCTACCCCTAACTCTACCCCTCACCCTAACCCTCACCGTAACCTTAACCCTAACCCTAACCCCCACACTAACCCTAACCCTCACCACACCCTAACCGTCACTGTCACCCTCACCCTAACCCTAAGCCTATCCCTAACCTTCAACCTATCCCTAAACCTCACCTTAACCCTAACCCTCACTCACAACTGAACCCTCACACTCACCCTAACGCTCACCCTCACCCTAAACATCACCCTAACCATAACACTCACACTAACCCTAACCCTAAGCCTCACCCTAAACCTAACCCTCACCCTAAACCTCAGCCTCATTTTAATTCTGACACTAACACTAACCTTAAACCTAACCCAAAGCCTCACCCTCAACCTCAACCTCACCCTAACACTAACCCTCACCCTAGACCTCACCCTAACTCTAATCCTAACCCTCACCCTCACATTTACCCTCAAACTCAGCTGAACCCTAACCCTAACCCTCATCCTAAGCATAAACCTCACCCTCACCCTAACCCTAACACTAATCCTGACCATCACACTCACCCTCACACTAATCCTAATGGTAACCTTAACCCTAACCCTAAACCTAACTCTCAACCACACCCTAACCCTCACACTCACCCTCACCATAATCCTAACCCTAACTTTAACCCTAATCCTCACCCTCAACCTATCCCTAACCCTCACCCACACCCTCACCCTCAACCTCACCCTTACCATAATCCAAACCCTAACCCTAAACCTAACCCTCACCTTCACATTAACTCTCACCCTAAGCCTTACCCTCACCCTAACCCTAACCCTAACCCTAAAACTAACCCTCACTCTCACCATAAACCTTACCCTAACCCTAAACCTAAAACTCACCCTCACCCTCACCATAACCCTCACCCTAACCCTCACTGTCAACCTAACCCTCACCCTAACCCTAAACCTCACCCACACCCTAACCCTCACCCACACCCTTAAACTAACCCTCAACCTGTCCCTAACCCTCAACCTCACCCAAACCATAACCCTAATGCTCACCCTAAGCCTTACCCTCATGCTCACCCTAACCCTCACCGTCACCCTAACCCTCACCCTAACCCTAACCCTCACCCACACACTAACCCTCACCTTCACCCAAAACCTCACACTCACCCTAACCCTCACCCTCACCATAAACATCTCCCTAAATCTAATTCTCAACCTAACCCTAACCCTCACACTAACCCTAACCCTCGCCCTAACCCTAAACCTACCCGTTACCCTCACCCTCACCCTAACCCTCACTGTCACCCTAACCCTCACCCTAACCCTAACACTCACACCCTAACCCGAATCCTCACCCGAAGCTTCACCCTCACCCTAAACCTCACCCTCAACCTAAACATCACCCTAACTTTAATCCGAACCATTACCCTCATCCTAACCCCAACTCTCACCCTAACCCTCACCCTCAGCATAATCCTCACACTAACTTTAATCCTCAACCTTCCCCTAAACCTAACCCTCACCCTCACACTCACCCTCACACTAGCCCTCACCCTCACCGAAGCCCTCACCCTAGCCCTCACCCTCACCGAAGCCCTCACCCTAACCCTAACCCTAACCCTAACCCTGACCCTCACCCTCACCCTCACCATAACACGAATCTTGCTGCCGGCAGGCCTCTGGGTGTTCCGGGTGAATATCTCCTTGTAAATAGTCCGTGGTTTCTTCTACCCCCGTGAAGTTTGGCAAGGGTATGCAGTTTGCATTGCTGCACAATTTCGCCTGCAATCCTCTGCCGCAGTTGCAAACATTCAGACGTGGTAGCCACATGTGCTTGTCCCCATTGGACACTTTCAGTTGACTGGGAATATCTGCTTCCCGTTCTTCTCACCTGAGTTCTACTGATTACAGCTTTGACGGCTACACTCTACTCAACCTGAGGAGTAAGTTGAACCTCAACTTATGGCACTCTGTTAAAGTTTGGAGAACTAGACCTCAGTTGCTTGGGAAGCGACCACTGTCGATCCAGGACTATGGAAGGAACTGATTATATCAGGATCTGATTAGTCCACGGTTGTGTTCAGCCAAATGACCTCTGCTGGGAACACTCAGAATGAGGTTCTCAGTTATTTCAAAATAGGAGCGTTTCACTCATTTTCAAGGCTTCTTAGGAAGAATTCCAGAATTTTTGTGCCCGCATGTCTCCAGGTGTTCCAGGTGAACATCTCCATGTAAATTCTAACCCTCACCCAACCCTAACCCTAACCCTAACCCTAACCCTCACCATCATCCTCACCCTCACCCTCACTCACCCTCAGCCTCACCCTCACACTAACCTTCACCCAACCCCTCACACTAACCCTCACCCTCACACTCACCCTCACCCTCACACTAACCCTAACCGAATCCAAAACCTAAACCTTACCCTAACCCTCACCCTCACCCTCACCCTCACCCTCACCCTCACCCTCACCCTAAACTTCCCCCGAATCTTACTGCTGGCAGGCCTCCGGGTGTTCAGTGTGAACATCTCCCTGTAAATCCTCCGTGGTTTCTTCTACACCCGTGAAGTTTGGCAAGGCTACGCAGTTTGCATTGTTGCACAATTGCGCCTGCAGAGCTATGCCACGCTTGCAAACATTCAGACGTGGCAGCCATATATGCTTGTCCCCGTAGGACTCTGCCAGCTGACTGGGAATATCTGCTTCCCGTTCTTCTCACCTTAGTGCTACTGATTACAGCTTTGACGGCTACACTCTACTGAACCTGAGGAGTAAGTTTTACCTCTACTTATGGCACTCTGTAAGAGTTTGGAGAACTAGAGCTCAGTTGTTTGTGACGTGACCACTGTCCATCCAGGACTATGGACAGCACTGGCTATATCAGGCTCTAGTTAGTCCACCGTTGTGTTCAACTGAATGACTTCTGCCGGAAACACTCAGAATGAGGTTCTGAGTTATTGCAAGATAGGTGCGTTTCACTCCTTTTCAAGGCTTCTTAGGAAGAATTTCAGAATCTGGCTGCTGGCAGGCCTCCTGGTGTTCCTGGTGAACATCTCCTTGTAAATCCTAACCCTAACCCTAACTCTAACCCTGGCCCTAACCCTAAAGCCTAACCCTAACCCTAAACCCTAACACTGACCCTAACCCTAACCCTGAACCTAAACCTCACCCTAACCCTAACCTAACTCTAACCCTCTACTGATTACAGCTTTGACGGCTACACTCTACTCAACCTGAGTAGTAAATTGAACCTCTACTTATGGCACTCTGTGAAAATTTGGAGAACTAGACCTCAGTTGTTTGGGACGCGACCAGTGTAAATCCAGGACTATGCACGACACTACCTATGTCAGGCTCTAATTAGTCCACGGTTGTGTTAATCAGAATGACCTCTGCCGGGAACACTCAGAATGAAGTTCTGAGTTATTGCAACATAGGAGCATTTCAATCCTTTCAAGGCTTCTTAAGAAGAATTCCAGAATCTTGCTGCTGGCAGGCCTCCCGGTGTTCCGGGTGGACATCTCCTTCTAAATCCTAACCCTAACCCTAACTCTAACCCTAACTCTAACCCTCACCCTCACCCTCACCCTCACCTTCTTCCTCATCCTCACCCTAACAATCACCATCACCCTCACCCTCACCTTACTCTAACCCTAAACTAACCCTAACCCTCACTCTAATGGTCACCCTAACACTCATGCTAACCCTAACAATCACTCTCACACTAACCTTCACCTAAGGCTTACCCTCATCCTAAACCTACCCCTAAGCCACACCCTCACACTAAACCTAAACCTCACCCTAACCCTAAACCTACCCCTCACCTAACCCTAACCCTAAACCTAACTATCACCCTATCTCTAAGCATAACCCTAACCCTCACCTTCACCCTAAACCTCACCCTAACCCTAAACCTAACCCTAACCCTAACCTTCATCCTAAACCTTACCATAACCATAACCCTAACATTAACCCTAACCCTCACCCTAACCCTAACCCTAACCTTAAACCTAAATCTCAACCTAACCCTCACCCTAACACAAACCCTAACCCTAATCTTCCCTCTCTCCCTAAGCCTCAAACTGTCCATTACCCTCACCCTCTCTCTAACCCTCTCACTAACCCTAACCCTCACGCTAGCCTTCACCCTAACCATTACCCTAACCCTAACCCTAACATTAATCCTAAACCTCACCCTAACGCTAAGCTTAACCTTAACCCTAACCCTCAACCTAACCCTCTCCCTAACCCTAAACCTAACACTAACCCTCACCCTCACCCTAAACCTCAACCTAACCCTTGCTCTCACACTCACTTTAACCCTCACACTATAACCCTCATCCTAATCCTAATCCTAACCTTTACCCTCTCACTCACGCTCACCCTCAGCATAACCCTCACCCTAACCCTAATCCTAACCCAAACCCTCAACCTCACCCTCACCATCAAGCTCAGCCTAACCCTAACCCTAACCCAAAACCTCACCCTCACCCTCACCCTAAACTTCAGCCACACCCTCATCCTCACACTAAACCTAACCCTAACATTATCCCTCACGCCCTAACCATCACCCTAATACTCACCCTAACCCTGACGCTAACCCTAAACCTCACCCTAACGCTAACCCTCACCCTAACCCTTATCCTCACCCTAACTCTAACCCTCAGACTAAACCTAACCCTCACCCTAATCCTAACTCTACCCCTCAGCCTAACCCTCACCCTAAACCTAATGCTCTCCCTTAAACTAAACCTAATTCTCACCCTATCCCTAACCCTACCCCTAACCCTAACCCTCACACTAGCTCTCACTCATCTCTAACCCTAACCCTAACCCTCACCCTTTCCCACACCCTCACCCTAACCGTCACCCTCAAGCTAACCCTAACACTCACCCTAAACCTCACCCTCACCCTAATCCTCACACTAACCCTAACCCTAAAGCTTACATAACTGAAAACCTCACCCTCACCCTCACCCTAAACCTCACCCTCACCCTAGCCCTCACCCTAACCTTAACCATAAACCTAACCCTGAACCTCACCCTCACCCTCAGCCTAACCATAACCCTAACCCTAATCCTAACCCTACCCTTCACCCTCACCCTTACCCTACCCCTAAACCTAACCCTAACCCTCACCCTCACCCACACACTCACCCTAACACTCACCCTAACTCTAACCCTAACCCTAAACCTCACCATAACCCTAAACCTCACCCTAACCCTAACCTCACCCTAACCATCACCCTCACCCTCACCCTAACCATAAAGCTAGTCCTAACCCTCACTCTCACCCACACCCTCACCCTAACTCTAACCCTAACTCTCACCCTAACCCTACACCTCACCCTAACACTAGCCCTAACACTCACCCTCCCCCTCATCCCCAGCCTAACCCTAAACCTAACCCTAATCCTAACCCTAACCTTCACCCTCACCCTCACCCTAAAACGAACCGTAACCCTAAACCTCACATTCACAGTCACCCTCACCCTCAGCCTAACCCTAATCCTAACAGTCACCCTCACCAAAACCCTAACACTAACCCTAACCCTCACGCTAATACTCACCCTAACACTCACCCTAACACTCCCGCTAACTCGAACCCTCATTCTCACACTAACCCACACACTAACCCTAACCCTCACCCTAATCCTCACCCTAACATTAACCCTAACCCTCACCCTTACCCTAACCCTATCCTTAACCCTAACCCTCACCTAACCCTCCCCCTCACCCTAAACCTATGTGTAACCCTCACCCTAACCCTAACCCTCACCCTCACATTAACCCTAACCCTCACCCTTACCATAATCCTATCCATAACCCTAACCCTAACCCTCACCCTCACCCTCACGCTCACCCTCACCCACAACCTCAGCCTCAGCCACAAACTAACCTTCACACTAACCCTCATGCTCAGGCTCACCCTCACCCTCACGCTAATCCTAACCCAATCCCGAAACCTAAACCTAACCATCACCCTCACCCTCACCCTAAACTTCACCCAAATCTTACTGCTGGCAGGCCTCTGGGTGTTCAGGGTCAACATCTCCTTGTAAATCCGCCGTGGTTTCTTCTACACCCTTGAAGTTTGGCAAGGGTACGCAGTTTGCAGTGCTGCACAATTGCACCTGCTTGTCCCTGTAGGACCCTGCCAGCTGACTGGGAATATCTGCTTCCCGTTCTTCTCACCTGAGTGCTACTGATTACAGCTTTGACGGCTACACTCTACTCAACCTGAGCAGTAAATTTTACCTCTACTTATGGCATTCTGTAAAAGTTTGGAGAACTAGAGCTCAGTTGTTTGTGACGCGATCACTGTCCATCCAGGACTATGGACAGCACTGGCTATATCAGGCTCTAGTTAGTCCACGGTTGTGTTCAGCTGAATGACTTCTGCCGGAAACACTCAGAATGAGGTTCTGAGTTATTGCAAGATAGGTGCGTTTCACTCCTTTTCAAGGCTTCTTAGGAAGAATTTCAGAATCTGGCTGCTGGCAGGCCTCCTGGTGTTCCTGGTGAACATCTCCTTGTAAATCCTAACCCTAATGACAACCTTCACCCCGACCCTCACCCTAACCCTAACCCTAAACCTAACACTCACCCTAACCCTAACCCTAAACTTAACCCTAACCCTCAGACTAAACCTAACGCTCACCCTAATCCTAAGCCTACCTCTCAGCCTAACCCTTAACCTAATGCTCACCCTCACCCTAACCCTAACCCTAATTCTCACCCTATCCCTAAACCTACCCCTAACCCTCAACCTCACCCTATCCCTCACTTAATTCTAACCCTAATCCTAATCCATACCCTTGCCCTCACCCTCATCCTAACCAACAGCCTCATCGTAAACATCACCCTAAACCAACCCTCAACATACACTAACCATAACCCTTACCCTAACCCTAACACTCGCCCTACCCCTTACCCTAATCCTCACATAAACCCTAACGCTAACCCTTACCTAACCGAAAACCTCACCCTCAACCTCACCCTAACCCTCACCCTCACTCTAGCCCTCACCCTAATAACCCTAAACCAAACCCTCAACCTCATTCTCACCCTCAGCATAAGCCTAACCCTAACCCTAATCTTAACCCATCACCTCACCCTCACTCTCACATTACCCCTACACCTAACCCTAACACTAACCCTCACCCACACACTCATCCTAACTCTAACCCTACCCTACACCTCACCCTAACCCTAAACCTCACCCTAACACTATCCCTAACCCTCAAACTCACCGTCACCCTCAGTCTAACCCAAAACCTAATCCTAATCCTAAACCTAACCCTCACTCACACCCTCTAAACCAAAACCTTACCCTTTACCTCACCCTCACCATCACCCTCACCCTCAGACTAACCCTAAAGCTAACAATAAACCTTACCCTAACCCTAACCCTCACCCTAACACTAACCCTAACCATAACCCTCACACTAACCCTAACCCTAACAGTCACCCTCACAGTAATTTTAACCCTAAACCTAACCCTATCCCTCACCATAACCCTCACCCTAAACCTCACGCTAACTTTAACCCTCATTCTCAAACTAAACCTCACCCTAACCCTTACCCTCACCCTAACCCTAACCCTAAAACTAACCCTAACCCTCACACTAAAGCTAACCCTCACCCTAATCCTAATCCTATCCCTCACACTAACCCTAACAGTAACCCTAAACCTCACCCTAAACCTAAGCCTAACCCTAACTATAACCCTCACTCTAGTCCTCACCCTAACCCTAATCCTAACCCTAACCCTCAACATAACCCTAACACTCACCCTAACCCTACCTCTCACCCTCACCCTAACCCTTAACCTAATCCTAACCCTAACATTAACCATAACTCTCACCCTAAACCTAGACCTAAACTTAAACCTAATCCTCAACTTTACCCTCCCCCTAACCCTCAACCTAACCCTTACCCTCATCCTCACCCTAACCCTCAACCAAACCCTTAATCTCGCCCTCACCCTATCCCTCATACTAACTCTAACACACACCCTAACCCTAAGCCTTACCCTCACCCTCACGCTCACTTCAGCCTAACCCAAACCCTAACACTAATCCTAACCTTAACCCACCCTCACCTTCACCTTAAACCTAAACCTAAACCTAATCCATACCCTCACCCTCACCCTCACCCTAAACTTCAGCCTCACCCTCACGGTCACCCTCACCCTAACCCTAACCGTAACTTTCACCCTAAAACTAAATCTCACCCTAAACCTTAACCTAACCCACACCTTCACCCTCAACCTAAACCCAAACCTAACCCACACCCTAACCACCACCCTTACCCTAATGCTAACCCTAACCTCAACCTCACCCTCACCCTCACCCTTAACCTAACCCTTAACCTCACCTTAAACCTAAACCTAAACTTAACACTAACCCTCAGACTAAACCTAACCCTCACACTAACCCTAACCCTACCACTAAGCCTAACCCTCACCCTAACCCTAACCCTCACCATAACACTAAACTTAACCCTAATTCTCACCCTATCCCTAACACTATACCTAACCCTCACCTTCACACTAGCCTTCACCTAACTCTAACACTAACCCTAACCATCACTCTTACTCTCACCATCATCCTAAACTTCACCCTCACCCTAAACATCACCCTAAACAAGCACAAACCCTACCCTAACCCTAACCCTCACCCTAAACCCAACTCTCACTCTAACCCTCACCCTCACCCTAATCCTCAGAATAATCCTGACCCTAACCCTTACCTTAACGAAAAACTCACCCTCACCCTCATGCTCACCCTAGCCCTCACTCATATTCTTGCCCTCACCCTAAGTTGAACCCTAAACATAAACCTCACCTTCAACTTCAGCCTTACCTTAACCCAAAACCTAACCCTAACACTTACCCTACCCATCGCCCTCACCCTCACCCTCACCCTAAACATAAACCTAACCCTAACCCTCAACTTCACCCACACCCTCACACTAATTCTAAACCTAACTTTAACCGTCATCCTAAACCTAAACCTCACCATAACCCTAACCCTCACCCTCACCCACACACTAATCCTAACCCTAATAAGCCTAAGCATCACCCTCACCCTAACCCTCACCCAAACATTTTCCCTCACCATAATCCTAACCCCAACGCTCACACTAACACTAACCCTCACACTCACCTTAACCCTAACCCTAACCCTAACCCTCCGCCTTACCCTCACCCTCAGCCTAACCCTAACCCTAATCCTAAGCCTAACCCTAACCCTAACCCTATCCCTCAGCCTAAACCTAACCCTAACCGTAAACCTCCCCCTCCCATCCCCCTCACCCTCACCCAAACCCTAACAATAATCCTAACCCAAACCCTAACACTAAAACTCACCCTAACCCTAACCCCATCACTAAAACTAATCCTCCCCCTCCCCCTCACTCTCACCCTCAGCCTACCCTAAACCTAATCCTAATCCTAACCCTAACCCTCACTCTCACCCTCACGCTAAACCTAACCCTAATCCTAAAACTCACCCTCACCCTCATCCTCACCCTCACCTTTAACCTCATCCTAACCATAAAAATAACCCTAAACCTAATCCGAACCCTAACACTCACCGTAACCCTAACCCTCACACTAAAACTAATCCTCACCCTAACCCTAACCCTACCCCTCAGCCTAACCCTCACCCTAACACTAACACTAACCCTAATTCTCACCCTATCCCTTATTCTACCCCTAGCCCTAATCATCCTCCTCACCCTAAGCCTCAAACTATCCCTTACCCTCACCCTCACTCTAACACTCACACTAACCCTAACCCTAACCCTAACCCTAACCCTCAAACTAACCCTAAACCTCACTCTAACCCTAACACTCACACACCCTAACCCTCACCCTCACCCTCACCCTAACACTCAACCTAACCCTAATACTAAACCTAATCCTCACCCTATCCCTAAACCTACCCTAACCCTCACCCTCAGGCTAGCCCTCACCCTAAACCTACCCTAAACCTGACCCTTCCCCTAACCCTAACCTTCACACTCACCCTAGCCCTCACCCTAACCCTAACCCTAAACCTAACCCTAACAATAACCCTAACCTTCACCTTAACCCTCACTCTCACCCTAAACCTAAACTTTACTATACTCCTCACCCTAACCCTAACCCTAACCATAACCATAACCCTCACTCTAACCCTCACGCTAACCCTTACCCTCACACAAACCCTAAACCTAACCCTCACCCTAACCATAACACTAAACCTCACCCTAAACATAACAGTACCCCTCAACCTAACCTTCATCCTAAACCTAACCCTAACTCTAACACTCAACCTGACCCTCACCCTAAACCTAACCCTAACCCTAACCCTAACCCTCACCCTAACCCAAACCCTCACCCTCACCCTCACTCTCAATCTAACCCTAACCCTAACCCTAATCGTAACCCTAACCCTCACCCTCACCGTCACCCTTACACTAAGCCTAATCCTAACCCAAACCTAACCCTCATCCTAACCCTCAAATTCACCCTAAACTTCACCCTAAACCTTACCCTTACCCTACCCCTAACCCTAACCCTATTCCTCACGTTAACGCTCATCCTAACTCTAACCATTAACTTAACCCTAAGCCTAACCCTCCCTTCACCCTCACCCTCACCCACAGCCTAAACCTAACCCTAATCCCAATACTATCACTAAAACTCAATCTCATCCTCAACCTAAACCTAAACCTAACCCTAAACCTCCCCCTCACCCTCAAACTCTCTTTCATCCTAATTCGAAAAATAACCCTAACCCTTACTCTAACCCTAACCCTAACCCTAACCCCAGCTCTAAACCTAACCCTCCTCCTCAACCTCAACCTCAGCCCAAACCGAACTCTAAGCCTAATCCAAACCTTAACCCTCACTCTCACCCTCACCCTAAACCTAACCCTTAACCTACTTCTCAGCCTAACCATCACCCTATCCCTAACCCTAAACCACATCCTCACCCTAGCTTTCAACCTAACACTCACGCTGACCCTATCCCTCACACTAACCCTAACCCTAACCCTCACACTAATCCTAACCCTAACCCTAACCCTCACTCTCACCCTCACACTAAACCTAACAGTAACCCTCAACTTCACCCTCACCCTCAACCTCATCCTCAACCTCACCCTCAGCCTAACCCTAACCATAATCCAAATCCGAACCCTAACCCACACTCTCACCCTCACCTTAAATCTAACCCTAACCCTAAACCTCGCCCTCCCCCTACCCCAACCCTCACTCTCACCCTCACCCTAACCCTAACAATAACCCTAACCGTAACCCTAACTCTAACACTAACACTAACACTAAACCTAATCCTATGCCTAAACCGCACCCTCCCGATCCCTCTCCACCTCAACATAACCCTAACCCTAATACTAATCCTAACCCTAATTCTCACTCTCACCCTCACCCCAAACCTAACCCTAACAATAAACCTCACCCTCACCCTAACCCTCACCCTAACCTCAACAAATTTACTAAACCTAACCCTAAAGCTTACCCTAACCCTCACCCGAACACTAACTCTAACCCTAACATCAACTCTAAACCTAAACCTAAACCTCAAACTAACCCTAACCCTCACCCTAACCCTAACCCTCACCCTGACCCTGAACCTCACCCTAACCCTAATCCTACACCTAACACTCACTCTAACCCTCAATTGCAAGCTAACCCTCATCCTAACCCTAACCGTAACCCTCGGCCTCCCCCTAACACTCACCGTCACCCTAACCCTCACCCTAAACCGAACCCTCACCCACAACCTAATCCTCACCCTCACCCGAACACTCTCCATAACCCTAAACCTCACCCTGACCTTAATCATCACAATAACACTAACCCCCCACCCTAACCCTAACCCTGATCCTCACCCTAACCCTCACCCTCAACCTCATCCTCACACTCACCCTAAGCCTAACCCTAAATTTAACACTAGTCCTAAACCTAAATCTCACCCTCATCCTCATCATAATGCTAACCCTAACCCTAAACTTAACCCTCACCCTCACCCTAGCCCTCACCCTTAACCTCACCCTAACCCTCACCCTAACTCTAACCCTCACCCACACCCTTACCCTCACCCTCACCTGAACACTCAACCTCAACCTAAAATTCACCCTCACCCTAAACATCACCCTAACCCTAACCTCACCCTAAACCTTACCCTAAACCTCACCCTAAACCTCTCCCTCACCCTCCCCTCACTCTAATCCTAAGCCTAACCCTAAACCTACCACTAATCCTAAACCTAAAACTCACCCTCACTATCTCCCTAAGGGTATCCCCAACCCTAAACCTAACCCTAACCCTAACCCTCACCCTAACCCTAATGCTAATCCCAACCCTCACCCTCACACTCACCCTTACCCAAACCCTTTAACTCAGGCTAAACCTAACCCTAAACTTAGCTTTAACCCTCAGATTAAACATAACCCTGACCCTAACCCTAACCTTACACATCAGCCTAACCCTCACCGTAACCCGAACCCTCACCCTAACACTAAGCCTAACCCTAATTCTCACCCTATCCCTAACTCTACCCCTAAACCTCACCCTCACCCTAGCCCTCACCTAACTCTAACAATAACCCTAAAACCCACCTTACCCACCACCTCATCCTAAACTTCACCCTCAACCTAAACATCACCCTAAGTAAATGCTCACCCTACCCTAACCCGAACCCTCACCCTAACAGTAACCCTCACCCTAACCCTCACCCTCACCCTAATCATCACACTAATCCTAACCCTAACTCATACCTTACCGAAAAACTCACGCTCACTCTCACGCTCAACCTAACGCTCACTCTTACTCTAGCCCTCACGCTAACCTTAACCCTAACCCTAACCCTCAACCTCACCCTCAACTTCAGCCTAACCCTAATGCTAAACCTACCCCTCAACCTCACCCTCACCCTCACCCTAACCCTAAAACTAACCCTAACCCAACCCTCACCTACACCTTCACACTAATTCTAACACTAACCCGAACCCGAACCCGTACCCTAAACCTCACCATAACCCTAATCCTCAAACTCACCCACACACTAATCCTAACCCTAACCCTAAGCCTAAACTTCACCCTTACCCTAACCCTCACCCAAACATTTTCCCTCACCCTTATCCTATCCCTAATGCTTACACTAACCCTAACCCTCACACTCACCCTAACCCTAAGCCTGAACCTAACCCTCCCCATTCCCCTCACTTTCACCCTAACCCTAACCCTAATCCTAATCCTAACCCTAACCCTCACACTATCCCTCACCCTAAACCTAAATCTCACCCTCACCCTCACCCTAACGCTAACCCTAAACCTAACCTTAACCCTCACTCTAACCCTTACCCTCACCCTAACCCTAACCCCAACCCTAACCATCAGCCTCAACCTAACACTTACCCTCACCCTAACCGTTACCCTCACACTAACCCTAAGCACAACCCTAACCTTAACCCTCACACTAACACTAACTCTCACCCTAACCCTAAACTTAACCATAACCTAACCCTAATCGTCACACTAACCCTAAAGCTGACACTAACCCTCACACTAACCCTAACACTCAGCCTAACCCTCACCCTCACCCTCATTCAAAACCTAACCCTCACCCTAATACTAAACCTGACCCTCACCCTCACCCTAACTGTAACCCTAATCCTAACCCTCACCCTCACCCTAACCGTAACCCAAACCATAACCCTCACCTTCACGCTCACCCTCAACCTAACCCTCAGCCTCACCATCATACTCACCATAACCGCAACACTAACCCTAACACTCACCCTAAACCTAACCCTCACCCTAACACTAGCCCTAACCTTCACCCTCAACCTCACCCTCACCCTAACCCTAACCCTAACCCTCACTCCTAACCCTAACCCTCACCCTCAACCTAACCCTTACCCTAACACTGTCCCTAACATTAAACATAACCCTCACCCTAACCCTAACCCTAACCTTAACCTTAACCATCTACCTAACCCTCACCCTAACCTAAACCCTGATGCTAACCCTCCCCCTTCCCCTAACACTCAACCTAACCCTTACACTCACCCTCACTCTAACCCTCATACTAACCCTAACCCTCACCCTAATCTGAACCCTAACATTAACACTAACCCTCACTTTTACCCAAAACCCTAACATTAACCCTAACCCTCCCCCTAACCCTAACGCTAACCCTAACCCTCACCCTCACTCTAACCCTCAACCCAAACCTTAATCTCGCCCTCACCCTAACCCTTCCACTAACTCTAACACTCACCCTAACCCTAAACCTCACCCTCAGGCTCACCCTCAGCCTAACCCAAACCCTAACCCTAATCCTGAACTTAACTCTCACCATCACCTTCACCCTAAACCTAACCCTAACCCTAACCCACACCATCACTCTCACCCTCACCCTCACCCTAAACTTCAGCCTCACCCTCACCCTAACCCGAACCCTAAACGTGTCCCTCACCCTATACCTAAATCTCACCCTAACCCTTATCCTAACCCTCACCTTCACCCTCAACCTAAACCTAAAACTAATCCTCACCCTACCACTCACCCTAACCCTAATGCTAACCCTAACCCTCACCCTCACCCTCACCCTTACCCTAACCTTTAACCTCAAACTAAACCAGTAACCCTCAGACTAAACCTAACCCTCACCCTAACCCTAACCGTATCACTCACCCTAAACCTAAACCTCACCCTAACCCTAAACCTAATCGTCACCTTCATTCTCAACATAAACCTAAACCTAACCCTCACCCTAACCACCACCCTAACCCTAATGCTAACCCTAACCCTCAACCTTACCCTAACACTTAACCTCAACCTAAACCTAATCCTAAACTTAACACTAACCCTCAGACTAAACCAAACCCTCACACTAACCCTAAACCTACCCCTCAGCCTGAACTTCACCCTAACCCTAACCCTCACCCTAACACTAACCCTAACCCTAATTCTCACCCTATCCCTAAACCTACCCCTAACCCTTATCCTCACCCTAGCCCTCACCTAACACTAACATTAACCCTAACCCTCACCCTTACTCTCAAACTCATCCTAAACTTCACCCTCAACCTAAACATCACCCTAACCAAACCCTCACCCTACCCTAACCCTAACCCTCACCCTAACCCTAACCCTCACTCTAACCCTCACCCTCACCCTAATCCTCACAATAACCCTAACCCTAACCCTTACCTTACCTAAATATTCACCCTCACCCTCACGCTCACCCTAACCCTCACTCTTACTCTTGCCCTCACCCTAACCTTAACCCTAACCCTAACCCTCAACCTCACCCTCAACTTCAGCCTAACCGTAACCCTAACCCTAATTCTAATCCTAACCCTACCCATCACCCTCACCCTCACCCTCACCCTAACCGTAAACCTAACCCTAACCCTCACCCTCACCCACACCCTCACACTAACTCTAACCTTATTCCTCACCCTCACCCTAACACTAAAACTCACCATAACCCTAACCCTCACCCTCACTCACACACTAATCCTAACCCTAACCCTAAGCCTAAACTTCACCCTCACCCTAACCCTCATCCAAAAATTTTCTCTCACCCTAATCCTAACCCTAACACTCAAACTAACCCTGACACTCACACTCACCCTAACCCTAACCATAATCATAACCCTTCCCCTCCCCCTCCCCCTCAGCCTAACCCTAACCATAATCCTAATTCTAACCCTAACACTCACCATATCCCTCACCCTAAACCTAACCCTAACCGTAAACCTCCCCCTCTCCTACCCCTCCCCCTCCCCATAAACCTAAAAATAATCCTAACCCTAAACCTAACACTAACCCTCACCATAACCCTAACCCCAGCAAATATCCTAACCCTCCCCCTCACCCTCACTTTCACCCTCACCTTAACCCTAACCCTAATCCTAATCCTAACCCTAACCCTCACTCTCACCCTCACCCTAAACCTAACCCTAAACCTAAACCTCACCCTCACCCTCACCCTCACCTTTAACCTCACTCTAACCCTAACAGTAACCTTAACCCTAACCCTAAACCTCAACCTAACCCTCACCCTCAAACTAAACCTAACCCTCACCCTAAACCTAACACTACCCCTCACCCTAACCCTCACCCTAACCCAAACCCTAAACCTAATCCTCACCCTATCCGTATCCCTAACCCTAGCCCTCACCCTAACACTAAACGTAACCCTTCTCCAAACCCTAACCCTCACCCTAACCCTAACGCTCACGCTGACCCTTACCCTCAACCTAACCCTAACCCTAATCCTAAACCTCACCTTAATGCTCACTCTCAACCTAACCTTAACCTTTACCATACTCTTCACCCTAAACCTAACCCTAACCCTAACCCTCACTCTCACCCTCACTCTAAACCTAACCCTAACCTACCCTCAGCCTAACCATCACCCTAACCCTCATCCTCATCCTAGCTCTCACCCTAACACTCACCAAACCCTAACCCTCACACTAATCCTGACCCAAACCCTAACCCTCACTCTCACCCTCACCCTAAACCTAACCCTAGGACTCAATCTCAACTTCATCCTCACCCTCACCCTCAACCTCAACATCACCCTAACACTAACCCTAACAATAACCATAACATTATTCCTAATCCTCACCCTAACCCTCATCCTAGCCCTCATCCTAACCCTTACCCTAATCCTAACCATCACCCTCACCATAACTCTATCCCTAACTCAAACCTTCACCCGCACCCTCACCATAATCCTCGGTCAAACCCTAAACCTAACCCTAATGCTAACCCTAACCCTCACCATTAACCTCATTCTAACCCTTACCCTTACACAACCCTCACCCTCACCCTATCTCTAACCCTCACCGTACCCTAACCCTCACCCTAAAACTCACCCTAAACCTAACCCTAACCCTAATCCTCACCCTAAACCCAACGTTCACACTAACCATAACCCTCAACCTCACGCTCACCCCAAGCCTAAACCTAACCCTAACCCTCATTCTAAACCTAAGCCTCACCCTCACACTAATACTCACCCTAACCCTTACCCTCACTCTAACACTAACACTAACCCTCACAGTAATCCTAAACATAAATCTAAACCTCTACCCAACCCTAACCCTAACCCTAAGCCTCACCCACACCCTAAGCCTCACCCTCACCTGAACACTCACCCTCAACGAAAACTCATCCTCACCCTAAACATCACACTAAACCTAACCTTCACCCTAAACCTAACCCTAACCCTCAATCTAAACCTCACCCTCACCCTCATCCTCACTGTTACCCTAAGCCTAACCCTAAACCTAACACTAATCCTAAACCTAAATCTCAACCTCACTTTCTCCCTAAGGCTAACACTAACCCTAACTAACCCTAACTCTCACTCTCCCCCTCACTCTCAATTTCAGCCTAACCCTAACTTTAATCCAAATCCTAACCGTAACCCACACTCTCACCCTCACCTTAAACCTAACTCTAACCCTAAACCTCCCTCTCCACTCACTCTCACCCTCACCCTAACCCTTACAATAACAATAACCCTAACATAACCCTAACCCAATGCCTTAACAGCCTCCTCCCCCTCCCTCTCCACCTCAGCCTTACCCTAACCCTAATCCTATTCCTAACCCTAATTCTTACTCTCACCTCACCCTAAACCTAACCCTAAACCTACACCTCACCCTCACACTCACCAACAACCTAACCCTAACAATAAACCTAAACCTAACCCTAAACCTTACCCTAACCCTCACCCGAACAGTAAATCTAACCCTAAACCTAAACCAAACCCTTACCCTAACCCTAACACTAACCATCACCCTAACCCTAAACCTAAACATCACCATAACCCTCAACCTAACCCTAAACCTAACCCTAAATCTCAACCTCACCCTCACCCTAAACCTGACCCTCACGCTCACCTTAACCCTCACAATAACACTTACCCTCACCCTAACCCTAACCCAAAAGCTAACCCTAACCCTCACACTAAACCTAAGCATCACCCTAACTCTAACCCTACCCCTAACCCTAACATTCATCCTAACCCTAAACCTAACCCTAACCCTCACCCTAATCCCAAACCTCACACTCACCCTCACCATCACCCTGAGTCTAACCCTAAACCTAAACCTAATCCTAACCCTAACCCTAACACTAATCCTAACCCTAACCCTCACCCTCACCCTCACCCTAACTCTAAGCCTTCCTCAACCCTAACCCTCACCCTAACATTAACCCTCACCGAACCCTAACCCTCACCCTCACACTCACCCTAACACTAACACTAACCTTCACCCTCACCCTAACCCTAACCCTAAACCTAACTGTAACCATCACCCTAACCCTCACCCTAAACCTAAGTCTAACTCTAACCCTCAACCTCACCCTAAACCTCTCCATAACTCTTACACTCACTCTAACCTTAACCGTAAACCTAACCCTCACACAAATCCTAACCCTTACCCTAACCCTAAATTGCAACCTAAACCTCATCCTAACCTTAACCCTCACTGTCAACCTAACCCTCACCCTAAAAGTAACCCTCACCCACAACCTAATCCTCACCCTCAGGCAAAACTCACCCTAACCGTAAACCTCACCCTCACCTTAATCATAACACTAACACTAACCCCCACCCTAACCATAATCCTAACCCTCATCCTAACCCTCACACTCAACCTCATCCTCACACTCACACTCAACCTCATCCTCACACTCGCCCTAAACCTAACTGTAAAACTAACATTAGTCCTAAACCTAAATCTCACCCTCAGCCTCACCCTAACTCTAACCCTAACCCTAACCTTAACCCTCACCCTCACCCTAGCACTGAACCTAAACCTTACCCTAACCCTCACCCTAACCCTCAACCTAACCCTTATCCTCACCTTAAGCCTAACCCTCACCCTAACCCTAACACTCACCCTAACCCTTAAATTCACCCTAACCCCAACCCCAACTCTAAACCTAAACCTCACACTAACCATAACCCTAACCCTAAACATAACCCTACCCCTCACACTAACCCTAAACCTAACCCTAACCCTAACTCTAATCCTCACACTAACCCTAAACCTCACCCTAACCCTAACCTTATCCCTAACACTACTCTAACCCTTACCCTCACCCTAACCCTATAGTTAACACTAAACCTAACCCTCAGATTAAACTGACACCTCAACATAACCATAAACCTACCCCTCAGCCTAACCCTCACCCTAACCCTCACCCTAACACTCAGACTAACCATAACCCTCACTCTCATCCTAACCCTCACTCTAAAATTTACCCTCACCCTAACCCTAATCCTAACCCTCACCCTCACCCACAGCCTAACCCTAACCCTAAATCTAATCCTAACCCTAACGCTCACCCTCACCCTCACCCTAAACCTAACCCTAACACTTACCCTCACGCTCACCTGCACCCTCACCCTAACCCTCAGTCTCACCTTCACCCTCACCATAACCCTAACCCTAACCCTCACCCTAACCCTAACCCTCACCCTAACCTTAACCCTAACCCTCACCCTCAACCTTACCCTAACCCTAACCCTCAACCTCACCCTAACCCTCACCCTAACCGAAATGATAACACTAAAACTCAACCTCACCTTAAATCTCAACGTAACCCTTACCCTCATCTTAACGGTAACCTTAACCCTAACCCTAACGCTCAGACTAAAACTAACCCTCACCCTAAACCTAACTCTACCCCTCAGCCTAACCCTCACCCTAACACTAAAATTAACCCTAACCCTCACCCTGACACTAACCCTCACTGTCACCTTAACCCTCAACCTAAACCTTACACTCACCCACACCCTTACCGTAAACCTAATCCTAAATATAGCCCTAACACTAACCCTCATCCTAAACCTAAACCAAACCCTAACACTCAACCTAACCCTCACCCTAACCCTAAACCTAAACCTCACCCTCACTCTAACCCTCACACTAACGCTTACCATCACTCTAACCCTAAACCTAACCCTAACGCTCACAGTAAACCTAACCCTCACCCTAATGGTAACAATACCACTCACCCTAACACTCATCCTAACCCATACCGTAAACCTAACCCAAACTTCACCCTCACCCTAAACCTAAGCCTAACCCTCACCCTAACACAATCCCAACCCTCACCCTCACCCTCACCCTCAGTCTATGCCTAACCCTAAGCCTAATCCTAAGCCAAACCCTAGCCCTAATCCCAACCCTAACCCTCACCCTCACCCTCACCCTAACTCTAACCCTTACCCAAACCTCACCCAAAACTTCACCCTAACTCTAACCATCACTGAACCCTAACATTCACTCTCAAACTCACCTTAACCCTAAACCTAACCCTAACCCTAACCTTCATCCTAAACCTAAACCTAACTCTAACCCTCACCCTAAACCTAACCCTAACCCAAAGGCTAACTCTAACCCTCACCCTCACCCTAAACCACTCCTGAAACCTTACCCTAACCCTAAACCTATCCTAAAGCTAATTCTAATCCTCACACTAATCCTATCCCTAACCCTAAAGCTAACAATAACCCTCACCCTCACTATAACCCTCACCGTCACCGAAACCCTCACCCTAACAATAACTCTCACACACACCCTAACCCTCACCCACACTGGAACACTCAGCCTAACCCTAAACCACACCCTCAACCTAAACTTCACCCTAACCCTAACCCTCATCCTAACCCTTACACTCCCCCTAATCCTAACCCTAAACCTCACCCTAACCTTAAACCTAACCCTTACCCTCACCTTAAACTTAACCCTCACCCTAAACCTAACCCTGCCCCTAAACCTTACCCTCACCTTAACCCTAACTCCAACACTAAGCCTAAACCTCACACTAACCCTAACCCTCTCCCCAACCCTAACCCTAACCCTAAGTCTAACTCTAACACTCACCCTCACACTAAACCTCTCCCTAACCCTAACACTAACACTAACCCTAACCTAACCCTAATCCTAACCCTCATCCCAACCCTCACCATCACCCTAACCCTCAAACTAACCTTAACCTTCACCCACTCCCTTAACCTCACCCTCACCTGAACACTCACCCTAACACTAATCCTAACCCTCACCCTCAACCTCACCTGCAACCTCACCCTAAGCCTAACCCTAAAACTAACACTAATCCTAAACCTAAATCTCACCCTCACACTTACCCTAACTCTAACCATAACCCTAAGCCTAACCTTATCCCTCACACTAACCCTTACCCTCACCCCAACCCTAGATCCAACACGAACCCTAACCCTCAAACTAACTCTTACCCTCACCCTAACCTTTACCCTCACCCTAAACCTAAGCCCACCCCAAACCATAACCCTCACACTAACATTAACCCACACACTAACCCTAACCCTACCCCCCACCCCAAACCATAACCCTCACACTAACATTAACCCACACACTAACCCTAACCCTACCCCCCACCCTAAGCCTAAACCTAACCCTAACCATAAACCTAATCCTCACACTAAACGTAAAACTCACCCTAACATTTACCCTAACCCTAAACCTCACGCTAACCCTCACACTCACCCTCACCCTCACCCTAAGCCTAACCCTAACGCTAACCCTAATCCTAACCATAATGCTCACCCTCACGCTAACCCTAACCCTAAACCTAACCCTCAGCCTCACCATCACCCTCACCCTAAACGTAATCCTAACACTCACCCTAACCCTAACCCTAACCCTCACCCTAACCCTAACCCTCACTCTCACCCTCACCCAAAACCTAACCCTAAATCTAAAACTCCCCCTACCCTTACCCCTCCCCTTCAACCTCAACCTCACCCTCACCCTAAACCTTACAATAACCCTAAACCTAACCCTAACCCTCACTCTAACCTTTACCCTAAACCTAACCATCACCCGCCCCCTCCCGCTCCCCTTCACCCTCAGCATAACCCTAAACCCAATGCTAATCCTAACACTAACTCTAACTCTCAACCTCACCCTAAACCTAACCCTAACTCTAAACTTCACCCTCCCCCTGTTCCTGACCTTGACCCTCACCCTAACCCTAACAATAACTCTAAACATAACCCTAAACTTTACCCTAACCCTCAACCTAACACTCAGCCTAACCCTAACCCTAACCCTACCACTCAGCCTAACCTTCACCTAACCCTAAAAATACCACTCAGCCTAACCCTCACCCTAACCCTAACACTAATCCTAATCCTCACCCTATCCCTAACCCTAACCCTAACACTTACCCTCACCCTAATTCACACCCTAACCCAAACACTATACCTAAACGTAATCCTCACCCTAAACCTAACCCTCACCTTGACCCTAACCCGAAACCTAACCCTAAACCAAACCCTAACCCTCACACTAACCCTAACCCTCATCTTAACCGTAACTCTGCCCTAACACTCACCCTAACCCTCAGGCTAACCCGAAACCTAACCCTAACCCTCACCCTAACACGAAATCCTCACCTTCATCCTCACCCTCACCCTAATCCTAATCATAAACCTAACCCTCAACCTCACCCTCAACCTCACCCTAACTCTAACCCTTACCCAATCCTAACCATAAACCACACCCTAACTCTAACCCTCACCGAACCCCAACCCTCCCCCTCACACTCACCCTAACATCAAACGTAACCTTAACCCTCACCCTAACCCTAACCCTCAACCTAACCCTCACCCTGAACCTCACCCTCACAATCACCCTAAGCCTAACCCTAAAACTAACACTAATACTAAGCCTAAATCTCACCCTCACTCTAACCCTAACTCTAAACCTAAACCTAACCCTAACCTTAACCCTCACCCTGACACTTACTCTCACCCTAATCCTAACCCCAAACCTAACCCTGACCCTCAACCTAACCCTTACCCTCACCTTAACCCTAAACCTCACCATAACCCTAACACTCACCCTAAAACTGATATTCACCCTAACCCTAATCCCAACCCTAACACTAACCCTCACACTAACCGTACCCCTCACTGTAACCTTAACCCTAATCCTAAGTCTAAATCTAACCCTCACCCTCACCCTAAACCTCACCCTAATCATTACTCTCATCCTAACCCTAACCCCAACTCTAACCCTAACACTCACACTCACCCTAACCCTCAGCCTAAACCTAACCATACCCCTCACCCTTACCCTAACCCTAACCCTAACACTAACCTTAATCCTCACACTAACCCTAAACCTCACTCTAACCTTAAACTTAACCCTCACCCTAACTGTCACACTCACCCTCACCCTCACCCACAGCTAAAACCTAACCCTAACCGTAAACCTAAACCTAATGCTCACACTCACCCTCACCCTAACCTTAACTCTAAACCTAACCCTAACCCGCCCCCTCCCCCTCTTCTTCACCCTCAGCCTAACCCAAAAATTAACCCTTATCCTCACCCTAAACCTTACACTCACCCTAAAACTAACCCCAAACCTAACCTTAACGCTCACACTAAGCCTAAACCTAACCCTAACCCTCAACCTCACCATAACCCTCACCGTCAACCTATGCCTCACCATCAAACCTAACACTCACCCTAAACCTAACTCTCACCCACACCCTAACATTCACCCTTACCCGAACACTCACCCTAACCCTAAAACTCACCCTCACCCTAAACATCACCCTAACCCTAACCCTCACCCTAACCCTTACCCTAACCCTCACCCTAAACCTCTTGCTCACTCTCACCCTAACCCTAAGCCTAACCCTAAAGCTAACACTAATCCTAAACCTAAATCTCACCATCAACCTAACGCTAAAATTAACCCTAAACCAAACCTTAACCCTCAACCTCACCCTAGACCTCACCCTAACTCTAAACCTCAACCTAAAGCTTATACTCACCCTAATCCTAATCCTCACCCTAACCCTTACCCTCACCCTAACCCTTACCCTCACCCTAACCCTATCCCCAACCCTTACCCTAACCCTCACAGTAAATCTAAACTTCAACCTAACCCTACCCCTCTCCATAACCCTAAACCTAAACCTAACCCTAACCCTAATCCTCACACTAACTCTAAATCACACCCTAACTCTAACCCTAAACCTAACCCTCACCATAACCCCAACCCTCACGCTAACCCTAACCCTCACCCTGATCCTAAACCACACCCTAAGCCTAAACCTAAACCTAACACTCACCCTCACACTAACCTTCACCCTTAACCTTACCTTCACCCTAACCCTCACGCTAACCCTAACTCTAACCATAACCCTCACACTAACACTCACCCTAACCCTAACCCTAACACTCACCCTCAACATAACCCTCACACTAACGCTTACCCTCACCCTAAACCTAAGACTAACCCTAACCCTCATCCTCACCCTAACCGTCACCCTAAGCATATCCCTACCCCTCACCCTAACGTTCATTTTAAAACTAACCCTACTCATAACTCTCACGCTAACCCTAACCCTAAACCTAACCCTCACCCTCACCCAAACCCTCACCCTCACCCTCATCCTCATCCTCAGTCTAACCCTAATCCAAACCCTCAACTTAACCCTAACCCTCACACGAACCCTAAACCTCACCCTAACCCTTATACTCACCCTAACCCTAACACTCACACTAATCCTAACCCTAACCCTATCCCTAATCATAAACTTCACCCTAACCATCAACTTAACCCTAACCCTCAACCTAATCATAAACCTACACCTCACCCTAACACTCATCCTAAACCTAACCCTAACCTTAACCCTGACGCTAACCCTAACCCTAATCCTAACCCTCACCCTAACCCTGAGCCTCAAACTAACCCTAACCCTAACCCTTGCCCTCAACCTTATCCTAACCCTAACCTTAACCTAACCCTCACCCTAACCAAAAAGCTAAACCTAACCTTCACCCTCATCCTAACCATCACCCTCACACTTACCCTCACCTTAAACATTACCTTAACCCTACCCTTAACCCTGATACTAAACCTATAAATCACCCTAAACCTAAACCTGCCCCTCAGACTAACCCTCACTCTAATCCTAAACCTAACCCTAATTCTCACCCTATCACTAACCCTAACCCTAACGCTCACCCTCAACTTAGCTCTCACCCTAATTCTAAGCCTAAACCTAACACTCACCCACACCCTCACCCTAACCCTCACCCTCACCCTCACCCAAAACATAACCCTAACCCTAACCCGAACCTGAACCCTAACCCAAACAACCACATTAACTCTAACCTTCACCCTAAACATAACCCTTACCCCCACCCTAACACTCACCCTAAATCTAACCCTCACCGAAGCCTAACCCTCAGCCTAACCCTCACCCTAACCCTCACCATAACCCTCACCATAACACTCAGGCTAACTCTAACCCTCACTCTCACCCTAACCCTCACCCTTTCACTTACTCTCACCCTAACACTGACCCTAAGCCTCACCCTCACCCTCAGCCTAAACCTAAACCTTAAACTAATCCTAAACCTAACGCTCACCTTTACCCTCACCCGAACCCGAACCCTATCCCGATCCCTAACCCTCACCCTAACATTCAGCTTCACCCTCAACCTCACCCTAACCCTAACCCGAACCCTACACCTCACCCTAAAGATCACCCTAACCCTAACCCTCACCCGAACCCTAACCCTAAAACTCACACTAACCCTAATTCTCACCCTAAACATAACCCTACCTCTCACACTAACACTCAACTGTAACCCTAACCCTAAACCTGACCCTCACCCTAACCCTAACCCTAACCCTTACACAACCCTAACCCTCACCCTAACTCTAACCCTCACCAAACCCTAACATTCACCCTCACACCCACACTAACCCTAACCCTAATCCTCGCCCTAACCCTAAACCTAGCCTGAACACTCACCCTAACCCTAAGGCTAACCCTAAACCACTCCCTCACCATAAACCTCACCCTAACCCTTACACACACCCAAACCCTAACCCTAACCGTGAACCTAACCCTGAGCCTCACCCTAACCCTAACCCCAACCCTAAGACTAAACCTCATACTCATGCTAACCCTAACCCTAACCATTACCCAAACTTTAACCCTCAACCTGACCCTAGCCCTCACCTAACCCTAACCCTAACCCTCACCCTAACCCTTACCCTCACCCTAACCCCAACCCTAACTCTAACCTTCACACTAACCCTAACCCTCAACCTAACCCTAACCCTACCGGTCACCCTAACCCGAAACCTAACCCAAACCCTAACCCTAATCCTCACATTATCGCTAAACCTCACCCTAACCGTAATCCTAACCGTAACCCTAACCCTAACTTTAAACCTAACACTAACCCTCAGACTAAACCTAACCCTCACACTAACACTAACCCTAACATTCAGTCTAACACTCATTCTAACCCTCACCCTAACTCACAGGCTAAACCTAACACTCACTCTAAAACAAACCCTCAACCTAACACTTACTCTCACTGTAAACCTAACGCTAACCCTCACCCTCACCCTCACCCTCAGCCTAACCCTAACCCTAACATTAATCCTAACCCAAACGCTCACCTTCACCCTCATCCGAACCCTAAACCTATTCCTATCCCTAACCCTCTCCCTCACCCTCACGATCACCCTAACCCTCAGCCTCACCCTCAACATCACCCTAATATTACCCTAACCCTAACCCTCACCCCAGCCCTAAGCCTCACCCTAACCCTAAACCTAAACCTCACCCTCACTCTTACTCTAACCCTAACATTAACCATAACCCTCACCCTAACCCTCACCCTAAAGGAAGTCTAACCATAACGCTCACCCTCACCCTAACCCTAACCCTAACACTAACCCTCACCCTAACCCTAAACTTAACCCTAACCCTAACCCTAACCCTCAACCTAAGACTAAAACTAAACCTAACACTAAGCCTCACCCTCACCCTCACCCTAACCCTAACCCCAACACTAACCCTCACCCTCACCCTCACTCTAAACTTAACCCTAACCCTCACCATAACCTAACCATAACCCTCACCATACACCTAACCGAAACGCTAACCATAATGCTTAATCTAACCGGACCCTAACATTAACCCTAACCCTCACCCTAAACCTAACCCTAAACTTTATCCTAACCCTCACCCTAACCATCACCCTAACCTTAACCCTAACCCTAACACTCCCCCTCCCCCTAACCCTTAACCTAAACCTTACCCTCATCCTCACCCTATCCCTCACAATAAACCCAACCCTCACCCTCACCCTAACACTAACCATCACCCTCAACCTCAAGCTCACACTGAGCCTAACCCTAACCCTAAAACGAATCCAAACACTAAGCCTCACCGTCACCCTCAAACTAACCCTAACCAGAACCCTAACCCTCACCCTCTCCCTAACCCTCCCTCTCACTTTAAACCTCATCCTCAGCCTCAACCTCAACCTAAACTTAACCCTCATCCTAACCGTAACCCTTACCCTAACACTAACCCTAACCCACAGCCTAAACCTCACACTCACCCTAACCCTCATCCTCACCCTAGCCCTCCCCTCACCCTAACGCTAACACTCACCCCAGCGTTAACACTCACACTAACCCTCTCCCTCATCCTAAACCTCACCCAAACCCTTACCCTCACCCTAACCCTAACCCTCACCCTAACCCTAAACCTACCCCTCACCTTAACACTTATCCTAAACCTAAGACTAAACCTACCACTCACTCTAAACCTAACCCTAACCCTTACACTCACCCTCACCCTCAGACTAACCCAAACCCTAAATCTAACACTAAACCTAAACCTCACCCTAATCCTTACCCTCACTCTAACCCTAACCCTAACCCTAACCCTCACACTAATCATTACCCTCACACCAACACTAACTATACCCCTCACCCTAACCCTCAACCTAACACTAATACGAAACATAACCATCAACCTAACCCTAACCTTAACCCTCGCCCTCACTCTAACCCTCCCTGTGAACCTAACCCTCACATTTACCCTAACCCTCACCCACAACCCAACCCTCACCCTCACCCAAACCCTCATTCTATCCCTCACCCTAAACCTAACCCTAACTCTTACCCTCAACCTCACCTTCAACCTAACATCAACCCTCACCCTCACCCTCACCATAACACTCATGCTAACCCTAAACTTCACTCTCACCCTACCCTCATCCTAACCCTTACCCTCACCCTAACACTATCCCTAACCATAACACTCACACTAAACCTAACCCTCACCCTTACCCTAATCCTACCACTCACACTAACCCTAAACCTAAACCTAACCCTAAACCTCACCCTAACCCTAAGCCTAATCTGAACCCTCACCCTCACCCTAGCCCTAACCCTAACCCTAATCCTAAACTTAAACCTCACACTAACCCTAAACCTCACCCTAACCCTAACCCTCACCCTCACCATAACCCTTACCCTAAACATAACCCTAACATTAACACTAACTCTCACCCTAAAACTAACCCTTAACTTAACCCTAACCCTCATCCTAACCCTAACAGTAACCCTAACCATCCCCCTCACCCTAACCCTAAACCTAAACTTTAACCACATCCTCACCCTAAACCTCACAATAACCCTATCCCTCACCTTTACCCTAACACTAACCATCACTCTCACCCTCACCCTTACCCTCAGCCTAACCCTAAACCTAACACTAATTCAAACACTGAAACACACCCTCACCCTCAGCCTAACCCTAACCGGAAACCTAACCCTCCCCTCACACTCACCCTTACCCTCACCTTAAACCTCAATCTCAGCCTCACCCTCAACCTAATCCTAACCCTAAACCTCCCACTCACCCTAAT
Organism: Dipodomys merriami; assembly: GCF_024711535.1. Taxonomy (NCBI): domain Eukaryota; kingdom Metazoa; phylum Chordata; class Mammalia; order Rodentia; family Heteromyidae; genus Dipodomys; species Dipodomys merriami. The sequence goes on along the minus strand of NW_027202482.1, from coordinate 1,286,815 downwards.
CGTAACCTTTACCCAAACGCTACCCTTACCCACAACCTAACCGTCACCATCACGCTCACCCTCACCCTAACCCTAACCCTAACCCAAACCCTCACCCTCACCCTACCTTTCACCCTAATCCTAACTTGAACCCTAATCCTCAACCTATCCCTAACCCTCAAACTAACCCTCACCCTCATCCTAACCCTAAACTTTACACTAACCCTAACCCTCGCCCTAACCATAACCCTACCCCTCACCTTAACCCTCATCCTAACCGTAACTCTAACCCTAACACTCTCCCTTCCCCTACCCCTAACCCTAACACTCACCCTGAACCTCAGCCTAAACCTAATAACCCTAACCCTAATCCTAACCCTATTGTCACCCTCACACTCAATCTAATTCTAACCCTAACCCTAACCCTAAATATACCCCTCACCCTAACCCTCACCCTCACCCTCAGTCTAACCCTAATGATCACCCTAAACCTTAACCTCATCCTACCCTAACTCTAACTAACCCTAACCCTCACCCTAACACTAACCCTAAACCTAACCCTTACCCAAAACATAATGCTTAACATTAACCTAACCCTCACCCTAAACCTAAACCTAAACTTAACACTAAACCTCACCCTAACCCTCACCCTAACCGTAACCCTAACCCTCCCCCTCACATAACCCTCAACCTAACCCTTACCCTCATCCTCACCCTAACTCTCACAATAAACCTAACCCTCATACTCACCCTCACGCTCACCCTCAGGCTAACCATAACCCTAACACTAATCCAAACACTAACCCTCACCCTCACCCTCAAGCTAACCCTAACCCTAACCCTGCCCCTCACCTTATACCTCAACCGAACCCTAAGCTTAAGCCTAACCCTAACACTAATCCTAAACTTAACACTCATCCTCACCCAAACCCTAAACCTATCCCTAAAACTCACCCACACACTCACCCTATCCCTTACCCTAACCCTCACCCTCACCCTACCCTAAACAAAACCCTAACTGTAACCCTCACCCTACCCCTCACCCTAACCCTAAACCAAACCTAAACCTCACCCTAAACCTAACCCTCACCCTGACACTAAACCTAACCTTCATACTCACCCTAGCACTCACCCTAATCCTAACCCTATCCCTAACCCTCACCCTCATCCTAACCCTCACCCTTATCCTTACCCACACATTAACCCTAAACCTAACCCTAACCCTTCCCCTCAACCTAAACCTAATCCTAATCCTAACGCTCACCCTCACTGTCCCGCAAACCCTTTACCTAGCCCTCACCCTAACCCTCAACCTAAACCTAACCCTAACTGTAACCCTCACGCTAACCCTAACCCTCACACTCAAGCTCAGTGTAACCCTAACCCAAACCCTAATCTTAACCGAAAGCCTCAACCTCACCCTCACACTAATCCTAACCTTTACCTTAACCCTAACTATACCCCTCACCCTAACACTCATCCCAACACTAATACGAACCCTAAACATCACCCTAACCTTAACCTTAACCCTCGTCCTGACTCTAAACCTCCCCGTCAACCTAACCCTCACCTTTACCCTAACCCTCACCCACAACCCAACCGTCACACAAACTCTAACCCTATCCCTAACCCCAACCCTAACCCTAACCCTCACCCTCAAACTCACACTCACCATAACCGTAACCCTACCGTCACTCTAACCCTACCCCTGAACCTATCATTAAACATAACCCACACCCTAACCCTCACCCTCACCCTCAGGCTAACCCTCACCCTCACCCTAGCCCTCACCCTTATCCTAACTCTAAACTTAACACTCACCTTTACCCTAACCCTCTCCCTAACCCTCACTCAAATCCTAACCCTCACCCTAAAACTTACCCTCATCCTAAACCTAACCCTCAACCTAACCCTAACCCTACCCCTCACCTTATCACTCATCCTAACTGTAACCCTGACCCTTATCCTAACACTAACCCTAAAACTCAACCTGACCCTCAGCCAAACCCTAAACCTAACACTAATCACAACCATATTCCTAACCCTCACACTCACCCAAATTCTAACCCTAAACTTAACCCTAAACATCACCCTCACCCTCACCATCAGCCTAACCCTAACCCTCACCCTAAACCTCACCCTACCCTAACCCTCAACTTAACCCTTATCGTAACCCTAAGCCTAACCCTAACACTCAACCTAAACCTAACACTGACCCTAACACTCACACTCACCCTCAGCCTAACCCTAACCCTAACTCTAATCCTAATCCTATTCCTCACCCACACCCTAATTCTAACCCTAACACTAACCCGAACCCTCACACTAAACCTAACCCTCACACTAAGCCTAACTCTGACTCTTACCCTAATCCTAACCCTAACCCTCACCCTCAACCTAACTCTAATCCTAACCTTCAACCTAACCCTAAACCTCACCCTCACCCTCACCCTCCACCTAACCCTAACCCTACCTGTCACCCTAACCCTCATGCTAACCCTAACCCTAACCGTAACACTCACATTAATCCTAAACCTAATCCTAAACCTCACCCTCAGCCTAAAACTAACCCTCACCCTCACCCCCAACCCAACCCTAACCTGAACCTTAACCCAAACCCTCACACTCACCCTCACCCGCACCTTAAAACTCAGCCTCAGACTCAACCTCACCCTAACCCAAACGCTAACACTAACCCTCACCCTCACCCTAACCCTAAACCTAACCCAAACCCTCACCCTAACCCTCATCCTCACACTAAGACTAACCCTAACCCTAAGACTAATCCTAAACCTAACACTCACCCTCACCCTATCCCTAAACCTAACCCTCACCCTAAACCTAACCCTACACCTAAACCTCACCCTCACCCTCATCGTAACTCTAAACCTAACTTAACCTTAAACATAACCCTAACCCTCACACTAACACTAACTCTCACCTTCATCCTAACCCTCACCCTAACACTTACCCTCACCCTAAATCTAAAACTTATCCTAAGCCTCACACTAACCCTAAACCTGACACTAATCCTAACCCTACCACTCAACCTAACCCTTATCCTAACAATTACCCTAACCCTAATCCTCACCCTAACCCTATCACTAAAAATAAACCTCACCCTAAACCTAACCCTCACACATACCCTAAACCTAACCCTCACCCTCACCCTCACCCTAAACTTCACCCTCACCCTAGTCCTCACCCTAAACCTAAATCTAACCCTAACCCTAAACCTGACCCTAATCCTCACCCTCAACCTAACCCTTACCCTCACCCTAACCCTCAGCCTGAACCTAAACCTAACCCAACCCCTAACCTTAAACTTAAACATCACCCTAACTCTTACCCTAAACCTAACCCTCACCTTCATCCTCACCCTCACCCCAACAATTACCCTCACCCTAACCCTAAACCTAACCCTAACCTCACCCTCACCCTAACCCTTACCCTCATCCTAACCCAAACCCTAACGCTACCCTCACCCTAACCCTCATCCTAACCCTATCTGTAACCCTAATCCTCAACCTGACCTAACCCTAACCCTAACCCTAACCCTCATTCTCACCCCACCTTAATCATCACCGACACCCTAACACTCACGCTCACGCTCACCCTCAACCTCACCCTCAACCTAGCCCTCAGCCTAACCCAAAACCTAACCCTAGCCCTCACCCTAATTCTAACCCTAACCCTAAACCTCAGCGTCATATTAACCCTCACCCTAACCTTCACACTCAACCTAACCCTAATGCTAAACCTAACCATCACTCTAAATCTTAAACTCACCCTAATCCTCACCCTCACCCTAACCCTTACCCTAACCCTCACCATAAAACTCACCCTAACCCTAACCCTAATCATAAACCTCAACCTCATCCTAACCCTCACCCTAATCCTCACCCTAACACTAACCATAACCCTTAACATCATCCTAAACCTCACCCTTACCCTTAACCTCACTATAACCCTAACCCTAACACTAACGCTAACCCTCACACTAAACATAACCCTAACCTTCACCCACACCCTAACCCTAAACCTAACCCTCACATTTACCCTACACCTCACACTCACCCTCATCCTCACACTAACTCTAAACCTACCCCTCACCCTAAACCTCATCATAACCCTAACCCTAACACTAACACTAACCCTCATCTTAACCTTCACCCTCACCCTCACCCTAACCCTAATCCAAACCCTCTCCCAACCCCTCACCCTCACCCTAAGACTAACCTTAACCCTAACACTAATCCTAGACCTAACCTAAAACTCACCTTCACCCTCACAATCACCCTAACCCTCACTCTCACCCTAGCACTCACCCTAATCCTAACTCCAAACCTAACCCTCACCCTCAACCTAACGCTCACCCTCAACCTTACCCTCACCCTAACCCTTACCCTCACACTAACCCTAACCCTCAACCTATCCTAACACTGCCCCTCACCTTAACCCTCATCCTAACCCTAAGCCTAACCCTAACACTCACCCTAACCCTAACGCTAACACTCACCCTGATCCTCAGCCTAACCCTAACCCTAACACTAATACTTACCCTATTCCTCACCCTCACATACACCCTAATTCTAAACGTAACCCTAACCCTAACTATACTCCTCACCTTAACCCTCAACCTAACCCTGAACCTAACCCTTACCCTCACCCTCACACTCACCCTCAGCCTAACCCTAACCATTGCCCTAAATCTTACCCTCAACCTACCCTAACCCTAACCCTAACCCTAACCCTAACACTCACCGAAAGCCTAACCCTAACACTAACCCTAAAATTAACCCTAAACCTCACGCTCAACCTAACACTCACCCTAACACTTACCCTAAACCTAACCCTAAAATACACAATCACCCTAAAACTCACCCTAACCATAAACCTCACCCACACCCTAACCCTCACCCACACCCTCACCCTCACCCTTACCCTCACACTAAAAATCACCCTAACCCTAACCTGCACACTAACCCTAACCCTAACCCTCACCCTAACCCTAACCCTCACCCTCACACCAACCCTAAGCCTAACACTAACCCTAAAACTAATCCTAAACCTAACACTCACCCTCACCCTAACCCTAAACCTAGCAGTAAACCTCACCCTGACACTCACCCTAACCCTAACCCTAAACCTCACCCTCAACCTAACCCTAATCAAAATCCTAACCTTAAACCTAACCCTAACCCTCACCCTAACCCTTTCCCTAACCCAAAAAATCATCCTAACCCTCCCCCTTACCCTTAGCCTCACGGTAACCCTAAACCTAAACCTAACCCTAACCCTCACACTAACACTAAGGCTCACACTAACCCCAATTATACCCCTCACGCTAACCCTCAACCTTAACCTAACCCTAACCCTAAACCTCAACCTAACCCTTTAATTCACCCTAGCCTCACCCTAACCCTAACCCTCACCCTATCCCTCAGCCTTATCCTAACCCTAACCCTAACCCTTATCTTCTCACTATCCATAACCCTGAACCTAACCCTAATCCTACCCCTCAACTTAACACTCATCCTAACCCTAAGCCTAACCCTAACACTCATCCTAAACCTAACCCTAACACTAATCCTCACCCTCAGCCTAACCCTAACCCTAACCCTAATCCTAACCCTATTCCTCAACCTCACCCTCACCCTAATTATAAATATAACCCTAAACCTAACCCTCACCCTCACCCTAACTCTAAAACTCACCGTAACCCTCAACCTAACCCTAACTCTAACAGTAACCCTAAACCTCACCCTAAACCTCACCCTAACCCTTACCCTCCCTCTAACCCTAAACCTAACCCTAACCCTCACATTAATCCTAACCCTCACGGTAACCCTAACTATACCCCTCACTCTAACCCTCACCCTCACCGTAACCCTAAATATACCCCTCACTGTAACCCTCACGGTAACACTAATATGAACCCTAACCATCACCCTAACCCTAACCTTAACCCTTGCTCTCAGTCTAACCCTCCCCGACAACCTAACCCTCATCTTTACCCTAACACTCACCCACAGCCCAACTCTCAACCTCACCCAACCTTCATCCTATCCCTAAACCTAACCCTAACCCTCACCCTAAGATTCATGCTAACCCTAAACCTTACTCTCACCCTAACCTCATCCTGAACCTTACCCTCAAGCTAACCCTATCCCTAACCATAACCCTCACACTAAACCTAACCCTACCCCTAACCCTAACCCTACCCCTAACACTTACCATAACCGTAACCTTAATCCGCAACCTCAACCTAACCCCTACCTTCACCCTAACGCTCACCCTCACCCTAACCCTAACACTAGCCCTAAACTTAACCTTAAACATCACCCTAAACCTAACCCTCACTCTCATCCTAACCGTCGCCCTAACAATTACCCTCACCCTAACTCTAACCCTCACCCTCACCCTAACACTTCCCCTCACGCTAACCCTAAAACTAACCCTAAACCTGCCCCTCAACCTAACCCTCATCCTAACCCTAACTGTAACCCTAATCCTCAACCTGAACCTAACCCTAACCCTAACCATAACTCTAACCCTCACCGTCATCCTAACCCTCAACATCCTCCTAATCCTCACCCTACCTTAACCTTCACCGACACCCTAACCCTCATGCTCACCCTCAACCTCACTCACGCACTCAGCCTAGCCCTCAGCCTAACCGTAACCCTAAACCTAACCCTCACCCTAACCCTAAACCTAACCCTAACCCTAACCCTCACACTAACCCTAACCCTCACACTAACCCTAACCCTAACCCTCACCCTAACCCTCATCCTAACCCTAACCCTAACCCTCACCCTAAACCTAACCCTAACCCTAACCCTCAACCTAACCCTAAACCTCACCCTCACCCTCACGTTCAAACTAACCCTCACCCTAAACCTCATCCTAACCCTAACCCTCACCCTAACACTCAAACTAATCCTAAACCTAACCCTAAACCTCACCTCACCCTCACCCTCAGTCTAACACTAACCCTCACGATAACCCTTACCCTCACCCTTCCCTAACCCTAACCCGAACCCTAACCCTCACCCACATCCTACACTCACCCAAATCCTCACCATAACACTAACCCTATCCCTCACCCTAACCTCAATCTCACCCAAACACTGTCCCTAAACCTCACCCTCATCCTAACCCACACCCTTACCCTTACCATCATGGAAACCCTAAACCTAACCCTAACCCTAACACTAACACTAAGGCTCACACTAACCCCAACTATACCCCTCACCCTAACCCTCACCCTCACCCTCACCCTAACCCTAAATCTACCCCTAACCTAAACCTCAGCCTAAACCTAACCCTACACTTAACCCTCATGCTAACCCTAGCCCTCACCCTCACTGTCAGCCTAACCCTAACCCAAACCCTAATCCTTACCCTAACCTCACCCTCACCCTAACCCTAACCCCAAACCTAACCCTCACCCTCACCCTCACCCTGACACTAAACCTAACCCTAAACCTCTCCCTAACCCTAACCCTCACCCTAAACCTAACCGTAAATCTCACCCTAACCCTAACCCTAACCTTAACCCTAACCCTCACCCTAAACCTAACCCTAACATTAACCTTAACCCTCACCCTAAAAGTAACCCTAAACTTAAGCCTAAATCTCACACTAATCCTCACCCTAACCCTAACCCTAACTCTAAGCCTCCCCATCACCCAAACCCTCAACCTAACCCTTACCCTCATCCTCACCCTAACCCTCACAATAAACCTAACCCTCACCCTAAACCGAACACTAACACTCACCCTCACCTTCATACTCACCCTCAGAATAACCCTAACACTAACACTAATTCATACACTAACCCTCACCCTCACCCTCAACCCAACCCTAACCTGAACCTTAACCCAAACCCTCACACTCACCCTCACCCACACCTTAAAAATCAGCCTCAGACTCAACCTCACCCTAACCCAAACGCTAACCCTAGCCCTCACCCTAACCCTCACCTTCACCCTCACAATCACCCTAACCCTCACCCTCACCCTAGCACTCACCCTAATCCTAACTCTAACCTTAACCCTCACCCTCACCCTAACGCTCACCCTCAACCTTAACCTCACCCTAACCCTCACCCTGACACTCACCCTCAGCCTAACCCTAACCCTCACCCTAAATCTTACCCTCAACCTACCCTAACCCTAACCCTAACCCTAACACTCACCGAAAGCCTAACCCTAACACTAACCCTAAAATTAACCCTAAACTTCACGCTCAACCTAACACTCACCCTAACACTTACTCTAGACCTAACCCTAAAACACACAATCACCCTAAAACTCACCCTAACCATAAACCTCACCCAAACCCTAACCCTCACCCACACCCTCACCCTCACACTTACCCTCACACTGAAAATCACCCTAACCCTAACCTGCACCCTAAACTTAACCCTAACCCTCACCCTAACCCTAACCCTCACCCTCACACCAACCCTAAGCCTAACACTAACCCTAACACTAATCCTAAACCTAACACTCACCCTCACCCTAACCCTAAACCTAGCAGTAAACCTCACCCTGACACTCACCCTAACCCTAACTCTAAACCTCACCCTCAACCTAACCCTAAACAAAACCCTAACCCTAAACCTAACCCTAACCCTAACCATCATCCTAACCCTAACCCTAACCCTCATCCTCACCCTAACACTCACCCTCACCCTAACCCTTTCCCTAACCCAAACCATCATCCTAACTCTCCCCCTTACCCTTACCCTCACGGTAACCCTAAACCTAACCCTAACCCTAACCCTCACACTAACACTAAGGCTCACACTAACCCCAATTATACCCCTCACCCTAACCCTCAACCTGAACCTAACCCTAACCCTAAACCTCACCCTAACCCTTACATTCACCCTAGCCTCACCCTAACCCTAACCCTAACCCTCAGCCTTATCCTAACCCTAACACTAATCCTCACCCTCAGCCTAACCCTAACCCTAACCCTAATCCTAACCCTATTCCTCAACCTCACCCTCACCCTAATTATAAATATAACCCTAAACCTAACCCTCACCCTCACCCTAACTCTAAAACTCACCGTAACCCTCAACCTAACCCTAACTCTAACAGTAACCCTAAACCTCACCCTAAACCTCACCCTAACCCTTACCCTCCCTCTAACCCTAAACCTAACCCTAACCCTCACATTAATCCTAACCCTCACGGTAACCCTAACTATACCCCTCACTCTAACCCTCACCCTCACCGTAACCCTAAATATACCCCTCACTGTAACCCTCACGGTAACACTAATATGAACCCTAACCATCACCCTAACCCTAACCTTAACCCTTGCTCTCAGTCTAACCCTCCCCGACAACCTAACCCTCATCTTTACCCTAACACTCACCCACAGCCCAACTCTCAACCTCACCCAACCTTCATCCTATCCCTAAACCTAACCCTAACCCTCACCCTAAGATTCATGCTAACCCTAAACCTTACTCTCACCCTAACCTCATCCTGAACCTTACCCTCAAGCTAACCCTATCCCTAACCATAACCCTCACACTAAACCTAACCCTACCCCTAACCCTAACCCTACCCCTAACACTTACCATAACCGTAACCTTAATCCGCAACCTCAACCTAACCCCTACCTTCACCCTAACGCTCACCCTCACCCTAACCCTAACACTAGCCCTAAACTTAACCTTAAACATCACCCTAAACCTAACCCTCACTCTCATCCTAACCGTCGCCCTAACAATTACCCTCACCCTAACTCTAACCCTCACCCTCACCCTAACACTTCCCCTCACGCTAACCCTAAAACTAACCCTAAACCTGCCCCTCAACCTAACCCTCATCCTAACCCTAACTGTAACCCTAATCCTCAACCTGAACCTAACCCTAACCCTAACCATAACTCTAACCCTCACCGTCATCCTAACCCTCAACATCCTCCTAATCCTCACCCTACCTTAACCTTCACCGACACCCTAACCCTCATGCTCACCCTCAACCTCACTCACGCACTCAGCCTAGCCCTCAGCCTAACCGTAACCCTAAACCTAACCCTCACCCTAACCCTAAACCTAACCCTAACCCTAACCCTCACACTAACCCTAACCCTCACACTAACCCTAACCCTAACCCTCACCCTAACCCTCATCCTAACCCTAACCCTAACCCTCACCCTAAACCTAACCCTAACCCTAACCCTCAACCTAACCCTAAACCTCACCCTCACCCTCACGTTCAAACTAACCCTCACCCTAAACCTCATCCTAACCCTAACCCTCACCCTAACACTCAAACTAATCCTAAACCTAACCCTAAACCTCACCTCACCCTCACCCTCAGTCTAACACTAACCCTCACGATAACCCTTACCCTCACCCTTCCCTAACCCTAACCCGAACCCTAACCCTCACCCACATCCTACACTCACCCAAATCCTCACCATAACACTAACCCTATCCCTCACCCTAACCTCAATCTCACCCAAACACTGTCCCTAAACCTCACCCTCATCCTAACCCACACCCTTACCCTTACCATCATGGAAACCCTAAACCTAACCCTAACCCTAACACTAACACTAAGGCTCACACTAACCCCAACTATACCCCTCACCCTAACCCTCACCCTCACCCTCACCCTAACCCTAAATCTACCCCTAACCTAAACCTCAGCCTAAACCTAACCCTACACTTAACCCTCATGCTAACCCTAGCCCTCACCCTCACTGTCAGCCTAACCCTAACCCAAACCCTAATCCTTACCCTAACCTCACCCTCACCCTAACCCTAACCCCAAACCTAACCCTCACCCTCACCCTCACCCTGACACTAAACCTAACCCTAAACCTCTCCCTAACCCTAACCCTCACCCTAAACCTAACCGTAAATCTCACCCTAACCCTAACCCTAACCTTAACCCTAACCCTCACCCTAAACCTAACCCTAACATTAACCTTAACCCTCACCCTAAAAGTAACCCTAAACTTAAGCCTAAATCTCACACTAATCCTCACCCTAACCCTAACCCTAACTCTAAGCCTCCCCATCACCCAAACCCTCAACCTAACCCTTACCCTCATCCTCACCCTAACCCTCACAATAAACCTAACCCTCACCCTAAACCGAACACTAACACTCACCCTCACCTTCATACTCACCCTCAGAATAACCCTAACACTAACACTAATTCATACACTAACCCTCACCCTCACCCTCAACCCAACCCTAACCTGAACCTTAACCCAAACCCTCACACTCACCCTCACCCACACCTTAAAAATCAGCCTCAGACTCAACCTCACCCTAACCCAAACGCTAACCCTAGCCCTCACCCTAACCCTCACCTTCACCCTCACAATCACCCTAACCCTCACCCTCACCCTAGCACTCACCCTAATCCTAACTCTAACCTTAACCCTCACCCTCACCCTAACGCTCACCCTCAACCTTAACCTCACCCTAACCCTCACCCTGACACTCACCCTCAGCCTAACCCTAACCCTCACCCTAAATCTTACCCTCAACCTACCCTAACCCTAACCCTAACCCTAACACTCACCGAAAGCCTAACCCTAACACTAACCCTAAAATTAACCCTAAACTTCACGCTCAACCTAACACTCACCCTAACACTTACTCTAGACCTAACCCTAAAACACACAATCACCCTAAAACTCACCCTAACCATAAACCTCACCCAAACCCTAACCCTCACCCACACCCTCACCCTCACACTTACCCTCACACTGAAAATCACCCTAACCCTAACCTGCACCCTAAACTTAACCCTAACCCTCACCCTAACCCTAACCCTCACCCTCACACCAACCCTAAGCCTAACACTAACCCTAACACTAATCCTAAACCTAACACTCACCCTCACCCTAACCCTAAACCTAGCAGTAAACCTCACCCTGACACTCACCCTAACCCTAACTCTAAACCTCACCCTCAACCTAACCCTAAACAAAACCCTAACCCTAAACCTAACCCTAACCCTAACCATCATCCTAACCCTAACCCTAACCCTCATCCTCACCCTAACACTCACCCTCACCCTAACCCTTTCCCTAACCCAAACCATCATCCTAACTCTCCCCCTTACCCTTACCCTCACGGTAACCCTAAACCTAACCCTAACCCTAACCCTCACACTAACACTAAGGCTCACACTAACCCCAATTATACCCCTCACCCTAACCCTCAACCTGAACCTAACCCTAACCCTAAACCTCACCCTAACCCTTACATTCACCCTAGCCTCACCCTAACCCTAACCCTAACCCTCAGCCTTATCCTAACCCTAACACTAATCCTCACCCTCAGCCTAACCCTAACCCTAACCCTAATCCTAACCCTATTCCTCAACCTCACCCTCACCCTAATTATAAATATAACCCTAAACCTAACCCTCACCCTCACCCTAACTCTAAAACTCACCGTAACCCTCAACCTAACCCTAACTCTAACAGTAACCCTAAACCTCACCCTAAACCTCACCCTAAACCTCACCCTAACCCTTACCCTCCCTCTAACCGTGAACCTAACCCTAACCCTCACATTAATCCTAACCCTCACCTTAACCCTAACTATACCCCTCACTCTAACCCTCACCGTAACACTAATATGATCCCTAACCATCACCCTAACCCTAACCTTAACCCTTGCTCTCAATCTAACCCTCCCCGACAACCTAACCCTCATCTTTACCCTAACACTCACCCATAGCCCAACTCTCAACCTCACCCAACCTTCATCCTATCCCTAAACCTAACCCTAACCCTCACCCTAAGATTCATGCTAACCCTAAACCTTACTCTCACCCTAACCTCATCCTGAACCTTACCCTCAAGCTAACCCTATCCCTAACCATAACCCTCACACTAAACCTAACCCTACCCCTAACCCTAACCCTACCCCTAACACTTACTATAACCGTAACCTTAATCCGCAACCTCAACCTAACCCCTACCTTCACCCTAACCCTCACCCTCACCCTAACCCTAACACTAGCCCTAAACTTAACCTTAAACATCACCCTAAACTTAACCCTCACTCTCATCCTAACCGTCGCCCTAACAATTACCCTCACCCTAACTCTAATCCTAACCCTAACCCTCACCCTCAACCTAACACTTCCCATCACGCTAACCCTAAACCTAACCCTAAACCTACGTACCCCTCAACCTAACCCTAACCGTAACCCTAATTCTCAACCTGAACCTAACCCTAACCCTAACCATAACTCTAACCCTCACCGTCATCCTAACCCTCAACGTCCTCCTAATCCTCACCCTACCCTAACTTTCACCGACACCCTAACCCTCATGCTCAACCTCAAGCTAACTCACGCACTCAGCCTAGCCCTCAGCCTAACCGTAACCCTAACCCTAACCCTCACCCTAACCATAACCTTAACCCTCACCCTAAACCTAAACCTCACCCTCACCCTCACGTTCAAACTAACCCTAACCCTACCCCTCACCCTAAACCTCATTGTAACCCTAACCCTCACCCTAATACTCAAACTAATCCTAAACCTAACCCTAAAACTCACACTCACCCTCACCCTCAGTCTAACACTAACCCTCACGATAACCCTTACCCTCACCCTTCCCTAATCCTAACCCGAACCCTAACCCTCACCCACATCCTACACTCACCCAAACCCTCACCCTAACACTAACCCTATTCCTCACCCTAACCTCAACCTCACCCAAACACTGTCCCTAAACCTCACCCTCATCCTAACCCACACCCTTACCCGTACCATCATGGAAACCCTAAACCTAACCCTAACCCTAACACTAACACTAAGGCTCGAACTAACCCTAACTATACCCCTCATCCTAACCCTCACCCTCACCCTCACCCTAACCCTAAATCTACCCCTCACCCTAAACCTCAGCCTAAACCTAACCCTACACTTAACCCTCATGCTAACCCTAGCCCTCACCCTCACTGTCAGCCTAACCCTAACCCAAACCCTAATCCTTACCCTAACCTCACCCTCACCCTAACCCTAACCCCAACCCTAACCCTCACCCTCACCCTCACCCTAACACTAAACCTAACCCTAAACCTCACCCTAAACCTAACCCTCAACCTAAACCTAACCGTAAATCTCACCCTAACCCTAACCCTAACCTTAACCCTAACCCTCACCCTAAACCTAACCCTAATATTAACCTTAACCCTCACCCTAAAAGTAAACCTAAACTTAAGCCTAAATCTCACACTAATCCTCACCCTAACCCTAACCCTAACTCTAAGCCTCCCCATCACCCAAACCCTCAACCTAACCCTTACCCTCATCCTCACCCTAACCCTCACAATAAACCTAACCCTCACCCTAAACCGAACACTAACACTCATCCTCATCTTCATACTCACCCTCAGAATAACCCTAACCCTAACACTAATCCATACACTAACCCTCACCCTCACCCTCAACCTAACCCTAACCTGAACCCTAAACCTCACCCTAACACTCACCCTCACCCTCACCTTAAAATTCAGACTCAGCCTCAACCTCACTTTAAGCCTAACCCTAACCCTCACCCTAACCTTAACCCTGACCCTAACCCTAAACCTAACCCACACCCTAAACCTCACCCTCACTCTCACCCTCATCCTAACCCTCACCCTAACCCTTACCCTCACCCTAACCCTAGCCCTTGCTCTAACCCTAACCCTACCCCTCAACTTAACCCTCATCCTAACACTAAGCCTAACCCTAACACTCACCCTAATATTAACCCTAACCCTCACACTCACCCTCACCCTCAGCCTAACCCTAACCCTAATCGTAACCCTATTCCTCACCCTCACCCTAATTCTAACCCTAAACCTAACCCTAACCCTCACCCTCACCCTAACCCTAACCCTCACCCTAACCCTCACCCTCACCCTAACTCCAAACCTCATCCTAACCCTCAACCTAACCCTAACTCTAACACTAACCCAAACCTCATCATAAACCTCACCCTAACCCTTACCCTCAGTCTAACCCTAACCCTAACCCTCACACTAATCCTAACCCTCACCCTAACCCTAACTATACCCCTCACCCTAACCATCACCCTAACCCTAACCTTAACCTTCGCCCTCACTCTAACCCTCCCCGTCAACCTAACCCTCACCTTGACCCTAACCCTCACCCACAGCCCAACCCTCACACTCACCCATCCCTCATTCTATCCCTAAACCTAACCCTAACCCTCACCCTAACACTTATGCTAACCCTAAACCTTACTCTCTCCCTTTTCTCATCCTAACCCTAACCCTAACCCTAACCCTATCCCTAACCATAACCCTCACACTAAACCTAAGCCTCACCCTAACCCTAACCCTACCCCTCAAACTAATCCTAACCGCAAACCTAATCAGCACCATCGACCTAACCCTTACACTCACCCTAACCCTCACCCTACCCTAACCCTCACCCTACCCTAACCCTCACCCTCATCCTAACCCTCACCCTAACAATTACCCTCACCCTAACCCTAAAACTAACCCTAACCCTCACTCTCACCCTAACCCTTAACCTCATCGTAACCCTAACCTTCACCCTAACACTCACCCTACCATAACCCTCACCGACATCCTAACCTTAAAACATCCCTAAACTTAACCTAAAACATCAACCTCACCCTAACACTCACCCACACCATAACACTAACCCTAACCCTAAACTTAACCATAAACATCACCCTAAACCTAACCCTCACCCTCATCCTAACCCTCACCATAAAATTTACCCACACCCTAAACCTAAACCTAACCCTAATCCTCACCCTAAACTTTACCCTCACGCTAAACCTTAACCTATCCCTAAACCTACCCCTCACCCTAACCCTCATCCTAACCATAACCATAACCCTAATCCTCAACCTGACCCTAACCTTAACCCTAACCATAGCCCTAACTCTCACCCTCACCCTAATTCTCATTGTCCCCCTACCCCTCACCCAACCCTAACCCTCACGGACATCCTAACCCTCACCCTAACACACTGACAAATCCTAAACCTAACCCTCAACCTCACCCTCAGCCTAAAACTAACCCTCACCATAACCCTTCCCCTCACCCTTCCCTAAAACTAAACCTAAACTTAAACTTCACCCTCACAATAACACTGACCCAAACCCTAACCCTAACCCTCACCCTAACCTTCACACTCACATTAACCCTAACCCTGACCCAAACCCTCACCCAACACCTCACCCTCACAGTAAGCCTAATCCTAACCCTAAAACTAATCCTAAACCTAACTCTTACCCTCACCCTATCCCTAAACCTGTCACTCTCACCCTAACCATAACCCTCAACTTCACCCCCACCCTAACCCTAACCATAAAAATCACCCTAACCCTGTTCCTCACCCTCATCCTAACCCTCACCCTAACCCTTACCCTCACCCTAACTCTAATCCTAAACCTAACCCTCACACTAACCCTAACCCTCACCCTCATCCTAACCCTCACCTTCACCGCAAACCTCACCCTAACTCTAACCCTCACCCATACCCTAAACCTAAGCCTCTGCCTCACCCTCACCCTAACCCTCACCCGCACCCTAGTCCAAACCCTAAACCTAACCCTAACCCTAACACTAAACCTCACCCTAATCCTCACCCTCAACCTAACCCTTACCCTCACCCTAACTCTCACCCTGAACCTAAGCCTAACCCAATCCCTAACCTTAACCTTAAATAACACCGTAACCCTCACCCTAACCCAAACCCTCACCCTCATCCTAACCCTCACCCTAACAATTACCCTCACCCTAACCCTAAACCTAACCCTAACACTCAACCTCACCCTATCCCTTAACCTCACCCTAACCCTAAACTTCACCCTAACCCTCACCCTACCATAACCCTCACCGACATTCTAACCCTCACCCTCAACCTCACCCTTACCCTCACACTCACCCTAGCCCACAGCCTAAACCAAAGAGTAACCCTAACCCTCACCCTACCCTAACCCTAACCCTAACCCTAATCCTAACACTCACTCAAAGCCTAAACCTAACACTAACCCTAAACCTAACCCTAACCCTCACGCTCACCCTAAGACTCACCCTAACACTTACAATAAACCTAACCCTAAAACTCACCGTCACCCTAACTCTCACCCTAACTCTAACCCTCACCCACACACTAAACCTCACCCTCACCCTCACCCACCCCCTAACCCTGACCCTAACCCAAACCCTTACTCTCACCCTAACCTTAATCTTAACACTAACCCTAACACTAATCCTAAACCTAACACTCACCCTCACCCTAACCCTAAACCTATCAGTAAACCTCACCCTCACACTCACCCTAAACCTAACCCTAAACATCACCCTCACCCTAACCCTAATCAAAACTGAACCCTAAACGTCACCCTACCCCTCACCCTAACCCTTAACCTAACCATAACCCTCACCCTCACCCTAAACTTAAACCTAAACCTAAGCCTCACTCTAACCCTAAACCTCACCTTAATCCTAACCCTAACCCTCATCCTCACCCTAACACTCACCCTCACCCTAACACTATACCAAACCCTCACCCTCATCCTAACCCTCACCCTTACCTTTACCTCACGGTAACCCTAAACCGAAACCTAACCCTAACCCTCACACTAACAATAAGGCTCACACTAACTCTAACCATACCCCTCACTCTAACCCTCAACCTAAACCTAACCCTAACCTAACCTGCACCCTAACCCTTACTCTCACCCTAACCCTCACCCTAATCCTAAACCTAACCCTCACCCTAACTCTCAACCTAAACCTAAACCTCAACATAACCCTCAAGCTAACCCTAAACCTCGCCCTCACCCTCAGCCTAACCCTAACCCAAACTCTAATCTTAACCTTAACTTCAGCTTCACCCTACGCCTAACCATAAAACCTAACCTTCACTCACCTTCCAGCTAACCCTAAACCTAACCCTAACCCTCACACTAACCCTAAACCTAACCGCAACCCTCATCCTAAACCTAACCCTAACACTAATCCTAAACCTAACCCACACCCTCACCCTAACTGTAAACCTAACCCTCACACTCAACCTAACCCTAAGCGTCACCCTCACCCTCAACCTAAACCTAAACCTAACCCTCACCCTAACCAACACCCTAACCCTAAAGCTAACAGGAAACCTCACCCTCATCCTAACCCTCACCCGAACCCTTAACCTCACCTTATCCCTAATCCTATCGCTAAACATAACCCTCACACTAACGCTAACACTCACTCTAATCCTAAACCTACCACTCATTCTAACCTACAACCTATCCCTAAACCTAAACCTAACACTAACCCTAAACCTAACACTTACCTAAACAAAACCCTCACCCTCAGCTTCAACCTAACCCTAACCCTCACCGAAACCCTAACACTTACCCTCAGCCTAACCCTCACCCAAAACCTAATCATTTCCCTAACCCTAAACCTAACCCTTATGTAAACGAAACCCTCAACCTCACCCTCACCGTAACCCTAACCCTACCCCTCAGCCTAACCCTCACACTAACCCTAACCCTCACCCTCACCCTGACCCTAATCCTAAACCTAAACCTTACCCTAACCCTCACACTCACTCTAACCCTCACCCTAAACCTTACACTCACCTTAACCCTAAACCTAACCTAACCCTAAAATTCACACTAAACCTAACACTCAAGCTAACCCTTACCCAAACACTAACCTTAAACCTCACCCTAATCCTTACCCTACCCTAACCATAACCCTAAACCTAACCCTCACCCTAACCTTCATCCTAGCCCTAACCCTCAACTTAACACTCACGCTCACCCTAAACCTAAACCTAACCCTAACCCAAACCCTCACCCTTCCCCTCACCCTCACCCTAAGCCTAACCCTAACCTAACACTAATCCTAAACTTAACCCTCACCCTCACCCTAACCCTAACCCTAAACTTCACTGTCACCCTAACCCTCACTTTCACCCTCACCCTCAACCTAACCCTCACCATAACCCTAACCCTAACCCTAACCCTCACTCTAACCCTAAGTCTAAACCTAACACTCACACTAACCCTAACAATCACACTAACCCTAACTCTCACCTTAAACCTGAACCTCACCCTCACCCTCATTCTAAACCTAACCGTAACCCTCACCCTCACCCTAAACCTAACCTAACTCTCACACTAACCCTAAACCTCACAGTCAGCCTCACCCTCAGACCAACCCTAACCCTACACCTCAACATAAACCTCATCCTAACACTAACCATAACCCTAACACTCACACTAATCCTAAATCAAACCCTAAACCTCATCCTCACCCTCACCCTCAGCCTAACGCTAACCCTCACCCTAACCCTCACACTACCCTAACGCTCACCGACACCCTAACCGTCACCCTCACCCTCACCCTCAACCTAACTCTCACCCTCACCCTAGCCCTCAGGCTAACCGAAATCCTAACCCTAAGACTAACCCTAGCACTCACCCTAACCCTCACCCTAACCCTAACTATAACCCTAACCCAAACCCTCAACCTAACACTCAACCAAACCCTAACCCTAACACTAACCCTAATCCTCAACCTTTCACTAACCTTAAGCCTAACCCTAACCCTCACCCACATTCTAAACCTCACCGTTAAACTTACCCTCAGGGTAACCCTAACCCTAAACCTTTCCCTCACACTAAACCTACCCCTTTCTCTATCCCTAACCCTACACCTCACCCTAACCCTCATCCTAACCCTAACCCTAACCATAACCCTTACCTAACCGAAACACTCACCTTCACTCTCAATGACATCCTAACCCTCACCCTCACTCTAGCCCTCATCCTCACCCTCAACCTCATCCTAACCCAAACTCTAATCCTAACCCTCACCTTCACCCTAATCCTCACCCTTACCCAAATCCTAACCCTAATCCTCACCCTAACCCTAACCCTAACCTCACACTAACCCTAAGCTTCAACCTAACCCTAACGCTAAACCTAACCCTCACACTCACCTCACCCTAATCCTCACCCTCACCCAAACCCTAAACTTAACACCAACCCTAACGCTAACCCTAAACCTAACACTAACTCTAACCCTCACCCTAACCCTAAACCTAACCAAAAACCTAACCATAACCCTCAAACTTACCCTAACTCTAACCCTTACCCTCAACTTAACCATAACTCTAAATTTGACGCTCACCCTAATCCTCACACGATCACTCACGCTAACCCTAAATAACACTCTTACCCTAATTCTCACCCTAACCCTTACCCTCATCCTAAACCTGACCCTAACCCTAACCCTCAAATTAACCCTAACCCTAAACCTAAACTTAATCCTCACACTAACTAAAACTTAACCCTAAACCTCAACCTGACCTTCACCCTAACCCTAAACCTAAACTATATGCTCACGCTAACCCAAACTCTAAACCTAACCCTCACCCTCAACCTAACGGTCACCTTAACCCTCACTCTCACCATAGCCCTCATCCTCAACCTCACCCTAAACATAACCCTCACCTTCAACCTCACCCTCACCCTCATCCTAACCAAAACCCTAACATTTATCCTAACCCTAACACTCACCCTCACCCTCACAATAACCCTAACCCTAATCCTAACCCTCACTGTCACAGTCACCCTCACCCTAACCCTAACACTCACCATCACCCTAATCCTTACCCTAACCCTAACCCTCACCCTCACCCTAACTCTCAACCTTACCCAAACCCTAACTCTTACCCTCACCCTAATCCTAACCCTAATCCTCACACTAACCCTAAACTTCAACCTAACCCTAATGATAACCATAACCCTCACCCTCACCCTCACCCACAGTCTAACCCAAACTCTAATCCTAACCCTCACCCTCAGCCTAACACTAACCCTAACCGAAACCCTAACCCTAACCATCACCCTAACCCTCACCTTCACCCTAAACCTCACCATAAACCTAAACCTAACCCTAAACCTAACCCTCACCCTAAACCTCACACTAACCCTAACCCTAAACCAAAAACTCACCCTCACCCTAACCATAACCCTCACCCTCACCCTAACCCTCAAGCTAACCCTAATGCTAACCCTAAGTCTCATCCTCACCCTAAAACTTACCCTCACCCTAACCCTAACCCTCATACTAACCCTAACCCTAAACCTAACCCTCACCCTAAACCTAAACCTAACCCTCACACTCACGCTCACGCTCAGCCTAAACCCAACACAACCCCTAACACTCACCATAACCCTAAACCTCACCCTCACTCTCACCATCAGTCTAACGCTAACCCTAATCCTAATTCTAACCCTAACCCAAAACCTCAACCTCACACTAACCCTTACCCTAACCCTAACACTCACCCTCACCCTCACCATTAGTCTACCTCTATCCCTAACCCTCAAACTGACTCTAACACTCACCCTAACCCTAACCCTAACCCTCACTGTCACACTAACCCTAACCCTAATAATAACGCTCACCCTAAACCTCACCAGAACCCTAATGCTAACCGTAATTCTCAACCTCACCCTAAATCTCACCGTAACGCTAACCCTCACCCACACCATAACCCTCACCCTCACCCTCACCCTAACCATAATTCTATCCCTAAACCTCACCTGAACCCTAAACCTCCCCCAAACCCTAACCCTCTCCCTCACACTAACCCTCACCCTAACCCTCACCCTCACACTCACGCTAACCCTAATCTTCACTCTCAGCCTAACCCTCACCCTAACCATCAACCTCACTTTAACCCTAAACCTAACCCTAACCCTCACAATAAACTTAACACTCACCCTAACCCTAAACCTACCCCTCAAACTAACCCTCACCCTAAACCTAACCCTAACCCTCACCCTAAGCCTAACCCAAACCCAAAACCTCACCTTCACCCTAGCCCTCACCCTAACCCTAATCCTAATCCTGACACAAACCCACACACTAACCCTAACCCTCTCCCTCACTCTAAAACTCAGCCTCACCATAACCTTCATCCTAAACCAAACACTCAACCTCAGCCTAAGCCTAAACCTAACCCTAACCCTAACCCTCACCCTCACCCTCACTCTAACCCTAACCCTAAACCTAAGTATAACCCTAAACCTAAATCTAACACTAACCCTCACCATAGTCGTCAACCTAACTGTCACAGTCACCCTAAACCTAACCCTCACACTCACCCTAAACCTAACCCTAACCCCAACCCTCACCGTAACCCTAACATTAACCCTCACTCTCACACTAACCCTAACCCCAACCCTCACCGTAACCCTAACATTAACCCTCACTCTCACACTAACCCTAACCCCAACCCTAACGCTCAACCTAACCCTAACACTAACCCTAACCCTGAACCTCACTCTAAAACTCACCATAACCCTAAAACTCACCCACACCCTAACCCTCACCCTCACCCTAACCCTCACCCTCACCCTCACCCTAAACTTCACCCTCACCCTCACATTCACCCTCACCATATTCCTCACCCTCACCCTAGCCCTCACGCTAAACCTAACCCTCATAATAACCCTAACCCTCACCCTCAGCCTAACCCCAACAGTAACCCTAAACCTAACACATACCGTCACCCTCAGCCTACACCTCACTCTCACCATAACCCTAAGACTAACCCTCACCCTCACCCTCACCCTAAGCCTAACACTAACCCTTACCCTCACCCTCACGTCACTCTAACCCTCACCCTCACCCTAAGCCTAACCCTAAACCTCACCCTAACGCTAACCCTCGCCCTAAACCTATCGCTAACTCTCACCCTCATCCTAACACTAACCCTAACCATTAACCTCACCCTAACATTAACCCTAACCATAACACTAACACTCACAGTAATCCTAATCCTCACACAATCCCTAACCCAAAGCCTAACCTTAATCATCACCCTAGCCCTAAACCTAACCGTAACCCTAATCTTATCCCACACCATAAACCTAACTCTAACCCTAAACCTCACCCTAACCCTAAACCTCTCCCTAATCTTAACCCTCGCCCTCAGTCTCACCCTCAGCCTAACCCTCACCCTAACACTAACCCTAACCCTAACCCTAACTCTAACCCTAACCCTCACCCTCACCCTAAACCTCACCCTCACCCAAAACCTAACTCAAACACTAACCCTATCCCTAACCCTTACCCTAAAACTAACTCTAGCCCTAATCCTCACGATAACCCTCACCCTAACTCTAACCTTCACCCTCACCCTAAACCTCACCCTAACCCTTACCCTCACACTAACCCTAACCCTAAACCTAAACCTAATCCTCAAACTAACTGAAACCTAAACCTAACCCTCCACCTGACCCTCACCCCAACCCTTACCCTAAACTTCACCCTAACGCTAACCCAAACCCTAACCCTCAACCTCACCCTAACCCTCACGGTAACCCTAACCCTCACACTAAACCTAACACTAAAACTCAACCTAAACCTAACTCTCGGGCTAACCCTCACCCTAACCTAATCCTCACCCTAACCCTAACCCTAACATTTACCTAACCGAAACGCTCAACCTCACTCTCAAATTCACCCTCAACCTATCCCTAAACCTAACACAAACCCTCACCCTAACCCTAACCCTAACGATCACCCTAACCCTAACCCTAACCCTCAACCTACCCCTAACCATAAACTTCATTCTCACCCACACCCACACCTTAACCCTAACCCTAACCCTAAACATAACCCTAACTATAACCCAAACCCTAAACCTCACCCTCACCCTAACCCTCACTCCCACCCTAACACTCACCCTAACCCTAACCCTAAGCCTCAGAGTAAACCTAACCATACCCCTCAGCCTAAACTTCATCCTAACCCTCACCCTAACCCTAACCCTCATCCTTACCCTATCCCTCATCCTCAACCTAAGCCTCAAAATCACCATAACCCTCACCCTAACACTATCCCCAACACTTACCTAACCAAAACACTCATACTCACCCTCACCCTAACCCTAACCCTAACCATACCCCTCAACCTAACCTTCGTCCTAACGCTAACCCTAACCCGAACCCTCATCCTAACCCTAACCCTTACCCTAATCCTAACCCTAACCCTAACCCTCACTCTAACCCTAACACTCATCCTATCCCTATCCCTAAACCTCAACCTCACACTAACCTTAACCCTAACCCTAACCCACACCCTAAAACTCACCGTAAGATTAATGCTAACACTAACACTCACCCTCACCCTAAACCTCACCCTAACCCTAACCCTCACGCACACCCTAACTCTCACCCTCATCTGAACACTCACACTCAGCCGAACCCTCACCCTCTCCCTAAAAATCAACCTAACCCTAACCCTCACCCGAATCCTAACACAAACCCTCAGGCTAACCCTCACCCACAACCTAAACCTCAACCTATCCCTCACCCACTCCCTAACACTCACCCTCACCCCAACCCTCACACTCACCCTAACCCTCACCCTCACCATAAACAGCACCCTAACCATAACCCTCACCCTCACCCTAAACCTAACGCTCAACCTAATCCTCACCCTCACCCTCACGCTCACCTTCACCTTCACCCTCAGTCAAACCCTCACCCTCACCCTAGCCCTCACCCTAACACTAACCCTCACCCTAATCCTAACTCTCAACCTCAGCTTAACCCTAAACCTAACCCTAACTCTAACCCTCACCCTCACCCTCACCATAATCCTAATCCTAACCCTAACTATAACCCTAACCCTAACTCTAACCGTAACCATCACCCAAACCCTAACCCTAACCCTCACCCTAACCTTCACCCTCACCCTCACCCTCAACTTCAACCTCACCCTATCCTTCACCCTCACCCTAGACCTCACCCTAAACCAAAACCTCACCCACACCCTAACCCTCACCCTCACCCTAACCATAACTGTAAATATAACCCTAATCCTTACCGTCACACTCACACTAATCCTAACACTGACTATATCCCTAAACCTAACCCTAACCCTAACCCTAACCCTGTCGTTAACCCTAACCATAACCCTAACTCTCAACCTAACCGTTACACTAACACTCACGCTAACCCTAAACTTCAATCTCACCCTAACCCTAACCCAAGTCCTTAAGCTCACCCTAACAATAACCCTAACCATCACACTAAACCTACCCTTCACCCTCACCCTAAACCTAACCCTAACCCTAACCCTCATCCTAAGCTTAATTCTCACCCTAACCCTAACCATCAACCTCACCCTAAACCTCACCCTCACCATATCCCTAACCCTATCCCTAACACTCACCCTCACCCTAACCCTAACCCTAACCATAAACCTCACCCTCACCCTCACCTTCACACTAACCCTAACCCCGAACCCTCATCCTAACGCTAACCCTCACCCTAAACCAAACCCTAACCCTCACCCTGACCCTAACACTAACCCTAACCCTAACCTGCAGCATAAAAATAACCCTAAACCTAATGATAACCCTAACACGCACCCTCACCCTATACCTCACCCTAACCCTTAACCTCTCCCTAACATTAACCCTAACCATAACACTAACCCTCACAGTAATCCTAAACCTCAACCTAACCCTATCCCTACCCCTCAGAATAACCTTCACCATAACCCTAATCCTAAACCTAATCCTCCCACAGTCCCTAAACCTAACCCTAAATTTAACCCTCACCCTAGCATTCAACCTAACCCTAATCCTAACCTTAACCCTCACACTAACCCTAACACCCACCCTAACCCTAATCCTCACCCTAACCTTAACCCTCACCATCAGCCTCACCCTCACCCACACCCTAACCCTTAGCCTAACCCCAACCCTAACACTCACCCTAACACTCACCTTCACACTAAATATCACCCTCACTCTAACCCTCACACACACCCTAACCCTCACCCTCACCACAACCCTCACACTCACCCTAACCCTCACACTTACCCTAAACATCACCCTAAACAAAACCCTCACCCTAACCCTAAAACTAACCCTCACCCTCATCCTCACCTTCACGTCAGCCTAACCCTCACCTTCACCCTAGACCTCACCCTAACCCTAACCCTCAGCCACACCCTAACCCTCACCCTCACCCTAACCCTCAACCTCACCCTCACCCTCTCCCTCCCTAACCCTATCCCTAACACTCACGTAACCGAAACCCTCACACTCACCTTCACCCTCACAATAACCCTAACCATACCACACAACCTAAGCTTCATCCTAACCCTAACCCTAACCCGAACACTCAGCCTTAACCTAACCCTTACCCTAACCCTAACTCTAACCCTAACCCTCACCCTAACCCTAAGCCTCACCCTATCCCTATCCCTAACCCTCACCCTCACACTAACCCTAATCCTAACCCTAACATTCACCCTCACCCTAACCCTCAACCTCAACCTCACCCTCACCATCACCCTCACCCTAAACATCACCCTAACCCTAACCCTCACCCTAACCTTAAACCTCATTCTAACCCTCTCCCATAACCTTACCCTCACCCTAACCCTCACCCACACCCTAACCCTCACCCACACCTGAACCCACAAACTCACCCTACCCTCATCCTCACCCTAAACAGAACAGTAAACATAACCTTGAACCTCACCCTAACCCTATCCCTCACCCTAATCCTCAACCTCACCCTCACTCTCACCTTCACCCTCAGCCTAAACCTCACCCGCACCCTAGCCCTCACCCTAACCTTAACCCTCACCCTAACCCTAATCCTCACCCTCTGCCTAAGCCTAAACCTAACCCTAACTCTAACCCTCAACCTCACCCTCAACCTAACCCTAACCCTAACCCTAACTATAACTCTAACATTAACTCTAAACTTAAACGTCACCCTAACCCTCACCCTAATGCTCACCCTAACCCTAACCCTTACCCTCATCCTCAACCTCACCCTCAACATAACCCTAAATCTAACCCTCACCCTAACACTCACGCTAACCCTAAAATTCACTCTCACCCTAATCCTCACCCTAATCCTGACCTTCACCCTAACCCTCACTCTCTCGCTAAACATCACCCCAACCATACCCCTCACCCTAACCCTATCCCTAACCCTTACCTAACCAAAACCCTCACCGTCAGCCTCAACCTCACACTAACGCTAAACATACCCCTCAGCCCAACCTTCATCCTAACCCTAACCCTAATCTGAACCCTCATCCTAACCATAACCCTCACCCTAACACTCACACTAACCCTATCCCTTACCCCAACCCTAAAACTCATCCTAACCCTAACCCTAACACTCACCCTCACACTAACCTTAACCCTAACCCTCAACCTCACCCTAACCCTAACCCTCACGCACAAACTAAACCTCACCCTCACCTGAACCCTCACACTCATTCGAACCAGAACCCTCACCCTAAATATCACCCTAACCCTAACCCTCATCCTAAACCTAACCCTCACACTCTGCCTAAACCTAAAACGAACCCTAAACCTCACCCTCACCCTCACCCTAACCTTAACCCTAACCTTAACTATAACCCTAACCCTAACTTTAAACCTAACCCTCACCCTAAACCTAAACCTAACCCTCACCCTCACCCTAAATCTAACCCTAACCCTAACCCTGCCCCTAAATCTCAACCACACCCTAACCCTCACCCTCATCCCAAACCTCACTCTCACCCTAACCCTCACCCTCAACCTAAACATCACTCTAACCTTAACACTAACCCTCACCCTAATCCTCACCCTCACCCTCAACCTCACCTTCACCCTCAGCATAACCCTCACCCTCAACCTAGCCCTCACCCTAACCATAACTCTCACCCTAAACCTAACCCTCAAACTCAGCCTAACCCTAAACCTAACCCTAACACTCACCCTCACCCTAACCCTAACCCTAACTATATGCCTAACCCTAAATTTAACCCTAACCCTCACCCTAACACTCACCCTAAACCTAATCCTACCCCTCAAACTAACCCACACCCTCACCCAAACCCTAACAATAACCCTAACCCTAACCAAAATCCCTCACCCTAACCCAAACCTTCACCCTCATCCTAACCCTAAACCTAAACTTAACGCTATCCCTAACCCTAGCCCTCACCTTCTCCATAGCCCTCACCTTAACGCTAAACCTAACCCTAACACTCACCCTAATCCTAACCTTAACCTTAAACCTAACACTCACCCTAACCCGAACCCTAACCCTCAGCCTAACCCTAACCACACCCCTCAGCCTAACCTTCATCCTAACCCTTACCCTAACCCGAACCCTCATCCTAACCCTCACCCTCACCCTAAACCTATCCCCAACCCTCACACTAACCCTAACCCTCACCCTCACCCTAACCATCATCCTCACCATAAACATCACCCTAAATCTAACCACACCCAAAACCAAACCCTCAACCTTACCTAACTGAAACACTCACCTTCAAACTCAGCCTCACCATAACCCTCACCCTCACCCTAGCCCTCACCCTAAACATAACCCTAAACATTTCCCTACCCACACTATCACCTCATCCTCACCCTCAGCCTAATCCTAACCCTAACCCTAATACTAAATCTAACACTCACCCTAACCCTCACCCCAACCATAACCCGAACACTAACACTCACCCTAACCGTAAACCTACCCCAAACTCTAGCCCTAACCCTAACCCTAAACCTCACCCTCACCCTAACCCTAACCCTCACCCTCACCCTGAGCCTAACCCTAACCTACCCTAACCATCACCCTAACCATAAAACTTACCCTCACCTTCACACTAATTCTAAATATAACCCTAACCCAAACCCTCACCATTCAACTTCACCCTAACTCTAACTATCCCTACACCTCATCCTAACCCTAACACTTACCTTAACCCTAACCCTAACCCTCACCCTCACACTATCCCTAACTGTAACCCTAACACTCACCCTAAACCTCACCCTATCCTAATGCAATCACTAACACTCACCCTAAATCTCACCCTAACCCTAACCCTCACCCTATCCCTAACCCTAACCCTCACCCTCACATTAAACCTAACCCTAACACTAAACCTCAACCTTACCCTAACGCTAACTCGAACTCTCACCCTCACCCTAAACCTCACCGTAACCCCAATCCTCACCACACCCTAACCTTCACCCTCACCCTAACACTAATTCTAACCCTTACCCTAAACATACCCCTCAACCTAACCTTCATCCTAAACCTAACCGAACCCTCATCCTAACCCTAAACTTCACCCTAAACCTAACCCTAACCCTAACCCGCACCCTAACCCTAACCCTCACCCTATCATTATCCCTAACCCTCAACCTCACACTAAACTTAACACTAACCCTAACCGTCACCCTAACTCTCATCCTAAGCTTAAAGCGAACACTAACACTCACCCTCACCCTAAAACTCACCCTAACCCTAACCCTCACGCACACCCTAAACCTCACCCTCATTTGAACCCTCACACTCACCCGAAACCTCAGCCTCTCCCTAAACATAACCCGAACCTTAACCCTCACCCTCACCCCAACCCTCATTCTCACCCTAACCCTCACCCTCACCCTAAACAGAACAGTAACCATAACCCTCACCCTCACCCTAACACTATCCCTCACCCTCACTCTCACCTTCACCCTCAGCCTAACCCTCACCCTCACCCTAGCCCTCACCCTAACCTTAACCCTCACCCTAACCCTAACCCTCACCTTCATCCTTAGCCTAAACCTAACCCTAACTCTAACCCTCAACCTCACCCTCACCCTAACCCTAACCCTAACCTTAACTATAACTCTAACCTTAACTCTAAACCTAACCCTCACCTAATGCTCACCCTAACCCTAACCCTTTCCCTCACCCTCACCCTCATCCTCAACATAACCCTAAATCTAACCCTCATCCAAACACTCATGATAACCCTAAAATTCACCCTCAACCTAACCCTCACCCTAACCCTGAACCTCACCCTAACCCTAAACCTAAGCCTAACCCTTACACTAAACTTAAACCTCACCCTAAACCTTATCCTACCCCTCAAACCAACCCTCACCCTAAACCTAACCCTAACACTCCCACTAACCCTAACCCTAACCCAAAACCTCACCTTCACCCTAGCCCTCACCCTAACCATAATCCTAAAACTAACCTAACCCACACACTAACCCTAACCCTCTCCCTCACTCAAAACCTCACCCTCATCATAACCCTCATCCTAAACCTCACACTCATCCTTGCCCTAAACCTAACCCTAACAATAAACCTAACTCTAACTATAACACTAACACTGACCATAACCGTCATCCTAACCCTCACCCTAACCCTAAACCTAACACTCACCCTCAACCTAAACATAACCCTAAATCTAAACCTCACCCTATACCTAACCCTAACCCTCACTCACACTAACCCTAACCCTAACCCTAATGCTCACCCTAACCCTAACGCTAACCCTAACTCTGACCTCACCCTAAACCTCACCTTAACTCTAACCCTCACCCACACCCTAACACTCATCCTCAACCTCACACTAAATCTAACCCTAACCCTAAACCTAACCCTCACCCTCACCCTCACCCTACCTCTATCCCTAAACCTCACCCTAACCCTAAACCTGACCATAACCCTAACCCTCACCCTCACACTTACCCTAACCCTAACCCTAACACTCACCCTAAATCTCATCCTAACAATAACGCTAAACCTAACACTAAACCTAACCTTAAATCTCACCGTAAACCTAACACTCACCCTAACTGTAACACTAACCCTCACCCTAAATATCACCCTAACCCTCACCCTCACCCTCATCCTCACCCTAACTCTCACCCTCTCGCTAAACATCACCCTAACCATAACACTCACCCCAACCCTATCCCTAACCCTTACTTAACCAAAACCCTCACCGTCAGCCTCAACCTCACACTAACGCTAAGCATACCCCTCAGCCTAACCTTCATCCTAACCCTAACCCTAATCCGAACCCTCATCCTAACACTAAACCTCACCCTAACCCTAACACTAACCCTAATCCTTACCCTCAGCCTAACCCTCACCTAACCCTAACCCTAACACTCACCCTCACACTAAACCTAACCTTACCCATAACCTTCACCCTAACTCTCACCCTAATCTTAATGCTAACACTAGCACTCAACCTCACTCTAAACCTCACCCTAACCCTAACCTCACGCACAAACTAACCCTCACCCTCACCTGAACCCCCACAGTCACCCTAACCCTCACCCGCACCCTAAACATCACTCTAACCATAACCCTCAACCTAACCTTAACACTAACCCTCACCCTAATCCTCACCCTCACCCTAACTCTAACACTAACCCTAACCCTCAACCTCACCTTCACATTCAGCCTTAAACCTCACCCTCACCCTAGCCTTCACCCTAACCTTTAACCGCACCCTAACACTAACACTCGCCCTAAACCTAACACTAACCCTAACCCTAAACTGCAGCAAAACAATAACCCTAAACCTAATGCTAACCCTAACCCTCACCCTCACCCTAAACCTCACCCTAACCCTTAACCTAACACTAACATTAACCCTAAACCTAACAATAATCCTCACAGTAATCCTAAAGCTCACCCTAACCCTAACCCAACCCCTCAGCCTAACCCTAACAATAACCATAACCCTAAACCAAATCTTCACACAATCCCTAACCCTAACCCAGACCCCACCCTAGCCCTCAACCTAACCCTAACCCTAACCTTAACCCTCACTCTAACCCTAACTCTAACACTAACACTCACCCTAACCCTAACCCTCACCCTAACCTTAACGCTCACCCTCACCCTCACCCTCAGCCAAACCCTCACCCTAACACTAACCCTAACCCTAAGCCTCACCCAAAACCTAACCCTAACCCTCACCCTAAACCTCACCCACAACCTAACCCTCATCCTAACCCTCATCCACAACCTAACCCTCACCCTCACCTGAATGCTCACACTCACCCTAACCCTCATCCTCACCCTAAACAGAACCCTAACCTTAACCTTCACCCTCACCCTAACCCTAACCCTCACCCTAATCCTCACCCTCACCCTCAAATTCACCCTCAGCCTTACCCTCACCCTCACCCTAGCCCTCACCCTAACCTTAACCCTCACCTTAACCCTAACCCTCACCCTTAGCCTAAGCCTAAACCTAACCGTAACTCTATCCCTCAACCTCACCCTAACCCTAACCATAAATCTAACCTTAATTCTAAACCTAACCCTCACCCTAACCCTCACCCTAATGCTCACCCTAAACCTAACCCTAACCCTCACCCTCACCCTCACCCTAAACATAAACCTAAATCTAACACTCACCCTAACACTCACGGTAACCCTAAAATTCACTTTCACCCTAACCATCACCCTAACCCTGACCCTCACCCTAACCCTAAACCTAAGCCTAACCCTTACACTAAACTTAACCCTCATCCTAACCCTAACCCTACCCCTCAAACGAACCCTCACACTAAACCTAACCCTAACACTCACCCTAACCCTAACCCTAACCCAAAACCTCACCTTCACCCTAGCCCTCAACCTAACCCTAATCCTAAACCTAACCCTAACACACACACTAACCCTAACCTTCTCCCTCACTCTAAACCTCACCCTCACCCTCGCCCTAATCCTAAACTTAACTATAAATCTAACTCTAACTATAACACTAACCCTCACCCTAACCCTAACCCTAACCCTCACCCTCACTCTAAACATAACCATAAACCTAACACTCAACCTTACCCTAACCCTAGCCCTCACACGAACCCTAACCCAAACCCTAACGCTAACCCTAACAATGACCCTCACCCAAACCTCACCTTAACTCTAACCGTCACCCACACCCTAACACTCAACCTCAACCTCACACTAACACTAACCCTAACCCTAAACCTAATCCTCACCCACACCCTCACCCTACCTCTATCCCTAAACCTCACCCTAACTCTAAACCTCACCCTAATCCTAACCCTCACCCTCACACACTAACCCTAATCCTAACCATAACACTCACCTTAAATCTCATCCTAACAATAACGCTAACCCTAACACTTACCCTAACCTTAAATCTCACCTTAAACCTAACACTCACCCTAACCCTAACCCTAACCCTAACCCTCACCCTAAACCTAACCCTAACACTCCCCCTCAACCTCAACCTCAACATCTCTCCAAACATCACACTAACCATAACCCTCACCCTAACCCTATCCCTAACCCTTATCTAACAGAAACCCTCAATGTCAGCCTCACCCTCACACTAACGCTAAATATACCCCTCAGCCTAACCTTCTTCCTAATCCTAACATTAATCCGAACCCTCATCGTAACCCTAACCCTCACACTAACCCTAAAACTAACCCTAACCCTTACCCCAACCCTAACCCTCACCATAACCCTCACCCTAAGCTTAACGCTAACCTCAACCTAACCTCACCCTAACCCTAACCCTCATGCTCAAACTAACCCTCACCCTCACCGGAACCCTCACACTCACCTGAACCCTCACCCTAACCCTAACCCTCACACTCTGCCTAACCCTAAACCTATACCTAACCCTAAGCCTCACCCTCACCCTCACCTTAACTTTAACCCTAACCCTAACTATAACACTAACCCTAACTTTAACCCTAAACCTCACCCTAACCCTCACCCTAACCCTAAGCCTAACCCTCACCCTCACCCAAAACCTAACCCTAACCCTAACCCTCCCCCTAACCCTCAACCACACCCTAACCCTCACCCTCATCAAAACCCACACACTCACCCTACCCCTCAACCTCACCCTAAACATCACTCTAACCATAACCCTCACCCTAACCTTAAAATTAACCCTCCCCCTAATCGTCACCCTCACCCTAAACCTCACCTTCACCCTCAGCCTAACCCTCACCCTCACCCTAGCCCTCACCCTAACCGTAACTCTCACCCTAAACCTAACACTCTCCCTCAGCCTAACCCTCACCCTAACAATAACCTTAACCCTAACTGTAACCATAAACCTAACTTTAACCCTAACCCTGAACCTAACACTCACCGGAAACCTAACCCTACCCCTCAAACTAACCCTCACCCTAACCAAAACTTCAGCCTAACAATAACCCTAACCCTAATGCTAACCCTAATCGTAACCATCATCCTAACCCTAACACTAACTCAAAACTTCAACCTAATGCAAACCCTAACCCCGAACCTCACTCTCACTTTAACCGTCACCATCACCCAAACCCTCACCCTAACCCTACAACTCAACCACACAATAACCCTCCCCGTCTCAAGAACCCACACCCTCACCCTAACCCTCATCATTACCCTAAACATAACCCTAACCCTAATCCTAATCCTAAACCTAAAACTCTCCCTCACCCTCAGCCTCACCGTAAACCTAACCCTAACCCTAACACTCACCTTTACACTAAACTTCACCCTAACCCTCACCCTCACCCGAATCCGAAACCTAACCCTCATCCTCACCCTAAATCTCATCCTCACAATCACCCTAACTCTCAACCTAACCCTAATCCTTACCTTAAACTAACTCTAACCCTAACCCTCACACTAATCCTCAACATAACCCTAACGCTAACACTAACCTTCAACCTCACCCTAACTCTAAGCCTAAATTCACACTAACCCTAACCCAAACCCTAACTCTAACCCTCACCCTCACCCTAACCTTAATCGTCACCCTCACCGTTACCCTCACCCTAACCCTAACACTTACCCTAACACACAACCTAAACCTAAACCTCACCCTCACCCTCAACCTCACTCTCAGCCTAATCCTAACCCTAACCGTAACCCTACACCTCAACCTCACCCTAACCCCAACCCTGACTCTAACCCTAACTCTAACCCTCACCCTAACCCTAACCCTAACCGAAACCCTAACCCTAATCCTCACCCTAACCCTAACCCTAAACCTCACCCTAACACTCAGGCTAACCGTAACCCTCACCCTAACCCTCACACTAACCCTAAACCTAAACATAGCACTCACTATTACCCTATCCCTCACCCTCACCCTAACCCTCACCCTAATCCAAACCCTAACCCTCACACTAACCCTCATCATAACCCTAACCCTAACTCTAAACCTAACTTTCACTCTACCCCTCACCCTCACCCTAACCCTAACCGTAATCCTCACCGTACCCTCACCCTAACCCTAACCGTAACCGTCACACTCACCCTAAACCTCACCCTCACCCCAACTCTCACCCTAAACCTAACCCTCACCCTCTCCCTAACCCTCACCATACACCTAACCCAAACCCTAACTCTAGCCCTCATCTTAACACTCACCTTAACCCTAACACTCACCCTAACCCTAACCCTAACCCTCACACTAACCCTAAACCTCACCCTAAACTTAACCATACCCCTCACCTTAACCCTCACACTAAACCTAAACCTAAACCTAACCATCACCCTCAGTCAAACACTCAGTCACCCTTACCCTCACTATAAACCTAACCCTCACCCACACACTAACCCTCACCCTCAACCAAATCTTCCCCCTCACCCTAATCGTCACCCTCAACTTAAACATCAACAAAACCCTAACCCTAAGCCTAAACCTTACCCTAACCCTAACCCGCTCCCTAACCCTCACTCACAACCTAGGCCTCACCATAATTCTAACCCTAACCCTTTCCTAACCTTAACAATCATCCTTATCCTAACCCTAACATTAAACCTAACCATAACCCTAACTCTCACACTAAATCTCACCCTAACACTCACGCTAACCCTAACCCTCACTCTCACCATATACTTCACCCTAAACCTTACAATAACCCTAAACCTAACCCTGACCCTAACACTTACAGTAAACATAAACCTGACCCTGACCCAAACCCTATCCCTTAACCTCACCCTCACCCTCACCCTAACCCTAATCCTAACCCTAACACTCACCCTAACCCTAACTCTAACCCTAACCTTAAACGTAAACCTAAACCTAACCCTCACCTTAACGCTAAACCTAACCCTAACCCTCACCCTAAACCTAAACCTAAACCTAACCCTCATCCTCACCCTAACACTAACCCTAATCCTAACCCTCACCCTAACCATAATCCTAAGCCTAACACTCACAATCACCCTAACCATCATCCTAACCCTTACCCTCAACCTAACCCAAATCCTAACCCTCAAACTAACCCTAACCCTCGCCCTAGCCCTAACACTACTCCTAAGCCTAAACCTCATCCATATCCTAACACTAATCTTCATAGTTAACCCAAAAACTAACTCTAAACCTCATCCTAACCCAAATCCTCACCCTCACCCTCACCCTCAGCCTAACTCTAAACCTAACCCTAATACTAAACCTAACCCTCACACTCACCCTCAACCGAACTCTAACCCTAACCTAACCCTAACCCTAACCCTAACCCTCACCCTTACCCTCACCCTCAACCTAACCCTAACCCTATCCCTAACCATCACTCTAACCCTAACCCTAACCCTATCCCTAAACCTCACCCTAACCCTAACCAAAACCCAATCCCTAAACCTAACCATTAACCCTCACCCTAACCCTAAAACAAACACTAATCCTCACACTAAACATAACCCTAACCATAAACCTCAAGCTAACCCTAACCTAACCCTAACCCTCAACCTATTTCTAACCCTAACCCTCACCCTAATCCTCACTGTCACCCTAACCCTCACCTTAACCCTAACCCACAACCACACCCTAACCCGAACCCTCATCCGAACTCTCACAGTCAACCTAACCCTCACCCTCACCCTTAACATCACACTAACCCTAACCCCTCTCTAACCCTTCCCCTAACCCTTACCCTCGCCCCTTTGCTAACCCTAACCTAACCCTAAAACTCACCCTCAACCTAACCATCACCCTAACCCTAACCCTAACGCTAATCCTCACTCTAACACTAACCCTCACCCGAACCCTAAATCTACCCCTGAGCCTATCCCTCATACTAACACTGAACCTAACCCTAACCCTCACCCTTACCCTAACCCTCACCCTCACCCTAAACCTAACCCTAATCCTAATCCTCACCCTCACCCTCACCCTAACACTAAACCTAACCTTAACAATAACCCTAACCCTAACCCTAAACCGAACCCTAAATCTAATGCTCACCCTAAACCTAACCCTAACCGAACCTAACCCTAACCGTCAAACTAACCCTAACACTAACCCTCACCCTCACTCTATCCCTAAGCCTAACCCTAATCCTCACCTTGACCCTCACCATAACACTCATGCTAATCCTAATCCTAATCCTTACCTAACTGAAAACCACACCCTCACCCTACACCTCCCCCTCACCCAGCCCTCACCCTAATCCTAACCCTAAGCCTAAAACTAACCCTCAACCTAGTCCTTCCCTTCCCCCTCACACTCAGCCTAACCCTAAACCTAACTTTAATACTAATTCTAACCCTCACCCTCACCCTCACCCTAACCCTAACCAGAACACTAACCATCACCCTACCCTAAACATAACCCTAAACTTCACACTAACCCTAACACAAACCCTAACCCTTACCCTCAACCTAACCCTAACCCTCACCCTCACCCTGAATCTCACTCTCAGCCTAACCCTAAACCTAACCCTAATCCTAACTCGAAACCTCACCCTAACCCTAACCCTAATGGAAACTCTACCCTAACCCTCAACCTAACCCGAACCCTTAACCTCATCCT
Source organism: Dipodomys merriami (assembly GCF_024711535.1). Taxonomy (NCBI): domain Eukaryota; kingdom Metazoa; phylum Chordata; class Mammalia; order Rodentia; family Heteromyidae; genus Dipodomys; species Dipodomys merriami. Next base: position 1,249,182 of record NW_027202482.1, on the reverse strand, counting down.
CACCTTAATTTAACCCTAAACCTAACCCTAACTCTAACCCTCACCCTAACCCTAACCCTCACCCTAACACTCACCCTAACACTCACGCTAAACCTAAAGGTCACCCTAACCCTCACCCTCACCCTCAACTGCACCCTCATCCTAACCCTAACCCTAACTCTAACCCTCACCCTAACCCGAAACCTAAGGCTAACCCTCACCCTAAACCTAAACCTAACCCTAACACTTACCCTCATCCTAACCCGCACTCTAAACCTAACCCTAACCCTAACCGTAACGTCCAACCTCACCCTCAACCTAACTCTAACCCTAACCCTAACCCTAATGCTCACCCTCACGCTCACCCTCACCCTAACCCTAACCCTATTCATAACCCTCACCCTCACCCTAACCCTAACCCTAAATCTCAAACTAACCCTGATCCTAACCCTCACCCTAACCCTAACCTAACCCTAACGCTAACCCTATTGCTAACCCTAACCCTAACCTTCATCCTCACCCTAAACCCCACCGTCACCTTAACCCTCTCCCTAAACGTAACACTAACCCAGACCCAAACCCGAACCCTCACCCGAAACCTCACACTCACGCAAACCCTCACCCTCACCCTTAACATCACACTAAACCTAACTCTCACCCTAACCTTCACCCTAACCCTCACCCTCAACCTCACCCTAAGCCTAACATTAACCCTAACCCTAATCCTAAACCTAACACTCACCCTGATCCTAAACCTCACCATAAACCTCAACCTAACATTTTGCTTCACCGTGACCGTGTGAGACAAACCCTAAACCTCTCCCTAATCGTAACCTTACCCCTCACCCTCAACCTCATCCTAAACCTAACCCTAAACCAATCACCTACCCTTACCCCCTCGGTAACCCTAACCCTAAACATAACCCTCACCATCTCCCTAACCATCACCCTAACCTTAAATTTAACCCCCAAACTAACCCTAACCCTCACACTAACCCTAACTCTACCTCTCAGCCTAAAACTCACCCTAACCCTAACCCTAACCCTAAAACTCACCCTAACCCTAACCCTAATCCTCACCCTCACCCTCAGCCTAACCCTAACCCTAAACCTAACTCTAACCCTCTTCCTAATCCTAACCAAACCCTAACACTAACCCTCACCCTAACCCTAATCCGAACACTAACCCTCACCCCAACCCTAACCCTAAACCTTACTTTCACCCTAACCCTAATCCTAACCCTAACCCTCACCCTAACCTAACCCTCACCATAACACTAACCCTCACCCTCACCCTAACCCTCACCCTAACCCTAAACCTGAACATAAGCCTCACCCTAACTCTAAACCTAACCCTAAACCTCACCCTAAACCTCACACTAACTCTAACCCTAAACTTAACACTCACCCTCATCCTAACCCTAACCCTAACCCTAACCCTAACCATCACCCTAACCCTAATGCTAACCCTAAGTCTCACCCTCACGGTAAACCTCACCCTAACCCTTACCCTTACCCTCACACTAACCCTAACACTAACCCTCACACTAATCCTCACCTTAACCCTAATACTAAACCTAAACCTAACCTTCCCTACCCCTACCCCTCACCCTAACCCTAACCCTAACTCTAACCCTCACCCTACCCTCAGCGTAACCCTAACCGTAACCCTCACCCTAATCCTCACAGTCACCCTAAACCTCACCCTAAACCTAACCCTCACCCACACCCTAACCCTCAACCTCACCCGGACCCTCACCCTCACCCTAACAATCACCCTCACCTAAATATCACCCTAAACCTAACCCTAACCCTAAACCTCATTCTAACCCTAACCCGCACCCTAACCCTCACCCTCAACATAATCCTCACTCTAACTCTAACTAAACCCTTACCTAACTGAAACCCTCAGCCTCACACTCACCCTCGCCCAACCCCACACCCTATCCCTCACCCTAACTTTAATCCTAACCCTCACCATCACCCTCAACTTCCCCCTTACATCAGGATAAAACTAACCGTAACCCTAATACTAAACCTAACCCTCACCCTCACCCTAACCTTAACCCAACTGTAACTCTCACCCTCAACCTCACCAAAACCCTCACCCTAACACGAATCCTCACACTAACGGTCATTCTAACCCTAAACTTAACCCTCTTCCACACCCTAACCGTCACCCTCGCCCTAACCCTCACGCTAACACTAACCCTCACCGTAACCGTCACCCTAACCCTAAACTTAACCCTCTAACACACCCTAACCCTCAGCTTAACCCTAACGCTAACCCTAACACTTACACTAAACCTAAACCACACCCTAATCCTAACCCTACTCCACCCCCTCACACTCACCCTCACCCAAACCCACACCCTAGCCCTCACCCTAACTCTAACCCTAACACTCACTCTAACCCTCTCCCTAACCCTAACCATAACCCTAAGACTAAGCCTAAGCCTACCCCTAAAAATAAGCCTCACACTAATGCTATCCCGAACCCTAAACCTTACCCTCAGTGGCACCTTAACACTCACTCTTTCCCTAACCCTCACCCTAACCCTATCCCTAACCCTAAAACTTACACTAAAACTTCACCTCACCCTAAACCTAACCCTCCACATCATCCTCACCGTCAACCTCACCCTAACCCCAACCCTAATCCTAACATTCACTCTAAACTTTTCCTCACCCTAACCCTAACCCTAACACTAATGCTCACACAAACACTCACCCTCACCCTAACCCTTACGCTCACCCTAAAACTAACTCTAAACCTAACCCTCACGCTAAACCTAACTCTCACCCTAACCCTAATCCTACCCCGCACCCTAAATCTCATCATAACGCTAACCCTAACCCTTGCCCTCACACAAACACTAACGTGAAACCCCACTCTAAACCTAACCCTAACCCTAAAACTAAACCTAACCCTAACCCACACCTAAACCTAACCCTAACCGTAACCCTCACCCTAAGTATAAACCTAACCCTAATTCTATTCCTAAACCTAACCCTCACCCTAACCCTCAACCTAAACCTCACCCTAACACTTTTCCTCACCCTAACCATAACCTGCACACAAACCCTAACCGCACCCTAATCCTAACTCTATCCCTCACCCTCACCCTAACCCTAATCCTAACCCTTACCCTAACCGTTACCCACAACCTCACCCTAACGCTAACCCTAAATCTAACCCTCACCCTAACCCTCACCCTAAACCTTACTCTTACCCTAACCCTAACCCTAACACTAACCCTCACCCTCACCCTCACTCTCACCCTCAGCCTAAACCCAAACTTAAAAGTAAACCTAACGCTAACCGTCACCCTCACCCTCACCCTAAACCTAACCCTAAACCCAACCCTCACCCTTACCCTCACCTTCACCCTAAACCTAACTCTAACCCTAACAAAAACTCTAACCCTCACCCTAAACCTTTTCCTCACCCTAACCCTAACCCTAACACTAATGCTCACACAAACACTAACCCTCACCCTAACCCTTACCCTCACCCTAAAACTAACCCTAAACCTAACCCTCACGCTAACCCTAACTCTCACCCTAAACCTAATCCTACCCCGCACCCTAAATTTCATCATAACCCTAACCCTAAATCTTACCCTAACACAAACCCTAACCCGAAACCCAACCCTAAACCTAACCCTAACCCTAAACCTCACCCTGAACCTAACCCTCTGCCTAACCAATAACCTCGCCCTAACCCTAACACTAACCCTCATACTAACCCTAAAACTCACCCTAACCTAATCCTGAACCTAACCATAACCCTCACCCTCACCCTCGCCCTAACCCTCCCCATCACCCTAACCCTAACACTCACCAAAACAGTAACCCGCACCATCAACCGAACCCACAGAGTCACCCTAACCCTCACATTCACTCTAAACCTCACATTATCCCTAACCCTCACCCTAATCCTAACCCTCACACAATCCTTAACCCTCACCCTAACCCTAAACCTAACCCTCAGCCAAACACTCATCCTAACCATAACCCTAACCCTAACCAGTACCCTAAACCGGAACCTCAACATCTCCCTTAACCTAACCCTCAGATTAACCCTAAAAGTAACCCTAATCCTAAGACTAACCCTAACCCTAAACCTCACCCTTACCCTAACCCTAACCCTAACCCTCACCCTCACCCTCACTCTAACGCTAACCCTAACCGTAACCCTAATCCTCACACTAACCCTAACTCTAAATCTAACCCTAATCCAAACCCTAAAAATCACCCTAACCCTAAATATAACCCTAATGCTAACCCTAACCTTACACTAAACCTCACCATCACACTAACCATCACCCTTATCTTAAACCTCACGCACACTCTAAAACTCACCCTCACTCTCACCTTCACTTTCACCCTAACCTTCGACCCCATTCTCACCCTAACCATCACACTCACCCTAAACATCACACTTACCCTAACACTCAAACTTACCTTAAACCTAACCCACACCTTAACCCTCAACCTCACCCTCACCCTCACCCTCACCGTAAACCTAACCCTAATCCTAACCCTAATCATAAACCTAACACTCACCTTCACCATCAACCTAACCCTAACCCAATACCTAAACCTCACCCTAACCCTAACATTAACACAAATCCAAACCCTAACCCTCACCCTAACCCTGACCACAACTGTAACCCTGACCCAAAGCATCACCCTAAACTTAACCCTCTCCCTAACCCTAACCCTAACACTAATCCTCACACTAAGCCTAACCCTAAGCCAAAACCTAACCCTAATCCTCAACCGAACCCTCACCCTACCATAACCCTATCCTTAAACCTCACCCTAAGGCTAACCCCAACCCTTACCCTCCCTATCACCCTTAGCCTCATCCTAACCAGAACCCTCACCCTCATGCTAACCTTCACCCTAACACTCACCCTAAACCTAACCCTCACCATCACCCTTACCCTCAGACTAACCCTAAAACTAACCCTAATCCTAACACTATCTCTCACCCTCACAGTCACCCTAACTCTAACCCTAATCCTAATCATACCCCTCACCCTCAACCTCACCCTAACCTTAACCCTAACCCTAACCCTCACACAAACCATAGTCCTCATGCTAACCATAAACCTAACCCTAACCCTCACACTAACCCTAACCCTCACCCTCACACTAACCCTAAACCTAACCCTAACCCTCACCTTAAACTTCACCCTAATCCTCAACCTCACCCTTACCCTCATCATCACCCAAACCCTCACCTTAATACTTAGCCTCACCCACACCCACACCCTAACGGTCACACGAACCCTCACCTTAACCCTAAATATCACCCTCACACTTACCCTCACCCTAACCCTAAACTTCACCCTCCCCCTCACCCTAACCCTCATCCTGTCCCTAACTCTAAATCTACCCCTAAAGCTCACCCTCACCTGAACACTCACCCTCACCCTAAACCTCACCCTCACCAAAAACATCTACCTAAGAGTAATCCTCACCCTAACCCTAAACCTAACACTCACCTTAACCCTAACACTCACCCTTACCCTCACGCTCACCCTAAACCTAAACCTAGCCCTAATCCTAATACTAACACTCTCCCTCAGCCTCACCTAAACCATAACCCTAATCTTTACCCGAACCCTCACCCTCACCCTAACCCGAACCCTAACCCTCAACCTAACCCTAACCCTAAACCTAAGCCTAACCCTATCCCTAACGCTCAACCTCACCAGCACATCAGCGTAACCCTAACTGTAACCCTAATCTTAAACCTAACCTTCACCCTCAACCTCACCCTAACTCTATCCCTAACCATAACCTAACCCTCATGATCACCATCACCCTAACCTTCACCCTAACCCTCACCCTCACCCTCACCCTAACCCTCACCCTAACCCTAACTCTCACCTCACCCTCACCCTAACCCTAAAGCTAAACCTAATCCTCACACTATCATTTACCCGAACCCTGATCTTCACACTCACCCTCACCCTAGCCCTCACCCTAACACTAAGTCTAACCCTAACCCTCACCCTAACCCTCACCCAAACCCTAATAATAACGCTCACCCTAACCCTTACCCAAAACCAAACCCTCACCCTAACCCTAACACTAACCCTAATCCTCACCCTAACACTCACCCTAAACCTAAAATTAATGCTCACCCTAACCCTTACACTAACCCTCACCCTCACCTTAACTCTAACCCTAACCCTAACCATCCACCTAACAGTAACCCTCACCTAAACGTAACCCTCACCCTAACCCTTACCCTCACCCTCACCCTAACTGGAACCCTACCAGGAATTCTCGCCGTAACCCTCAACCTAAACGTCACCCTCACCCTAACCCTAACAGTTACTTTAACCCTCACCCAAACCCACACCGTAACCCTAACGCTAACCCTAACCCTCACCCTAAACCTCACCCTAACCATTAACCTCACGCTAACCATAAACCTAAACCTAACCCTAATCCTCACACTAACCCTAACACGAACCCGAAACCTAACCATCACCGTAACCCTAAACTTAACCCAAACCATCACCGTAAATGTAACCCTAAACCTAACCCTCACTGTCAACCTAACCATCACCCTAACCCTAACCATCACACAAACCCTATCGCTACCCTCACCCGAAACCTCACTCTCACCCTAACCCTCACCCTCACCCTCATCCTAACCCTCACCCTCACCCTAAACATCACAGTAACCCTAAACTTCAACCTGACCCTAACACTAACCCTCAACCTAACCCTCACTCTCACCCTTACCCTAAGCCTAACACTAACCCTAACCCTAATCCTAAACCTAAAACTCACCCTAACTCTCACCCTAACCCTAACGCTAACCCTAACCCTCACCCTCACCCTAACCCTCACCCTGAATCTAACCCTAACGTTAACCTTCAAACTAACCTTACCCTCACCCTAACACTAACACTACACATTAGCCTAAATCTCCCCATATCACTAACTCTAACCCTAATCCTCACCCTATTACTAACCCTAAACCTATCACCCTAACCCTAGCCCTCACCCTAACACTAACCCTAAGCCTTAGCTTAGTCCTAACCCAAAACGAATCCTAAATCTAACCCTCACCCTAACCCTCACCCTAAAACACACCCTAACACACACCCTCACACTAAATTTAACCCTCAATCTAACCCTAACCCTAAACCTTACCCTAACCTTCACCCTCACCCTAGCCCTCACCCTAACCCTAAACCTAACCCTAATCCTCACCCTAACCCCAAACACTCGCCCGCACCCTAACCCTCACCCTCAACCTAACCCTCAGCCTTACTCTAACCATAAACCTCACGCTCACACTAACTCTCACCCGAAACCTTTCACTCACCCTCAACCTAACCATCACACCAAACCTAACCTATAACCTAACACTAAACTTAACCCTCACCCTCGCTCTCACCCTCACCCACAGCCCAACACTAACACTAACCCTAATCCTAACTCTAACCCTTACCCTCACCCTCACCCTAACCCTAACACTTTCCTAACTAAAACACTCACCCTCACGCTCACCCTCAGCTTAACCCTTGCCCTCACCTAAACCTAAAACTCACACTCACCCTAACCCTCACCAACACCCTAATCGTAACCCTACCCTCACCCTAACCCTAATGCTAACACTAACCCTCACCCTCACCCTAACCATCTCCCTAACACTTACTCTCACCCTAACCCTAAACCTCACCCTAAACCTTACCCTCACCCTAATCCTAACCCTAACCCTCACCCTCACCCTAACCCTAAACCTCACCCTAACCTACAAACTAACCCTAATGCTCACTCTAACCCTCACCCAACACCTCAACCTAAGCCTCGTTCTAAACCTAAACCTAACCCTCACCCTAAACCTAACCCTCAACCTTACACTAACCCTAACCCTAACCCTCACCCTCACACTGAGCCTAATCATAACCCTAACCCTAAACCTAACCCTAACCCTCACACTCACGCTCACCCTAACCCTAACCCTCACCCTCACCTTAGCCCACAAGCTAACCTTAATCCTAAACCTAATCCTCAATGTAACCCTAACCCTCACCCTCACACTAACCCTCATCCTCACCCTAAACCTCACCCTAACCCTAACCCTAACCATAATCCTCACTTTCACCCAACCCTCACACTAAACCTAAACTTCACCCTAACATTAAGCCTAACCCTCACCCTAATCCTCACCCTCAGCCTAACCCTAACCCTAACAATAATCCTCACCCTAAACCTCACTCTCACCCTCACCCTAACCCTAACCCTAATCCTCATCCTCACACTCACCCTCAGCTTCACCCTAACCCTCACCCTCACCCTAAACCTAAACCTAACACTCAACCTAAAGTTAACCCTCACCCTAAACCTAACCCTAAACCACACCCTAACACTAACCCTCAACCTAACCCTAACCCTCACATTAACCCTAATACTGACCCTAAACCTCACCCTCACCCTACCCCTCACCCTAACCCTAATCCTAACCCTAATCCTCACCCTAACCATAACACTCACCCTCACCCTAAACCTCACCCTCAACCTAACCCTCACCCTAACCCTAACTCTAAAATTCAGGCTCACACTCTCACCCTAACACTTACACTCACACTCACCCTAACCCTAACCTACACCCTAACTCTAACCCTAACCCTCACCCTCACCCTTACCCATACCCTCACCCTAACACTAACCCTAACCCTCACTTTCACCCTAACCCTCACACAAAACCTAAACTTCATTCTAAGCCTAAACCTAACCCTCAACATCACCCTCACCCACTGCCTAACCATAACAAAACCCTAATCCTAACCCTGAACCTCACTCTCACCCTCACCCTAACCCTAACCCTCACTTTAACCCTAACCCTAACACTCACTCTCACCCACACCCTCACCCTAACCTATAACCTCACCTAAACCTAACCCTCACACTAAACCTAATACTCAGCCTCACCCTAACCCTAACCCTACCCTCAACCTAACCCTAATGCTAACACTAACCCTCACCCTCGCCCTTACCCTCTCCCTAACCCTTACACTCGCCCTAACACTAACCCTAACGCTAAAACTTACCCTCACCCTAATCCTAACCCTAACCCTCACCCTCACCCTAACCATAAACCTAAACCTCACCCTAACCCACAAACTAACCCTAATGCTCACACTAACCTTCACCCTACACCTCAAACTAAGCATCATCCTAAACCTAAACCTCACCCTAACCCTAACCCTCACCCTAACACTAACACTAATGCTCACGCTCACCCTCATGCTCAGCCTAATCATAACCCTAACCCTAAACCTAACACTAACCCTCACCCTCACCCTCACCCTAAACCTAAAATTAAACATAACTCTCACCCTCACACTCACCCTCACCCTAAACCTAACCCTAACCTTAAAAATAACCCTAACCCTAACCCTAAACCTCTCACTAAACCTTACCCTCACACTCACCCTAACTGCACCCCTCACCCTAAAACTCACCCTCACCCTAACCCTAACCCTCACCCTAACCCTTACCCTAAACCTCACCCTCAACTTAGCACTCACCCTAACACTAATACTAACCCTAATCCTCACCCTAACCCTAACCCTCACCCTCATACTAACCCTCACCCTCACCCTAACCCTTACAATAAACCTAAGAGTATCCCTCACTTTCAACCTAAACCTCACACTAAACCTAACCTTCATCCAAACCCTAACCCTAACCCTCACCATCACCCTCACCCTCAGCCTAACCATAACAAAACCCTAATCCTAAACCTAAACCTCACCCTCACCCTCAACCTAACCCTAACCCTGACCCTAAACCTAACCCTAACCCTCAATCTCACACTCAACCTCACCCTCAGCCTAACCCTAACTCTCACCCTAACCCTTTCCCTCACATAAACCTAACCCTCACCTTAACCTAAACCCTCACCCTAAGCCTCACCCTTACCCTAACCCTAACGCTAACCCTCACAGTAACCCTCATCCTAAACTTAACCCTAACTCTCAACCTAAATCTTAACCTCACCCTCACCCTAACACTCACACTTACCCTAAACCTCACCCTAACCCTAACCCTAACCCTCAATCTCACACTCACCCTCACCCTCACCCTAACCCTCACCCTAACCCTAACCCTAACTCTCTCCCTAACCCTTACCCTCACCCTCACAATAACCCTCAAACTTACCTTAACCCACAACCTAACCCTAACCCTAAACCTAACCCTCACCCTAACCATCTCCTTAACCCTAAACTTGACCCTCACCCTCACCCTAACCCTAATGCTTACCCTAACCCTAACCCTAAACCTCATCCACAACCTAATCCTAATAGTCACCCTCACCCTAACCCTCGCCCTAACCCTTACCCTCACACTAACCCTAATACTCACCCTCATCCTAACACTCACCCTAACACTTAACCTCACTCTAAACCTCACCCTAACTCTAACCCTAACACTAACGCTCACCCTAACCCTCACCCTCACCCTAACCATAACCCTAACCCTCATCCTAACCCTAACCCTAACCCTAACCCTCAAGTCCTCACCCTAACCCTTAACCTCACCCTCACCGTAACCCACACACTAAACCTAACCCTCACTATAACCCTACCACTAACCCTAACCCTCACCCTCACCCTTACCTTCACCCTAACCCTCAGCCTAACCCTAACCCTAAACATATCCCTCACCCTAACCCTCACCCTAAACTTCAACATAACCCTCACCCTCACACTAACCCTCACACTAACCCTTAACCTCACCCTAACCTAACCCTAACCGTAACCCTTACCCTCACTCTAACCCTCAACCTAAGCGTATCCCAACCCCTCACCATGAGACTCATCCTAAAAGTAACACGCTAACCCTAACAATACTCCTAACCCTAACCCTAACCCAAACCCTTATGTTCACCCTCATCCTCAACCGCAGTCTAACGGTAACCCTAACCCTAATCCTAACCCTAACCCTAACCCTAACCGGAAACCTAAACCTCACCCTCACCCTCACCCTGACCCTAACTCTAACCCTTACCAAACCGTAACCCTCACGCTAAGTCTACCGCTCACCCTCACCTTAAACCTCACCCTCACCCTAACAATAACCCTAAAACTCACCCTCAGCCTAAGCCTAATGCTCACCCTAAACCAAACCCTAACATTTACCCTCACCCTAACCCTCACCCTAACCATCAACCTAACCCTAAACCTAACCCTCAACTTAACACTTAACCTCAACATAATCCTCAAACTAAACCTAACCCTAACCATCACACTAACCCTAAGCCTCACCCTAACCCTAACCCTAACCCTCAACCTCACCCTAACCGTAACCCTAACCCTCACACTAAACCTAACCCTCACCCTTACTCTAACCCTCACGCTAACCCTAAACCTCACCCTCACACTCACCATAATCCTCACTGTTACCCTTACCCGCACACTCACCCTAACCGTCATACTAACCCTAACCCTAAACCTAACTCTAACCCTAACCCTAAACCTCACCCTCACCCTAACCCTAACCCTAAACCTAACCCTAACCCTCAACCTAACCCTCACCCTAACACTCATGCTAAACCTAACCCTCACTCTTACCCTAAACCTCACCCAAAACCTTACCCTCACACTAAAACTGACCCTCACCCTCACGCTAACCGTAAATGTAACCCTAACCCTCAGCCTAAACCTAAACCTCACCCTCACCTTCACCCTCACCCTCAGCCTAACCCTAATGCTAACCCTAACCCTAACCCTAAACCTAACCCACACCCTCACATGCACCCTCACCCTAGAGCCTAACCGTAAACCTTACCCTAATCATAACCCTCACCCTCACCCTAACCCTAACCCTAACCCTGACCCTGACCCTATCCCTAACCCTAACTCTCACACTCTCCCTCACCATATCCTAATCCTAACTCTAACCCTCACCCTAACACTAACCCTCACCCTAACCCTAACCCTCACCCTAAACTTTACACCAATCCTAAACCTCCCCCTCACTCTAACTCTAAACCTAACACTAACCCTAACTCTAACACTCACCCTCCCCATAATCCTAACCCTAACCCTAACCCTCACCCTAAACCACAACCTAACCCTTACCTTAATCCTAAGTCTAACCCTAACCCTAAACCTCCCCCTCACACTAAACCTCACCCTAACCCAAAGCCTCATCCTAAGTCTAACCCTAACCCTCCCCCTCCCCCTCACACTAACCCTCACCCTAACCCTTACCCTCAGCCTAACCCTAACCCTAATGCTAACCCTCATACTAACCATTACACTCACCCTCACCCTAACCCTAACCCTAACCCTCCCCCTCAACCTCAGTCAAACACTAACCCTAATCCTAACCCTAAACCTCACTTTCACCCTCACTCTAACCCTAACCCTAACTCTAAACCTCCCCCTCCTGCTCACACTCACCTTCACACTAACCCTAACAATAACCCTAACCCTAACCCTAACCCTCACCCTAAACTTTACACCAATCCTAAACCTCCCCCTCACTCTAACTCTAAACCTAACACTAACCCTAACTCTAACACTCACCCTCCCCATAATCCTAACCCTAACCCTAACCCTCACCCTAAACCACAACCTAACCCTTACCTTAATCCTAAGTCTAACCCTAACCCTAAACCTCCCCCTCACACTAAACCTCACCCTAACCCAAAGCCTCATCCTAAGTCTAACCCTAACCCTCCCCCTCCCCCTCACACTAACCCTCACCCTAACCATTACCCTCAGCCTAACCCTAACCCTAATGCTAACCCTCATACTAACCATTACACTCACCCTCACCCTAACCCTAACCCTAACCCTCCCCCTCAACCTCAGTCAAACACTAACCCTAATCCTAACCCTAAACCTCACTTTCACCCTCACTCTAACCCTAACCCTAACTCTAAACCTCCCCCTCCTGCTCACACTCACCTTCACACTAACCCTAACAATAACCCTAACCCTAACCCTAACCGTAACACTAAACTTCACACTAACCCTCACCCTCACCCTAACCCTCCCCCTAACCATAACTCTACCCCTCACCCGAAAACTCTTCCTAAACCTAACCCTAACTCTAACGTGCACGCTAACCCTAACCCTAACCCTAACCCTCACCCTAACCCAAACCCTCACCCACACCCTCACCCTAAACCTCAGTCTAATCCTAACACTAAACCTAATCCTAACCCTAACCCTTACCCTAATACTAACCTTAACCCTCAACCTTACCCTCACCCTAACTCTAACCCTAAAGCAAACTTACCCAAACCCTAACTCTAACCCTCACCCTAACCATACACCTACCCCTCACCCTAACACTTATTTAAACCCTAACCCTTACCCTAACCCTAATGCTCAACCGAAACCTCACCCTAACCCTAACAATCATGCTAAACCTAAACTTAAACCTCACACTAAACCTCACCCTAGCCCTCAACCTAAACTTAAACCTAACCCTAACCCTACTCCTAAACCTAACCCTCACCCTAACACTAAATCTAACCCTAACCCTAACCCTCACCCTCACCCTAACCCTAACCCTAACCCTAACCCAAAGGGAACCCTAACCCTCACCCTCACCCTAAATCTAACTCTAACCATAACCCTAACCCTCACACTCACCCTAACCCTAACCCTAACCCTAAACCTCACCCTACCCCTAAGGGGAAGCCTAACCCTCATCCTCACCCTAAACCTCACCCTAACCATTACACTCAAGCTAACACTAAATCTAACTCCAACCCTAACCCTCAAACTAATCCTAAACCTAACCCTAAACCTAACCCTAAACTTCACCCTAATCCCCACCCTAAACCTAACCCTAACCCTCACTGTAACCCTAACATTAACCCTCACAGTCACACAAACCCTCACCGTCACCCTAACCCTCACCCTAACCCTAACCATCACCCACACCCTAAGCCTCACCCTCACTCGAACACTCACCCTAAACCTAAACCTCACCCTCACCCTAAACATCACCCTAACCCTAACCCTTACCCAACCCTAACCCTAACCCTCACTCTAAACCTCAACCTCACACTCACCCTCAACCTAAGCCTAACCCTAAACCTAACACTAATCCTAAACCTAAATCTCACCCTCACCCTAATGTAAACCCTAACCCAAACTTTAACCCTCACCCTCACCCTAGCCCTCACCCTAAACCTAACCCTAACCTTCACCCTAACACTCAACCTAAACCTTATCCTCACCCTAACCCTAAACCCCACCCTAACCCTAACCCTCACACTCAGCCGAACACTTACTCTAACCCTAAACCTCACCCTCTCCCTAAACATCACCCTAACCCTAAACCTAACCCTAACCCTCACATTAACCCTAAGGCTAACCCTAACCCTCACCCTCACCCTAAACCTCACCCTAACACTTACACTCACGCTAACACTAACTCTAACCGTAACCCTAACCCTCAAACTAATCCTAATCCTAACCCTAACCTAACCCTAAACTTCATCCTAACCCTCACCCTAACACTAACCCTAACCCTCACCCTAACAATAACATTAACCCTCACCCTCACCCTAACCCTCACCCTCAACCTAACCCTCACCTTAATCCTAACCATCATCCACACCCTAATCCTCACCCTCACCCGAACACTCACCCTAACCCTAAAACTCACCCTCACCTTAAACATCACCCTAACCCTATACCTCACCCTAAACCTAACCCTAACCCTCACCCTAACTCTCAAACTAACCCTTATATTCACCCTAATGCTCACCTTCACCCTCACCCGAACCCTAATCTTTTCTCTATCCCTAACCCTCACTCTCAACCTCAATCTCACCCTAAACCTCAGCCTCACCCACATCCTCACCCTAACCCTAACCCTAACCCTCACCCTCACCCTTACCCTAACCCTAAACTTCACCCGAAACCTCACCCTAACTGTCGCCCTAACAAAAATGCTAATCCTAAGCATCATCCTCACCCTAACCCTAACCCTTACCCTCACCATAACCCTAACCTTAACCATAACACTAACCCTCAGACTAAACCTAACCCTCACCCTAACCCTAACCCTAAACCAAACCTCACCATCACCCTAATGCTCAACCTAAACCTAACCCTCACCCACACACTACTCCTCACCCTCACCCGCAACCTTACCTTCACCCTAACCCTCATCCGAACCCCAAACATCACCCTAACTCTAACCCACACCCTAAACCTAAGCCTAACCCTCAACCTAACCCTAACCCTCACCCGCACCCTCACCCTCACCCTCAACGTCAGCATAACCCTAACCCTAACCATCACAATAACTCTCACCGTCACCCTAATCATCACCCGAACCCTCACCATATCCCTCACATTAACCCTAACCGTCTCTAACTCTAACGCTCATCCTAACCTTCACTCTCAGCCTAACCCTAAACTTAATCCTTATCCTAACCCTAAACCTCCTCCTCACCCTTACCCTCTCCCTCACCCTCACCCAAGCCCTCATTCTAAGCCTAACCCTCACCCTCACGCTCAAGCTCACCATAACCCTGACCCATACCCTAACCCTAACACCAACGCTAACCCTAAATCTAACCCTCACCCTAACCCTAAACCTAAACCTCACCCCCCTCTCACCCTAACCCAAATATTAACCCTAACAATAACCCTAACCCTAACGCTAACCCTAACCCTCACACTCACCCTAACAGTTACCCTAAGCCTTACCATCACGCTAACCATAACCCTAAACCTTACCTAACGGAAACCCTCACCCTCACCCTCACCCTAAGACTCACCCTCACCCTAGCCCTCACTCTTACCCTTACCCTCACCCTAACCCTAACCCTCACAATAAACCTAAACCTCACCCTAACCCTAACCCACACACTAATACTCATCGTCACCCTGACCCTAACCCTCACCCTAACCCTATCCCTAACCGTAACCCAAAGCTTCACACTCACCCTAGACCTCACCCTAACCCGAATCCTAAAGCTAATCATCATCCTAACCCAAATATTCACCCTCACCCTAACCCTCACCCTCACCCTAACCCTCACCCTCACCCTAAACCTAAACCTCATGGTCACACTCTCACCCTAAACCTTACACTCACCCTCACCCTAACCCTCACACTAACCCTAACTTACACCCTAGCCCTAACCCTAACCCTAACCCTCACACTCACCCTCACCCTCACCCTCACCCTCAGCCTAATACTATCCCTATCCCTAATCCTAAACCTCATCCTAACCCTAAACCTAACCCTAAACCTCATCTTCACCCTCAACCTCACCCTCAAACTCACCCTCACACTAACCCTCACCCTCACCCTAACCCTAACAATAACAATCACCCTAACCCTAACCTTCACCCTAACCCTAACCCTCACTCTCACCCTCACCCCAACCCTAACACTCAACTCACCCGCACGCTAAACCTCACCCTCACCCTTACCCTCACCATAACCCTTACCCTCTCCCTAACCCTAACCCTAATCCAAAACCACAAACTAAACCTAACCATCACCCTAATCCTCAACCTATCCCTAACCCTAACCCTAACCCTCACCCTCACCTTCACCCTAGCCCTCAACCGAACCCTCGCCCAAATGGTAATCCTAACCCTCACCCTCACCCTAACCCTCACCTAACACTTATGCTCACCGTAAACCTAATCCTAACCCTTACCCCAATCTTAAAACTAAACCTAAACTAACCCTAACCCTAACCCTAACCCTAATCCTCACCCTAACCCTAAACCTAACCCTAACCCTCACCCTCAACCTAGCCCTCATCCTAACCCTAAACCTAATCCTAGCCTCAACCTCACCCTAACCCTAATACTATCCCAAAGCCTCACCCTCAACCTAACCCTCACCCTAACCCTTACCCTCACAAAACCACAACCCTCACCCTCAGCCTAATCCGCACCCTAACCCTAATGCTACCCTCACCCTTACACTAATGCTAACCCTAAAACTCACCTTCACACTAACCCTCACCCTAACCCTTTCCCTCACTCTCAACCTAGCACTAAACATCACCCTAAACCTAACTCTAACCCTAACCCTCACCCTAACTCTCACCTTAAACCTAATGGTCACACTAACCGTAACCGAACCCCTCACCCTATCCTCATCCTAAACCTAGCCCTCACCCTCACCATAACCCTTACCCTAAACATTATCCTCACCCTAACCCTAACCTTAAACCTAATCCTATCCCTCACACTAACACTAACCCTCACCCTAACCCTGACCCTATCCCTCAACCTAACCCACACCCTCACCCTCACCCTAGCCCTAATCCTCACCCTAACCCTAAGCCTCACCCAAAATCTAACCCTCAACTTAACCGTAAGCCTCACCCACACCCTGACCCTCACCTAACACGAAGCCGAACCTCACCCTAACCCTGACCCTCACCCTAAACATCAACCTAACGCTAACACACACAGTACCCCTAACCCTCACTCTCACCCTTACCCTCACCCTCACCCTCAACCTAAGCATAACCCTAACCCTAACCCTAATACTAAACATTACGCTCACCCTCACCCTAACCATAAACCTCTCACCCTCAACCTCACCCTAAATCTAACCCTAAACCTAAACCTAACTCTCACCCTAACCCTAACCCTCACCCTAACCGTAACGATAACACTAAAACTCTCCCGCACCCTAACAGTCACCCTAACCCTTATCCTCATGCAAACCCTAATTTTTACCCAAATCCTAACCCTCAACGTAACCCTCACCCTCTCCCTAACCTTAACCCTATTCCTAAAACTCACACAAACTCTACACCTAACCCTAACCCTAAAACTTACCCTCAACCTCACCCTCACCCTCACCCTCATCTTTACACTAACCCTAATCCTAACTTTATCCTGTACCCTCAACCTCACCCTCAACTTCAGCCTAACCCTTAAAATAACCCTAAGCCTCACCTTAACCCGAACACTAACCCTAACCCTAACCCTAAACTAACCTAAATCCTCGCCCTCAACCTCAACTACACACTAACACTCACCCTCATATTTGCCCTCACCCTAACCCTAACCCTAAGCCTATCCTTAGCTAAAACTCACCCTCACCTTCACACTCACTCTCACGCTCAGCCTAACCCTAACCCTAACCCTCACCCTCACCCTCACCCTAACACTAACCCTAAAGCTCACACTCACCCTAACCCTAACCTTAACCCAAAACCTCACCCTAACCCTAACACTCACCCTAACTCTAACACTCACCCTCACATGCACCATAATCCTAACGCTAAACCTATCCCTAAACCTCACCTTCACCCTAACCCTCACCATACACCTTACCCTCAACCTAACCCTAACCCTATTCATTAAACCTCACACAAAAGCTAACCCTAACCCTAACCCTATCCCTAACCCTCACTCTCACCCTCAGCTTTACCCTAACCTTAATCCTAATCCTAACCCTAACCCTCACCCTAACTCTAACCCTAACCCTCTCCCTAACACTCAACGTAACACTCATGCTAACGCTAAAACTCCCTCTCACCCTAACCTTAACCCTAATCCTTACCCTCACCCTAATCCTAACCCTAACCCTCACACTAAACCTAACCCTCCCCCTAACCATAACCGTAAACCTAACCCTAACCATCAGCCTAACCCTCAGCCTAAAAATTACCCTAACCCTAACACTCAACCTCACCATATCCCTCACTGTAACCCTTAACCTCACTTTCACACTAACCCTAATCCTCACCCTAAACCTATCCCTATACCGCACCCTCACCCTCACCCTCAACCTCAGCCTAAACCTCACCATAGCCCTAACCCTCACCCTAAGCCTAAGCCTCACCCACACACTAACCCTCAACCTGACCCTAAGCCTCACCCACACCCTAACCCTCACCCTCATCCGAACCCGATCCCTCACCCGAACCCTGACCCTCACCCTAAACATCAACCTAACGCTAACCCTCACCCTAACTCTAACCCTAACCCTCACCCTCAACCTCACCCTAACCTAATCCTAACCCTAAACCTAAACCTCAACCTAAACCTAATGGTCGCCCTAACCCTATACCTAACCCTCAACCTCAAACTAATGCTAACACTAACCCTAACCCTGACCCTAACCCTGACCCAAACCCTAACTGTAACCCTAACCCTCAACGGCACCCTAACCCTCACCCTATAACTTACCCTCACCCTAATCCTAACCCTATTCCTAAACCTCACACAAAAGCTAACCCTCACCCTAACCCTATCCCTAACCGTCACCCTCACCCTCAGGTTTATTCTAACCCTAATCCTAATCCTAACCCTAACCCTTACCCTAACCCTCACCCTAACCCTCACCCTAACACTCACTCTATCACTCAAGCTAACCCTATCCCTCAGTCTCTCCCTAACCTTAACACTAATCCTTACCCTCACCCAAATCCTAACCTTAACCCTAACCCTAACCCTCACATTAAACCTAACCCACGCCCTAACCCTAACCGTAACCCTAACCCTAACCATCAGCCTAAACCTCACCCTAAACCTTACCCTAACCCTAACACTCAACCTCACCATATCCCATATCCTAAACCTTAACCTCACCGTCACCCTAACCCTCACACTAACCCCAACCCTCACCCTAACCCAACCCTATACCGCACCCTCACTCTCACCCTCAACCTCACCCTAACCCTCACAATAACCCTAACCCTAACCCTAAATCTCACCCTATACCTTACCCTAACCCTCACAATAAACCTCACCCTCAACCTCACCATAGCCCTAACCCTCACCCTAACACTAAGCCTCAGCCACACACTAACACTCAACCTAACCCTAAGCCTCACCCACAACCTAACCCTCACCCTCATCTGAACCCGAAACCTCACCCTAACCCTGACCCTCACCCTAAACATCAACCTAACGCTAACCCTCAACCTCAACCTAACCCTAACACTCACACTCACCATCACCCTCATCATAAGCCTAACCCTAACCCTAACGCTAATCCTAAACCTTACCCTCACCCTCACCCTAACGCTAACACTAACCCTCACCCTCACCCTCACTCTAACCCTAAACCTACCCTATAACTTATCCTCACCCTAACCCTAACCCTATTCCTAAACCTCACACAATAGCTAACCCTAAACCTAACCCTATCCCTAACCCTAACCCTCACCCTCAGCTTGACCATAACCCTAATCCTAATCCTGACCCTAACCCTTACCCTAATCCTAACCCTAACCCTCACCCTCACATTCACCCTAACACTCAAGCTAACCCTAACCCTCACTCTCACCCTAACCTTAACAGTAATCCTTACCCTCACCGAAATCCTAACCTTAAACCTAACCCTAAACCTCACACTAAATCTAACCATCCCCCTAACCCCAACCCTAACCCTGACCCTAACCGTCACCCTGACCCGCAGCCTAACCTTTACCCTAACCCTAACACACAACTTCACCCTATCCCTCACCCTAACCTTAACATCACCTTCACCCTAACCCTGACCCTAACCATCACCCTAACCCTAACAGTAACACTAACCCTCACCGGCACCCTAACCCTCACCCTATCGCTTATCCTCACACTAACCCTAACTTTAATCCAAATCCTAACCCTCACCCTAACCCTCACCCTCACCCTAACCCTCACCCTAACCCTTATATTCAGCCTTGTCCTATCCCTAACGCTCCCCCTAACCCTCACACTAAACCTAACCCTCAAGATAACCCTAAACCTACGCCTCACCCTAACCCTCACTCTAACCCTAAACCGAACCCTAACCCTCACCCTCACCCTCACCCTCATCCTAACCCTAACTCTAACGCTTACCAACACAATAACACTAAAACTTAAGCCTCACCCTAACCCTAACCCTCACCTTCACCCTCACCCTAATCCTAACCCTAACCCTAACCCTCACCCTAAACCTAACCCTAACCCTCACCCTCACCCTAGCCCTCACTCTTAACCTTACCCTCACCCTAACCCTAACCCTCACAATAAACCTAACCCTCACCCTAACCCTAACCCACACACTAATATTCACCCACACCCTAACCCTAAACCTCAACCTAACCCTAGCCCTAACCCTAACCCTAAGCTTCACCCTCAACCTAGCCCTCACCCTAACCGAAATCCTAACCCTAATCCTCATCCTAACCCTAACATTCACCCTCACCCTAACCCTCACCCTCACCCACACCCTCACTCTCACCCTAACCCTAAACCTCACAGTCACAATAAGTCCACCCTAACCCTTACACTCAACCTCGCCCTAACCCTCACACTAACCCTAACCTACATCCTAACCTTAACCCTAATGCTCACCCTCACACTCACCCTCAGCCTAATACTAAACTTAGCCCTAATCCTATCCCTAACCCTCACCCTGATCCAAACCTAAACCTAACCCTAAACCTCCAACTCACCCTCACACTAACGTTCACATTCAACCTCACCCTCACCCTAAACCTAACCCTAACACTCACCCTAAACCTAACCCTCACCCAAACCCTAACCCTAAACCGCACTCTCACCCTTACCCCAACCCTAACACTCACCTCACCCTCTCCCTAAACCTCACCCTCACACTTACCCTTACCCTAACCCTTACCCTCACCTTCACTCTAACCCTAATCCTAACTCTCACATTAACCTAACCATCAACTTAATCCTCAATCTATCCCTAACACTAAACCTAACCCTCACCCTCACTCTAGCCCTCACCCTAACCCTAAACCTAACAGTAACCCTCACCCTGACCCTCAACCTAAAACTCATGCTAATCCTAACCCTCACCCTAACCCTAATGCTAATCCTAACCCTCACTCTCTCCCTAACCCTCAGCTAACCCTTACCCTCACCTTAACAGTAACCCTAAACCTAACCCCAAACTTCACACTAAACCTAAAACTAACCCTAACCCGAACCCTAATCCTCACCCTATCCCTAAACCTAATCCTAACCCTCACCCTCAATCTTGCCCTCAACCTAACCCTAAACCTAATCCTAGGCTGAACCTAACCCTAACCCTAACACTAACCCTAACACTCACCCTCACCCTCAACCTCAGCCTGACTCTCAACCTGACCCTAACCCTAACCCTAATCCTAAACCTAACCCTCACCCTCACCCTAACCCTAACCCTAACCCTAAACCTCACCCTCACCCTCACCCTAAACCCCAGCCTCACCCTCAACCTAACCCTAACCTTAACCCTAATCCTCAAACTAACCCTAATCCTCACCCTAACCCTAATGCTAACCCTAACCCTCACTCTCACCCCAACCCTCACTCTAACCCTTACCCTCTCCCTAATCCTAACCCTAAACCAAACCCTAACCCTTACACTCAGAATAAACCTAACCCTCACCCTACCGCTAACCCTATCCCTCAGCGTAAACCTCACCCTGACCCTAAACCTAATCTTAATATTCACCCTATCCCTAATCCTAAACCTAACCCTCACCCTCACTCTCACCCTCACCCTAATCCTAATCCTAACCCTAACCCTCACCGTAAGCCTAACCCTAAACCTCACTCAAACCCTCAGCCTAACACTCCCGCTAACCCTAACCATCATTCTCACCCTAACCTTAACCCTAACCCTGACCCTCACCCTAATCCTAATCCTAACACTAACCCTCACACTAAACCTAAACCTTCCCTTAATCCTAACCCTAAACCTAGCCCTAACCGTCACCCTAACCCTCAACCTAACCCTTACCCTAACCCTAAACCTCAATCTCACCCTATCCCTCACCCTAACCCTTAACCTCAGCTTCACCCTAACCTTCACACTAACCCTATCCCGCATCCTCACCCTCACTCTCACCCTCAGCCTAACTCTAACAATAACCCTAATCATAACCATAAATCTCACCCTACCCCTCACCCTAACCCTAACCCTAACCCTCAGCCTCACCCTAAACCTCACCCTAACACTTACACTCACGCTAATCCTCACTCTAAACCTAACACTAACCCTAAACCTCACACTAACCCTCAAAATAACCCTAAGCCTAACCCTAACCCTCAACCTAAATGTCACCAGAACCCAAACCCTAACTGTAACCGTCACCCTAACCCTAATCCTAAACTTAACCCTCACCCTCACCCTAACCCTCACCCTCACCCTAAGCCTCAAACTAACCCTAACCCTAAACCTCATCCTCACCCTCAACCTCACCCTAACCCTCACCATCAACCTAACCCTAACTGTATCCCTAACCCTCACCCTAACCCTCCCTCTCCCCCTCACCCTAACCCTAACCGTAACATTAAGACTAACCCTCATTCTAGCCCTCACCCTCACCCTATTCCTCACCCTTACCCTAGCGCACACCCTAACAATCAACTTAATCGTTATCCTCATCCTATCCCTAACCTTAACTCTAAAACTAACCTTAACCCTAATCCTAACCCTCACACTAACATTAAACCTCTCCCTAAAACTGACTCTATCAATCACCCTCATTGTAGCCCTAACCCTTCCCCTAACCCTAAGCTTCACGCACACCCTAATCCCAAACCTAACCCTAAACCTCACGCTAACCCTAACCCTCAACCTCACCCTCACCCTCAGCCTAACCCTAACCCTGACCCTAATCCTAACCGTAATCCTCATCCTTACCGTCACCTTAACCCTAACCTAAACCCTAACCCTCACCCGCACCTTCACCCTAACCCTAAACCTAACACTAACCCTTACCATAACCCTAACCATCACCTTTAACATAATACTAAACCTCACCCTCACACTAGCCCTAACCCTAAACCTAACCTGTACACTCACACTAACCCTAACCCTCACCCTAACCGTAACCCTACACCTTATACTACATCTCACCCTAACCCTAACCCTAAACCTAACACACATCCTAACCCTAACCCTAACCCAAACCTCACCATCACCCTATTGCTCACCCAAACCCTAACCCTCACCCACACACTATGCCTCACCCTCACCTGAACCCTCACCCTCATCCTAACCCTCATCTGAACAATAAACATCACCCTAACCCTAACCCACACCCTAACCCTAACCCTAATCCTCACCCTAACCCTAACCCTCACCCTAACCCTCACCCTCAACCTAATCCTCACCCTAAACCTAACCCTCACCCTCACCCTAACACTCACCCTCACCCTCACCCTAAACCTAACCCTAACCCTCACACTCACCCTCACCCTCACCCTAACCCTCAATCTCACCCTAGCGCTCACTCTAACCCTTACCCTCACCCTAACACTGAACCTTACTCTCACCCTCACTCTCACCCTAAAACTCACCCTCACCCTAGCCCTCACCCTAAACCGAAACCTCCCCCTAAAACTAACCCTAACCCTCACCCTCAACCTATCCCTCACCCTAACACTAATCCTAACCCTAATCCTCAACCTAACCCTAAAACTCACCCCCACCCTAACCCTCACCCTCACCCTAACCCCCACCCAAACCCTAACCCTAAATCTCACGGTCATACTAACTCTCATCCTAAACTTTACACTCACCCACACCCTAACCCTCACACTAACCCTAACCTACACACTAACCCTAACGCTAACACTAACCCTCAACCTTTCCCTCACCCTCACCCTCAGCCTAATACTAACCATAACCCTAATCCTAACCCTAACCCTCACCCTCATCCTAACCCTAAACCTAAACCTAAACCTCACCCTCACCCTCACCCTCAACCTCACCCTCACGCTCACCCTAAACCTCACCCTAACCCTAACCCTAAGACTAACACTAAACGCTAACCCTCACAATAAACCTATCCCTCACACTAACCCTAAACGTACCCCTCACCCTAAACCTCATCCTCACCCTAACCCTAACCCTCACCCTAACCCTAACACTAACCCCAACCCACACCCTCAACTTAGCCCTCACCTTAAACCTAATCCTAACCCTAATCCTCACCCTAACCTAACAATCACACTAACCCTCACCCTCACACTAACCTTCACCCTAATCTAAACCCTAACCCTCTATTTCACCCTAACCCTCACACTAACCCTATATTTCACCCTAACTCTAACCCTAACCCTCACACTCAAATTCAAGCTCTGCCTAACCCAAACCCTAACACAAATCCTAACCCTAAACCTCACCCTCAGACTCACCCTAAACCTAAGCCTAACCCTCAACCTGACACTCACCCTCTCCCTCACCCTAACCCTCACCCTCACCCTAACGCTAACCTTAACCCTCACCCTAACCCTAAGCCTCAACCTAACCCTCATCCTAAGCCTAACCCTTACCCTCACCCTAACGCTAACTCTCACCCTAACCATAAACCTCACCCTCACCTTAACCCTCACCCTCACCTTAAATATCACCTTAAACCTTACCCTCACCCTCAGCCTAACCCTCACACTTACGCTAACCCTGAACCTAACTCTAACCCTAAACCTCACCCTCACCCTAACTGTCACCTTAACCCTAACCCTAACCCTCTCCCTCACCCTCACCCTAATGCTCACCCTAAACCTAAGCATAACCCTAAACCTCACCCTCACCCTAATGCTCACCCTAAACCTTACCCTCACCCTCACCCTAACCCTTATCCTAAGCCTACCCTAACGCTAACCCTCACTCACACCCTTACCCTCAATTTAAGCTTTACCCTAACCCTAAATCAAAACCTAACCCTTACCTCACCCTAACCCTCACCCTAACCCTTATCCTCACCCTAACCCTAATCTTAATCCTAATCCTAACCCTCACAATAACCCTATCCCTCAACCTAAACTTAACCCTATCCCTCACCCTAACTCTCACCCTCACCCTCACCCTTAGCCTAACCCTACCCCTAACCCTAAACCTAAACCTCCCCCTTCCCCTCCCCCTAACCCTAACCTTAACGCTCACACTCACCCTCACCCTCACCTTAAACCTCACCTTCACCCTAACCCTCACCCTAAAACTCAACCTCACCCTAAACCTAAGGCTCACCCTAACCCTCACCATAAACCAAACCCTAACACTTACCCTCACCCTAAACTTCACCTTAACCCTAAGTCTAACCCAAACCCTCACCCTAACCATAACCCTAAACCTAACCCTAACCCTAACCCTCACCCTAACCCTAATCCTCACCCTAACCCTGAACCTAACCCTAAACCTAACCCTAACCATCACACTAACCCTAACCCTCACCTTAACCCTAACCCTAACTCTCACCATCAACCTAACCATATCCCTAACGCTAAACCTAACTCTCACCTTCACCCTAGCCCTCACCCTAACCCTAAATCTAACCCTAAACCTCACCCTCACCCTAAGCCTAATGCTCACCCTCACCCTAACCCTTACCCTCACACTAACCCTAAATCTCACCCTTACCCTAAAACTCATCCTAAAACTGAACCTCACCCTAACACTCCCCCTCACCCTCACCCTAACCTAAACCCTGACAATAACCCTAACCCTAATCCTAAAACTCACCCTAGCCTTCACCCTCAACCTGATCCTCACCCTCACCCTAGCCCTCACACTAAAACTCACCCTAATCGTTATCCTTACCCTAACCATAACCTTAAACCTAATCCTAACCCACACACTAACATTAACCCTCACCTTAACCCTGACCTTATCCCTCACCCTAACCCTCACACTAACCCTCACCCTCAAGCTCACCCTAGCCCTAACACTCACCATAACCCTAAGCCTCACCCACACCCTAACCCTCAACCTAACCCTAAGCCTCAACCACACACTAACCCTCACCCTAACCCTCACCCTAACCCTCACCCTAAACCTGACCGTCAGAGTAAACATCAACCTAACGCTAACCCTCACCCTAACCCTCACCCTAACCCTAACCCTAACCCTCATCCTTACCCTCACCCTAAGCCTAAACCTAACCCTAATCCTAAACCTTACCCTCACCCTCACCTTAACCCTAACCCTAACCTTAACCATCAACCTCAACCTAAAGCTAACCCTAACCCTAACCCTGAATCGAAACATCACCCTAAACCTAATGGTAACCCTAAACTTCACCCGCACCCTAACTCTCAGCCTAACCCTTATCCTCACCCTAACCCTCCCCATCATCCTAACCTTCACCGTAACACTCACCCTCACACACACCATAACCCTCACCCTAAACCTAACCCTCACATACAACCTAACCCTTGCCCTTACCTGAAACTTCACCCTCACCCTAACAATCACCCTTACCCTAAACATCACCCTAACCCTAACCCTAACCCTAGCCCTCACACTAACTCTAACCCTAACCCTTACCTAAAGGAGACGATCACCCTCCCCTCACCTCAATCCTAACCCTCACCCTCACACTCACCCTAACCCTAAACCTAACCCTCACCCTCACCTTAACACACACCCTAACTCTAACCCTCACCCTAACCCTACCCCTAACCTTAACCCTCACCCTCACCCTTACCTTCAACTTATTCTTTTCCCTAAACCTAACGCTAAGCCTAACCCTTACCCTCAAGCTAACACTCACCATATCACTTATCCTCACGCAAATCCTAACCTTAACCATAATCCTAACCCTCACACTAACCCTAACATTCACCCTCACACTAACCCTATCCCTGACCATAAAACTCACCCTAACCCTCACCTTCAACCTTGCCCTCACTCTCAGCGTATCCCTCAACCTTTCCCCCAACCTAAACCTCAACCTGACCCACATCCTCATCCTAGCCCTCACCCTCACCCTAACCCTAACCCTCAACCTCACCCTCATCCTTAACCTTACCCTCACCCTCACCCTAACCCTGACCATAATCCTAAACCTAACCCTCACCATCACACTCACCCTAACCCTAACCCTAAACTTCACTCTCAGCATCACCCTCACCCTAACTCTAACCCTAACCCTCACCCTCACCCTAACACTAATGCTCACGTTAATCCTAACCCTAACCCTAAACCACACCCTCACCCTAACCCTAATGCTCACCCTCAACCTAACCCTCCTCCTAACCCATACCCTCACACTAACCCTAAACCTCACCCTCACCCTAACACTCACCCTAGCACTTAACCTCACCCTGATCCTCACCCTAACCCTAATCCTAACCCTCAACCTAACTCTCACCCTAACACTAACCCTTACCTTCACCCTCACGCTCACCCTCAGCCTAAACTTAACCCTAAACCTAAACCTAAAGATAACCCTCACCCTCACCCTCGACCTAAACCTAACACTAAACCTAAACCTAAATCTCACACTGTCACTCACCCTCACCCTAAAACTAACCCTAACCCTAAAAATAACCCTAACCCTAACCCTCACACTAAACCTAACCCTCACACTAACCATAACCATACACCTCAACCTAACCCTTACCCTCACCCTAGCCCTAACCCTCACCCTAACCCTAACCCTAACCCCAACCGACACCCTCACCTTAGCCCTAACCCTAACCCTAATCCTAAACCTAACCCTCACCCTAACCCTAACCCTAACCCCAACCGACACCCTCACCTTAGCCCTAACCCTAACCCTAATCCTAAACCTAATCCTCACCCTAAACCTAACCCTCAACCTCACACTAACCCTGACCCTCACCCTAACCCTCAGCCTAACCCTAACCTAACCCTAAACCTCACTTTCACCCTAACACTCACCCTAAACCTTACCCTCACCCTCACCCTAACCCTAATCCTAAACCTAACCCTCAAACTCACACTCACCCTAACCCAACCCTAACCCTCACCCTCACCTTAACCCACACTCTAACCCTAAGCCTAACCCTAACCCTAACCCTAACCTTAACCGTCACCGTAACCCTCACCTCAACCTAACCCTAACTCAAACCCTCATATCAACCCTTACCCTAATCTTAATCCTCACCTTCACCCTTACCTTCAACCTAAGACTTACCCTAACCCTAACCTTAAGTCTAAACCTTACCCTAAGCCTAACCCTCAGCCTAACCCTTATCCTCACCCTAAACCTAACCATAATCCTAATCCTCACCCTCACACTAACCCTAACATTCACCCTAACACTAACCCTAGCCCTCACCATAAAACTCACCCTAACCCTCAACCTCATCCTAGCCCTCACCCTAACCCTAACCCTCACCCTCAAACTCACCCTCACCCTAACCTTTACCCTCAACCTAACCCTAACCCTAACCCTAATCCTAAACCTAATCCTCACACTCACACTCACCCTAACCCTAACACTAACCCTCACCCTCACGCTAACCCTAACTCTGACCTTCACCCTCAAATTAACCCTCTCCCTAACCCTAACCCTCACCCTCACCCTAACCCTAATGCTCATGTTAATCCTAACCCTAACCCTAAACCTCACCCTCACCCTAATCCTAATGCTCAACCTCACCCGAAACTTCCTCCTAATCCTTACCATCACACAAACCCTAAACCTCACCCTCAGCCTAACACTCACCCTAGCACTTAAACTCACCCTAACCCTCACCCTAAACCTAACCCTAACCCTAACCCTCACCCTAACCCTCACCCTAACACTAACCCTAACACTCACACTCACTCTAACCCTCAGCCTAATCTTAACCCTAAACCTAAACCTAACCCTAACCTTCAACCTTACCCTCACCCTAACCCTAACACTAACACTAACACTAAACCTAAACCCCACAGTGACATTCACACTCACC
Source organism: Dipodomys merriami (assembly GCF_024711535.1). NCBI lineage: Eukaryota > Metazoa > Chordata > Mammalia > Rodentia > Heteromyidae > Dipodomys > Dipodomys merriami. The sequence continues at coordinate 1,219,561 of NW_027202482.1, read as the reverse complement.
CTAAACCTTATCCTAACCTTAAAAATAACCCTAACCCTAACAATCACACTAAACCTAACCCTCACACTGATCCTAACCATACCCCTCACCCTAACCCTCACCCTTACCCTAACCCTAACCCTAAACCTAACCTCAACCCACACCCTCACCTTAGCCCTCTCCCTAAACCTAATCCTAACACTAATCCTCACCCTAAACCTAATCCTCACCCTCACACTAACCCTCACCCTCACCCTAAACCTCAGCCAAAACCTAACCCTAACACTTTCCCTCACTTTCACCATAACCCTCACACTAATCCTAACCTTCACCCTAACCCTAAACCTAACCCTCACCCTCACTCTAACCCTCAGCCTAACCCAAACCCTAACACTAATCCCAACCCTAAACCTCACCCTCACCCTCACCCTAACCCAAACCCTAACCCTCACCCTCAACCTAGTTGTCACCCTAACCCTAAAACTAATCCTCACCCTAACCCTAACCCTAACCCTAAACCTCACCCTCACCCTAACCCTAATGCTCACCCTCACCGTAACCCTCACCCTAACCCTTACCTTCACACTAACCCTCACGCTCACCCTCACCCTAACGCTCATCGTAACCCTTAACTTCACCCTAATACTCACCCTAACCCTAGCCCTAACCCTCACCCTCAACCTAGTTGTCACCCTAACCTTAAAACTAACCCTCACACTAACACTCACCCTAACCCTACCCCTAAACCTAACCCTCACCCTCACCCTTACCCTCAACATAATACTTATCCTAACACTAACACTAACCCTAACCCTCTCCCTCACCCTAACCCTCAGCCCAAATTTATCCTCACCCTAACCCTAACCTTAACCCTAATCCTAACCCTCACCCTAACCCTAACTCTAACCCTCACCCTCACCCTAACCGTCTCCCTCACACTAAGCCTAACCCTCACCCTCACCCTAACCCTAATGCTCACGTTAATCCTAACCCTAACCCAAAACCTCACTCTCACCCTAACCCTAATGCTCACCCTCTCCCTAACCCTCCTCGTAACCCGTACCATCACACTAAGCCTAAACCTCAGCCTCACCCTAACACTAAACCTAAACCTCACACTGACACTCACCCTCACCCTAAACCTAAGCCTAACCCTAAAAATAACCCTAACCCTCACCCTCTCCCTAACCCTATCCCTCACCCTAACCCTAACCCTAACCCCAACCCACACCCTAAACTTTGCCTTAACCCTAAGCCTAATCCTCACCCTAACCCTAATCCTCACCCTCACACTAATGCTCACACTCACCTAAAACTCACCCTAAAGCTAACCCTAACCCTAAAGCTAACCCTAACCCTAACACTCACATTCACGCTAACCCTCACACTAAACCTAAACTTCACCCTAACCCTAAACGTAAAACTCACAGTCAGCATCAAGCCAAGCCTAACCCAAAACCTAACAATAATCCTAACCCTAAACCTAACCCTCACCCTCACCCTAACCCTAACCCTAACCCTCACACTCACACTCACACTCACACTCACCTTAACCCTCACCCTCACCCTAAACCTAACCCTAAACCTCACCCTAACCCTCACCCTAACCCTGACCATCACACTAACCCTCACCCTACCGCTAACTCTCATCCTAACCCTAACCCTCCCCCTCCCCCAACCCTCACCTGCAACTTAATTCTCACCCTAACCCTTACCCTCACTCTCACCCTAACCCTCACACTTAACCTAACCCTGAACCTAACCATAACCCTAAACCTCACCCTCACCCTAACCGTCTCCTTAACCCTAAACCTAAACCTCACCCTCACCCTAACACTAATGCTCACCCTCACCCTAACCCTATCATTAAACCTCACCCTCACCCTAAGCCTAATGCTCACCCTCACCCTAACCCTAATCCTAACCCTCAACCTATCCCTCACCCTCACCCTAACCATAAACCTAACACTCATCCTAAACCTAAATGTAACCCTAAACCTAACCCTCACACTCACCCTAACCCATACCCTCAACCTCACCCTAGCACTCACCCTCACCCTTACCCTCAACCTAAGCCTTACCCTAACCCTAACGCTAACCCTAGCCCTCACCCTCACCCTAACCCTCACCCTAACCATTATCCTCACCCTAACCCTGATCTTATTCCTAATCCTAACCCTCACATTAACACTAACCCTCACACGAAACTTAAACCTATCACTCATCCTAACCCCCATCCTCACCCTCAGCCTAACCCTACCCCTACCCCTAATCCTAACCCTGAACCTCTCCCTCACCCTCACCCTAACCCTCACCCTCACCCTCAACCTAAACCGAACGCTCATCTTAACCCTCACCCTAAACCAAACCCTAACCCTTACCCTCACCCTAACCATCATCCTAACCATAAATCTAACCCTAACCCTCACCTTAATCATCACCCTAACCCTAACCCTCACCCTAATCCTAACCCTCACCTTAAATATCACCCTAAACCTAACTCTAACCATCACCCTCACCCTATCCCTTTCCTAACCCTAACACTAACCCTGATCCTAACCCTCACCCTAACCCTTACCCTAACCCTAATCCTAACCCTATCCCTCACCCTCACACTAACCCTAAGCCTAACCCTCCCCCGAACCTTCACCCTAACCCTAATGCTGAAACTAACCCTAAAACTACCCCTCAACCTAAACCTCTCCATCACCCTAACACTCACCGTAACCCTTAACCTCACCCTCACCCTAACATTAACCCTCACCCTAACCATCTCACTAAACCTAACCCTCACCCAAACCCTAACCCTACCTCTTACCCTAACCCTCACCCTAAACCTATCCCTAACCCTAATCCTATCCGAACCCTTACCTAACCAAAACCCTAACGCTCAACTTCACCATCACCCCAAATCTCAACCTCAACCTAGCTGTCACCCTAAACCTAACCCTAAACCTAACCCTCACCGTCACCCTCACCGTTACCCTAACCATAACCCTAACCCTCAACCTCAACTTAACTCTCACCCTAACCCTTACCCTCACACTCTGCCTAACCATCATACTAGCCCTAACCCTCACCCAAACGCTACCCCTAACCCTCACGTTCACACTAACCATCTCTCTAATCCTATCCCTAACCCTCACCCTCACCCTAGCTCTCACACTAACCCTAACCCTAACGCTAATCCTTACCCTCACCCTAACCCTAATGCTCACCCTTACCCTCACACTAACCCTAACGCTCACCCTTACCCTAACACTCATCCTAAACCGGAAACTCTACCTAACCCTCACCCTAAACCTAACCCTAACCTTAACCCTAATCCTACCCCTACCTCTAACCGTAACCTTAACCCTCACCCTAACCCTAACACTCACTATAATCCTAACCCTAACCCTGACCCTAAACCTACCCCTAACCCTAAACCTCACCCACACTCTTACCTTCAAACTAACACTTATCCCAAACCTAAACCTAACCCTAACCCTCACCCTCACCCTAAACCTCACCCTAACCCTTATCCTCACCCTAACCTTAACCTTAATCCTTATCCTAACAATCACACTAACCATAACCCTCACCCTAACCCTAACACTATCCCTCACCCTAACCCTCAAACTCACCCTCACCCTAACTCTTAACCTCACCCTAACCCTAAACTTAACCCTAATCCTAGCCCTCACACTAACCCTAACCCTCACCCTAACCCTCAACCTCACCCTGATCCTCACCCTAACCCTAACCCTAACCCTCACCCTCACCCTAACCGTCTCCCTAACCCTAACCCTAAGCCTCAACCTCACCCTAACCCTAACCCCAACACTTTGCTAACTAAAACACTCAGCCTCATGCTAACCCTCACCCTCAACCTCACCCTAATCTAACCCTAAATCTAATCCTCACTCTTATCCTCAACCTAACCCTAACCCTAAAGATAATCCTGACCCTAACACTCACACTAAACCTAACCCTCCCTTAAACCTAACACTATACCTCACGTTCACACTAATTCTCACCCTAACCCTTATACTCACCCTCACCCTAAACATCACACTAAACCTAACCTACAACCTAACACTAACCTTAACCCTCACCCTCACCCTCAGCCTAACAGAAACCCTAACCCTAATCCTAAACCTAACCCTAACCCTAACCCTCACCCTCACCCTCACCCTCACCCTCACCCTAACCCTAACCCTAACACTCACCATAACCCTAACCCTCACCCTAACATTAACCCTAACACTCAACCTCACCCTCACTCTCAACCTAACCTTACACTCACCCTAACTCTAACACTAACCGTAACCCTCAGACTAAACCTAACCCTCACCCTTACCCTAACCCTCACTCTCACCCTCACCCTAACCCTAACCCTAACCCTCACCGTAACCCTAACCCTAAAATGAACGCTAACCCTAACCCTCAACCTCACCCTAATCCTAACCCTAACCCTCACCCTCACACTAACCCTAACACTAACGCTAAGCATCACCCTAATCCTCACCCTAACCTTCACCCTAACCCTAACGCTCACAGTAACCCTAAACCTACCCCTCACCCTAATCATCACCCTCACCCTAACCCTCACCCTAAGGCTTACCCTCACCCTCACCCTAATCTTAACCCTCAGAGTAACCCTCACACTAAACCTAACCCTCAAGCTAAACTAAACCTACCCATCACCCTAACCCTAACCCTAACCCTAACCATAACCCTAACACTAACTCTAACACTCACCCTAAACCTAACACTAACCCTCACCCTAATCCTGACCATAACCCTCACCCTCAACCTCGCTCTCACCCTAACTTTCACCCTAAACCTCACCCTAACCCTAACTCTAACCCTAATACTAAACCTAACCCTCACCCTCACCTTAACCCAAACCCTAACATTTTCCCTCACACTTCCCCTAATCCAAACCCTAACCCTAACCCTCATTCCAAACCTAACCCTAACCATAACACTAAACCTACCCCTCAGCGTAACCCTCACTCTAACCCTAACCCTAATACTCGCCCTAACCCTTTCCTAACCCTAACCCTAACCGTCACCCTAACCGTCACCCTAACCCTTACTATCACTCTAATCCTAACCCTAACCCCAATGCTCACAATAACCCTAAACCTACCCCTCACCCTAACCCTCACCCTCACCCTAACCTCACCCTAACCCTTACCCTCACCCTCAACCTAACATTAACCCTCAAAGTAACCCTCACACTAAACCTATCCCTCACCCTAACCTTAAACCTACCCCTTAACCTAAATCTCAACCTAACCTTAACCCTAACCCTAATCCTAACCCTAACCCTTACCTAACCAAAAACCTCACCCTCAATCTCACCCTCACCCTAAACCTCACCCTCAACCTAGCTGTCAACCTAAACCTAACACTAATCCTAAACCTAACCATCATCCTCACCATTACCCTAACCCTAATGCTCACCCTAATCCTCACCTTAAACTTACGCTCACCCTAATGCTAACTCTAACCCTCACTCTCACCCTAACCCTAACCCTAACACTTTACCTCATGCTTACCCTATTCCTAACCCTAACCCTAACCCTCACCCTAACACTAACCCTAACACTCAGCATAAGCCTCACTCTAACCCTAACCCTAATCCTCGCCTTAACCCTTTCCTAAACCTAACCCTAACCGTCACCCTAACCCTCACCCTAACCCTTACCCTCACCCTAATCCTAACCCTAACCCTCACCTTCAACCTAACCCTAACCCTCACCCTAAGCCTCACCATAACCCCAACACTCACACTAACCCTAGACCTACCACTCACCCTAACCCTCAGGCTCACCCAAACTCTCACCCTAAACCTTACCCTCACCCTCACCCTAACATTAACCCTCACAGTAACCCTCACACTAAACCTAACCCTCACCCTAACACTAAACCTACTCCTTACCCTAAACCTCACCCTAATCCTAACACTAAAACTAATCCTAACCCTAACCCTTACCTAACAAAAACCCTCAACCTCAATCACACCCTCACCCTAAACATTACCCTCAATCTAGCTGTCACCATAACCCTAACCCTAATCCTAACCTTAACCATCACCTTCACCATTACCCTAACCCTAACACTCACCGTAATCCTCACCTTAACTCTTGCTCTCACTCTAATCCTAACCCTAACCCTCACCCTCACACTAACCCTAACTCTCACCCTAACACTCACCCTAACACTAACGCTCACCCTAACCCTAAACCAACCCCTCAACCTAACCCTCACCCTCACCCTAACCCTCACCCTCACCATAAACCTTACCCTAACACTAACCCTAACCCTCACCCTAACCCTAAACTTAACCCTAATGCTAACCCTAACACTCACCCTCACCCTAACCCTCACCCTAACCCTTACCCTCACGCTAACCCTAATCCTAAAGCTAACCCTAACACTCACTCTAAACCAAACCCTCACCCTAACACTCACCCTACCCCTCAGCTTAACCCTCACATTAAACCTAACCCTAATCCTCGCACTATCCCTAACCCTAACCCTAACCCTACCCTCACCCTCACCCTAACCATAATGCTAACCCTAACCCTCACCCGTAGCCTAACCCTCACCTTAACCCAAACACTCACATTCACCCTAACCCTCACCAACCCTAATGCTAAACCTAATCCTCAGCCTCACCCTAACCCTCAACCTAACTCTTATTCTCACCCTAACCCTAACCCTCAACATAACGATTACCCTTACCCTAACCCTAACCCTAACCCTCACACTCAACCTCACAGTAAACCTAACCCTCACTCTAACCCTCACCCGAACCCAAACAATAACCATAACCCTCACCCTAACTATTACCGTAACCCTAACCTTAACCCTCACAATCACCCTAAACCTAACCCTTACTCTAAACCTCACCCTAACCCTAAACCTAACCCTAAACCTCACCCTAAACCTAACCCTATCCCTCACCCTCACCCTAGCCCTCACCTTAACCCTAATCCTCACACTCAACCTCACCTTCACCCTAAACCTCACCATCAACCTAGCTGTCACGGTAACCCTAACCCTAATCCTAATCCTAACCTTCACCCTCACGGTTACCCTAACCCTAACCCTCATCGTAAACCTCACTCTAACCCTTACCCTCACCCTAATCCTAACCCTAATGCTCAACCTCACCCAAACCCTAACCCTAACCCCAACCCTCACACTAACCCTAATGCTCACCCTAACCCTAAACCTACTCCTCACCCTAACCCTCACCCTCACCCTAACCCTCACCCTCAGCCTAACCCTCACCCTTTCCCTTAACCTCATCCTCACCCTAACCTTAACCCTCACCCTACCCCACACGCTAAACCTAACCCTCACCCTAACTCTAAACCTAACCCTCACCCTAACCCTCAGCATAACCTTAACACTAATCATAACCCTAACCATTACCTAACCAAAACCCTCACCCTCAACCTCACTTTCACCCTAAACTTCACCCACAACATAGCTGTCACCCTAACCCTAACCCTAATCCTAACCCTAACCATCACCGTCACAGTTAGCCTAACCATAACCCTAACCCTCACCCTCTCCTTAACTCTCACAACAACCCTCACCCTCACCCTCACCCTAGCCCTCACCCTAACCCTTACCCTAAACCTCACCCTCACCCTAACCCTAATGCTCACCCTCAAACTAAACCTCGCCCTAACCCTTACCCTCACACTAACCCTATCGCTAACCCTCACCATAACACTCATGCTAAGTCTTAACCTCACCCTAATACTCACCCTAAACCTAACCCTCACCCTAACCATAATGCTATCCCTAACCCTCACCTCTAGCCTAACCCTCACCATAACCCTTACCCTCACTTAACGCAAACACTCAAATTCACCCTAACCCTCATCCAACCCTAATGCTAAACCTAAAGCTCACCCTCACCCTCACCCTCACCCTATCCCTTATTCTCACCCTAACCCTAACCCTCAACATAACGCTTACCCTCACCCTAACCCTAACACTAATCCTCATCCTCACACTCACCCTCAACATCACGCTAAACCTCACCCTAACCATAACCCAAGCACTAACCCTCACCCTCATCCTAAACCTGACCCTCACTCTAACCCTCACCCGAACCCAAACAATAACCATAACCATAACCCTAACTATTACCCTAACCCTAACCCTAACCCTCACCCTCACCCTGAACCTAACCCTTACTCTAACACTCACCCTAACCCTAAACCTAACAGAAAACCTCACCCTAAACCTAACCCTATCCCTCACCCTCACCCTAGCCCTCACCCTAACCCTAATCCTCACACTCAACCTCACCTTCACCCTAAACCTCACCATCAACCTAGCTGTCACCATAACCCTAACCCTAATCCTAACCCTAACCTTCACCCTCACCGTTACCCTAACCCTAACCATCACCGTAAACCTCACTCTAACCCTTACTCTCACCCTAATCCTAACCCTAATGCTCAACCTCACCCTAAACCTAACCCTAACCCCAACCCTCACCCTAACCCTAAAGCTCACACTAACCCTAAACCTACTCCTCACCCTAACCAACACCCTCACCCTAAACCTCACCATCACCCTAACCCTCACTCTTTCCCTTACCCTCACCCTCTCCCTAACCTTAACCCTCACCCTACCCCACACGCTAAACCTAACCCTCACCCTAACCCTCACCCTAACTCTAACTCTAGTCCTAACCCTAACCATTACCTAACCAAAACGCTCACCCTCAACCTCACCTTCACCTTAAACCTCACCCTCAACATAGCTGTCACCCTAACCCTAACCCTAATCCTAACCCTAACCATCACCCTCACAGTTGGCCTAACCCTAACCCTAACCCTCACCCTCACCTTAACTCTCACCCTAACCCTAACCCTCACCCTCACCCTAGCCCTCACCCTAACCCTTACCCTAAACCTCACCCTCACCCTAACCCTAATGCTCACCCTCAAACTAAAACTCACCCTAACCCTTACCCTCACACTAATCGTAAGGGTCACCCTCACCCTAACACTCATCCTAAGTCTTAACCTCACCCTAATATTCACCCTAAACCTAACCCTAACCCTAACCCTCACCCAACCCCTAACCCTCACCCTAACTCTACCCCTAAACCTAACACTCAACCTCACCCTTACCCTCAACATAATACTTACCCTAACCCTAAAGCTAACCCTAACCCTCACCCTCACCCTAACACTCAGCCTAATCCTTATACTCACCCTAACCCTAACTTTAACCCTAACCCTCACCCTCACCCTAACACTCAGCCTAATCCTTATACTCACCCTAACCCTAACCTTAACGCTAATCCTAACCCTCACACTAACATTAATATTCACCTGACCCCTAACCCTATCCCTCACCCTCACCCTCATCCTAAACCTAACCCTAAAACTCACACTCACCCTCACCCCAACTCTAACCCTAATCCTAACACTAAATCTCACCCTAACCCTAACCCGAACACTAACCCGAATCCAAACCCTAACCCTCACACTAACCCTAAACCTAAACCTAACCCTCACCATCACCCTAACCCTAACCCTCACCCTTACGCTAAAACACACCATCACCATAACCCTCACCCTAACCATAACCCTCACCCTAACCCTACCGTAGTCCTCACCCTAACGCTCATTCTAACCCTAACACTAAACCTAACCCTCAACCAAACCCTAACCCTAGACCTAACTCTAAAACTCAACCTCATCTTTACCCTCACCCTCACCAGCACTCTCAGCCTCACCCTAACCATAAACATAATCCTAACCCTCACCCTTACACTCACCCTAACCCTAACTCTAACTCGAATGCAAACCCTTACCCTCACCCTCACCCTAATCCTCACTGTAACCCTTACTTTCACCCTAACCTTAACCCTAAACCTGACCATCACCCGCAGCCTAATTCTAATCCTAACCCTCACACTAACCCTAAACCTCACCCTAAGCCTTACCCTAACCCTCAACCTCAACCGAACCCTCACCCTAAACCTAAACATCACACTAAGCCTAATCCTCACCCTTACCCTAACCCTAACACTAACCCTACCCCTCAACCTACCCTTCACTCTAACCCTAAACCTAACCCTCACCCTCACCGTGCCCCTCTCCCTAACCCTAACCCTAAACCTCACCCTCACCCTAACCCTCACCCTCACCCTAAACCTAACCCTCAACAAAACCCTAACGCTAACAAAAACCCTCACTCTAACCCTCATCCTAAACCTAACCCAAACCCTCACCCTCACACTAACTCTAACACTAACCCTAACCCTGAACCCTAACCTTTACCTAAAACCTAACTCTAACCCTTACCTTCACCCTAACCCTAACCGTAACCCTCACACTAACCCTAATACTAACCCTCACCCTAACCCTTACCATAACCCTAACTCTAACAATAATCCTAACCCTAAACCTCACACTCAACCTCACCCTCACCCTAATCCTAACCCTAACCCTCACCCTCAAGCTCACCCTCACCCTCAGCCTAACTCTAAACCTAACAATAATCCTAAACCTAACCCTCACCTCACCGTCACCCTCACCCTAAACCTAATGTTAAAAATAACCCTCACCCTAACCATGACCCTAACTCTAACACTCACACTCAACCTAACCTTCACCCAAACCCTAACACTAACCCTATCCCTCACCCTCACCATCACCCTCAGCCTAACTCTAACCCTAACAATTAGCCTAAACCTAACCCTCACCCTTACCCTCACCCTAAACCTAACCTTCACCATAACCCTAATCGTAACCCTAAACCTAACCCTCACTTTCACCCTCACCCTCACCCTCAGCCTAACTCTAACCATAACAATAATTCTAAACCTAACCCTCACCCTCACCCTCACTCTCAACCTAACCCTAACCTTAATCCTCATCCTCACCCTCAACCTCACAGTAACCCTAACAATAAAAATAACTCTAACCCTAACCTTCACCCTAACCCTAACCCTCACCCTAACCCTAACCCTCACCCTAACCCTAACCCCTAAACCTCAACCTCAACCTCACACTTATTCTCAACATAATACATACCCTAACCTTAACCCTAACCCTAACCCTGACCCTCACCCTAACTCTCAGCCTAACTTTTATCCTCTCCCTAACCCTGTCCCTAACCCTAACCGTAACCCTAAACCTAACCCTAATCCTAACCCTTACACTAAACCTAACACTCAACCTCACCCTAACCCTAACCCTATCCCTCACCATACCCCTCACCCTAACCCACACCCTCACCATCACCCTATCCCTCACTCTAAACTTAACTGTAAACATATACCTCACCCTCACCCCAGCCCTCACCCTAACCCTAATGCTCACCCTTACCCTCACCCTCACCCTAAACCTTACCCTCACCCTAACCCTAATCCTAAACCTAACCCTCACCCTAACCCTAACCCTAACCCTCCCCCTCAACCTCGCCCTAACCCTAACCCTACACCTCTTCCTAACACTAACTCTCGCCCTAACCCTCACCCTAACCCTCAACCTCAACCTAATCCTAACCCTAACCATCACCCTCACCCTCACCCTAACCCTAATCCTAACCCGAACTCTTACCCTAACCCTCACCCAAACCCTAACCCTCACCCTAACCCTCACCTTCCTCCTAGTCCTCACCCTAACCCTAACCCTACCACTTTCCTAACTCAAACACTCACCCTTAACCTCACCCTCAAGCTCAACCATACCCTAACCTAAAAATAACTCTAACCCTCATACTCACCCTCCAATAAACCTAACCCTAACCCTCACACTGAACCTAAACCTCACCCTAACCCGAACCCTTACACTCACCCTAACACACACCCTCACCCTAACCCTAACCCTCACTCTAACAAAACCCTAAACCTTACCCTAACCCTCAACTTTACCGTAGCCATAACCCTAACACTAATCCTAACCCTAATCCTCACCCTAACCCTAACATTCACCCTCACCCTAACCTTCACCCTCACCCTAACCCTCACCCAAATCCTAACCCTAAATCTCACACTCACACTAATTCTCACCCTAAACCTTAAATTCACGCTCACCCTAACCATCTCACCAAACCTAACCTACACCCGAACCCTAACCCTAACCTTAACCCTAAACCTCACCCTCACTCTCACCCTCACCCTACACCATAACCCTAATCCTAACCCTAACCCTCAACCTAACCCTCACCATAACCCTAACGCTAACCCTAACATTCACCTGCACCCTAAACCTCACCCTCAACCTAGCCCTCACAATAACCCTAACCCTAATCCTTACTCTAACCCTCACCCTCACCTTAAATGTCACCCTAACCCCTACCCTCACCCTCAACCTAACATTCACACTAACCCTAACCCTGAACCTAACCCTCAAGGGAAACCTAACCCTCTCCCTAACCCTAACTCTAAACCTCATCCTCACCCTAGCCCTCACCCTAAGTCTAACCCTAACCCTAAACCTCACCCTCACCCTAAGAGTAATGCTCACTCTCACCTTAACCCTCAGCATAACCCTTACCCTCACACTAACGCTAATGTTAACCCTCAGCCTAACACTCATCCTTATCCTTAATCTCACCCTAACCTTCACCCTAACCCTAACCCTAACCCTAACCTTCACTCTCAACCTAAACCTAACCCTAAACCTCATCCTAACCCTAACCCTAACACAAACCTTTAACCTCACCCTAACCCTAACCCTCACCCTAACCATAAACCTAAACCTCACACTAACCCTACCCCTAACCCTAAACCTCAACCTCACCCTTGACCTCATCCTAAACCTTACCCTAACCCTAACGATAAGCCTAACCCTCACCCTCACCCTAACCCTCACTCTAACCCTTATACTAACCCTAACCGTTACCCTAACCCTAAACCTAACACAAACCTTAAAACTCACCCTAAATATAACCTTCAACCTAACCATAACCCTAACCCTCACACTAAACCTACCCCTAACCCTAACCCTCAACCTCACCCTTGACCTCAACCTAAACCTTACCCTAAACCTAACGCTAAGCCTAAAACTCACCCTCACCCTAATCCTCACTCTAACCCTTATTCTCATCCTAACCCTATCCTTAACACTAATGCTTACCCTCACACTAACCCTAACCCTCAACATGATCCTAATATTATCCCTCCCCCTAAGCCTCAACCTAACCCTCACACTCATCCTAGCCCTCACCCACACCCTAACCCTTACCCTCACTCTAACCTTAACCCTAAACCTAATCCAAAACCTTACCCTCACCCTAACCCTCACCCTAACACTAACCCTAATCCTCAACCTCAACCTCACCCTCACCTTAACCCTAACACTAACCCTAAACCTCACACTAACCCTAAATCTCGCCCTAACCCTAACCCTAACCCTCAACCTCACACTAAACCTAACCCTAACCCTCACCCTCACCCTCACCTTAACCCTAACTCTAATCATAACCTTAACCATTAACTTCTCCCTTACCCTAAACCTAACCATAACCCTCACCCTCACCTTAACTCTCAACCCTTACCCTCACCCTCAACCTAACCCTCACACTAACCCTAAACCTCACCCGAATCTGAACCCTAACCCTCACCCTAACCATCACCCTAGCCCTCACCTTAACCCTAACCCTAACCCTAAACCTCAACCTCACCCTAACTCTAATGCTCACCCTCACCCTAAACCTGACCCTAACCTTTACCCTCACACTAACCCTAATGCTCACCCTCAACCTAAGCCTCATCCTAACCTTTAACCTCAACCAAACCGTCACCCAAACCCTAACCCTAACCCTAACCCTCACTCTCACCTCACCCTAACCCTAACTCTAACCCTAACCCTCAACCTCACCCTGAACCTCAGCCTATCCCTAACCCTAACTCTCACAATAACCCTTACCGTCACACTAACCCTCATCCTAACCCACACTCTAACACTAACCATCACCCTCAACCTCACCCACACCCTCACCCTAACCCTCACCCCAACACTAACCCAAACCCTAAACCTAAACTTAACCCTCACACTAACCCTAAACCTAAACCTCAATCCTACCCTCAGCCTAACCCTTAACCTAACCCTAACAATAACCCTAACCCTAACTCTCATCCTAACCCTCACCTTAACCCTTACCCTCCCGCTAAACCTAACCGTCACCCTCACCCTAACCCTCACCTTAACCTTAACCCTAACCTCACCCTAACACTAATGCTAACCCTAAAACTCAGCCTCACCATAACCCTCACACTAACACTTAGCCTTTCCAAAATCTTAACCCTCACACTCACCCTAACCCTAAACCTAACACTCACCCTAATCCTAACACTCAACCTAATCCTAACCCTAACCCTCACCCTCACCCTCACCCCACCCTACACCTCAACTTAATCCTCACACTCACCCTAATCCTGAACTTAACCCTAACCCTCACACTGAACCTCACCCTCAACCTAAACCTCATCCTAAACCTTATACTCACCCTAACCTGAACCCTAACCCTCACCATCACCCTAGCCCTCAACCTAACTCTTACGCTCACACAAACCCTAATCTTAACCCTAACCCTTAATCCTCACCCTCAACCTAGCCATCACCCTAATCCTAACCCTCACCCTAAACCTAACCCTAACAATAACCCTAACCCTAACCCTCACCCTAAACCTTACCCTCACCCTAACGTTAACCCTCACAATCACCTTAACTCTCACGCTAACTCTTACCCTCAAATTCACCCTAAGCCACACACTAAACCTAACCCTCACCCTAACCCTAACTGTAACCCTCACCCTCACCCTCACCCTCAGCCTAACCCTAAACATGACCCTAAACCTCACCCTCACCCTAAACCTCATCCTCACCCTAATCCTCAAACTAACCCTAACCATCACCCTCACCCTCACCTTAACCCTAAACCTAACCCTCACCCTAATCCTAAATCTAACCCTAATCCTAACCCTCACACACCCCCTAACCCTCATCCTAAACCTTATCCTCACCCTAACCCTAACCTTAAACCTAACTCTAACCCTCACCATCACCCTAATGCTCAACCTAACCCTTATCCTCAGCCTCACCCTAACCCTAACCCTCACCCTAACCCTCACACGAAACCTAACACTTTCCCTTACCCTAACCCTACCCCTCACCCTAACCTTCAACCTAACAATAAACCTCACCCTAACCCTAACCCTAACCCTCACCATCACCTCCCCCTAACCCTCACCGTCATCCTAACCCTCACCCTAACACTCACCCTAACCCTAACCCTAACACTAACACTAATCCTAACCCTAAACCTCACCCTAACCCTCACCAAAACCCTAACGCTAAACTTACACCTAATGCTAACCCTCACCCTAACCCTTAACCTCACATTAACATTAACCCTACCCCTCACCCTAACCTTAACCCCAAATCTAACCCTCAACCACCCCCTCAGCCTAACCCTAAACCTAAACCTAACCCACACCATAACACTAATCCTCACCCTAATCCTAACCCCAACCCTCACCCTCCCCTCAACCTAACGCTAACCCTAATGCTCACACTCACCCTTACCCTCACACTAACCCTAACCCTAACGCTAACCCTCACCCTCACCCTCACCCTAACCCTAACCCTAACTCTCACCCTACAACTCATCCTGATCCTAACCCTAACCCTAACACTTACCCTCACCCTAACCCTCAACCTAACACTTACCCTCACCCTAACCCTCACGCTAACACTAACCATAACCCTGACCCTCACCCTAACCCTCACAATAACCCTAATCCTAAACCTAACATTCAAACTAACCCTCACATTTATCTTAAACATAATCCTCAACCTCACCCTAACCCTTACCCTCATCATAACCCTAACCCTGACTCTAAGACTCACACTAACTCTAACCCTAACCTCAACCTAACTTTCACCCTAACCCTAACCATACCCCTAACCCTCAACCTAACCCTAATCCTCACCCACACCCTACCCCTCACCATCACCTGAACCCTCAACATGAACTTATCCCTCCCCCTCACCCTATACATCACCATAACCATCACCCTCACCCTAACCCTAACCCTCACCCTAAACCTCACCCTCAGACTAATCCTCACCCAAACTGAATCCCTAACCTTTACCCAACCGAAATCCTCACCCTAACCCTAACCCTCACCCTAAACACCACCCTCATCCTAGCCCTCACCCTAACCCTAACCCCAAAAGTAACCCCAACCCTCACCCTCACCCTCACAGTCAACCTCATCCTAACCCCCAACCTAAACCCCACCCTAACTCTAACCCTCACCCTAACCCTCACCCTCAGCCTAATCCACACCCTAACCCAATCCCTAACCCTTACCTAACTGAAATCCTCATCCTCAACCTAACCCTCACCTTAACCATCACCCTCAACCTAGCCCTCACCCTAAACCTAACCGTAAACCTTACCCTCACCCTAAACCTAACCCTAAGCCTCACCTTCACCCTCAGCCTAACCCTAACCCAAACACTAATCCTAACCCTAAACCCAACCATCACCCTAACCCTAAACCTAACCCTAACCCTCACCCTCCCCTCAACCTACCCCTAACCCTAACCCTAACCCTAATCCTAACCCTAACACTCACCCTAACCCTAACCCTAACCCTAACACTCACAGTAACCCTAACCCTCATCGTCACTCTTACCTTAACCCTCATCCACACGCTACCCATTCACACTCACCCGAACGCTCACCATGAACTAAACCCTCACCCTCACCCTATACATCACCATAACCATAACCCTCACCCTAACACTAACCCTAAACCTCACCCTAGCCCTATCCCTAACCCTAAACCTCTCCCTCAGCATAATCCTCATCCTAACCGTATCCCTAACCTTTACCTAACCGAAATCCTCACCCTCACCCTAACCCTCACCCCAACCATCACCCTTATCCTAGCCCTCACCCTAACCCTAAACCAAACACTAACCCTAAACCTCACCCTCACCCTGACCCTCAACCTCAGCCTAAACCCCACCCTAACCCTCACCATAAACCTAACCCTCAACCTAACCCTCACCCTTAGCCTAATTCACACCCTAACCCAATCCCTAACCCTTACCTAACTGAAATCCTCACCCTCACCCTAACCCTCACCTTAACCATCAACCTCATCTTTACCCTGACCCTAACCCTAACCCTAACATTTACCCTCACCCTAAACCTAACCCTAACCCTCACCCTCACCCTCAGCCTAACCCTAACCCAAACACTAATCCTAACCCTAAACCTAACCCTCACCCTAACCCTAAACATAACCATAACCCTAACCCTCCCCTCAACCTAACCTAACCCTAATCCTAATCCTAACCCTAACACTCACCCTAATCCTAACCCTAACACTCACCCTAACCTTGACCGTAACCCTAACTCTGACCATCACCCTAACCCTCACCCTAAACCTAACCTTCACCCACACCCTACCCCTCACCCTCACCCTCACCCTCACCATGAACTTAAACCTCACCCTCACCCTATACATCACCATGACCATAACCTTCAACCTAACACGAACCCTAAACCTCACCATAACACTAACCGTCACCCTAAACCTCACCCTCAGCCTAATCCACACCCTAACCGTATCCCTAACCTTTACCTAACCGAAATCCTCACCCTCACCCTAACCCACACCCTAACCATCACCCTCATCCTAGCCCTCACCCTATCCCTAACCCAAACACTAAGCCCAACCCTCAACCTCAAACTCAACCTCAGCCTAAACCCCACCATAACCCTCACCCTAAACCTAACCCTCACACTAACCCTCACCCAGAGCCTAATCCACACCCTAACCCAATCCCTAACCCTTACCTAACTGAAATCCTTACCCTCACACTACCCCTCACCTTAACCATTACCTTCATCCTAGCCCTCACCCTAACCCTAACCCAAACTGTTACCCTCACCCTAAACCTAAACCTAAACCTCACCCTCACCCTCAGCCTAACCCTAACCCAAACACTAATCCTAACCCTAAACCTAAACCTCATCCTAAACCTAAACCTAACCCTAACCCTCACCCTCCCCTCAACCTAACCCTAAACCTAAGCCTAACACTTACATACACCCTAACCCTAACCCTAACCCTAACTCTAACCCTCACCCACACCATACACCTCACCCTCACCCGAACCCACACCATGAACTTAACCCTCACCCGCACCCTATACATCACCCTAACCCTAACCCTAACCTTAAACCTCACCCTAACACTAATCCTCACCCTAAACCTCACCCTCAGCCTAATACTCACCCTCACCGTATCCCTAATCTTTACCTAACCAAAATCCTCACGCTCACCTTACCCTCACCCTAACCATCACCCTCATCCTAGCCCTCACCCTAACCGTAACCGAAACACTAACCCCAACCCTCACCACACCCTCACACTCAACCTCAGCCTCCACCTCACCCTAACCTTCATCCTAAACCTAACCCTCATCCTAAACCTCACCCTCAGCCTAAACCACACCCTAATCCAATCCCTAAGTGTTACCTAACTGAAATCCTTACCCTTACCTAACCCTCACGTTAATCATCACCCTCATCCTAGCCCTCACACTAACCCGAACCCTAAACCTAACCCTCACCCTCACCCTCATCCACACCCTCACCCTCACCCTCACCCTAACACTAAACCTAACCCTAAACCTCACCCTCACAGTAACCCTAACCCTAAAGCTCAAACTCACCCTCACGCTAACCCTAAACCTAAACCTAACAATAACCCTAACCCTAACCCTCACCCTCACCTTCAGTTTAACTCTAACCCAAACACTAATCCTAACCCTAAACCTAACCCTCACCCGAACCCTAAACTTAACCCTAACCCTCACCCTCCCCTCAACCTAACCCTAACCTAACGCTAAACCTAATCCTAACCCTAACACTCACACTAACCCTCACCCTAAACTTAACCCTAACCCTAAACCTCACCCTAACCCTCCCACTAACCCTAATCCTAAACCTAACCCTCACACTAAACATCACACTCACCCTAACCATAACCCTCATCTCACCCTAACCCTCACCCTAACTTCACCCTAATCCTAACTCTAACCATCACCCTCACCCTAACCCTAACCATAACCCTAAACCAAACGCTAACCCTATCCCTCACCCTCACCCTCAGCCTAACCTTAAACCAAACACTAATCCTAACCCTAAGCCTCACCCTCACCCTAACCTTAAACATAACCCCAACCCTAAACCTCACCCTAAAACTAAACCTAACCCTAACCCTCACCCTGACCCTAACCCTTACCCTAAGCCTAACCCTAAACCTAATACTATGCCTCACACTCACCATAACCATAACCCTCACCCTCACCCTAACCCTAAACTTAATCCTAACCCTCACCATGACCATAACCCTCAACCAAAACCTAACCATAAACCTCACGCTCACCCTAGCACTAAACTTAACCCTAACCCTCACCCTAACCCTCACACTTATTCTAACCCTCACCCTAATCCTTACCCTCACCCTCACCCTAAAATTAACCCTCACACTAACCCAAACCCTTACGCTAAATCTAACCCTACCCCTCACCCTAACACTCACCCTAACCCTAACCCTAATCCTAACCCTCACCCTAACACTAACCATAACCCTAAACCTCACCATTACCCTAACCCTCAACCTGTTCCTAACCCTCACCCACACCCTACCCCTCACCTCACCGGAAACCTCACCATGAACTTATCTCTCACCCTCACCAAAAACCTCACCATGAACTTATCCCTCACCCTCACCCTATACATCACCATAACCATAACCCTCACCCAAACACTAACCTTAAAACTCACCCTAACACTAACCCTCACAATAACCCTCACCCTCAGCCTAATGCACACCCTAACCCAATCCCTAACCCTTACCTAACTGAAACACTCACCCTCACCCTAACCCTCACCTAAACCATCACCCTCATCCTAGCCCTCCCCCTAACCCTAACTCTAAACCTTACCCTCACCCTAAACCTAAACCTAACCCTCACCCTCACCCTCAGCCTAACCCTAACCCAAACACTAATCCTAACCCTAAACTTAACCCTCACCCTAACCCTCACCCTAACCCTCACCCTCCCCTCAACCTAAACCTAACTCTAACCCTAACCTTAATCCTAATCCTAACACTCACCCTAACCCTAAACCTAACTCTAACCCTCGCCCTAACTCTAAACCTAACCCTAACCCTCACCCTAAACCTAACCCTTACCCACAACCTAATCCTCACACTCACCCGAACACTCATCATAAACTTAACCCTCACCCTCACCCTATACATCACCCTAAACCTAACCCTCACCCTACCCCTAACCCTAAACCTCACCCTAAGCCTAATCCTCACCCTAAAACACACCCTCAGCCTAATCTTCACCCTAACTGTATCCCTATCCTTTACCTACCGAAATCGTCACCCTCACCTTACCCTCACCCTAACCCTCATCCTCATCCTAGCCCTCACCCTAACCCTACTCCAAACAGTAACCCCAACACTCACCCACACCCTCAATCTCAAGCTCACCCTAACCCTCACCCTAACCCTCTACCTCAGCTTAATCCACACCCTAATCCAATCCCTAACCCTTACCTAACTGAAATCCTCACCCTCACCCTAACCCTCACATTAACCATCACCCTCATCCTAGCTCTCACCCTAACCCTAACCCTCACCCTCAACCTCACCCACACCCTCACCCTAACCCTCAACCTCGCCCTAACACTAAACCTAACCCTAAACCTAACCCTCACACTAACCCTAAACTTAGACCTCAATCTCACCCTCAAGCTAACCCTAACTCTAAACCTAACAATACCCCTCACCCTAACCCTCACCCTAACCCTTACCCTCACACTCACCCTCAGCCTAACCCTAATGCAAACACTAACCCTAACCCTAAACCTAACACTCACCCCTACCCTAAAGCTAACTCTAACCCTAACCCTAACCCTAACCCTCACTCTAACCCTCAACCTAACCCTAACCCTCACGCTAACCCTAACCCTAACCCTATCCTTCACCGTCACCCTAACCCTAAGCCTAATCCTAACCCTCAACCTCACCCTAGCCCATACCCTAACCCTAAACCTAACTCTAACCCTAACCCTCACCCTCACCCTCAACCTCAGCATATCCCTAACCCTAACACTCACAATAACCCTTACTGTCACACTAACCCGCAACCTAACCCACACTCTAACACTAACCCTCACCCTCACCCTCACCCACACCCTCACCCTAATCCTCACCCTAACACTAACCCTAACCCTAAACCTAAACTTAACCCTCACAATAACCCTAACCCTAAACCTCAATCCTACCCTCAACCTAACCCTTAACCTAACCCTAACAATAACCCTAAACCTAACTCTCATCCTAACCCTCACCTTAACCTTTACCCTCCCGCTAACCCTAACCTTCACCCTCACTCTAACCCTCACCCTAACCCTCACCCTAACCTTAACCCTACACTCACCCTAACCCTAATTCTAACCCTAAACCTCAGCCTCACCATAACCCTCACACTAACACTTAGCATTTCCCAAATCTTAAACCTCACACTCACCCTAACCATAACCGTAACCCTAACCCTCACTCTAACCCACACCCTTTCCCTAACGCTCACCCTAACCCTAACCCTACCCGTCACCCTAACCCTCAGCCTAACCCTAAACCTAATCCTCAACCAAAGCCTCCCCCTAACCCTTACCCTCACACTAAAAATTACCTTAACCCTCACCTTCACCCTAACCCTAACCCTAACCCTAAACCTCACCCTAACCCTCCACCTAAATCTGAGCCTCAACCACACCCTAATTCTAACTCTCAACCGAACCCTCATCCTCACCCTAAACAGCACCCTCACCCTAACCCTCACCCTATCCCTAAATCTAACCTAAACCCTATGCATAACCCTCACCCTCACACTCATCCTAAGTCTAATGCTAATCTTAACGGTAAAACTAAACCTAACCCTCACCCTCACACTCACCCTAACCCTAAACCAAACCCTAAGCCTAACCCTCACCCTCACCCTAACCCTAATTCTAACAATATTACTAACCCTCACACTGATCCTAACCTTCACCCTTATCCTAACCCTAACCCTCACCCTCACCCTAACCCTCACCCTTACCCTAATGCTAACCCTAACCCTAATCCTCACCCTAACCCTAACACTAACCCTAACCCTACCCCTCAACCTAACCCTAAACCTAACCCTCAACCTCATCCTAACTATCACCCTAACCCTAAGCCTAAATCTAACCCTCACTCTAAACCTAATCCTCACCCTCACCCTCACCCTCAGCCTAACAATATCCATCACCCTCACCCTATCCCTAACCTTAACACTTAACCTCACCCAAACCCTGACTCTAAACCTAACCCTCAACCTCAACCTAAACCTCACCCTAACCCTCATGCTATACCAAGCCTCATTCTCATCCTAAACTTCACCCTAACCCTCACCCTCACCTTAACCCTCACCCTCACCCTAACCCACACCTTCACCCTAAACTTCACCTTCACCCTAACCCTAACCCTCACCCTCACCCTCACCCTAATCCTAAACCTAACTCTAACCCTAATCCTCACCCTCACCATAGCCCTCAACCTAACCCTAACCCTAAACTCACCCTCACTCTAAACCTAATGTTAACCCTAACACTCACCCAATCCCTCACCCTAACCATAACCCAAACACTAAACCTCTCTCTAACCCTAACTCTAACCCTAACTCTCACCCTAAACCTAACCCTCAACCTAAACGTTCCCGGAACACTAACATTCATCCTCACTCTAACGCTCACAGTAACCCTAACCCTCATGCTAAACCTAACTCGAAAACTCACCCTCACCCAAACCCTCACCCTAAACCTAACCCTAACACTCTCCCTCATCCTAGAACTCACCCTAACCCTAACCCTAGTCCTCAGCCTAACCCTCACCCTAACACTAAACCACACCCTCACCCTAACCCTAGTGCTAACCTTAACCCTCACCTTCAACCTAACCCTCACCCTAACCCTTACCCTCAAACTAAACCTAAGCCTCACCCTAAACCTAACCCTACCCTTCACCCTAAACCTCACCCTAAACCTAACCCTCACCCTAACCCTAACACTCACCCTCACCCTAATGCTCACCATCAGCCTAACCCTCACCCTAACCCTAACCCTCACCCTCAGAGTAACCCTCCCCCTAACACTAACACTAGCCCTAACCCTCACCCTCACCCTAACCCTAATGTTAACCCTAACCCTAATGCTCACCCTCACCCTAACCCTCACCCTAAACCTTACCCTCACCCTAACCCTAACCATAACCCTCACACTAACCATAACCCTCACACTAAACCTAACCCTATCACTCACCCTATGCCTCAGCCTAAACCTCACCCTCACCCTCACCTCACCCTAACCGTCACCCACACCTTAACCCTTACCCTCACATGAAACCTCACCCTCACCCTAACCCACACCCTCAGCCTAAACGTCACCCTAATCATAACCCTAACCCTCACCCAACACTAACCCTCACCCTAAATCTCACCCTCACCCTAATCCTCACCCTAATCCAACCCTAACCCTTAAAAAACGGAAACTCTCTTCATTCCCTCACCCTAACCGTAACCATAACCCTAACCCTCAATCTCAGCCTCACCCTCACCCTAACCCTAACTATAACCCTCAGCCTAACCCTAACCTTCACCCCCACCCTCACCTTATCCTAACCCTAACCCTAACCCTAATCCTCACACTCAACCTATCCCTCACCCTAACCCTTTCCGTCACCCTAACCCTGATCCTAAACCTAACCCTCACCCTCACCCTAACACTCAAGCTACTCCTACCTTCATTTTCACCCTAATCTTCAACCTAACAATTACCTTCACCCTAAACCTCACCCTAACCCTTACCCTCAATCTAACCATAACCATAACCCTCACACTAAACCTAATCCTCACCTAACCTTAACCCTAACCTTCACCCTAACTTTAAACCTAAAGCTAAACCTAGCCCAAACCCTCACTGTCAGACTAACCCTCACCCTTACCCTAACCCTCACCCAGAAACTACGCCTCAATCTCACCCGAAACCTCACACTCACCCTAACCCTCACCCTCACCCTGAACATCAACCTAACCCTAACCCTCACCCTAACCCTATCCCTTCCCTCACTCTAAACCTAACGCTCACCCTAACCCCCACCCTCACCCTAATCCTCACCCTAACCTTAAGCCTGAACCTTCCCTAACCGAAATCCTCACCCTCACCCTAACCCACACTCTCACCTAGCCCTCACCTTATTGCTAATACTAACACTAAACCCAAGCCTCACCCTAACCCTCAACCTCAGTCTAACCCTAACACTAGCCCTCACGATAAACCTCACCCTCACCCTAACCCTCAACCTAAACCTCACCCTAACCCTCACACTAACCCTAAACCTGTCCCTAACCCTCACTCTCACCCTCACCCACACCCTCACCCTCAGCCTAAAACTAACCATAAACCTAACCCCCACACTAAAACTAACCCTCACACTAACCCTAACCCTACCCCTCACCCTAACCCTCACCCTAAAACTAAACCTCACCCTCACGCTTACCCTCACCCAAACCCTAAACGTCACCCTCACCCAAACCCTAATGCTAACCCTAACCCTCATCCACACCCTAACCCTCACCCTAGCCCTTACCCTCACCAGAACCCGAACCCCAAACCTAAACCTAACCGTAACCATCACCCTAATACTCAACCTAACCCTAACCCTAAACCTCACACTTACTCTAACCCTCTCTGTCACCCTAACCCTCAATCTAACACTAACCCTAACACTCACCCTCACCCTAACCCTCACCCTAAACCTAACCATAACCCTCACCCTCACCCTACCACTAACCCTATCCCTAACCCTATCTCTCAGCCTAACCCTCACCCTAAACCTAACCCTAACCCTAACCCTTACCATAACCCTTATGTAACGGAAATTCTCACCCTCCCCTCACCCTAAACCTAAACTTAACACTAACTCTAACACTAACGCTCACACTCACCCTCACCCTCACCCTCTCCCGAAGCCTAATCCTAACCCTAATCCTAATCCTAAATCTAAACCTCACCCTCATCCTAAACCTCACCCTAAACCTAAACCTAACGCTAAACCTCACCCTAACCCTAACTCTCGCCCTAACCCTAACCGTAAACCTAACCCTCAACCTTAACCTAACCCTAACCGTAACCCTCACCCTAACCCTAACCCTGATCCTAACAGTAAACTTAACCCTCACCCACACACTAACCCTCACCCTAACCCTTATCCTCAACCTAACCCTAAATTTAAGCCTAATCCTAACCCTAACCCTCACCCTCACCCTCACCCTTACCCTAACCCTAACCCTCACCCTCACCCTAACCCCACGGTCACCCTAAAGTTCTCACTGACCCTAACACTAAGCCTCTCCCTCCCCCTCCCCCTAAACGTAAACCTAACCCTAATCCTAACCCACAGCCTTACCATAGCACTCACCCTAACCCTAACCCTAATCCTCATCCTCACCCTAACCCTAATGCTAACCCTAACCCTCACGCTATCCCTCACCCTCCCCTAACCTAAACACTAACCCTAACCCTAACCCTAACCCTAACCCTCACCCTCACCCTCACCCTAACCCTAATGCTAACCCGAACCCTAAACATCACCCTATCCCTCACCCTCACCCTAACCAAACCCGAACCCTGACCCTAACCCTAACCCTAACAATAACCCAAAAATCATCCTCACACTCACCCTCAGCCTAAACCTAACCCTAATCCTAATCCTAACCCTCACACTCACCCAAACCCTAACCCTAAATTTAACACTCACCGTCAAACTCACCAAAACCTAACCCTAACCCTAACCATCACCCCAAACCTAACCCTCATCCTCACCCTCACCCTAAACCTAAACCTAACCCTAACCCTCACCCTAAACCTAACGCTAACCCTAACCCTCACCCTCAACCTAAACCTCACCCTAACCCTTATCCTCACCCTAACCCTAACCATAACCCTCATACTAACCCTAACCCTCACACTAACCCTAACCCTACCCCTCACCCTAACCCTCACCCTAAACCTAAATCTCACCCTCACCCTAACCCTAACCCTCGCCCTCACCCTAACCCTCACTGTCACACTAACCCTCAGCCTAACCCTAGCCCTCACCCTCACCCTCACCCTAACCGTAACTCTAATCCTAACAGTCACCCTCACCCTAAACCTAATGCTAACCCTAACCCTAAGCCTATTCCTTAGCCTAACCCTCACCCTATACCTAACCGTAACCCTAACCCTTACCATAACCCTTATCTAACGGAAACTCTCACCCTCCCCACACCCTAAACTTAACCCTAACCCTTACCGTAAACCTAAACCTAAACCTAATGCTAAATCTCACCTTTACACTAACACTCGCACTAGCCCTAACCCAAACCCTAACCCTCATACTCAAACTAAACCCAACACTAACCTTCACCCTAACGGTCACCCTGATCCTAAGGGTAACCTTAACCCTCACCCACACGCTAACCCTCATCCTAACCCTTATCCTCAACCTAACCCTAACTTTAACCCTAATCCTAACTGTCACACTAACCCTCACCCTCACCCTCAACCTCACACTAAACCTAACCCTCACCCTCACCCTAACACTCACCGTCACCCTAAACCTCACCCTTACCCTAAACCTAACCCTCAGCCTCACCCTCACCCTAACCCTAAACCTAATCCTAACCCTAACTCTCATACTCACCCTAACTCTCACCCTAAACCTAACCCGAAACTGAACCCTAACCCTAACCCTAATGCTAACCCTAAACCTCACCCTATACCTCACCTTCACCCTAACCTAAACACTAACCCTCACCCTAACCCTAAACCTAACCCTAACTCTCACCCTCACCCTAAACATCAACCTAACCATTCCCGGAACCCTAACACTCGCCCTTACTCTAAACCTCACCATCACCCTCACCCTCACCCTATACCTAACCCTAACACTCACCCTCACCCTAACCCTCACCCTCAACCTAACCCTAACCCTCAACCTCACCATATCCCTCACACTAACCCTAACCCTATCCCTCAGCCTAAACCTCACCCTAACCCTTACTCTAACCCTCACCCTTACCATAACCCTTACATTACATAAACACTAACCCTCCACTCACCCTAACCCTAACCCTAACACTAACCCTAACCCTCACCCTCACACTCACACTAACCCTAAACCTAACGCTAAACCTCACCCTAACCCTAACCCTAGCCCTAAACCTAACCCTAACCCTATCCCTAACCCTCAAACTCAACCTAACCCTAACCCTAACACTCACCCTGACCCTTACCCTCAGCCTCATCTCAACTCTAACCCTCACCCTACCCCTCAAACTAAATCTAACCCTCCCCTAACCCTTACTCTACCCTTCACGCTAAACCTGACCCTAAACATAACCATAACCCTAAACCTCACCCTAAACCTAAACCTACCCCTAAACCTCACCCTCACACTAACCATCACCATCAACCTAACCCTCATCCTAACCCTAACCCTCAACCAAAGTCTAACCCTCATCCTCACCCGAATCCTCACCTTCACTCTAAACCTCACCCTCATCCTAAACATCACCCTAAACCTAACCGTAACCCCAACCCTCACCCTAACTTTAACCCTCACCGAAAACCTCACCCTCACCCTAATCCTCACCCTAACCCTAACCCTAACCCTTACCTAACGGAAACTCTCGCCATCCCCTCACGCTTACCCTCACCATAACCCTAACCCTCACACTCACCCTCTCCCTCACGCTAATCCAAACCCTAACCCTCAGCCTAACCCAAACCTCCACCTTCACCCTCACCTAATCCTAACCATTACCCTAACGGTAACCCTCAGCCTCACACTTTCGCTCAACCTAACCCTTACCCTCACTCTCACCCTAACCCTCACCCGAACTCTCACTCAAACCCTAACCTTCACCCTAACCCTTAAACTCACCCTAAACCTAACCATAACCCTCACACTAACCCTATCCCTAACCCTAACCCCAACCCTAAACCTCAACCTAACCCTCATCCGAACCCTCACCCTAACCCTAACCCTAAACCTCAACCTAACATTAACTCTAACACTATTCCTGACCCTAACCCTCACCCCAACCCTCACTCTAATCCTCAAACGAAACCTTACTCTCACCCTAAACCTAACCCTATCCCTCACCCTAACCATTAACCTGACCCTCACCCTAACCCTCCCACTAATACTTACCCTCACCCTAACCCTAACCCTAACCCTAACCCTGAACCTCAGCCTAACTCTTACCTTAAAATAACCCTAACCCTCACCCTCACCCTAACCCTCACCCTAACCCTAACCCTATCCTTCAGCCTAACCCTTACTCTAACGCTTACTCTAACCCTAACCCTTACCATAGCCCTTATCTAACGGAAAATCTAACCCTACACTCACCCTAACCCTAACCCTAACACTAACCCTAAACCTCGCCCTCATCCTCACCCTAATCCTAAGCCTAACCCTAACACTAACCTAATACTAAATCTAACCCTCACCCTCACCCTCACCCTAACCCAAAACCTAACGATAAACCTCATCCTATCCCTAAACCTCGTCCTAACCATAACCCTAACCCTAACCCTCAAACTCAACCTAACCCTAACTCTAACCCTAAACCTAACACTCACCCTAACCCTCACCCTAACCCTTACCGTCAGCTTCATCCTAAACCTAACCCTCACCATTAACCCTCCCACTAACACTAAGGATCACTCTAACCCTAACTCTACCCCTCACACTCACCTACAAAAGAAACCTAACCCTAACCCTAAACCCAACCCTCACCCTCACCCTAACCCTCACCCCCACCCTAACCCTCACCCTCACCCTAACCCTAACAATCACCCTCAACCTAACCCTCACCCTAAACCTAAACCTCACCGTAACCATAACCCTAACACTTACCCTCACCCTAACCCTAATCCCATTCCTCAGCCTCACCCTAACCCTAAAGCTAACACTAACTCTCACCCTAAAACTCACCCTAACCCTCACACTGATCCTAATGGTAACCTTAAACCTCACCCATACCCTAATACTCACCTAACCCTTATCTTCAACCTAACCCTAAATTGAACCCTAATCATAACCTTCCCACTAACCCTAACCCTCAAACTCAGCCTCACCCTCACCCTAACACTAACCCTCACCCTCACGCTAACCATCATCGTCACCCTAACCCTCATCCTATCCCTAGCCCTTACCCTCACCCTCACCATCACCCTAAGCCTAAACCTAACCCTAACCCTATCCCTTACCTTAACCCTAGTCCTCACGCTAACCCTAACCCTAACCCTAACCATCACCCTAACCCTAATGCTAACCCTAACCCTAACCCTCACCCTATCCCTCACCCTCACCCTAACCCAAACCCTAACCCTAAACCTAACCATCAGCCTAACCCTCAACCTAATTGTTACGGTAACCCTAACGCTAACCCTAACACTCACCCTCACCCTAACCCTTACCCTAACCGTTATCCTTAACTAATCCTAACCTTAACCCTAATCCTAACCCTCACACTAACCCTAACCCTCACCCTAACCCTAACCCTGCTCCTCACCCTAATCCTAACCATAACCCTCACCCGAATCTTCATTCTGACCCTAACCCTCACCCTCACTCTAACCCTTACCGACACCCTAACCCTCAAACTAACCCTAACCCTAACACTCACCCTCACCCTCACACTCAACCTAACCCTAACCCTAACCCTGACCCTATCCATCACCCTAAACCTAAACATATCCCTCAGCCTAACCTGCACCCTAACCCTAACCCTAACCCAATCCCTTACCATAACCCTTATCTAACGGAAACTCTCACCCTAAGCCTAACCCTAAACCTAAACCTAATCCTAATCCTAAATCTAACCCTCACCCTCACCCTAACCCTAAACCTAACGCTAAACCTCACCCTTACACTAACCCTGGCACTAACCCTAACCCAAAACCTAAACCTCAACGTCAACCTAACCCTAACCCTAACCCTCACCCTAACACTTACCCTGATCCTAACGGTATACTTAACCCTCAACCGCACCATAAACCTCACACTAACCCTTATCCTCACCCTAACCCTAAATTTAACCCTAATCCTTACCCTCACAATAACCCTCATCCTCACACTCACCGTCAACCTAACCCTAACCCTTACTCTCACCCTAATTCTAACCCTCACCTTCACCCTAACCCTCACCCTAACCCTAACTCTAACACTCACCCTCACCCTCAACCTAACCCAAAACCTAACCCTAACCCTAATGCTCACCCTCACCCTAGACCTCACCCTAAACTTAACACAAACCCTCACCCTCACCCTACCCCTAATGCTAACCCTAACCCTAACCCTCACCCTATCCCGCATCCTCACCCTAACGCAAACCCTAAACCTAACCATAACCCTTACCCTAAACCTTACCCTAACCCTCAACCAAACCGTTACTGTAACCCAAACGCTAACCCTAACACTCAACCTCACCCTAACCCTCACCCTAACCCTTATCCTCACCCTAACCCTAAATTTAACCCCAATCCTAAACCTCACACTAAACCTAACACTCACCCTAACCCTAACCCTGATCCTCACCCTAACCCTAAACCAAACCCTCACCCTAATCCTCATTCTTACCCTAACCCTAACCCTCACCCTCACTCTAACACTCACCGTCAACCTAACCCTAACACTAACCCTAACACTCACCCTCACGCTAACCCTCACCCTCACCCTGTCCCTCACATTAAACCTAACACTATCCCTCAGCCTAACCCACACCCTAACCCTAACCCTAACCCTAACCATTACCATACACCTTATCTAACTAAGACTATCACACTCCCTCACCCTAACACTAACCCTAACACTAAACCTAACCCTAAACCTATCCCTCACCATAATCCTCACCCTAACACTCACCCTACCCCTCACACTAACACTTACCCTCACCCTACCCCTAACCCTAACCCTCACCCTAAACCTCACCATAACTCTTACTCTCACCCTAACCCTAACCCTCACTCTCACCCTAATCCTCACTCTAAACCTAACCCTACTATCACTCTAACCCTAATGCTAACGCTAAACTTCACCTCACCCTAACCCTCACCCTAAACCTAACCCTCACCATAACCCTAACCCAAACAATCACTGTCACCCTAACCCTCACCATAACCCTAACCCTCACCCACACCCTATGCCTCAACCTCACCCGAGGCCTCACCGTCACTTTAACCCTCACCCTCACCCTAAACATCACCCTAACACTCACCCTCACACTAAGCCTAGCCCTAACCCTCTCCCTCAGCTTAACTCTCACCCTATCCCTTAACCTCACCCTCACCCTAACTCTCCCACTAACACTAACAATCACCCTAACCCTAACTCTAAACCTCACACTCACCCTCAACCTCAGCCTAACACTAACCTAACCCTAACCCTCCCCCTTCCCCTAACTCTCACCCTCCCCCTAACCCTCACCCTCACACTAACCCTAAACATCACCCTCACCCTAACCCTCACCCAAAACCTAACCCTCACCCTAACCCTCAACCTAACACTTACGCTCACCCTAACCCTATTCCTCAGCTTCACCCTAACCCTAAAGCTAAGCCTAACTTTCACCCTAAACCTCACCCTAATCCGCACCCTGACCATAACGGTAACCTTAACTCTCACCCGCACCCTAACCCTCACCCTAACCCTTATCCTCACCCTAACCGTAACTTTACCCCTAATACTAACCCTCACACTAACGCTCACTCTCACCCTCACCCTCACCCTAACCCTAACCCTAACACTCACGCTCACCCTAACCATCACCGTGACCCTAAACCTCACCCTAACCCTAACCCTAACCATCACCTTCACCCTCTTCACCTTAATGCTAACCCGAAACCTAACCCGCACCCGATCCCTCACCCTCACCCTAAACCAAACACTAACCCTCAACCCTAATCCTAATACAAACCCTAACCCTCACTCTCACCCTCACCCTAAATCTAACCCTACACCTAAACCTCACCCTCACCCTCACCCTTACCCTAACCCTAACAATAACCTTAACCCTAAGCCTAACCCTCACCCTAACACTAACCCTAACACTTACCCTCACATTATACGTAACTCTCAACCTAACCCTAAACCTACGCCTCACCCTAAACCTCACCCTAAACCTAACCCTAACACTAATCCTCTCCCTATCCCTAGCACTCACCCTAACCATAACACTCACCCTGACCCTAAACCTCATCCTAACTTTAAACCTAACACTATCCCTCAACCTACGCCTCACCCTAAACCTCAACCTAACCCTAACCCTAAACCTAACCCTAACACTCACCTTAACCCTCAACCTAACCCTCACGCTAACCCTCAAATAAACTCTAATCCTAAACCTAACCTTCACCCTCACCGTCACCCTAACCCTCACCCTCTACCCTCACCCTCAGGCTCACCCTATCCCTAACCCTAAACCTAACCCTCACACTAACACTAACACTAACCATGACCCTAACACTAACACTCACACTAACCCTAACACTCACTTACCCCTCACCCTAACCATCTTCCTAACCCTAACCCTAACCCTAACCCTCACACTCATTCTAACCCTAACACGGAACCTAATCCTCACCCTATCCCTAAAACTCACCCCGACCCTCAACCTCACCCTAACCCTCACCCTAACACTTACTCTCAACCTAACCCTCAGCCTCACCCTAAACCTCACCCTAACCCTTACCCTAATTCTAAACCTCATCCTAACCCTAACCCTAACCCTAAAAGTAACCTTCACCTTCAACCTAACCCTTACCCTAACTCTAACCCTCAAACACACCCTAACCCTCACACTCACCATCACCCTCAGTCTAACCATGACCCTAAACCTAATACTAAACCTAACACTCACCCTCACCCTAACACTAACCCTAACCCAACTAAAACACTCAGCGTCACCCTAACCCTCACCCTAACCCTAACCCTCAACCACACCCTAACCCTCACCCTCACCCTAACACTAACCCTAAACCAACCCTAACTCTAACTCTAACCCAACCCCAACCCTCAATATCAACCTAACCCAAACCCTAACACTAACCCTCAAACACACCCTAAACCTCACACTCACCCGAACCTCACACTCAACCGAACCCTCACCCTAAGGCGAACACTCACCATAAACCTAACACTAAACCTAACCCTCACCCTAACCCTCACTCTAACCCTTACCGTCAACATAAACCTCACACTAAACCTAACCCTTACCCTAACCCTAACCTTACCCTACAACCTAACACTCACATTAACTTTAACCCTAACCCTCAAACTAACCCCAATTCTAACCCTCACCCTCACCCTAGCCCTCACCCTCATCTGAACCCTCAACCTCACACTAACACTCACCCTCACCCTCAACAAGACCCTAACCGTAACAAAAACTCTAACCCTTACCCTAACCTTCACCGTGACCCTAACCCTCATTCTAACCCTCAACCTCAAACTAATCCGCACCCTAACACTAACCCTAAACTTTACCTAACCCAAAACCTCACCCTCACCCTCACCCTCACCCTAACCCTCACCCTCACGGTAGCCCTCATCCTAACTCCAACCCTAACCCTAAACCTCACCCTCAAACTCATCCTCACCATCAGCCTAACCCTAACCCTACACCTAATTCTGATCATAAGCCTCACCCTCAACCTCACCCTCACCCTCACCCTAACCCTAACCATAACCCTCACCTAACCTTACCCCTCACCGTACCCCTCACCCTAAACCTAACTTTGACCCTCTCCCTCACACTAAACTTCACCCTAACCCTTACCCTCACCCAAACCCTCACTCTAACCCTAACCCTAACCTTAACCTTAAACATCACCCTAACCCTCACCCTAACCCTAACCCTCACCCTCACGCCAAAACTCCTCCTAACACTTAACCTAACCCTAACCCTCACCGTCACCCTAACACTCAGCCTAAACCTAAGACTCACAAACACCCTAACCCTCACCCTCACCCTCACCCTAACTCTCAACCTCACCCCAAACATCACACTAACCCTAACCCTCACCCTCACCCTAACCCTAAGCCTAACCCTAACCATAACACTAATCCCAAGCCTAATCCTCACCCTCAGCCTCATGCTAAACCTAACCCTAAAGCTCACCCTCACTCTCAACCTAACCCTAACACTAAACCTACCCCTCACCCTAACCCAAACCCTCACCCTAACCCTCACCCTCACCCTAAATCTAACCCTCAACTTAACCCTCACCCTAACCCTAATGCTAACCCTAAACCTCACCTCCATCCTTACACTCACCCTAACCCTTACCCTCACCCTAATCCTAATCCTATCCCTAAACCTAACCCTCACACTAATCCTAACACTCACCCTAACCATAAACCTACCCCTCATAAACCTAACCCTCAAACTATCCCTAACCCTAACTCTAACCCTATCCCTTCCCTATCCGAAACCCTCATTCTCACCCTCAAACTAACCCTACCCCTCACCTTAACCCTAACCCTTGCCCTCACACTAACCCTCACCAAAACCCTAATCCTCTTGCTAACCCTAAACCTAACCCTTACATAAACGAAACCCTCAACCTCACCCTCACCCTAACACAAACCCTAACCCTCATCCTCACCCTAACACTTACACTAACCCTTAACCTCACACAAAACCTAAACCTAAATCTAATGCTAACCATCACACTAACCCTAACACTCACCCTAACCCGAACCTAACACTAACCCTAAACCTCACCCTAACGCTCAACATAACCCTAACCATAACCCGAACCCAAACCTCACCCTCCCTCTCACCCTAACCCTAACTCTAATCCTAACCCTCAACCTCACCCTAACACTCACACTAACACCGTCCCATTAACCCTAAACCTAACCCTAAGGCTAAGCCCCACACTAACCCTAACACTCACACTAACCCTAAAATTAACACTAACCCTAAAACTCACCCTAACCCTCAACCTAACCGTAACCATAACCATAAACATAACCCTCACCCTCCCTCTCACCCTAACCCAAATCCTAACCCTCACCTTCAAACTAACCCTTAACCTAACCCTAAACCTCACCCTCACCCTAACCCTAAACCGCACCCTCATGCTAACCCACAACCTAAACCTTACCCTCACCATAACCCTAAACTTAACCCTAACCCTAACCTCACACAAATCCTAACCCAAACCCTAACCCTTACCCTAACCCTAACCCTCACCCTCACCCTCATCCTCACACTAAACATAAACCTACCCCTCATCCTAATCCTCATACTAACCCTAACCGTAACCCTAACACTCACCCTAACAAACTAACACTAAACTTCACCCTCGACCCTTCAGCCTAACCCAAACCCTAACCCTAATCCTAACCCTAAAACTCACTCTCACCCTAATTTACTCATCCTAACCCTTACTCACAGGTACCCAAAACCTAACCCTAACTCTCACATTAATCCTAACCTTCACCTTAAAACTAACCATACCCCTCACCCTAACGCTCACACTAACAAGAACACTAACACAAACCCTAACCCTAACCATAACCTAACCCTCACCCTAAACGTCACCATCAACCTAACCCTCACCCTATCCCAAACCCACATCCACACCCTAACCCTCAGGCTCACCGAAAACCTCACCCTCACCCTAACACTCACCCTTACCCTAAACATCACCCTAACCCTAACCCTCAACATAACGGTAAACCTAAACCTCACCCTTACCCTAACCCTCATCCACAACCTAACCCTCACCCTCACCCAAACCCTAAACCTCAACCTAACCCTCACCCTCACCCTCACCCTAAACATCACCCTCAACCTAACCCTCAACGTAACTGTAAACCTAAACCTTACCCTCAACCTCACCCTCAGCCTAACCCTATTCCTAACCCTAAACCTCACCCTCAACCTCACTCTAACCCTCACCTTAAACTTAACCCTACCCCTCACCTTAACCCTCATCCTAACCCTAACCCTAACCCTAACACTCACACTAACCCTAAATTTAACCCTAACACTCACCCTCACCCTCACTCTCAGCCTAACCCTAACCCTCACCCTAAACCTTACTTTCACCATACCCTCATCCTCACCCTAACCATTATCCTCACCCTAACGCTGACCCTAACCCTAACCCTAACCCTCACACTAATCCTAACCCTAACCCTAAACCTAAACCTCAATTTCAGCCTAACCCTAATCCTAACCCAAACCCTCATCCTAACCCTCACCCTCACCATCACCCTAAACCTCATCGTCACCCTAACCCTCACACTCACCCTAAGCCTAACCCTGCACCTTACCCTATCTCTATCCCAAATCCTAACCTTCAACCTCACCCTAGCCCTCACCTAACACTAAACCTAACTCTCACCCTCACCGTCACGCTAAACCTCACCTTAAACCTAACCCTCAACCAAACCCTAAACCTCACCTTCAAACGAACCCTCACCCTCACCCTAACCCTAAACATCACCCCAAACCGAACCCTCA
Organism: Dipodomys merriami; assembly: GCF_024711535.1. Classification (NCBI taxonomy): domain Eukaryota; kingdom Metazoa; phylum Chordata; class Mammalia; order Rodentia; family Heteromyidae; genus Dipodomys; species Dipodomys merriami. Next base: position 1,182,881 of record NW_027202482.1, on the reverse strand, counting down.
CCCTAACCCTAACACTCAACCTAAACCTAACCATCACCCTCACCCTTAACCTGACCTTCACCCTAAGCCTTACCCTCACACTAAACCTAACCCTATCCCTCATCCTTACCCTAACCCTAACCCTAACCCTCACGCTCAACCTCACCCTCACCCTCAGCCTAAACCTAATTCTACCCCTAACCCTCACCCTCAACCTCACCCTAACTCTAACCGTAACCCTAACACTCACCCTCACCCTTTCTTAAACCTCACCCTAAACATCACACTAACCCTAACCCTCATCCTCACCCTCACCCTCAAACCTAAACCTAAGTCTACCCCTCACCCTAACCCTCATCCTAACCCTAACCCTAACCCTAACACTCACCCTAACCCTATACCTAACATTAACACTCACCCTCACCCTCAGCCTAACCCTAATCCTCACCTTAAACATTACCCTCACCATACCCTAACCATAACCCTAACCCTAAACCTCAGCCTAACCATAACACGAACCCAAACCCTAACCCTAACCCTCACCCTAACCCTAAAGATCACCCTAACCATTATCCTCACCCTAACGCTGACCCTAAACCTACCCCTAACCCTAACCCTCACACTATTCCTAACCCTAACGCTAAACCTAGCCCTCAATTTCACACTAACCCTCATCCTAACCCTAATCCTAACCCAAACCCTCACCCTAACCCTAACCCTCACCCTCACCCTAACCCTCACAGTCACCATAACACTCACGGTAACTCTCACCCTAAGCTGCACCTCACCCTATCCCTATCCCTAAACCTAACCCTCAACCTCACCCTAGCCTAAGCTTACAGTAATCCTAAGCGTCACCCTAAAACTCACCCTAACCCTAACCCTAAACTTAACCCTTACCCTCACCCTAAAACTCGCCCTAACCCTTACCCTCACCCTAAGCCTCACACTAACCCTAAACCTTACCCTAACACTAACCCTATCCCTCACGTTACCCTCACCCAAACCCTAACCCTCAGCCTCACCCTCATCCTCAAGCTCACCCTAAACCTAATCCTAACACTAATGCTAACCCTAACCCTTAACCTCACCCAAACCCTAACAATAAACCTAACCCTAACCCTCACCCTAAATCTCACCATAACCCTAACTCTAACCCTCACAAGCACCCTCAGCCTAAGCCTAATCCTAATCCTAATCCTAACCCTAACCCTCACTCTCACCCTCACCCTAAACCTAACCCTATCCCTAAACATCCCCCTTCCCCCAACACTCACACTCACCCCAACCCTGCCAATAACCCTAACACTAACCCTATTTACAACCCTAACCCTAACCATAAAATTAACCCTCCTCCTCCCCCTGCCCTTGACCCTCAGCCTAACCCTAAACCTAACCCTAATCCTATACCTAACCCTCACTCTCACCCTCACCCTAAACCTAACCCTAACCCTAAACTTCACCCTAACCTCACCCTCACCCTAAACCTAACAATAACCCTAACCCTAACCCTAACACTAGCACTAACCCTAACCCTAACACTAACCTTAACCCTAACCCTAACCCTCACACTAAACCTAACCCTATCTCTCAGCCTACCACTCACCCTAAACCTAATCCTAATCCTAATCCTCTCCCTATCCCTAACCCTAAGCCTCAACCTCAATCTAGACCTCAAGCTAACCCTAAACCTAAAATTAACCCTCACCCTAACCCTAACCCTCACCCTATCCCTAACCCGAACCCTGAACCTAACCCTAAACCTAACCCTGACCCTAAGCGTAACCCTAACCCTAATTCTCACCCTACGCCTCACCCTTACCTAAACCTAACCCTACCCCTATCCCTAACCCTCAGCCTGACCCTAACCCTAAACCTAACCCAAAACTGAACCCTAACCCTAAAACTCACGCTAACCCTCACCCTAACCCCAAACCTAAACCTCACCATAACCCTCACCCTAACCAAAACCCTACCTCTCACCCTAACCCTCATCCTAACCCTAACCCCAACCCGCACCCTCACCAAATCCTAACCCTAAAACTAACCCTCACCCCAACCCAAACCCTCACCATTACCCTCAACCTCACCGTCAACCTCATTCTAACCTTAACCCTAAACCTAATCCTAACCCTAACCCTCACCCTCACCCCCACCCAAATCTAACTCTAACCCAACCCTAAGCCTCACCCTAAGTCTAACCCTAACCCAACCCTAACCCTCACCCTAACCCTAACATTTACCCTAAACCTTACCCTAACCCTCACTGTAACCCGAAACCTAACCCTAACCCTCACCATAAACCTCACTCTACCCAATACGCTAACCCTAACACTCACCCTCACCCTAAACCTCACCCTAACAATTATCTTCACCCTAACGCTGACCCTAAACTTAACCCTAACCCTCACACGAATCCTAACCATAACACTAACCCTAATCCTAAATTTCACCCTAACCCTCACCCAAACACTAATCCTAACCCAAACCCTCACCCTAACCCTAACCCTCACCCTCACCCTAACCATCACCCTCACCCTAACCCTCACCCTAACCCTAACCCTAAACCGTTACCTCACCCTATCCCTATCATTAACCTTAACCCTGAAACTCACCCTACCCTCAGCTAACAATAACCCTAAATTTCACCCTAACCCTCACCCAAACACTAATCCTAACCCAAACCCTCACCCTAACCCTAACCCTCACCCTCACCATCACCCTAAACCTCACCCTAAACCTAACCCTCAAACACACCCTAAACCTCATCCTCACAGGAACACTAACCCTCACCCTAACCCTAAACATCACCCTAAACTGAACCCTCTCCCCAACCTTAACCCTCACCCTAATCCTAACCATCACCCTTACCCTTACCCTCAACCTCACCCTAAGCCTTACCCTCAACCTAAACCTAACCCTATCCCTCACCTTCACCCTAACCCTAACCCTAACACTAAACCTACCCTAAACCTCACCCTAACCCTAACCCTAACCCTCAACCTCACCCTAACACTCAACAACACCCTAACCCTAACCCTAACCCTCACCCACACCCTCACTCTCACCCTCACCCGAACACTCACCCTCACACTAACCCACACCCTCACTCTAAACATCACCCTAAACTTAAACTTCACCCTAACCCTAAACCTAACCCTTACCCTAACCCTAAGCCTAAACCTCAAACTCACCCTAACCCTATCCCTCATCCTCAACCCACCCTAAACCTAACCCTCACCCTAAGCCTAACCCAAACCCTAAGCCTAACCCTAAGGCTAACCCTAACCCTCACCCTCACCCTAACCCTCACCCTAACCCTAAACTTAACTTTCACCCTAATCCTCACTCTTACCTAAGCCTATCACTCACCCTGACCCTAACCCTAACCCTAACACTAACCCTAACCCTCACCCTAAGCCTAAACCTAACACTAAACCTAAACCTAACCCTCATTCTGATCCTAAATTTGACCCTCACCCTCACCCTCACCCTCAGCCTAACGCTAACCCTAACCCTCACCCTCACCCTCAGCCTAACAGTAAACCTAAACCTAACCCTAACACTCACCCTCACCCTCACCCGAACTTTAACCCTAACCCAACCCTAACTCTCACCCTAACTCTAACCCTAACCCAAACCTACACTCCCCTAACTGTAAACCTAACCCTAAAACTTACCCTTAACAGAAACCTAACTCAAACCCTAACCCTCTGCCTACCCTCACTCTAACACTCACCCACACCTTAACACTCACCCTAAACCTCACCCTAACCCTAATACTAACCCTAACACTCACCCTCACCTTAACTCTCACCTGAACCCTTACCTTCACCCTAAAGCGAACCCTAACCCTAACACTCACAGTAAACCTAACCTTAACCCTAACACTAACCCTAACCCTAACACTAACCCTCACAATAAACCTAACCCTCACGCTAACCCTAACCATACCCCTGAGCCTAACCCTCACACTAACCTTAACACTAAACCCACACCTCTCCCTATTCCTAACCATAACCCTAAACCTCAACCTCACCCTAGCCCTCAGCTAACACTAACCCTAACCCTAAACCTCACCCACACACTAACCCTCACTCTAACCGAAACCCTAACCCTCACCCTCACCCTACGCCTCACCATAACAATAACCCTGAGCCTAACCATAACCCTCACCCTAGCGCTCACACTAACCCTTACCCTCACACTAACCCTCACCCTAACCTAACCCTGACTTTAACCTTAATGCTCACCCTTACCGGAACCTGATCCTTCACGCTCACCCTATGCCTCAACCTAACCCTAACCCGCACCCTAAGCCTAAGCCTAACCCTGACCCTAACCCTCACCCCAATCCTAACCCTAACCCTTATCCTTACCCACAGCCTAACACTAACACTAACCCTAACCATCACCCACACCCTCACCCTCACCCTCAACTTTAACCTAACCCTCACACTAGCCCTAACCCTAATCCTTATCCTCACCCTAATCCTAATGCTAACCCTTAACCCTAACTCTCACACTAACACTACCCATCACCCTAACCCTAACCCTAAACCTCACCCTCACCCTAAACCTCACCCTAACCATTACCCTCAGCCTAACACTAACTCTAACCCTAACACAAACCCTCACACTAAACCTATCCCTCACCCGAACCCTAACCTTAACCCTTACCTCCAGCCTAACCCTAACCCTAACACTAATCCTAACCCTAACCCTCACCCTCAGGCTCACCCTAAACCTAACCCTAACCCTAACCCTCACCCTAACTCTAAAGCTAACAATAACCCTATCCCTAATCCTAACCTTGAACCTCACCCTAACCCCAACCCTAAGCCTAACCCCCACCCTAACCCTAAACTTAATCCTCACCCTCACCCTTAACCTAACCCTAACCCTAGCACTCACACTAAAACTAACACTCACCCTTAACCTAACCCTCACCCTAACCCTAACCCTCACCGTCACCCTAATCCTCACTCTAAACCTTACCCTCACCCTCAACCTTACCCTCAAACTAACCCTAACCCTCAAACTAAACCTAATCCTAACCCTCACCATCACCCTCAACCTCGGCCTAACCCTAACCTTAACCTTATCCCTCAATGTAACCCTAACCCTCACCCTAACTCGAAACCTCACCTTAACACTTACGCTCACACAACACTAAACCTAACCCTAACTTTAACCCTCACCTTAACCCTCACCCTTAAACTAACCCTAATCCTAACCCTCACCCTCACCCTCACCTTCACTTTCAGCCTAAACCTAAACCTCACCCTAACCCTAACCCTAACCCTCGCATTAAACCTAACCCTCACCCTAACCCTAACCCTAACCCTAACACAAACCCTCACACTAAACATAACCCTCATGATAACCCTATCCCAGCCCTTAGCCTAACCCTCACCCTAACACTAAACTTAACTTTAAACCTCAACCTATCACTAAACATAACCTTATCCCTCACCCTCACCCTAGCCCTCGCCCTAATACTGACTCTAACCCTAACGCTCACCCTAAGCCTCACCCTCACCTTAAAGGTAACCCTCACCCTCACCCTATACTTAACCCTCACCCACACCCGCACCCTCACCTTCAGCCTAAACATAACCCTAACACTGATCCTAAACCTAACCCTCACACTCACTCTCAAGCTAACTCTAACCTTAACCCTAAACCTAAACCTCACCCTAACCCTAATGCTAACCCTAACCCTCACCCTCATCCTAAATCTCCCCAACCCCTTAGCCTCACCCTCACCCTAACCCCAAACCTAACCTTCACCATAACCCTCAAACTAACCATAACCCTACCTCTCACCCTAACCCTCATCCTAACCCTAACCCTAACCCTGACACTCACCCTCACCCTCACCCTAACCCCAACACTCACCCTCCCCCTCCCCCTCCCCCTCAGTCTAACTCTAACCCTAACCCTAATCCTAACCCTAACCCTCACCCTCACCATCACCCAAATTCTAACCCTAACCCAACCCTAAACCTCAGCCTAACTCTAACCCTAACCCAAACCTAACATTCACCCTAACATAACCATTACCCTAAACCTTACCCTAACTCTCACACTAACCTGAAACCTAACCATAACCCTCACCCTAAACCTTACCCTAACCCAAACGCTAACCCTAACCCTCACCCTCATCCTAAACCTTGCCCTAACCATTATCCTTACCATAACGCTGACCATAAACATAACCCTGACCCTCACACTAATCCTAACCCTAACCCTAACTCTAAACCTAACCCTCAATTTCACCCTAAACCTCACCCTAAACCTAATCCTAACCCAAACACTCACCCTAACCCTAACCCTCGCCCTCACTCTCACCCTAACCCTCACCGTCACCCTAAGCCTCACCGTAACCCTAACCCTAACCCAGCACTTCACCCTATCCCGATCCCTAACCTTAACCCTCAACCTCACCCTAGCCCTTAGCTACCACTAACCCTAACTCTCACCCTCACCATCACCCTAAACCTCACTCTAACCCTAACACTCAACCACACCTTATACCTCACCCTCACATGAACCCTCAACCTCACCCAAAACATCACCCTAACCATACACTTCACCCTAACCCTAACCCTAACCCTCACCCTAACCCTAACCGTAAACCTCAAACTCACCCTAACCCTATCCCTCACCCTCACCCCACCCTAAACCTAACCGTAAGCCTGTCCCTAACCCTCACCCTAAGCCTAACCCTAACCCTGACCTCACCCTCATCCTCACCCTAAACCTAACCCTAACTTTCACCCTAATCCTCACCCTTACCTAACCCTATCCCTCACCCTGACATTACCCAATCCCTAACCCTAACCCTACCCCTCACCCTAAGCCTAACACTAACCCTATCCTTAACCCTCAGCCTAATCCTTAACCTGACCCTCACCATCACCCTCACCCTCAGCCAAACCCTAACCCTGAACCTAACCGGAACCCTCAACCTAACCCTAACCCTCACCATAACTCTAAACCTCACCCTAACCCTTACGCTCACACTAAACCTCAGGCTAACCCTAAACTTAACCCTCACCTTAAACTTCACCCTTAACCTAATCCTAAACCTAACCCTCACCCTCACCTTCATCCTCAGCCTCAGCCTAAACCTAACCCTAACCCTAACCCTCACACTAAACCTAACCATCTCCCGAACCCTAAACCTAAACCTAACCTTAACCCCAACCCTCACACTAAACATAACCCTCATGATAACCTTAACCCCACAACCTCAGCCTAACCCTCACCCTAACCCTAACCTTAAACTTAAACCTCACCCTATCCCTAACCCTAACCCTCACCCTAGCCCTCACCCTAACACTGACCTAACCCTAATACTCAACCTAACCCTCACCCTTACCCTAAATGTAACTCTAACCTTCACCCTAACTGTAACCCTCACCCTCACCCGCACACACACCTTCAGCCCAAACATAACCCTAACACTAATCCTAACCCAAACCATCACCCTCACCCTCAACCTAACTCTAACCTTTACCCTAAACCTAAAGCTCACTCTAACCTTAACGCTAAGCTTAACCGTCACCCTCATCCTAAACCTCACCCAACCCCTTACCCTCACCCTAACCCTAACCCTAAACCTCAAACTCACCCTAAACCTATCCCTCACCCTTACCAAACCCTAAACCTAAACCTAACCCTAAACCTAACCCTCAACATAAGCCTAACCTTAACCCTAAACGTAACCCTCACCCTCACCCTAAACCTCACCCTAACCCTAACTTTCACCTTAATGCTCACCCTTACCTAACCATATCCCTCACCCTCACCCTAACCCTAACCCTAACCGTAACCCTAATCCTAAGCATAAACCTAACCCTAACCATAACCCTCACCCTCACCCTCACCCGAACTCTAAACCTAACCCAACCCTAACCCTCACTCTAACTCTAACCCTAACACAGACCTAACCCTGCCCTAAACCTAAACCTTACCCTTAAACGTACCCTAACCCTTACCCTCACCAGAGACCTAACACTAACACTAACCCTCTCCATAACCCTCACCCTAGCCCTAACGCTAATGCAAAACCTCACCCTCACCCTAAACCTCACCCTAACCCTTATCCTCACCCTAACCCTGAACCTAACCCTAACCCTAACCCTCAAACTAATCCTGACCCTAACCCTAACCCTAAATTTCCGCCTAACCCTCAACCTCACCCTAACCCTAAACCTAAACCCAAACCCTCACCCACAGCCTAACCCTAACCCTAACCCTCAACCTAACCCTCATCGTCACCCTAATCCTCACCCTGACCCTGAACCTCAAACACACCCTAAACCTCAACCTCACCCGAACCCTCACCCGAACCCTAAACCTAAACATCACCCTAAACCTCAACCTCACCCGAACCCTCACCCTAACCCTAACCCTCACATTAACCCTAAACATAAAATTCACCCTAACCCTAACCCTCACCCTCACCCTCACCCTAAGCCTAACCCTAAACCTAAGACTAACCCTTTCCTCACCATACCCTAACTCTCACCCTGACCCTCACCCTCACCCTAAGCCTAACCCTAAACCTAAGATTAACCCTTACCTCACCCTACCCTAACCCTAGCCCTGACCCTAACCCTAACTCTAACCCTAACCCTAACCCTACCCCTCACGCTACACTCACACTAAACCTAATCTTAACTCTAATCCTCATCCTCACCCTAACACTCACCCGAATGCTTAACCTAACCCTAATACATTCACCATAACACTAACCCTAAACCTCACCCTAAGCCTAACCCTCACCCTAACACTAAACCTAACCCTAAACTTCAACATAACCCTAACCTGAACCTAACACTCAGCCTAACCATAATCCTCACCCTAACCCTAACCCTAAACCTCACCGTAAAACTCAACGTCACCCTAATCCTCACCCTAACCCTAACTCTCAACCACACCCTAACCCTCACCCTCACCCAAGCACTCACCCTCACACTAACCCACACGCTTAACCTAAACATCACCCTAACCCTAACCCTCACCCTAACCATAATCCTAACCCTCACCCTAGCCCTAACCCTCACCCTCATCCTCACGCTCGCCCTAACCCTAACCCTATACTTACACCTAACCCTCACCCTAAGCCTAACCGTAATCCTCACCCTCACACTAAGCCTAACCCTAACCCTCTCCCACAACCTCACCCTAACCCTAACCATAAACCTCAACATAAACCTAACCCTTACCCTAATCCTCACCCTCACCTTAATCCTCTTGCTAACACTAAACCTAACCCTTATGTAACTGAAACCCTCACCCTCACCCTCACCCTCTCCCTAACGCTACCACTCAGGCTAACCCTCACTCTAACCATAACCCTCACACTCAACCTGACCCTTATCCTTACCCTAACGCTTAGCCTAACACTCACCATCAACCTAACACTCACCCTAAAACTTTCCCGCACCCTAACCGAAAACCTTACTCTAACCCTAACCCTCACACTAATCCTAACACTCACGCTAATCCTAAATCTAACCCTAAACCTAAACCTCACCCTAACTATCAACCTAACCGTAAACCTAACCCTAACCCTAATAATAACCCTAACCCTCACCCTATCACTCACCCTAACCTTAACTCTAAACCTCACCCTCACCCTCACCCTAAACCTCACCCTAACCCTTATCCTCACCCTACCCCTCACTCTAACCCTAACTCTAAACATAACCCTCACGTTCACCCTAACACTCACTCTAACACTTAACCTCACCCTAACCCTCATCCTCATCCTAAACATAACCCACACCCTAACCCTCACCTTCAGCCTCACCTTAAACCTAACCCTACCCCTCACCCAAACCCTCATCTTAACCCTAACCCTAAGCCTAACACTAATCGTAACATTAACCCTAACCCTTATACAACCCTCAGACTAACCCTAAACCTCATCCTAAGCCTTACACTCAACCTACCCTAACCATAAACCTCACCCTAAACCTAAGATTCACCCTAACCCAAAACCTCAAACTCACCCTAACCCTATCCTTCATCCTCCACCCACCCTAAAACTAACCCTCACCCTAAGCCAAAACCTAAACCTAACAATAACCCTCACCCTCACCCTAAAACTCACCCTAATCCTAAGCCTAAGTTTCACCTTAATCCTCACCCTTACCTAACCATATACCTCACACTCACCCTAAACCTAACATTAACCCTAACCCTCACCCTAAGCCTAACCCTTACCCTAAACCTAACCCTCACCCTCAGCCTAATCCTAAACTTGACCCTCACCCTTAACCTCACCCTCAGCCTAACACTAACCCTAACCCTCACCTTCACCCTCAGCCTAACACTAAACCTAACCCTAACCCTAACCCTCACCCTCACCCGAACTCTAACCCTAACTCAAACCTAACCCTCCCCTAACACTAAACCTAACCCTAAACCTTACCCTAAACCTTACTCTCACCAAAAACCTAACCCTAACCCTAACCCTCTACCTAAACCTCAACTTAACTCTCACTCTAACCCTAAAGCTAACCCTCACCCTCACCCTCACCCTAAACCTCACCCTAACACGTATCCTCACCCTAACCCTGACCCTAACCCTAACCCTAACCGACACACTAATCCTAACCCTAAATTTCCTCCTAACCCTCACCCTAATCCTGAACCAAATCTTCACCCTTTCCCTAACCCTAACCCTAACCCTCATGCTCACCCTAACCCTAACAATTTCCCTAACCCTAACCCTCACCCTGAACCTAACCCTCAGCCTAACCCTAATCCTAACTCTCACCCTCACACTAACCCTCACTCTAATCGAAACCCTAACCCTCACCCTCACCCTACGCCTAACCATAACAAAACCCTAAGCCTAACCCTCACCCTTACCCTCACACTAACCCTTACCCTCACACAAACCCTCATCTTAACCAACCCCAACTTTCACGTTAATCTTCACCCTTACCCTAACCGGATCCCTCACCATTACTCTAACCTTAACCCTAACCCTAACCCTCACCCTAAGCCTAACCATAACCCTAAACCTAACCTTCACCCTAATCCTAAACCTAACCCTCACCCTCACCCTCACCCTCAGCCTAACACTAACCCTAACCCTCACCCTCACACTATCCCTAACCCTAATCCTTATCCTAACCCTATCCCTAATGCTAACCCTAACCCAAAGCCTCACACTAAACCTAACCCTCACCCTAACCCTAACCTTAAACCTCACCCTCACCCTAACCTTCACCCTATTCCTTACCCTCAGCCTAACACTAAATCTAACCCTAACCCTAACACTCACACTAAACCTATCCCTCATCCTAAACCTAAACCTAAACCTAACCCTAACCCTTACCTTCAGCCTAACCCTAACCCTAACACTAATCCTAACCCTAACCCTCACCCTCAGGCTCATCCTAAATCTAACCATAAACCTAAGCCACACACTAACTCTAAAGCTAATAATAAGCCTATCCCTAATCCTAACCCTGAACCTAACTTAACCCTAACCCTAACCCTCACCCTAAACCCAATCCAAACCCTAAACCTCACACTAACCCTAACCTTAATCCTCACCCTCATCCTTACCATTACCCTAACCCTAACCCTCACACTAAACCTAACCCTCACCCTTACCCAAAACCTCACCCAAATCCAAACCCTCACCATCACATTAATCCTCACTCTAAACCTTACCCTCACCCTCAAATTTACCCTCCAACTAACCCTAACCCTCAACCTAAACCTAACCCGAACCCTCATCATCACCCTCACCCTCAGCCTAACCCTAACCCTAACTCTAAAACTCACCCTAACACTTACACTCACACTAACCCTCAGCGTAACCCTAAACTTCACCCTCAACTTAACCCTCTCCCTTAATTTAACCCTAACCTAACCTCACCCTCACCCTCACCCTCACCTTCACCCTCAGCTTAAACCTAGTCCTAACTCTAAACCTAACCCTAACCCTCACACTAATCCTAACCCTAACCCTAACCCTAAACCTCAATTTCACCCTAACACTAATCCTAACACAAACCCTCACCCTGACCCTAACTCTCACCCTCACCCTAACCCTCACCGTCACCCTAACCCTCACTCTAACCCTAACCCTAACCCTGCACATAACCCTACCCCTATCCCAAACCCTAACCCTCAACCTTACCCTAGCCCTCACCAAACACTAACCCTAACTCTCACTCTCACCGTCACCCTAAACTTCATCCTAACCCTAGCCCTCAACCAAACCATAAACCTCACCCTCACTCGAACCCTCACCCTCACCCTAAACCTAAGCATCACCCTAAACTGAAACCTCACCCTAACCATAACCCTCACGCTAAACCTAACCATCACCCTCACCCTTAACCTGACCCTCATCCTAAGACTTACCCTCACACTAAAACTAACCCTAACCCTCATGCTCACCCTCACCGTCAGCCTAACCCTAATCCTACACCTAACCCTCACCGTCAACCTCACCCTAACTCTAACCCTAACCCTAATCCTAACCCTCACCCTCACCCTAAACCTCACCCTAAACATTACCCTAAACATAAACATAACCCTAACAGTAACCCTCACACCAACCCTTACCCTAATTCTATCCCTAAATCTAACCCTCATACTAACCCTAACCCTCAACCTAACCCTAACCCTACCCCTCATGCTAACCCACACCCACACCCTATCCCTAAACCTAACCCTAACCCTCAGCCTAAGCCTAACCCTCACCCTCACCCTCAACCTCACCATCAACCTAAACCTAAACCTACCCCTCACCCTAACGCTCATCCTAACCCTAAACCTAACCCTAACACTCACCCTAACCCTAAACCTAACCCTAATACTCACCCTCATCCTCAACCTCAGCTTAACCCTAACCCTCACCCTAAACCTTACCCTCACCATACCCTAACCATAACCCTAACCCTAACCCTCACCCTAAACCTAACACTCACCCAAACCCTAACCTTAACGCACACCCTCATGCTAAATTTCGCCCTAATCATTACCCTCACCCTAAAGTTGACCCTAACCATAACTCTAACACTCACACTAATCCTAACCCTAACCCTAACCCTCAATTTCACCCTAACACTCACCCAAACGCTAATCCTAACCCAAACCCTAACCCTAACCCTAACCCTCAAACTCACCCTAACCCTCACCATCACCCTAACCCTCACCATCACCCTAACCCTCACTCTAACCCTAACCCTAACCCTGCATCTCACCCTATCCCTATCCCAAACTCTAACCCTCAACCTACCCTAGCCCTCACCTAACACAAAACCTAACTCTCACCCTCACCATCACCTCACCCTCATCCTAACACTAACCCTAACCCTAACCCTCACCCTCAACCTAAACCTAACCCTAACCACAAACCTCAATATAAACCTAACCCTCACCCTAATCCTCACCTTCACCCTAATCCTCTTGCTAACACTAAACCTAACCCTTATGTAACCGAAACCCTCACCCTTACCCTCACCCTGAACTTCACCCTCACCCTAACCCTACCACTCAGCCTAACCCTCACCCTAACCATAACCCTCACACTCAACCTGACCCTTATCCTTACCCTAACGCTTAATCTAACCCTCACCATCAACCTAAACCGACTCTAACCCTTTCCCTCACCCTAACCGAAAACCTTACCCTAAACCAAACACTCACACTAAACCTAACACTCACCCTAACCCTAAACATAACATTAAAACTAAACCTCACCCTAACCCTAGCCCTAACCCTAACCCTAACCCTCACCCTACAACTCACCCTAACCCTAACTCTAAACCTCACACTCACCCTCTCCCTAACCCTCACCCTAACAGTTATCCTCACCCTACCCCTAATCTAAAACTAACCCTAACCCTCACCCTAAGCCTAACACTCATCCAAACCCTTAGCCTAACAGTAACACTAACACTCACCCTAAACCTCACCCCAAACCTAACCCTAAACCTAACCCTCACCCTACCTCTCACACTAACCCAAACACGAAACTTAACCCTCACCCTCACCCAAACACTAAGCTTAACCCTTAACCTCACCCTAACCCTCACCCTCACCCTAACCCTAAACCTAACCCAAACGCTCACCCTAAGCCTCACCATAACACAAACTAACCCTAACCCTCACACTCAACTTAACCCTCTCCCTAATCCTAACCCTAACCCTCACCCTCACCCTAACCCTAACCCTTACCCTAACCCTAACCCGAACCCAAACCCTCAACCTATACCTAAACCTCAACCTAATCCTCAACCTCACCCTAATCCTCTGGCTAACCCTAAACCTCACACTTACTTAACCAAAACCCTCACCCTCACCCTCACCCTCACCCTCACACTAACCCAATCCCTAAGACTAACCCTCAGCCTAACCCTCACCCTAAACCTAACCCTCAAAATCAACCTGACCCTAATCCTTAAACTAACCTTAGCCTAACCCTCACCCTCACACTAACCCTCACCCTAACACTTACCCTCACCCTATCCCAAAACTTAAACCTAACCCTAACCCTCACAATAACCTAACACTCAACCTAACCCTAACACTAAACCTAAACCTCACCCCAACCCTCACCCTAACCATAACCCTAACCCTAACCCTCACCCTAACCCTAACACTCACCCAAAACCTAAGCCTAACCCTAACCCTACCCCTCACCCTCCCCCTCACCCTCACCCTAACCCTAACCCTAACCCTAACCCACACCCTCACCCTCACACTCATCTTCAGCCTCACCTTAAACCTAACCCTACTCCTCACCCTAACCCTCGCCCTAAACCTAAGACTCAGCATAACCCTAACCCAAACACTAACCTTAACCCTAAACCTAACCCTCACCCTAACCGTAACCCTAATCCTAAAGCTAACCCTACCCCTCACCCTACCCTCACCCTACCCCTAACCCAAACTCTAAATCTCACACTTACCCTAACAATCACTCTAACCCTTACCCCAACCCAAACCCTCACCCTCACCACAACCCTAACCCTAACCCTCTCACCCTAAACCTCACCATAAAACTCAACCTTACCCTAACCCTCACCCTCAATCTAACCCTCACCCTAACCCTAACCCTAAACCTCACCCTCATCCTAACCCTCACACTGACCCTTACCCTCACCATAACCCTAACCTTAACGCTAACCCTAACCTAACCCTAACCCTAACACAAACCCTAACCCTAACGCTACCCCTCACCCTAACACTCAAACTAAACCTAACCCTAACCCTAACCCTCAACATGACCTTAACCCTAACCCTCACGCTCACCTTCATCCTCACCCTAACCCTAACCCTACCCCTCACTCTACCCCTCATCCTAACCCTAACTCTAACCCTAACACTCACCCTCACCTAACCATAACCATAAACCTCACGCTAACCCTAACACTAACCCTAACCTAACCCTCACCATAAACCTCAAGCTAATCTTAAACCTAATCCGAATGCTAAACTAAACCTCACGCTAAACCTCACCCTAACCATTACCCCCACAAGAACCCTAACCCTAACCTTAACTCTCACATTAAACCTAACCCTCACCTTAAAACTAACTATACCCTTCACCCTAGCCCTCACCCTAACACGAACACTAACACAAACCCTCGCCCTATCCGTAACCCTAACCCTCACCCTGACCCTTACCATCAACCTAACCCTCACCCTATCACTAACCCTTATCCACACCATAACTCTCACCTAACCCAAAACCTAACCTTCACCATAACCCTCACACTAATCATAACCCTACCTCTCACCCTAACCCTCATCCTAGCCCTAACCCTAACCCACACCCTCACCCTAACCCTAACACTACCACTAACCCTAACCCTCACCCTAACCCAAACCCTCACCATCACCCTCACCCTCACGCTCACCCTCAGTCTAACCCTAACCCTCACCCTAACCATAATGCTAAACCTCAACTTCACCCAAACACCAACCCTAACCCAACGCTAACCCTCACCCTAAATCTAATCATTACCCTAAACCTTACGCTAACCCTCACCCTAACCTGAAACCTAACCCAACCCTCACCCTAAACCTCACCTTAACCCAAACGCTAACCCTAAACCTCACCTTCACCCTAAACCTCAGCCTAACCATTATCCTCACCCTAACACTGACCCTAATGGTAACCCTAACCATCACACTACTCCTAACCCTCACCATCACCTTAACCCTCACCCTAACCCTAACCCTAACACTGCACATAACCCTATAACTATCCCTAACCCAAACCCTCAACCTCACCCTAGCCCTCAGCTAACACTAACCCTAACTCTCACCCAAACTGTCACCCTAAAACTCACCCTCACCCTAAGCCTTAACTGCACCCTAAACCTAACCCTATCCCTCACATTCACCCTAACCCTAACCCAAACACTAAATCTAACACTAACCCTCTCCCTAACCCTAACCCTAACCCTCATCCTCACCCTAACCCTAACCCTCACCCTAACCCTAACCTGAACCCAAACCCTCAACCTAAACCTAAACCTCAACCTAATCCTCACCCTCACCCTAATCCTCTCGCTAACCCTAAACATAACCCTTACATAACCAAAACCCTCACCCTCACCCTCACCCTCACCCTCACACTAACCCAATCCTTAGAATAACCCTCAGCCTAACCCTCACCCTAAACCTAACCCTCAAACTCAACCTGACCCTAATCCGTAAACTAACCCTTAACCTAACCCTCACCCTCACACTAACCCTCACCCTAACCCTTACCCTCACCCTATCCCAAAACCTAAACCTAATCCTAACCCTCACAATAACCTAACACTCAACTTAACCCTAACACTAAACCTAAACCTCACCCCAACCCTCACCCTAACAATAACCCTAACCCTAATCCTCACCCTAAACCTAACACTCACCCAAAACCTAAGCCTAACACTAACCCTACCCCTCACCCTACCCCTCACCCTCACCCTAACCCTAACCCTAACCCTAACCCACACCCTCACCCTCACACTCATCTTCAGCCTCACCTTAAACCTAACCCTACTCCTCACCCTAACTGTAACACTTAACCTAACCGTTATCCTCACCCTCAACCTAACCCTAAACCTAACACTAAGCCTTACACTCACCCTACCCTAACCCTAACCCTCGCCCTAAACTTAAGACACACCATAACCCTAACCCAAACACTAACCCTAACCCTAAACCTAACCCTCACCCTAACCGTAACCCTAATCCTAAAGCTAACCCTACCCCTCACCCTACCCTCACCCTACCCCTAACCCAAACTCTAAACCTCACACTTACCCTAACAATCACTCTAACCCTTACCCCAACCCAAACCCTCACCCTCACCACAACCCTAACCATAACCCTCTCACCCTAAACCTCACCATAAAACTCAACCTTACCCTAACCCTCACCCTCAATCTAACCCTCACCCTAACCCTAACCCTAAACCTCACCCTCATCCTAACCCTCACACTGACCCTTACCCTCACCATAACCCTAACCTTAACGCTAACCCTAACCTAACCCTAACCCTAACACAAACCCTAACCCTAACGCTACCCCTCACCCTAACACTCAAACTAAACCTAACCCTAACCCTAACCCTCAACATGACCCTAACCCTAACCCTCACGCTCACCCTCATCCTCACCCTAACCCTAACCCTACCCCTCACTCTACCCCTCATCCTAACCCTAACTCTAACCCTAACACTCACCCTCACCTAACCCTAACCATAAACCTCACGCTAACCCTAACACTAACCCTAACCTAACCCTCACCATAAACCTCAAGCTAATCTTAAACCTAATCCGAATGCTAAACCAAAACCTCACCCTCACGCTAAACCTCACCCTAACCCTTACCCCCACAAGAACCCTAAACCTAACCTTAACTCTCACATTAAACCTAACCTTCACCTTAAAACTAACTATACCCCTCACCCTAACCCTCACCCTAACACGAACACTAACACAAATCCTCGCCCTATCCGTAACCCTAACCCTCACCCTGACCCTTACCATCAACCTAACCCTCACCCTAACACTAAACCTTATCCACACCATAACTCTCACCTAACCCAAAACCTAACCTTCACCATAACCCTCATACTAATCATAACCCTACCTCTCACCCTAATCCTCATCCTAGTCCTAACCCTAACCCACACCCTCACCCTAACCCTAACACTACCACTAACCCTAACCCTCACCCTAACCCAAACCCTCACCATCACCCTCACCCTCACGCTCACCCTCAGTCTAACCCTAACCCTGACCCTAACCATAATGCTAACCCTCAACTTCACCCAAACACTAACCCTAACCCAAACCTAACCCTCACCCTAACGCTAACCATTACCCTAAACCTTACGCTAACCCTCACCCTAACCTGAAACCTAACCCAACCCTCACCCTAAACCTCACCCTAACCCAAACGCTAACCCTAAACCTCACCTTCACCCTAAACCTCAGCCTAACCATTATCCTCACCCTAACGCTGACCCTAACAGTAACCCTAACCCTCACACTACTCCTAACCCTCACTGTCACCTTAACCCTCACCCTCACCCTAACCCTAACACTGCACATAACCCTTTACCTATCCCTAACCCAAACCCTCAACCTCACCCTATCCCTCAGCTAACACTAACCCAAACTCTCACCCAAACTGTCACCCTAAAACACACCCTAACCCTAACCCTCAACCACACCCTAAACCACACCCGCAATCTTACCCTCACCCTCACCCTAACCCTAAACATCACCCTAAACCGAACCCTCACCCTAACCCTAACTCTCACCCTAAACCTAACCTGCACCGTCACACTTACCCTCACCCTCACCCTTACACTCACCCTCACGCTAAGCCTTAACCTCACCCTAAACCTAACCCTATCCCTCACCTTCACCCTAACCCTAACCCAAACACTAAACCTAACACTAACCCTCACCCTAACCCTAACCCTAACCTCAACCTCAACCTAACCCTCACCATCACCCTAACCCTAAACCTAAACTTAACCCTCACCCACACGTTAACCCTCACCCTCACCTGAACACTCACCCTCACACTAACCCACACCCTCACCCTAAATATCACCCTAATCTTAACCTTCACCCTAACCCTAACCCTAACCCTCACCCTTACCCTAACCCTAAACCTCAGACTCACCGTAACCCTATCCCTCATCTTCACCCCACACTAAACCTAACACTCACCCTAAGCCAAACCCTAACCCTAACCCTAAACCTAACCCTCACTCTCACCCTAAACCTCACCCTAACCCTAACCCTAACTTTCACCTTAATCCTCACCCTTACCTAACCATATAACTCACCCTCACCCTAAACCTAAACCTAACCCTCACCATAAGTCTAACCCTTACCCTAAACCTAACCCTCACCCTCAGCCTAATCCTAAACCTGACCCTCACCCTTAACCTCACCCTCAGCCTACCACGAACCCAAACCCTCACCTTCACCCTCATCCTATCTCTAAACCTAACCCTAACCCTAAATCTCACCGTCACTCTTTCCCGAACTATAACCATAACCCAACCCTAACCCTCAAACTAACTCTAACCCTAACACAAACCTAACCCTCCCATAACCCTAAACCTAACCCTAAACCTTACCCTAAACCTTACTCTCAACAGAAACCTAACCCTAACCCTAACCCTCTACCTAACCCTCAATTTAACCCTCACTGTAACCCTGAAGCTAACCCTAACCCTCAACCTCACCCTAAACCTCACCCTAACACTTATCCTCACCCTAACCCTGACCCTAACCCTATCCCTAACCCACACACTAATCCTAACAGTAGCCCTAAAACTAAATTTCCTCCTAAACCTCACCCTAACCCTAACCCAAATCCTCACCCTCTACTAACCCTAACCCTAACCCTCATGCTCACCCTAACCCTAAAACTCTCCCTAACACTAACCCTCACCCTGAACATAACCCTCAGCCTAACCCTAATCCTAACTCTCACCCTCACACTAACCCTCACTCTAACCGAAACCCTAACCCTCACCCTCACCCTACGCCTCACCATAACAAAACCCTAACCCTAAACCTCACCCTCACCCTTACCCTCACACTTACCCTTACCCTCACACTAACCCTCACCTTAAACAAGCCTAACTTTCACCATAATCCTTACCCTCACTCTAACCCTAACCCTAAGCCTCACCCTAAGCCTAACCTTAACCCTAACCCTAACCCTCACCCTAATCCTAAACCTAACCCTTATCCTCACCCTCACCCTCAGCCTAACACTAACCTAACCCTCACCCTCACCCTCACCCTCACCCTAACCCTAGCCCGCACACTATCCCAAACCCTAATCCTTATCCTCACCCTATCCCTAATGCTAACCCTATCCCAAAACCTCACACTAAACCTAACCCTCACCCTAATCCTAAGCCTAAACCTCACCCTCACCCTAACCCTCACCCTATCCCTTACCCTCAGCCTATCACTAGCTCTAACCCTAACACTAACCCTCACACTAAACCTCTCCCTCACCCTAAACCTAACCCTTACCCTAACCCTTACCTTAAGCCTAACTCTAACCCTAACCCTAATCCTAAACCTAACCCTCTCCCTCAGGCTGACCCTAAACCTAACCTACAACCTAACTCTAAATCTAACAATAAGCCTATCCCTAATCCTAACCATGAACCTCACCCTAACCCTAACCCTAACCCTCACCCTAAACCCAACCCTAACCCTAACCCTCACCCTAACCCTAACCTTAATCCTCACCCTCACCCTTATCCTAAACCTAACCCTAACCCTCACACTAAACCTAACCCTCACCCTTACCCTAAACCTCACCCAAACCCTAAGTCTCACCATCACACTAATCATAACTCTAAACCTTACCCTCACCTTCAAATTTACCCTCAAACTAACCCTAAACCTCAACCTAAACCTAACCCTAACCCTCACCCTCACCCTCACCATGAGCCTAACACTAACCCTAACTCTAACCCTAAACCTCACCCTAACACTAAACCTCACCCTAACCCTTACACTCAAACTAACCCACACCCTAACCCTAAACTTAACCCTCACCTTAACCCTCACCCTTAATGTAACCCTAAACCTAACCTTCACCCTCACCTTCACCCTCAGCCTAAACCTAAACCTAACCCTAACTCTAACCCTAACCGTAATACTCACACTAAACCTAACCCTCACCCTAACAGTAAACCTAACCCTAACCCTCACATTAAACGTAACCCTCATGATAACCCTAATTCTATACCTCAGCCTAACTGTCACCCTAACACTAAACTTAACCTTAAACCTCACCCTATCCCTAACCCTAAACCTAACCCTCAACCTCACCATAGCCCTCACCCTAACACTGACCCTAACCCTAACACTCACCCTAACCCTCACCCTCACCCTAAACGTAACCCTCACCATCACTCTGACAGTAACCCTCACCTTCACCCGCACCCTCACCTTCAGCCAAAACATAACCCTAAAAATAATCCTAACCCAAACCCTCACCCTCACCCTCAAGCTAACTCAAACCTTAAACCTAATCCTAAACTTCACCCTAACCCTAATGCTAACCCTATCTCTCACCCTCACCCTAAACCTCACCCAACCCCTTACCCGAACCCTAACCCTAACTTTAACCTAACAATAACCCTCACACTAATCCTAACCCTCACCATAACCCTAATCCTACACCTCACCCTAACCCTCACCCTAACACTAACCTTTAAACTAACCATCACTGTAAACCTAACCCTAATACTCACCCTCACCCCAACCCTCATTGTCACCCTAACCCTCACCCTAAACGTAACCTTCACCCGCACACTAACTCTCACCCTCTCCCTCACCCTCACCCTCACACTAATCCTCACCCTCATCCTATATATCATCCTAACCATAACCATCACCTTAACCCTAAACATATCCCTCACCCTAACCCTATCCCTCACCGTAACAATCACGCTCACCCTAACCCTCTCCCTAACCCTAAACCTAACCATAACCATAACCATAACCCTCACCCTTATCCTCACTCTAACCCTAACCCTTTCCCTCACCCTCACCTTCAGCCTCACTCTCAGCCTAACCCTAACCCTATACCTAATCCTACCCTAACCCTAAACCTAACCTTAAGGCTAACCCTAACCCTAACCATATCCCTCACCCTAACCCTAACCATAACATTAACCATAACCCTCACCGTAACCCTCACCCTAAACCTAACCATACCCCTCACCAAAATCCTCATCCTAGCCCTTAACCTTACCCTTACCCTCAACCTAAACCTAACTCTAATCCTTAACCTAACCCTAACCCTAACCCTCACCCTCACCCTGAACCTCATCCTAAACATTACCCTAACCCTAAATCTAACCCTAACCGTAACCCTCACACTAATCCTTACCCTAATCCTATCCCTAAGCCTAACCCTCACAATAACCCTAACCCTCACCATACACCTAACCCTACCCCTCATGCTAACCCACACCCTATCCCTGACACTAACCCTAACCCTCACCCTAAGCCTAACCCTCACATTCACCCTCACCCTCACTCTAAAACTAACCTTACACCTCCAGCCCTAACCCTAATCCTAACCCTAACCCTAATCCTATCACTCACCTTAACCACAAACCTAACCCTAACACTCACCCTCACCCTCACCCTCAGCCTAAACTTAACACTCACCCTAAACCTTACCCTCTCCATACTCTAACCATAACCCTAACCCTAACCCTCACCCTAACCCTAACACTCACCCAAACCCTTACAATATCCCTCACCTTCACCCTAAACCTCACCCTAACAATAATCCTCACCCTAACGCTGACCCTAACCCTAACCCTAACCCTCACAGTAATCCTAATCCTAACCCTCACCCTAACCCTCAATTTCACCCTAACCCTCACCCTAACCCTAATCCTAACCCAAACCCTCACCCTAACCCTAACACTCACCCAGAACCTAACCCTCACCCTCACGCTCAATCTCACCCTAGTCCTAACTCTAATCTTAACACTAATCGTAAATTTAACACTCACCCTAACACTCACCCTAAACATAACCCTAACACTAACCCTCACCATAATCCTTACACTCATCCTAACACTAACCCTAACCCTAAACCTACCACTCACACTAAACCTAAACCTCACACTAACCCTAACTCTTCCCCTCAACCTAACCCTCAACATATCCCTAAACCTAAACCTTACCCTCACCCTAAGCCTAACCCTAACCCTCACCCTCACCCTAGCCCTCACCTTCACCTAATCCAAACCCTAAGCCTCACCCTAACCCTAAACGTCACCCTAACCCTAAACCTCACCCTAAAACTTACCCAAACCCTAACCCTAGCATTAACCCTAACCTCACCCTAACACTCATCCTATCCCTAACCCTGACCCTCACCCTCAACCTAACCCTCAACCTAACCCTTACCCTCACCCTCACCCTAAGTCTCACACTGACCCTAACCTTAAACCTAACCCTAACATTAACCCTCACCCTCACCCTCACGCTCACCCTCAGCCTAACCCTAACTCTCACCCTAATCCGAATCCTAACCTTGAGCTTCACCCTCACCCTAACCCTAACCCTCACCCTTACCCTCACCCTCACCCTCACCCTAACCCTCAGCCTCACCTTCACCTTCACCCTAACGCTAACCCTAATCCTAACCCTCAACCTCACGCAAACCCTAACGCTCACCCTCACATTAAACATAACCCTAACCCTAACCCTAACCTTATCCCTCACCCTAACCCTAATGCTAAAACTAACCGTCATCCGGACCCTAAAGCTCACGCTAACCCTTACCCTTACCTTAACCCTAACTCTACCCTAACCCTAACAATCAGATTAAATGTAACCCTCACCCTAAACCTAACCCTACCCCTCAGCCTAACCCTCACCCTCACCTAACCCTAACCCTAATTCTCACACTATCCCTAACCCTAACCTTAACCCTCATCTTCACCCTAGACCTCACCCTAATTCTAACCCTATCCCTAATCCTCACCCGAAACATCACCCTCACCCTAACACTCACAGTCATTCTAAACGTCATCCTAAACCTAAACCTAACCCTCACCCTAACCCTAACCCCAACTCTCACCCTAACCCTAACCCTCACCCTTATTCTTACCCTCACCCTAATCCTCAAACTAACCTTAAAACTAACCCTTACCTAACTGAACCCCTCACGCGCACCCTCACCCTCACCCTAAACCTGACCTGCAGCCTAGCCCTCACCCTAACCTTCACACTAATCCCAAACCCTCAACCACACCCTCACCCTCAGCCTAACCCTTACCCTATCACTAATCCTAAACCTAAACCTCACCTTCACCCTAACCCTAACACTAACACTCTCCCTAACCTCACCCTCACCCACACCCTCACCCTAACTCTAACCCTAACACTAACCCTCACCGTAACCCTAAACCTGACCCTAAACCTAACCCTCAACCACACTAAACCTAACCCGAAACCGAACCCTCACCA
Organism: Dipodomys merriami; assembly: GCF_024711535.1. Classification (NCBI taxonomy): domain Eukaryota; kingdom Metazoa; phylum Chordata; class Mammalia; order Rodentia; family Heteromyidae; genus Dipodomys; species Dipodomys merriami. Next base: position 1,158,357 of record NW_027202482.1, on the reverse strand, counting down.
AAACCCTCCCTCTTACTCTCACATTCAACCTTAGTCTAAGCGTAACCCTAATCCTAATCCTAACCCTAAAACTCACTCTCACCCTTACCCTAAACCTAACTCAAACTCTAAACCTCACCCTCACCCTCACCCTCAGTCTAACCCTAACCCTGACCCTAATCCTAAACCTAAACCTCACCCTCACCCTCACCCTAACTCTACCCTTAATCCAATCCCAACCCTCACTCTAAATCTAAACCTCACCCAACCCTAACCCTCACTCTCAACCTCAATCTAACCTAAACTTAACCCTAATTCTCACCATAACCCTTAGCCTAACCCTAATCCTAACCTTAACCCTAACCCAAACCCTCACCCTAAACCTAACCCTCGCCGTGACCCTAACCCTCACCCTAACCCTAACCCTAACCCTAACCATCACCCTAACCCTCATCCTAAACCTAACCATAACCCTAACCCTCACCCTATGCCTCACCCTAACCCTAACCCTAACCCTATACCTCACTGTCCCCAAAGCTCAACCTAACCCTTAAAATCACCCTAATCCTCACCCCAACCTTAACCCTAAAACTAATCTTAAACTTCACAGTAACCCTCAAACTAACCATAAAAATAACCCTCACCCTCAACCTAACCCTCATGCTAACCCTTACCCCCTCCCTAACCATAACCTTAACCATAACCCTAAACCTCATAGTAACCCTAACCCTCACCCTAACCATAACCCTACCCCTCAACCTAACATCATCCTACCCCTAACACTAACCCTCACGCTTACCCTCACCCTCACCCTAACCCTAACCCTCACCCTAACCCAAACTGCCACCCTCACCCTCACCTTCACCCTCAGTCTATCCCTAACACTAACCTTAATCCTAACCCTACCCCTCACCCTCACCATAACTATAACCCTAATCCAACCCTAACTCTCACTCTAACTCTAACCCTCACCCAACCCTAAACCTCACCCTCAACCTCAATCTAACCCTAACCTTAACCCTAACTCTCACCCTAACCCATACCCTCACCCTAACCCTTACCCTAAACCTAAACCTAACCCTAACCCTCACATTAATCCTAATGCTAACCCTAACACTAACCCTCACCTTAACCCTAAAACTAACCCTAACCCTAACCCTAATCCTCACACTCACCCTAACCCTCACTGTCCCCCTAACCCTCACTGTCACCCTAACCCTCACCCTAACCCTAACCCTAACTCACACCATAACCCTCACTGTAACCCTGACCTTCACCCTCACGCTAAACATCACCATATATATAACCCTCACCCTAACCCTAACCCTAAGACTCACCCTAAATCTAACCCTCACTCTCACCCTCACCCTCACTCACATCCTAAACCTAAACCTAACCTTAGCCATCACCCTAATCTTAACCCTAAACCTAACCCTCACCCTAAACCTAACCCTCACCCTAACCCTAAAGCTATCCCTAACCCTAAACCTCACCCTCACCCTCACCCTCACCCTAAGCCTAACCCTCAACCTAACACTAATCCTAAAACTAACTGTCACTCTCACCCTAAACCTAACCTAACCTTAAACCAAACCCTCACCCTAACCCTCACCCTAAACTTAACCCTAACACTAAACCTCCCACTCACCCTAACCCTCAACCTAACCCTTATCCTAACCCTCACCCTAATCCTCACATTAACCCCAACCCTCACCCTAAACATAAGCCTAAACCTTACCCTCACATACATTGTCACCCGCAGCCTAACCCTAACCCTAACCCTAACTCTAACTCTAACCCTCACCCTCACCCTCACTCTAAACCTAACCCTAACCCTCACCCTAACTCTAACATTCAACCTCACACACACCATATTCTTAACCTAAACCTATCCCTAAACCTCACCTTCACACTAATCTTCACCCAACCCTTACTCTCAACCTAATACTAACCCTACTCCTAAACCTCACACAAACGCTAACACTAACCCTAACCCTATCCCCATCCCTCACCCTCACCCTCAACCTCACCCTGAGCTTTACCCTAACCCTAATCCTAATCCTAACCCTAACCCTCACCATAAACCTAACCCTAAACCTCACTCTAACCCTCACCCTAACACTCACGCTAAACCTAACCCTCACTCTCAGCCTAACCTTAACCCTAACACTTACCCTCACTATAATCTTATCCCTATCCCTAACCCTAACCCTCCCACTAAACCTAACCATCCCCCTAACCTTAACCCTAACCCTATCCGTCACCCTAACCCTCAACCTAACCGTTACCGCAAACCTAACACTCAACCTCACCCTATCCCTCACCCTAACCCTTAACCTCAGCTTCACCCTAACCATCACACTAACCCAAACCTCACCCTAACCCTATCCTTATCCCGCAACCTCATCCTCAACCTCAACCTCAGCCTAACACTCACAATAACCCTAACCCTAACCCTAACCCTAAATCTCACCCCACAACTCACCCTAACCCTAACCCTCAACGAAACAGTTACCCTCAACCTAACCCTCACCCTAACCCTCACTCTAACCCTCACAATAACCCTAAGCCTAAATCTAACCCTCAATCTAAATGAAACCCTAACCCAAACACTAACTGTAACCCTCAACCTAAACCTAATCCTAAACCTAACTCTCAAACTCACCCTAACCCTCACCCTCACCCTAACCCTCACCCTAACCCTAACCCTGACCCTCACCCTCGACTTAAACCTCACCTTCACCCGAACCCTATCCCTAACCCTCACCCTCATCCTAACCCTCACCCTTACCCTTAGCCTCACGGTAACCCTAAACCTAACCTAACCCTAACCCTCATAGTAACACTAAGACTCACACTAACCCTAAACCTAACCCTCTACCTAACCCTCAACCTGATCCTAACCCTAACCCTAACACTAACACTAACTCTATCCCCAACCCTAACAATCACCCTAACCCTCCCCCTCCCCCTCCCCCTAACCCTAAACCTAGCCCTCATCCTAAACATCAACCTAACCGTTAACCCCAACCCTAACACTCAACCTCACCCTATTCCTCACTTTAACCCTTAACCTCAACTTCACCCTAACCATCACACTAACCCTAACCTTCCCCCTAAACCTATCCCTATCCCGCACCCTCACCCTCACCCTCAACCTCAGCATAACCCTCACACTAACATTTGCCCTCATCCTAACCTACACCCTAACCCTAACACTAACCCTAAGCCTCACTGTAACCCTCACAATAACCCTAAGCCTAAACCTAACCCTTAACCTAAACGTCACCCTAACCCAAACCCTAACAGTAACCCTCAACCTAACCCTAATCCTAAACCTAAACCTCAAAATCACCCTAACCCTCACCCTCACCCTAACCCTCACCTTAACCTAACCCTCACCCTCACCCTAACACTCACCCTCACATTAACACTAACGGTAACCCTGACCTTAATGCTAACCCTTACCCTAACCCTTCCCCTCCCCCTCCCCCTAACCCTAACCATAACTTTAACCCTAACCCTAATCGTAAACCTCCCCATAGCCCTCAACCTCACCCTGATCTTTACCCTCACCCTATCCCTCACCCTAACTCTCACCCTAATCATTTACCTCACACTAACCGTAACCTTAACCCTGATCCTAACCCACACACTAACACAAACCCTCACCCTAACTCTGACCTTATCCCTCACTCTAACCCTCACACTAAACTTAACCCTCAACCTCACCCTAGCCCTAACCCTCACCATAACCCTAAGCCTCACCCACACCCTAACACTCAACATAAATCTAAGCCTCACCCACACCTTAACCCTCACCCTCACCGGAACCTGAACCCTCACCCTAATCCTGACACTCACCCTAAACATCAAACTAACGCTAACCCTCACCCTAACCCTAACCCTAACCCTAACCTTCACCCTCACCCTCACCCTCACACGAAGCCTAAAGCTAACCCTAACACTAAACCTAAACCTAAACCTCACCCTAACCCTAACCATCGCCCTAACCCTAACCCTAACGCTCAACCTCAACCTAACGCTAAACCTAACCCCTAACCCTAACCCTGACCCTAACCCTCACCCTAAACCTAACGGTAATCCTAACCCTCACGCGCACCCTAACCCTCACCCTAACCCTTATATTCACCCTAACCCTACCTTTAACCCAAATCCTAACCCTTACCCTAACCCTCACCTCACCCTAACCCTCACCCTAACCCTTATGCTCAGCCTCGTCCTATCCCTAACACTCAGCAAAACCCTCACATCAAACCTAACCCTCACCCTAACCGAAACCCTACCCCTAAACCTCACCCTCACCCTAACGCTAACCCTCACCCTCACCCTAACATTCACCGTCATCCTAACCCTCACCCTAACCCTAACACTCACACACACCCTAACCCTAACACTTACCTGAAACCTCACCCTCACCCTAATAATCACCCTCACCCTAAACATCACCCTAACAATAACCCTAACCCTAGCCCTCACACTAACCCTATCACTGACCTTAAACACACCCTCAACCTAACACTCACCCTAACCATTACTCTCAACCTAACCCTAAACCTAACCCTAACCCTATCCCTCACACTAACTCTAACCCTCACGCGAAACCTAACCATACTCCTCTGCCTAACCCTCATCCTCACCATCACACTCAAACTGACACTCACCCTCAGCCTAACCCTAACCGTAACTCTCATCCTAATGCTAACTATCACCCACACCCTCAGCCTAACTCTAACCCTAATCATAACCCTCACCCTCACCCTCACTCTAATCTTAACCCTAACCCTATCCCTAACCCTCACCCTAACCCTAAATCTCACCCTAACAATAGCCCTAAACCTCCCCTTCACCCTAACCCTAACCCTAACCCTCACCCTCACCCTAACCCTAATGCTAACCCTAATCCTCAGCCTAAATCTCACCCTAAATCTTACCCTCACCCTAACCCTATACCTAATCCTCAAACTAACCCTAACCTTAACCGTTACCCTAACCCTCACTCTAACCTTTACCCTAATCCTAAGATAACCCTAACCCTAATACTCAAGCTAACCCTCACCCTAACCCTAAACCTCACCCGAACCCTAACCCTAACCCTAAACCTCACCTTAACCCACACCCTAATCTGAACCCTAAACCTCACCCTTACACTATCACTAACCCTACCCAACACACTCACCGTAACCCTCATTGTCACCCTAAACCTCAACCTAACCCTAACATTCACCCACACACTAAACCTCACCATCATCCGAACCCAAATCATCAACCTAACTCTCACTCTAACCCTAACCCTATCCCTCATCCTAACCGTAATCCTAACCCTATCCCTCACCCCAAACCTAACCCTAACCCTTACCCTCACCCTAAAACTTATCCTAACACTCACCCTGAGCCTAAGTCTAACACTAACCCTAACCCTGCACCTAAACATCACCAACACCCTCACCCTAAGTATAACCCTAAACCTATCCCTAATCCTCACACTCAACCTCACCCTCACCCTAAGCCTAAAAATAACCCTCACCCTAAACCTAACCTAAACCTCACCCTCACACTCAACCGAAGCCTAACCCTAAACCTAACCCTAATATTTAAACCTAACCTTCACCCTCACCCTCACCCTAACCCTAAAACTAACCCTAACCCTCACACTTACACTCACGTTATCCATAACCCTAACCCTCTCCCTAACCCAAAAACTAACCCTCACCCTAACCCTAACCCTAACCCTAACCCTCAACCTAATCCTCACCCTAAGACTAACTCTAACCCTTACCAAACGGAAAATCTCACCTTCACCTTAACATTCACCCTCATCCTTGTCCTCACCCTAACCCTAACCCTAACAATAACCCTAACCCTTACCCTTACCCTCACGCTAAACCTAACCCTAACCCTAACCCTAACCCTCACCCTAAACTTAACCCTCACCCTCACCCTAACCCTAACACTCACCCTCAACCAAACCCTAAACTTAACCCTAAGACTCACCCTAACCTTCACCCTAACCCTAACCCTCACCCTCAAACTAATCCTCACCACAACCCTTATCCTAGCACTAACTTTAACTCTAACCCAAACCTTAACCCTCACACTAAGCCTAACCCTAACCCTCCCCATAACACTAACCATCACCTTAAACCTCACCCTCAACCTAATCCTCACCCTAACCCTAACCCTAACCCTTACCAAAAGAAAAACCTCAGACTCACACTCACCCTCACCCTAAAATTCACCCTCAACCTAGTCCTCACCCTTACCCTAACCCTAACCCTCAGCCTCACCCTCACTCTCAGCCTAACCCTAATACTAACCCTCACCCTAACTCTCAACCTCACCCTCTCCCTAACACTAACACTAACCCTAACCCTCACAATAACCCTAACCATCATCCTAAACCTTACCCTCACCCTCGCACAAACCCTCACCCTAACCCTTACCCTCTTCCTAACCCTAATCCTAAACTTCACACTAACCCTAACCCTAACCATAATCTGAAACCTCAACCTCACCCGCACACTCACATTCAGCCTAAACCTAATCCTAACCCTAATCCTAACCTTAACCCGAACACTAACCCTAACCATAACCCTCACCCTCACCCTAACACTAACCCTGAATTTAATCTTCACACTAACCCTAACCCTAACCCTAATTCACACCCTCACCCTAACACTCACCCTAACCATTAGGCTCACCCTAACCCTAAAACTACAACTCAGCCTAACCCTAACCCTCACAATCAACTTCACACTCAACCTCAGCCTCACCCTAATCCGAACCCTAAACCTAACTCTTACCATAACCCTAACCCTCACCATAACACTCACCCCAAACCTAACCCTAAACCTCACCCACACCCTAACACTCACCCGAACCCTCACCATCACCCTCACCCTAACACTCACCCTCACCCTCACCCTAACCCTAACCCTAAACCTCACCCTAACGCTAACCCTAACTCTAACCCTAAACCTCACCCTAACCCTCACCCTAACACTAACGCTACTCCTAACCCTCACCCTTACCCTAACCCTCTCCCTAACCCTTACACTCACACTAACCATAAACCAAACACTAATCCTCACACTAATCATAATCCTAACCCTAAACCTCAAACTCACCCTAACCCTCACCGTCCCCCTAACACTCACTCTAAACCTAACCCTCACCCACACCCTAACCCTCACCCTAACCTTAACGCTAACCTTAACCCTAATCCTAACCCTCACGGTAACACTCAACCTAACACTCAGGCTAACCGGACATTCAATCTCACCCTAACACTCACCCTAAACCTTACTCCCACCCTACATTTAAGTTTACTCAAACCCTAACACTAAACCTAAGCCTCACCCTAACAATAACGCTAACCCTACCCCTCACCCTAACACTCACCCTAACCCTAACCCTCACCCTTTTCCTAACCTTCAACCTAGCCCTCAGCCTCACCCTAGCCCTCAACCTTACCCTAAACCTAACACAAACCATACAACTAACCCTAAACCTAACTCTCACCCTCACCCTCACCCTCACCCTCACCCTCACCCTAACCCTCAACCTCACCCTCACCCTAATCCTAACCCTAAACCTCACCCTCACCCTCACCCTCAACCTAACTCTGACCATCACCCTCAGTATCACCCTTAGCCTAACCTTAAACCTAATCCTAATCCTAAACCTAACCCTCACCTTCACCCTCACCCAAACCTAAACCTCACCCTAACCCTAATCCTCACTATAACCCTAACCCTCACCCTCACCCTCACCCTCACAGTCACCTTAACCCTCACTCTAAACCAAACCTCCACCCACACCCTAAAACTAACCCGAACCCGAACCCGAACCCTGACCTTCGCCCTACCCTAAAACTGACCCTAACCCTAAACCTCACCCTAAACCTAACTATAACCATCACCCTCATACTAACCCTAACCCTCACCTTAACCCTCACACTTACACTAATGCTAACCCTAACCCTCACTCTCACCCTAAAATTACCCTAACCCTTATCCTCAAACTAACCCTAACCCTAACCCTAACTCTCACATAAAACCTAACCCGCACCCTAACCCTAACCTACCCCTCACATTACACCTCACCCTAACCCTAAACTTAACGCTCACCAAAACCTAACCCAAACCCTCACTTTCACCCTAACCCTCACTGTCACCCTAACCCTCACCCCAACACTAACCCTCACCTACACCCTCGACCTCACCCTCACCCTAACCCTCACCCTAACCCTGAACCTCACCCTAGCCCTCACCCTAAAACTAACCCTAACCCTAACCCTCACCCTCAACCTCACCCCTAACTTCAGCCTAACCCTAATCCTAAACCTAATCTTAACCCTAACCCTAACCCTCAACCTCACCCTAACCCTAACCCTAACCCTAACTCTAATGCTAACACTAGCCCTCACCCTCAACCTAAACCTAACCCTAAACCACAACCTCACCCTAACACTCATCCTAACCATTACCCTAACCCTAACCCTAACCCTAATCCTAACCCTCACACTAACTCTAACCCTCACCCTATACCTAAACCTACACCTCAGCCTAACACTCATCCTAACACTAAACCTAAACCTAACCCTCAGCCTAACCCTAACCTTAACCCTAACCCTCACCCGAACCCTATCGCTCACCCTCAGCCTCACACTCACCCTCAGCCTAACCCTAAACCTAACCCTCATCCTAACCCTAACCGTCACCCACACCCTCAGTCTAACTCTAACCCTAAACCTAACCCTAAACCTCACCCTCACCCTCACCCTAAACTTAACTGTAAAACTATCCCTAACCCTCACCCTAACCCTAATTCTCACCCTAAACATAGCCCTAAACCTCACCCTCACACTAAACCTAACGCTCAGCCTCACCCTAACCCACACCCTAACCCTAACTCTAACCCTAACCCTCACCCTAAACCTCACCCTAAACCTTACCTTCACCCTAACCTTAACCCTAAACCTAAACCTCACTCTCACCCTCACCCTAATCCTAAAGCTAACCCTAACACTCAACCTGAAGCTAACGCTAACCTTAACCCTCACCCTAACTTCACCGTCACTCTAACCCTCATCCTAACCCTAACGCACACCCACACCATAACCCTCAACCTCACCGGAAACCTCACCCTCACCCTAAACCTCACACTCACCCTAACCCTAACCCTAAACCTAATCCTCATCCTAACCCTAAACCTAATCCTCAACCTCACCATCACCCTCACCCTAACCCTAACCCTAACCCTCACCCTCAACCTAACCCTCACCCTAACCCTAACCTTCACCCTCACCGACACCCTAACCCTCACCCTCACCCTCATCCGAACCTGAACACTAAATATCACCCTAAACCTAACCCTCAACCTAAACGTGACTGTAACCATCACCCTAACCCTAATCCTCACCCTCACCCTTACCCACACCCTAAGCCCCACCCTCACCATAACCCTAACCCTCATCCTAACCCTACCCCTAACCTTAACCCTCACACTAACCCTCACCCTAAACCTAACGCTAACCCTAACCCTCACCCTCACGCTAAACCGCACCCTAACTCTAACCCTAAACATAACCCTAATCCTCATACTAACCCTAACCCTAAACCTAACCCTAACACTCACATTAACCCTCACCCTAATTCGAATCCTAACCCTATCCCTCAAACTAATTTTAAACACAACCTTAACCCACACCCTCACCCTAACCCTCACTGTCACCCTGAACCTCAACCTAACCCTAACCCTTACCCACTAACTAAACCTCACCATCACATTCATCCTCAACCTAAACCTCATCCTCACCCTAACCTTAATCCTAAACCTAATCCTCACCCTAATCCTAACTATCAGCGTTAACCTCACCCTCACCTTAAGCCTAACCCGAACCCGAACCCTAATCTTAAACATAACACTCACCCTCCCCATCACCCTAAACCTAAACCTAAACCTCACTTTCATCCTCACCCTTACCTTAACCCTAACGCTAACCCACAACCTAACCCTTACACTCACCCTAACGATAACCCTTAACCTCACACTCACCCTAACCCTAACACTAACGCTCAACCTCACCCTAACCCTTACCCTAACACTAAGGCTAACCCTGACATTCACCCTCACCCTAACCCTCACCCCAACCCTGATCCTAACACTAACCCTAACCCTAACCCTAAAACTCACAGTAACTCTTGCCCTCACATTAACCCGGACCCTACCCCTAATCCTCACCCTCACCCTAACACTCACCATCACCCTAACCCTCACTCTAAATCTAACCGTCACGAACAACCTAACGCTCACCCTCACCCGAACCCCCACCATCACTCATACCCTCACCCTTACCTAAACGTCACCCTAAACCTAACCCTCACCTTCATCCTACCATAACCCTCACCGTCACCAGAACCCTAACCCTGAAACTCACCCTAACCCTCACCCTCACACTCATGCTAACCTTAACCCTCTCTCTTAGTCTAACCCTCAGCCTAAGCCTTACACTTACCCTAAACCTAACTCTAACCCTAACCCTGACCTCACACTAAACATAACCCTCACCCTAACCCTAACCCTAAACCTAACCCTCACCATGAATCTCACCCTAAACCTAACCCTCACCCTAACCCTAACCCTAAACCTCACCCTCACCATAGACCTCACACTAACCCTAATCCAAAACCTAACCCTAAACCTAACCCTTACGCTAACCATAAACCGCAAACTCACCCTCACCCAAACCCTAACCTTAAACATAACCCTCACCCTAACCCTAACCCAAATGCAAAGCCTAACCCTCACCCTCACCCTAACCCTCATCCTAACCCTTACCCTCACCCTCAAACTAAACCTCACCCTAGGCTTAACCCTCAGCCTAAGCCTAAACCTAAACCTCAACCTCACCTTCACCCCAACCTTAACCCTAAACCTAACGTCACCCTAACCCTAATCCTCACACTAACCCTAAACCTAACCCTAAACCTAACCCTCACCTTAACCATTACCCTAATCCTAACCTTAACACTAACCCTCACCCTAACGCTAACCCTAGCCCTAACACTCAACCTTACCCTAACCCTCACCCTCACACTAACCCTCACCCTAAACCTAACCCTAACCCTCACCCACACCCTAAACCTCACCCGAACCCTCACGCTCACCCTAACCCTCACCCTCACCCTAATCCTAACCCTAACACTAATCCTCACACTAACCCTAACCCTCATCCTCACCCTCACCCTCATCCTTAGCCTAACCCTAAACGGAACCCTAATCCTAAACCTAACCCTCACCCTCACCCTAAACATAAACCTAACCCTAAACCTCACCCTCACCGTCACACTCAACCTTACCCTAACCCTAACCCTAACCCTAACTCTAACCCTCACCCTAACACTAACCCTAAACATAACCCTAACCTTCACCCTAACACTAATGCTAATCCTAACCCTTATCGTTACCCTAAACCTCTCCCTAACCGTTACACTCTCACTAACCCTAATCCTAACCCTAATCCTCAGACTAACCCTAATCCTAACTCTAAACCTCAAAATCACCCTAACCCTCACCTTCACCCTAACCCTCACTCTAAACCTAACCCTCACCCACACCCTAACACTCACCTTAACCCTCACAGTCACCCTAACCTTAACCCTAACCCTAACCCTCAACCTAACCCTAACCCTAAGGCTAACTACTCAACCTAACCCTAACCCTAAGCCTAACCCTAACCCTAACCCTACCCCTAACTCCAACCCTAAACATAACCCTCACCCTCACCCTAACCCTAACCGTAACCCTAACCCTCACGCTAACACTAAAACTAATGCTATAGCAAAACCTCACCCTACCCATAACACTCACTCTAACACTTAAACTCACCCTAACCCTAACCCTAATACTAAACCTAAACCTCACTCTAACCCTAAACCTAACCCTAGCCCTCACCCTCACCCTTATCGTCACTGTCACTCTAAACCTCACGGTAACCCTAAACCTCAACCTGACCCTAACCCTCACCCTAACCCTAACACTACCCTAACCCTAAGCCTAACGCTCACCCTAACCCTAACCCTAACCCTAACCCTCAACATAACCCTTACCCTCACCATACCCTAAACCTAACTATCACCTTAACCCTTACCCTAACCGTAACCCTAACCTAATGCTATCCCTAACCCTCACACTCACCCTAACCCTCACCCTAACCCTTAATCTCACCCTAACCCTAACCCTCACCCTCAACCTAACCCTCATCCTAACACTGACCCACACCCTAACCCTCACCCTAACCCTAACCCTCACACTAAACCTAACCCTGAAACTAACCCTAATGCTACCCCTCAGCCTAAAGCTCACCGTAACCTAACCCCACCTGAATCCTCACCCTATACTTAACCTTAACCCAAAACTTGACCCTAACCCTCACCCTCACCCTAACCCTCACCCTAACCCTTACTCTCAACCTAACCCTAACACTCACCCTCAACCTAACCCTCACCCTAACACTTACCCACACCCTAAACCTCACCCTAACCCTAACCCTAACCCTAACCCTAACCCGCATAGTAACCCTAAACCTAACCCTCAGCCTAACCCTCATCCTAACCTTAAACCTAAAACTAACCCTCACCCTAACCCTAACCCTAACCCTAACCCTAATCCTCACTGTAACCCTAAACCTCACCCTCACGCTCCCATCACCCTCAGCCTAACCCTTATCCTAACCCTCACCCTCACCCAAACCCTAACTCTGACCCTAAACCTAACCCTAACCCTCACCCTCACCCTCAAACTAACCCTCAAACTCACCCAAAACATCACCCTAAACATCACCCTAACACTAACCCTCACCCTAACCCTCACCCTAAACCTAACGCTAACCCTAACACTCACCCTCCCCCTAACACTCACTTTATCCCTTATTCTCACACTAACCTTAACTCTAAGCTTAACATTCACTCTAACCCTAACCCTCAACCTAATCCTATCCCGACTCTTCACCCTAACTCTCACCATAACCCTATCCCTAACCCTGACCCGCAAAGTAAACCTAATCCTAACCCTAACCCTAACCCTCAGACTAAACCTACCCTCACACTCACCCTAACCCTCACCCTTACACATACCCTCACACTAACCCTACCCTAAACCTAACCCTGACCCTACATCTCACCAGAACACTCACCCTAAAATAACCCTGACACTCACACTAAACATCACCCTAACCCTAACCCTAACCCTCATCCTAACCCCAACCCTAAGCCTAGCCCTAACCCTCACGCTAACCATAAACCCTCACCCTCACACTCTCCCTAACCCTCACCCTCACGCTCACCCTAATCCTAACCCTAACCCTAAGTGTAAACCACACTCTCACCTTAATCCTCACCCTAAACCTAACCCTAAACCTTACCTAACCGAAAACATCACCCTCACCCTCACCCTCACCCTAACCCTCAACCACACCCTAGCCCTCACCCTAACACTAACACTCACCCGAACCCTAACCCTAACCCTCACCCTCACCCTAACCCTAAACCTAACCCTAACACTCATCCTAACCCTAACCCTAAACCTAATGCTAATCCTAAACCTCACACCCTAACACTCACCGTAACCATTACTGTCACCCTAAACCTAACCCTAACCCTCACACTAAATCTACCCCTCACCCTTACCCTAACCCTCACCCTCACCCTAACCCTCACCCTAACAATTACCCACACCCTAAACCTCACCCTAACCCTAACCCTAAACCTAACCTTCACCCTAACACTCACCCTAACGCTAACACTCGTCCTTACCCTAAACCTCACCCTAAGCTTTACCCTCACCCTAACCCTTACCCTAACCCTAAAGCTAACCCTCACACTAAACCTAACACTAAACCTCAGCCTAACACTTATCCTAACGCTAAATCTAACCCTAACCCTCACCCTCACCCTAACCCTAATCCTAACCCTAACCCTCACACTAACCCTAACCCTAAACCTCAGCCTAAACCTCATCCTACCCCTAACCCAAACCCTAACCCTCATCATAATCCTAACCCTAACAGTCACTGGCCCCATCACCCTCAGTCTAACTAACCCTAATCGTAACCCTAATCCCTACCATCACCCTCACCCTCACCCTATGTCTATCCCTAAACCTAACCCAAACACTCAACCTCAACCTCACCATAACCCTAACCCTCACCCTTTACCTCACCCTCACCCTAGTCCTAACCCTCACCCGAACCCTCACCCTGACTCTAACACTCACCCTAACCCTAAATCTAACCCTAATCCTAAACCTAACCCTCACCTTCAAACTCACCCTAACCGTAACCCTAACCCTCCCCTCCCCCTCACCCTAACCCTCACACTCACCCTAAACCTCACACTAACCCTAACCATAAACCTAACCATAACCCTCACACTAATCATAACACTCACCCTAACCCAAACCCTAAGCCTAACATTCACCCTCACCCTGACAGTCACCCTCAGCCTAAACCTAACCCTAACCCTATTCTTATTCCTAACCCTCACCCTAAAACTAAACCTAACCCTAACCCTCACACTCACCCTCACCCTCACCCTCACCCTCACCCTCACCCTCACCCTCACCCTCACCCTAACCCTCACCCTCACCCTAATCCTCATCCTCACCTTAAACATCACCCTAACCCTAACACTCACCGTAACCTAACCCTAACCCTCACCCTAAACCTAACCTCATCTTAACCCTCACCCTCACTCTAATACTCACCCTAAACCTCAACCTTATCCTAAACTTCACCCTAACCCTTACCCTCTCCCTAACCCTAAACCTCATCTTCACCCTAACCCTCACCCTGACCTTTACCAATCCTAAACCTAAAACTAACCCTCACACTAACCCTAACCCTAACCCTTAGCCTAACACTTATCCTAACCCTAACCCTAACCGTAACCCTCACACTAACCCTAACCTTAACCCTCAACCTAACCCTCATCCTAACCCTAATACTAACCCTAACCTTCACTCTCACCGTGCCCTAACCCTAACACTCACCAAAACCCTAGCCCACACCCTCACACTCCCCATCACCCTCAGCCTAACCCTAATCGTAACCCTAATCCTAACACTCACCCTCACCCTCGCCCTAACTCTAATGGTCAACCTAACCCTAACACTCACCCACACCCTCACACTAAACCTAACCCTATCCCTATCCCTCACCATAACCCTAATTCTCTCCCTATACCACACCCACACTCTAACCCTAAACCAAACCCTAACCCTCACCCTAACCCTCACCTAACCCTAACAATAACCTTAACCCTCATTCTCACACTAAACCTCACCCTAACTCTTACTCATTCCATAACCATAACCCTAACCCTAACCCTAATCCTCACCCAAACTCTAACCCTCTCTCACACCCTAACTCTCAAACTCACCCGAACTCTCACCCTCACTCTAACATTCTACCTAACACTAACCCTCACCCTAAGATTAGTGTGAGGGTGAGGGTTAGGTTTAGGGTGATGTTTATGGTGATTGTGAGTGTTAGTGTGATGGTGAGGGTTAGGGTTAGGGTTAGGGTTAGATTGAGTGTGAGGGTGAGGGTGAGGGTTAGGTTTAGGATTAGGGTTAGGGTTAGTATGAGTGTTACGGTGAGGATGAGGGTTCGGGTGATGGTGAGGGTTAGGGTTAGGGTGAGGTTTAGGGTGAGGATCAGGGTGAGGCTGAGAGTTAGGGTTAACATTAGAGTTAGGGTGAGGATGAGGGTTAGGGTGATGTATATTTTGAGGGTGAGGGTTAGGGTGAGGGTTCGGGTTCGGGTGAGTGTGAGGGTTAGGATGTGGTTGAGGGTTAAGGTTAGGGTGAGGCTGAGTGTTAGATTTAGGGTTAGGGTTATGGTGAGGTTTATGATTAAAGTTAGGGTTAGGGTGAGAGTTACGTTGAGGTGTAGGGATAGGATTAGGGTGAGAGTTAGGGTCAGGGTGAGGGTTAGAGTTAGCGTTAGGGATATGGTGTGGGTTAGGTTGAGGGTGAGGGTTAGGGTGAGTGTGAATGTGAGAGTTTCCGTTAGATAACGATTAGGGTTATTTTTAGGGTGAGGATTAGATTGAGGTTGAGGGTTAGTGTGAGTGTTAGGGTTAGGGGGAGGGTTAGGGTTAGGATTTGGGTGAGGGTTATGGTTAAGGTGATGTTTAGGGTGAGGTTTAGATTTAGGGTTAGGGTGAGGGTAAGGGTGAGGATTAGGGTGTGGGTGAGGGTTACTGTTAGGTTGAGTGTTAGGGTAACGGTGAGGGTTAGGGTGAGGGTGAGGGTTATGGTTAGGTTTAGGGTGAGGTTTAGGGTGAGGGTTAGGTTTAGGGTGATGGTTAGCATAAGGGTTAGGGTGAGGGGTAGGGTTAGGATTAGGGTGAGGGGTAGGGTTAGGATTAGGGTGAGGTTTAGGGTTAGTGTGAGGGTTGGGATAGCGTTAGGGTGAGGGTAAGGGTTAGGGTGAGGGGTAGGGTTAGGTTTAGAGTGAGGGCTAGGGTGAGTGTGAGGGTTAGGTTGAGGGTGATGGTGAGTGTGATGGTTTTGATTAAGTAAGGGTTAGGGTTAGGGTTAGGTTGAGGTTTAGGGGAGTGTGATGGTTAGGTTGAGGGTCAGGTTTAGGGTGAGGGTTAGGGTTAGTGTTACGGTAAGTGTTAGTGTTAGGGTGATGTTTAGTATGAGGGTGAGGGTTACTGTTAGGGTTAGCCATAGGGAAAGGGTTAGGGTTAGCGTTAGGGTTAGGTTGAGGATTAGAGTGATGGGTAGGGTTACTGTTAGGGGTAGCGTGAGGATTAGGGTTCGGGTGAGGGTGAGGGTTAGGGTTAGGGTGAGGGTTAGGGTTAGGATGATATTTAGGGTGAGGTTGAGGGTTAGTGTGTGGGTGAGGGTGTCGGTGAGGGTTAGGACGAGGGGGCTGGTGAGGGTGAGGTTGAGCGTGAGGTTTACAGTTTGGGTTAGGGTGAGGGTGAGGGTTAGGGTTAGGATTAGAGTTAGGGTTAGGGTTAGTCTGAAGTTGAGGGTGAAAGTGAGGGTGAGGGTTAGGGTTAGGGTTAGGGTGAGGATTAGGGTTAGTGTGAGGGTAAGTGTGATTTTGAGGATCAGGATGAGTGAGGGTTAGAATGAGGGTGAGGGTGAGGGTGAGGGTTAGGGTTAGGATTAGGTTTAGGGTGAGTTTTAGGGTTAGGGTTACGGTTAATGTTTGGGTTATTGTCAGGGTTAGGGTTAGGGTGAGGGTGAGGGTTAGCTTTAGGGTTAGTGTTAGTGTTAGGATGAGGGTGGGGTGGAGGGTTAGGTTTAGGATTATGGTTAGGTTTAGGGTAAGGCTGAGGGGGAAGGGGAGTTTGAGGGTGAGGTTTAGGTTTATGGTTAGGGTGAGGACTAGGGTCATTGTGAGGGTGAGGGTGAGCGTGAGGATGCTGGTTTCCGTTAGGTAAGGGTTATGGTTAGGGTGAGGATTAGGTGAGTGTGAGGGTTAAGCTGAGGTTAGGTTTAGGGTGAGGGTTATGGTTAAGTTTAGGGAGAGGTTTAGGGTTATGATGATGTTTAGTGTGATGGTGAGGGTTAGTGTGTGGTGAGGATTATGGTGAGGGCTAGGGTGAGGATGAGGGTGAGGATTAGGGTTATGGTTAGGTTTATGGTGAGGGTGAGCGTTAGGATTAGGAATAGAGTTAGGTTTAGGGTTAGCCTGAGGGTGAGGGTGAGGGTGAAGGTTAGGGTTAGGTTCATGCTTATGTTTAGGGTTATGGTGAGGGTTATGGTTAGTTTGAGCATTATGGATAGGGTTAGGGTTAGGGTTAGGGAGAGAGTAACATTAGGGTGAGAGTTAGGGTGAAGGTGAGGGTTAGGGTTAGGGTGAGGGTGAGGGTTCAGGTTTGGGTGATGTTTAGGTTAAGGGTGAAGGTTAGTGTGAGGATGAGGGTTCGGGTGAGGGTTCGGGTGAGGGTTAGGGTGTGGGTGAGGATTAGGTTTAGGGTGATGGTTAGCGTTAGGTTTAGGGTTAGTGTGAGGGTGAGGGTTAGGGTTAGGGTTAGGGTTAGGTTGAGGGTTAGGGTGAGGGTTTGGGTGTGGGTTAGGGAGAGGGGTAAGGGTAGGGGTAGGGTGCAATTGAGGGTGAGTTTGAGGGTTAGGGTGAGGGTGAGGGTGAGGGTTAGGGTTAGGGTTAGGGTTAATGTGAGTTTGAGGGTGAGGGTTAGGTTTAGGATTAGGTTTAGGGTTAGGGTTAGGGTGAGTGTTAGGGTGAGGATTAGGGTTAGGGTTAGGTTTAGGATTATGGTGAGGGTAAGGGTTAGGGTGAGGTTTAGTGTGAGGATGAGGTTTAGTGTTAGTGTCAGTTTTAGGGTGAGGGTTAGTGTGATGGTTACGGTCAGGGTTAAGATTAGGGTGAAGGTAAGGTATAGGGTGAGGGTTAGAGTTAGGGTCAGGGTTAGGGATATGTTTAGGGTTAGGGTGAGAGTGACGGTGAGTGTTAGGATTAGGTTTAGGCTTAGAGTTAACATGAGGATGAGGGTGAGGTTTAGGATTAGGGTTAGGATTAGGGTTAGGCTGAGGGTGATGGGGAGGGTGAGGTTGAGGGTTAGGGTTAGAATGAGGTTAAGGTTTAGGGTTAGGGTTAGGGTTAGGGTTTGGGTTAGGATGAGGTTTAGACTGAGGGTTAGCGTTAGGTTTAGTGTGATGGTTAGGGTTAGAGTTAGGGTTAGTTTTAGGGTGAGGGTTACGGTTAGGTTTAGGGTTAGTATAAGGGTTAGGCTGAGGGTTGGAGTAAGGGTTAGTGTGAGGTTATGTTTAGGGTTAGGGTAAGAGTTAGGGTGAGGGTAAAGTTTAGGGTGAGGATTAGGGTGAGTGTGAGGCTTAGGGTTAGATTGAGGGTAAGGTGAAAGTTAGGTTTATGGTTACGTTTAGTGTGAGTGTTAGGGTGTGGGTAAGTGTTAGGGTGAGGGTAAGGGTGAGGGTGAGTCTTAGGGTTCAGGTGAGGGTAAGGGTAAGGGTGAGGGTTAGGGTGAGAGTGAGGGATAGGGTGAGGGTTTGGGTTAAGGTTAGGTTTAGGGTGAGGGTTAGGCTGAGGGGTAGGGTTAGGTTAAGTGTGAGGATTAGGTTTAGTGTGAGGGTTAGGGTAAGGGTTAGGGTGACGGTAAGTGTTATTTTGAGGGTTAGGGTTAGTGTGAGGTTTAGGGTTAGAATTAGGTTTAGGGTTAGGGTTAATATGAGTGTTAGGGTTAGGTTTATGGTTAGGGTTAGGGTGAGGGTGAGGGTTAGGGTGAGAGTTAGTGTTAGGGTGAGTGCTAGGGTGAGAGGGAGGTTTAGGGTGAGGGTAAGGGTGAGGGTGAAGTTTTTGGTTAGGTAAGGTTTAGGGCTAAGTGTAGGGTGAGTATTGGGGTGAGGGTGTGGGTTAGGGTTAGGATGAGGGTTAGGTTTAGGGTGAGGGTGAGAGTTAGGGTTAGGGTTAATGTGACGGTTAGGGTTACGGTGATTGTTAGAGTTAGGGTGAGGGTTAGGATTAGGGTTTGTGTTAGGCTGAGGGCTTGGTTGAGGGTGAGTGCTAGTGTTAGGATGAGGGTTAGGGTTAGGTTGAGCCTGAGTGTTCAGGTCAGAGTTAAGTTTAGGGTTAGTGTTAGGGATAGGGTTAGGGTGAGGGTTAGGGTGAGGGTGAGGGTTAGGGTTAGGGTTAGGATGAGGGTTATGGTGAGGTTTAGGGTGAGGGTTAGGGTGAGAGTGAGAGGTAGGGTTAGGATTAGTGTTAGAGTGAGGGTGAGGGTTAGGGTGAGTGTTATTTATAGGGTGAGGATTAGGGTTAGTGTGAGGGTTAGGGTTAGGTTTAGGGTTAATGTGAGGATAAGGGTTAGAGTGAGGGTTAGGTTGAGGGTTAGGTGTAGGGTTAGCGTTAGGGATGAGGTGAGCGTTAGGGTGAGGGTTAGGTTAAGGGTTAGGGTGAGAGTTAGTGTTAGTGTGAGTGCTGGGGTGAGAGTGAGGTTTAGGGTGTGGGTAAGGGTGAGGGTGAAGTTTTTGGTTAGGTAAGGGTTAGGGCTAGGTGTAGGGTGAGTATTGGGGTGAGGGTGTGGTTTAGGGTTAGGATGAGGGTTAGGTTTAGGGTGAGGGTGATGGTGAGGGTCAGAGTTAGGGTTAGGGTTAATGTGACGGTTAGGGTTATGGTGATTGTTAGAGTTAGGGTGAGGTTTAGGATTAGGGTTTGTGTTAGGCTGAGGGCTTGGGTGAGGGTGAGTGCTAGTGTTAGGATGAGGGTTAGGGTTAGGGTGAGCCCGAGTGTTCAGGTCAGAGTTAGGTTTAGGGTTAGGGTTAGGGATAGGGTTAGGGTGAGGGTTAGGGTGAGGGTAAGGTTTAGGGTTAGGGTTAGGATGAGGGTTATGGTGAGGTTTAGGGTGAGGGTTAGGGTGAGGGTGATAGGTAGGGTTAGGATTAGTGTTAGGGTGAGGCTAAGGGTTAGGGTGAGTGTTAGGAATGGGGTGAGGATTAGGGTTAATGTGATTGGTTAGGGTTAGGGTTAGGGTTAGTGTGAGGATAAGGGTTAGAGTGAGGGTTAGGTTGAGGGTGAGTTGTAGGGTTAGCGTTAGGGATAGGCTGAGCGTTAGGGTGAGGGTTAGGTTTAGGGTGAGTGTTAGTGTTAGTTTTAGGGTGACGATTAGGGTTAGGGTGATATTTATGGTGAGGGTGGGTGTTAGGGTGAGGGTGAGGGTGAGGGTTAGGTTTAGGGTTAATGTTAGGGTTAGGGTTAGAGTGAGGGATGTGGTGAGGATTAGGGTTAGTGTGAGGTTTAGCGTTAGGATTAGGGTTAGAGTTAGTGTGAATATAAGGGTTAGGGTGAGGGTTAGGCTGAGGGTGAGGTGTAGGGTTAGCATTAGGGATAGGGTGAGCGTTAGGGTGAGGGTTAGGTTTAGTGTGAGGGGGAGGGTTAGGTTTAGGTTTAGGGCTAGGTTTAGGCTTATGGTGAGGGTGAGGATGAGGTTGAGGGTTAGGTTTAGGATTAAGGTTAGGGTTAAGGTTAGTGTGAATGTTAGGGTGAGGATGAGCTTTCGGGTAATGGTGAGGGTTAGGATATGGGCGAGGGTTAGTTTTAGGGTGAGGATTAGGGTTAGGTTTAGGGTTAGGGTTATGGTGAGGGTAAGGGTTAGGGTGAGGTTTAGGATTAAGATGAGGGTTAAGATTAGCGTTAGTGTTAGGATGAAGGTTAGGGTTAGGTTTAGTGTGAGGGTGAGGGGGAGGGGGAGGGTTAGTGTTAGGATTAGGATTAGGGTTAGGGTGAGGGTGATCGTGAAGTTGAGGGTTAGGGTTAGTGTGAGAGTTAGGGTTAGGGTGAGGGCTAGGTTTAGGGTGAGGATTAGGGTTTGGTTAAGGGTTAGTGTGAGGGTTAGGGTTAGGGTTATTGTTAGGGTGAGGGTCAGGGTGAGGTTTAGGGTTAGGTAGAGGGTTAGGGTTAGGCTGAGGGGTAGGGTTAGGGGGATGTTTATTGTGAGGGTGAGGGTTTGGGTGAGGGACAGTGTGAGGGTGAGGATGAAGGTTCGGGTGAGTGTGAGGGTTAGGGTGTGCTTAAGGGTTAGGGTTAGGGTGAGGGTTAGGGTGACGGTGAGTTTTAGCGTGAGGGATAGGGTTAGGTTTAGGGTTAGGTTTAGGGTGACTCTTAGGTTTAGGGTTAGAGTGAGATTTAGGGTGAGGTGTACGGATATAGTTAGGGTGAGGATGAGGGAGAGGTTTAGCTTTAGCGATAGGGATAGGGTGACTGTTAGGGTGAGGGTTGGTGTTAGGGTGAGGGTGAGGGTTAGGGTGACGGTAAGGGATAGGGTTAGCGTTAGGGATAGGGTTAGGGTTCAGGTTAGGGTGATGGCTAGGGTCAGGGTGAGGGTTAGGGTGAGGGTGAGGGTGAGGTTTTCATTTAGGTAAGGGTTAGGGTTATTTTTAGGGTGAGAATTATGTTTAGATTGAGGGTTAGTGTAAGTTTTAGGGTTGGGCTGAGGGTTAGGGTTAGGATTTGGTTGAGGGTTAGGGTTAAGGTGATGTTTAGGGTTCGGTTTAGGGTTAGGGTGAGGGTTAGGGTTGAGGTGAGGGTGAGGGTTAGGATGTGGGTGAGGGTTACATTTAGGTTGAGTGTTAGGGTAACGGTGAGGGTTAGGGTGAGGGTGAGGGTTATGATTAGGTTTAGGGTGAGGTTTAGTGTGAGGGTTAGGTTTAGGGTGATGCTTAGCATGAGGGTTAGGGTGAGGGGTAAGGTTAGGATTAGGGTGAGGGTTAGGGTTAGTGTCAGTGTTAGGGATAGGTTTAGGGTGAGGGTAAGGGTTAGGGTGAGCGGTAGGGTTAGGGTTAGGGTGAGGGCTAGGGTGAGTGTGAGCGTTAGGTTGAGGGTGAGGGTGAGTGTGAGGGTTTTGATTAAGTAAGGGTTAGGGTTAGGGTTAGGTTGAGGTTTAGGGGAGTGTGATGGTTAGGTTGAGGGTTAGGTTTAGGGTGAGGGTTAGGGTTAGGGTGAGGGTTAGGGTTAGGGTTAGGTTTAGGGTGAGTGTTAGGGTGAGGGTTAGTGTTAGTGTTAGGGTTAGTGTGAGGGTGAGGTTTAGGTTTAGGATTAGTGTTAGTATTAGGGTTAGGGTTAGGGTTAGGTTGAGAGTGACGGCGAGGGCGAGGTTTAGGGTTAGGGTGATTGTTAGGGTTAGGATGAGGGTTAGGTTTAGGGTGATGGTGAGGGATCAGGTGGGGGTGAGTTTTTGGTTGTGTGTGAGCGTTAGGTTTAGGATGAGAGTTAGTGTGACGGTGAGGGTTAGGGTGAGGGTGAGGGTTAGTGTTATGGTAAGGGCTACAGTGAGGTTTAGGGTTAGTTTTAGGTTTAGGGTGAGGGTTAAGTTTAGAGTTAATTTTAGGGTTAAGGTGAGGTTTAGTGTGAGGTTTAGGTTTAGCATTAGGGTTAGAATGAAGTTAAGTTTGAGGGTGAGGTTTAGGGTGAGGTCTTGATTAGGGTCAGGCTTAGGTTGAGGGTTAGGATTAGGGTTAGGGTGAGGGTTAGGGTTAAGGTGAGGGTTAGGGTTAGGTTTGGGGTTAGGGTGAGGGTGTGGGTGAGTGTTGTGTTAGTTTAGGGTTAGAGTTAGGGTGAGCGTGAGGGTTAGGGTTAGGATTAGATTTGGGGTTACTTTTAGGCTTGGGTTCGGGTGAGGATGAGGGTTCGTTTTAGGGTGAGGGTTAGGGTTATATTTAGGGTTAGGGTTAGGGTGAGGGTTAGGGTTAGGTTTAGGGTGAGGGTGAGGGTGAGGGTTAGGGTTAAGTTTTGGAAGAGGGTTACGGTTAGGCTTAGGTTGAGTTTGAGGGTGAGGGTGAGGGTTAAGGATAGGGTTAGGTTAAGGGGACGGTGAGGCTGCGGGTTATGGTTATGGTTTGGGTGAGGGTACGGTTTAGGCTGACGGAAATGTTTAGCGTTAGGGTTAGGGTTAGGGTGAGGGTCAGGTTGAGGTTTAAGTTTAGGGTTAGGGTTAGGTTTAGAGTGAGGGTAAGGTTTAGGTTTAGGATTAGTTTAAGGTTACTTTTTGGCTCATGTTGAGGGTGAGAGTGAGGGTTAGGGTTAGGGTGAGGGTTAGCGTTATGGTGAGGTTTAGGTTTAGGGTGATGTTAAGAGTGAGGGTGAGGGTTATTGTTAGGGTGAGGGAGAGGGTGAAGGTGTGGATGAGGGTTAGGTTTAGGGTTCTGGTGAGGTTTAGGGTGACAGTGAATGTTAATGTGAGCATGAGTGTTAGGGATAGGGTTAGGGTGAGAGTTAGGGTTAGGGTGAGGCTTAGGGTTAGGTTTAGGTTTAGGGTGAGGGTGAGGGTAAGGGTTGTAGTTAGGTAAGATTAAGGGTTAAGGTTAGGGTGAGTTTTAGGGTGAGGATTCTGGTGAGGCTGAGGGTGAGGGTGTGGGTGAGGGTTAGGGTTAAGGTGAAGGTTAGGGTGACGATAAGGGTTAGGATGAGGGTGACAGGGTTACAGTTAGGGTTAGGGTGAGGTTAAGGATTAGGGTTAGGGATAGGGTGAGGATTAGGGTGAGGGGTTAGGTTAGGGTTAGGATGAAGGTTAGGGTTCGTGTGAGAGTTAAGGTGAGGTATATTGTTAGTTTTAGGGTGAGGGTAAGGGTTAGGGTGAGGGTGAGGGTGAGTTTTAGGTTTAGGGTTAGTGTTAGGATTAGGGTGAGTGTTAGAATGAAGGTTTGGTTTAGGGTTTGTGTAAGGGTTAGGATGAGGGTGAAGGTTAGGGTTAGGTTTAGGGTGAGGGTTAGGGTAAGGTTTAGGGTTTGGGTGAGGGTGAGGGTAATGGTTATGCTGAAGGTTAGGGTTAGGGTGAGAGTTAGGGTGAGGGATAGTGTGAGGATTAGGGGTAGGTTTAGGGTTAAGGTGAGGGTTAGGCTGATTGGTAGAGGTAGGGTTTGGTTGAGGGATAGGTTTAGTGTGATTGTTAGGGTTAGGGTTAATGTTAGAGTGAGGGTAAGGGTTAGGGTGTGGGTTAGGTTTATGTTGAAGCTTAGGGTTAGCATTTGGTTTAGGATGGGGGATAGGGTTAGGCTTAGGGTTAGGGTGAGGGTGATGGTTAGGGTTAAGTTTAGGAAGAGGGTTAAGATTAGGATTAGTTTGAGGTTGAGGGTGAAGGTGAGGGTTAAGGATAGGTTTAGGTAAATGGAGAGGGTGAGGCTGAGGGTTAGGGTTATTGTTTGGGTGAGGGTTATTTTTAGCGTGATGGATAGGTTTAGGTTTAGGGTTAGGGGTAGGCGTAGGGTGAGGGTTAGTGTTAGGGTTAGTTTAGGGTAAGGTTTAGGTTGAGGGCTAGGGTGAGGGTGAGGTTTAGGGTTAGGTTTAGGGATACGTTGAGGATTAGGGTGTGGGTTAGGTTTAGTGTGAGGGTTAGGGTTAGAGTTAGGGTGAAGGTAAGGTTTAGGGTGAGGGTTAGGGTGAGGTTGAGGGTGAGGTTTAGGGTTGGGGTGAGGGTGAGTGTGAGGTTTAGGGTGATAGTTAGGGTGAGGGTTAGGGTTTGGGTGAGTGTTAGTGTTAGGGTTAGTGTTAGGGTTAGGGTAAGGGTTAGGTTGAGGGTAAGGGTCAGGGTGAGGTTTAGGGTTAGGGGTAGGGTTAGTGTGAGGGTTAGGGTTAGTGTGTGGGTTACGGTGAGGTTGAGGGTAAGGGTTAGGTTGAGGGCTTGAGGGTTAGGGTGAGGGTTAGGTTTAGGGTTAGGGTTAAGATGAGGGTTAGTTTTATGGTTAGGGTGAGGGTGAGGGCTAGGTTGAGGGTTAGGATGAGGGTTTGGTTTAGGGTGAGGGTGAGGGTAAGGCTTAGGGTGAGGCCTTGAAGGTTAGGGTGAGAGTTAGTGTTAGGGTTAGGGTTAGAATGATGGTTAGGTTTTTGGTTAGGGTGATTCTGAGGGTTATGGTGAGTGTTAGGGTTAGGGTTAGGGTTAAGGTTTGGGTTAGCGTGAGGTTAAGTGTTAGGTTGAGTGTTAGGGTGAGGGTGAGGGTTAGAGTAATGTGAGGGTTAATGGTTAGTGTAAGGGTTAGTGTGATGGTGAAAATTAGGGTTAGGGTGAGGGTGAGGTTTAGGTTTAGGGATAGGGTTAGGGTGAGCATTAGGGTTAGGGTGAGGTTGAGGGTTAGCGTTAGGGTTAAGGAGACGGTTAAGGTGAGGATGGGGTTTAGGTTTAGGGTTAGGTTGAGGGTTAGGTTAAGTGTGAGGGTTAGGGTGAGGGTGAGGGTAAGGGTTAGGGTGAGAGTTAAGGTGAGGGTGAGGGTTAGGGTGAAGGTGAGTTTTAGGGTTAGGGTGAGGGTTAGGTTTGGGGTGAGGGTTAGGGTGAAGGTTAGGGTTAGGGTTAGGTTTCGGTGAAGTTTAGGGTTAGGATTAGGGTTATGGTTAGACTTAGGTTGAGGGTTAGGGTGAGTGTTAGGGTTAGGGTTAGGGTTAGGGTGAGAGTTAGGTTTAGTGTGAGGGTTAGGGTGAAAGTTAGGGTTAGGGTAAGGGTTAGGGTTAGGGTGAGGGTTAGGGTGAAAGTGAGGTTTAGGTTAGGGGTTAGGGTTAGGGTGAGGGTTAGGTTGAGGGTGAGGGTTAAGGTGAGTGTGAGGGTTAGGGTTAGGGTGAGGATTATGGTTAGGATTGGGGTTATGGTGAGGGCTAAGGTGAGCGTGAAGTTTGGGGTTAGGGTTAAGGTTAGGGTGAGGGATAGGGTTAGTGTGAGGGTGAGGGTAAGGTTAGGGTGAGGGCTTGAGAATTAGGGTGAGGGTTAGGGTTAGGTTTAGGGTTAGGATGAGGGTTACGGTTATGGTTAGGTTGAGGGTGAGTGTTAGGGTGAGGGTTAGGGTTAGGGTTAGGGTGAGGGTAAGCGTGAGGTTAAAGGTTAGGGTGAGTGCTAGGATGAGGGTGAGGGTTAGGGTTAGTGTGAGGGTAAGTTTTACGGTGAGGTTTAGGGTGATTGTGAGAATTAGGTTTAGGGTGAGGGTGAGGTTTAGGGTTTTGGGTTAGGGTTATTGTGAGCATTAGGGTTAGGATGAGGTTGAAGGTTAGGGTTAGTCGTAAGGAAACGGTTAAGTTGAGGATGAGGTTTTGGGTTAGGTTTAGGTTTAGTTTTAGGGTAAGTGTGAGGGTAAGGGTGATGTTGAAGCTAATGGTTAGGGTGAGAGTGAAGGTGAGGGTCAGGGTTAGGGAGAAGGTGAGGTTTAGGGTTAGGGTGACGTTTAGGGTTAGGGTGAGGTTTAGGGTGACGGTTAGGGTTAGGGTTAGCTTTTGGGTGAGGTTTATGTTTAGGATTAGGGTTAGGATTAGGGTTAGGCTTAGGGTGAGGGTGAGCCAGAGAGTTAGGGATAAGGTTAGTTTGAAGTTTAGGGTTAGTGCTACGGTTAGGGTGAAAGTGAGGGTTGGGTTAAGGGTTAGGATTAGGGTGAGGGTTAGGGTGCGGGTATGGATTAGTTTGAGTGTGAGGCTTAGAGTTAGGGTGAGGATAAGGGTTAGGATTAGGGTTAGGGTGAGGGCTAAGGTGAGGGTGAGGTTTGTCGTGAGGGTTAGTGTTAGGGTGAGGGTTAGGGTTTGGGTGAGGTGAGGGTTAGTGTGAGGGTGACAGCGTTAGTGTGATGCTTAGGTTTAGTGTGAGGGTTAGGGTTAGGGTTATATTTAGGGTCAGCTTTAGGTTTAGGGTGAAGGTGAGTGTCAGATGAGGATTAGATTTAGTGTTAGTGTTAGGGTTAGGGTGAGGGTGAGGGTGAGGGTTAGGGTTAGGTTTAGGGTTAGGGTTAGGTTGAGGGCTAGGGTGAGGTTGAGGGTTAGTGTTAGGGATAGGGATAGGTTGAGGATTAGGGTGAGGGTTAGGTTTAGGGTGAGGGTTAGGTTTAGGGTTAGGGTTAGGGTGAGTGTAAGGGTTAGGGTGAGTGTTAGGTTGAGGGAGAGGTTTAGCGTAAGGGTGAGTGTGAGGGTTAGTGTTGGGGTGAGTGTGAGGGTGAGGGTGAGAGTGAGGGTTAGGTTTAGATTTAGGGTTATTGTTTGGGTGAGTGTTAGGGTGCGGGTGAGGTAAGGGTTAGGGTTAGGGAAGGGTGAGGGTAAGGGTTATGGTGAGGGGTAGTGTTAGGCTGAGGGTGATGGTGAGGGTGAGTTTTAGAGTAAGGTTTCGGATTAGTGTGAGTGTTAGTGTTAGGGTTAGGGATAGGATGAGGGCTACCTGAGGGTTTGGGTTAGGGTTAGGTTGAGGGTGAGGGTGAGGTTTAGGGTTAGCCTGAGGGTTAGGGTTAGGGTTAGTTTAAGGCTGAGGGTTAGGGTTAGGTTTAAGATGAGTTTGGTTGAGGGGTAGGGTTAAGGTTAGTGTGAGGGTTAGGGTTAGTGTGAGGATAGGGTTAGGTTGAGGGTGAGGGTGAGGTTTAGGGTTAGGCTTACGGTTAGGTTGAGGGCTAGGGTGAGGGTGTGGGTTAGCGTGAAGTTGAGGGTGAGGGTGAGGGTGTCAGTGAGGGTTAGGGTAGGGTGAGGGTTAGGGGGACGGTGAGTGTTAGGGTGAGGGTGAGGGTTAGGGTTATGGTTAGGGTTATGGTTAGGATCAGTTTGAGGATTAGGGTTACGGTTAGGGTTAAGATGAGGGTTAGGATGAGGTGTAGGTTTAGGGTTAGGTTTAGGGTTAGCATGAGGGTAAGGGCTTAGGTGAGGGTGAGGGTTAGGGTTAGGCTTAGAGTTAGGTTGAAGGTAATTGTTATGGTGAGAGTTAGGATGAGGGTGAGGTTTACGGTTAGGGTGATGTTTAAGGTTAAGATTACGTTACGGTTAGGGTTAGGGTGAGGGTGAGGATTAGGGTGAGGATAAGGGTTAAGTTGAGGGTGCAATTTAGGGTTATGGTTAGGGTTAGTGTGAGGAGTTGGGTTGTGGTTAGTTTGAGGGTTAGGGTGAGGTTCAGATTTAGACTGAGGGTGAGTGTTGGGGTTAGGGTTAGGGTGAAGCTTAGGTTTAGGGTGAGAGTAATAGGGTTATGGTGAGGGTGAGGGTTAGGGTTAGAGTTAGGGTTAGAATTAGCGTGAGGGTGAGGGTGAGGAATAGTGTTAGGATTAGGATTAGGATTAGGGTTAGGGTTACGCTGAGGGTGAGGGTGTGTGTTTCGGATAGGTTTAGGTTTCGGTGAGTGTTAGGGTTAGGCTTAAGGTTAGGATGAGGGTTAAGGTGAGGGTTAGGGTTTGGGTTAGGGTGAGGTTTAGGGTTAGGGTGAGGGTAAGGGTTAGGGTGAGGGTTAGGATGAGGCTGAGGCTTAGGGTGAGGTTTAGAGTTAGGGCGATGGTTAGGGTTAGGGTTAGGATGAGCTCTAGGGTGAGGGTGAGTATTAGGGTGAGGTTGAGGGTGAGGTTGTCGGTTAGGGTGAGGGTAAGTGTTAGGGTGGTGTTATGGTTAGGGTTAGGTTTAGGTTGATGATAAGGGTGAGGTGTATGGTTAAGATTAGTGTGAGCCTTAGTGTTAGTGTGAGGGTTAGGGTTAGGGATAGGTTTAGGGTTACCGTGAGGGTAAGGGTAAGGGTGAGGGTTAGGATGACAGTGAGGGTTAGGGATAGGGTTAGTGTGAGGGTGAGTGTTAGGGTGAGGATGAAGGTGAGGGTTAGGGTTATGATGAGGGTTAGGGTTCGGGTGAGGGTTAGGTTTAGGTTTAGGGTTAAGGTGAGGGTGAGGGTTAGGGTTAGGTTAAGGGATAGGGTGATGGGTAGGGTGAGGTTTAGGGTTAGGGTTTTGATTAGGGTTAGTATTAGGGTGAGGGTTAGCGTTAGGGTTAGGGTGAGTGTGAGGGTGAGGTTTACTGATAGGTTTAGGGTTAGGGTAAGGTTGAGTGTTAGGTTTAGGACTAGTGTTAGGGTTAGTGTCAGGGTTACGGTTAGGGTGAGGGTCAGGGTTAGGGTTAGGGTTAGGGTTAGGTTGTGGCTGAGGCTGAGGTTTAAGGTGTGGGTGAGGGTGAGTGTGCGGGTGAGGGTCAGGATTTAGGTAAGGGTTTGGTTGAGGGTGATGTTGAGGTTTAGTGTTTGGATTAGGATTAGGGTTAGGTTTAGGCTGAGGGTGATCGTGAGGGTGAGGGTGAGGTTTAGTGTTAGGGTTTTGGTGAGGGTGAGGGTGAGGGTTAGTTTTAGGGTTTTGTCGAGGGTTAGGTTTATTGTGAGGGTTAGGGATAGGATGAGAGTAAGGGTTAGGTTTAGGGTTAGCGTGAGGGGGATGGTTAGGTTTAGGGTTAGGGTTAGATTGAGGGTTAGGGTGAGGGTTAGGTTTAAGTTAAGGCTTAGGTTTAGGGTGAGAGTTAGGGTTAATGTAAGGGTTGTGTTTAGGGTAAGTGTTAGTGTGAGCGTGTGGGTGAGGTTTAAGGTTTGGGTTTGGGTGAGGGTTAGGGTTAGGGTGAGGATTACTGTGAAGGTGAAGGTTAGGATGAGGGTGAGGGTTAGGGTTAGTGTTAAGGTTAGGGTGAGGATTAGGTATAGGGTTATGGTTAGGATAAGGGTTAGGTTGAGTGGTAGGATTAGGGTTAGGGTGAGGATTAGGGTTACTGTGAGGTTTAGGTTTAGGGTAAGAGTTACGGTGAGGGTAAGTTTTAGGGTGAGGGTTAGGATGAGCATGAGGGTTAGGGTTAGGGTGAGTGTTAGGGGGAAGTTTAAGGTTAGGGTTAGGGTTAGGTTTAGGGTGAGGGTGAAGGTTATGGTTAGGGTGAGTTTGAAGGTTAGTATTAGGGAGAGGGTGAGGGTGAGAGTTAGGTTTAGGATTAGTTTTAGGGTTAGGGTTACGCTTAGGGTGAGGGTGAGGGGTAAGGTGAAGGTTTGGGTTCCAGTTAGGGTTAGGGTTGGAGCGAGTGTTAGGGTGCGAGTCACGGTTAGGGTTAGGTTTAGGGAAGGGTGAGGGTAAGGGTTATGGTGATGGTTAGTGTTAGGCTGAGGGTGAGGGGAGGGTGAGGTTTAGGGTTAGTCTTAGGATTACTGTGAGTGTTAGGGTTAGGTTAGAGTAAGGATGAGGGGCAGGGTGAGGGTTAGGTTTAGGGTTCGGTTGAGGGTGAGGGTGAGGGTGTGGTTTAGGGTTAGCGTGAGGGTTAGGCTTAGGGTTAGGGTGAGGGTGAGGGTTAGGTTTAGGTTTAGGATGAGGGTTATGGTGAGGGGTAGGGTTAGGGTTAGTGTGAGGGTTAGGGTTAGGGTTAGAGTGAGGGTGAGGTTTAGGGTTAGGGTTACAGTTACGCTGAGGACAATTGTGAGGGTGTGGGTTAGAGGGTGAGGGTGAGGGTTAGGGTGTCGGTGAGGGTTAGGGTAGGGTGCGGCTTAGGGGGACGGTGAGGGTTTGGGTGAGGGTGGGGTTAGGGTTATGGTTAGGTTTAGGTTTAGGATTAGGTTGAGGATTAAGGTTATGGTTAGGGTTAGCCTGACGGTTAGGGTGAGGGGTAGGTTTAGGGTTAGGTTTAGGGTTAGCATGAGGGTAAGGGTTAGGGTGAGGGTGAGGTTTAGGGTTAGGGTTAGTGTTAGGTTAAGGGTAATTGTTAGGGTGAGTGTTAGGATGAGGGTGAGGTTTACGGTTAGGGTGATGTTTAAGGTTAAGTTTACGTTAGGGTTAGGGTGAGGGTGAAGGTTAGGGTGAGGGTAAGGGTTAGGTTGGATGTGCGGATTAATGTTATTTTTAGGCTTAGTATGAGGGTTAGGGTTAGGGTTTGGGTGAGGGTTAGGTTTAGTGTGAGGGTTATGGTTAGGGATATGGTTAGGGTGAGGGTAAGGGTTCGGGTGAGGGTAGGGTGAGAGTAAGGTTTAGGGTTAGCATGATTGTTATGGTGAGGGTTAGGTTTAGGTTTAGGGATAGGGTTATGGTTGGGTGAAAGAGAGGGTTGGGCTGTGGTTGAGGGTTAGGGTAAAGATGAGGGTTATGTTGACGGAGAGGGTCAGAGTGAGGGCGAGGGTTAAGGTTAGCGTTAGGGTGATGGTTAGGGTTCATATTAATGTTAGGGTGAGGGTTTGTGTGAGGGGTATAGTTAGGGTTAGGGTGAGGGTTAGGATTAGTGAGAGGGTTAGGGTTAGGGTTAGAGTAAGGGTAAGGGTTAGGGTGAGGTTTAAGTTTAGTGTTAGAGTTAGGGTTAGATTGAGGGTTAGGGTGAGGTTTAGAGTTAGGGTGAGGGTGAGGGTTAGGGTTAGGGTTAGGTTTAGGGTGAGAGTTAGAGTTAGTGTTAGGGTGAGGGTGAGGGTGAGGATTAGTGTTAGGGTTAAGGTTAGAATTAGGGTGGGGTGAGAGTGAGGAATAGGGTAAGGATTAGGGTTAGGATTAGGGTTAGGCTGAGGGTGAGGGTGAGTTTTAGGTTTAGGGTTAGGGTTAGGGTGAGTGTTAGGGTTAGGCTTAGGGTTAGGATGAGGGTTAAGCTGAGGGGTAGGGTTAGGGTTAGGGTGAGAGTTAGGTTTAGGGTGAGGGTAAGGGTGAGAATGAGGGTTAGGATGAGGCTGAGGTTTAGGGTGGGGTTAGGGTTAGGTTTAGGTTTAGGTTGTGGGTTAGGGAGAGGGGTATGGTTAGAGTTAGTGTGAGCCTTAGTGTTAGTGTGAGGGTTAGGGTTAGTTTTAGATTTAGGGTTATCATGAGGGTAAGTGTAAGGGTGAGGGTTACAATGAGGGTGAGGGTAGAGATAGGGTTAGGGTGAGGGTGAGTGTTAAGGTGAGGATGAGGGTTAGGGTTAGGTTTAGGATGAGGGTTAAGGTTAGGGTGAGGGCTAGGTTTAGGTATAGGATTAGCGTGAGTGTGAGGGTTAGGGTTAGGTTAAGGGATAGGGTGAGTGGTAGGGTGAGGTTTAGGGTTAGGGTTTTGATTAGGGTTAGAATGAGGGTGAGGGTTGGGGTTAGGGTTAGGGTGAGTGTGAGGGTGAGGTTTGCTGATAGCTTTAGGGTTAGGGTGAGGGTAAGTCTTAGTTTTAGAATTAGTGTTAGGGTTAGGGTCAGGGTTACGGTTAGGGTGAAGGTTAGGGTTAGGGTGAGGGTTAGGGTGAGGTTGAGGCTGAGGTTTAAGGTGTGGGTGAGGGTGAGTGTGAGTGTTCTGGTTAGGGTTTGGTTTAGTGTTTGGTTGAGGTTGAGGTTGAGGTTTAGTATTTGGATTAGGGTAAGGATTTGGGTTAGGCTGAGGGTGAGAGTGAGGGTGAGGGTGAGGGTTAGTTTTAGGGTTAGGGTGAGTGTTAGGGTTACGGTTAGTGTTAGGATGAGTGTTAGGGTGCTAGTCAGGTTTAGGGTCAGGGTTAGGGAAGGGTGGGTGTAAGGGTTATGGTGATGGTTAATGTTAGGCTGAGGGTGAGGGGAGGGTGAGGTTTAGGGTTAGTCTTAGGATTACTGTGAGTGTTAGGGTTAGGGTTAGGGTAAGGATGAGGGGTAGGGTGAGGGTTAGGTTTAGGGTTCGGTTGAGGGTGAGGGTTAGGGTGAGGGTGAGGGTTAGGTTTAGGGTTAGGGTGAGGGTGAGGGTTAGGGTGAAGGTTAGGTTTAAGTTAAGGGTTAGGTTTAGGGAGAGAATTAGGGTTAATGTAAGGGTTATGTTTAGGGTAAGGCTTAGGGTGAGGGTGAGGGTTAGGGTTAGGGTGAGATTTAGGGTTAGGGTGAGATTTAGGGTTAGGATGAGGGTTAGGGTTAGGATTAGAGTTCGGGTGAGGGCTAGGGTGAGGGTGAGGGTTAGGCTTAACCTTAGGGTTAGGGTTAGGGTTAGGGTTAGGGAGAGGGTGACGATGAGTGTTAGGGTTAGGTTTAGGATTAGTGTGAGTGTTAGGGTTAGGGTTAGGGTTAGGGTGAGGGTTAGGTTGAGGGGTAGGGTTAGGGTTAGGTTGAGGGTTAGTGTGAGGGTTAGGGTTAGTGTGAGGGTAGGGTTAGGGTTAGGGTGAGGTTGAGGGTTAAGTTTAGGGTTATGGTTAGGCTGAGGGCGAGGGTGAGGGTGTGGGTTAGGGTGAGGGTTAGTGTGAGGGTTAGGGTGCCGGTGAGGGTTGGGGAAGGTTGAGGGTTACTGGGACGGTGAGGGTTAGGGAGAGAATGAGTGTTAGTGTTATGGTTAGGGTTAGGGTTAAGGACACATTGAGGATTAGGGTTACGGTTAGGTTTAGGATGAGGGTTAGGGTGAGGGCTAAGTTTAGGGTTAGGTTTAGGGTTAGCGTGAGGGTAAGGGTTAGGGTGAGGATGAGGGTTAGGGTTAGGGTGAGGGTAATTGTTAGGGTGAGGGTTAGGATGAGGGTGAGGTTTAGGGTTAGGGTTATGTTTAAGGTTAAGGTTATGTTAGGGATAGTGTTAGGGTGAGGTTGAGGGTTAGGGTGAGGGTAAGGTTTAGTTTGCGGGTGCGGATAAGTTTTATGTTTAGGGTTAGTGTGAGAGGTAGGGTTAGGGTTAGGTTGAGGGTTAGGGTAAGGTTTAGATTTAGGGTGAGGGTTAGGGTTAGCGTTAGGGTGAGGGTTAGGTTTAGGGTGAGAGTTAGAGTTAGGGTTAGTGTGAGGGTGAGCGTGTGGGTTAGGTTTAGGTTTAGGTTTAAGGTGAGGGTGAGGGTGAGGAATAGGGTTAGGATTAGGGTTAGGGTTAGGGTTGCGCTGAGGGTGAGGGTGAGTGTTAGGGTTAGGGTGAGGGTTAGAGTTAGGGTGAGGTTAAGGGTTACAGTGAGGTTTAGGATGAGGCTGAGTGGTAGTTTGAGGTTTAGAGTTAGAGCGAGGGTTAGTGTTAGGGTTAGGGTGACGTCTACGGAGAGGGTGATTATTAGGATGAGGGTCAGGGTGAGGTTGACGGTTAGGGTGAGGGTAAGGGTTAGGGTGGGGTCAGGGTTATGGTTAGGTTTAGGGTTACCATGAGGATAACGGTAAGGGTGAGGGTTAGGATGAGGGTGAAGTTTAGGGATAGGATGAGGGTTAGGGTTAGGGTGATTGTTCGGGTTAGGTTTAGGGTTAGGGTGAGGGTGAGGGTTAGGGTTAGGTTAAGGGTTAGGTTGTGGGGTAGGGTGAGGTTTAGTGTTAGGGTTTTGATTAGGGTTAGGATGAGGGTTAGGGTTAGGGTTAGGGTTAGGGTGAGTGTGAGGGTGAGGTTTACTGATAGATTTAGGGTTAGGGTGAGGGTGAGTGTTAGGTTTAGGATTAGTGTTAGGTTTAGATTCAGGGTTACATTTAGGGTGAGTGTTAGGGTCAGGGTTAGTGTTAGGGTTAGGGTTAGGGTGAGGTTGAGGCTGAGGCTGAGGTTTAAGGTGTGGGTGAGGGTGAGTGTGAGGGTTAGGGTTAGGGTCAGGTTGAGGATTAGGGTTACGGTTAGGGTTAGGATGAGGGTTAGGGTGAGTGGTATGTTTAGGGTTAGATTTTGGGTTAGCGTGAGGGTAAGGGTTAGGGTGAGGGTGACGGTTAGGGTTAGGGTTAGGGTTAGGGTGAGGTTAATTTTTAGGTTGAGTATTAGGATGAGGGTGAGGGTTAGGTTTAGTGTGATGTTTAAGGTTAGGTTTACGTTAGTGTTAGGTTTAGGGTGAGGGTGAGGGTTCGGGTGAGGGTAAGGGTTAGATTGAGGGTGCGGAATAGGGTTATGGTTAGGGTTAGTGTGAGGGGTAGGATTAGGGTTAGGGTTAGGATGAGGGGTAGGGTGAGGGGTAGGGTTAGGTTTAGGTTGAGGGCAAGGGTGAGGGTGAAGTTTAGGTTTAGCATGAGGGTTAGTGTTAGGGTTAGGATGATGGTGAGGTTTAGGCTTAGGTTTAAGATGAGGGTTAGGGTGGGGTTAGGGTTAGGGTTAGGATTAGTGTGAGGGTTAGGGTTAGTGTGAGAGTTGGGGTTAGGGTTAGGGTGAGGTTTAGGGTGAGGGGTACGGTTAGGGTTAGGGTTAGTGTGAGGGTTAGGGTTAGTGTGAGGGTTAGGGTTAGTGTGAGGGTGCAGATTAGGGTTATGGTTAGGGTTAGTGTGAGTGGTAGGGGTAGGGGTAGGTTTAGGGTGAGGGTAAGGGTTAGGATGAGGGTAGGGTGAGAGTAAGGTTTAGGGTTAGCATGAGTGTTAGGGGGAGGATTAGGGTCAGGTTAAGGGATATGGTGAGGGTTGGGTGAGGGTGAAGTTTGGACTGTGGGTGAGGGTTAGGGTAAAGGTTAGGGTTAGTTTGACGGGGAGAGTTAGAGTGAGGGCAGGGTTAAGGTTAGGGTTAGGGTGATGGTTACGATTCATATTATTGTTAGGGTGAGGGGTATATTTGGGTTAGGGTGAGGGTTAGGATTAGTGTGAGGGTTAGGGTTAGGGTTAGAGTGAGGGTAAGGGTTAGGGTGAGGTTTAGGGTGAGGTTTAGGGTTAGTTTTAGAGTTAGGGTTAGGTTGAGGGTAAGGGTGAGGTTTAGAGTTAGGGTGAGGGTGAGGGTTTGGTTTAGGGTTAGGGTGAGTGTTAGGGTTAGGGTGAGAGTTAGAGTTAGGGTTAGGGGGAGGGGGAGGGTTAGAGTTAGTGTTAGGGTTAGAATTAGGGT
This sequence comes from Dipodomys merriami, assembly GCF_024711535.1. Classification (NCBI taxonomy): domain Eukaryota; kingdom Metazoa; phylum Chordata; class Mammalia; order Rodentia; family Heteromyidae; genus Dipodomys; species Dipodomys merriami. The sequence goes on along the minus strand of NW_027202482.1, from coordinate 1,122,460 downwards.
GAGGGTGAGGTTGACGAATAGGGTTAGGATTAGGGTTAGTGATAGAGTTACGCTGATGGTGAGGGTGAGTGTTAGGGTTAGGGTTAGGGTGATGGTGAGGGTGAGGGTGAGGGTGAGGGTGAGGGTGTGTGTAAGGGTTAGGGTGAGGGTTAGGAGGAGGCTTGGGTTTAGTGTGAGGGTTGGGGTTAGGGTGAGGTTTAGGGTTAGGTTTAGCGTCAGGGTGAGGGTGAGGGTGAGTGTTAGGGTTGTGGGTAGGTTTAGGGTGATGGAGAGGCTTAGGCTTAGGATTAGGGTCTGGGTTAGTGTTAGGCTGAGGGTAAGGGTGAGGCTTAGATTTAGCGTGAGGGATATGGTTAGGGTTAGGTTTGGGTTGAGTGTTAGGGTTTGGGTTAGGTTTCAGGTTAGGGATATGGTGATGTTTAGTGTGAGGGTTCGGGTTCGGGTGAGGGTTCGGGTTCGGGTGAGGGTGAGGTTTAGGGTATTGTTAAGGGTTAAGTTTAGGGTGAGTGTTAGGGTGATGGTGTGTTTGAGGGTTAGGTTTAGGGTAAGGGTTAGGGTGAGTGTTAGGTTGAGGGTGAGGGTTAGGGTTAGTGTTAGGCTGAGGGCTAGGGTGAGTGTGAGGGTTAGGGTCAGGGTGAGCGTGAGGGTGAGGGTTAGGGTGTCGGTGAGAGTTATTGTAGGGTGAGGCTTAGGGTGACGGTGATGTTTAGGGTGGGGTTGAGGGTTAGGGTTAGGGTTAGTGTGAGGATTATCTTTAGGGTTAGGGGGAGGGTGAGGGTTCAGTTTAGGATTAGTGTGAGGGTTAGTGTTAGGCTTAAGGTGAGGGTGATGGTGAGGGGTAGGGTGAGATTTTGGGTTAAGTTTAGGTGAGGGTTAGGGTTAGGGTGATGGTTAGGGTTAGGGTGAGGGGTAGAGTGAGGTTTACGGTTAGGGTTATGGTTAGGGTAGGGTGAGGGTTAGCGTGAGTTTTATGGTTAGTATTAGGATTAGGGTTAGGCTTAGTGTAAGGGTTTGTGTGAGGTTTAGGTTTAGGGTTAGGTTTAGGGTTAGGGTGAGGTTAAGGGTTAGGGTGAAGGTTACAGTGTGGGTGAGGGTTAGGGTAAGGTTTAGTTTTAGGATTAGGGTCAGGCTGAGGGTGAGGGTTAGGGTTAGTGTGAGTTTTAGGCTGAGGGGTAGGGTTAGGTTTCCGGTGAGGGTGAGGGTAGGGTTAGATTGCGGGTTAGGGTTAGGTTTAGGGTGAGGGTTAGGTTTAGGGTTAGGGTGAGTATGAATGTTAGGTTTAGGATTAGTGTTAGGGTTAGTGTTAAGCTTAGGGTGAGGGTGAGCGTTAGGGTGAGGTTTTGGGTTAGGGTTAGGTTGAGGGTAAGTGTTAGGGTTTGGGTGAGGGTTAGGGTTAGGGTGAAGCTGAGGGTGAGTGTTTTCTTTAGGTAAGGGTTAAGGTTAGGGTTAGGGTTATGGTTAGGATTAGAGATAGGTTGAGGGTTAGCATGAGGCGTGGGTTTAGGGTTAGGGTGAGGATTAGGGTTAGTGTGAGGGTTAGGTTTAGGGACAGGGTTAGGGTTAGGGTGATGGTAAGGGTTAGGGTGAGAGTTAGGATGAGTATGAGATTTAGGGTTAGCGTTAGGGTTAGTTTGTCGGTTAGGGTGAGGGTTAAGGTTATGTTTAGGGTGAGGGTGAGGGTGAGGGTTAGTGTTAGGGTTAGGGTGAGGGTTAAGTTTAGGGTTAGGGTGAGTGAGAGTCTAAGGTTTAGGATTAGGGTTAGTGTTAGGTTTAGGCTTAGGATGAGGTTGAGGGGTAGGGTGAGTGTTTGTATTACGGTTAGGTTCAATGTGAGGGTCAGGGTTAGGGTGAGGGTTAGGGTTAGTTTTAGGATTAGGATTTAGGTGAGTGTTAGGGTGCAGGTGAGGGTTAGGGTTAGAGTTGGGGTTAGGGAAGTGTGAGGATAAGGGTTAGCGTGAGGGTTGGTGTTAGGCTGAGGGTGAGGGTGAGGGTGAGGTTTAGGGTTAGGTTTAGGTTTAGTGTGTTATGGTTAGGGCTAGGGTTAGGATGAGGGTTAGGGTGAGGGGTAGGTTTATTGTTAGGTTGAGGGTGAGGGTGAGGGTGAGGTTTAGGGTAAGTGTGAGAGTTAGGGAGAGGTGAACGTTAGGGTTAGGTTTAGGATTAGGTTTTGGTTGAGTGGTAGGGTTAGGGATAGTGTGAGTGTTAGGTTTAGTGTGAGGGTTAGGGTTACAGTTACAGTGAGGATAAGGGTGAGGGTTAGGATGAGGATGAGGGTTAGGTTTAGGGTGAGGGTTAGGGTTAGGCTGAGGGTTAGGGTGAGGATGACGGTTAGGTTTAGGGTTAGGGTTAGGGTGACGGTTAGGGTTAGGGTTAGTGTGAGGGTGAGGGTTAGGTTGAGGGTAAGGGTTAGTGTGAGTGTTAGGTTTAGGATTAGGGTTAGGTTGAGGGTAAGGATTAGGGTGAGGGTTAGGATGAGGGTGAGGGTGAGGGTTTGGGTGAGGGTTAGGGTGTCGGTGAGTGTTAGGTTAGGTTGAGGGTTAGGGGGACGGTGAGGTTTAGGGTTAGGGTTAGGTTTAGGTTTACAGTCAGGGTAAGGATTAGGATTAGAGTTAGGGTTAGGATAAGGGTTAGAGTGAGGGTTAGGGTTAGGGTTAGGGTTAGGGTGAAGATAAGGGTTAGGTTGAGGGTAAGGGTTAGGGTTAGGTTTAAGGTTAGGCTGAGCGTAATTGTTAGGGTGAGGGTTAAGATGAGGATGAGCGTTAGGGTTAGGGTGATGGTTTGGGTGATGTTTAAGATTCGGCTTAGAGTTAGGGTGAGGGTTAGGGTTAGGGGAAGGTTGAGGGTGAGAACTAGGTTTAGGATTAGTGCTAGGACTATGGTTAGGCTTAGGGTGAGGGTGAGGGGTAGGTTGAGAGTTTGGGTAAGGGTTAGGGTGAGGGTTAGGGTTAGTGTTAAGGGTAGGGTTAGTGTTAGGGGTAGGGATTGTGTGAGTATTTGGGTGAGGGTGAGGGTTAGTATTAGGGTGAGGTTTACGGTTGGTGTTAGGGTGCAGGTTAGGGTTAGAGTGATGTTTAGTTTGAGGGTGAGGGTTAGGGTTCGGGTTCGGGTTCCGGTGAGGGTGAGTGTTAGGGTGTGGGTGAGGGTTAGGGTTAGGGTGAGTGTTAGGTTGATGATGTGTTTGAGGGTTAGGTTTAGGGTAAGGGTTATAGTGAGTGTTAGGGTTAGGGTGAGTGTTGGGGTTAGGTTTAGGGTTAGTGTTAACGTTAGGGTTTGGGTGAGTTTTAGGGTTAGGCTTAGGGTTAGTGTTAGGGGTAGAGTAGGGTGAAGGTTAAGGTTAGGCTGAGGAAGAGGGTGAGGGTGCGGGATAGGGTTAGGTTTAGGGTTAGGGTGAGGCTTAGAGAGAGTGTATAGTTAGCGTTAGGGTTAGAATTAAGGTGAGTGTTAGGGTGAGGAATACGGTTCAGATTAGTGTTAGGGTTCTGGTTAGGCTGAGTGTCAGGGTGAATGTTAGGGTGAATGTTAGCTTAGGGTGAGTGTTAGGGTTTGGTTTAGAGTTAGGATGAGGGTTAAGGTGAGGGATAAGGTTAGGGTTAGGGTGAGGTTTAGGTTTAGGGTGAGGGTAAGGTTTAGGGTGAGGGTTAGGATGAGGGTGAGGTTTAGGGTTAGTGTGAGGAATAGATTTAATGTTAGGATTAGGGTGAGGGCTAGTGTGAGGGTGAGGGTTAGGATGAGGATGAGGTTGAGGGTGAGGGTTAGGGTGTGGTTTAGGTTTAGGGTTAGGGTCAGGGTTACAGTAAGGGTGAGGCTTAGGGTTAGGGTTAGGGTGAGGTTGAGGCTGAGGCTGAGGTTTAAGGTGAGGGTGCAGGTGAGTGTGAGGGTGAGGGTTAGGCTTAGGATTAGGGTTAGGGTGTGGGCTAGGGTGAGGTTGAGGATTAGGATTAGGCTTAGGGTTAGGGTTAGGTTTAGGGTTAGTGTTAGGGCGAGGGTGTGGGTGAGGTTTAGGATTAGAATTAGGGTCTGGGTTAGGCTTAGGATGAGGGTTAGGGTTAGAATTAGGTTCTGGGTTAGGGTTAGGATGAGGGTGAGTTTTAGGGATAAGGGTGAGTATTTGGGTGAGGGTGAGGGTTGTGGGTAAGGGTTAGGGTAATGGTGAGGGTTAGATTTACTGGGAGTGTTAGAGTGATGGCGTGTGTTAAGGTTAGGGTTAGGGTGATGGTTAGGGATCGTATTGGTGTTAGGGTGAGGGTTAGGGCGAGGTGTATAATTATGGTTATGGTGAAGTTTCGGATTAGTGTGAGGTTTAGGATTAGGGTTGGGCTTAGAGTGAGGGTAAGGTTTAGGGTGAGGTTTAGGGTGAGGTTTAGGGTTAGTGTTAGAGTTAGGGTTAGGTTGACAGTTAGGGTGAGGTTTAGAGTTAGGGTGAGTGAAGGTTAGGGTTAGGGTTAGGGTGAGTGTTAGGGTTAGGGTGAGAGTTAGAGTTAGGGTTAGGGTGAGGGTGAGGGTTAGTGTTAGGGTTAGGGTGAGGGTTAGGTTTAGGATGAGGGTAAGGTTTAGGTTGAGGGTTATGGGGAGGGGGAGGGTTAGAGTTAGGGTGAGGGTTGGGGTTAGGGTGAGGGTTATGGTGAGGGTTAGGTTTAGGCTGAGGGTGACCTTGAGGGGTTAGGGTGAAATTTCGGTTTATTGTGAGGGTTAGGGTGAGGATGAGGGTAAGGATTAGGTTGAGGGTTAGGGGGAGGGGAACGGTTAGGGTTAAGGTTATGTTTAAGGTGAGGGTTAGCATGAGGGTTAGGTTTAAGGTTAGGGTTAGGTTTAGGGTGAGGGTTAGGGTTAATGTTAGGGTTATGTTTAAGGTAAGGTTTAGGGTGAGGGTTAGGGTGAGGTTCACGGTTAGGTTTAAGGTGAGGGTTAGGGATAGGGTGAGGGTTAGGGTTAGGGTTAGGTTTAGGGTGAGCCTGAGGGTGAAGCTTAGGATTAGGATTAGGGTTTGGTTTACGGTGAGGGTGAGGCTTAGGTTTGGGATTAGGGTTTGGGTAAGGTTTAAGCTGAGCATGAGTGTGAGGGTTAGGGTTAGTGTTCGTGTTAGGGTTAGGGTTACGTTTAGGTTGAGGGTTAGGATGAGGGCTAGGTTTAGGGTTAGGGTGAGGGTGAGAGTGAAGGTGAGGGTCAGGGTTAGGTTGAAGGTTTGGTTTAGGGTGAGGGTTAGTGTTAGGGTTAGGGTTAGGTTGAGGGTTAGGATGAGGGGTAGGGTTAGGGTTAGTGTGAGCCTTAGTGTTATTGTGAGGGTTAGGGTTAGGTTTAGGTTTAGGGTTACCATGAGGGTAAGGTTAAGGTTGAGGGTTAGGATGAGGTCGAGGGTTAGGGATAGGGTTAGGGTGAGGGTGAGTGTTAGGGTGAGGATGAAGGTTAGGGTTAGTGTGAGGGTTAGGGTTAGGGTGAGTGATAGGGTTAGGTTTATCATTAGGATGAGGTTGAGGGTGAGGGATAGGGTTAGGTTAAGGGTTAGGGTGTGTGGTAGGGTGAGGGTTATGGTTAGGCTGAGGGTGAGCGTGAGGGTGAGAGTGTGGGTTAGTGTTACGGTTAGTTTGAGGTTTAGGTTTATTGTGAGGGTTAGTGTGAGGATGAGGGTAAGGATTAGGTTGAGGGTTAGGGTGAGTTGGAAGGTTCAGGTTAGGGTTATGGTTAAGGTGAGGGTTAGCATGAGGGTTAGGGTTAAGGTTAGGTTTAGGTTTAGGGTGAGGGTTAGGGTTAGGGTGAGGGTTAGGGTTAGGTTTAGGGTTAGGGTGAGGGTGAGGGTGAGGCTTAGGTTTAAGATTAGAGTTTGGGTTAGGCTTAGGCTGAGCGTGAGTGTGAGGGTTAGGGTTAGGGTTAGTGTGCGTGTTAGCGTTAGGGTTACGGTTAGGTTGAGGGTTAGGGTGAGGGCTAGGTTTAGGGTTAGGGTGAGGGTGAGGGAGAGGGTGAGGGTTAGGGTGAGGGTTTGGGTTAGGGTGAGGTTTAGTGTTAGGGTTAGGTTTAGGTTGAGTGTTAGGATTAGGGGTAGGGTTAGGGTTAGTGTGAGCCTTAGTGTTATTGTGAGGGTTATGGTTAGGTTTAGGTTTAGGGTTACCATGAGGGTAAGGTTAAGGGTGAAGGTTAGGATGAGGTTTAGGTTTAGGGATAGGGTTAGGGTGAGGGTGAGTGTTAGTGTGAGGATGAGGGTTAGGGTTAGGGTGAGGGTTAGGTTTAGGGTGAGGGTTGCGGTTAGGTTTAGCGTTAGGATGAGGGTGAGGGTGAGGGTTAGGGTTAGGTTAAGAGTTAGGGTTTGGGGTTGGGTGAGGGTTAGGGTTAGGGTTTTGGTTAGGGTAGGGTGAGGGAGAGGGTTAGGGTTGGGGTTAGCGTGAGTGTGAGGGTGAGTTTTAGGGGTAGGTTTAGGGTTAGGGTGATGGTGAGTGTTAGGTTTAGGATTAGGTTATGGGTTAGGGTGTGGGGTAGTGTGAGGGTTAGGGTTAGGGTTTTGGTTAGGGTAGGGTTAGGGAGAGGGTTAGAGCTAGGGTTAGGGTGAGTGTGATGGTTGAATTTTAGGGATAGTTTTATGGTTAGGGTGAGGGTGAGTGTTAGGTTTAGGATTAGTGTTAAGGTTCGTCTTAGGCCTAGGGTTAGGGTGAGGGTGAGGGTTAGGCTTACCGTGAGGGTTAGGGTTAGGTTTAGGGTTAGGGTGCGGGTTAGGTTTAGGTGAAGTTTAGTGTGAGGGTGAGGTTTATGGTGAGGGTGAGGGTTCGAGTGAGGGTGAGGGTTAGGGTGTGTGTGAGTGTTAGTGTGAAGGTGAGTTTGAGGTTTAGGATTAGGTTTAGAGGTAGCATTTGTGTGAGTGTTAGGGTTAGAGTTAAGATTAGGGTGAGGGCTAGGGTGAGGGGGAAGGTTAGGGTGAGGCTGAGGCTGAGGGTGAGGGTTAGGGTGTGAGTTAGGTTTAGTAGTTAGGGTCAGCGTTAAGTTTGGGTGAGGGTTAGGGTTAATGTTAGGGTTTGGTGAGGTTGAGGCTGAGGCTGACTTTTAAGGGGAGAGTGAGTGAGAGTGTGAAGATGAGCGTTAGGGTTAGGGTGAGGGTTAGGTTTAGGATGAAGGTTAGGGTGAGGGGTAGGTTTAGGGAAAATGTCAGGGGTAAGGTGAGTGTGAGGGTTAGTGTTAGGGTTAGGGTTAGGTTTATCGTGAGGGTATTTGTAACGGTGAGGATTAGGATGAGGGTGAGGTTTAGGGTTAGGGTTAGTGTTAGGGTGAGGGGTAGAGTGAGGGGTAGGGTTCAGGTTATGGTTAGGGTAGGGTGAGGGTTAGGATTAGGCTTAAGGTTAGTGTTAGGGTGCGGGTTAGGGTTAGTGTTAGGGTTTGGGTTTGGTTGAGTGTTAGGGTCAGGGTTTGGGATACGGTTAGGGTTAGGGTGAGGCTGAGGTTTAGGGTGAGGGTTAGGGTGAGGGTGAGGGTGAGATGAGGGTTAGGGTGTCGGTGAGTGTTAGGCTAGGGTTAGGGTTAGGGTGATGGGTAGGGTGAGGGGTAGGGTTAGGGTTAGTTTGAGGGTGAGGGTGAGGTTTAGGGTTAGGGTGAGGGTTAGGGTTAGGGTAAGGGTAGAGTGAAGGTGAGGGTTAAGCTTACAGTTAGCGTGAGTGTGAGGGTGAGTTTTAGGGATAGGTTTAGGGTTAGTGTGAGGGTGAGTTTTAGGTTTAGGATTAGTGTTAGGGTTAGGCTAAGGCTGAGGGTTAGGTGAGGGTGAGGGTTAGGGTTAGCGTGATTGTTAGGGTAAGGGTAAGGGTTAGGTGATGTTTAGTGTGAGGGTGAGGTTTAGGGTGAGGGTGAGGGTGAGTGTTAGGTTGTGGGTGAGAGTTAGGGATAGGGTGAGTGTTAGGTTGATGGTGAGTTTGAGGGTTAGGTTTAGGGTAAGGTTTAGGGTGAGTGTTAGGGTGAGTGTGAAGGTTAGGGTTAGGTTTAGGTTTAGTGTTAGGGTTAGGTTTTGGGTGAGTGTTAGGGTTAGGGTTAGGGTTAGGGTTAGGGTTAACGTAGGGTGAGGGTAAGGTTTAGGTTTAGGTTTAGGTTTAGGCTGAAGGTGAGAGTGAGGGTGAGGTTTAGGGTTAGATTTAGGGTTAGGGTGAGTGTAAGGATTAGGGGTAGGGGTACGATGAGGGTTAGTTTGAGGTGTAGGATTAGGGTTAGGGTGAGGGTGAATGTGAGGGTTAGGGTAACGGTGAGGGTTAGGGTTAGGGTTAGGGTGAGTGTCATTGTTAGTTTTAGGTTTAGGATGAGGGTAAGGGTGAGGCGTAGGTTTAGGGTTCGTGTGAGGGGTAGGGTTAGTGTGAGGGTTTGGGTTAGGGTTAGGGTTACCGTGAGGGTAAGTGTAACAGTGAGGGTCAGGATGAGGGTGAGCGTTAGGGTTAGGGTTAGGTTTAGGGTGAAGGGTGGGGTGAGGGTTAGGGTTTGGCTTAAGGTTTGTGTTAGGGTGAGGGTTAGGGTTAGTGTTAGGGTTAGGGTTTGGTTGAGGGTTAGGGTTAGGGTTTGTGTTAGGGTTAGTGTTAGGGTGAGGGTGAGGGTTAGGGTTAGGGTGAGGGTTAGAGTTAGGTTTAGGGTTACGCTGAGGGTTAGGTTGAGGGTGAGGGTTAGGGTGAAGGTGAGGGTTACAGTGAGGGTTAGGTTATCAGTGAGGGTTAGGGTAGGGTGAGGGTTAGGGTGATGGTGAGTTGTAGAGTGAGGTGAGGGTTAGGGTGTGTGTTAGGGTTCGGGTCAGGGTGAGGATTAGGGTTATGTTTAAGGTTAGGATGAGGGTTAGATTGAGGGGTAGGTTTAGGGTTAGGGTTAGGGTGAGGGTAAGGGTTAGGGTTAGAGTGAGGGTGAGGGTTATGGTTAGGGTTAGGGTTTCAGATGAGGGTAATTGTTAGGGTGAGGGTTAGGATGAGGGTGAGGGTTTGGATGAGTGAGGGTTTGGTTTGTGGTTGAGGGTTAGGATAAAGTTGAGGATTTGTTTGACGGCGAGGATTAGTGTAAGTGCCAGGGTTAAGGTTAGGGTTAGGGTGATGGTTAGGGTTCGTATTAGTGTTAGGGTGAGGGTTAGGGTGAGGGTTATAGTTAGGATTAAGGTGTAGTTTAGGATTAGTGTGAGGGTTAGGGTTAGGGGTAGGTGTAGAATGAGGGTAAGGGTTAGGGTGAGGTTTAGAGTGAGGTTTAGGGTTAGGGTTAGGTTGAGGGTTAGGGTGAGGTTTAGAATTAGGGTAAGGGTGAGGGTGAAGTTTAGGTTTAGGGTGAGGGGTAGGGTTAAGATGAGAGTTAGAGTTAGGGTTAGGGTGACGGTGAGGGTTAGGGTTAGGGTAAGAATTAGGTTGAGGGTGAGGGTGAGGAATAGGAATAAGATTAGGTTTAAGGTTAGGGTTAGGGTTAGGCTGAGGGTGAGGGTGAGTGTAAGGGTTAGGGTAAGTGTTAGGGTTAGGCTTAGGGTTAGGATGAGGGTTAAGGTGAGGGGTAGGGTTAGGGTTAGGCTGAGGGTTATGGATAGGGTGAGGGTAAGGGTTAGTGTGATTGTTAAGATGTGGCTGAAGGTTAGGGTGAGAGTTAGAGTTAGGGTGAGGGTTAGAGTTAGTGTTAGGGTTAGGGTGAGGGCTAGGGTGAGGGTGAGGTTTATTGTGAGCGTGAGGGGTAGGGTGGGGTTTAGGGTGTGCGTTAGGGTTATGTTTAGGGTGAGGGTTAAGGTTAGGGTGAGGGTTAGGGTTGGGGTTAGATTGAGGTTGAGGCTGAGGCTGAGGTTTAAGGTGAGTGTGAGTGTGAGTTTGAGGATGAGAGTTAGGTTTCGGTTTAGCGTTAGGATGAGGGTGACGGTGAGGGTTAGTGTTTGGATTATTGTTAGGGTTAGGTTTAGGCTGAGGGTGAGCGTGAGGGTGAGGGTGATTGTTAGTTTTAGGGTTATGATGAGGGTTAGGTTTATTGTGAGGGTTAGGGTGAGGATGAGGGTAAGAGTTAGGTTGAGCGTAAGGGTGAGGGGGATGGTTAGGGAAAGGGTTAGTGTTAGGGTGAGTGTTAGGGTGAGTGTTAGGGTTAAGTTTAGGGTTAGTTTTAGGGTGACAGTTAGTGTTAATATTTGGTTTAGGTTTAGGGTAAGGGTTAGGGTTAGGGTTAGAGTGAGGGTTACGGTTAGGTTTAGGGTGAGGGTTACGGTTAGGGTGAGGGTTAGGGTTAGGTATAGGGTGAGGGTGAGGGTTAAGGGTTAGGGTGGGGGTTAGGGTTAGGGTGATGGTGAGGGTGAGGCTTACGGTTAAGATTAGGGTTTGAGTTAGGCTTATGCTGAGTTTGAGGGTGAGGGTTAGGGTTAGCGTGAGGGTTAGGGTTAGGGTTAGGTTTAGTTTGAGGGTTAGGATGAGGAGTAGGTTTAGGTTTAGGGTGAGAGTGAGGGTGAGGTTGAGGTTTAGCGTGAGGGTTAGTGTTAGGGTGGGGGTTAGGGTTAGGTTTAGGTTTAGGTTGAGGGTTAGGGTGAGGAGTAGGCTTAGGGTTAGTTTGAGCCTTATTGTTAGTGTGAGGGTTAGGATTAGGGTTAGGGTTACCTTGAGGATAAGGGTAAGGTGAGGGTTAGGATGAGGGTTAGGGTTAGGGATAGGGTTAGGTTGAGGGTGAGTGTTAGGGTAAGGATGTGGGTTAGGGTTAGGGTTAGGGTGAGGGTTTGGGTTAGGGTGAGGGTTAGGGTTAGGTTTAGGGTTAGGGTGAGGGTGAGGTTTAAGGTTAGGCTAAGGTTTAGGGTGAGCGGTAGGGTGAGGGGTAGGGTTAGGGTTTTGTTTAGGGTAAGGGTGAGTGTTAGGGTTAGGGTTAGGGTGAGAATGAGGGTGAGATTCACGGTTAGGTTTAGGGTTAGGTTTAGGGTTAGAGTGAGGGTTAGGGTGAGGGGTATAGTTAGGGTTAGTGTTAGGGTTAGAATTAGGGTGAGTGTGACGGTGAGGTATAGAGTTATGATTAGGGTTAGGGTTAGGCTGGTGGTCAGGTTGAGTGTTAGGTTCGGGTTAAGGTTTGGGTGAGTGATAGTGTTAGGTTTAGGGTTGTGGTGAGGGTTAGGGTGACGGGTAGGGTGAGGGGTAGGTTAAGGGGTAGGGTGAGGGTGAGGGTGAGGTTGAGGGTTAGGGTGAGGTTTAGGTTAAGGGTGAGGGTTAAGGTTAGGGTTAGGTTTAGGTTGAGGGTTAGGGTAGGGGGTAGGATTAGGCTTCGTGTGAGCCTTAGTGTTAGTGTGAGGGTAAGGATTAGGGTTAGGATTAGGGTTACCGTGAGGGTAAGGGTAAGGATGAGGGTTAGGATGAGGGTGAGGGTTAGGGATTGATTTAGGGTGAGGGTGAGTGTTAGTGTGAGGACGAGGGTTGGGATTAGGGTTAGGGTGAGGGTTAGGCTTAGGGTGAGGTTTAGGGTTAGGTTTAGGGTTATGGTGAGGGTGAGGATTAGGGTTAGGTTAAGAGTTAGGGTGAGGGGTAGGGTGAGGGTTAGTGTTAGGGTTTTGTTTAGGGTTAGGATGAATGTGAGGGTTAGGGTTAGTGTTAGGGTGAGGGTTAGGGTGAGAGTTAGGGTGAGGGTGAGGGTGAGTGTTAGGTTTAGGATTAGTGTTGGGTTTAGGGTTAGGCTTAGGTTTAGGGTGATGGTGAGGGTGAGGGTGAGGGTTAGGGTGTCGGTGAGGGTTAGTTTACGGTGAGGGTTAGGGTGAGGATTAGTGTTAGGCTGAGGGTGAGGGTGAGGGTGAGGTTTAAGGTTAGGTTTGGGATTAGTGTGAGTGTTAGCGTTAGGGTTATGTTTAGGATGAAATTTATGGTGAGGGGTAGGGTTAGGGTTAGGTTGAGGGTGAGGATGAGGTTTATGATTAGGGTGAGGGTTAGGGTTAGGGTTAGGTAGAGGGTGAGGGTTAGGTTTAGGTTTAGGATGAGGGTTAGTGTGAGGGGTAGGGTTAGGTTTAGTGTGAGGGTTAGGTTTAGTGTGAGGGTTAGGGTTAGGGTTAGGGTGAGGGTGAGGTTTAGGGATAGGGTTAGGGTTAGGATGACGGCAATGGTGAGGGTGAGGGTTAGGGTGAGGGTGAGGGTGAGGGTGAGGTTTAGTGTTTCGGTGAGTGTTAGGGTAGGGTGAGGGTTAGGGTGACGGTGAGGATTAGAGTGAGGGTGAGGGTTAGGGTTAGGATCTGGGTGAGGATTAGGGTTAAGGTTAGGGTTAGAATGAGGGTAATTTTTAAGGCGAGGTTTAGGATGAGGATTAGTGTTAGGGTTAGGGTAAGGGTTAGGGTTATATTTAAGGTTACGTTTTGGGTTCGGGTTAGGGTTTAGGTTAGGGTGAGGGTGAGGGTTAGGGTGATGGTGAGGGTTAGAGTTAGGGTTAGGGTTAGGGTGAGAGTAAGGGTTAGGGTGAGGGTGAGTGTTAGGTTTAGGGATAGGGTGAGGGTAATTTTTAGGGTGAGGGTTAGGATGAGGGTGAGGGTTAGGTTAGGGTAAGGGTTAGGGTGATGTGTAAGGTTAATATTAGGGTTAGGTTCAGGATGAGCTTTAGGGTGTGTGTAAGGGTAAGGTTTACAGTGCGGGTTAGGGTTAGGGTTAGAGTTAGTGTGAGGTGTAGGTGTAGGTTTAGGATGAGGTTTAGGTTTAGTGTGAGTATTGTGGTTAGGGCTAGGGTTAGGGTGAGGGTAAGGCTCAGGATTAGGATAGGGTGAGAGTGAGATTTAGGGTTAGCATGAGTGTTAGAGTGAGGGTTAGGGTTAGGGTTATTGTGAGGGTGAGGTTGAGGGATAGAGTTAGGCTTAGGGTCTGGGTTAGGTTTAGTGTGAGGGTTAGGGTTAGGGATAGGGTGAGGGTTTGCGTGAGGGTGAGGTTTGGGTTGTGGGTAAGGGTTAGGTTAAAGTTGAGAGTTTGGTTGAAGGGGCGGGTTTCAGTGAGAGCGAGGATTAAGGTTAGGGTTAGGGTGATGGTTAGAGTTCGTATTAATGTTCAGGTGAGGTTTAGAGTGAGGGGTATAATTAGGGTTAGGGTGAAGGTTAGGAATAGTGTGTGGGTTAGGGTTAAGGTTAGGGTTAGAGTGAGGGTAAGGGTTAGGATGAGGTTTAGGGTTAGGGTTAGAGTTAGGGTTAAGTTGAGTGTTAGGGTGAGGTTTAGAGTTAGGGTGAGGGTTAGGGTTAGGTTGAGGGTGAGGGTTAGGGTTAGGGTGAGAGTTATAGTTAGGGTTAGGTTGAGGGTGAGCGTTAGGGTTAGGGTAAGAATTAGTTTGAGGGTGAGGGTGAGGAATAGAATTAGGATTAGGTTTAGGGTTAGGGTTAGGGTTAGAGTTAGGTTTAGGTTGAGGGTTAGGGTGAAGTTTAGAGTTGGGGTGAGGGTGAGGGTAAGGGTTAGGGTTAGGATGAGGGTTAGGGGTAGGGTGAGATTTAGGGTTAGTGTGAGGGTGAGGGTTAGGGTTAGGGTTATTGTAAGAATTAGGATGAGGTTGAGAGTGATGAATAGGATTAGGATTAGGTTTAGGGTTAGGGTTAGGCTGAGGGTGAGGGTGAGTGTTAGGGTTAGTGTGAGTTTTAGGGGTGGCTTAGGGTAAGGATGAGGGTTAAGGTGAGGAGCAGAGTTAGGGTTAGTGTGAGGGTTATTGTTAAGGTGAGGGTTAGGGTTAAGGTGAGGGTATGGGTTAGGATGAGTGTTAAGATGAGGCTGAGGGTTAGGGTGAGGGTTAGAGTTAGGGTGAGGGTTAGGGTTAGGTTTAGATTTATGGTGAGGGCTAGGGTGTGGGTGAGGTTTAGGATGAGGGTGAGGGTGAATTTTAGGGTGTGGGTTAGGGTTAGGGTTAGGGTCAGGGTTACGTTTAGAGTGAGGGTTAGGTTTGGGGTTAGGATGTGGTTGAGGCTGAGGCTGTGCTTTAAGGTGAGGGTGAGGGTGAGTGTGAGGTTGAAGGTTAGTGTTTGGATTACTTTTAGGGTTAGGGTTAGGCTGAGGGTGAGCGTGAGAGTGAGGGTGAAGGTTAGGGTTTGGGTTAGAGTTAGGGTTAGGTTGAGTGTGGGGTTAGTGTTAGGGTGGGGGTTAGGGTTAAGGTGAGGGTGAGGGTGATGCTTACGGTTAGGATTAGGGTTTGGGATAGGGTTAGGCTGAGGGTTAGGGTGAGGGTTAGTGTTAGCGTGAGGGTTAGGGTTAGGTTTAGATTGAGGTTGAGGTTAGGATGAGGGTTAGGTTTAGGGTTAGGTTGAGGGTGAGGGTGAGGGTGTGGTTTAGAGTGAAGTTTAGGGTTAGTTTTAGGTTTAGGTTGAGGGTTAGGGTGAGGGGTAGGGTTAGGGTTAGTGTGAGCCTTAGTTTTAGTTTGAGTGTTAGAATTAGGTTTAGGGTTAGGGTTACTTTGAGGATAAGGGTAAGGTGAGGGTTAGGACGAGGGTGAGGTTTAGGAATAAGGTTAGGGTGTGGGTTTGGGTTAGGGTGAGGGTTAATGTTAGGTTTAGGGTTAGGGTGAGGGTGAGCGTGAGGGTTAAGGTTAGGTTAAGTGTTAGGGTGAGGAGCAGGGCGAGGGTTAGGGTTAGGGTTTTTTTAGGGTTAGGGTGAGGATGAGGGTTAGTGTTAGGGTTAGGAGTAGGGTGAGAGTGAGGTTGAGACTTAGGGATAGATTTAGGGTTAGGTTGAAAGTGAGTGTTAGGTTTAGGATTAGGGTTAGGCTTAGGCTTAGGCTTAGCTTTAGGGTGAGGGTGAGGTTTAGGGTAAGGGTTAGGTTGAGGGTGAGGTTTAGGGGGACAGGTAGGATTAGGCTGAAGGTGAGGGTGAGTGTGAGGTTTAGGGTTAGGTTTAAGGTTAGAGTGAAGGTTAGGGTGAGGTTTAGGGTGAGGGTTATAGTTAGGGTTAGGGTTAGGGTTAGAACTAGTGTGAGTGTGGGGGTGAGGTATAGGGCTATGATTAGGGTTAGGGTTAGGCTGAGCGTCAGCGTGAGTATTAGGATTAGGGTTAATTTTAGTGTGAGTGATAGTGTTAGGCTTAAGGATAGAATGAGTGGTAAGGTGAGGGGTAGGTTTAGGTTTAGGTTGCGGCTTAGGGTTAGGGTGAGGGTTAGGGTTTTGGTAAGGGTAAGGGTTAGGGTGAGGGTTAAGATGAGGCTGAGGTTTAGGGTGAGGGTTAGAGTTAGGGTGAGGGTTAGGGTTAGGGTTAGGGTTAGGTTGAGGACTAGGGTGAGGGTGAGTGTTAGGGTGAGGGTGAGGTTGAGGGTTATGGTTAGGTTGAGGGTGAGGCTGAGGCTGAGGTTTAAGTTGAGGGTGAGTGTAAAGGTGAGTGTGAGGGTGAGGATTAGTGTTCGGGTTTGGGTTAGGTTGAGGGTGAGGGTGAGGGTTAGTGTTTGGATTAGGGTTAGGGTTAGAGTTAGGATGAGGGTGAGCGTGAGGGTGAGGGTGATTATTAGTGTTAGGGTTGGGTGAGGGTTAGGTTTATTGTGAGTGTTAGTGTGAGAATGACTGTAAGGGTTATATTGAGGGTTAGGGTGAGGGGGAGGTTTAGGGTTAGGGTTAGGGTAAGGGTTAGAGTTAAGTTAAGGGTTAGGTTTAGGGTGAGAGTTAGGGTTAATATTATGGTTAGGATTAGGGTAAGAGTTAGGGTGAGGGCTAGCTTAAGGGTTAGCATTAGGGTGCGGTTTAGGGTTAGGGTGAGTGTTAGGGCTAGGATTAGGGTTAGGGTGAGGGCTAGGGTTAGGTTAGGTTTAGCGTTAGTGTGAGGGGTAGGGTTAGGGTTAGGGTGAGGGTTAGGGTTAGGGTGACAGTTAGATTTAGATTTAGGGTGAGGGTGAGGTTGAGGGTTAGGGTTAGAATTAGGGTGAGGTTGAGGGTGAAGAATAGGGTTAGGATTAGTGTTAGGGTTTGGCTGATGTTGAGGGTGAGTGTTAGGGTTAGGGTTAAGGTGAGTGTTAGGGTTAGGCTTAGTTTTAGTATGAGGGTTATGGTGAGTGGTAGGGTTAGGGTTAGGGTGAGCGTTAGGGTTAGGGTGAGGGTAAGGGTTAGGGTGAGAGTTAGGATGAGGGTGAGGGTTAGGGTGAGGGTTAGAGTTAGGGTGAGGGTTAGGGTTAGGGTTAGGGTCAGGGCGAGGGTGAGGGTGAGGGTTAGGGTGAGGGTGAGGATTAGGGTGAGGGTTAGGGTGTGGGTTAGGGTTGGGGTTAGGGTCAGGGTTAATGTTAGGGTGAGGGTTAGAGTTAGGGTTAGGATGAGGTTGAGGCTGAGGCTGAGGTTTAAGTTGAGGGTGAGTGTGAGTTTGTGATTGAGGTTTAGGCTTCAGGTTACAGTTAGGTTGACGTTGAGGTTTAGGGTAAGTGTTTGGATTACGGTTAGGATTAGGGTTAGGCGGAGGGTGAGTGTGAGGGTTATTGTTAGGGTTAGGGTGAGGATTAGGTTTAGGTTTAGAGTTAGTGTAAGGGTAATGGTTATGGTGAGGGTTAGGATGAGGGTGAGGATTAGGGTTAGGGTGAGGGTTAGGGTGATGTTTAAGGTTACGGTTAGGTTTAGGGTGAGGGTTATGTTTAGGGATAGAGTGAGGGTGCGGGCCAGGTTTAGGATTAGTGTTAGGGTTAGGGTTAGGCTTAGGGTGAGGTGAGGGGTAGGTTGAGGGTTTGGGTTAGGGTTAGGTATAGGGTGAGTGTGAGGGTTAATGTGAGGGTTAGGGTTAGAGTTTAGGGTTAGGGTTTGGGTGAGTGTTAGGGTGAGGGTGACGGTGAGGGTTAGGGTTAGGGTTAGGGAAGTATGAGGGTAAGGGTTAGGGTGAGGGTGAGTGTTAGGCTGAGGGTGAGTGTGTGGGTGAGGTTTATGGTTACGTTTAGGATTAGTGTGAGTGTTAAGGTTCGGGTTAGTTTTACATGAGGTTTAGGGTGAGGAGTAGGGTTAGGGTTAGGTTGAGGGTGAGGGTGAGGGTGAGGTTTAGTGTTAGGGTGAGGGTTAAGGTGAGGGTTAGGATGAGGATTAATATGAGGGTTAGGTTTAATGTGAGGGTTATGGTTAGGTTTAGGGTTAGTGTGAGGGTAAGGGTTAGGTTTACGGTTAGGGTGAGGCCTAGGGTGAGGGTGAGGGTGAGGGTTAGGGTGTTGGTGAAGTTTAGGTTAGGGTGAGGATTAGGGTAATGGTGAGGGTTAAGGTGATGGTGAGGGTTAAGGTTTGGGTTAGTGTTAGGGTTAGGGTTAGGGTCAGGGTGAGGATTAGGGTTACGGTTATGAATAGGATGAGGGTTAGGTTGAGGGGTAGGTTTAGAGTTAGTGTTATGGTTAGAGGGAGGGTAATGGTTAGAGTGAGGGTGCGGGTTAGGGTCAGGGATAGGGTGAGGGTAATTGTTAGGGTGAGGGTTAGGATGAGGGTGTGGGTTAGGGTTAGGGTAAGGGTTAAGGTGATGTTTAAGGTTAGGGTTAGTGTTAGGGTTATGATGAGGTTTAGTGTGAGGGTAAGGGTTAGGTTGAGAGTGCTCATTAAGGTTTCAGTTAGGGTTAGTGTGAGGGGTATGGTTAGGGTAAGTTTTAGGATGAGGGTATGGTGAGAGTGAGGTTTAGGGTTAGCATGAATGTTAGGGTGAGTGTTATGGTGAGGATTAGGGTTAAGGTTAGGGTGATTGTGTTGAATAGGGTTAGGGTTAGGTTTAGGGTCTGGGTTAGGGTTGGTGTGAGTTTTAGGTATAGGGTTAGTGTGAGGTTGAAGTTGAGGGTAAGGGTTAGGGTAAGGGTTAGTGTTAGGTATAGGGTGAGCGTTTGGGTGAGGGTGAGGGTTGGATTGTGGGTGAGGGTTAGGATAAAGTTGAGGTTTAGGTTGACGGGGAGGGTTAGAGTGAGGGCCAGAGTTAAGGTTAGAGTTAGGGTGATGGTTAGTGTTCATATTAGTGTTAGGGTGAGGTTTAGGGTGAGGGTATACTTAGGGTTAGGGTGATGGTTAGGATTAGTGTGATGTTCAGGGTTAGAGTTAGAGTTAGGGTAAGGGTTTGGGTGAGGTTTAGGGTTAGGGTTCGAGTTAGGGTTAGGTTGAGGGTTAAGGTTAGGTTTAGAGTTAGGGTGAGGGTGAGGGTTAGGGTTAGGGTTAGGTTGAGGGTTAGGGTCAGGGTGAAAGTTAGAGTTAGCTTTAGGGTGAGGGTTAGGGCTGGGGTTATGGTTAGGGTTAGAATTAGGGTGAGGGTGAGGGTGAGGAATAGGGTTAGAATTAGGCTTAGGTTTAGGGTTAGGCTGAGGGTGAGGGTGAGTTTTAGCATTACGGCTAGGGTTAGGGTGAGTGTTAGGGTTAGGCTTAGGATTAGGATGAGGTATAAGGTGAGGGGCATTGTTAGGGTTAGTGTGAGGGTTAGGGTTAGTTTCAAATTTAGCATTAGGTTTAATGTTAGGGTTAGGTTTACGGTAAGGGTTAGGGTGAGGGTGAGGGTTAGGGTTAGGGTGAGGTTTAGGGTTAGGGTGAGAGTTAGGGTTAGGATTAGGGTTAGGGTGAGGGCTAGGGTGAGGATGAGGGTTAGGAATACACTTAGCGTTAGGGTGAGGGTTAGGGTTTGGGTTAGGCTGAGAGTGAAGGTGAGGCTTAGTTTTAGTGTGAAGTTTCGGGTTAGAGTTAGTGTTAGGCTGAGGGTAAGGGTTAGGGTAAGGGTAAGGTTAGGATGAAGGTAGGGTGTGAGTGATGTTTAGGGTTATCATGAGTTTTAGGAAGAGGAATAGGGTGAGGGTTAGTTTGAGGGTTAGGTTTAAGATTAGGGTCTGTTTTAGGGTTATGGTGAGGGTTAGGGTTAGGGTTAGGGTGAGAGTGAGGGTTAGGGTTCGGTTTAGAATGAGGGCTATGGTGAGGGCTACTTTAGGGTTAATGTGAGGGTTAGGGTTACCATTAGGGTTAGGGTGAAGCTAAGGGTTAGGATGACAGTAGGGTGAGATTGAGGTTTAGGGTTAGCATGAATGTTAGGGTGACATTTAGGGTGAGGTTTAGGGTTAGGGATAGGGTGAGGGTGAGGGTGAGGGTTAAGGTTAGGGTTACGGTGAGGGTGAGGGTGATGGTTTGGGTTAGGGTTAGGTTTAGGGTCTGGGTTAGGGTTAGTGTGAGGGTTAGTTTTAGGGTTAGTGTGAGGGTGACGTTGAGGGTAAGAGTTAGTGTTAGGGTTAGGGTTAGGGATAGGGTGAGGGTGAGGTTTAGGATTAGGCTTAGGGTTAGGTTGAGGGTAAGGTTTTGGATGAGGGTAGGGTGAGAATGACGTTTACGTTAGCATGAATGTTAGGGTGAGATTTAGGGTGAGGGTTAGGTTTAGGGTTAGGGTGAGGGTTAGGGTGAGGGTGAGGGTTAGGATTAGAGTGAGCGTGAGGGTGATGGTGAGGGTAAGGTTTAGGTTTAGGGTATGGGTTAGGGTTGTGTGAGGGTTAGGGTTAGGGTTAGTGTGTGGGTGAGGTTGAGGGTAGGAGTTAGGGTTAGGGTTAGGTTTAGGGACAGGGTTAGGATTAGGCTTAGGGTTAGGGTGAGGATTAGGGTTAGGGTTAGGTTTAGGGTTAGTGTGAGGGGTAGGGTTAGGTTTGGTGTGAGGGGTAGGTTTAGTGTGAGTGTTATGGTTAGGGATAGCTTTAGGGTGAGAGCAAGGGTTAGGATGAGAGTATGGTGAGAGTGAGTTTTAGGGTTTGCACGAGTTTTAGGATGAGGGTTAGGGTGAGTGATAGGATTAGGGTTAGGTTGAGGGTGAGGGTGGGGGTTAGGGTTAGGGTTAGGGTCTGTGTTAGGGTTAGGGTAAGGGTTACTTTTAGGGTTAGGGTGAGTGTGAGGTTGAGGGAGAGGTTTAGGGTAAGGGTTATGGTTAGGGAGAGGGTGAGGCTTTGTGTGAGGGTGAGGGTTGGGTTGTGTGTGAGGTTTAGTGTAATGTTGAGGGTTAGGTTGACAGGGAGTGTTAGAGTGCGGGCGAGGGTTAAGGTTAGGGTTAGTGTAATGGTTAGGGTTAGTATTAGTGTTAGGGTGAGGGTTAGGGTGAGGGGTATAAATAGGGTTAGGGTGAGGGTTAGGATTAGTGTGAGGGTTAGGGTTAGGGATAGGGTTAGAGTGAGGGTAAGGGCTAGGGTGAGGTTTAGGTTGAGGTTTAGGGTTAGGGTTAGAGTTATGGTTAATTTTAGAGTTAGGGTGAGGGTGAAGGTTAGGGTTAGGGTTATGATGAGGGTTAGGTTTAGGTGAGAGTTAGAGTTAGGGTTAGGGTGAGGGTGAGGGTTAGGGTTAGGGTAAGATTTAGGGTTAGGGTGAGGGTGAGGAATAGGGTTAGTAATAGCGTTAGGGTTAAGGTTAGGCTGAGGTTGAGGGTGATTGTTAGGGTTAGGGTTAGGATTAGGTTGAGTGTTAGGTTTAGGCATAGGTTTAGGATGGGGTTATGATGAGTGATAGGATTAGGGTTTAGGGTGAGCATTAGGGTTAGGGTGAGGTTTAGGATGAGGTTGAGGGTTAGGGTGAGGGTTAGACTTGGGGTGAGGTTTAGGGTTAGTGTTAGGGTGAGCGCTAGGGTGAGGGTGAGGTTAGGGTGAGGATGAGGGTGAGGGTGAAGGTTAGGGTGAGGATTAGGTTTAGGGTTAGGGTCTGGTTTACGGTTAGGGTGAGGGTTAGGGTGAGGGTTAGGGTGAGGGTTAGGATGAGGGTGAGGATTAGGGTTAGGGTGAGGGTTAGGGTAATGTTTAATGTTAGGGTTAGGCTTAGGGTGAGGGTCAGGTTTAGGGTTAGGGTTAGGATGAGGGTTAGGTTTAGGGATAGGGTGAGGGTGAGGGTTAGGTTTAGGATTAGTGCTAGGATTAGGGTTAGGCTTAGGGTGAGGTGAGGGGTAGGGTGAGGGTTTGGTTTAGGGTTAGGTATAGGGTGAGGGTGAGGGTTAGGGTGAGGGTTAGGGTTAGAGTTAGGGTGAGCGTTTGGGTAAGTGTTAGGGTGACGGTGAGGGTGAGTGTTAGGTTTAGGGTTAGGGAAGGGTGAGGGTAAGTGTTAGGGTGAGGGTTAGTGTTAGGCTGAGATTGAGGGTGATGTTAAGCGTTAGGTTTAGGATTAGTGTGAGTGTTAGTGTTAGGGTTAGGGTTAGCATGAGGTTTAGGTTGAGGGGTAGGTTTAGGATTAAGTTGAGGGTGAGGGTTAGGGTTAGATTTTGGGTTAGCTTTTGTGTGAGTGTTAGAGTGAGAGTGATGGTGTGTGTTAGGTTTAGGTTTAGGGAATGGTGAGGGTAAGTGTTAGGGTAAGGGTTAGTGTTAGGCTGAGGGTGAGGGTGAGGTTTAGCGTTAGGTTTAGGATTAGTGTGAGTGTTACGATTAGGGTTAGGGTTAAGGTGAGTGCTAGGGTTAGGCTTAGGGTTAGGATGAGGGCTAAGGTGAGTGGTAGGGTTAAGGTTAGGGTGAGTGTTAAGGTTAGGGGGAGGGTAAGGGTTAGGGTAAGGGTTAGGATGAGGGTGAGGGTTAGGGTGAGCGTTAGAGTTAGGGTGAGGGTTAGGGTTAGAGTGAGGTCTAGGGTGAGGGTGAGGGTTAGCGTGTGGGTGAGGGTTAGGGTGTGAGTTAGGGTTAGTGTTAGGGTCAGGGTTACGGTTAGGGTGAGGATTAGGGTTAGGGTTAGGGTGAGGATGAGGCTGAGGATGAGGTTTAAAGTGAGGGTGAGGGTGAGTGTGAGGGTGAGGACTTGGTTTCGGGTTAATGTTAGGTTGAGGGTTAGTGTTTGGATTAGGGTTAAGGTTAGGGTTAAGCTGAGGTTGAGCTTGAGGTTGACGGTGATGGTTCGTGTTAGGGTTAGTGTGAGGGTTAGGTTTATTGTGAGGGTTAGGGTTAGGATGAAGATAAGGGTTAGGTTGAGTGTTATGGTGAGGCGGAGGTTTAGGGTTAGGGTGAGTGTTAGGGTGAGGATGAGGGTTAGGGTTAGGGTCAGGGTGAGGGTTAGAGTGAGGGTTAGGGGTAGGGTTAGGGTGAGTGTTAGCCTTAGGTTGAGTGTAAGGTTTAGGGTGAGAGTTAGGTTTAGGATTAGTTTTAGGTTGAGGTTAAGGGTTATTGTGCGGGTTAGGATAAAGGTGAGGGTTATGGTGAAGGTTAGGATTAGGGTGAGTGTTAGGGTTAGGGTTAGGCTGATGGATATGTTGAGGGTGAGGGTTAATGTGCGGGTGAGGGTGAGGGTTAGGGTGTCGGTGAGGTTTAGAGTAGGGTGAGGGTTAGTGTGTTAGGGTGAGGGTGAGGTTTAGAGTTTGGGTTAGTGTTAGGGTTAGGGTCAGGGTGAGGATTACTGATAAGTTTAGGGTTAGCATGAGAGTTAGGGTGAGGGGTAAGGTTAGGTTTAGGTTAGGGTGAGGGTAAGGGTTACTTGATGGTGAGGGTTAGGTTTACAGTGAGGGTGAGGGTTAGGGTAATTGTTAGAGTGAGGGTTAGGATGAGGGTGAGGGTTAGGGTTAGGGTGAGGGTTAGGGTGATGTTTAAGGTTAGGGTTTGTGTTAGTGTTAGGGTTAGGCTTAGCGTGAGGGTTAGGTTTAGTGTAAGGGTTAGTGTGAGGGTTAGGCTGATTTTGAGGGTGAGATGGAGTGTTAGGGTTAGGGAGAGTGTTAGGGTTAGGGTGAGAGTTAGGGTTAGGGTTAGTGTGACGGTTAGGTTTAGGGTGATGTTTTGGGTGAAGGTGAGGGTTACCGTGCGGTGAGGGTTCGGGTGAGGTTGAGGGTTAAGGTGAGGGTAAGGGTTAGGTTGAGGGTGACGGTGAGGGTGAGGTTTTCCGTTAGGTAAGGTTTAGGGTTAGGGTTATGGTGAGGGCTATGTTAAGGCTGAGGTTTATGGTGAGAGTGAGGGTGAGGTTGAGGGTTAGGGTGTGGGTGAGGTTTAGGGTTAGGGTGAGAGTTAGAGTGATGGTGAGGGTTAGGGTGCGGCTAAGGTTTAGGGTTAGGGTTAGGTTTAGGGTGAGGATTAGGGTCAGGATGAGGGTTAGGGTGAGGGTTAGTATTAGGGTGAGAGTGAGGTTTAGGGTTAGGGTTAATTTTAGGGTGAGGGTAAGGTTTAGGGTGAGGGTGAGGGTAAGGATTACGGTGAGGGTTATGATGAGGGTGAGGTTTAGTGTTAGGGTGAGGGTGAGGGTTAGGGTGATGTTTAGGGTTAGGTTTAGGGTTATTGTGAGGGTTAGGGTTAGGCTTATTGTGAGGGTTAGGGTTAGGGTAAGGGTTAGGGTGAAGGTTAGGGTGAGGGTGAAGTTTAGGGTTAGGGTTAGGGTTAGGTTGAGGTTTAGAGTTCGGGTGAGGCTGAGGGTTAGGGTTAGGGTTAGGGTGAGGGCTAGGGTTAGGGTGAGAGTTAGAGTTAGGGTTAGGGTGAGGGTGAGGTTTAGGTTTAGAGTTTGGGTGCGGTTAAGGGTTAGGTTGAGGCTTAGGATGAGGTGAGGATTAGGGTTAGGGTGATGTTTAAGGTTAGCATTAGGGTTATGGTGAGCGTGTGGGTGAGGGTTAGGGTTTGTGTTAGAGTTAGGTTTAGGATGAGGGTTAGGTAGAGGGTAAGGGTTAGGGTGAAGTTTAGGGTAAGGGTGATCGTTAGGGTTAGGGGTAGGGTGAGGGGTAGGTTGAGGGTTAATTTTAGAGTTAGGGTTAGGGTAAGTGTTAGGGTGAGGGTTAGGGTTAGAGTGAGGGTTAGGTTTAGGGTTACGGTTATGGTGAGGGTCAGGGTGAAGTTTAGGGTTAGGATTAGTTTTAGGGTTAGGGATAGTCTGAGGGTGAGGGTGAGTGTGAGGATGAGCGTTAGGGTTAGGGTTAGGCTGAGGGCTATGGAGAGGGTGAGGGTTAGGGTGAGAGTGAGGGTGAGGATGAGAGTTTGGTTTAGGTAAGGGTTAGGGTTAAGTTTAGGGTGAGGATAAGGGTGAGTTTGAGGGTTAGAGGGAGGGTTATCGTTTGGGAGACGGTTAGGTTTTGGGTTAGAGTGAGGGTTAGGGTTAGGGTTTGGGTGAGGTTGAGGTTTAGGGTTAGGGTTAGTGTGAGAGTTAGGGTTAAGGTTAGGGTTAGGATGAGAATTAGGGTTAGGTTGAGGGTGAGGGTGAGGGGTTCTGTTAGGTAAGGGTTAGGGTAATGGTTAGGGTGAAGATTAGGGTGAATTTAAGGGTTAGAGGGAGGCTTAGGGTTAGGGTGAGGTTTAGGGTTACGGTTATGGTGACGGTTAGGGTTAGGGTGATGTTTTCGGTGAGGGTGAGGGTTACCCTGAGGTGAGGGTTCGGGTGAGGGTTCAGGTTAGGTTGAGGGTAAGGGTTAGGGTGAGGGTGAGGGTTAGTGTTGGGTTAAGGGTGACCGTGAGGGTGAAGGTGAGGGTTAGGGTTAGCAGGAGAGTTAGGGTGAGGGTAAGTGTTAGTGTGAGGGTGAGGTTTAGGGTTAGGTTGAGAGTGAGGGTGAGAGTGAGGGTGAAGGTGAGGGTTAGGGTTAGCGGGAGGGTTAGGGTGAGGGTAAGTGTTAGGGTGAGTGTGAGGTTTAGGGTTAGGGTGAGGGTGAGTTTGAGGGTGAGGGCTTTGGTTAGGTAAGTTTTAGGGTTAGGGTTACTGTGAGGACTAAGTAAAGGGTGAGGTTTTGGGTGAGGGTGAGGCTGAGGTTGAGGTTTAGGGCATGGGTGAGGGTTAGGGTTAGGGTTAGGATTAGAGTGATGGTGAGGGTTAGGGTGAGGCTGAGGATTAGGGTTAGGGTTAGGTTTAGGTTGAGTATTAGGGTCAGAATGTGTGTTAGGTTGAGGGGTAGGGTTAGGGTTAGGTTAGGTTTAGGGTTAGTGTGAGGGTTAGATTTAGGCTTAGGGTTAGGGTGAGGGTAAGTTTAGGGTGAGAGTTAGGATGAGGGTGAGGGTTAGGGTTAGGGTGATGGTGAGGGTTAGGTGATGTTTAGGGTTTGGGTTAGGGTTAGGGTTAGTGTGAGGGTTAGGGTTAGGCCTAAGTTTAGGGTGAGGGTGAGGGTTAGGGTGAGGGTTAGTGTTAGGGTGAGGGTTAGGGTTAGTCTAGAGTTAGGGTGATGTTGAATGTGAGGGTGAGGTTTAGGGTTAGTGTGAGGTTTAGGGTGAGGGTAAGGGTTAGGGTGAGGTTTAGGGTGTGGGTGAGGATTAGGGTTAGCGTTAGGGTTCGGGTGAGGGTTAGGTTGAGTTTTAGGTTAAGAGTGAGGGTTAGGGTGAAATTTTGTTTTACGGTGAGTGTTAGGGTTAGGGTTAGGCTGAGAGTTATAGTTTGGGTGATGTTTTGGGAGAGGGTGAGGCTTAGGGTGAGCGTGAGAGTTCGGCTGAAGATGAGGGATAGGTTGTGGGTGAGGGTTAGGGTTAGGGTGATGGTTAGGGTGACAGTGAGTGTTAGAGTGAGGGTGAGGATTAGGGTAAGGTTGAGGGTTAGCGTTAGGGTTAGGGTGAGGGGTAGGATTAGGGTTATCGTGAGTGTTAGGGTGAAGTTTAGGGTTCGTGTGAGGGTTAGGGTTAGGCTGAGTGTGAGGGCAATTGTTAGGCTGAGTGTTAGGGTGACGATGAGGGTTAGGTTTAGGGTTAAGGTTAGTGTGAGGTCTAGGGTGAAGTTTAGGGTTAGGGTTGGGTTAGGGTTAGGATGAGGTTTAGTGTGAGGGTTAGGTTTAGGATTAGTTTGAGGGTTAGGTTTAGGGTTACGGTTAGGGTTAATGTGAGGTTGAGGTTGAGGGTTAGGGTAATGATTAGTGTTAGGTTCATGGTGAGGGTGAGAGTTAGAGTTAGGATTAGGGTTAAGGTTAGGGTTAGGCTGATGGTGAGGGTGAGGGTGATGGCTAGGATCAGGGTAAGTTTTAGGCTTAGGGTTAGGGTGAGGATAAGAGTGTGGGTGAAGTTTAGGGTGAGGGTTAGCGTTTGGGTGAGGTTTAGGTTTAGGATAAGGGTGAGGATTAGATTTAGGGTGGTGTTTAGGGTTAGGGTGAAGGTTAGGGTGAGGTTGAGGGTGAGGGTTAGGGTTAGGGTGAAAGTGAGTTTGAGTGTGAGGGTTAGGGTTAGGGTAAGGGATAGGGTGAGGTTTTGGGTGAGGGTGAGGTTTGGGTTGTGTGTGAGGGTTAGGGTAAGTGTGAGGTTTATGGTGACGGGGAGTGTTAGAGTGAGTTTGAGGGTTAGGGTTAGGGTTAGGGTGAGGGTTAGTGTTAGTATTAGTGCTCGGGTGAGCGTTAGAGTGAGGGGTATGTTTAGGGTTAGGGTGAGGGTTAGGATTAGTGTGAAGGTTAGGGTTACGGTTAGGGTTAGGGTGAGCATAAGAGTTAGGGTTAGGGTTTGGGTGAGGTTGAGGGTTAGGGTTAGAGTTAGGGATAGTTTGAGGGTTAAGGTGATGTTTAGCGTTAGGGTGAGGGTGAGGGTGAGGGTTAGGTTTAGGGTGAGTGATAGGGTTAGGGTGAGAGTTAGAGTTAGGGTTAGGGTGAGGGTGAGGGTTAGGTTTAGGGTTAGATTTAGGGTGAGGATAAGGGTTCGCTTGAGGGTTAGGATGAGGGTGAGGGTTAGGATTAGGGTGATGTTTAAGGTTGGGATTAGGGTTAGAGTGAGGGTTAGGGTGAGGGTTAGGGTTAGGGTTAGGATTAGGTTTAGGATGAGGTTAAGGGTTAGTTTGAAATTTAGGTTGCCGGTGACAGTTAGGGTTAGGGTTAGGGTGAGGTGTAATGTGAGGGTTAGGTTTAGGGTTAGGGTTAGTGTATGGGTTAGGGTGAGGGTTAGGGTTAGGGTGAGGGTTAGGCTTAGGTGTAGGGTTAAGGTGAGTGTGAGGGTCAGGGTGAAGTTTAGGGTAAGGATTAGGTTTAGGGTTAGGGATAGCCTGAGGGTGAGGGTGAGTGTGAGGGTTTCAGTTAGGTAAAGTGTATGGTTATGGTTATGGTGAGGATTAGGGTGAGTTTGAGGGTTAGAGGGAGGGTTAGGATTAGGGTGAGGGTAAGGGTTAGGGTTAAGGTGACGGTTAGGTTTAGGGTGATGTTTTGGGTGAGGTTTAGGGTTACCGTGAGGTTAGGTTTCGGGTGTGGGATTGGGTTAGGGTGAGGATATGGGTTAGGGTGAAAGTGAGTGTTAGGGTTAGGATGAGGGTGACCATGAGGGTGAGGGTGAGGGTGACGTTTAGGGTTAGCATGAGGGTTAGGGTGAGGGTAAGTGTTAGGGTCATTGTGATGGTTAGGGTTAGGGTGAGGGTGAGGTTGCAGGTGAGGGTTTCGGTTAGGTAAAGTTTAGGTTTACGGTTATGGTGAGGGCTAGGTTAAAGGGGAGGTTTATGGTGAGGGTGAGGGTGAGGGTGAGGTTGAGGGTTAGGGTGTGGGTGATGGTTAGGGTTAGGGTGAGGGTTAGAGTTATGGTGAGGGTTAGGGTTAGGATGAGGTTTAGGGTGAGTATTAGGGTCAGGATGAGGGTTAAGGTGAGGGGTAGGGTTAGGGTTACTGTGAGAGTTAGGGTTAGTGTGAGGCTTAATGTTAGGGTTAGGGTGAGGATAAGGGTTAGGTTGAGGGTTAGGGTGAGGGTGAGGGTTAGGGTTAGGGAGAGGGGGAGGGTTAGGGTGAAGGTTAGCGTGAGGGTGAGGGTTAGGGTTAGGGTGAGGTTGAGGGTTAGGGTGAAGGTTAGGCTGAGGGTGAGGGTTAGGGTTAGGGTTAGTGTGAGGGTTAGGGTTAGGGTTAGAATTAGGGTTAGTGTGAGGGTTAGGGTGAGGTTAAGAGTTAGGGTGACGTTTAGGTTTAGGGTTAGGTTTAGTGTGAGGGTTAGGCCGAGGGTGAGGGTTAGGGTGAGCTTTAGGGTGTGGGTGAGGATTAGGATTATCGTTAGGGTTAGGGTGAGGTTTAGGATGAGAGTGAGGGTTAGGGTGAGGTTTTGGTTTAGGGTGAGTGTTAGGGTTAGTGTTAGGCTGAGTGTTAGGGTTTTGGTGATGTTTAGGGTGAGGGTGAGGGTTAGGGTGAGGGTGAGTGTTCGGGTGAAGATGAGGGTTAGGGTGTGGGTGAGGATTAGGGTTTGGGTGAGCGTTAGGGTGACAGTGAGTGTTAGCGTGAGGGTGAGGCTTAAAGTTAGGCTGAGGGTTAGCATTAGGGTTAGGGTTAGGTTTAGGGTGAGGGAGAGGATTAGGATTATCATGAGGGTTAGGGTGAAGTTTAGGGTTAGTGTGAAGGTTAGGGTTAGGTTGAGGGTGAGGGTAATTTTTAGGCTGAATATTAGGGTGAGGGTGCGGGTTAGGATTAGGGTTAAGTTTATGGTGATGTCTAGGTTGAGGTTTAGGTTTTGGGTTAGTGTTAGGGTGAGGGTTAGGGTTAGGGTAAGTATGACAGTTAGGGTTAGGGTGAGTGTTAGTTTTAAGGTTAGGTTTAGGGTGAGGGTTAGGTTTAAGGTGAGGGTTAGGGTGCGGGTTAGGGTTAGGGTGATGTTTAGTTTGAGGGTGAGATTTATGGTGAGTGTGAAGGTTCTGGTGAAGGTGAGGTTTAGGGTGTGGGTAAGGGTTAGGGTTAGGGTGAGTGTTAGAGTTACGGTGAGTTTGAGGGTTAGGTTTAGGGTAATGGTTAGCGTGAGTGTTAGGGTGAGGGTGAGGGTAGGGTTAGGTTTAGGGTTAGTGTTAGGATTAGGGTTTGGGTGAGTATTAGGGTAAGGGTTAGGGTTAGGGTTAGGGTAGGGTGAGGGTAATGTTTAGGGTGAGGTTAGAGTTAGGCTGAGGGTGAGGTTGAGGGTGAGGCTTAGGGCTAGGTTTAGGGTTAGGGTGAGGGCTAGGGTCAGGGCTTTAGTTAGGGTTAGGGTTAGGGTTAGAATTAGGGTGAGTGTGTTGGTGAGGAATAATTTTAGTATTAGGGTTAGGGTTAGGGATAAGCTGAGGGTCAGGGTGAGTGTTAGGTTTAGGGTTAGGTTTAGGGTGAATTTTAGGTTTAGGCTTAGTGTTAGTATGAGGCTTAAGGTGAGGGGTACGGTTAGGGTTAGCGTGAGGGTTAGGGTTAGGGTGAGGGTTAGGGTTAGGGTGAGGGTAAGGGTTAGGGTCAGGACTAGGGTGAGGTTGAGGGTAAGTCTGAGGGTGAGGGTGAGGGTTACATTGTGGGTTAGGGTTAGGGTTAAGGTCAGGGTTACGGTTAGGGTGAGGGTTAGGGCTAGGGTTAGGTTTAGGTTGAAGCTGAGGCTGAGGTTGAGGTTTAAGTTGAGGGTGATGGTGAGTGTGAGGGTGCGGGTTCGGGTTATGTTGAGGTGAGGGTGAGGGTTAGGGTTAGCATGAGTGATAGGGTTTGGGTTAGGGTGAGGGTTAAGGTTAGGGTTAGGTTGCGGGTGAGGTTGTGGGTGATGGTTTGGGTTAGGGTTAGGGTTAGGTATAGGGTGAGAGTTTGGGTGAGGGTGAGGGTTGGGTTGTGGGTGAGGGTTACAGTAAAGGTGAGGGTTAGGTTGACAGGGAGGCATAGAGTGAGGGCGAGGGTTAAGGTTAGGGTTAGGGTGATGGTTAGGGTTCGTATTTGTGTTAGGGTGAGGGTTAGGGTGAGGGGTATATTTAGGGTTAGTGTGAGGGTTAGAGTTAGGTTTCGGGTGAGGGTTAGGGTTAGGTTTAGGGTGAGGGTTAGGGTTAGGGTGATAGAGTTAGGGTTAGGGTGAGGATGAGGTTTAGAGTTAGTGTTAGGGTTAGAATTGGGGTGAGTGTGAGGGTGAGGAATAGGATTAAGATTAGGGTTAGGCTTTGGGTGAGGGTGAGTGTTAGGGTTAGGGTTAGGATTAGGGTGAGTGTTAGGGTTAGGCTTAGGGTTAGGATGAGCGTTAAGGTGAGGGGTAGGGTTAGGGTTAGGGTGAGGGTTAGGGTTAGGGTGAGGTTAAGGGTTGGGGTGAGGGTTAGGATGAGGGTGAGGGTTAGGGTGAGGGTTAGAGTTAGGATGAGGGTTAGGTTTAGGGTGAAGGCTAAGGTGAGGATGAGGGTTAGGGTGAGGGTGAGGGTTAGGGTGTGATTTAGGGTTAGTGTTAGGGTCAGGGTTACGGTTAGGGTGAGGGTTATGTTTAGGGTTAGGGTGAGGTTGAGGCTGAGGATGAGGTTTAAAGTGAGGGTGAGGGTGAGTGTGAGGGTGAGGGTGACGGTAAGGGTTAGTTTGAGGGTTAGTGTTTGGATTAGGTTTAGGGTTAGGGTTAGGCTGAGG